>NC_135807.1:7690051-9035051 GCF_964213995.1 Mustelus asterias
TGAGAATATAGGAGGCCTGGTTAGTAAGTTTGCAGATGATACCAGATTGGTGGCATGGTGGACAGTGAGGAAGGTTATCTCCAATTGCAGCGGGATCTTGAACAATTGGGCCAGTGGGCTGACGAATGGCAGATGGAGTTTAATTTAGACAAATGCGAGGTAATGCATTTTGGTAGATTGAACCAGGGCAGGACTTACTCAGTTAATGGTAGGGCGTTGGGGAAAGTTACAGAACAAAGAGATCTAGGGGTACATGTTCATAGCTCCTTGAAAGTGGAGTCACAGGTGGACAGAGTGGTGAAGAAGGCATTCGGCATGCTTGGTTTCATTGGTCAGAACATTGAATACAGGAGTTGGGATGTCTTGTTGAAGTTGTACAAGACATTGGTAAGGCCACACTTGGAATAAATACTGTGCAATTCTGGTCACCCTATTATAGAAAGGATATTATTAAACTAGAAAGAGTGCAGAAAAGATTTACTGGGATGCTACTGGGACTTGATGGTTTGAGTTATAAGGAGAGGTTGAATAGACTGGGACTTTTTTCTCTGGAGCGTAGGAGGCTGAGGGGTGACCTTATAGAGGTCTATAAAATAATGAGGGGCATAGACAAGGTAGATAGTCAATATCTTTTCCCAAAGGTAGGGGAGTCTAAAACTAGAGGGCATAGGTTTAAGGTGAAAGAAGAGAGATACAAAAGTGTCCAGAGGGGCAATTTTTTCACACACAGGGTGGTGAGTGTCTGGAACAAGCTGCCAGAGGTAGTAGTAGAGGCGGGTACAATTTTATCTTTTAAAAAGCATTTAGATAGTTACATGGGTACAATGGGTATAGAGGGATATGGGCCAAATGCTGGCAATTGGGATTAGTTTAGGGGTTTAAAAAAAAAAAGGGCAGCATGGACAAGTTGGGCCGAAGGGCCTGTTTCCATGTTGTAAACCTCTATGACTCTATGACACTGTCTGTGTGGAGTCTGCACGTTCTCCCCATGTGTGGGTTTCCTCCGGGTGCTCTGGTTTGCTTCCACAGTCCAAAGATGTGCAGGTTAGGTGGATTGGCCATGATAAATTGCCCCTTAGTGTCCAAAGATGTGCAAGTTAGGGGGATTAGTGGGTAAATATGTCGGGTTATGGGGATAGGGCCCGGGGGGTGGGGGTGGATGCTCTGTTGGAGAGCCAGTGCAGACTCGATGGGCTGAACGGCCTCTTTCTGCAATATAGGGATACTATGAATTAATGCTCATTGGATGGCAAAGAATGCAAACTCTGATTACAGGAAAAGTGTTGATGCTGACCCTCAGAACAGCACATGCAAAACTTGGAAGTTACACTGTTCAATCAGTAACCTTGTTAATCCTCACATCTATAATGCCCACGTACTATTTAACCCCCGTGTACAGACCCCCCTCAGGTTTTCTAGTGCGGCCCCAGCCTTTCCTCTTTTGTTCCCCCTCTCTCAGGCTGATTACCCTCAGTTTTGCACTGAGAGATTCTTGGCCATTCACTGAAAGCATTCAGGCAACAGAAATTTATCATCAACCAAGTGACGTTAATTAAGAGTCTAGCATTTAACCACCCACGCCAATTTAACATAAATGCAGTGGCAAAGCAAGAATTAAAATTGGCGAATTTGATTTGTTTAGTCACTGAGCCGCAGGTTAAGTGGGTAAGGAGAAAACAATAAAATAAAGGTTACATGGAAAAACACAGCCCTTTCTGGGACACAATAAAGTGGCTTTTAATGAATTCATAATGGATCCAAGATACAGGGCTGGCTTTTAAGTGGAAGCTGGTTGGTGGGACTGGGAGTGGAGGTTAGGGAGCGCACAGGAAGACTGGATGTCAGTGCAGTGCGTCTATCAATGGCTTCATCACCCAGCCATTTTATTAACCCACTATTTCTCACACAGAGGGTGGTGAATACTTGGATCGCGCTGCCGGAGGAGGTGGTGGAAGCAGATTCTATAACAACGTTCAAGGGGCATCTGGATAGATACATGAATAGGCAGCGAATAGAGGGATATGGACCACGTAGAGGCAAGGAAATATTAGATTAGAGAGATATGTGTCAGCACAGACTTGGTGGGCCGAAGGGCCTGTTCCTGTGCTGTACTGTTCTTTGTTCTCCTGACCAATTGGGCTGAGCTGACCTGATGACGACCTACGTTATATCAACTTCATGGTGAGAAATTAAAACGTAAAGTTGTGATCTTATGACCTCCTCCCACCCATTGTTCGGTGAGGTGGTAAGATTGCATGAGAGGCAAAGAAATCAAGTTTTACACCCATTTTCCCACCTCTCACAATCTTACTGGCCCTGTTTTGCCGGTGAAATCGGCTTCACACACAGGCAGCAATCGGTGGGGAAGGGACCAGCACCGGGAGAAATTGGCTGGTGGTGCTGGGGGGTGGGGGGAGGGGAGGGGAGGTGGGAGGAGTCTGTGTGGCTGGCCTGGGACTCTAACTTTTTGGCATCTTTGATGGGTCTCCATAGATTGTATCTGGCTTTCTTGTATAGGTCAGGGTCACCTGACTGGAACGCCTCAGACCTGGACTTCAGCAAGCAGTGGATATCCCTGTTCATCCATGGTTTCCGATTGGGAAACACGCGGATTTGCTCTTTGGCACACAATCTTCTACACACTTACTAATGATTTATATAAACAATTTAGAGATGGGTCTTGAGGGCAAAATCTCTAAATTTGCAAATGGTACGAAGCTAGGGAAAATCGTGAACTGTGAGGATGGTGCTGAGCGACTTCAGAGGAACATTTACAAGCTGGCCAAATGGGCAGACACCTGGCAGATGAATTTCAACGCAGCAAAATGTGACGTGACGCATTTTGGTAGAAGAAATATCGGGAGATGATCCAGGCTCAATGGTACAAACTTGAGGGGAGTACAGGAGCCAAGGAAACTCAGGGCTCAAGTGCATCATTCTCTGAAGGTGGTCAGGCAAGTTGAAACCATTAAGGTGGTTTATAGGATCTTTGGGTTTATAAATAGAGGCATAGAATCTAAAAGCAAGGAAATTATGCTGCAGCTCTACAAATCATTGGTCACACCACATGTGGAATATTGAGTTCAGTTCTGGGCACCTTATTTAAAGGATGTTAAAGTTCTAGAAAGAGTGCAAAAGAGATTTACTAGAATGGCAGCAGGAATGAGGCATGTTAGATACAAGGAAATATTAGAGAAATTGGGCTTATTCTCCTTAGAGCAGAGAAGGTTAAGAGGTGACCTTATTGAGGTGTTCAAAGTTATGAAGCATTTTGACAGAGTAAAGAATATTCTGTTTCCACTCGTCACATGTCAGTGACAATGGATCACAATTTCAAGACGGTCAGCAAGTGAGCTAGGAGTGAGGTGAGGAGAAACTTCTTTAAAAGAACAAAGACCAGTAAAGCACAGGAACAGGCCCTTCGGCCCTCCGAGCCTATGCTGATCATGATGCCCTAACTAAACTAAAAAAAACCTTCAGCTCTTACTCAGTCCGTATCACTCTATTCCTTCCCTATTCATAGATCCATCCAGATGCTGGGGCAGCACAGTGGTTAGCACTGCTGCCTCACAGCGCCAGAGGCCCGGGTTTGATTCCTGGCTTGGGTGACTGTGTGGAATTTGCACATTCTCCCCGTGTCTGCGTGGGTTTCCTCCGGGTGCTCCGGTTTCCTCCCACAGTCCAAAGATCTGTAGGTTAGGTGGACTGGCTATGCTAAATTGCCCCTTAGTATCAGGGGGACTAGCTAGGATAAATGCATGGAGTTACAGGGATAGGGCCTGGGTGGGACTGTGGTCAGTGCAGACTCGATGGGCCACATGGCCTCCTTCTGCACTGTATGATTCTACGATTAAATGTTGCTAATGTGCCCGCTTCCACCACCTCCTCTGGCAGAGTGTTGTTGGGATTTGGAATGCGCTGCCTGGGAGAGTGGTGGAGGTAGATTCCATTGGAGGTTTCAAAAGGGAGCTGGATATATATTTTAAAGTGATGAATTAAGAGGGCTCCAGGAGGTAGGGCTGGAGAACTGGACTAGCTGGGTAGCTCTTTCAGGAGCAGGTGCCGACACAATGGGGCGAATGGCCTCCTTTCGTGCTGGAAGATTCTATGATTCGACACGAACGACAAAATGCTGCATTTGCTGAAAGTTCTGAAGCAAGTTTTGATGAAAGGTCAAGGCCCTGAAATGTTAGTTCTCTTTCTCTCTTCATAGTTGCTGACTGACCCACTGAGTAATTCCAGCAATACCTGCCTTTCAAGCAGGATAGGCCATTCAGGGGGATATCTGACTTCTTCCTGTGCATTTGTTCTGGTACACACAGCTGTTCAAGCAGAGAAGACAAATCAAAAAATCCTTACAGAGCAGGAGGAGGCCATTCAGCCCATTGAGCTTGCACCAACAACAATCCCACCCAGGCCCTATCCCTATTGCCAGTACCCCCTATATTTACCTGGCTAGCCCCCTGACACTGAGGGGCGATTATCATGGACAACCCACCTAACCTACAAATCTTTGGACTGTGGGAGGAAACCGGAGCACCCGGAGGAAACCCAGGCAGACACGTTGACTACATGCAGACTTCACACAATCACCCAAGGCTGGAATTGAACCCGGGTCCCTGGCGCTGTGAGGCAGTAGTGCTAACCACTGTGCCATCGTGCTGCCCAAATGACTCACACCTATAGAACATATCTTTACGTCACTATCTATAGAACCTTGCCTGCCTGTCTCGGGATTCTCTTCAAGACTCCTGAACATTCAACTTTTCTTTACTTCAGGGCAGCACAGTGGTTAGCATAGCCACCTCACAGCGCCAGGGACCTGGGTTCAATCCCAGCCTCGGGTGACTGTCTGTGTTGGAGTTTGCACGTTCTCCTCGTGTCTGCATGGGTTCCCTCCAGGTGCTCCGGTTTCCTCCCACAGTCCAAAGGTGTGCAGGTTAGGCAGATCGGCCACGGTAAATTCATAGAAGAAATCATAGAAACCCTACAGTGCAGAAGGAGGCCATTCGGCCCATCGAGTCTGCACCGACCACAATCCCACCCAGGCCCTACCCCCACATATTTACCCGCTAATCCCTCTAACCTACACATCTCAGGACTCTAAGGGGAAATTTTTTTTTAAACCTGGCCAATCAACCTAACCCACACATCTTTGGACTGTGGGAGGAAACCGGAGCACCCGGAGGAAACCCACGCAGACACGAGGAGAATGTGCAAACTCCACACAGACAGTGACCCGAGCCGGGAATCGAACCCGGGACCCTGGAGCTGTGAAGCAGCAGTGCTAACCACTGTGCCACCGTGCCGCCCGTCCTTGTCCCTTAGTGTCAGGGGGATTAGCAAGGTAAAAACGTGGGGTTACGGGGATAGGGCCTGGGTGGGATTGTGGTCGGTGCAGGCTCGATGGGCCGCATGGCCTCCTTCTGCACTGTAGAATTCCATGATTCTACAACGTGCAAACACTAACGGGAGAGCTAGAGCCAGAGAATGAGACTGCGGAATTTTGTTACTTTGTACTCAATGAAGTGCTTATTTGGGTAATATTTGGGTGGTGGTTAGCTCTGCTGCCTCACAGCGCCCGGGTTCAATTCCCCGCTCGGGTCACTGTCTATGTGGAGTCTGCACGTTCTCCCCGTGTCTGCGTGGGTTTCCTCCCATAGTCTGAAAGACGTGCTGGTTAGGGTGCATTGACTCCAACAGGTGCCGGACGTGTGGCGACTCGGGGAATTTCACAGTAACTTCATTGCCGTGCAAGCCTACTTGTGACTAATAAATAAACTTTAACTTTTTACTTTACTTCAATATCTTTGAAAAAGCTTATCAAGGAAGATGTGGCACAGATTTCTGCTGCTCTGGAAACCAGGAATCTGTCACGAAGAGTCACAGATTTTCAGGGTTATAGCCGCGAGCAGCACAGTGCCTGGTAACTGCTCTCATTACAGCTGCTCCTTGTGTTCAGATTTAATGAACATTCCTCTTCACAATTAAGACTGTCATCGGAGTCCATAATTAGAACAATGGCTTCATGACGGCTTGAACAGGAGCGTTCTGGGCGTATTGTACACCCAGCATCCAAACCTGTTAATCATTTATTATAATGCCATTGGAAACTTCAAATGCTTTTTTTTTATCTTAAAAGATAAAAGGAAGATTGACTCTGGTGATGCAAAATTGTAAACTTGTTCTGGAGAAACCACTTCATGATTGAGTTTTAAGTGGCCCATAAAAGGAATCTTACCTCATTAGCAGTGAATTAGCGAATGTCCGAGCAGAGGAAGCCAACAATCTATTTCCAACTCATTACATTTTCCATTCCAATTGAGCTCGCCAATATTTTGCGCGAGAGCAGTTTAGGCTGAAGAAGAAGCAAGGCCAGAGAATTCTGTATAATGTGGTTCTCGTGAGGTTTCAACCATATATAGGGGAGGTGGTGGTGTTGTCTCTGGACGAGTAATTCAGAGTCGCAGGTTTGAATCCCACCATGGCAATTGGTGAAATTCAAATTCAATAAAAATCTGAAATTAAAAATCTAAAGATGACCATGAAACCATTGTCGATTGTTAGAAAAACCCATCTACTTCACTAATGTCCTTTAGGGAAGGAAATAAGACCATAAGACATAGGAACAGAATTAGGCCACTCGGCCCATCGAGTCTGCTCCATCATTCAATCTTGGCTGATATTTTTCTCATCCCCATTCTCCTGCCTTTTCCCCATAATCCCTGATCCCCTCATTAATCAAGAACCTATCTCTGTCTTAAAGACACTCAATGACCTGGCCTCCACAGCCTTCTGCAGCAAAGAGTTCCACAGATTCACCACCCTCTGGCTGAAGAAATTCCTCCTCATCTATGTTTTAAAGGATCGTCCCTTTAGCCTGAGGTTGTGCCCTGTGGTTCCAGGTTTTCCTACTAGTAGAAACATCCTCTCCACATCCACTCTATCCAGGGCTCGCAGTATCCTGTAAGTTTCAATAAGATCTCCCCTCATCCTTCTAAACTCCAAAGAGTACAGACCCAGAGTCCTCAATCTGCCGTCCTTACCTGGTCTGGCCTACATGTGACTCCAAAGCCACAGCAATGTGGTTGACTCTCAACTGCCCTCCGGCAACTAGGAATGGGCAATAAATGCTGGCCAACCAGAGACATCAGTGCCCAATGAATAAAAATAAATCATAGAAACTGGAGCAGGAATAGGCCATTCGGCCCTTCGAGCCTGCTCTGCCATTTAAAACGGCCATGGCTGATCCTCAATCCCAATGCCATATTCCCACTTGCTCCCCATTTCCCATGATGCCATTAAAATCTAAAAAAAATCTCTCGGAATATATTCAGTGACTTGGACTCCAAAGCCCTCAGTGGGAGAGAATTCTATAAGTTCCCTATCCTTTGAGTGAGGAAACTTTTCCTCATCTCAGTTCTAAATGGCTTACCCCGTATCCTGAGACTCCTACCTGCACCCCGCACCCCCCCCCCCCCGCTTCCAAATTCCCCAACCAGGGGAAACCTCCTCCCTGCTGTCCAGCCCTGTTAGAACTTCATACGTTTCAATTAGATCTCCTCTCGTCCTTCTAAACTCCAGTGAATACCGGTTCAAAGGAGCCAATCTCTCCTCATAGGACAGTCCCGTCAACCCCGGTATCAGCCTGGTGAACTTCCGCTGCACTCTCCCTATGACAGGTATATCCTTTCTTAGGTGGGGAGACCAAAACTGCACGCACTGCTCCAGGTTTCACCAACAGGAATGACCTAGATGGTTGGAAAATGTATGGTAAAATTAATTGCCTTTAAATGCTGATATTTATGTTTCCGAGCTATATCACAAATCATTTGCCATGCACGGTATTTCAATCACTATTGTTAAAGGTCGTGTGCTGCCTAATCTGCCTCATAGTAGGAATTATAGTATAAAAAGTGGGAAAGTAGCTTCAATAGCTTGGGTCTAGTGACCACAATATGGTCGAATTTCTGATTCAGATGGAAGAGGAGAAAGTTTGGTCCCAAACCAGTGTCCTCTGTTTGAACAGAGGGAAATATGATAGGATGAGGGATGAATTGGCTAAGGTAGACTGGGAGAGCAGGCTGGCAGGTAGGATAGCTGAGGAACAGTGGAGGATTTTTAAGGAGATCCTTTTCAGTTCTCAGCAAAAATATATTCCAGCAAAAAACAAGGATTGTAAGAAAAGGGAGAACCAGCCGTGGATAACGAAGGAAATAAAGGAGAGTATTAAAATAAAAACAGCTGCGTACAGAGTGGCCAAAAATAGTGGAGAAACAAGTGATTGGGAAAAACTTAAGAAACAACAAAGAGAGACTAAGAAAGCGATAAAGAAAGGAAGGATAGACTATGAAGCTAGGCTAGCAATTAATATAAAAAATGATAGTAAAAGTTTTTATAAATATATAAAAAGGAATAGAGTGGCTAGAGTGAATGTTGGACCCTTGGAGGACGAGAGGGGGGAGTTAATAGTGGGAAATGAGGATATGGCTGAGTCTTTAAATAAGTTTTTTGTGTCGGTCTTCACGGTGGAGGACACAAATAGTTTGCCAAATATTAACGATAGAGGGTTGGCAGCAGGAGAAATACTTAATACAATTAATGTTACCAGAGAGGCAGTGCTGGGTAGACTAATGGGACTGAAGGTGGACAAGTCCCCGGGTCCGGATGGAATGCATCCCAGGGTATTGAAAGAAATGTCAGAGGTAATAGTAGATGCGTTAGTGGTTATTTATCAAAACTCGTTGCATTCTGGGGTAGTGCCGGTTGATTGGAAAACGGCTAATGTTACGCCGCTGTTTAAAAAAGGAAGGAGACAAAAGGCGGGTAACTATAGGCCGGTCAGCTTAACGTCTGTAGTAGGGAAAATGCTGGAATCCATTATTAAAGAGGAGATAGCAGGGCATCTGGATAGAAATGGTTCGATCAATCAGACGCAGCATGGATTCATGAGGGGAAAGTCGTGCTTGACGAACATGTTGGATTTTTATGAAGATGTGACTAGGGCGGTTGATGGAGGAGAACTGGTGGATGCGGTGTTTTTGGATTTCCAAAAGGCGTTTGATAAGGTGCCCCATAAAAGGCTGCTGAAGAAGATTAGGGCACACGGAGTTGGGGGTAGTGTGTTAAAGTGGATTGGGGACTGGCTATCCGACAGGAAGCAAAGAGTCGGAATAAATGGGTGTTTTTCCGGTTGGAGGAAGGTAACTAGTGGCGTGCCGCAGGGATCGGTACTCGGGCCGCAACTGTTTACTATTTATATAGATGATCTGGAGGAGGGGACGGAGTGTAGGGTAACGAAGTTTGCAGACGACACAAAGATAAGTGGAAAAGTGAATCGTGTGGAGGACGGAGAAGATCTGCAGAGAGATTTGGACAGGCTGAGTGAGTGGGCGAGGATATGGCAAATGGAGTATAACGTTGAGAAATGCGAGGTTATACACTTTGGAGGAAATAATAACAAATGGGATTATTATCTCAATGGAAACAAATTAAAACATGCTACCGTGCAAAGGGACCTGGGGGTCCTTGTGCATGAGACGCAAAAGCCCAGTCTGCAGGTACAACAGGTGATCAAGAAGGCAAATGGGATGTTGGCCTATATTGCGAAGGGGATAGAATATAAAAGCAGGGATGTCTTGATGCACCTGTACAGGGCATTGGTGAGGCCGCAGCTGGAATACTGTGTGCAGTATTGGTCCCCTTATATGAGGAAGGATATATTGGCATTGGAGGGAGTGCAGAGAAGGTTCACCAGGTTGATACCGGAGATGAGGGGTTTGGATTATGAGGAGAGGCTGAGGAGATTGGGTTTGTACTCGTTGGAGTTTAGAAGGATGAGGGGGGATCTTATGGAGACTTATAAGATAATGCGGGGGCTGGATAGGGTGGAGGCGGAGAGATTCTTTCCACTTAGTAAGGAAGTTAAAACTAGAGGACACAGCCTCAAAATAAAGGGGGGTCGGTTTAAGACAGAGTTGAGGAGGAACGTCTTCTCCCAGAGGGTGGTGAATCTCTGGAATTCTCTGCCCACTGAGGTGGTGGAGGCTACCTCGCTGAATATGTTTAAAGCGCGGATGGATGGATTCCTGATCGGTAAGGGAATTAAGGGTTATGGGGATCAGGCGGGTAAGTGGTACTGATCCACGTCAGATCAGCCATGATCTTATTGAATGGCGGGGCAGGCTCGAGGGGCTAGATGGCCTACTCCTGCTCCTATTTCTTATGTTCTTATGTTCTTAATAAGAACAGTATGTGGTGGTGACATAATGGAAATATCACTGCATTAGTAATCCAATGACCCAGGCTTAAGCTCTGGAGTCACGAGTTCACATCCCACCATGACATCTGGTGGAATTTAAATTTAATTCACAAGTCTGGAATTGAAAAGCTTGTCTCAGTAATAGTGACTAACGTTGATTGTGGTAAAATCCCATCTGGTTCACTAATGTCCTTTAGGGAAGGAAATCTGCCATCCTTACCTGGTCTGGCCTACATGTGACTCCAGAGCCACAGCAATGTGGTTGACTCTTGAACTGCCTCTGAAATGGCCTCGCGAGACACTCAATTGTATCAAAACTGTTACAAAGTCTACAAAAAGTATTAAACCAGATAGATCACTCCCATCGACCACTCCCACCGGAAACAACAACAGCAAACCCAGGCCCTGTCGACACTGCAAAGTCCTACCCACAAACATCTGGGGGCTTGTCTCAAAGATTAGTCAAGCAATATACTCACCAAATCATACCTTATAATGTCCCAGACACTGACGCCATCCTATCCCTGGTGGGGGGACAGGACAGAGCCACCAGAGGTGGTTGCATGGTGATATATAGTCAGAAGGGAGTTACCCCGTCTTCAGCATCAACTCTTGACCCCATGAAGTCTCGTGGCATCAGGTCAAACATGGGCAAGGAAACCTCTTGCTGATTGCTGCCTACTGCCTCTCCCCCTCCTCAGCTGATGAATCAGTACTTCTCCATGTTGAACACCATTTAGAGAAAGCACTGAGGGTGGCAAGGGCACAGAATGTACTCTGGGTGCTTTTTAAAGTTTATTTATTAGTGTCATAATTAGGCTTACATTAACACTGCAATGAGGTTACTGTGAAAATCCCCTAGTCTCCACACTCTGGCGCTTGTTCGGGTCCACTGAGGGAGAATTTAGCATGACCAATGCACCCTAACCAGCACGTCTTTTGGACTGTGTGAGGAAACCAGAGCACCTGGAGGAAACCCACGCAGACACGGGGAGAACGTGCAGACTCCACACAGATAGTGACCCAAGTCGGGAATCGAACCCGGGTCCCTGATGCTGTGAGGCAGCAGTGCTAACCACTGTGCCGGGGACTTCAATGCCTATCCACCAGGAGTTCCTCAGTGGAACCACCACAGACCAAGCTGGCCGGGTCCTAAAGGACATCACTGCTGGACTGGGACTTCGGCAGGTGGTGAAGGAACCAACAAGGAAAAACCTACTTGACCTCATCCTCACCAACCTGCCTGCCGCAGATAGATCTGTCCATGACAGTATCTGTAGGAGTGGCCACCACACAGTCCTTGTGGAGATGAGGTGTCATCTTGAGATTAAAGATAC
This sequence comes from Mustelus asterias, assembly GCF_964213995.1. Taxonomy (NCBI): domain Eukaryota; kingdom Metazoa; phylum Chordata; class Chondrichthyes; order Carcharhiniformes; family Triakidae; genus Mustelus; species Mustelus asterias. Next base: position 7,701,650 of record NC_135807.1, read on the forward strand.
CCTCCATTGTGTTGTGTGGCACTACCAACATGCTGAATGGGATAGATCCCAAACAGATAAGATTGGGCCTCCAGGAGGCCCTGTGAGCCATCAGCAGCAGCAGAATTGTTCTCAACCGCAATCTGAACCTCATGGTCCATCATAACCCCCACTCTACCATTACTGTCAAGCCAGGGGATCGACCCTGGTTCAATGGAGTGCACAGTAAGAAGTCTCACAACACCAGGTTAAAGTCCAACAGGTTTATTTGGTAACAATGGAGTGCGCAGGAGGGCATGCCAAGAGCAGCACCGGGCATACCTAAAAATGAGGTAACAACTTGGCAAAGCTAAACACAGGACTACTTGCTTGCCAAACAGCATCAGCAGCATGTGACAGACAGAGCTGAGCTAAACAACAAACCGATCAGATCTCGGAATATCAAGAAATGGGTGAAGGCACTGGATAGGATAAGGGATGCAACTCCAATATTGGCATCTACCTGAATGTGGAAAATCGCCTGTGTATGCCCTATCCATAAAAACAGGACAAATCCAATCAAGCCAATTATTATCGCAGTCTACTCTCAAAGTGATGTAAGGTGTCTTTGACAATACTATCAAATGGTACATACACAGCAATAACCTGCTCACTGAGGCTCAGTTTGGGTTTCGTCAGGGTCACTCATCTCCTGACCTCAGTACAGCTCTGACCAAAATGGATGAAAGAGTGGAATTAGCGAGGTGAGGGTGACTGCCTTTGACATGAACGCAGCATTAGACCGAGTGTGGTATCAAGTAGCTTTCCACTGGTTGGTGCTGAGCAAACTGACTGCAGATCCAAGCTCTGCAGCCCTGCCACATCCAGCCGTCAAAAGTGATGGACAATTAAATAACTCACTGGAGGAGGCGGCTCCACAAATATCCCCATCCTCAATGATGGAGGAACCCAGCACATCAGTGCAAAAGATAAGGCTGAAGCATTCACAGCAATCTTCAGCCAGAGGTGCAGAGTGGATGATCCATCTCAGCCTCCTCTAGTGGTCCCCAGCATCTCAGATGCCAGTCTCCAGCCAATTCGAGTCACTCCACGCGATGCCAAGAAACGTTTGGAGGCACTGGATACTGCAGAGGCAATGGACCCTGATAACATTCCGGCAATAGTACTGAAGACTTGTGCTGTAGAACTTGCTGCGCCCCTAGCCAAGCTCTTCCAGTGCAGTTACAAAACTGGCATCTACCCGGCAATGTGGAAAACTGAGCAATTTGATATAGAATTCACCATTCTAATGTGTCCTCATAGTTAAGGAGATACACAGATGCATCGGATCCCTTACATTTTTAATGACAATATGTCACAATCTGGTGGAGACGTACCAGGAGATAATTGATTCAGTAACATCTGTATACAGCAATCCGATTAGACCCGTTTAAGGTCCTTCAGGTTGTTGTTGCCTCAAGGTCATTCCTGTAAAATGCAAAAGTGCAGACAGACACTGTGCAACTCAAACCCTAAATAAGAACTGTGCCGGAACAAAAGTGTTTTATACAAGTTAAAAAATAAAAATCCCTTAAATGCCACATTACATTTGCAAAAGAAGCTCTGAATAAAATCCCAGAAAGGAGCAATGTTACCATAAATTATTTACCATGGCTATTTTCTGTGTTTGGCAGCCATGGCTTGACATCTGTCAAATGCTATGAAGTGACAGCTTGGCCTGCAGGTTTCGAATGTCCCTCGCTCACAATGCTGGAGGTTTTACAGTGTAAACAATAACAAAAGAAAAGAAATTCTACCCTTCTCATTCTTTGGTCTTGCCACAGGACATTAATACCAGGTTATAACATTACTAATCGTAACTCCTGGTCTGCTGCAGAATAAAGTGGCTTAAACAGCGTGGAATGAGGAAGATTTACTGGAAGTCTAAGGGTCCAATATCAGATGCCCTCTTTGCTAATTAAGAAAATACCCTTTTATCTTGTGAGTATTGGATCTTCTTCACAGCACTCCATGCCAATGTTTGTGCTCCACACAAATCTCCTCCCACCCTATTTCATCCCAACCCACCAGCATATCCTTCTGTTCCTTTCTCCCTCATCTTCTCTTGCAGTTTTCTCTTAAATGTGTTAATGTCATTTGTCTCGACTCCCCGAGGTAGAGTTCAGGATTCTCATCACTCTCTAGGTAGTGAACTGTCTCCAAAACCCCCATTGGATTGTTAAGTGACAATCTTATATTGTTGGCCCCTTATTTTGGATTCCCTCACACTGCGGGGTGACATTGGTGTAGTGGTATTGTCACTGGACTAGAAATCCGGAGATAATATTCTTGGAACCTGAATCTCACCATGTCAGATGATGAAATTTGAATTCAATAAAAAAAATCTGGAATTAAAAGTCTACAAATCACCATGAAACATAGAAAAACTACAGCACAAAACAGGCCCTTCGGCCCCACAAGTTGTACCGAACATATCCCTACCTTTTAGGCCTACCTATAACCCTCCATCCTATTAAGTCCCATGTACTCATCCAGGAGTCTCTTAAAAGACCCTATTGAGTTCGCCTCCACCACCACTGACGGCAGCCGATTCCACTCGCCCACCACCCTGTGTGTGGAAAACTTCCCCCTAACATTTCCCCTGTTCCTACACCCCAGCACCTTAAACCTGTGTCCTCTCGTAGCAGCCATTTCCACCCTGGGAAAAAGCCTCTGAGAGTCCACCCGATCTATGGCTCTCAACATCTTATATACCTCTATTAGGTCTCCTCTCATCCTATGTCTCTCCAAGGAGAAAAGACCGAGCTCCCTCAGCCTATCCTCATAAGGCATGCCACTCAATCCAGGCAACATTCTTGTAAATCGCCTCTGCACCCTTTCAATCTTTTCCACATCCTTCCTGTAATGAGGTGACCAGAACTGAGCACAGTACTCCAAGTGGGGTCTGACGAGGGTCTTATATAGCTGCATCATTATCCCCGGACTCCTAAACTCAATCCCTCGATTGATAAAGGCCAACACACCATAAGCCGCCTTAACCACCTCCTCCACCTGCGGGGCCGATTTTAGAGTCCTATGGACCCAGACCCCAAGGTCCTTCTGATCCTCTACAGTACTAAGAGTCTTTCCCTTTATATTGTACTCCTTCATACCATTTGACCTGCCAAAATGGACCACTATGCATTATCTGGGTTGAAGTCCATCTGCCACTTCTCCGCCCAGTCTTGCATCCTATCTATGTCCCTCTGTAACTTCTGACATCCCTCCAGACTATCCACAACCCCACCAACCTTCGTGCCGTTGGCAAACTTACCAACCCATCCCTCCGCTTCTTCATCCAGGTCATTTATGAAAATGACAAACAGCAAGGGTCCCAGAACAGATCCCTGGGGCACACCACTGGTGACCGACCTCCATTTAGAAAAAGACCCATCAATACACACTCTCTGCCTCCTTTGGGCAAGCCAGTTCTGGATCCACAGGGCAGCAGCACTTTGGATCCCATGCCCTCTCACTTTTTCTAGAAGCCTTGCATGGGGGACCTTATCGAACGCCTTGCTAAAATCCATATAAACCACATCTACCGCTTTTCCTTCGTCAATGTGTTTAGTCACATTTTCGAAGAACTCCACCAGGCTCGTAAGGCACGATCTGCCTTTGACAAAACCATGCTGAGCATTCTCGAGCATACTAAACCTCTCTAAATGCTCATAAATCTTGTCCCTCAGGATCTTCTCCATCAGCTTACCAACCACTGAGGTTAGACTCACCGGTCGGTAATTTCCTGGGCTATCCCTATTCCCTTTCTTGAAAATAGGAACCACATCCGCAATCCTCCGGCACCTCTCCCGTCTCCATCGACGACGCAAAGATCATCGCCAGAGGCTCTGCAATCTCTTCCCTCGTCTCCCACAGTAACCTGGGGTACATCCCATCCGGACCTGGCGACTTATCTATCTTGATGCCATTCAAAGATTCCAGCACAACCTCTTCGTTAAAGCCCATTGTCGATTGTCATAAAAACCCATCTGGCTCACTAAGTTTATTTATTAGTGTCACAAGTATGCTGACATTAACACTGAAGTTGTGAAAATCCCCTAGTTGCCACACTCTAGTGCCTGTTCGGGCCTTGAGGGAAGGAAATCTTCTGTTCTGATCCGGTCTTGTCTACACGTGACTCCAGATTCACAGTGGAGTGGTTGACTCTTAAATGTCCTTTCAAGGGCAGTTAGGGATAGGCAATAACTGCTGGCTGAACCAGCGACACCCACATCCCATGAAAGAATTAAGGTGGAAACATCCTGTGCCCCTATCCTCTCAAACCCTTTCATGTTCTCAAAGACCTCCCATCAGACCAACATTCTGTCTGCTCCTTTCTGGAGAAGTGTCCCAGGTCCAACCCTCCCAATATATCTAAGCTGTTAGCTGTGTGACACCAAGGGAGTGCAGAGGGTTAAGTGACTTGCTGGCAGCTTGCATGTGCAGCTAAACCCCAGAAACCTGAATGGTGAGCTCTGTAATTTGTGTCAATAGTTTCAGGGTGAGCCAAAGGCCAACTGTTCTCAGAACTATAGGCAGGGCCAATCCATGTTGGCTGTGCCAGCGACACCCACAGCCGATGAACAAATAAAAAAAATGGATTTATAAATCGGAATGGAACAGCTGGTGAGTTATGGAATCATTGAGTTGCTCCTCATCACAGCAGACACTGCAATACACAAAGTGCCAGTCAGGACTGAACACACTGGAACTTAAAGACTTGTTCAGAGCAGTGATTTGTTATTCAGATATTGACAAATGGCACAACCCAAGAAAACATCGGAATCGTCATTTAAACAGTAACGAATCAGTCACACTCTCAATGTCACGCGCTCTGTGGACTAGTGTTCAAGACCTTTAGAATTTAGATATTACTCGATAAAGTTCAGTCTTCAAAGCCTGTACACAGCTTGGTGTGTGTTACATAGTCCACACAATAAACCATTCCAGCTGATGGCAGTTCCAGGTCCTAAAGTGGTGTGTGGAAATCTAGACTGCACTCCTGCATCACCACCTGCTGGAACGGAATGATAATGGAGCTGGATACAGTTTCACCTGGAATTGTCACCAGTTCACAAAGGCACTCCAGGCAGACTGCAAGTTAAATCCAAGTGCAACGTTCAGGAAGTGCTGTCCTTGACATCAAAACAGCAGAGGAAACAGAAAGGGGCCATTCAGCCCATCTAGCCTATGCTAGAATTCAGTGAGATCATCATTGAACTTGAGTTTAACTTTGGTGGTGGGGAAACTTCTAGAAGCAATAATAATCAAAATTAATGGTTACCTGGACAAATGTGGATTATTTCGGGGAGACCAACGTGCATCCAATTTTAATTGTCCCACCATTGGTTTTAAACTTCCCAGGCTAAACCTCTCCACCTCTCTAAGATGCTCCTTAAAACCGCTCTCTCGTTCAGCTTTAGGTTACCTGCCCGAATATCTTCTCATGACTGTCAAATTTTACCTGCTGACACTCCTGCAGATCACGATACCACACACAATGTGTTGTAAACGCAGAGGGTCCCATTAAGATCTCCTGTCTCTTTCCACCCTCTCACGCTGATAGCCTTATTTGGCCTCCGCCCCTCCAATGTCATCCAGACTCTCCTCCCATCCAGACTCCTATTGGAGTGGGGTTGGGCAGCGTATGCATTGGTGATTTAAAAAAGGCACCAAAAACTGTAAGGAAAAGGCTGATTTTTCCTGCTGTTTTCTGAAAGTTATCTTCAGAGGGTCTGTTAATTTTTTTTCCAGGTGGTCAATTTGTGGGATTATTTTACCCAGGGATAACTGCAGAGGTGAGTAGCTTAGATCTTTAAGATAAAACCAAAATGCACTCACAGATACAATAAGGAAAAGGTAAATTGGATACACAAATGGACTCTTCAGAGTTGCAGGTTCTGTTATCAGAGAGAAATCCCAGACAATAGCAGTGAGTAATTCTCATACCTTTTGCCAGGTGGCTGGAGGTCTAGAATAATTCTTCTGACATTAACCTACGAGATGGAGGTGGATAGGTTTTTAAAATCTAGTCCTCAGTAAGTTCACAAAAAAGCAACACCGCTCTCAGGTTTTAGCACCAGGTGTTGCTTTGATACGTGCAGATAATTAATCCTGAAGGTTGATTTTTATGGTGGAAATTTCAGCATTCTAGTCCAGATATTACACTTAGTAAAAATTTCAGATAAATTGCTTTATTGAAAGTCAGTCCCATTCTAAACAAACACTGGGTGTGAGAATGGGTGTACATAGTTTGAGAGGCATATCTTGCTTTAATATAAGTATACAATGTACATACTAGCACTTATAGTGGGCCAGGTTTGGGACCACGAGAGACATAGGAGGAGTAGGCCATTGGGCCCATCCAGCCTGTTCCGCCAACCAGATCTTGGCTGATCAACCACCTCTACACCATTTTCTCTCATATCCCTTGATGTCATCAGTATCCAGCAATATATCATTTTTGTCTTCAACATACTCGGTGACTGAGCTTCCACAGCCCTCTGCGAATCCGTTATATTAACAATTTGGATGAAAATTTAGGAGGCATGGTTAGTAAGTTTGCAAATGACACCAAGATTGGTGGCATAGTGGACAGTGAAGGTTATCCAGGATTGAACGGGATCTTCACCAATTGGGCCAGTGGGCTGACGAGTGGCAGATGGAGTTTAATTTAGATAAATGCGAGGTGATCGAACGCTAAACATGGGCAACTGGGATTAGATTAGGGGTTTAAAACAAAAGGGACGGTATGAGGTGGGCCGAAGGGCCTGTTTACATGCTGTAAACCTCTATGACCTCTATAGAGACTGAAACTTGGCAAACTTTGGACAGAATTATTTACGGTGTTTAATGCATCAATTTTAAAGCTAGGAGATGGGCACACAAGGCCCAACTATCCCGCTCCCTTGCGTGAACACTGCGATCTCTCTCCTGTGGAAAGAAAGGAAGAAACTGTATTTATATAGCACTTTTCACAACCTCAGGACATCCCAAAGCACTTGACAGACAATTAAGCATTTTAGGAGTGCAGTCATTGGAACAATGTAGAAAACACAACAGTCAATTTACTCTCAGCCAGCTCCCACAAACAGTAATGTCACACCAGACAGCCCTGGGTGTGATTTGGATGATAAATATACATACCTGGGATATGCAGGGTTGTCTTATGAAGAAAGGTTGGGCCTGTATCCAATTAAGTTTAGAAGCTGGAGAGGTGATCTTATTGAGACATACAAGACCCTGAGGGGGCTTGACACTGTTGTCGCTGAAAGGATGTTTCTCCTTGTGGGAGAAACTAGTACTCGAGGACACTGTTTAAAAATAAGAGATCTCTCATTTAAGACAATTGTTTTCTCTCAGAGGGTCGCTAATCTTTGAGACTCTTTAACCTGGAGAATGGGAGGGTAATTGAATATTTTTAAAGCGGTGGTAGATCAATACTAGAACAACAAGGGAGTGAAAGGTTTTCGGGGCAGGTGGGAATGCGGAGTCGAGGCCAATTTGCTCAGGTCAGATCTTCCTGAATGGTGGAGCAGGCTTGAAGGGCCAAGCGGCCCACTCCTGCTCCTAATTCATTTGGTCTTATTGGCCAGAATGACTGGGGAGAACGCCAGTGCTCAAAATAATACCACACGCTCTTTTAGGTTCATCGGAGAAGGTTGACGGGATCTTTGATTAGCATAATCACCCGGTGATTTTTAACCAATTTTTAAAAATCTGTAAAGCAATTAATAAGAAGTGGTCACTGGCTAAACAACCTTGTGAGGCCGAGGGTCAGTTGAGAGTTAGAATGGAGTACCAAAAACATGGGGCAGCACGGTGGCTAACACTGCTGCCTCAGTGCAAGAGGCCCGGGTTCGATTCCTGGCTTGTGTGTGGAGTTTGCACATTCTCCCCGTGTCTGCATGGGTTTCCTCCGGTTTCCTCCCACAGTCCGAAAGCCGTACTGGTGTGGTGCATTGGCCATGCTAAATTCTCCCTCAGTGTACCCGAATGGGCACCGGAGTGTGGCAACTAGGGATGACTTCATTGCAGTGTTAACGTAAGCCAACTTGTGACACTAATAAATAAACTTAAAACTTAACATTTACACTTCCATGTGACAGTCAGAAACAAACGCGGTTATATATGGGTAATGTTTTATTCTATTTACAGACATTAGCTATAAATATAATACATCATTTCTTGAAAAGACATTTGTGTTCATTTTAAGTCTGTCGATATATTAAATAACACATTAAATTTGCAAAGTTCCATCATAATGTAGCTAGCTGGGTCCAACTCTGATAACACCCTGTGGTTGTAAAATAAACTTGGAACTGAATTAAACCAAACCAAAAGACAATTCAAATCAAATAGGTATGCTTCATTATTCAGCCTTTTCTTTTAAACCTGAGATATATTGAGGAAATTAATCAGTGTGTAAAAAAAGGGCATAGATAAAGCATGTTTAATTTTACACCTCAAAAGGTTGAACGCAAAAGATTTGCTTTTGAACAGTTAACAATGAGCAGTTAGCTCATGCAATTAATGCACTTTTCCCACAAACTACAAAGTTAGTGATCACGGTCTTTTGATTTAGTAACCAAGAAATGAAGGCTGAAGAAAGAAAAAGCCAAAATTATGACCAACATCCTTCCAGACGACTGCAGGTTTTCAAACAATGTGCTGGAAAAGGTAACAGTTTTAAACTGCATTACTAACAGGTGGCCCAACCTGCATGTCTATATTCAATGTTTGCATTAAAAAAAGGTCTAATTATAAGCAGAGATGAGTGATAAATATATTCAAAATTCAAAAATCTTACACAGGCACATCCAAGCTCAGGGTGCCTTTTATTCTGAAAGACAAAATAATTTTAGGTCTGGTTTAGTTTTCATTTCCTCCCCCCCTTCCCTTATTTGTTCTGTACAATTGTGAGATATTAGTTCTATATTTATTGTGGGTACAGGGTACAAATGCAGGAAATTTCAACAATAGCTACAAAAGAAAGCGATCAGTATTTACGATTCCTTCTGAGATTCAGGGTGAGTGCTGCCAGTCCCTCAGATACTGTTGATGATGATCAGGGCCGGCGTGGAGTTCTGCTGGCTGGTTTCACACTGCACACTCTGGTCGGCAAGTTTGGCAAAGACTCTGGGTGTCCCGAGGTTGTAGACACCAGCGTGAACAAAACAAGCCTTCAGTGGAACTGTGTAAACCTCCTGCCCCTTCAGCTGAATTTTGTACTGAGTCTGTCCGAGCCAGGTGAACGAACCATGGACCTCTAACATCTCCGGGCTGGGAAAAGAAAACATTCACAGATCAGCCACAATCTCAGTGACTGGTGGAAGAGGCTCCAGGAGCTAAACAACCTACTCTTGTCCCTGAACGCATTGAAATAAAATGCATAAAATAGCATTTGGGAGGGGTCGTAGGTAGGAATAGGACAAAGAATATGCCACACATCACAAAATAAGAGATAAATGGAGTCCATACAGGTTCACATAGCAACACCTTTTATTCAGAGGGAGTGAGTGGATTTAAGGAAGTTGTTCAAAGTGAGAACAAGGAGGATGGCAGATGAAGGACTGGTTGGGCCTTTGCTCAACAAAGAAATGGAGAGCTCTCACACCATCCCGCTGCAGGTAGATGTGTAGGAAGATCGAATGGTGGAAGGTCGATGGTTGGGGCCAGGAAACTGATGAAAGGCGATTGAACTTGAAATGTTAACTCTCGCTACTCGCTCCACTGCTAAGCATTTCGCTTTTGGACAAAGACGGCTCTTGTATCTTTAAATGTAGATTTAGATAACAGACATTAAGTATAAAGGTTCTATTTTAGGTGAAGTACATTGGCTCCCAGCGCCCAATAAACTCTCAGCATTGGATGACATTCATCCCAAATATCAAGTGTGAAAAGAACAAAAGTTAATTAGTGCCGGGAGGTGTAAGTCGTTTGGAAACAGGCCAGCCTGACATCCATTTTTAACAAGGTAACATGCAGACCCATTAACCATGCAAGGACTGCTCGTGTGATAAACCTATAAGCAGCAACAATACTGGTTCAGAGAGGGAGATCCTGTCTAAAGCTGCTTGGAGCTTTTCCTGAGGAAGTCAAATCCCAAATGGACTCCCTGTGCTGCAAAATATTTACAAATACCCAAGGATGAGGACAAATTTAGCTTCAGGGACTTCAGATTAAAAATCAGAAGGAAGAAATGAGCTGGAACGTATCATGACAAATACAGATTTTAATATCTATAATACTTTTCACAACCTCAGCCCGTTCCATAGCCAATGAGAAACCCTTGAAGTGTTATCACTGTTGGTGGGTACTTGTTGAGAAATTATATGGAGTGTCCCTATCACTGTCTGTAGTACTCCAAGGATTTGATGCTGGGAACTTGCTGTTTACAGCAATAATCTGAACTCAGAAATTCAAAGTAAAATACTCAAACTTTCAGTATCACCCGAAGAGGCAGCTTGTGAAAAACAAGGGGAATGTATGACAAAAGAGGAGGAATGGCTGACGAAATTAATACAGACAAGTTTAAGATACTGGCCCAGAACAAACTGACATCAGTACTGCACGCTGACGCTCAGAGGTACAAGACTTTATCATGGGATTGACATACGTACTGAGATTGCTGATGGAATGTGTACATGCTCCTGGTGAAGTGCGCACACTGTAAATTAACATTCCCGTTGACCCCGCATCAAATCTCGTCATTTAATCTCTCGCCACTCATTTTATTACAGACCTTCCCCTTGTGTTCTTTCTCCCATCCTCCCCCCGCCACCCCTTTCACTTGCTCGAAATCTATTACATTTCTAACTTTACCTAATTCTAACGCGAGGTAATTGACCCAAAACATTCCGTCTCCACAGACGCTGCCTGATATATTGACTATTTCCAGCATTTTGTTTTTAATCATCAGAAAACGTTAGGTTCAAAGCACTACTACAAACTGACTAATGAAAATAGACACAAGGATGAAGGTCCAAACAATTAAAGGGCAAATTTAGGACAGGCAGTACGAAGCTTAGGGTTATGGATGTAAATCCTAGCATAACTCAGGAGCGGCACGGTAGCACAGTGGTTAGCATTGCTGCCTCATAGGGCCACGGACCCAGGTTTGATTCTGGCCTCGGGTCACTGTCTGTGTGGAGTTTGCACATTCTCCCCGTATCTGCATGGGTTTCCTCTGGGTGCTCCGGTTTCCTCCCACAATCCAAAGATGTGCGGGTTAGGTGGATTGGCCATGCTAAATTACCCCTTAGTGTCCCAGGATGTGTAGGTTAGAGGGATTAGCAGGGTAAATGTGTGGGGTTGAGAGTATAGGGCCTGGGGTGGGATTGTAGTCTCAATGGGCCGAATGGCTTCTTCTGCACTGTATGGTTTCAATAATTCTATGATTCTATACTCAATAGCCAAAAGCTGTGTGGAGGCTTGATTATAATATGCAATATAGGCAAGCACATGGACAACTTCTTGTATATTTAATGGCCAAATCCAGTGCTTCAGTGAATTTGTCACTGGGTCTAAAGTTTGAGTGGCAATTGAGGAGTGAGCGCAAAGACCTGCAAGATTCTGATTGATGGAGTTCTCCTTGAACACGTTAATAACTTCCACTACCTTGGGTCATGCATCAGGGAGGATGCAGAGTGTCCCGAAGAAATTAATGTTAAGGGGAAATTATTGAGGCAGTGATATCATGGAAGTGCACATATTTTGGGCATTGAATGATACAGTGCTGAAGAGGCCCTTAGTCTGCACTGAACGTGAGAAATACCCAACTGCCAGCACTTGGCCCATAGCCCTGAATGTTATGATGTGCTAAATACTCATCCAGGTACTTTTTAAAGGATGTGAGGCAACCCGCCTCCACCACCCTCCCAGGCAGCGCATTCCAGACCCTCACCACTCTCTGGGTAAAAAAGCTTTTCCTCACATCTTGCCTAAACCTCCCACCCTCACCTTGAACCCATGTCCCCTCGTGACTGACCCTTCAACGAAGGGGAACAGCTGCCCTTTATCCACTGTCCTTGTCTCTCAATCTTGTACACCTCGATGAGGTCGCCCCCTCAGTCTTCTCTGCTCCAATGAAAACAACCCAAGCCTATCCAACCTCTCTTCATAACTTAAATGTTCCATCCCAGGCAGCATCCTGGTGAATCTCCTCTTGTGTGCGACGCAAACAGAAGGGGAGCATTTGGAAAAAGGAGATAATGCAAAGCAAAAACTTGGAGAACATGCAACGGGAAGACACAAGATGGCATGGATGGATAATATCAGAATGTGGACTGGCCTCTCTGTGGGACAGGCAGTGAGGACAGCAGAAAATAGAAATCAGTGGAGAAAGATTGTTCATAGTGTGGCCTACCCTCGAAATGAGGACAGAAGACAATTCTAGATCATCGCTTTTACAAAAGGCATATTCAGATCCTCAAATTGCCGGAGTGGAATTATATCCTTGGGATTACTAGTCAAGTAAAATAATCACTGAAGTAGCACAAACATGAAGCATAGAACCAAGAATAACTTTCACTTTGATAAATTCTCAACTGCAGTTTGAAAATGATATGGAAGTTTTAGAATCGACCTTACCTTGTTGCCTTATGTCGCAGATCAATGATAATGTCCACATCAATTTGACAGCAATTGAAAAGAACAAGACTGACGGGTACTAAACACAAACTGTGGAACAGAAAAAAAAAATCACATTAAAAAAATCCCGTGTTTAAAAATCGACATTGAGCATAATCATGGAACTTTAAACTCAATACATTTATAAAGAATTCTGATTATGATTCTAAACATAGAATCCCTACAGCACAGAAAGCCATTCAGTACATAGAGTCTACACTGACCACAATCCCACCCAGGCCCTATCCCCATAACCCCACGTATTTACCCCACTAATCCCCCTAACACTAAGGGGCAATTTTCGCATGGCCAATCAACATAACCCGCACATCTTTGGACTGAGTGGGGAAACTGGAGCACCCGGAGGAAACCCATGCAGACACGAGGAGAATGTGCAGACTCCACACAGATAGTCACTCGAGGCTGGAATTGAACCCGGATTCCTGGTGCTGTGGGGCAGCAGTGCTAACCACTGTGCCACCGTGCCGCCCATCCTTGGCAAACAAACCCCACAAAATAAACGTTTCCACTTTGAATGCAAGAGTCACAGAATTGAGCATTAGTCACTCAATTCAATAATCTCAGGCAACTGGTTAAATGACTAAAACATTCCTCTAGATACGTCATGGTCTAGCTTTTGAATAACTTTTTTTAAGCCTCCATAAACTTGTTTTTTAACCCAGTTAAATCTTGTTACTTCACTAATTCTGAGTAACAGCAACTTGTTCTCCCTTTATCCAGCTTATCACTGGACAGTAAACCGTGGCAATCTGAATTTAAAACCACATATGTAGCTGAAAGGCTCAAACCAACTGCATAACGGAATGCATCATACATACACAAGAGCAATAAAAAAAAAAAATCAATAATTCCACCCAAAGTCTCAAACAAAATTCTTAAAATTTCATTAAAGACAAAAACAACCGTCTGTATTTGTATAGCACCTTGATTGTGGAAAAGCTTCAAGATGTTTCAGAGAATTGGAATCAGACAAAATTAAAGAGTCAAAAGAGCAGATATCAGGAAGGATGACAAAGTTTGGTCAGAGGCAGGTTTACAGAGGGGTCTTATAGGAGGAGTACAATGGGAAGGCATAAAGTTGTTGGGTACAAATTCCAGGCTGTGTGTCCAAGAGGAGGCGGTCGAGGCGGGTACAACTACAACATTTAAAAGACATTTGAACAGGTATGTGGATGGGAAAGGTTTAGAGGGATACAGGCCAAACGCAGGCAAATGGGACTAGTTGAGTTTAGGAAATGTGGTCAGCATGGACGAGTTGGGCTGAAGGGCCTGTTTCCGTGCTATATATCTCTATGACTCCAAGATGTCTGATGGCTCAGCTGCCAATGTGGGGAGTGAGTGAAGGGACTGAGAGGTGCAGAGCAGACTGTACTTGGAGCTCTCTGTATTGTAATGTTTGAGAATTTTAAACATGAGGAGAGACGAGGGCACGACGGGATTTAAAGATGACCTGACGTGTTGGGGCAAGCCAATGTGCACAAGAATAAGAACAGCATATATCTGAATAAAGTGCTTTGGTCATCCTATTGTTTAACTGGAGAACATTATCGGCCATTCAGGACTGGATGATGAAGTGATCTGACAGTACGGAGGGAGTGGAGGGGTTAAGGCAGCTGAAGTAGAGGCCGAGCTGTGCACAGCTTATATTTATACAGTGCCTTTAATATAATGAACTATTCCAGGATGCTTCACAGGAGCATTATAAAACAAAGCATCACTCTGAGCCACTGGAGATACCAAGCCAGATAGCCAAAGGCTTGGTCAAAGTTGTTGGTTTTAAAGAACATCTTGAAGGCAAAAAGTGAGGTAGAGAGTGGGAGACCCAAGAAGAAAATTCCAGAGCTCGGGATCCAGGCCACTGAAGGCACGACCACCAATGGTGGGAGCAGTTAAAATTAGGGATGTATAAGAGGTCAGAATCAGAGGAGTGCAGATATTTCGGAGGGTTGGGTGTCTGGAGTAATTTCCCTGGTTTTACATCAGCCTGTAGACATGGGAGAGGTGGCAGCTGAGGACATATCCGGGCAGGGGGTGTGGGGAGAAGCTCCAAAGGTAACAGTTGGGGATTGAAGGGTTGAAGGAGACAGGCAAAGAATCCATTGATTGAACCGATCTAGCAGTGTGTGAATAGGCAAGAGTGGAAATAAGCAAGGACATTGGAGGAGATTTTTGTTTTATTCATTTGTGGGACATGGGCGTCACTGGCTGGCCAGCATTTATCACCCATTCCTCGTTGCCCTTGAACTAAGTGGCTTGCTAGGCATTTCAGAGGACAATTGAGAATCAATCACATTGCTGTAAATCTGGAGTCACATATAGGCCAGGCAAGGACAGCAGATTTCCTTCCCTAAAGGATGAATGTGAACCAGATGGGTTTTTCTGACAATCGACAATGGTTTCATGGTCATCAGTAGATTCTTAATTCCAGATTTTTTTTATTGAATTCAAATTCCACCATCTGCCATGGTGGGATTCGAACCCGGGTTCCCAGGAACATTAGCTGAGTTTCTGGATTAATAGTCTAGCGATAATATCATTAGGCCATCACCTCCCCTATTTGTGCAAGTCACATCAAGCAGAACAAGGAAAGTTGGCGCATGAAGATTACCGTTACACAGGATGGCACTGGTGATGTTGATTGAAAATGTTTCAGCTCCGTCGCAGGAGTGGGAACGCTAAGAATCAAACTGGAAACATGGACTTGGATTTGGCCAGGACACAGAGGACGACAAAATCTTTGGAGGCAGGGATGCAGTGTTATGGGATATTTTGAAAGGGAAGGGGATACAACCAGAGGAGGGGGAACTATTTAAATTGTCAGTTATCATGGAAGTCAGGAATACAAGTAGTGTGGTCAGTCGTTTAGCAGGAGAGAGTAGGGAGAGTTTCATGGATTAGATGGGATCAGAGAAATCAAGATAAACAGTAGAGAGATATGGGCAAGTGGGAGCCTGGGAAGTGGTTTGAGTGGTGAGTAAATGGAGGGAGTTGACAGAAGCAGCTGAATAATCTTAGCAAAGTCCTGGCAATGTGTTCACTGTGTGGGTGGAGGAGACAGGAGTGATTGTTTAAAACAGTCACATGCCGGAATTCTACCATCCTGCCTGCTACAGCAAGGGGCGGACAATGGGAAGGTCCATTAACCTCGGCGGGATTTTCCAGTCTCGTGTTGAGCGAGGCTGTAAATTCCCACCCATAGTGTCAGTTTTACAGCATAGAAAGAGGCCCTTCAGTCCATTGTATCTGCGCCGGCCATTATCTATCTTAATCCCATTTCCAGCATTTGGACCGTAGCCTTGTATGCTATGGCATTTCAAGTGCTCATCTAAATGTTTCTTAAAATGTTGAGAGGGTTCCCGCTTCTACCATCCTTTCAGGCTGAGAGTTCCAGCTCCCTCCGGGTGAAAAAAGTTTCTCCTCCAATTCCCTCTAAATCTCCTGCCCCTTACCTTAAATCTGTGCCCCCTGCCTATTGACCCCTCTGCTAAGGGGAAACATTTCTACCCATCTGCCTTATATCCTTCATAATTGTGTACACCTCAGCCAGGTCTCCACTCAGTCTTCTCTACTCCGAGGAAAGCAACCCCAGCCTAACCAACCTCTCTTCACAGCTGAAACGCTCCAGCCCAGGCAGCATCCTGGTGAATCTCCTTTGCACCCTCTCTGGTGCAATCACTTCCTTTCTATGCTCTGCCCAAGACCGCAATGATCGACAAAAGGTCGCGAATGTAGCCCAATCCATCACACGAGCCAGCCTCCCATCCGTTGACTGTCTATGCTTCCTGCTGCCTTGGCAAAGCAGCCAGCATAATTAAAGGACCCCACGCACCCCGGACATTCTCTCTTCCACCTTCTTCCATCGGGAAAAAAATAAAAAAGTCTGAGGTCACGTACCAACCGACTCAAGAACAGCTTTTTCCCTGCTGCTGTCAGACTTTTGAATGGACCTACCTTGTATTAAATTAATCTTTCTCTACACCCTAGTTATGACTAACACTACATTCTGCACTCTCTCTTTTCCTTCTCTACGAACGGTATGTTTCGTCTGTATAGCACGCAAGAAACAATACTTTTCACTGTATGTTAATACATGTGACAATAATAAATCAAATCAAAGTGGTGTGGTGACCAGAACTGCAAACAGTACCCTAGCTGTGGCCTAACAGTTTTCCACAGCTCCATCATAACCTCTTTGCTCTTGTTTTCTATGCCACAGCTAATAAAGGCAAGTATCCCATATGTCTTCTTAACCACCTCATCTACACAACATCCTGTTGCCTTCAGGGATCTTTGGACATGAACCCCAAGGTCCCTCTGTACTCCCTAATGTCCTACCGTTCACTGTGTATTCCCTTGCCTTGTTAATCCTCTCAAAATGTATCGCCCCACATTTTTCAGGGTGAAATTCCATTTGCCAGTGTTCTGCCCATTTGACCAACTCGGCTATATTGTCCTGTCATCAAAGGCTTTCCTCCCCCAGGATGAGCCGGACACAATGGATGGATGATTTTCTCAGATGGGGAATAAAACCAAATGGTGTTTGAAAATAGGAAAGCTTCATTCCGGAGATCAGCAAGGGAATATTTCTATGCTGTGGTACGAAGGCAGCTTCTCTTCAGTCCAGTCTGCCACGGCACTGAACAGAGCACAATAATTAATTACCTTCTCCTTCAAGCATATTTAAAAGCAGAGTTAGTTCCTGCCAAGACATCTGCCAGACGTCACGTTAAAAATAATTTACAAACCTCTTTTGATGAAATGGATGGTCATAGTATTCAGGATAATGAAAACTGATCTTAATAAGGTGGGAGAGCTGTTCCATACTCGGTCTTGCGGGCAGCTGGGGCTGTTCAGGTCGTATAAATTTCAACAGAACCATTTCCTGTGCTTCCTGGAAGGGGTGAGACAAAGAACATAAACTTCAGATTACTCACATGGAGACGAAACAGGCTGGATGACCCGCTCTATAGAACCGTCGCTACGTCCACAAGCATGATCCCAACCTTCCAGTCACTTCCATTTCAACCTGGCCTGTTGCAATGTTCCAGTGAAGCCCAATGGAAACTGGAGCAGCACACCTCATCGCCCAATTCGGCACATTACAGCCTTCTGGATTTAGCGTTCAGTTCACCAACTTTCCCCTCCGATCTGGACCCTCTTTTTGTTTCCTCGGTTTGTCCCAATACAACCCCCTCCCCTACAGGGCCATCTGTCACTTGTTCTTCATTCTTGTTTTCACTGAGCACTGACCTTTTCTCTCTCATTAACACATTCTGCCATCTTACCTTTATGCCACTATCGGCACTTCTTTAGTCCTTAATGCTACCATTAACACTCCCTTGGTCTTGTATCCAGGACATTTTCTGCTGCCTCACAGCTCCAGGAACTAGGGTTTGATTCTGGCATCGGGTCACTGCCTGTAGGGAGTTTGCACATTCTCCCAGTGTCTGCGTGGGCTTCCTCCGGGTGCTCCCATTTCCTCGCACAGTCCAAAGATGTGAGGGTTAACCATTGATCATAGTAAACTGACCCTTAGTGTCAGAGGGACTAGCAGGGTAAATAAGTGGGGTTACGGGGATAAGGCCTGGTTGGGATTGTGGTCGGTGCAGACTCGATGGGCCAAATGGCCTCCTTCTGTAGGGATTCTATCTTTGTTAATCTCTCCATATCAATCTCTCCTTACTTCCCACCCATCCCTGACCTTCGATTCTGCCCCAATCCCCTCCACACCCCTCTTCAAGTATACAAGCCATTACATTTCTACAGTTCTTCAGTTCTGGAGAGTCAGAAGGACTTTCCACAGATGCTGCCAGACCTGCTGAATTTATCCAGCATTTTGTTTTTATTTCAGATTTCCAGAATCTGCAGTATTTTGCTTTTATTTTACATGAGTAATTACACAAGGATTGGAAAATGTATACACTTTACACAAGTACTTAATAGGTGGGTGCTAGAAGCAGTCACAGAATTATATAATGATTACAGCACAGGAGGCCATTCAGCTCGGTCTATGCCAGCTCTTTGTAAGAGTAACCTAGCTAGTACAACTCCTCTAACTTTTCCCTGTCGCCCTTGATTTTTTCTCCATTTAATTCTTCTATTCCCTTTTCAATACACTAACCCAGTCTTCAAAAATGTACAGAAGTACAGAAAGCTTTTAAAAGACCAACATGAAAATTGAGTTTGTTGCAAGTTGTTGGAAAAATGGTCAAAACATTTGACTTTTATTTGTATACCTTCGGATAACACAACATAACAGGAACAGGAGTAGGCCATTCGGCCCCTCAAGCCGGCTCCTGATATGGTTCTGTACAGAACCATAGTTCATTCCAGATTCTAGCTACTTTCTCATGTCACCAATTACCTTGAATCCTCTGGTTTTCGATCTATCCGTCAACAGGAAGTTTCTCCCCATCCACACTGCCCAGACTCTGATTTTGAACACTTCAAACAAATCTCCTCACAACCTTCTCTTCTCCAATCTACCAAAGTAACCAAAATTCTTCACCTTTGGAATCATTCTTGTGAATCCTTTCTGCATCCTCTCAAATGTCTTCTCATCTTCCATAAAGTGTGGTGCCAAGTGGAGACACTACTCCAGCTCTAGCTGAATCAGTGTTATTTTGTGAACTTGTGACTGTGTGTGCAAAGAATTAATCTAAATAAATTGAAGATGGCTGGGCCAGCAAGATTTAGGACATCCAAGGGTGTGAAAGGGATATACTTGAAGAAAATCAATTATAGACCGGTTAGTCTTACTTCGGTGGTTGGTAAATTGATGGAAAGGGTCCTTAGGGATGGGATTTACGACCATTTAGAAAGATGCGGATTAATCCGAGATAGTCAGCACGGATTCGTGAAGGGCAAGTCGTGCCTCACAAATTTGATAGAATTTTTTGAGGAGGTAACTAAGTGTGTTGATGAAGGTAGGGCAGTTGATGTCATATACATGGATTTTAGTAAGGCGTTTGATAAGGTCCCCCATGGTCGGCTTATGATGAAAGTGAGGAGGTGTGGGATAGAGGGAAAGTTGGCCGATTGGATAGGTAACTGGCTGTCTGACCAAAGACAGAGGGTGGTGGTCGATGGAAAATTTTCGGATTGGAGGCAGGTTGCTAGCGGTGTGCCGCAGGGATCAGTGCTTGGTCCTCTGCTCTTTGTGATTTTTATTAATGACTTAGAGGAGGGGGCTGAAGGGTGGATCAGTAAATTTGCTGATGACACCAAGATTGGTGGAGTAGTGGATGAGGTGGAGGGCTGTTGTAGGCTGCAAAGAGACATAGATAGGATGCAAAGCTGGGCTGAAAAATGGCAAATGGAGTTTAACCCTGATAAATGTGAGGTGATTCATTTTGGTAGGACTAATTTAAATGTGGATTACAGGGTCAAAGGTAGGGTTCTGAAGACTGTGGAGGAACAGAGAGATCTTGGGGTCCATATCCACAGATCTCTAAAGGTTGCCACTCAAGTGGATAGAGCTGTGAAGAAGGCCTATAGTGTGTTAGCTTTTATTAACAGGGGGTTGGAGTTTAAGAGCCGTGGGGTTATGCTGCAACTGTACAGGACCTTGGTGAGACCACATTTGGAATATTGTGTGCAGTTCTGGTCACCTCACTATAAGAAGGATGTGGAAGCGCTGGAAAGAGTGCAGAGGAGATTTACCAGGATGCTGCCTGGTTTGGAGGGTAGGTCATATGAGGAAAGGTTGAGGGAGCTAGGGCTGTTCTCTCTGGAGCGGAGGAGGCTGAGGGGAGACTTAATAGAGGTGTATAAAATGATGAAGGGGATAGATAGAGTGAACGTTCTAAGACTATTTCCTCGGGTGGATGGAGCTATTACAAGGGGGCATAACTATAGGGTTCGTGATGGGAGATACAGGACGGATATCAGAGGTAGGTTCTTTACGCAGAGAGTGGTTGGGGTGTGGAATGGACTGCCTGCAGTGATAGTGGAGTCGGACACTTTAGAAACATTTAAGCGGTTATTGGATAGGCACATGGAGCACACCAGGATGATAGGGAGTGGGGTAGCTTGATCTTGGTTTCAGATAAAGCTCGGCACAATATTGTGGGCCGAAGGGCCTGTTCTGTGCTGTACTGTTCTATGTTCTAAAATACAGCCAAGTTGAACTTTCCAAGCCACGAGTAGAAATTTGCATTTAGAGATAAAAATGTTTTGTGTTTAGCTGTTAAATTTCAGAGTGGAATAAAAAGGGTTTACAATTGGAAATGATAAATAAAACAGGGCAATTAAATTTTATTTAACCCGAAAGTGGGAGCAATAAGGAGAACGTGAAGATTTTATATTCTGAGAAGGTCAAGCTTAATATTAGGGCCATTGAAAAAAGATGAATACAAGGACAGATGCAAGAACTGTGTGGGGAGCAGCCAAGAAAGACCTCCTAGAGTAGAAGAAGCAAAGTGAAGCAACTGCCAGCCAATCCGGAAGTGTCCATTTTTCAGAAAACTGTTTTAAGTCAGCTATCCAGTTAAGCCAGAAAGTTCTTGGGGCTGCAAACAGCAATCTGCTATCTGAACATTGAAGTCCCACAGCCAAGTGGGAGAGAAGAGGAGAGATTGCGTGGTATACCGTACCAGAGTGAGAGCAACTTTGCCTTGGGGATATTTTTAATGGATTTATATAGTTAAAAAACCATAAGGAATTGTGCATAAAGGGGAGTTTATTGGTTAATCCAACTGAGTAGAATGTCTTTTTGGGGGGGGGGGGGGGGAGAGAGAATGTTCTGCAAGACTAATTTTAACTGTGTAAAAATAATCTTGTGTGTTTAAGTTTTCTTTTCTTAATAAATGTTTTAATTCAATATTAAAATTCCCAGAAGTCTTACTGGAATTTGTGGCTTCCGACTTCAGTACACACTTGTTGTGGTCAGAACAAAGTTTACATGTTTCCCTCAGGATGTGATTTGCATGGCAATTACCACCTGCCCGATCATAACAGGTTCCTCTTAGCGTCCTTGCTTTTGTACTCTTCTGCCCCATTGATAAAACCCAGCATGTCGTATGCTTTATTAATCACTTTTCCAACCTGTCCTGTCAGCTTCATTGTTTGTGCACACGTACCACCAGGCTCCCCTTTAGAATCCTTTTAGAATTATACCTTTATATTGCCTCTCTACACTCTTCCTGCCAGAATGAATCACTTCACACTTACATTTCATCTGCCACTTGTTCTGTGCCTCATGAGGGGACCATATATGCACATTTGATTGAGATAAAATGTTGATTTAGATGATGGCGCTAGAATGCGAGTTTTTGGCCACTGGAAAGTTATTTACTAATTGGAAACAATAAACGGTGCTAGTGTACAAAAAGCAGAACTAAACAGATAAAAACAACTACAAACAACTTGCAATCACAGCACCTTTAGTAAATAAAATTCCAAGGTACTGGAAGTGGACTTGATTTGTCAACACAATAACCACCTCATCAACAGCCCATTCAGAAAAGCAAGATCCTGTCTTGAAGTGGCAATCTAAGCAGATTCTGGAAACCCATTGACCTTGTGCACCAGGACTTAGAGAAGGATTTTGTTAAGCTGACCACCTGAGAGACATTTTGCCCACCTCTAAACTGCAGAGGTTAAAAGGTAAATGTTTTAAATTTACAGATGATATCTAACCAGCAAGGAACAATGGAAGCATTAGCTCAGAAATTGAGGAAGCAATTGAGTTGAATGAATTAAGTGGTACAACAATGGGAAATTAAATCAAAAGCAGTCAGATCTAAAGCACTATAGATAGGAAGCAAAGTAGGCAGGACATTAACTCTACAGATAATCACAAACCATGTTCAACCAATTCAGACGCATTTAACCTAACACTGAGTCACATCATGTCTACAGCTCCCAGACTGTTTGGTCTAACAGGGACATGTTGGTATTTATGCTCCACATGGACCCACTCCCATCCCACTGCATCTCATCCTATCAGCATAACCTTCTATCCCTTCTCCATGTGCTTAAATACAATTCACAGGAAGTTGAGATGAAACTTTATGCTGCTCTTGTCAGACCACGTTTCAAGTTCTATGTCCAGTTCTGATCACCGGAACTCAAGGAGATGTTTAACCCCCCAGGGGCAATGAAGGGAAAGCCATGACACCAAATCCCTAAAGTTCTGCATTACAGGGAAAGTCAGGAGAAACATGGTTTTCTCGGCCTAGAAAGGAGCCAAGAGGTGATTTTAGATGGGCACATCACAAATATGTGAATGTAAAATAATCTTGAAATATTACTTTAAATAGAGTCATAGGAGGTTTACAGCATAGAAACAGGCCCTTCAGCCCAACGTGTCCATGCAGCCCCTTTTTTAAAATAAAACCCCTAAACTAGTTCCAATTGTCTGCATTTGGCCCATATCCCTTTATACCCACCTTACTCATGTAACTGTCTAAATGCTTTTTAAAAGACAAAATTCTACCCAGCTCCACTACTACCTCTGGCAGCTTGTTCCAGACACTCACCACCCTCTGCGAAAGAATTGACCCTCTGGACCCTTTTGTATGTATCCCCTCACCTTAAACCTATGCCCTCTAGTTTTAGACTCCCCTACCTTTGGGAAAAGATATTGACTATCTAGCTGATCTATGCCCCTTATTATTTTATAGACCTCTATAAGATCACCCCGGAGCCTCCTAAACTCCAGGGAAAAATGTCCCAGTCTATCCAGCCTCTCCTTATGACTCAAACCATCAAGTCCCAGTAGCATCCTTGTAAATCTTTTCTGCACTCTTTCTAGTTTAATAATATCCTTTCTATAATAGGTTGACCCGAACACAGTATTCCAAGTGTGGCCTTACCAATGTCTTGTACAACTTCAACAAGACGTCCCAACTCCTGTATTCAATGTTCTGACCAATGAAACCAAGCATGCCGAATGCCTTCTTCACCACTCTATCCACCCATGACTCCACTTTCGAGGAGCTATGAACCTGTACCCCTAGATCTCTGTTCTATAAATCTCCCCAACGCCCTACCATTAACTAAGTCCTGCCCTGGTTCGATCGACCAAAATGCATCACCTTGCATTTATCCAAATTAAATTCCATCTGCCATTCATCAGCCCACTGGCCCAATTGATCAAGGTCCCGTTGCAATCCTAACCTTCTTACACTGTCCACTATGCCACCAATCTTGGTGTCATCTGCAAACTTACTAACCATGCCTACTAAATTTTCATCCAAATCATTAATATAAATGACAAATAACAGTGGACCCAGCACCGATCCCTGAGGCACACCGCTGGTCACAGGCCGCCAGTTTGAAAAACAACCCTCTGCAACCACCCTCTGTCTTCTGTCATCAAGCCAATTTTGTATCCATTTAGCTACCTCACCCTGGATCCCGTGAGAGTTAAGCTTATGCAACAACCTACAAAGAACAAAGAACATTACAGCACAGGAACAGGCCCTTCGGCCCTCCAAGCCTGCACCGACCATACTGCCCGACTTAATTAAAACCCCCTTCCGAGGACCATATCCCTCTATTCCCATCCTATTCATGTATTTGTCAAGACGCCCCTTAAAAGTCACTACCGTATCCGCTTCCACTACCTCCCCCAGCAAAGACTTCCAGGCACCCACTACTCTAAAAAATCTGCCTCGTACATCTCCTTTAAACCTTGCCCCTTGAACCTGTGCCCCCTAGTAATTGATTCTTCCACTCTGGGAAAAAGCTTCTATCCACTCTGTCCATGCCACTCAATCTTGTAGACTTCTATCAGGTCACCCCTCAACCTCCGTCGCTCCAGTGAGAACAAACCAAGTTTCTACAATGTGGTACCTTTCTCAGAAGACTAAGGAAATCTGGCATGTCAGCTACGACTCTCACCAACTTTTACAGATGCACCATCGAAAGCATTCTTTCTGGTCGTATCACAGCTTGGTATGGCTCCTGCTCTGCTCAAGACTGCAAGGAACTACAGAAGATCGTGAATGTAGCCCAATCCACCACGCAAACCAGCCTCCCATCCATTGACTCTGTCTACACTTCCCGCAAGCTCGGCAAAGCAGCCAGCATAATTAAGGACCCCACACACCCCGGACATTTTCTCTTCCACTTTCTTCCATCGGGAAAAAGATACAAAAGTCTGAGGTCACGTACCAACTGACTCAAGAACAGCTTCTTCCCTGCTGCTGTCAGACTTTTGAATGGACTTACCTTGATCTTTCTCTACACCCGAGCTATTACTGTAACACTACATTCTGCACTCTCTCCTTTCCTTCTCTATGAACGGTATGCTTTGTCTGTATAGCACGCAAGAAGCAATACTTTTCACCGTATGTTAATGCATATGACAATAAAATCAAATCAAAAATCAAAGGCCTTGCTAAAGTCCATGTAGACAACATCAACTGCACTGCCATCATCTCCCTTCTTGGTTACCCCTTCAAAAAACTCAATCAAATTTGAGAGACATGATTTTCCACTCACAAAGCCAAGCTGACTGTCCCTAATCAGTCCTTGCATCTCTAAATGCCTGTAGATCCTGTCTCTCAAAATACCTTCTAACAACTTACCCACCACAGATGTGAGGCTCACTGGCCTGTATTTCCCAGGCTTTTCCCTGCAGCCCTTCTTAAACAAAGGCATAACATTTGCCACCCTCCAATCTTCAGACACCTCACCTGTGGCTGATGATTATTCAAATATCTCTGCTAGGGGACTCGCAATTTCCTCCCTAGCCTCCCACAATGTCTTGGGATACACTTCATCAGGTCCCAGGGATTTATCGACCTTGATGTGCTTTAAGACTTCCAGCACCACCTTCTCTGTTTTATGTACACTCCTCAAGACATGACTATTTATTTCCCCAACTTCCTTAACATCCATGTTTTTCTCAACAGTGAATACTGATGAGAAATATTTAGGATCTCACCCATCTCTTGTGGATCTGCACATAGATGACCTTGTTGATCCTTAAGAGGTCCTACTCTCTCCCTAATTACTCTTTTGCCCTTTATGTATTTGTAGAATCTCCTTTGCCTTATCTGCCAAAACAATCTCGTGTCCCCTTTTTGCCCTTCTGATTTCTCTCTTAACTTTACTTCTACACCCCCTATACTCTTCAAGGGATCCACCCGATCCCAGCTGCCTATGCATGTCATGTGCCTCCTTCTTGACCAGGGCCTCAATATGCCGAATCATCCAGGGTTCCCTACTTGTCAGCCTTGCCCTTCACTCTAAAAGGAATGTGCTTACCCCGAACCCTGGTTAACATACTTGTGAAAGCCTCCCATTTACCAGACATCCCTTTGCCTTCCCACAGACTCCCTCAATTAACTTTTGAAAGTTCCTGCCTGATACCATCAAAATTGGCCTTGCCCCATTTAGAATTTTAACTTTTGGGCCAGACCTATCATTCTCCATAGCTATCTTAAAACCAATAGAATTATGGTCACTGGTCCCAAAGTGATCCCTCACTAACACTTCTGTCACCTGCCCTCCCTTATTTCCCAAGAGGAGGTCAAGTTTTGCCCCCTCTCTAGTCGGACCATCCACATACTGAATGAGAAATTCCTCCTGAATACACTCAACAAGTTTTTCTCCATTCAAGTCTCTAATACTATGGCTGTCCCAGTCAATGTTGGGAAAGTTAAAATCCCCTACTATTGAGAGAATATTATAAGAGGATACAGATTCAAACAAGTAAAAGGTAAATTCAAGCCTCATACCAGGAGACTTTTCACAGAGAATGGTCAATATATGGGAGAGTAGTGGAGCAGAAATGACCAGGAATTAATTTTTAATAATAGGATGTCACAAGTGGGGACTTTAAGATATTCCTGGATGGATAAATTAAGATTCTTAATCATATCTAGAGGCCACAACTCCAGGAAAATACCAACACAGGTCATATTTGGATTTTGAGAAGAACAATTTCAAGGTAACAAGATGACCACCAAAGCAAAGAAAACCAGTAATGGAGTGGATTTAGGTCATTTTAGAATGCAAACCGTCACGAAACCACATTGGGAGTGGACAGAGTTAAGAAACATATTACCTGTACTTGAGGTAATGAACAGGCTTCTTTCCCAATTGACTCCAGAGCAACATGAAGCTGGCCTTCTAAAATTAGCTGCTTATTGTCCTCGACAACATATGCCTGTAACGAGACAGAGAACTTCAATTTTCAAAGCATCAATCTTTCATTGAAAGTTTAGCTGTTGTGGAGCACAAGACTACATCACTTTTCTGCATTCTGATTTAATAAATTAAATAAATCAAATGATTAATAAATTTAATCACAATTAATGCACCTATATCAAGAACAAAACGTGGGCATATTTTGTCCATCAAGCTGGTTCTTTCCCATCCACCATATAAATTGACCAACCATCATTGAGCAAATTGTATGAGTTAATCTCAAGTTTAAACTCTGCCACCCCGACTTTGGAAGCATTAAAGATAATGAAGTAAATCTTTGAATATGAACAAGAATAAATGGACACAGCAAATTGGTCCATTTCTATAGAGCTTAATAACAGATAAAACAAGTTATTGGTTGTGAAGTAGGAGGTGGGTTCGTATAACGGCCAGGTGTATTTCAGTTTTTGAATTGGTCACTGTTTTCTGACGGATGATTGACCAATGATGTTAAGTTTTGATTAATTAAATATCACTTTCACTTCATCACACAACCAGGTTGGTTTCTTCAGTTATTCCAACTTTCTTCAGGCAAGAGCAAGCTGAGAAAAGCTCGCTTGCAGAGTTCCCTGACTGAACCATTACAAATGTTCTGTTCTTTCTTTTGTGAAGAAAGACCTAAACGTACCATTTGTGTTCTCTCATGCAGGGAGGCGATGGCCTAGTCATCATTAGATGATTAACCCAGAAACTCAGTTAATGTGCTGGGGACCCAGGTTCGAATCCTACCATGGCAGATGGTGGAATTTGAACTCAATAAAAAATATCTGGAACTAATAATCTACTGATGGCTATGAAACCATTGTGGATTGTCAGAAAAATCCATCTGGTTCACTAATGCCATTCTTACCTGGTCTGGCCTACATGTCCAGAGCCACAGCAATGTGGTTGACTCTCAACTGCCCTCCAAGATCAACTAGGGCTGGGCAATAAATGCTGGCCAGCCAGCGATTCCCATGTCCCATAAATGAATTAAAGTAAAGGAATCCTCTCCATTATTCAATCGGTTCCAAATCTTTCATGTGCAACAATTCATCTCAAGTGTTCATTCATGATACAAACCTTCCATAATACTATTATATTGAGATCCACTTCACTACACCGCTGTACTAATTTGGTGACATCCCCAGTTTTTGGTCTCCCAGGTCCCATAGTTGTCTGTGGTATCGTCTTTCGAGATCGGGCAGCATAGCAACTTTGAAAGAAAAAGTCAGCACAAGGAGTGGTTGCACTGATTATCTGAAAAACAAAAGCAGAACCAACTCTCAACGACACAAGCTACAGGATTGCATCCTCAAATCGCCCTCCACCCAACAACTGTAATCCACGGGAAACAAAATGGCTCCAGGATTGAACATGAGACTTCTATTAATAACAGATAGGGAGGGAGATCCAAGAAAGAGTCGGACAAGAGAAATTAGAGAACAACATAAAGAAAACCAGAAAGAGTGGAAGGTTAGAAAAGGTAGAGTGTTACGAAGAATTAGAATGGAAGATAAATAGAGACAAAGTTATATAGGGAGAGAATATTTTGGTCCCTATGTATTGCCAGAAATGAACTGGCAATAATGAGAAGATTAGAAGGGAACAGTCTTAACTGAGGGGGCTTTGGTGTTCATAGAACATAGAACATAGAACATTACAGCGCAGAACAGGCCCTTCGGCCCACGATGTTGCACCGACCAGTTAAAAAAAAACTGTGACCCTCCAACCTAAACCAATTTCTTTTCGTCCATGAACCTATCTACGGATCTCTTAAACGCCCCCAAACTAGGCGCATTTACTACTGATGCTGGCAGGGCATTCCAATCCCTCACCACCCTCTGGGTAAAGAACCTACCCCTGACATCGGTTCTATAACTACCCCCCTTCAATTTAAAGCCATGCCCCCTCGTGCTGGATTTCTCCATCAGAGGAAAAAGGCTATCACTATCCACCCTATCTAAACCTCTAATCATCTTATATGTTTCAATAAGATCCCCTCTTAGCCGCCGCCTTTCCAGCGAAAACAATCCCAAATCCCTCAGCCTCTCCTCATAGGATCTCCCCTCCATACCAGGCAACATCCTGGTAAACCTCCTCTGCACCCTCTCCAAAGCCTCCACATCCTTCCTGTAATGTGGGGACCAGAACTGCACACAGTACTCCAAGTGCGGCCGCACCAGAGTTGTGTACAGTTGCAACATAACGCTACGACTCCTAAATTCAATCCCCCTACCAATAAACGCCAAGACACCATATGCCTTCTTAACAACCTTATCTACTTGATTCCCAACTTTCAGGGATCTATGCACACATACACCTAGATCCCTCTGCTCCTCCACACTATTCAAAGTCCTCCCGTTAGCCCTATACTCAACACAACTGTTATTCCTACCAAAGTGAATTACCTCACACTTCTCCGCATTAAACTCCATCCGCCACCTCTCGGCCCAACTTTGCAACCTGTCTAAGTCTTCCTGCAGACTACGACACCCTTCCTCACTGTCTACCACACCACCGACTTTGGTGTCATCAGCAAATTTGCTAATCCACCCAACTATACCCTCATCCAGATCATTAATAAATATTACAAACAGCAGTGGCCCCAAAACAGATCCCTGAGGTACACCACTTGTAACCGCACTCCATGATGAATATTTACTATCAACCACCACCCTCTGTTTCCTATCCGCTAGCCAATTCCTGATCCAATTTCCTAGATCACCCCCAATCCCATACATCTGCATTTTCTGCAGAAGCCTACCATGGTGAACCTTATCAAACGCCTTACTAAAATCCATATATACCACGTCCACTGCCTTGCCCCCATCCACCTCCTTGGTCACTTTCTCAAAAAACTCAATAAGGTTAGTAAGGCACGACCTACCTGCCACAAAACCATGCTGACTATCACCTATCAATTCATTACTCTCCAAATAACTATAAATCCTATCCCTTATAATTTTTTCCAACATCTTGCCGACAACAGAAGTGAGACTCACCGGTCTATAATTCCCGGGGAAGTCTCTGTTCCCCTTCTTAAACAATGGGACAACATTCGCTAACCTCCAATCTTCTGGTACTATACCAGAAGATTGGAGGTTAGCTACTATTTGCTGTCAGCTACTTGAGCTTCACTCTAGTTGTTAGTGAAGGTTTTAAATGACAGCAGAGATTTCTGCTTCACACACTCGTAGGCTTCCACGATTTGAAAACTGATGGAAAACATTTCTTGCTTTCACCTTTGCTGCAAACAAAGGAAACTCGAGCAGTTTCACCCAACCAGGTGATGATAGCTGGTACTCCGATTGGTCTATTACAGCATTATTCATTTAATTCGGAAACTAGCAGCCATCTCAGTCTCACTGGCATTCAGGGGAATGCCTTGGTTGGTGGCCCAGTGCTGAGCGCTGCTGCCTCACTAGTGCCAGGGAGCTGGGTTAGATTCCAGGCTTGGGTCACTGTCTGTGTGGAGTTTGCATGTTCTCCCCGAGTCTGCGTGGGTTTCCCCCAGGTGCTCTAGTTTCCTCCCACAGTCTGAAAGACGTGCTGGTTAGGTGCAGTGACCAAGCTAAATTCTCCCTCAGTGTACAGGCGCCAGAGTGTGGCAACAAGGGGATTTTCACAGTAACTTCATTGCAGTGTTAATGTAAGCCTACTTGTGACACTAATAAATAAACTTTAACTTTATAAATTTTTTTAAACTTTAAAACTACACAGAACCTTTGAGATCAGAAGTCAAGATCAGTCTAGATCACAGAATGGCAACAAATGAACTTCAAGAAGCAGAGCTATCACCAGCCTGACTTGCCTTTCAGCAGGACCTAGGTCAGCCTCGTGACAGCAGGTCCACTGGGAACACCAGTCCATGGTAAGATGCTCTTTTAGAGAGTCAGTACCAATGCAATGGGCCAAATGGCCTTCTTCTGCACTGTGGAGTTTCTATTGTTCAAACTAGAACACCTAAAACCTGAGTTCATTTTCCATAAAATGTCCCATATTTACCATGATGTGGAGATGCCGGCGTTGGACTGGGGTGGGCACAGTAAGAAATCTCACACCAGGTTAAAGTCCAACAGGTTTATTTGGAATCACAAGTTTTTGGAGTGCTGCACCTTCATCAGGTGTGTGGAGAGGTAGGTTTCACAAAAACGGCATATATGCTCCGAAAGCTCACGATTCCAAATAAACCTGTTGGACTTTAACCTGGTGTTGAGAGACTTCTTACTGTGCCCATTTTTACCAGAACAAGTTGAATTCAATAAACTTATGAATAGTGGGCTGGCATCAGAGAGAAATTATGATGATCGTTCTAAAGCTTCACTGGCCTGCTACCGTTATCCAAGGAACTGAATCTTCCAGCTAAACACCCTCCTCATAGCCTTCATAGGGGATGTGGTTGTAAACCAAGGCACCCCAGGAGTGTACACAGGATTTCTGCTGAAGCTTACCCAGCCTAAAAGCACTGCAGCAGGTCAGCAGTGAGCACCCCAGTCCAACCAGGAAATTAATCTACCATGTTCCAAAAACAGATGATGCTGGAAAATCTTAGCAGGCCTGACAGAATGTGTGAAGGGAGAATAGAGCGAACGTTTCGAATCAAGATGACCCTTCGTTCAATGTCCTCGAGAGTTGAGTGGAAAACATACCAGCATCCAGTGACAAATCATGGTGCAGTACATGACTGGTTCTCATTTCTCAGTGAAATGGCTTAGCAAGTCAACCAGTTGTCAATTCTTTAAAAAACTATGGAAAAACACAACTGATTCAACAATGACAAAATAGGGCCCACCGCTACATTTTCAGGACAATGAGGAACGGCCAATAAATATCAATTTGTCAAAGAACTAGATATAACCAACATATGCACCGGTTTGATGGCTCACTAATGTCCTTTAGGGAAGGAAATCTGCCGTCCATACCCGGTCTGGCCTACATGTGACTGCAGAGCCACAGCAATGTGGTTGACTCTCAATTGCCCTCCAAGAGCAACTAGGAATGGGCAATAAATGCTGGCCAGCCAGCGACGCCCATGTCCCACGAATGATTTAAAAAAAAAATCACAGTAACCATGAGCATAGTAGAAAATTAACTGGGAGAAACACCAACTGGGAAATTGAGCAGAAAGAAAGTGCAAGCTTACTCACTTGTTCGCTCCCCAAAACGATATCTGCAAATATATACTTTCCTTCTGTACATGAGGTAGCTAAGAAAGCAAAAGATATTAAAATGATTCATCTTAATGCAAATGTAGTCGCCATTAGAAATGATGAATTATAGAAAAAATTTAATGACTGCAATCATTCAAATTTATGACCTCACCTTCAAAATTCTGACATCTTGTTGCTCGAAAGCAGAGTTTTGCCCTCTCCCGACTACTGAGTTTTGCGTCTGAAATGCAGCATTTGGAGAAAGTTATACAAGCACCAAAACTCACTTTACTTCAGCAGAAATTCTCTTTACCATGACTGATTTAGAGTTTAATGCAAAGCCACGCACCACAATGAAAAGTGCAGGCTTTCTGTAAAAGAATAGAATGTGATGGAGAGAGTGGGAACTACAGGATTTGGTTTATGTCCACTGAGTAGGCTGACCAGATAATTCACTGGGATGGCCTTCATTTCACAAAATAAGCATCAGGAAACTTTCCACGCACTGTGGCATCGCCCAACTGGAAGCATAAACACTCAAAAGTTCCCAACGTGTAAAGTAACCTTGACACAAAAAGTTTAATTCCTCCAAAACGTACATTTTGTCAAGTTAAAATCTCACTGCTGACTTAATCAGCATTAAATTTAGCTCGAGACAGAAACATAGAAAATAGGAGCAGTTTATTTATTTGTCAGAAGGCTTACATTAACACTGCAATGAAGTTACTGTGAAATTCCCCTAGTTGCCACAGTCCGTCACCTGTTCAGGTCAATGCACCTAACCAGCACGTCTTTCAGACTGGGGGAGGAAACCAGAGCACCCGGAGGAAACCCACGCAGACACGAGGAGAACGTGCAAACTCCACACAGTGACCCAACCGGGAATCGAACCCGGGTCCCTGGCACTGTGAAGCAGCAGTGCTAACCAGTGTGCTACCACACTGCCCGCAAGAGTAGACCATTCAACCCCTCGAACCTGCACCACCATTCAATAGGATCATGGTTGGTCATACACTTTCAGTATCCCATTCTCACTTTCTCTCCATGCCCCTTTGATCAAGGGTTATATTCTGATCAAGGTTTCCATTTTCCACATTGAAGCAGTAAGCAAGAAGCTAAGAATAAAACCACGTCAACATTTTGTTAAAAATATTGGACGATGGGACCATGTATGTGGATTCGTCTCTGCAAACGTTACAGCTTCAGAATTGACTGCGCTGGATGCTTAGGGTTGAAGCTTTTCACAAGCAAGTTGAGTTTTCATGTCTGATATTCTTAGCTCACCTAACATCTGAGTCAACAGATTGCGGGTTGAAGTCCCACTCCAGGGACTTCAGCGCAGGGATAAATCAAGGCTGACCCTTCAGTACTGGAGAAATGCTGCACTGTCAAAGGTGCTGCTTCTTAGAAGAAAAGTCAAAGCTGTCTTGTGGAAGATGCCATGGTATTAGTTCAAAGATGGGCAGGAGATTTATCCCCCAGTAAGCTGGCCAATATTTCTCCCCCAATTAACATTAAAAAACCCAAAATATCCAGTCATTATCACTCTGCTTCCTGTAGGAGCTTCCTGTATGTAAATTGGCTGTCATATTTCCTACGGTATAACAGTGACTCCCCTTCAAAAGTACTTCAATGGCTGTGAAGTGCTTTAGGATGCATGAAAGATGTTATATAAATGCACGTTTCTCTCTGTTTTTGCCTGTAGCTCTGAAGAAAGATTATTAAACTGAAACGTTCATTGTTTTTCTCTGCACAGACGATCCCAGATCTATCGAGTATTTCCAACACCAGCACATCTTTGGACTGCGGGAAGGAACCCGAGCACCCGGAGGAAAGCCACACAGACACGGGGAGAACACGCAGACTCTGCACAGACACTGCGCTGTAAGACAGCAATGCTAACCATTGTGCCACCCCATAACAGCGCCCTTGCCTTTCAGAGGCCAGCTACCTCTGTAATTATATCTGCTCTGTTCTTTGCTTGAATGGATAATTAACTTTTCCTGGTATGGGGGCAGCAGATTTACCAGGTTTCCCGAATATTGGTTCCAGAAACGGGAAGATTCCATCCCAACAGTGGTAGCAAATTTTTCTCCCCAACTGTGTACTGGGGCACTTTGTTAAAAGGCGCTATATAAATGAATTTGAGGTGTGATATACTCAACTTGCTAATCTTCAAAAAAATCTCAGGAGTAAAAAAATCTGAATTAAAAAGTGCTGCTTTATGATCAGATTGTGAAATAAATATAGCCAGTCCTTCTACATGTGCACAATTCCTAATGCAATCTGGCACGTGCTCCCTAACTTGATTTATCTGTTGGCATATTCGCATCAACATACCTAGGATATTTTTAACTTTAGCATGTGGGGGCGGGGGGACGAGACATCTACACTTATTACTGTCACATTAAATTACAAACAAGCAGAAAAGCGGAAGCCAACCTTTATCTTCAACAGGATTTATACATTTTTGCAGCCTCCAATGTTCACTGCCACTCGACACTTGGATTATGTGGAATTCCCTCACACCTGCTTCACTCTGAAAGATTAAACCCTTCGTTAATACCACCTATACTGTACTCAGAAAATAAATGTCAAATTTTCAGGTAAGGATATGCAAGAGTATGAGAAAGATGAGCAAGGGTAAAATAAATAGAATCATAGAATCCCTACAGTGCAGAAAGAGGCCATTCAGCCCATCGAGCCTGCACTGACAACAATCCCACACAAGCCCCATCTCTGTAACCCCAAGTATTTACCCTGCTAATCCCCCTGACACTAAGGGACAATTTACATGGCCAATCAACCTAATTCTCCTTCAGGAGAACAGTGACCACGACACCACACAACCCTGCCACAGCAACCTCTGCAAGACGTGCCAGAAAATCAACACGGATGCCATCATCTCATGTGAGAACACCATCCACCAGGTACACGGTACCTACTCTTGCAACTCAGCCAACGTTGTCTACCTGATACGCTGCAGGAAAGGATGTCTCGAGGCATGGTACATTGGGGAGACCATGCAGACGCTATGACAACGGATGAATGAACACTGCTCAACAATCACCAGGCAAGAGTGTTCTTTTCCTGTTGGGGAACACTTCAGCGGTCACGGGCATTCGGCTTCTGATCTTCGGGTAAGCGTTCTCCAAGGCAGCCTTCACAACACACAACGCAGAGTCGCTGAGCAGAGACTGATAGCCAAGTTCCGCACACGAGGACTGCCTCAACTGGGATCTTGGGTTCATGTCACACTATCTGTAACCCCCACGACTTGCCTGGGCATGCAAAATCTCACTATCTGTCCTGGCTGGAGACAATACACACCTCTTTAACCTGTGCTTAACCCTCTCTCCACTCACATTGTCTGTACCTTTAAGACTTGATTACCTGTAAAGACTCACATCCCAACCATTATTTTGTAAATTGAGTTTGTGTCTTTATATGCCCTGTTTGTGAACAGAACTCCCACTCACCTGATGAAGGGGCAGCGCTCCGAAAGCTAGTGGCTTGTGCTGCCAAATAAACCTGTTGGACTTTAACCTGATGTGAGACTTCCTACTGTGTTTACCCTAATCCAATGCCGGCATCTCTATATCATGTCAATCAACCTAACCCACACATTTTTGGACTGTGGGAGGAAACCAGAGTACCCGGAGGAAACCCACACGGACAGCAACCCAAGCCAAGCCGGGAATCGAACCCAGGTCCCTGGTGCTGTGAGGCAGCAGTGCTAACCACTATGCCACCATGACTGACCTGAAGTTTCAAATCCATTTTCCCACCCACTCCCCATCTTCCTCAAATCAGACACCAATGATCTTGTCTATCGCAGCCTTCACTGAAATCAATGATAGACCATCTACAAAACCTCTGGGGTAGAGAATTCTGAAGATTCACAATCCTTTGATGAAGAAATTTCTCTATCATCTCAGTCCTCTATGATCGGCCCCCTTATCCTGTGCTCCCATGTTATAGATTCCCTGTAAGAAGTTTAACAACACCAGGTTAAAGTCCAACAGGTTTATTTGGTAGCAAAAGCCACACAAGCTTTCGGAGCCCCAAGCCCCTTCTTCAGGTGAGTGAGAATTCCCACTCACCTGAAGAAGGGGCTTGGGGCTCCGAAAGCTTGTGTGGCTTTTGCTACCAAATAAACCTGTTGGACTTTAACCCGGTGTTGTTAAAACTCTTATTGTGTTTATCCCAGTCCAATGCCGGCATCTCCACATCGTAGATATTTAGCACCAAGGGTAGATTTTTAATTCTGCTTTTTATGTTTTACATCGTTTGGAAAGTGTTTGAACTTTTCTTAGAATCGATCAGTATAAAAACATACTTGTGTTATTTTTATTTTCCATATCTACAGATTTAAGATCTGAACACTTTGCAGTATGTTGGTGGTTTCTGCCTCTACGCAGTCCCCACTAGCTAACGTCTGATGTCCAACACGTGTGGGCAAAATATTTAATCTCAGGATTCCACCCTACACTCCAGTGGTGTGTTTTAAGCGTGCTAACATTGGGGTCAGTTTTGCTTTGCATTGTTTTAGTTGGTGTCCTGTTTTCCTGCTACTCCCTTCCCTTTGTCATAGAGGAGGAGCAATGCATAAAATTAGTACATTATCGAAAAATGAGTAAATCGACTTTGAAATGGAACTCCATTCTGATCTGGGCTCCCTGTCGTCAAATCCACTACAATATGTGGTCTCAACTCTACGATCGACCAAACAGCAATGTATAAAAATAAACAAACAATTGGCCCGATTCTGTTTCCTATGTGCAATCAGACAAATGATTCATGCTGGTGTATTTGTCAAATGAGCCTCCTCCCCATTCTCAGCATAACTTCATTTATCCAGCTTACCCTCAAGTGCAACTCTGATATTCACTTTGCAGGATTTAAATTTTGTTTCTGATTATTTATGACTGAGTAAATTTAATATTTCTAATGGTTTCAAAAGAATTTAACTTATCTAAATAACGATAACACAGTCACAATGCTGGCTTAAACGGTTATCGATAGAATCTGGAATATTGCAATTTACTGGGAAGTTAAACAAAATGATGCTAAGAATACACAATATTTATTTGGATCTTTCATACAAAAGGAAGC
This sequence comes from Mustelus asterias, assembly GCF_964213995.1. Classification (NCBI taxonomy): domain Eukaryota; kingdom Metazoa; phylum Chordata; class Chondrichthyes; order Carcharhiniformes; family Triakidae; genus Mustelus; species Mustelus asterias. The sequence continues at coordinate 7,738,729 of NC_135807.1, forward strand.
CCAAAAGGAGAAATAGTTGTGTAGTCAGTGGACTAGTGGCCCAGGCTAATGCCCTGTGGACCAGGGTTTAAATCCCACTATAACAGCTGGTGGAATTTAGATTTCATTAATAAAATCTGAAATTGAGTTTCAGTAATGGTGCCTGTGAAATTATAATCGATTATTGTAAAAACTTGTAACGTCCTTTAGGGAAGGAAATGTGCCGTCCTTACTTGGTCTGGCCTACATGTGACTCTAGACCCACTGCAATGTGGTTGACTCTTAATTGCCCTTTGAAATGGCCAAGTGAGACACTCGGTTCAAGGGCATTTAGGGACAGAATGGCCCTGCTAAAGACATTCACCCCATGAAAAAAATAAAACAAAATTCGCCTTCAGACGTCTATCCTCCACTATGAGTTTGCTGGTTAACGTTCCTAATGAAGTTGGGATCTTTTACGTGGCTAAAGGCATTATATAAATAGCAAAATAAAATGTCCAAAGATGTGCGGGTTAGGTGGATTGGCCATGCTAAAAAATTGCCCCTTCGTGTCAGAGGGATTATCAGGATAAATACGTGGGGGTAACAGGGATAAGGCCTGGGTGGGATTGTTGTCAGTGCAGGCTCGATGGGCTAAATGGCCTCCTTCTGCACTGTAGGGATTCTATGACCAGAGTTTTGCAATACATTTGCGCTAATTTCAAAGTTCCATGCATGTATAAATAACTTACTGTATTAATATTCGCCACATCCACAAACACCAGCAGATGGTCACTGTCACTCTTTCCATCAGCTTCTAGGACATTACTTCTACATGCTGTTGCTTTCACACTTAGAGAACGGCTAGTGCATATTATCGCTGTGTGTCTTAGTATTCTGTGACTGTTGGAATAGATAAATATTTCACTCGTGAACTTCCATTTGAAAATACATCATGCAGAACGGTAATATTTGGAACGATCTTAGTGCAAGATGAAAAGCTTCAACGTGTCTTTTCCACCCATTAACTGGATGTTAATAGAACTTGCAACAAAGGAACATTCTGCCCAACTGGTCTATGTTGATGCTCCACACGAGCCTCCTCCCATTCCCCTTCGTCTCACTTCCATCAACATCTTATGAACTCTCGGCTACACAGTCGTCGAGTGAACAGTAAAGGTGCAAATCATGATTTTCAGTTGCTGTGGTTAATATTGAAAATTAATTCTGCAATTTCCACAAGTACAAGTGGAACTGAAATGGTTCAGTGTTGTTACTCAGTAGAATTACAAGTGGTTGTAAAATTTGCATCTCCAATGATGTAGTTCAGTCAGACTTATTAAAATACAAAGGCACCACTTATGGTCAATGGTTACACAGTCAGATTGTGTTACATAACAGTATAGTGGGACTTGCAGCAATGTTTAAAAAAGGTTCACCGTATAAGACCACGTCTGCATTTTGTGGCAAAATCAGTAGCCATGACTTATCCATGTTCTTGTTACCTCCAGACTTCACTCCTTTACTCTCTTGGCTGGTATCCCACTTTTCACTCTCCATAGACTGCTCAGTATTCCATGCCCCAATTCCAATCCTGTTCACCCATCACCCTCTGTGCTCACCAACTTAGGTCAACCCTCAGAATCCCTACAGTACACAAGGGGGTCACTTGGCCCATTGACTGCACTGACAACAATCCCACCCAGCTCCCATCCCCATAACCCCATGTATTTATTCCGCTAATCCCACTAACCCACACATCGTGGAACACGAACGGGCAATTTACCATGGCCAATTCACCTAACCTGCACATCTTTGGACTGTGGGAGGAAACCGGAGCACCCGGAGGAAATCCACGCAGGCACGGGGAGAATGTGCAAACTCCACACAGACAGTGACCGGAGGCTGGAATTGAAACCCAGGTCCCTGGCGCTGTGAGGCAGCAGTGCTAACCACTGTGCCGCCCTGGCTGAACAATGTCTCAATTTAAAATATGCAGCTTTGTTTTCAAATCCCTATTAACTCTCCAGTTTTGTAACCTGCACCGGCCCCAAAACCATGATTGATATCTGTGTGCTCCTTCAATTCCAGCTGCTTTTCTATCCCCTAGTCTGTCTATTTCTGCTTCATTTCAATCACTGTCGTCATCCAGGGAGCTCTGGATTGGTTTGCCCGACCTTTCCCCTTCATGGTAATTCACCTTGATTGCTCTTGAACTCTACCGACAGCCCATAATTCAGTGACAGTTTTGCCTGCTAATCTTGGATTCTAGTTAATCAGGGCCACATCCGTTCCCATTGAAGCTGGTTTTCCCCCAGTTAATTATTCTTACTCTGGATTTCGCCTTGTCCTTTAACATAGCCAACCTTCTGATATAAAGTTCTCTAAATGTCCTGACTGATGCTTCTTTCACTTGGCCCCTCTCACTCCCAAGAATGAGCATCTCTGCTCACTGGGCTGCAAACAAACAATTATGTAATGGGTCTGGAATTTGTTCAGGGTTCTTTAAATAGATAATTGAAGATTCCTTTCCAACACCCTATAAATCGCTGCCATTTTCCCTCTTGCACTGCCATCAAGACTAAAGCTTGCAGTTCTCGTCCCGAGGCCCTCCCAGCTGACATTCCCAACTTCCCAAACTATAATGAATTCATGATGCCATCAGCCATATTCTTACCCACTGGAAACTGGGCACCTCCACCTAACCTGCACTGGACCCAGAACATTCCTTCCACTACCCAACCTCAGCGGTTTGGATCACTGATCACCTCCATCCTTCCTGACAGTGGTCTACTGCTACCTTCCCAACCTAGCTTGCTGCTTTCACTCACCATAACCTCAACCAGAATTTCCTTCCAAATCCCCCTCACCTCAAGCTCCCTTCCTACTTCTGGCCCTCTTCAAATTTTATTTCAAAACCCCACATTGTAATTCCACGTTTCCCCGAATTCTTGGTGCCTGTTTCTCTCCCCTCAGGGCACCCTTCCAAAGTGTGGTAAATAAGAACAATATTGAAGGGATTATATAGTTTATAAGCAGAGTTAATCATCAGGACAGGCTTCTGTATGTTCACTTGTTCATAGAACCTGCCAGAGACAAACTTCTGGATGAATGAAACCTGCACCCTGTTCATATTCACAATGACTAAAGGCATACGTCACTGAAGAGAAACTAAGGTGTGTTGCCAAATGAAACTGGTTTCAGAGGTGATGCCAATTTTGGGCAGATCACATCTCTTCAGCGTCTCATGGCTGAGAAATAATTGGCCCAGTGTGTCCTTTCAAAAATGACAAATCCACGGACTGCTAATATACCAGCTCCATTGCTCATTCCAAGCAAGAGCAGCAATTAATTGACAAGCAGCCCACAGCCTCTATGTTAAATTTGATTCATTTTGAACTCATAGCAGATTTATCCAATGAGTTAACAATTTGCATATACATGGCACTTTAATAGAATGCCTCAAAGCACAGCATGTGGTGATCCCAGCTTTGATTTTCCCATCAGTACTGAGCGAGCCAATATTATTCAGAGAAGGATGGAGGTGCATTGTAATTTACTCCAGCAACTGTAGATTCATCACTAGAAAAATCAGCGAGGCTCGCCAGCTTGTGATTTGTACCCAGTACAGGTAGTTTGCCCATGCACACATCAGGCAAAAGGTAGGATCCTGTTTGGCTATGGCGTCTCTCCCACGATAAATAGCCTCTGTACACGAGGCTCATACATAAAAGACATCAACTAGGGGAGAAACGAACCACCGGGGGAATCATCCCCAGAAACACGAGAAAAGTTAGCAAGAGTTTAGTTAGCCTCAAGAGAGCTATTTTCTTTAAAAAGAAAAGAAAAGTGAAATGACAGGATAACTCAAACAATTTGATACTCTGCACATCTAAAAACATTGCTGCTTTAACTGCCATTTCAAACAGATTGCTCAGTGAAGTCTGGCATCACACACCAAATCAAACCAGGCATCATAAAAAAAAACCTACCTCAATTTTGAATGCGGTTTTGTACTTTCGTAGTAAAATAAAAAGTTTATTTCATGAACTCCTTCTTCATCTGGTCCCCACAGCCACATAGGAAGCTGCACAGAAGCGCCAGGTAACAACACAGAGTCAGGAAGCGGTACATCGGTCACCCAAAGTGGATTTCCAGTGCCCATCCCAAAGTCTGCAGGGGAAACAGATGATGTCACAGCAGAGGACATGCACGCACAGTCATTCACGACCGTCTTGTAGGCGCTGCAGTTCTCAGAAGCTGTCGGACTCAGCGGCGTCAACACAGCAGTTTTACTCCCGAAGGAAAAGAAATCCGGGTCTTTGCACACAACCTTTAATCCAGCGAGCGGGCACCTGCTTACATTCACAAACTCCACGTACGTTTTCCTTATTTCCCCACAAAGCAGTCCAGTAGGAAAATTAATGAAAAATACCTGCACACAGAGTGTAAATATTATATTTTTATACAAAGTTGAATCCAATGTTAAAGCAGAACTGGACACAATATGGGGTCAAACCAGCATTTTATACAAGCTTAACATAACCACCTTGCTTTTGTACTCTGTCAATAGGGGTGGCACAGTGTTTCACACTGCTGCCTCAGAGTGCCAGGGATCCGGGTTCAATTCCCAGCTTGGGTGACTGTCTGTGTGGAGTTTGCACGTTCTCCCCATGTCTGCATGGGTTTCCTCCGGGTGCTCCGGTTTCCTCCCACAGTCTGAACGACGCACTGGTTAGGTGCATTGGCCGTGCTAAATTCTCCCTCAGTGTACCCAAACAAGCGCCGGAGTGTGGCGACTCTGGGATTTTCACAGTAACTTCATTGCAGTGTTAATGTTATTGTGACACTAATAAATAAACTTTAATAAAGCCTAGGATACTGTATGCTTTATTAACCACAATCTCAACCTTCAACAATGTATGCACATATATACCCAGGATTCTCAGCTCCTATACCCACTTGAGAATTGCACCCTTTATTTCATATTGTCCCTCCACATTCTTCCAACTGCTATAATCCTAGGCCAGACCTTTGAATTTTTGTTAAGATAATAAAAGGACCAACAATGTTTTGTTTGAAAAAGCTTTGTATACAGCTGTCAGAGTTTTACAGCATGGAACAAGGCCCTTCGGCCCATCATGCCTGCCCCAGCCATCAAGCACCTACCTATTCTAATCCCACGCAGTTAGGGCTCAGGGGAAGTCCTCACTACGCCAGCCAATATGGCTAAGATCACTTGTTAAGAAAATAAAGACACAAGTTTCCATGGGTTTTGGGCAAACAAAAGATCAGGATGATAACGGGGAGGTCACGTGATGTGGGCATGGGAATAGCAGCTTTTCCTGGACGTTTCTTGAGTTGTACCTCTTTACAGAACAGAGCCGTAAACTCTGACAGCTCTACACAGCTCACAGTTCCTGGGACTACTCCAGGGCCCCAACTAAAGAGCCAGCTAACAGCATCGTTTTGGTATGGCCTTGGCCCTGCTGCAGAAAACTCACTCACCCCAAACACAGGGATAAATTGAAAGCCTAGAACTTTCTTAAACTCCACCCATCTCCATGGTGACATAACCTTCCAACGCTCACTGAAGGCTTTTAAATCAACTGAAGCTTTAATCACCCGAACAAAACTCTTCTCTGGGCTGCAAGCGTTTGCAAACAGTACAGACACCTAAACTCCTTAAGCCCGCCTGCTGTTTTATGATCTTACCTTTCTAGCTGCTAACCTCTTAAGTAAACATGGTCCTAACCATTTAAGTATGAAAGTCTTCAAGTTGCTTTAGTTGCATTTCGCCCATTTTCTACAATTAAACCTGAATCTTCCCAGAATAAAAGATTACCTCTAAAGTATTATTATGCAACATGAACTAAATATTCATAACACAACCAAGTCACTTCACACTTCTTCACAATCAATTTTATCCGTCACTTGTTCACCCATTCCATCAACCAATGACCTTTTCAAGTTTGACACACTGCTTCCAAGTTTCATATCATTTGCAAATTTTGAAATTGTGGCTTGTACACCAAGGTTTAGGCCATTAACATATACCTGGAGAACAGGTGTCCTAACATTGACTCCTCGGGAACTCCACTACAAACCTTCCTATTCTGTTTCATTGGCCACTCAGCCAACGTCATATCCATGTCGCCACTGCACCCTTTAATCCATGAGCTCTAACTTTATGTTGCATTTTATCAAATGCCTTTATACTGACAATCTACAGGAATGTAGTTTGTGTACTCGAACCCTCAAATTTAAAATTCACAACTCTACCACTTTATAAACGCAAGATATTGAATTTTTCTCAGTTTCAAACTGGTACATGTCAAATTTTATGCCTTTTCATAATTTGTGTCGCTGCAAGTTAGAATGCAAGTGAGGTTTCAGTACCAATTTTTACTGAACTCCAAGTTTTATTATTTTTCTACAATGACAGACTGGACACAGGAAATAAACCATGTCCACTGGGATGACTCACAAGCATCAAGATAGGAATAAACTGTGGCAATACCAAAGGGTAGTTTCAGAGACAACATAAATAGCTGCATGATAAAATAGCTATGTTTCAATAACACGCTGATCTAATTGTTATTGAGCCAGAGATTTGAAGGGCACAGCACAAATTAGCTTCATTCTAACCTTTAAAATTTCTCTTTTCTGTTATTCCAGTGAGGACACTAAAACAAATGTTCAAATTTATTGATCTTCAATTTCCTAACACATTTTTATTCATTCATACGGACTGGGAGGAGGAGGTCACTCAGTCCCTGGAGCCTGGTCTGCCATTCAGTAAGATCATGGCTGATCTGATTCTAACTTCAACCCCACATTCCTTTTTATTCATTCATGGGACATGGGCGGCGCTGGCTGGCCAACATTTATTGCCCATCCCTCGTTGCCAGAGGGCAGTTGAGAGTCAACCAAGTTGCTGTGGATCTGGAGTCACATGTAGGTCACACCAAGTAAGGACAGCAGATTTCCTTCCCTAAATGGACATCAGTGAACCAGATGAGTTTTTCCAACAATTGACAATGGTTTCATGATCATCAGTGGATTCTTAATTCCAGATATTTTTTACTGAATTCAAATTCCACCATCTGCCGTGGTTGGATTCAAATCCGGGTCCCCAGAACGTTAGCCGAGTTTCTGGATTAATAGTCTAGCGGTAATGCCATTTGGCCTACCTACCCCCAATAATCTTTGACCCCCTTGTTTATCAGGAATCTATCAGCCTCTGCCTTAAAAATATTCAAAGACTCTGCTTCCACTGCCTTTTGAGGAAGAGTTCCAAAGGCTCACAACACTCAGAAAAAATCTTACCCGTTTTAATCAGGCTTTCTGGGCATCTCAGAGTACAGTTCACTCACCCGAGACACATTTAGACAAGACACCAACTTTTACAGATGTACCACAGAAAGCATCCTTTCTGTATGTATCATAGCTTGATATGACTCCTGCTCTGACCAAGACCGCAAGAAACTACAAAGGGTTGTGAACGAAGCCCAGTCCATCACACAAACCAGCCTCCCATCCACTGACTCCGTCTACACTTTCTGCTGCCTCAGAAAAGCAGCCAGCATAATTAAGGACCCCACGCACCCCAGACACACTCTCTTCCACCCTCTTCCGTCGGGAAAGAAAAATACAAAAGTCTGAGGTCATGTACCTACCGACTCAAGAACAGCTTCTTCCCTGCTGCAATCAGACTTTTGAATGGACATACCTTATATTAAGCTGATCTTTCTCTACACCCTAGCTAGGACTGTAACACTACATGCTGCACCCTCTCCTTTCCTTCTTCCCTATGTACTCCATGAATGGCATGTTTTGTCTGTATAATACACAAGAAACAATACTTTTCACTGTATACGAATACATGACAATAATAAATCAAACAATCATTTTCAATCTCTTGAATCTATTCACCATTTGGCTAATATTAAGAGCACACTTCCATTTGATGTTGGACTGCTTATTAGTGCTATCCCGACTAAAATTACTGAAATGTGGGAATCGCCAACAAGGCCAACATTTATTGTTGATCATTTATTTCCTGTTCATCTTCATATTCAATTTCATATCGGTCTGTTTAGGTATTAATTTCATCAATTATCCTCAGAGTATCGTGTGGTTGATTTGTTAAAAATTTCTTCTACCAGCTAGGACCATTGAGGAATTTCACAAAGACACAGAAATCAAAAGGAGACGTATTAGAGTTTTACTGGGCATGTAGGAATAAGCGGATTTAATGTACAAATCTAAATTAATAACAATTTCAGTCGTGTGAATTTAGATCCTAGAGTTTCCCCTTTTCCTCACTCAGTGCACTACCGAGTGGCAGTTCATGGAGAACTCGGTTCACAAAGCAGCCAATTTTGTCCTCGATATCAGTGTGTGTTAGTAAGGCTTGGTTTTGGTAAGTGGGTCCTAAAACGTGGCCCTACCACTGCTCAACAATCAGACTACCAAGCAGTGATACAGTAGCCCAAAATACTCAATTAAACAATATTCAAATCGTAGATATTAAAATGTGCATCCCATCTCAAATTGTGCTTTTTGGAATATTTGCACTCTGAATATTCCAATGTAATTTTGCACGGCAGTTTTTATTTCATCCTTTATCTGTGCAATGGAATCCGAGTGCGAAAAAATGTGGGAGAATAATATTTTGCTTCTGGAGATACCAAGACCAGTGACCGGGATAATTCAGGTCATAGAGTCATAGAGGTTTACAGCATGGAATGATGGATCTTTACCTCTAACAAAGGCATTGCCTCTGTGATGATGGGATCTAGCCGCCGATCTGATCCATACTTAACAGATGTTTTCTCCTCCTTAGTGTTATTGAGCCTCGGCCCCTGGATTTCCAAATCTTGCCGTCCTCTTACGGATAACCCATGAGGTGTTTTGTCTAAAACAAAGGGAGAATGATGCTTCAGGAAAGCAAAATGCTCCTTATCAACATGGTGGGTAATGGTCATGGTTAACACACTGCAACGTCCTTGAGTAATCAAAAAATATGTATTTTACATGGAAAGGATTGTAGAGTTCTACAGTACTGGAGGCTATTCGGACCATTGAGTCTCTGCTAGCTCTTTGAAAGCTGTCCAGTTTGTCCTTGCGCTTCCTTAGTATGGCCGGGGGCTCCGTCTGTGCTGTATCATTTTATGATACCATTAGCCAGACCGCTGTGAATCACGGTTTGAATGGTGCTCCTGGGAACTTTATATATTTAATATTGAACCTTTAAGGTTGTGAAAAAGCTGACTGCCTCTCGTGAGCCAACATTAGAAAATAATTGCCAGGGAAATGGAGTTCTGTCACGAGAGTCACAGCTCACAATGAAAATTTTTGGACCCCGTGTGTAACATACACAGAGTTTGTAGCCTCGAGGATTGCTCCACTGTGGAAGCTGTGAAAAGGGAGCCAGACTGCTGCTACAGGGAACGGACAGTTTTACCAAATATCAGCTCACCTGAACTGAATGGCTCAGTTCCATTACAGAGTAGCCAAGGGCTAAAGGGAGTATGTGGAGTTTGGCTGCAGATCAGCTATGATCTTACTGACTGAAGGAAGAGATTCGAGGGGTTAAATTACCTTCTCCTATTCCCATGTTCTTAGCACAAACCTCTTTCTGTTCAAACTTTTTTAAAAACCAAAAGATTTATTTTAACATGTGTATGCGGCAAAACTAAATTAGCTTGGATGAAAATGAATGAGATTTGGGTTCGAGTTTAGATAATGGTCCCCGTTTGTTTTGTCTTCATTCACTTACCTGCGGAATAGTTCTGTCAAACCCAATCTGAAAATGAATGCCTTTTATAAAGTTACCCGTGAGGGAGAAAATAATCTGAGCATAATTCACTATGGTCTCAAAACTGCACTGATCTGATTAGCTCAACTGCAATAATTAATAGACATGCTACAAGCAACTTGACGGGAGATGCGGAGAACTCTTTTCAGCACTTGCCACCCTGCACAGGGTTGGTCTTGCACCCACTTTAAAAATTAATATAACAAAACCTAATGATAAAGGTTCTCAAGGACGAGATAAAGGGCAAGGGGACTGGTGCCAAATGGATAGCTCCTTCAAAGAGGCATCACAGATACAATAGACTCAATAGTCACCATCAGTGCTACATAGAGTCATAGGCAGCATGTACAATGCAGAAACAGGCCCTTTGGACCAACTCGTCCATGCCGACCAGGTTTCCTGAACTGAACTAGTTGCTACATGATGTCAAAAGTTCTTAAAGATATTGGTTGAAAAATCAAACTAAATACCTGTTGCTAAAATGCCACATTCTTAATGAAATACAATATTTATGGATACATTGCAGGTCACGCCTGGAAGGTGAACAAAGTACCACCTGTAGGACAAGTGCTAGAGGATAAGGATTATGGGCAGAATTTTCCCGTCCTGCCTGCCATGGGAATCATAGCAGGCGGGACAGGACCATACAAAGGTCTGTAGACCACGGGTGGGATTTTCCAGTCTTGGAGCGAGGGCGGCTGGAAAATCCTGCCCATAAGGTTTTGTGCAAAGGATGTGAAGAACTTATCTTACGCATCAAGCAGTAATGACCTGGAGCTTGCTGCCCACGAGGGTATTGGAAGCAGAGACAATGATTTCAAAAGGAAATTGGATGGGTTTCGGAGAGAAATAAACTTACATGGCAAGGGGATAGGGTGGGAGAGAGAGACTGACTGGATTGCTCTACAGGGCCCAATGGGCTGTAATGATTCTATAACTGTCACCCAATCAGTAATTTGCATCCATAATTGACAATTTACTCCATTTCTGCAATCATCTTGAATTTGAAGAATGAATTAGTGCAATCTCCAGATAATACCTATTAATACCCAATAACTTGTGAAATAACTTGAACATTTTTATCTAGAACATTTTAATGCCAGCAGTAATAAAATATTTTTTAAGAGGGCAGCACGGTGGCACAGTGGTTGGCACTGCTGCCTCAGTGCAAGGGACCCGGGTTTGATTCCAGCCTTGGGTGCCTGTTGTGTGGAGTCTGTGTGGGTTTCCTCCCACAGTCCAAAGATGTGCGGGTTAGATTGATTGTCCATGCCCAATTGCACCTTGGTGTCAGGGGGATTAGCAGGGTAAATACACTGGGTTACAGGGATAGGGCCTGGGTGGGATTGTTGTCGGTGCAGGTCCAATGGGCCGAATGGCCTTTTTCTGCTCTGTGGGGATTCTACGAACACTAACCAGAATTGGAGCAGTGAAGCCAAACAGCTCAAAACTACAAGAGGGGGAGGAGAATTTAACTTTTTTATTCTTTCATGGGATGATTTGTTACTCATCCTCATTTGCTCTTGAACGATTTCAGGGGTCAGTTAAGAGTCAACACATTGCTATGGGTCTGGAGTCGCATGTAAACCAGACTTTCCCTAAAGGACATTAGTGAATCAGATAGATTTTTACAACAATCACCACTGAGACCAGCTTTTCAATTCCAGATTAATTGAATTTAAATTCCACCAGCTGCAGTGATGGAATCTGAACCCTTGGCCCAGAACATCAGCCCAGGACTCTGGGATTACTAACCCAGTGACATCATCATGAGGCCACTGCTTCCCCACCACAGTTTAGTTTAGGCAGGTATGATGATTGGCACAGGCTTGGAGGGCCGAAGGTTCCTGTGCTGTACTGTTCTTTGTACCAAACTATTAAATTCAGAGAGTTTCAGCATCCAGTGTCATGTGTTCAGAGTCGAAGAGTGGTGGGCAGAAAACAAAGTGCCCCAAAACATGAACCACTTCTTGCCCTGGGTACTCACCAACCCCATACCAGCCCCAATTCCCACCTCCAACTAACCTTCTGTCCAGCTTAGTCCATGGAAATACTCCAGTTGATCTGAAGAGATGGGCTGATGGTGCAGGCTGTGAGGGATCTGTGGCTTGCTTCCAGATTTTCCAGAGTAGAGGTTGCTGGCGTTGAGGCAACTGCCTGCGAGAACAGGTCAAGAAGGGAAAATGACAAAAACCAATCAACATAATCTTTAGAAGTGTCAACTGAGCGCTGAGCCACACATGAGGACGGCCTAAACTGGGATGTTGGATTTATGTCACACTATCAGTAACCCCCACAGCTTGCCTCCTGGACTTGCGGGCTATCCTGTCTGGAGACAATACACATCTCTTTAACCTGTGCTTAATGCTCCCTCCACCCACATTGTCTGTACCTTTAAGATCTGGTTGGCTATAGGGATTCGCATTCTAATCAGTATTCTGTAACTTGATTTTGTGTCTGTGCCCTGTTTGAGAGCACATTTCCACTCCATCTGATGAAGGAGCAGCGCTCCGAAAGCTAATGGTATTTGCTACCAAATAAACCTGTTGGACTTTAACCTGGTGTTGTTAAAACTCTTACTATACTCAAGAGGTCAGGGATCAGCTGTGGAGAGGGAAACAGGGCTCATGTTTCAGGTTAACCAATCAACCTAGAACAAAAGAAATAAGAATAAGCAGGCAATCTGACCATTTGGGCCTGCTCCGCTATTCAACATGATATTGGCTGATCTTCTACCTCAGCCCCATCTCCCTGCACTACCCAGAAATGCCTCATTTCCCTCATTATCCAAAAAAGCTGTCAATTGCTGACTTGAATGTGCTCAATAACTGAGCATCCAGAGTTCTCTGCAGTAGAGAATTCCAAAGGTTGCAAATTTGAGTGAAGGAACTTCTCATTCCTAAATGGGCAACCCCCTTGTTGAGATTGTGGTCCTATTCGTAAACTTCACACCTTGGGGAAACATCACCCCCAGGATATAACCTGGCAGAGCCCCTAACTATTCAATATGTTTCATAGAATCCCTACAGTGCAGAAGGAGGCCATTCAGCCGATCAAGTCTGCACAGACAACAACCTCACCCAGCCCCTTAACACCACATATTTATCTTGCTCGTCCCCTTAACATTGAGGGAGAATTTAGCATGGCCAATCAAACTGCACATCTTTGGACTGTGGGCGGAAACCAGGGCACCCGGAGGAAACCCATGCAGACATGGGGAGAACGTGCAAACTCCACACAGACAGTCAACTGAGGCTGGAATTGAACCGGAGTCCCTGGCGTTGTGAGGCAGCAGTGCCAACCACTGTTCTGCCCATAAGTATTAAAGTTTATTTATTAGGGTCACAAGTAGGCTTACATCAACACTGCAATAAAGTTACTGTGAAAATCCCTTAGTCGCCACACTCCGGTGCCTGTTCAGGTACACTGAGGGAGAATTTAGCGTGGCCAATCTTTCAATGAGACCACCTCTCATTCTTCCTATTTGCAGAGAATATAGGCCTAGTACATGCATTTTCACCTCATAGAACCATCACCTCATCCCAGCAATCAGCCTAGTGAACCTTTGTTACACCCCATTAAGGCAAGTGGGTCTTCCAACTGGAGGTAGCACAAAAACTGTCCACAGTAGTCCAGATATGGTCCCAACCTTTATTTAATTGCAGAAAAACTCCTTTACTTTTTCATATTGCAATCTCCTGTGGCCTTTAATGTGTAGAACATGGGCGGCATGGTGGCACAGTGGTTAGCACTGCTGCCTCTGTGCAGGGATCCAGGTTCAATTCCAGCCTTGGGTAAATGTTTGTGCAGAGTTTGCGTGTTCTGTGTCTGTGTGGGTTTCTTCTGGGTGCTCCGGTTTCCTCCCACAGTCTGAAAGACGTGTGGGTTAGGTGGATTGGCCATGCTAAATTGCACCTTGTCAGGGGGACTTGCTAGGGTAAATGCATGGAGTTATGGGGATATGGCCTGGGTGGGATTATGGTCAGTGCAGACTCGATGGCCTGAATGCATTGTAGAATTCTATGATGTGGAGGTTAGGGGGTTGGTGGGATAAATGTTTGGGGTTAATGGGGATAGGATGGGATTGGACCTGGGTAAAATGCTCTGTTGGAGAGTCAGTGCAGACCCGATGGGCCAAACAGCCCCCTTCTGAACTTAGGGATGTGAGTTAATTTAACGCTGTTCCTTCCTCCACAGACACTTCCAGGTTTTTTTTTCCTATTTCCATAATATCTTGCTTTGTAAATATGACAGGATTTCAAAACAGATCTTTTGATTTACCATTTTGTTGTTGTTTCTTTCAATATCAGGCATCTATCACTGAATCATAGGAAGTATACGGCACAGAGAAAGGCCACTTGGCCCATCGTGCCTCAGCCGGATGAAGAACCAGTCACCCAGCCCAATCCCACTTTCCAGCATTTGGTCCGTACCTCTACAGGTTATGGCACTTGAGGTGCAAATCCTGTATCCCCCTACATTTAATGATGCCAAGTAATTCTCCAAAATAATCACATTTAAGCAAAATAAATTTCAGAGGAAGTGTTTAAAAAAGCTTGATTGCGCATTTTAATCTTTAAAAATATAAATTCATGTGCACAGCCAAAAACAGGCAAGTTCATACAAGACCCTCACTAGAAAAGCTCCCTCGAGAAATAGATATTCTCACCTGCCACCTGCACTCCAGGGCTAGTGTCAAATCCATCTTGTGTAGGAGTGGACTGCACAGTGCCAAGGTTATATACAACTCCAAGAATGTGAAGCTCTCCTGTCTGATGAGGAAGTAGTTTTAATCTTGCCTAAGAAATAAAGGCATGAATTACTTTCAAAAATATTCTTATAGTTTCACCACATATCTTGAAAGCATTTTCAACGATTTGCACAAAATACAAAGAACCTAATTTCAAGTTGAAGGAATAGTTAAAAACATGCCAGCTGTTTTACTGAAGATCTGAGTTTTTATTCTTGTCAACACCAGGTCCACTGACGTACAGTGAATGAGCTAACCAACATTATTTTAAAACCAGTGTTTTAAGGAGTAATGATTCTCTGTTGTACTGATGCTGTAATGTTGTTCAAATGCATAATTGATGGCCATTAATAGCGATGACATTCTCATCTCAAGAAAGTTCAAATTCCACTACAGGCCGAGCTGGCGGTGTTCTGCATTGAGGTATCATCCTTTGAATAAGGCATCAAAACCAAGACTGTATCTGACTGTTCATCAGGGACGGGGAATGGTCCAGGGTCCGAACCAAACCACCCCACAGTAACCAACAACAGATTAACCAGTGATTCATCTTGCTGCTGTTTTTGGGACATTGTTGTCTGCAAACCGGCTGGCAAGCTCTCCTACATAACAAGTGACTGTGCTCCAAAAACAACACTAACTGGTTATGTACAAAGTCACTTTTAAAAAAGGGAGTGCCAGGAAGAACAGGTGTGGAATTATGCTACCGCTGGCAACATCCAAATACAAATGAGCCAAACATCTGAAAAACAATGCTACTGGAACTCCTCTATTTGTGCGAGTCTTGAAGCTGCCAAATTAGGCAGCACCTGTTAGAACGTATGCAACAAAGCAAGGACTGTGGGGCAAAGCAAGTGACACACAAAGCACAGGAACACAAATAGGCCTTTCTCCATCCTTCCTCAAGCATGGAGCCCAGAATTTCTTATCTCTTTACTCTTTCATCAGATTGGGCATCACTGGCAAGGCCAGCATTTGTTGCCCATCATTAATTGCCCTGTCACACTACTTCAGAGGGCAATTAAGAGTTAACCACATTGCTGTGGCTCTGGAGTCACATGTAGGCCAGACAGGGCAAGGATGGCAGATTTCCTTCCCTATAGGGCATTAGTGAATTGGATACAATACTCCAGTTGAGGCTGAACCAATGATTTATAAAGGGTACTTTTACCTTCCTTGGTCCTTTATTCCATTTATAAAGTTCAGGATCCATGTCACTTTCTCAACCTGCTTTGCCAACTTCAACGGCATCTGCACGCATACCTCAAAGCCCTTGTTCCTTTAGAATTGTGCCCTTTAGTTTATATTACCTCTCTCCTCTCTACATTAAATATTATCTGCCACCTATTCACCCATTCCACCAGCCCATGTCCCCTTGAAGTCTATCACTATCACTATGCCAGGAGGAGGGGTAAGAAGCAATCGGGAAGACAATCCCCTGGGGCGGTTCCCCTCCATAATAGGTTTTCGGTGCTGGAGGCTACAGTTGAGGAGGAATCAACTGAGCATAGAGAGCAGATCTCTGGGGGTGAGCCGAGTGAGAAAGCTCAGGTGGTTAGGGGCTGTAAAAGACTGGGCCTTGTGATTGGGGACTCCACAATTAAGGGGACAGATAGGAGGGTCGGAACTAAAGGTAGGGACTCAGGGTTGGTGTGTTGCCTACCAGGGGCTGGGGTCCGGGATGTGTCTGACAGGGTATTCAGGACTCTTAGGGGGGAGGGAGATAAACCACAAGTTATTGTACATGTGGGGACACACGACATAGGGAGGATAGGGGAAGGGGATATTAGGCAGGGATTTATGGAGTTGGGGTGGAAACTAAAGGCCAAGACTGACAGAGTGGTTATCTCTGGACTCTTGCCTGTACCACGGGATAGTTTAGAGAGGAATAGGGAGAGGGAAGGTTTGAATTCATGGCTGAGGGGATGGTGCAGGAGGGAGGGGTTCAGGTACTTAAGCAATTGGGGCTCGTACTGGGGAAGGTGTGACCTCTATGAGAAGGATGGTCTACACCTTAATCAGAAGGGGACCAATATCCTGGGGGGTAAATTTGCTAAGGCCATGCAGGGAGGTTTAAACTGATTCGGGGGGGGGGAGGGATCCTGAGTAGTGGGGCTGAAAGTGAGGGATGCATGGATGGGGACTGCAATGCACGGCATTGCAGAGGTGGGGTGGAGCAGGGTTTGAAATGTGTATACTTCAATGCCAGGAGTATTCGCAATAAAGTGGGTGAACTTGCAGCGTGGATCAGTACCTGGGACTTTGATGTTGTGGCTATTTCAGAGACATGGATAGAGCAGGGGCAGGAATGGATGCTGCAGGTCCCGGGGTTCAAATGTTTTAGTCGAAGTAGGGAAGGAGGTAGAAGAGGGGGAGGGGTAGCATTATTGGTCAGAGATTGTATCACAGTGTCAGAGAGGAGGTTTGATGAGGACTTATCTGTTGAGGTAGTATGGGCGGAGATTAGAAATAGGAGAGGAGAGGTCACCCTGTTGGGAGTCTTTTATAGACCTCCTAAAAGTTCTAGAGAGGTTGAGGAAAGGATTGCAGAGTCAATCCTGCTTAGGAGTGAAAGTAATAGGGCAATTGTTATGGGGGATTTTAACTTGACTAATATTGACTGGAATTGTTATAGCTCTAGCTCGTTAGAGGGGTCAGTTTTTGTTCAAAGCGTGCAGGAAGGTTTTTTGACTCAGTATGTAGACAGGCCAACTAGAGGTGAGGCTATATTGGATCTGGTGCTGGGAAATGAGCCAGACCAGGTGCTAGACTTGGAAGTTGGTGTGCATTTTGGTGATAGTGACCACAATTCGGTTACGTTCACCTTAGTGATGGAAAGGGATAGGCATGAACCTCGGGCCAGTGGTTTTAGCTGGGGGAAGGGTAATTATGAGGCTATTAGGAGAGAATTAGGAAACATAGGTTGGACTAGGAGATTACAGGGACTGGGAACGTCCGACATGTGGAGTTTTTTCAAGGAGCAGCTACTGCGAGTCTGTGATAGGTATGTCCCTGTCAGGCAAGGAGGAATTGGTAGGGCTAGGGAACCGTGGTGCACCAAAAAAGTTTCTTTGTTGGTTAAAAAGAAAAAGGAGGCTTATGTTCGGATGAGACGTGAGCACTCGGGTAGTGCACTAGAAAGCTTTAGATTGGCTAAGAGGGAGTTGAAGAGCGAGCTTAGAAGGGCTAAAAGGGGACATGAGAAGACTTTGGCGGATAGGGTTAAAGAGAATCCTAAGGCGTTCTATAGGTATGTCAAGAACAGAAGGTTGGTTAGGGCAAGTTTAGGGCCAGTTATAGATGGCAGAGGGAAGTTATGTGTGGAACCGGAGGAGATTGGTGAAGCATTGAACCAATATTTCTCTTCGGTGTTCACGCAAGGGGACATGAATATAGCTGAGGAGGACACTGGGTTGCAAGGGAGTAGAATAGACAGTATTACAGTTGATAAGGAGGATGTGCAGGATATTCTGGAGGGTCTGAAAATAGATAAATCCCCAGGTCCGGATGGGATTTATCCAAGGATTCTCTGGGAGGCAAGAGAAGTGATTGCAGAGCCTCTGGCTCTGATCTTCAGGTCGTCGTTGGCCTCTGGTATAGTACCAGAAGATTGGAGGTTAGCGAATGTTGTCCCATTGTTTAAGAAGGGGAACAGAGACTTCCCCGGGAATTATAGACCGGTGAGTCTCACTTCTGTTGTCGGCAAGATGTTGGAAAAAATTATAAGGGATAGGATTTATAGTTATTTGGAGAGTAATGAATTGATAGGTGATAGTCAGCATGGTTTTGTGGCAGGTAGGTCGTGCCTTACTAACCTTATTGAGTTTTTTGAGAAAGTGACCAAGGAGGTGGATGGGGGCAAGGCAGTGGACGTGGTATATATGGATTTTAGTAAGGCGTTTGATAAGGTTCACCATGGTAGGCTTCTGCAGAAAATGCAGATGTATGGGATTGGGGGTGATCTAGGAAATTGGATCAGGAATTGGCTAGCGGATAGGAAACAGAGGGTGGTGGTTGATAGTAAATATTCATCATGGAGTGCGGTTACAAGTGGTGTACCTCAGGGATCTGTTTTGGGGCCACTGCTGTTTGTAATATTTATTAATGATCTGGATGAGGGTATAGTTGGGTGGATTAGCAAATTTGCTGATGACACCAAAGTCGGTGGTGTGGTAGACAGTGAGGAAGGGTGTCGTAGTTTGCAGGAAGACTTAGACAGGTTGCAAAGTTGGGCCGAGAGGTGGCGGATGGAGTTTAATGCGGAGAAGTGTGAGGTAATTCACTTTGGTAGGAATAACAGATGTGTTGAGTATAGGGCTAACGGGAGGACTTTGAATAGTGTGGAGGAGCAGAGGGATCTAGGTGTATGTGTGCATAGATCCCTGAAAGTTGGGAATCAAGTAGATAAGGTTGTTAAGAAGGCATATGGTGTCTTGGCGTTTATTGGTAGGGGGATTGAATTTAGGAGTCGTAGCGTTATGTTGCAACTGTACACAACTCTGGTGCGGCCGCACTTGGAGTACTGTGTGCAGTTCTGGTCCCCACATTACAGGAAGGATGTGGAGGCTTTGGAGAGGGTGCAGAGGAGGTTTACCAGGATGTTGCCTGGTATGGAGGGGAGATCCTATGAGGAGAGGCTGAGGGATTTGGGATTGTTTTCGCTGGAAAGGCGGCGGCTAAGAGGGGATCTTATTGAAACATATAAGATGATTAGAGGTTTGGATAGGGTGGATAGTGATAGCCTTTTTCCTCTGATGGAGAAATCCAGCACGAGGGGGCATGGCTTTAAATTGAGGGGGGGTAGTTATAGAACCGATGTCAGGGGTAGGTTCTTTACCCAGAGGGTGGTGAGGGATTGGAATGCCCTGCCAGCATCAGTAGTAAATGCGCCTAGTTTGGGGGCGTTTAAGAGATCCGTAGATAGGTTCATGGACGAAAAGAAATTGGTTTAGGTTGGAGGGTCACAGTTTTTTTTTTAACTGGTCGGTGCAACATCGTGGGCCGAAGGGCCTGTTCTGCGCTGTAATGTTCTATGTTCTATGTTCTAACCTCTATCACAGTTCAGAATACTTCCACAAATTTGGAAATTGTTTAAGTTTATTTAGTGTCATAAGTAGTTTTACATCAACACTGCAATGAAGTTACTGTGAAAATCCCCTAGTCACCACACTCCGGCGCCTGTTTGGGTACACAGAGGGAGAATTTAGCATGGCCAATGCACCTAACCAGCATGTCTTTCAGACTGTGGGAGGAAACCAGAGCACCCGGAGGAAACCCACACAGACACGGGGAGAACGTGCAAACTGTGCACAGGCAGCGACCCAAGCCGGGAATCGAACCCAGGTCCCTGGCATTGAGGCAGCAGTGCTAACCACTGTGCTCTGTATACCTAAATCAAAGTCATCAGCACAAACCGATAAAAGTAGTGATCCTAAGGTTGACCCTGGGAGAACCAACTATCTTCATTCCTCCAGGCCAAAATACACTAGTTTACCACCACTGTTTTCTGTTATTCAGCCATCTTTGTATCCATTCTGCCACTGGCCCTTTTCATTCCATTGGCATTAAACTTTGTTGACAAGGCCACTTGGACAAGTAATCGTGAAGCAACTGGAAAATGTGCAACTGGTTTGCAAATAGCTCATATCCACTAAGCAGTGGGAGGAGGAGATGCCTCAAGGAAAAAACCATTTTGCAAAGTACAGTGAACGTTAGTTTCCAACACTTATTTCAGGTTAAATATTACACTCACCACTTTAGTTTCTTCACCGTTTATTTGAAATTCATTTATTACCTCGGTGGCAATACTGTGGGATGCCTGCAATCATGAAAATTACAGATTTTATTCAATGCATAATGTACATTTCCCAGCATAGGTAGTTGGTGTCTTCCAAAATTAAACCATTCCAAGGGTAAATTTGCTATTGTTTATCCCATTAACGCAGTTGAAGACAGGTATGTCTCTACTGTTCAAAACTATTATCTAGAAAAGCATGCGAGTTGCATAAAGGCCTAAAAGAGAAAGCAGCAGAAACAATGAGAAAGGACTGATCAGCCATGATCATAATGAATGGCAGAGCAGACTCGAATGGCCTACTCCTGCTTCTAGTTTGTGTTCCTATGACTGTCCAGAAGAGACATGTGACAATGATTTCTGGTTAAGCATCATCTAAATTGGAGTGTGGTAGAGGAGAAAAGCTACTTCAGATTTTATATAGAAAAATACAGGGGAGTAATGTCAAAGGTAAAAGGAAATGGCTTGTTTGGACCTACAAGAACAGAAAATAACTCCTTCCTCTACAATTTAGATAAAGATGGAGAAAAAAAACACCCTCCAAAACAGACTCAAGTAATTTTTTAAAATTGTAAATACTTAGATTGTACGTTAAAAATGATACGCTGAAATATTACATTAAACAACGTACAAGACAAGAACAGCAAACAGCATTTCATAGCTCCATGGCACTTCACATGAGAGAGTGATGGATATTCTTTTTGGTCGGTATGTTCAGCTTGCTACTGTATCATACCCAAGATCAGGCTGCATTAGAGGACTGACGTTCTTAAGAATTAAGAATGCGAAAAGATCATATTGAAACATAACACTCTTGGAAAGCTTGAGTGAGTGCACGTGGAGGGGCGCTGTTTCTCTGCAGGACAGTCTACTCATGACACAGGCTGTTAAGGACTGATGAGGAGAAATCTCTCCACTCAAAGGATGTAAATCATTGGAACTCCTGACCCTTGAAGGTTGAGTTTATGGAGATTGGTAAGATTCTTTGGCACTAAGGGAGTTGAGGAATAGAGTGGGAAAGTGAAGCTGATATATTTTTTTAAAAATCATTCTGTAGCAGGCTCCAGGGTCCTGATGGCCAACTCCTGCTCCTATTTCTTATTTTCTCATGTATGCATGAGAATCTCTTTGACCTAAAGCAGCTCCCACACCTATCAGATACCGCACAAACCTCTGTATCTTTAGCTGTAACAAGTTATCTTTGTGACAAAAGTGTTGATTTATCAGTGATAACTCATCAGTGCTTAAATATAATGTCCTTCTGCTCAACGTATCGATTTTAAATAGAGAAAAAGCAGATTTTTAGTGGCATAATAAATTAAATCGCAACCGTGGGACCAGCAGACATCGATCCAAACAGCAAACTAAGGACGAATGTCAATCAGTTCTCCAGACTGGAGAATAAATGGAATGGACTTTCACAGAGGACAGCGGACTCCATTTAGTCTGAACTACAGTCAAGCTAGAGTGTCCTAGAGGTGAAATAAATACAGAACAAAACTGCACCAGACACCAATGTGTAAACTGTCAGGTGAATAACTTAAAAACGTAAAACCAGATTAAAAAAGCTGAGTGATATAGTCAGTGGGAATTAGCACATGATGAGAGCAGAAATTTACCAAGCTAATCCAACAGTTACAGAACCATTTCTGTACATCAGGAATGAGCAAAAGCCTAAAAGTATCCGAGAAATGCTTCATTACCTTTGGATGTGCGTCTTTTTCATTGCTGATAGACTCTCTCGCATCTCCCTCTAGACTTTTATTAAAGTCTCTAAAATTAAATTTCCACAACAACGAGAGATCTTTCAACAGCAGAGGGACCTTCAATGGATTTTTGAATACCACTTCGACTGTGACCGGTTCTACACAGAGAAAAACCCAGTAAGAATGATGAGAAAAGTACCACATGATGGCAAAACCACTTGTGCAACATGTAGAAAAGAGTGTCCAGTATTCTACAGAAACCAGTAACTCTTGAACGTAAAAAGGAAATGGTTTTTAAAACAAAAAAAAGAGTTTCCGATTACTGAAATTGAGGGAACACTATGGCTGGAATTTTGCCGCCCCACCTGGTCATGGGAATTGGAGCGGGCGAGGGGCAAACAATGGGAAGGTCCGTTGACCTTGGGTGGGATTTTACGGGTTCAGGACGAGCGAGGCCGTAGAAGCCTGCCCTAGGAGTAGAATGACCAGACCTTCAAAAGACAAAACCGAGACATGTTAAAAAGGCTTTGGGAAGCATGATGATTGACACATTGGAGGAGTCTGGGGAGGAACAGTTGAAGGTATGTGGTGACATCTCCTGGAATAGGCTCAGCCAGAATTAGGGATCCTATTCCGAAGATGAGTCACCGAAAAGTGCACAATCAATTTAATTTTAATCCAATATCTCTTCCCCTGAAACGTACTTCAAGCCTTTCAGTACTGTTTCAATATGCTGTAATCTTACATTTTGCTACTCTGCTTCTGTACAAACAATATATAGTGAAACTACAGTAAATATGAATAAGCAACTCAGAACAGCATGGTCAGCAATGCAGTCCCACAAGTAGATTGTATTAGCATGCGGTAGGAGGGTTGCATTCGGCAATCATATTGAATACAATTTCCATAAATGCACCCATTTGTACCTGTTAATAGTTGCATCCCGAGTATTCAGATACTTGGGTTGCAATTCATGACCCTCATTTCTCTTGATTGATGGTTTGCCGAATTAAATGATTCTGAAGTTTGCTAGAATATTAATTGTGCAACTGTCTGCCAAGAACATAATGTTCTGCCACTGCTTGTCCACCAGACCAGTAGGATGGGTCATCCTAACCTTCAAAGTGATTGACAGCTTCTCGCAGCCACACAGATGGCACAGAGGATTACTGCTACAGTGGGAACTAATAGGTTTGAGGAGGAGGAGGCTGAAGTGATGGATGGAGGGATTACAGAACATGAGCAGCAGGTTGGGTTGACTTGCACCTCGCGTGACACAAGGAGACACAGGTCGCGAGGTCATTTAAAAGATATTAGCAATGGAAGTATGGGCACCATAAAGATAGCAATACCCCTCTTGGACTGAGCCCCGGCTCTTCCTGGCTGCACAACAGTGGAAGCCATTGAAAACTTGCTGAAGAATCCACAGTGGAGCTGGGGCCAATTCCCATTGTGCATTTCACGCTACCAGGTGAGGTGAGGTGGTGAGACCTGAGGTCGCAAGTAGTGTGTCAGGAGGAAAGGTGAGATGAGGCCACATTCAGGTCAGCCATGATGTTACTGAAAGGAAGAGCAGACTCAAAGGGCTGAATGGCCGACTCCTGTTCCTAATTCATAAGTGGAGCAAGTTGAGCAATTTGGAGAAAACTGTCGGCATACCTGGACACTCAGCAATAAACCCAGACTATCCTGGCCAAACCAGCAAGGAGGAAAATTGTGAAGCTCTCAATCCTGTGAGAACTGGGAGGCTTTGGTCCAGGCAACCAACAGTGCAAAGACTGGGTACGCCCCAAAACCACTACAAATATGCTAATTGGGAGAAGGACACACAGCCTCGTGCGCCTGCTCCGCCATTCAATAACATAGCTGAGCTGATTTTAACCTCAACTCCACATTCCTGCCGACCCCCGATAATCTTTCACACCTTGTAAATCTGCCTAGCTCTGCCTCAAAAATAGTATGTTACATCCACCAGTTCCCCTTTATCAACAGCATGTGGATCCTTCAAAGAACTCCAATAAATCAGGCTGGCACAGTGGGGCAGCACGGTGGCACTATGGTTAGCACTGCTGCCTCAGTGCCAGGGTCCCAGGTTTAATTGCCGGCTTGGGTCACTGTCTGTGTGGAGTGTGCACACTCTCCGTGAGTTTCCTCCAGGTGCTCCAGTTGCCTCCCACAGTCTGAAAGACGTGCTGGTTAGATGCATTGGCCATGCTAAATTCTCCCTCAGTGTACCCAAACAGGCGCCGGAGTGTGGTGACTAGGGGATTTTCACAGTAACCTCATTACAGTGGTTGATGTACGTCTACTTGTGACATTAATAAATAAACTTTTTTAAAAATTCATTTTTATTGGCCAGGACATCAGGACTACTCCACTGCTCCCCTCTGAGTATTAACATGGGACCTCTGCCATCAAGCTGAGTTATGATGTGGAGATGCCGGCGTTGGACTGGGGTAAACACAGTAAGAAGTTTAACAACACCAGGTTAAAGTCCAACAGGTTTATTTGGTAGCAAAAGCCACACAAGCTTTCGGAGCTCTAAGCCCCTTCTTCAGGTGAGTGAGCTGAGTTGACAGTTGGTTCATTGGAAAAGGGTTCAGGGTTTTATACAATAGGTTTTAAACACATGAGCCACTAGCTGTGAAATCTCAAATCTTGCATTAAATGTCAAAGATTTACATTCAGCGCATTGGTGCACAAGTATCCTGACAGGAAAATGTACTCTGACTGATTTACCTTCAACCACAGCCACAGGAAATCGCAAGTTGTCTGTCTGGCTGTTTAGGCAGTACTGGGTGGGCTGAAAATTGAGTGGTATTATTCCTTT
This sequence comes from Mustelus asterias, assembly GCF_964213995.1. Lineage (NCBI taxonomy): Eukaryota > Metazoa > Chordata > Chondrichthyes > Carcharhiniformes > Triakidae > Mustelus > Mustelus asterias. Next base: position 7,763,590 of record NC_135807.1, read on the forward strand.
ATTCACCACAGCTGCTACCTGCTCCTCAAGCTCTTTCCATTGCTGGGAGGCTTCACGCTCATATTCCTGATCTAAACTGACGTGGGTGGCTGCTTGCTTTTCTCCTAACAGGAATAAGAAAGAGCATTTATCAAACATACAATGAATTAACAGAACTCTCTTGCCCCCTGTAAATCCGCTGCTGAACCAAATGATAAGTTGAAAAGTTTCATAGGAATTTTCCCTTATCGACTTACTTGCTATCAGATTTACTCCGTCTGTGAACAAAAAGTATGTGGTGCGGCATGGCTTCAATTTTATTGATGTGGGGATGCCGGCGTTGGACTGGGGTGGGCACAGTAAGAAGTCTCACAACACCAGGTTGAAGTCCCAACAGGTTTATTTGGAATCACGAGCTTTCGGAGCGTTGCTCCTTCATCAGGTGAATGGACCATTCACCTGATGAAGTAGCAACGCTCTGAAAGCTCGTGATTCCAAATAAACCTGTTGGGACTTCAACCTGGTGTTGTGAGACTTCTTACTGTGCCCACCCCAGTCCAACGCCGGCATCCCCACATCAATAAAATTGAAGCCATGCCGCACCACATACTTTTTGTTCACAGACTTCGACCTGGTGTTGTTCAATTTTATTTGGTATTGCATCCCTCAGTCAAAATATCGAGAGTTTGTGACTGGCCAAAAAACTTATCCCCCCATTCAAACATGTCAGAATTTCTTGCTACCTCCTCAGGTGAAAACAGTACAGGCATAACAGATTTGGAGAATTTAGTGCAGTATGGTGGCAGCTGGTGAGTCTGGCCATCAAATCACAGGGACTTGTTTTATCACTGAGCAAGGAAGCTGATGAAATTAATGTGTAAATGTACACGGGTCACTGTTCCTGCTGAACTCCATTTATAAGGGCTTGCTTCACACCTGCCCATGATACATATTACAAAGAACTGGATCTCGTGACAAAATATCGGGTAGCAGAGAGGTCTTAGGACAGATTTTGTCCCAATGATAGATGGGCTAAGAACCGGATTGTCCAATACAACGGAATGAAATATTTGAGCAGGAACATTTCGTGCACTGTGGGTGTACCTACGCCTCAGGGACTGCTGCCGCTCAAGAAGGCAGCTCACCACCACCTTCTCAAGGGAAACCAGGGATGGGCAATAAATGCTGGCATAAGCCAGTGACGTCCACATCCCATGAAAAAAATGAATTCAAAGACAATACACGATATTTCGACATCACCCCGCTCTCCTCTGCCCAGAGTTTTGTGACGCAGCAGGAATTAGCAATGCAAATACAGGAACGAGCTCTCGGACAAAAGAAAATCAGAAACCTAGCCACTCAAGTCGATTTCCAACCCTAGCCTGGAGCTTTTTTTTATTCATTCATGGGACATGGGCATTGCTGGTTGAGCAGCATTTATTGCCCAACCCTCGTTTCTTTGGAGGGCAGTTGAGTCAACCACATTGCTGTGGCTCTGGAGTCACATGTAGGCCAGACCAGGTAAGGATGGCAGATTCCCTTCCCTAAAGGACATTAGTGAACCAGATGGGCAGCTCTTCTGCAAATGAGAGTTGAACATAAAACTATGATAAAACCAGTTACATTACTGAGCAAATAAATCAGAGGCCTGGGCTATTAATACAGTGAACTCAAGTTCAAATTGCACAGTGGTAATTTCTGAATTTAGTTTTGTTTAAAAGCTTAATAAAAAGCTGGTTACTACTAATAGTGACCACAAAGCTACTGAATTGTGGTTAACACAATGTCTGGTTCGCAAACAGTCTTTAGGGAAGGAAACTTGCTGTCCTTATCTGATCTGGCAAAAATATGACCAGTCCCACATAGGGTGGCTGCCTCTATTGTCCCTGTCTTGGGCTAGTTATATAAACAGTAAGAAGTTTAACAACACCAGGTTAAAGTCCAACAGGCTTATTTGGTAGCAAAAGCCACACAAGCTTTCGGAGCTCCAAGCCCCTTCTTCAGGTGAGTGGGAATTCTGTTCACAAACAGGGCATATAAAGACACAGACTCAATTTACATGAATGTCACGGGCATTCGGCCTCTGATATTCGGGTAAGCGTTCTCCAAGGCGGCCTTCGCGACACACGACGGCGCAGAGTCGCTGAGCAGAAACTGATAGCCAAGTTCCGCACACATAAGGACGGCCTCAACCGGGATATTGGGTTCATGTCACACTATTTGTAACCCCCACAGTTTGCCTGGACCTGCAGAGTTTCACTGGCTGTCTTGCCTGGAGACAATACACATCTTTTTAGCCTGTCTTGATGCTCTCTCCACTCACGTTGTTTGTTTCTTAAAGACTTGATTAGCTATAAGTATTCGTATTCCAACCATTATTCATGTAAATTGAGTCTGTGTCTTTATATGCCCTGTTTGTGAACAGAATTCCCACTCACCTGAAGAAGGGGCTTGGAGCTCCGAAAGCTTGTGTGGCTTTTGCTACCAAATAAACCTGTTGGACTTTAACCTGGTGTTGTTAAACTTCTTACTGTGTTTACCCCAGTCCAACGCCGGCATCTCCACATCATAGTTATATAAAATCAGGGCAACAACTTAGGCAGTAAACAACTTGCTTGTGCCACGCACATTCCAGGAACAAATTAAAAGAAAATGCTGCTTTTATATCTCAATGGACGGCACGGTGGCACAGTGGTTAGCACTGCTGCCTCACAGCGCCAGAGACCAGGTTCGATTCCTGGCTTGGGTCACTGTCTGTGCGGAACCTGCATCTTCTCCCCGTGTGGGTTTCCTCCGGGTGCTCCCGTTTCCTCCCACAGTCCGAAAAACGTGGTGGTTAGGTGCATTGGCCGTGCTAAATTCTCCCTCAGTGTACCCGAACAGGCGCGGAGTGTGGTGACTGGGGGATTTTCACAGTAACTTCATTGCAGTGTTAATGCAAGTCTACTTGTGACACTAATAAATAAACTTAAAGTTTAAACTTGATCTCTATTCAAGAGGACAAAACTTCAACAATTACATAACTAACCTTCAGAAGGTCGTCTGTCATGTCCAAAAAATACCCGGGTTGCCGAGCTGTTAATGCAGGGCAGAGGCAGCTGCGGTAAAGGTGCATCCGGTGTAAACTGGTTTACACTCTGAATCAGAAAGTGGAAATGTTAATACAGTTTGATGATAATCTATTAAAAAGGAACTGAAGTGACCGAAACAGTGATAATGTTCAGCTATTCTGTCACTTCATGTATAATTTATTTCCTTTTTTTATACCACGAACTTTCACTCCTTTTGTTACTTAATTTACAACAGCGACTATCTTTCCCCAAGTGCCTCACCAGCTGTAAAGTCCTGAGGTAGTGAACAGCCCGACATAAAACAAGTTTTTATTTCACCTTTACTACAGGAACACAAAAGAACACTTCAGGAGTTCTGCATTATTTTCCTGGAGGTGCTACAGCAAAGCTTCGCTACACTGATTTCTGGGTTATAGAATCATAGAATCCTACAGTGCAGAAGGCAGCCATTTGGCCCATCGAGTCTGCACCAACCGCAATCTCACCCAGGCCCTATCCTCGTAATGTCATGTATTTACCCTAGCTAGCCCCCCGACACTAAGGGGCAATTTAGCATGGCCAATCAACCTAACCCGCACATCTTCAGACTGTGGGAGGAAACCGCAGCGCCCGGAGGAAACCCATGCAGATACGGGGAGAACATGCAGACTCCGCAAAAACAGTGACCCAAGCTGGGAATTGAACCGAGGTCCCTGGTGCTTGAGGCAGCAGTGCTAACCACTGCACTGGTTGTTCTACATATGATGAGAGGTCGAATAGAATGGGTCTATACTCTCCGGGATTTAAAAGAAAGAAAGGGGATTTCACCCAAACACAAGATTGAAAGTCTGGACAGGTTGCTTCCTGGAGAGTCAGGAACCTGCAGCACAGCCTTGGGCTAAAGGGTCAATCGTTAAAGACTAGGAGGATGATGAATGTCTTCCCTCAGAGGACGGCGGATGCTCAGTTGTTCAATATATTCAAGGCTGAGATAGATATTTGAACTCTAGAGAATCATGTGATGTGGGGATCGGGTTCAAAGGTGACATAAAGGTCAGGATTGACTATAATCATATTGAACGGTGGAGTAGACTCAGTCTATATGGGTTACACCTACATTATTGTATGTTCTTAGGAAATGAAAATAGCCATACTGCTGAAAAAGGCATGTTCCTCAGAAAAATAAGTTATATATTGGAATACAACGGACTATATCTTTAATTTGGTGCATAATCATAAAACTCAGATTGAGCTTTATTTAATCTACTTAATTGTATGGAATTTTAGTGTCTACTAAATAGTGATTCAAAGTGTGGATTTACATTTGATATTAGTTTAAAACTTGGACCAAGCACAGCATTTCTGAAACTGCAATGACCTCCATTTCTGAGCAAGTTAGGAATACTCCTTACCACAGGTTAAATGCCGAAAACCACTGAAGCAGTGCATTGTGTCCAATGTGCACAAGAAAAATGCAGTCAATGCTTTCTTAAAAGCAGAATGAATTGACACATCATCTTTTACACCTCAGAGCATCCCAAAGTGCTTTCCAGCCAATGAAGTGCTTCTGCAGTGTCATCATTGTTGCAATTTACAAAACACAGCAGCTAAATTGTACACAGCAAGCTCTCTCAAACATCAGTGTGAAGGTGGTCAGATCATAAAATCAGAACAAGTTGAATTTGGAATACTGTGTACAGTTCTGGTCACTATTATAGAAAAGATATCAAACTAGAAAGAGTGCAGAAAAGATTCACTAAGATGGTATCGGGACTCGATGATTTGAGTTAAGAGAGGCTGGATAGACTGGGACTTTTTTCTCTGGAGCATAGAAGGCTGAGGGGTGATCTTATAGAGGTCCATAAAATAGAGGGGCATAGATCAGCTAGATAGTCAATATCTTTTCCCAAAAGGTAGGTGAGTCTAAAACTAGAGGGCATAGGTTTAAGGTGCGATGGGAGAGGTACAAAAGGGTCCAGAGGGGCAATGTTTTCACCCAGAGGGTGGTGAGTGTCTGGAACAAGCTGCCAGAGGCAGTAGCAAAGGTGGGTACAATTTTGTCTTATAAAAAGCATTTAGACAGTTACATGGGTAAGATGGGTATAGAGGGATATGAGTCAAACACGGGCAGTTGGGATTAGCTTAGTGGTTTAAAAAAATTGGCGGCATGGACAAGTTGTGCCGAAGGGCCTATTTCCATGCTGTGAACCTCTATGACTATGACCGGGAGTATGCCATTCGACCCATCAAGTTTTCACTGCTATTCAATTAGACCATGACTGATTGGAATGTGGCCTTTGCGTGATTTTTCTTCCCATCTCCTGTTTTGGTGAACTTTTCTGTTAATCAAAACATAAACTCAACCTTGAATAAATCCAATGATTCAGCCTCCACTGCTTTCTGTAGAAAATTTCCAAGTCTAACAGCCCTCTGAGAAAAGAAATTCCTCATCTCCAGCTTAAATGGGAGAGTCCTTATTTTTAAACTGTGCCCCCTCATTCTAGGTTCCAACATAAGAAACAGCTCCTCAGCATCCACCTTGTCAAAGTCTCAAGATCTAGCATGTTTCAACAAGGTAACTCTACTAAATTCCTGAGTGTAGGCCCAACCTGTTCAATCTTTCCTCATAACCTCATCATCCCAGGAATCCTGGGAGTGAACCTTCTCTGAACTGTCAATACAGGTATATCCCTCCTGAAGGAATTTCTCCAGCTGCGGTCTCACTCAGGCCCTGGATAGCTGCAGCAAGATTTTTATACTCCAACACCTTGCAATAAAGGTCAAACTTCAATTTGCCTTTTGAAATAGTGGCTGTACCTGCATGCTAGCTTTTTGTGATTCATGTACAAGGACACCCAGCTCTCTCTGCAGCATTCTGCAGTCTCTTGCCATTCAAGTATTCTGCTTTTCTATTTTTCCTGCTAAACTGGACAACCTCATGTCCCATATTATACTCCATCTGCTAATTGTTTGCCCACTTATCGATATCCCTTTGCAAAAACTTTGTACCCTCCTCACAAATTGCTTTTCAACCTTATCAGCAATGAATTTGGCTACAATATAGTTGGTCAATTCATCCAAGTCATTAATATAGCTGAGGGCCCAGTACTGGTGCCTACGGCAGCCACGTGCCAACCTGACTATAATCCTTTTATCCCTACCGGCTGTTTTCTGATAGTGAACCAATCCTTTATCAATACTAATATCTCATTCCCATCACCATGAACTCTTTTCCATGAGGGCGGCACGCTGGCACAGTGGTTAGCACTGCTGCCTCAGTGCCAGGGACCCAGATTAAACTCCCGGCTTGGGTCACTGTCTGTGTGGAGTTTGCACGTTCTCCCCGTATCTGTGTGGGTTTCCTCCGGGTGCTCCTGTTTCCTCCCACAGTCTGAAAGACATCCTGGTTCTGTGCATTGGCTATGTTAAATTCTCCCTCAGTGTACCCAAACAGGCACCAGAATGTGGCGAATAAGGGATTTTCCCAGTAACTTCATTGCAGTGTTAACGTAAGCCTACTTGTGACACTAATATATAAACTAAAAACTTTAAACTTTTCTTGTGCTGTAATTTTTTATGTGGCATCTTATCAAATGTCTTTTGCAAATCCAAATACACAACTCCTGGTTCGCCTTTATCCTGCTTGTTTCATCCTCCAAGAACTCTAATCAACTGACAATTTCCCTTTCATAAAACCATGTCAATTCTGCCTGATTGTATGATGATTTAAATGTCCTGTTACTAACTCTGATGTGGAGATGCCGGCGTTGGACTGGGGTGGGCCACAGTAAGTAGTCTCTCAACACCAGGTTAAAGTCCAACAGGTTGATTTGGTAGCATGAGCTTTCAGAGTGTCGCTCCTTCATCAGGTGACTCACCTGATGAAGGGGCAGCGCTCCGAAAGCACTGAGAACTTCCCTGCTCTTCCTCGAATAGTTACATGGGATGCTTTACATTTACCTAAGGGAGCTCCAGGCAGATTACATTTTTCCTGCCCGAGGAAACTAACAAGCAGAAAGTCCAGCCCATGCAAATCCTACATTTTAAAGGCATTTAGGGTGGCATGGTAGTTATCACTACTGCTTCATAGCGCCAGGGACCCAGATTCAATTCCAGCCTTGGGTGACTGTCCATGTGAAGTTTGCATGTTCTCCCCCGTGTCTGCGTGGGTTTCCTCCGGCTGCTCCGGTTTCTTCCCACATTTAAGGTGTGCGGGTTAGATGGATTGGCCATGCTAAATTGCCCCTTGTTAGGGCGATTAGCAGGGTAAATACATGGGGTTACGTGGATAGGGCCTGAGTGGGATTGGTGTCGGTGCGGGCTTGATGGGCTGAATGGCCTCCTTCTGCACTGTAGGAATTCTATAATTTCTATGAGATTGGAAATAGTTCACAGATAACACTATAATGAGTGGTAGAGCAAAATGTGCAGAGGACACAAAGTCTGCAAAGGGATATAGACAGTTTGAGTGGGCAAGGGTCTGGCAGATGGAATGCAATGTTAGCAAATGTGAGGTCATCCATTTCGGCAGGAACAACAGCAAAATGGACTATTACTTAAATGGTAAAAAATTGCAACATGCTGCTGTGCAGAGGGACCTGGGTGTCCTTGTGTATGAATCTTGAGTTGGTTTGCAGGTGCAGCAGGTAATTGAGAAGGCAAATGGAATTTTGCCCTTCATTGCTAGAGGGATGGAGTTTAAAAACAGCGAGGTTATGTTGCAGCTGTATAAGGTGCTGGTGAGGCCACATCTGGAGCACTATGTACAGTTTTGGTCTCCTTACTTGAGAAAGGATATACTGGCACTGGAGGGGGTGCAGAGGAGATTCACTAGGTTGATTCCGGAGTTGAAAGGATTGGTTTATGAGACACGGAGTAGACTGGGACTATACTCATTGGAATTTAGAAAAATGAGGGGATCTTATAGAACCATAAAATTATGAAGGGAATAGATAAGATAGAAGCAGGGAAGCTGTTTCCACTGGCAGGTGAAACTAGAACTAGGGGGCATGGCCTCAAAATAAGGGGGAGCAGATTTAGGACTGAGTTGAGGAGGAACTTCACCCAAAGGGTTGTGAATCTGTGGAATTCCCTGCCCAGTGAAGCAGTTGAGGCTACCTCATTGAATGTTTTTAAGGCGAAGATAGATAGATTTTTGAACAGTAAAGGAATTAAGGGTTATGGTGAGTGAGCGGAGTTCACAAAAAGATCAACCATGATCTATTGAATGATGGAGCAGGCTCGAGGAGCCAGGCGGCCTACTCCTGCTCCTAGTTCTTATAGGAATATAAAATTATACAGCTTTGGTCATTCCAAGACCAAGGTGACAGGAATTGAGGGGGTCAAACTAACACGGAGGAAGAAAGCAACAATCTAAGAGAACATCAGACACCTTGCAGACAAATGAACTACAGTGGATGAATGGAAGGTGATGCACTGAAGGAAAAACAATCACCTACACCTTAAAGAAACAGAATGGGAGAAGAACAAAGTCAGCTAGGGATACAGGGGAAATAATCAATTAGGAACATTGCAGGCCTACAACTCAATTACTAGCTACTAACACAGGCAACAAAAGTAGTCATCAGGAAAACTATGTCCACTATAATTTTCTGATTTTTCTTACCTTATAAACATACAGGTATTCTCTCAGGAACGCTTCTTGCTGAGCAGCTGTTTGCTTACTGTCATTGATCAAAATATGCCTGAAGGCAGCCACTGCATTGTCCAGCTGTCGCAAGGTAAAGGACTGCCGACCAATTGTGAAGTTAATATGATCCTCTGCCAGACTCCATCCCTTACCTTTGTAAACTTGCATGGCTTGACTGTAACACCGCAAGGCATGTTTGCGCTGTAATAAAAGCACATGACCAACGTGACCAAGGTTGTTGAATTTGAGAAAGGAATGCAAGCCATCTACTGAAAATCTGATTGAAACATGAGGATCCATTGAGTAAATTAAGAGTACAAGTGTGTGGGTGCTCCGCACGTTCAGTACTTACCCAGAGATTTTTTTTAAAAATGGTGTACCTTATCCCAAATATTTACTCGACTTGGCCTGAATGGCCTCCTTCTGCACCTTTCAGATTCGGTGATTGTCATTTACAAGATTTCTCCTTGTACGTTCTCCATTTCAATATCACAGAATCATAGACTGCCTACAGTGCAGAAGGCCATTCGGTCCATCGAATGTGCACACACTCTGGCAGAGCATCCCACCCAGGCCCTATCCCCATATTTATCCCACTAATCCCCCAAACTTCATCATCCTGGGACACTGAGGAGCAATTTACCATGGGAGGAAACTGGAGCACCCGGAGAGAGCCCACATGGACACGGGAGAATGTGCAAACTCCACACTGAGTCACCCACAGCCGCAATTGAACCCAGGTCCCTGGAACTGTGAGGGTGCAGTGTTAGCCACTGTGCTACCGTGCAGGCATGGTAGTTAGCCAAACAAAAGGAATTCTAATGAGACACTTTTATACTTGGATCAGACAGTCACTAACCATTAAAACTGGCTCCTTATCTTCACTGAGGAATCCTGGACTCACTTTGCCATAAGTTGATTGCACCCATAATTGAAGGTCAGTGGAATGGATTCACTCAGAATTTGGTTACAAGCGCTCTTCACTTCACTCCCTCCCAAGTGGATCTTGTATTTACTTTTATCAGAGCTCGTTAGGTCGGTGTTAGGACCCCACACGGGTCTTGACTGGACACGGCCATGGTTAGGGATGGCTGCATTCTCAATTGAGCCGAGTCTCCTGGCCTACTCAGATCTTTCAGTTCAAGACAGGGAACAAACTGGGGCTGGCAAAGTCAAATTATTCATTTGATGTTCAAGATGTAAACTTTACAACACCGAGGCGGCATGGTGGCACAGTAGTTAGCACCGCTGCCTCACAGCCCCAGGGACCCGGGTTCAATTCCGGCCTCGGGTCACTGTCTGTGCGGAGTTTGCACATTCTCCCCGTGTCTGCGTGGGTTTCCTCCGGGTGCTCCGGTTTCTTCCCACAGTCCAAAGATATGCAAGTTAGGCTGATTGGCCATGATAAATTGACCCTAGTGTCAGGGGGATTAGCAGGGTAAATATGTGGGGTTATGGGAATAGGGCCTGGGTGGGATTGTGGTCAGTGCAGACTCGATGGGCCGAATGGCCTCCTTCTGCACTGTAGGAATTCTATGATTCTACAACATTTGGTCCAAATGAAGAACGACTTCCAAGATTTGGTTTGCAAGATCTATTATTATCTAACAGATACCGTGTTAAGTAAAGTTCTACAATCAAGATAATCTATGATTTCTCTTGTTTAGTTTGAACTGTTAACATATTGACGTGCCATGGGAGCCCAAGATGTATTGCCTCTGTTATTTGTTCATTACAACATTAGCGTGCATCTTAAATGGTGAGCATGTTGACCTTTGCCCTGCTTCCTGCTAAATCACATTGTCCCCCAATGGAATCTGGGCCAGGCAAGAAGAATGCGCATTTTCATCACAACTATGTGGACTGGGCTCGAATCCCTGCCATCCATTTTGCACATTCCAACATTTAATCCCGTGCAGCTTTGACGAAGGGTCATCTGGACTCGAAACGGCAGCTCTTTTCTCTCCTTACAGATGCTGCCAGACCTGAGATTTTCCAGCATTTTCTCTTTTGGTTTCAGATTCCAGCATCCGCAGTAATTTATTTTTAATCCCTAGCAGCTTGCTTTGGTGTTAATGATTTCCCATTTTAGTCTCGAGCCCAATATCCAAATCCTTGATGAATACAGTAAAAATCAGCCCTAGAACAGAGCCCTGTGCGATACCACGAACCAATAATATTCTGTAAAACTGCCCTGAGCTTTCTTATTGTTCCCTCCCTTCTCTCCGGTTTGGACTCCAATCCTTTAATTACACACAACCATATGGAATGCTCTCCATGGAGAGTCAGGATATAATGTTAGATTTGTATAAAAAACTAGTGAGGCTATAACTGGAGTATTGCGTGCCCTTCTGGTCACCACATTACAGGAAGGATGTCATTGCTGTGGAGAGAGCGCAGGGGAGGTTTTCAAGAATGTTGCCATGGCTTGAAAAGTGTAGCTATGAGGAGAGATTGGATAACTTGGGGTTATTTTCCTTGGAATAAAGAAGGTGGAGGGGTGACTTCATTGAGGTGTACAAAATTATGAGGGGCAGAGATAGAGTGGACAGGATAAAATGGTTTCCCTTGGTGGAGAACCAGGGGACTTAGATTCAAGATATGTGGCAGAAGGTGTAGAGGGTACCTGAGGAAGAACATTTGTATGCAGAGGGTGGTGGGTGTCTGGAATTCGCTGCCCCAACTGGTGGTGGAAGCAGAGACCTTAAACTCTTTTTAAAAATATCTAGATTTGCACCTTAAGTGCTGTAAGCTACAGGGCTATAGGCCGGGTGCAGGAATATAGGATTAGAAAGGGCACTTGGGTGTCCATGGGCTGGCATGGACAAGATGGGCCAAATGGCCTCCTTCATGCTGTAATTTTTCTACGGTTCTAACCTTGTATACCTGTCCCCCTCCCGATCATGTTCTCTCAAACTCCACGTGTGCCACATCCATTATATTTCACTTAAATCTATCACCTCCTCAAAGAGCTCGATCAAGTGTATCAAGCCATAATCTCATTTCAGATATCTCTGGCTATTTCTATTTTTTTTTAAAATTGAGACATTTAACCATTTCGTATTTAAAGATTACCAAATTTTCCCTACCACAGCTGTTAAACTAATCAGCTTATTTCCCTTTAACAATGCATAATTACAATGGTGCCTCTCCATTCATTGGCACACACCCACCCAAAATCCTGAAATAATATTCCTAGAGTCTCCTGTATTTTCCCATTTTGCTCAGTAAGCAGACTAATCCAATACACTCCGAGCCAGCCTCCCACATCCTACCTTCCATAAGGTTAACCAATCACCACGGCAAAATGGCACAGTGGTTAGCATTGCTGCCTCATAACGTCAAGGACCCGGGCTCGATTCCGACCTTGAGTGACTGTCTGTATGGAGTTGCACATTCTCCCCGTGTCTGTGTGGGTTTCTTTGGGTGCTCCTGTTTCCTCCCACAATCCAAAGATGTGCAGGTTAGGTGGATTGGCCATGCTAAATTGCCCCTGCTAAATTGCCCCTTCGTGTCCAAAGTTGAGTAGGTTAGGGGGATTAGCAGAGTAAATACATGGGGTTATGGGGATAGGGCCTGGGTGGGATGGTTGTCGATGCAGACTCAATTAGCCGACTGGCCTCTTTCTGCACTGTAGGGATTCTATGTAACACACCATCGCTTCTGTGCTCCATGACACATGCTGGTTCCTGGTTAAGCAACACCTTGATTTTAAAATGATCACCCTTATTTTCAAAACCCCCATACTGGCAGTCATCTCATTCTCAACTCAAGAATGCCTGATTTTAATTGCTCCATCATTGGTGGCTGTGCCTTCAGCTCCCTAATTCATAAGCTCCAGAATTCCTGCCTTAAACCTTTCCAATTCTCGACCACATTGCTTCTTTAATAAAATTGAAAGCTCCTTCTCTGACCAAGTTTCAGCTGTCTGTCGTATTATCACCTTGTGTGGCTTGGAGTCAAACATTGCTTTGTAATGCTCCTGTGAAGCAACTTTGAGCATTGTATTAAATCAATAGCTAAATACAAGTAGTTATACTTGTATCATTGGGCTATGAGCATAAACAACAGCGTTTTTATACAGTGACACATTGGGTTATGGGCTGCAGCATCAACACCATGCATTCCATCAACCATTATGGCTACGATAAAGCTTGCATGGAAAACTGACAACACACGAGGGAAATATTTTTCAGAATACGGGAAGGAAAATGATGCACTGATATCAAAGCACAATGACAAAGACATCTGTCCCCATGTTTCCAGATTAACTTTGAACAAACGTTTCCAGTTCTAGATCCTATTCACCACCCTGCTCCCAGCTGTCTATCAAAGCTATTTTGCCCCTTGCCCAAGGCATCAGGACTGCACTGCCTAAGCAATCCATGGCCCAATTCTCCAAATCCATGATATCAGATTTACAATGGTTACGAGCAAGACCTACAAAATATATCCTCTCAACTTAATTTCATTTTGCAAAAGGATGATGTACTGAACACCAGGTAACAGTAAAGAGAACAAGTTATCGGGAAATCTTCAAGGCAATAAATTTACTTGGAGCACATTCATAATGCAAGGAAAAATTCAACATTGAAAATGCAACTCGAGTCTTTGAAACTCGAATCACTGGAGGACTTCACCCAAATAATGCATGAGAAAGGAGTCTATTGTGTGTATAACACAAAGTCAGATAGAGTCTGTGAGGCAGTCTGCGACAGACAGAGGCAGGCAGAGACGCACAGAATTAACCATATTAATGCATTATTACGCATCTATTACAGCAAAAAAAATTATTAAATACACCATGCTTACCTGATCAGCTTTGCCAAACCGATGGCCAGCAAGAATCATATGAAAAGCAAACTTGCGCACCATAGGAGAACGCATGTTGATGAAACAGTGGGCAGCTTGTTCCAGTAAAAGTGCGCTTCGCAGGTCAGAATCCTGTATTCAAAACAAAACATGGCCTTTCGTATCACTGGAGGCTGATTTCAAAGCAATTTCCCCAAATCATAATTAATATATTTAAGAACTTTTCTTTGCAATTAATATTCAGATTCAAGGTAAGCAGAGGCTGAGAAATAAATTAATTACACCAATCAACAGTAATCTTAAGGCTCTTGGAAAGCGTTACGCACATTTTAAACTTACACTGTAAAAAGAAAAGAATATTGCGTTAAGGAAAAGAAGCCCCAGGGAGGCTCTTAAATCCATATGGTTTTCTTGGGGGGTGGGGGGAGAGAGAGAGAGAGAGAGAGAGAGAGAGAGAGAAGCCGGCTTCAGAGTGCTTGGGCATGATCGCGAATCAGATGTTTAGCCTCTCACGCAATCTTTCTGGCTTGCCATGCTGATCGACCGGCGTGGCAAGCCAGTAACATGGCGCCCCTTGTGCCCAAAGCTGCCTCTTACCGTCTGTTAATCTCAAACCAACTAAAGACTTTGTCACCTTGGTAGACAAACCTGAAGGTTTCAGTGGCTGTCTCTGATGCAGCTTCTCCGAATCCAAGTACCTCCGATGCTTGGTCATATAATCAGATCTGAAATGTGGTCAGGCTAAAATTTCCCTTGTGCGATATGGATATGTTCCAGGTTCCCACCATCAATTCTCTCGCTGAGCTTGGACTGTAGAAGCACTTCTCTCTGCTAAATCATATTACTGCTGCCCAATGAATTAATCTGTATCAGTTTCCAATTCACCTGCTTACTGTTGCATGAACATCACTCTATATAGTTAAGACCAGCCACAATAAACTAATGGAAATAAAATATAATTTCACTATTTTAAATGACCACAACCCAGAAGGCAAGCTAGTAGTCAATCCATTAATGAGACTACAACCATTTCTCCAGGAGCAAACTTGTTAGAATTAGAGATACAGCCGGTTACAGAAGCCAAAGAATTGAAGATATAAATGGAAATGGTCCATCCTCAGATTAATCCTCAATTGTCTCAGGTGAGTCATATAGGCAGATATGACATTTCACTGGTGTTTTTAAACATACATATTCCATTGGAAGATGTGAAAAGCAATTCTATAATCAGGTGTGAAGCATGGACAAAAAAAAAGTTTAAACCGTGGAAATACTCCAGTTACAGTTTATCCAACACTGAAATACAACACAATTATCAAACTCTAACGGAAAGGAATTTCCAACTTTTCCTACCTCACTTGTCATCCGGATAAGAAGAGTTGCAGCCTCCGAATATTTGGCTTGGCTTTTTAAAATTTCAGCACTTAGTAAAGTGCACCGTTCAGCAAGCACTAGGTTCCTAGGATAGAGCAAGTTAAAAAATTAAAAATTCCAAGTTGTATCTGACTAACCAAACTAAAATCACCTCAAAATCCTTTTATTTTAAATTTATAACAATTATAATTTCACCAAGTAGTAATTAACTTAGGATTCTGATATACAAGATGGAAAAAATCTTCAAGTTGTCCTTGAATAATGTCCATCTGCCAGTATGAAAAGCTGCTGACCCATCCATGTCTATTTTTTTGGCATGATAGTTCCATCAAATCTGCCGCCAAGCAAATTTCAGCAACCATTCTTGAACTGTACTGCATTTAACTGTGCCAAACTAGACACGAGACTAAAATTTACTTGCACTGAAAAAAATCAATCTATACAGACATTGCGTTTCAATCCAATCTAGCCAGGTTTAAAATGGTTTACTCTTCCAGACTCAGGACACTCCCACGCTGACTTCCATAGCAACACTAACTTCAAGGACCTGAAATCAGAGTTTAAATCTACTCTCACCGCTAATGATAACCAGAATCTTCTCTACACTCTCATCACATCATCACAACCCTTCACAGAATGCTTGGGAAAGGCAAGATTGCGTACAATGGGCTTATCAGTTGACGCTACAAATCTTGCTTGGACTTTAATGCAAATTATTTCTTCTGATAAATCTTTGCTTTAATCAGGCTCTCCCATGCTAGTTTCCTTCAAGTATTTTACAGAAACTCAAGACAAAGGTCAAGGCGTGTTGACAGTAAGCAGGTAGCTGAATGAGTTGAAAAATGACAAAAAGGAAAAAAAAAAAGAGGGCTAGGAATTAAGGGCGATCTCAAACAGGTAGAAAGTGGGAACTGACATGCGCCTGGGATCTGTGGTTTCCCATGTGTGTCAATGGTTTGAACTCAGAAGTTGGAGAAAGCACTGAAAATTGTAGATTATACCAAAATGGTGAATGGGGGAGGAGTGAAGCTAATAGTTTTTTTTACTCATTCATGGGATGTGGCTGGGCCAGCATTTATCGTCCATCCTCAAGGGTAATTAAAAGCCAACCACATTGCTGTGGATCTGGAGTCACATGACGCATGTTTTTTTTTCATTCACGGGGTGTGGGTGTCTCTGGCTGACCAGCATTTATTGTCCATCCCTAGTTGGCGGATGGCAGTTGAGAGTCAACTGCATTGATGTGGCTCTGGAGTCACATGTAGGCCAGACCCGGGAAGAACAACAGGTTTCCTTCCCTCAAGGATATCAGTGAACCAGATAGGATTTTACAACAATCGATAATGGTTTCATGGTCATCATTAGACTTTTAATGCCAGATATTTATTGAATTCAAATTTTACCATCTGCCACGGTGGAATTCAAACCCAGGTCTTCAAAACCTTGGGTCTCTGGATTACTTGTCCAGCAACTATACCATTACACCACTGCCCCCGCAAAAGACATCAAAATACAAGATGATAAACAGCCTTGAAAAGTAGGCAGGCAAACAGCAAATTAAAGCAAGTGAGGCGAGAGGTGTTTCATTTTGGTAGGACAAAGAAACAGATTATTTATTCATTGGAAAATAAGGAATGAAATGAGGTAGAAGAATAAACAATCTGGAAACAGACACGCAAATGATTGAAGGTAACAATGCGAGCTGGTAATGAATGCAAACAAATAACTGCGGTTCATTTCGAGGGGGACAGGACACAAAAGCAGGCAATGTTAAATTGGAATAAAAACTTGGTTAGATCAGACATGCCACATTATACACAGTTCTGATCTCCACACTACAAAAAAGATATTGAAACACTTCAAAAAAGGGCAGAAAAGACTGACAAGGAGATAACTGGAATTGAAAGGGCGTAACAGGCAAGAAAGATTGAGCAGGGTGGGGGTCATTATTAAGGGGAGGAGGCCAATACAGGACTTTAAATTATGGGAAGGGTTAAACAGAATGGAAGTGGAGAAACTATTCCCATTCGCAAGCGGAAAAAAAGGGGAGGATGTAAACTGGAGAAATAACATCAGATTAACTTCCTTACACAAGAAGTGAAGAACTCAGTGAAACTTGCTGACGTGGAATGGTTGAAGTAGACAGCAATGATACCTTTAACAAGAAGCTTGAAATATGAGTGAGGTAGAAGAGAATAGAGGGGTATTGAGATGAGTGGTGGCTGGACACAAGTGTTCAGAGTGGGTGAATGCTCTTACAGAATATAAACATTGCCACAGACTAGAGTTTAATAACCCATTTTCATGTTACAGATTCCACATAATTCTACCCAATCAGGCAGTTAAACTCTATTTGCACTGCATCCAAAACCTAAGCCTTGAATTTCTGAGTGTTGTATATCCCAAAGGTATCCCTTCTGTCTCTTTGGTTTACAAGCAAATTTGAATGCAAGGGTTATTCAATATATTAACCAAAGGCCCATCCCTTGCACTGACGTAAGCAAATAATAAAAAATTCCATTTTGGACACTCATGAAAAGATTCGTATGAAAAGTCATAACATTTATCTCCTTCAAAAAAATAAATCACCTCCAACAAACAATAAACACAGGCTTTAAAAATAACCCAAACATGCCTCAGCTTTCTTTCTTTGCTTCACTGATTGAACTCAAATGGTCCCAGTACTGAACCATTTCCTACACGAGCCTCTGTGCACCCGATATTTGACTGTGGGGCGAGGAAGAGAAGAGATGTGCGCGCAAGGTATAGGGACATCAGCCAACCCCCAAGTTAATGCAACAATTATATGCTTACAGTTTTCAATGAGGCTCAATGGAGAGTCATCAGGAGTAGGGACACCAACTAACCTTCCTCTCTTAAGAGCACACAGAAGACTGCAGCTATCTCCTATTAATCTAGCTCTGAGTAGTAAACTCAACCAAATTAATATTCATTAAACTTGGGTTCTTTCTGATCACACTGGGCTGTGAACCAATAAAGCCAGAGAAATATTATTGATTCAAGGCACAATACATCAAGAAATGTGCAAGTTAACAATTATTTTTAATGTTCCTCTCTATAAGCAGCTAGTACTCCTGTTTACACATCCTTAAAACCTCAATATCATAGAATCCTACAGTGCAGAAGGAGGCCATTCAGCCGGCATTGAACACAATCCCACAGGCTCTATCCCCATAAGCCCATGTATTTACCCTAGCTAGTACCCTGACATTAAGGGGGAATTTGGCACGGCCAATCCACCTAACCCGCACATCTTTGGACTGTGGGAGGAAACCCACGCAGACACAGGGAGAATGTACCAACTCCACACAGACAGTGACCCAAGCCAGGAATTAAACCCGGGTCCTTGGCGCCGAGAGACAGCAGTGCTAACCACTGTGCCACCGTGCCACCCTTTAAATGGGACTGATATACCTCTATAGATGCTCTTGAGATCTTGTCGACATGGGTTCACCATGATCTTTACTGCATTATCCAAATAGCCTCAGATTGCATCAATAGTAATTCATTCCTCTTTAACCCTTGCTCAGTTACATTCCCAACCCCTGCTTTCATTCTCCTAATGCAAGGCCTTGCCACTAAACTCAAAGCTGGTTCCTCATGTTAAAACAGCTTCGAGCCAGTACAGGATTAGTTTTAGCACACCAACACAAACCCCCCTCTCCCTCCCGAGTTGACTTGATCAAGATGCCACGTACTTGCAGAGGTCCTTGTATGTCTGAATAGCTGTCTCCATGTAATGGGTGGGATACTGTCTCTGTGCTCCAGGCTGAAGAAAAACGGATGCTGCCGCCATTTCCTTCAATATGTTAAAATTTTACAAAAAGGAAGCATTACTTGCAAGTGTCAGTATAATAACAACATAACTTTACAATATATTTTTCTTCAGTTAGCTTTTGAAGGGGTGTCTGATATGCAACACTGAAATGGATCAAAAATTAAAACCCAAATGAAAAGTTGAATGACGCATTTTTGTTTATTCGTTCAGGGAATGTGGGTGTCACTGGCTGGGCCAGCATTTTTGTCCATCTCTAATTTCCCTTTAACTGAGTATTTTGCTATGGCATTTATGAGTCAACTGCACTACTGTGGGACTGGAGCCACATGTAGTCCAGACCAGGTAAGGACAGCAGGTTTCCTTCCCTGAAGGATATTGATGAACCCAGATGGGTTTTTACAATCGACAATGGTTTCATGGTCATTAGACTTGATTACAAATTTTTAGGAATTCAAATGTCACCATCTAGTGGGATTCAAACTTGGGTCCCCAGAGCATTACACGAGTCGCTGGATCCCTAGTCCAGTGACACTGTACTGCTGCCTCCCCTGTACCACAAACAATTAAGAGTCAAGACCACAGGATAAGGAAGTCAAGAATGAAAATTAAGTTCAATTGCACATTCATGCAAACATTATGCATTCTATTCAGCTCTTCCGCAAGGAAAGGTGGAATTAGAATTAATGACTGAATTCCAGTCGGACAAGAATAAATTTTGCAAGGTACAGTTTACAAGACACAACAGGTTCAATTCCATCCTGATTCACTTAAGCAAGTACCAACTTCCTCGTAGAAAAATGCAGCAAAGGAGGTGGCCATTCAGCCCATTTTCTATGTGTCAGCTCTTTGAAAGAGTTATCCAATTAGTCCCACTCCCACGCCTCTTACCACCACCCAACTTCTCCCAGGTCAAATATTTACCCAATTTTCTTTTGAAAGTTACTATTGAATCTGCTTCCAACTGCCTTTCAAGCTGTGAATTCCAGGGAATAACTTCTGATTTCAAAAAAACATTTCCCCCTGTTGTTTCTGGTTCTCTTGCCAAAAGTGTTAAATCTGTTGTGAATGTTAATTCCAATGCTTTAGTTGTTCAGTATGTTGGAAAGAGAATCTACAAAAAACAGCTGAGTTAAATATTGACGTGTAAGGGAGGGGTAACACCTCCCCAGAGGCAGGCTCAACACTCCCTTTGGAGGGAATCATCCTTCACCTCACACTCAGTGGCTCCAAAAAGCCATTTGCATGCGACAGTGGTTACACTCTGGTAAACTGGTTCAATGGGCGGGTCAAGTCAGGAGAGAGTGGCTGTCAAGTTTCCTACCCTCAGCAACTTAGGGATGTCGATCCTGGCACATGAAGACTGATCCCAACAGACTGGACAGATGTGATCAATCTAAGACGTAACGGTCTTGAAGGTCAACATTGTCTTGTGGAACACAGAGCTCAAGACACAGAAGACTCCCTGGTCACTCACCGCAGCCGAATCTATCTCCAGCCATCTAGACTTGGCTTGTGACTGGACCGAGATAGATAGGCCAGGATGAGAGAATGAGATTGACGATGTGTAACACTCCTGTAATATAATCCAATTCACACGCATCTTATCTTTCTACCATCCGTCATCCATCACAAGTCCTGTGGCAAATGGCAAGGGATTCAACTGGCATGGATTTAGAACACAGAACAGCACAGCACAGGAACAGGCCCATCGGCCCATGATGTTGTGCTGAACATGATGCCAAATTAAATTAATCCCTTCTGCCTGCTGTTGGTCCATATCCCCCTGTTCCTTATATATTCATGCACTTATCACAAAGCCCCTAAAACATCCCCATCGTATCTGCTTCCAACACCACTCCCGGCAACACATTCCAGACACCTACCATTCTCTCGACAAAAAACTTGTTCCTTTCCCCCTCTCACATTAAGTGCATGATTCCTAGTGTTAGACATTTCAACTCTAAGAGAGTCTGTCAACCCTACCTATGCCTCTCAATTTTATAGATTTCTATTAGGTCTCCCCTCAGCCGCCACCGCTCCAGAGGAAAAAAACCCTAGTTTGACCAGCCTCTCCTTATAGCTCATACCCTCCAATTCAGGCAGCATCCTGGTAAACCTCTTCTAGACCCTCTCCAAAGCCTCCATATCCGTCCCGTAACGTGGCAACCAGAATTGAACACCATACTCTAAAGTTTTATAAAGCTGCAACGTGACATCCTGACTCTTGTACTCAGTGCCCTGATCAATAAAGGCAAGCATGCCATACGCCTTCTTTATCACCCTATCTACTTGTGTGGCCATTTTCAGGGAGCTATGGACTTGAACCCCAAGATCCCTCTGTACATCAATGCTGTTCAGGGTCCTGCCATGAACTGTATCCTTACCCTTAACATTTGATCTCCCAAAATGCGGCACCTCACACTTGCTGTGGTCACGAACCTACACAGGCTTTGATTTGATTTATTATTGTCACATATATTGGGATACAGTGAAAAACAGTTTCTTGCACTATACAAACAAAGCATACCATTCATAGAGTATATAGGGGAGAAAGAGAAAGTGCAGAATATAGTGTTACAGTCATAGCTCGAGTGTAGAGAAAGATCAGCTTAATATATGTAGGTCCATTCAAAAGTCTGACGACAGCAAGGAAAAGCTGTTCAAGTTGGTCGGTACGTGACCTCAGACTTTTGTATCTTTTTCCCAAAGGAGGGTGGTGGAAGAGAGAAAGTTCAGAGTGCGCGGGGTCCTTGATTATGCTGGCTGCTTTCCAGAGGCAGCGGGAAGTGTAGACAGAGTCAATGGATGGGAGGCTGGTTTGCGTGATGGATTGGGCGACATGCACGACCTTTTGTAGTTTCTTGCGGTCTTGGACAGAGCAGGAGCCATACCAAGCTGAGATACAACCAATAAGAATGCTTTCTATGGTGCATCTGTAAAAGTTGATGAGTCTCGCAGCAGACATGCTAAAATTTCCTTAGCTCCCTGAGAAAGTAGGGGGGTTGTGGGCTTCCTTAACTATAGCGTCAGTGTCGAGGGGCCAGGACAGGTTGTTGGTGATCTGGGCATTTAAACTTAAATCTCTCGATTATTTCCACTTCAGCCCCATTGATGTAGACGTGCACGTCCTCCATTGCGCTTCCTGAAGTCGATGACTATCTCCTCGTTTTACTGACATTGAGGGAGAGAATATTGTCGTCACACCATTTCACCAGATTCTCCCTTTTCCGTCTTGTCATCATTTGAGATCTGACCCACTGCGGTGGTGTCATCAACAAACTTGAAAATCAAGTTGGAGGGGAATTTGGCCACACAGTCATAGATGTATAAGGAGTATAGCAAGGGGCTGAGAACACAGCCTTGTGGGGCACTGGTGTTGAGGATAATCGTGGAGGAAGTGTTGTTGCCGATCCTTACCGATTGTGATCTGAGAGTTAGGAAGTTCAGGATCCAGTTGCAGAGGGAGGTGCCGAGGCCCAGGCCACGGAGTTTGAAGATAAGTTTCATGGGAATAATGGTGTTGAAGGCCGAGCTGTAGTCAATAAATAGGAGTCTGACATAGGTGTTCCAGGGTTGGGTGCAGGGCCAGGGAGATGGCATCTGCTGTGGACCTGTTGCGGTGATAGGCAAAATTTAGTAGATCCAGGTCGCCCGGGAGGCTGGAATTGATTCATGCCATGCCGAGCCTTTTGAAGCACTTCATAATGATGGATGTCAGAACCACCGGCCAATGGTCATTGAGGCACACTGCTTTGTTTTTCTTAGGTACCGGGATGATGGTAGTTTTCTTGAAGCAGATAGGGACCTCAGATTGTTGTAAAGAGGGGTCGAAGATGTCTGCGAATACTCCCACCATCTGATCCGTGCAGGATATACGAGTGCTCATCTGGGTACCCCATCCGGGCCAGTTGCTTTCTGTGGGCTGATCTTCAGGAAAGCTGCTCTGACATCTGCAATCATGACCCCTGATTCAGGTTCATCCAGGGTGGAGGGCATGCTCTCACTGACCTCTTGCTCAAATTGGGCACAGAACGCATTGAGATCAGGGAGGGGTGCGTTGGAGCCGACAATTTTACATGCCTTCATCTTGTAGCCTGTTATGTCTTGCAGACCTTGCCATAGTCGGTGGGGGTCGGTGTGGCTAGCCTGGGCCTCCAGCTTGGTCCAGTGTTGTCTTGTGGCACCTTTGATGGATCTCCTTAGATCGTATCTGGCTTTCTTGTATAGGTCAGCATTGCCTGACCTGGACTTCAGCAAGCAGTGGATATCCCTGTTCATCCATGGTTTCCGGTTGGGGAATACATAGATTTGCTTCTTTGGCACAGTCTTCTACACACTTACTAATGAAGTCAGTTACTGTACTGGCGTACGCGTTCAGGCTGGTCGCAGAGTTTTTAAATACTGACTATATCATCATGCTCTGACTTCAGTTCTTTCACCACTTGCTGGTGAATATTGTACTGCGTCTTACTGGCCCGAATAGATTTCCCAGCTACTTTCACCTTTTCCACAGTGTCTTTTTTTTTTAAAGCTTTAATATAACTGGGCTGCTTCTCATTTAGATGACGTGTCACAAACTTTTACCTCATTTTCTATTTGCCGTACCTCTTGGAGGTTTAGCCAACTGTATTTTTTTTACTCTTACTTCTCTTGTGACTGGTTTTACTTTTAGACTCATGACAGCTTTATTGTTTGCTTGTAGTTCATTGCTACAACTTCAAGAAACTTCTCTAAAATAGAAAAGGATTGGTCACAACTCCATTTTGCCTTCAGTTCTTCACTTCGTCATTTGGGGTCTGTCGCTGCCCTGCTGGGGTCTTTCGGTGCTCTCCTCCTGGAGTTTGACGCAACCTCTTGCTTGACGACTTATTACCTCCTCTGAGTGCCAGCATTGCCTCTTTCTGGAGATCGTAATTTCCTCCTTTGAGGTCTTGCACTGCTTAGGGACCCTCCCCTTTCATTTTAAAAGCCTTGCCCTCTATCCAAGGTCTTCTCTGATTTTTCCCGTCACTGCATCAAGTGTTCTACAACTTTAAATGCATTCCCGCTTTAAGATCATCAACTTCCTCTTTTTAGCTGCCACAGCTGCTGTCTGCTTATCCAGCACACTTGGAGTTTTGGTGGGAAACGACTGCTCTTCCTTCTCGGACCCTTTTGTAAAAACTTTTAAAACTTGTCTTTCCCTGGTAGCAGACGTTTGCTTCTGTTTCTACAGTTTTCTCATTTTTCCTGGCTGGCTAGTGAGTGTTTATTCCTCTAAATGTGCCGTTCGTTTTGTTAATTTCACTCAGAGATCGATGCTGTCCTTTCAGGATCATTTCTTTTTTTAACATTTTAGCTTATTTTCTTCTCCTGTTTTTAGCAGGTGGAGGACTTCTCTTCTAAAAGCTTCAGAACTTCTCCGTTGAAAGTCACTCAATGCAGGGATCGCTATCCGGACACCCTGCAGATGCTGTTCAGAGTGTTCATTCTGTTCAGACCAGATCTGCAAATCTCAGCGGTTCATTTTCCCGCCCAAGGATCACTGCATCTGGTGCAACCTCCTTCAAAAGCAAGCATATATATCAGAGGCAGAGAACAAATGCAAGCAGAGGAAATCACCAGCCAGCAACTGTCTGCAATGTCCTTTTACAAAGGGACCTTGGCATGTTTGTCCATAGATCTCTGAAGGCGGAAAGGCAGGTTAATAGGGTGGTGAAAAAGGCATATGGCACACTCGCCTTCATCAATCGGGGTATAGATTACAAAGGCAAAGAGGTCATGATGGAGTTGTATAGAACTTTGGGAAGGCCACAGCTGGAGTAGTGTGTGCAGTTCCGGTCGCCACATTATAGGAAGACGTGGTCGAACTTTAAGGGGGTGCAGAGGAGATTTACCAGGATGCTGCCTGGTTTAAGTTATGAAGAGAGGTTGGATAGGCTTGGGTTGTTTTCTCTGGAGCAGAGAAGACTGAGGGGCAACATGATCGAGGTGTTCAAGATTATGAGGGGCATGGACAGAGAGTGGATAAGGAGCAGCTGTTCCCCTTAGTTGAACAGTCAGTTACGAGGGGACACAAGTTAGAAGTGATGGGTGGGAGGTTTAGAGGGGGGGGGGGGGGGGAAGATTTGAAGAAAAACGTTTTTTAACCACAGGGTGGTGATGGTCTGGAATGCGCTGCCTGGGAGGGTGGAGGAGACGGGAAGCCTCACATCCTTTAAAAAGTACCTGGATGAGCACTTGGCCCTGAATGTTATGATGTGCCATGGGCCAAGTGCTGGCAAGTGGGACTAGGTGGGCAGGTTTGGGCATTTTATGCATTGGTGCAGACTTGATGGGCCGAAGGGCCTCTTCTGCACTGTAGTATTCTGTGATTCTGCGAATATTCTGTTCTATTTACAGCAGAATCTTCCAGGTTCAGTTTGGCCCCTGCAGTCACCTACCGAACACCCCAGATGAAGAACCTGGCCATACTCACTCGAGACAAACAAGATTAAACAGTGAATCTCCCAGACCCTGCTGGAAGTGCACAGATAGCATCAGGCTCAACCGTGCAACCTCCCATGATCAAACAGCTGATGGACATTGTCAATATTTACAAATATTGGCCACCTAAGCAAAGCACCAGAGGGTCACCTGCTCGTTCCTCAAGGAGTTCGTGTCAAGAAGGGCGGGGAGAAAAGGAATCTTGATGAAACAAATGTTGAATCTTAAAAGATATTGAAGAGGATCACATACACGACATACCAGAATAACATGCAAGATGTGCTGATTAATTCTACACATTTAAAATGTATGGAACAGATTTGCCCAGTCCAGAATCCCACATAAATTAAATTGAGATTTTTTAAAAATTTGCTCTATTTTTTAACATTTTTCTTTTAAATAAGACGTTTGTCTTTCTGTTAATCATGTTCTCTGCCTACAGAAGTTTAAGCTAATAATTTTTCAGCCCTTGGGTATTTTTTCTCCTCATGTTGACAGTGCATTTGGCGTACTTCCCCAATGCCGATGTTTCAGCACGAATGTCAGCTTAACGAAGTCTAGAAAGATGTTGTAGAGATACGGGGGACATCAGCATACTCGGACAATTAGACTCCACCCTCAGGGGACTACCAAAGTGACATTGCTATGTGGGAAGAAAATCCACTGCCTGAGGCAATTTTCTTTTTAATTCTTTCATGGGATGTGAGCAACACTGGCAAGGCCAGCATTTGTTACCCATCCCTAATTACCCTGGAGAAGGTGGCTACATTTGGATAGGCACAGAGTTGGAAAAGAGGCAGTGATATGGGGAGCATGGAGTGGTTGAATGCAGAGTAATCAAATAGGGCTAATGCAACATGCTGGGAATGTCACTAATAACATCGGTTCGGATCACTTCAGTGCTATGGCAGGATAGGACTTCTGATCAAAGGGCAGAGTGGGCACAAGAGAGAGATCCAAGGGCCATAAAGATAAAATATGTTGAAATAACAGTGTGGAAACAGGATCAGATTGTGACAAATTAGCCTATGCAAACACTTCACCAATCTGCTCAGATATCATCCAACCTAACCCTTAATGTTGGCAGTACTGTGAAATTTCACAACCTCAATTCTATGCAAAGTTTCTCCTGCCGTCTGTTGGGAATCTCCTACATTTCATCCTTGACTAACTAGGGAACAGTTAAAGCTACCCAGTTTCATTCTTTCATAACTTTAAACAACTCTAGTTTTTCATTTCTAAACTCTTTCAAATTCTAATAGGCAGTGTCCTACTGAACTTGCATCGTAACGCATCGGAGGCCTCAACATTCCTCCTATATTTGTGGAGCCCAACACTACATGCAATACTCCGACTGGGATCTTACAAAGATATTTTTTTATTGGCTTGACAGGCTTTGCATTCTACAATGCTGGAGGTAAAGAATAGAATTCTTTTAAATTTTTAATTATTTAGCCTCATCAAAACAAGCTGCTGCCTTCACGTTTGTGTGAATTTTTAACTGCTAAGTGCCTCTGCTGCTCCAAGCTGGCCTCCACTGCATTATTTTTTCATAATCATACAACTTACTTTATCTGCCATGTTTTTACTTTCACTTTGGCCTTCAGTAGAAACAATCGCCTTCCCTATGTTGCCATCACCGGAAAATTTGACAACACACCCCTCCTGGCCTGTACCTAAATCTGTAACTGTTAGTGTGCAGAAGTGGCCCAGAACTGGACTCGGGAGACAACGCACTTGCAATTACTCTGGAAACACTTGTGCCAATTCCTATTGTTTTCTCGTCCAATCTACTTCAAATCCAACCTTTTCTTCCCTGTTAAGTTCATGCCTGTTAACTTGCTTGAGTGAGTTCTTGTGCGGTACACCAAGTATTTTCCTGAAATCCATGTCCATGACAACTCCTGGCTTTTTACTCTCCACCATTCCCCCACCCCCAATCTCCTCCTACTCCCTCACCTCCTCATCCACAATGTCAGTTACCTCCTCAAAGAATTCCATGGAATTTGTCAAACATGACTGGCCCCCCCTTCACATCACCCCCTTTTAAACCCATGCCAGTTAATACTAAATTGCTATTTCGAGGGCAATTTCATCCTCAATTGAAGATTCTAACATTTTCCCCACAACAGTCTTCGCGTTTACTGACTTGTAATTAGCTGTCTCCCTTTTTAAAAACAGGTACTACATTGGCCACACTCCAGTTCATCAGCACACATCCATATTCAATAGAGTGAAGGGGTTTTGTTGAGACCTACTGCAGTTACCTCCTTCAACTGTTTCATGGTCAGTCTGAGATGTATCCCCATTAGATCCTA
Source organism: Mustelus asterias (assembly GCF_964213995.1). Taxonomy (NCBI): domain Eukaryota; kingdom Metazoa; phylum Chordata; class Chondrichthyes; order Carcharhiniformes; family Triakidae; genus Mustelus; species Mustelus asterias. The sequence goes on from NC_135807.1 coordinate 7,791,037, forward strand.
GCAGTTAGTTTTGCCCTTTATCCTAATTAATTTGCCTAAACTTTCAAATCCACCACACTAGTCAGTCATTTCATTCTCAACTACTTATGGATTCGCCACCTGCCCGATATCAGGGTGGCACAGTGGTCAACACTGCTGCCTCTCAGCACCAGGGACCCAGGTTCAATTCCCAGCTTGGGTCTGTATGGAGTTTGCACATTCTCCCAGTGTCTGCGTGGGTTTCCTCTGGGTGCTCCGGTTTCCTCCCACAGTCCGAAAGACATGCTGGTCAGGTGAATTGGTCATGATAAATCTCCCTCTGTGTACCCGAACAGGCACCAGATTGTGGCGATGAGGGGAATTTCACAGTAACTTCATTGCAGCGTGACTAATAATAAACTTTATCTTTCCTGCCCGATATTCTTCTCTGGAGCAGAGGTCAATGAGACTTTTGTTTTAATGTTATTTTCTGATTATCCTCTAGCCTTTAACAGTTCTCTTACCGTTATTTCTGCAAAATAGATACTGCCCCTTTCGGTCTTCTGATTTTTATCCCCTCATTCCTCTTAAACTTTCTCCACTTTTTTCTTTAATCATTTAGCTTCCTTTCATTATTCTGTTAGTCTTCTTCAATTTTATTTGGTTTCTAACCTCTATTTATCGATGGCATCCTAAAATATACACGTGTGCCTTTGTAATCTACAGTCCTGTGTGCCAACTTCTCCTGCCACCTAACCAACTGGCTCCTGATTTCACTAAAATATGCTCTAATCCAATCTGATATTTCAGTTGCTGTACTGACCTTTTCCCACGTTCCAAAGGGCTCTCAAACCACAGTGATACTACATCCAAAACAGAAACCTCCCACCACAAAAAGGCTGATGGTGGGGAAATGGTGCAGCAACAGAAATGGGCCAAAAGGATAATAGTATAGCAAAGCAATTCAAGACTGGAGACAGTCGATAATGCAAAACAGTCGAGGTGAAAGAAGAGGTAGAGAAGAAACACCCATAGATTAAAAGTCAGGAGACTAGAGAGGGGGAAAACACAATAGGTTACAAAATGAATGCTGACATGATTGAGGCAATAGCAAGAAAGATTGAGGGCTTTGTTAACAAACGGCGGTTAACCGTTTGCAGCAAAAAGCTACACCCTTAACATTACTCAAAAGGGTGACGCTGGTAAATAAGTGAAGCCACATTTGAAGTGTTGCCTCTACTTCGATCCCCACATTATAGGCAAGATGTAGGATTATTGAAAAGGTCCGAGAGTAGTTTCTGAATGAAAAGACCAAGTTGAGGTTTTTAATTCTCTGAATTTCCCAAAGGTAGGGGAGTCTAAAACTAGAGGGAATAGGTTTAAGGGTGAGAGGGGAGAGATACAAAAGAGTCCAGAGGGGCAATTTCTTCACACAGAGGGTGGTGAGTGTCTGGAACGAGCTGCCAGAGGTAGTAGTAGAGGCAGGTACAATTTTGTCTTTTGAAAAGCATTTAGACAGTTACATGGGTACGATGGGTATAGAGAGATATGGAACAAGTGCGGGCAATTGGGATTAGCTTAGGGGTTTAAAAAAAGGGCGGCATGGACAAGTTGGGCCGAAGGGCCTGTTTCCCTGCTGTAAACCTCTATGACACTATAACAGCAAGGTGATAATGAGGGAGAATGGATAGAGAAAATAAATCAGCAGGTACGGACAATTTTAATCCAGAAAACATCCTCTGAACACAAGATTCCAGAACTAGCTTCTATAGTTTAGAATCAAGGGTGTCAGACGAATAGCAGAACGTTAAGCAATGGTTTCTTTAAGAGGGTGAGTGTGTGAAATAGATGAACTGCTCATCCAGTTGAACTGCAGGTTTATACATTAAAAAAAACTAGGACTGTATGATTGGTTCAAAGATGTGTAGGTTAGGTGGATTGGCCATGCTAAATTGCCCCTTAGGTACAAAGATGTGAGGGTTAGGGGGATTAGTGGGGTAAATATGTGGGCTTATGGCATTGGGACCTAGGTAGGATTCTGTATTAGAGGGTCGGTGCAGACTGGATGGGCTAAATGGCCTCCTCCTGCATTGCAGGGATTCTATTTTATGGTTTCTTGCTAGTTTGAGAATCACAGTAAAGAACATACCAAAGGTTTGGAATGGTAAACTTTACTACCGGACATGTACTTTCAGAGATGCAGAAACCAATTCAATTGTCGTTTTCAAAGCAAATCAAAAACATCCTTGAAGAAACAATTGGAGATGTAATAATATCCATATTCATGATTGAAAGAAATGGCGTATAAACATATACACGATGCATCGACTGACCCCTGCTTTGTGCTATACTACTGCATAATTGTACATTGTTACAATGAACCAATTCCAAAGTGCCATCAAATAAATTGGTAAATTAGTTTTTTTGAGTGCATATAACTAAGTGGGGAAGTGAGATGCATCAACTCACATTTATCACCATGGTTTTGACTTCAGTTTTGTCTATTCAATCATCAGATCATTGTTTGCCTACGGCTTGTAGGTGACAAAGGCAATTAATGGGGTAAACATTAGGAAAATATCTGCTTAATGCCACTGCGAGATGACGGAGTTGTGCCAATGATTTATCCTCAACCACTGAGCAACTTTAGCAGTGACTTTTTTTTGTTAAAAAGAGGCAAGTTAATCGTGTTGGCAACACTATTTTATGAGTGACTGGCTGGCACACAATTGCCACCACAGTCTTATTTCTTTTCCCATGGCACGAGAAGGGCTGGGACGGAGAAGATGGGAAAAACTCAAGAGGGGCACAGGCACATACTTTGAATGCATGATTCATTGCTCCCTAAAATCATTATGTATCTCAGGATGGAGCTAAATCAGTAGATAATCAAACAAGTCCACAACATTCAGGCACCCCCTGACTTTTCAATGCCTTCGCCCAATTTATCAGTTTAATAATTCGGGTAGTTAGGTACTAACCAATGCCCCTGCCGCATATAGCATTGCTTGATCATTGAGGAAATCTTTCTTTGCTGTATGGTAGCAGTTGTAGGCCAGCTCATAATGTTGAACCAAAAAACACAGATCGGCCATTTTCCTTATCTGCAACTCTGGAGCTTCTGGTGGGTACCTGATTAAAACAAAGCAGCAAAATAAAATGCAGTCAGACCAACACAAATGGCAAATGGTATGTTGGTCTTCATAGCGAGTATATGAGTATAGGGATAGGGATGTTTTACTGCAATTGTATAGGGCGTTGGTGAGACCACACCAGGAGTATTCTGTGCAGTTTTGGTGTCCTTATCTGAGGAAGGATGTCCTTGCTATAGAGGGAGTACAGTGAAGGTTTACCAGGCAGATTCCTGGGATGGCAGGTCTGTCATTTGAGGAGAGACTAAGTCGGTTGGGATTATATTCACTGGAGTTTAGAAGAGTGAGAGGGGATCTCATAGAAACTTAGATTCTAACAGGGTTAGATAGGGTAGATTCAGAAAGAATGTTCCCGATGGTGGGGGAGTCCAGAACTAGGGGTCATAGTTTGAGGATAAGGGGTAAACCTTTTAGAACTGAGATGAGAAGAAATTTCTTCACCCAGAGGGTGGTGAATGTGTGGAATTCACTACCACAGAATGTAGTTGAGGCCAAAACGTTGTCTGGTTTCAGGAAATTAGATTATAGCTCTTGGGGCTTTATGTTTGTAACACAGGGAGCTGACAAGCCCATTCATATTGACCTGCAAGGATACAAATTTGAAGCATTTCTTGCTCAATCTGATGGAACAAAGCTACCTGATCTGCCAGGAAGGTGACTCAAAGGTTTGCAATTCAGAACCAATGGCTGTGTACTCGAAACATTGCCATGGTTGGCTTCTTTTCTTTTTCAAATGCAACAAAGTAAAGCCTCAAAATTGTTCCTATTTATCACCCTGCTCTATAATATTTGATTTTTGAACAAGACTATCAGTGGAAACCTCCCACCCAAAAGTTGACTCAACCTGTCGTCTTGGTATTTTTTCTTAAAATAAAAGATGTCTTTCCAACCAAAAGCTTTCCACCTTTATTAACTAACAGCCCCCACCATACCATTCAAGGTTAAAACCCTTCAATTCCTTCCTGTAATGTTTGATTTTTTTGTGGGGAAATTGCTCCACAACTCATTTATCAGGTTTCTCTCATCTTTCAACATTCAGCCAGAATTGTACAGCACAGAAGAGGCCATTTGGCCCATCAAGTCTGCACTGATAAAACTACACTAATCCCGTTCATTTTCCAGCACTTGGCCCATCGCCTCGAGTGTTATGACATTTCAAGTGCTTATCCACGTACTTTTTTTTTAAAAAAAGGTTGTGGAGGTTTCTCACCTCTGTTACCCTCTCAGACCGTGAATGCCAGACTCCCATCACCCTCTGGGTGAAAAACTCTCCAAAACCCCTCTAAACCTCCCATTCCATATCTTAAAATTATGCTCCCTCGTTATTGACCCTTCAACTAAGGGGAACAGCTGCTTCCTATTCACCCTGTCCCTCCCGCTCAATCTTATGCACCTCACGAGGCACGAAAATGAGTAACTGAAGTGCCACATTAGCATGGATTCAAAGAGAAATCAGGTTCCTCCTCAGACCTCTCTGCTCTAGAGAAAACAATCCAGCTTATCCAGTCTCTCCTTATAGCTCAAATGCTCCATTCCCGGCAACATCCTGATGAATCTTCTTTGTACCTTCTCCATTGCAATCAGATCCTTCCTATAGTGAGGTAACCAGAACTGCACACAGCACACCAGCTGTGGCCTAACCATCGCTCTATACAACTCCAACAATACCTCCTTGCTCTTATATTCTATACCATGACTGATAAAAGCAAGTGTCCCATATGCCTTAACTACCCTATTAACCTGTCCTGTCGCCTTCAGGGATCTGTGGACAAGCACCCAAAGATTCCTCTGAGCTTCCAGTGTCCTGGCGTTCACGGGGTACTCCTTGGTCTCGTTACGCCTTCCAATGTGCGACACCTCGCACTTCTTAAGATTAAATTCCAACTACCACTGATGTGTCCATCTGACCAACTGTTAGTCAAAGAATATTTTCTCTGTAATACCTCAAACAAACTCATACACAGCCCACAGTAAACCCGTCCAATGGAGAATCTTGAATTTAAACATTTGTAATAATTAATTGGCAGTCTTTGTGAAACAGTGAGAGCAGAGAATTTTGCCAGAAAATACTTACAATAGGCTGCTGGCATTTTTTAGTTCATTTATGGTTTTCTCTGGTACTTTACTCCCGCTGAACCATTTTTTAGTAGCCGTGAATAAAGAGCGACTTAGACCTTTTCTAGACACCAGCTGCAGAAAGAAAAAGGTGCATCAGAAGTTAAAATAAATTTAAATATATTTAATAATGTTTCAGTTTAAGCCGTTCAAAAGGCAAAAACTTTTGGCCATAAACTCATTGCAAAGTAATGCAAAAAGAGTACACACTGAAGCATCCACTTGAACCGATGAACCCTATAAACTCTGGAGGCGTGAATGAATTGCACAGGCTGTTCACAAACTATCCTTTGGTCGACTGTTTTGTACATGCAGTGATGCAAAAGAGATACCAGACATCGAAATAAATGGAGCTCATCGCCTTGAACATTAGCTACAACTTAAAACATTTTTAGTTGTGACTTCTGCTGGCAACATAGCTCTTTCAAGCCAGAACCTATCACAGATTCCAGGCTCTCCCAGAATGTATAAAAAAGACATTTCAAGCTATGTAATGCGCAATATACTGTTATGTATCACGTTATGGCATTTTCACCGGATGACTAATCCAGGATCATGCTCTGCAGACTTGGGTCCGAATCCCATCACGGCAGATGGTGAAATTTTACAATAACCTGGAATTAAAAGTTTAATGACCAAGGAGCCATGGTTGATCACAAAAACCCATCTGGTTCACTAATGTCTCTTAAGGAAATCTGCCATCCTTACCCGGTCTGGCGTAACACTAAATTTTGCATTCTCTCCTCTGTCTCTTATAAACGATATGCTTTGTCTGCATAGCGCACAAGAAACAATACTTTTCACTGTATCCCAATACATGTGACAATAATAAATTAAATACATGTTCCTCCAGATCTACAACAATGTGGTTCTGTTCACCACACTAACAGAAGGACATGGAAGCTTTGGAGTGCGCGCAAAGGTTCACCAGGATGTTGCCTGGGTGTTGGCTATGAGGAGAGGTTGAATAAACTAGGATTGTTTTCACTGGAAAGACAGAGGCTGAGGGGAGACCTACAAAATTATGAGGGGCATAGACAGGGTGGATAGTCAGAGGCTTTTTCCCCAGGGTGAAAGTGTCAATTACAAGGGGGCACAGGTTCAAAATGAAGGGGGGGGAAGTTTAAGGGAGATGTGCGGGGAAGGTTTTTCCATGCAGAGAGTGGTGGGTGCCTGGAACGCACCGCCAGGGGAGATGGTGGAAGCAGGCACATTAGCAGCATTTAGGAGACACCTGGGTGGGTACATGAATAGGGAGGGAATAGAGGGATACAGACCGAGTAAGGGCAGAAGGTTTTTTTAAGTTTAGTAAGGGCATCATGATTGACACAGGCTTGAAGGGCCATAGGCCTGTTCCTGCCATGCTGTACTTTTCTTTGTTCTTAAATGCCCTCCAAAATGGCCCATCAAGCCACTCAGTTAGAGGGCAACCAGTGTGGGCAATAAATGCTGGGGAAAACTTTCAATGCTGTTTTTGGATAATTGTAGTTCCACACACAGAACAGAGAATCATAGAATCCCTGCAGTGCAGACAGAGGCCATTTGGCCCATCGAGTCTGCACCGACCACAATCCCACCCAGGCCCTATTTCTGCAATCCTTATTATTTACTCTGTTAGTCCCCCTACTACTAAGGGGCAATTTATCATGGCAAATCAACCTAACCCGCACATCTTTGGACCGTGGGGGAAACCAGAGCACCCGGAGGAAACCCACACGGACACGAGGAGAACGTGCAAACTCCAGTCACCCGAGGCTGGAATTGAATCCAAGTCCCTGGCGCTATGAGGCAGCAGTGCGAGCCACTATGCCACCATGTTGCCCCAATATTTAGGTAGTAGTTAAATCAAGAAAAACACATATGAAGACCAAATCGCAATATACAGGGATGGTTTTAAAAGCACAAGAACATTTTTTTTTCAGGTCTCCTTTCAAAATGGTCACATTACAAAACAAACTTGTACGCATTATACAGCCTCTTTCTCGCCACCTTCAACTCTTCCTTCCTGCAAGTGGTGATTTAAAATAAATAATTCTAGGGGTTTAACTGCCCATAAAAATGCAAGAAAATCAACAAACACAACGAGAAAAATGTAATCAGCTAAACAAGATATCTTAAAAACAAATCAACATGCTGCATAGTCTTCTGTTGTTTATGATGGTAATACATGACATAGGTGTTTTATGGTTCATTTTATAATGCGGCATAAAGACACAGCTTCATCCCACAATTCAGCATGCTAAGTTTCAAACTCAAAATGTCTCTCTGAATGGTCAATACTCCACTTCAAATTCTTACAGACACGGGAGCAAGGAAGCCAGACTGAGCACAACAGCTCCCACAAACAGGAAAGAAACAACGACCAGGTGATCTTTCTTGGATGTTTGCTGAAGGATGAATACAGACCAGGAGACTAGAAATAACTCCTCTGCTCTTCAGCAGAGTGTTTCAGGATCTTTTACACTTATTTGAAAAGGCAGACAGGACCTTGGTTTAACCTTTTATATGACAGACAGCGCCTCTGACAGTGCAGCGCTCCTTCCGTACAACAGTGAGCAACAGCCTTGACCATGCACTCAGTTTCCTGCAGAGACTGAAAGCAATCACCTTCTAACACCGAGTCAAACTGAAGTCTCACAAATCCACTTTTTGCAGTTGAAGATGGAAGGTTCATAGCCCCTTGAAAGTGGAGTCACAGGTGGACAGAGTGGTGAAGGCGGCATTCAACATGCTTGGTTTCATCGGTCAGAACATTGAATACAGGAGTTGGGATGTCTTGAAGTTGGACAAGACATTGGTAAGGCCACACTTGGAATACTGTGTGCAATTCTGGTCACCCTATTATAGAAAGGATATTATTAAACTGGAAAGAGTGCAGAAAAGATTAGGATGTTACCGGGACTTGATGGTTTGAGTTATGAGGAGAGGCTGGATAGACTGGGACTTTTTTCTCTGGAGTGTATAGGAGGCTGAGGGGTGACCGTATAGAGGTCTATAAAATAGTGAGGGGCACAGATCAGCTAGATAATCAATATCTTTTCCCAAAGGTAGGGCAGTCTAAAACTAGAGGGCATAGGTTTAAGATGAGGGGAGAGAGATACAAAAGGGTCCACAGGGGCAATTCTTTTACACAGGGTGGCGAGTGTCAGGAACAAGCTGCCAGAGGTAGTAGTAGAGGTGGGTAGAATTTTGTCTTTTAAAAAGCATTTAAACAGTTACATGGGTAAGATGGGTTTAGAGGGATATGGGCCAAACTCGGACAATTGGGATTAGCTCAATGGTAAAAACTTGTCGGCATGGACAAGTTGGGACGAAGAGCCCGCTTCCGTGCTGTAAACCTCTGACTATATAAATTTGGCAAGGTAGAGAACACTAAAGCACACATTTATCAAAAAGCGGATAGATACATGAGTAGCACACCAAACTATTTGGCTGCTGGAGGTGTTCACATACATCATGGGGACACTTGCTTTCTGGACAAAACCAACAATTACAAATGGAGAAGGAAACGAACAGGAAAATAATCTGCTCCAATTCATTACACAGCAATTCCACACCACAACCTCACACAACAGCAGCCATGGAACATTGAAACACACAAAGTTTACAGCACAGATGGAAACCATTCAGCTAATTGGGTTTGTGCCAACCAGAATAGCTATCCAATGGGAATCTCACTTTCCAATAGCCCGAATGGGACAGACAAGAATTAAACACCGCAGAGGAGGAACTGGGAATTGTGGGGTGGGGTGACAGCTCCCTGGTGCATTTTCCAATGCAAAGCCTCGACCAGAGTCAACTTGTCAACCAATCAGCACTTTTTCTCATGCAGTTTAACTTATTGCTTTGTATTTGGCATTCTTGCATCTATGCTGATGAGCACTGGGCAAAAAACTCTAACACCACGTCTCGTATTTCAGCAATACTGGAATTGTGAACAATTTGCCAAGTAACCTTCATTTGTATTGGAGCAGAACAACAACTAGTGAACAAAAACATCTAGTCAAGCAATGGGCCTCAGTTGCAGCACCCTTATATTGGCCCAAAAGAGAGAATGGTGTACTTGGAATTCACACAGCTGAAGATGCACAAACTATGCCTTTGTGAGCAGATTCAGATGCCAGCATTGGCAATCCCATTCACAGAACTGCGGTGACGTCTTAGAGATGCACATATTTCTCACACCAATCATTTGAACTGTTTCAATTTCATCAGTCTAGCAGTTTAAGTTTATTAAGCTTCTGTATTCATTAATTAGTCACAAGTAGGCTTACATTAACACTGCAATGAAGTTACTGCGAAAATCCACTAGTCACCACACTCTGGCACCTCTTCCGGTACACTGGGGGAGAATTTAACACGGCTAATCCACCTACCCTGCACATCTTTGGATTGTGGGATGAAACCGGAGCACCGGGGGAAACCCATGCAGACACGGGGAGAATGTGCAGACTCCACACCGACAGACAGTGATCCAAACTGGGAATTGAACCCGGGTCCCTGGCACTGTGAGGCAGCAGTGCTAACCACTGTGCCACCATGCCATTTCATAGAATCCCGACAATGCAGGAGGCTGCCATTTGGCCCGAGTCTGCACCAACCAGGCCCTATCCCCATAACCCCCCGGATTTACCCTGTTAATCCCCATGACACTAAAGAGCAATTTGGCATGGCCAATCAACCTAACCCACACATCATTACAGTGTGGGATGAAACTGGAGCACCCAGAGGAAACCCAAGCAGACACAGGGAGAACATATCCTCCACACAGACAGTGACTAGAGGCCAGAATTGAACCCAGGCCCCTGGCACTGTGATGCAGCAGTGCTAACCACTGTGCCACCGTGTTGAATCCGCTTGGGAGAAAGCAGATTCAGTGTGTGAGAATGTAGAGCTTGACACTAATTGAAGCAGTAGCTCTTTTCCAAAAGACCAATCGTGTGATATTCAATGGGTTAAATGAGCAATGCAAAAATAGAAGCTTATAAATACTGCATCACAAACGTGCAAATTAAAACTGAATCATGAAAGGCTCGCATTCCCACATTGGCACTCAAATGCTGGATGAGGTTCATGCCTACAAAATAATCTAATCAGAGATTGGAAGCACTTTTTCATAACACAAAACTGTTGCAACGAAACTCGGAGAGATGGCAGTGGAGGAGTGGTAATGGCACTGGACTAGTAATCCAGAGGTCCAGGCTAATTCTCTGGGGTTTCAGGTTCAAATCCTAACAGCAGCTGAAAAATTTGAAATTTAAATCTCGTCTCAGTTATTATGGATTGTCATAAAACTCATCTGATTCACTAATATCCTTCAGGGAAGGAAAGCTGCTGCATTTAGCTTTATGTGATAGGAATGTGATGGACTCTTAATGGTGCAGCAAGCCACTCATTTCAAGGGCAATTAGGGATGAACAATAAATGCTGGCCTTGTCAGCAATACCCACATCCCATGAAAGAATAAATGGCACAGTGGTTAGCACTGCTACCTCACAGCGCTAGGGACCCGGGTTCAATTCGGGCCTTGGGTCACTGACTGTGTGGAGTCTGCACATTCTCCCAGTGTCTGAGTGGGTTTCCTCCCACAGTCCAAAAGACGTGCTGGTTAGGTGCATTGGCCATGCTAAATTCTCCCTCAGTGTACCCAAACAGGCGCCGGAGTGTGGCAACTAGGGGATTTTCACAGTAACTTCATTGCAGTGTTAATGTAAGCCTACTTGTGACACTAATAAACAAACCTTTAAAAATATAGCTGGAGTGATCAGTGATGTGTAGGCAGAGTTACACGACAAATCAGCTGCGCTCAAACCGGATGGCGGAACAAGCTCAAGGGGCCTTACGGGTTTGTTCCTATTAACAATTAAAGCAGAAGCTGTCAGCCTTCAGCAGTTCATGGAGTACTGCCTCTTTACCTTGCCCCACACCTCATGGAGTGTTTAAGTTTATTAATGTCACAAGTACATTAACACTGCAATGAAGTTACTGTGAAAATCCTCTAGTCGCCACACTCCGGCGCCTGTTCGGGTACACCGAGGGAGAATTTAGCACAGCCAATGCACCTAACCAGCACGTCTTTCAGACTGCAGGAGGAAACCCACACAGACACAGGGAGAACGTGCAGACTTCACACAGTCACCTGAGGCTGGAATTGAACCTGGGGCCCTGGCGCAGTGAGGCAGCAGTGCCATCACCATGTCGGGTACCCCTCAAGCAATTTGATCAACTTTCTCTCGAAATGGAGAAAGATGTCCAAGGTCCCTCAAGGACAACGAATTACTAACGCATTGTTTTAACAAAGTTCTTGCTTGAATTTGGTATTTCCAGCCTGGCCATTGAACTTTGAGCCTCATCAACTGGCCCACAGGGTGGGGAACCACAGGGAGGGGAATCACCTCCCAGTGACAGGAAATTACTACCTTCAACACTGGATTTATTGCATTAAAGAAACAGGATTTTTCACTGTAACATTAGCAAATATGGAGAGTATTAAAAGTTTCCTAAATTGATGCAGATTACTGAGCAAATGAAGCTGAAAGAAATAGTCAGTCCTGTTAAATGGGTTGTTCCCTGTGGCATCAGTAAAGATTTGCAGCACACTGCAGTTTTAAAATCGAGCAATTCTTTCATCCACAAGGCAGACCTGCTCAAATTAACCATAATCCAGACACCTCTCTTTTACCTCCTCCCTTTGCATTGCACTGGATCACAAACGGCAATCTAAAAACTCCTGCACTGAGGGATGGATTCAAAACCAGGTTCCAAAAGGCTGCCACAAACTCACCGCATTACCAGCCCTGATCACAGTCAACACTGAGTAATGCACCCGGCGAGTTGTTTGCTGCTCTCTCCAATCTCACTGTGAAAATACACATCTCTTTCAGCTCCCCATTCAGCAGCCACACCTCTACTTGCTCAGTCTGAATCATGTGTGGTAATGTCGGTTTAGATTTAGAGTTCAGATGTCAGAATGCCAGTTATTCAGGGCTCCTGGATTCATAATGGATGCCAATTTCGTAATGTCATTGTGTGGAGTTTGCACGTTCTCCGTGGGTTTGCTCCGGTTTCCTCCCACAGTTCAAAGATGTGCAAGTTAGGTGCATTGGCCTTGCTAAATGGCCTCTTAGTGTCAGGGGGACTAGCTAGGGTAAATGCATGGGGTTATAGGGATAGGGCCTGGGTGGGATCGTGGTCGGTGTCGGCTTGATGGGCGGAATGGCCTCCTTCTGCAATGTCGGATTCTATGATTGGAATATTCCTAATTTGTGGATTCTTTCCTCTACAACTGAAGTTACTTTTTCGCTTCAGATTCAAAGATAGCTTGGTTGTTTCTGGAACAACTAACTGCTTTGTGCTTCAGGCATTTTGTGAACTGCACAGCCTTTCCTAGAAATGGTATAATTTGTCTTTAAGTTCAGGACTTAGACCGACGCTGCCAGGCAGAGGGAGTTGGGATCTTGCTCCTAACATATAATGCTGCAAGTGAGTGATATGCATCTGCAGACTTGGCACAAGGTGAACAGTTTATTGATACTCACTGTCTAAGCTAACACGTGAAGAATGACCACTACAGCAAGGTACCAAACTGCAGCTCAGCAATGAGTTAAATTCCAGAAACAATGCCTTTGCTAGGGGTCATAGTTTGAGAATAAAGGGATAAACCTTTTAGGACGGAGGTAAGAAGAAATTTCTTCACCCAGAGAGTAGTGAATGTGTGGAATTCACTACCATAGCAAGTAGTGGAGGGAAATCAGGATATTGAATGCAATAATCAGCCATGATCAAAATGAATGGCGGAGGAGGCTCGAAGGGCTGAATGACCTATTGTTGCTTCTAGTTTCTATATTGTAAATAAATAGTGTCAGAAAGACTTCTTCCTACACGTCAAAACAAACTCATCTGGAAAGACACAAATCAGTTCCTTTCATCTGAGAAACAGAGATATAGGGAGAACTCAATGTGCATTGGTATGGGAGAACCCTGGCACATTACTCCAGGTTATACTGGCTTAAAGTAATGACCCAGAGGAATTCCTCCCACCAGGAACCCACAAAATATGGCCTACATGACTGTCTTGCAGCTTTTGGCCTGGTGTTGGCTGCTGCAAAGCCCTTGCGCAGGAGTGGGGATACAGCCAAATTAATTCTGTCAATCACTGCGTCGGCAAGGCACCCTGAATGAGAGAGAGAGAATATGAACTGATGATACTTTCCAATCAAATCTCACTCCAAAAGGGCGAAAAGTCAATAGACAACAAATGTCAATAAAGAACGACCTTCCATTCTCATGCAGGAGCTTGGAATACAATGAACTTTAATTGCAGCATCAACATGCAGAATCCATGTGATTTCTTTGTTAAGTAGACGAAACATATCATTAAATGGATAAAAGGCAACAAATGTATGAAAGAAATGTTTGTACAAGGGTGTAGCTTTGAGATCGTTAATGTGAGGAACTAAAGATCTCACTGGGAAGAGAATTCTTTGTTCCTAACAACAGGAGAAACTCAGATGAGGACATGACGCGGGCTACTGTAAACACTGGAGCAACATTTGCACTTAGTGGCAAGACTCAGCGGTTAAATATGTGATTTATTAAAATATTCCTACAATTCAGTTTTATATTTATTGCATTGGGGTTACATTGTGATTTTTTTTCAACTGGGAGAAACAGTACATTTGATATTATCCTCCATGGTAAAATGTATGAGGAGAGATTACTAGGTTTAGGATTGTTTTCAAACCAAAAGAGAAAATGCTGGAAAATCTCAGCAGGTCTGGCAGCATCTGCAAGGGGAGAAAAGAGCAGACGTCGAGTCCAGACGACCCTTTGACAAAGCTAAAAAGGCATAGAAAGTGGGAGATATTCATACTGCAGGGGGAGGGAATGAAAGACGAGTCATAGCCATAGAAACCAGGGGAAAGGCTGCTAATGGCAGTCCACAGAGAGGATAAAGGGTGCGAATGGCCAAACAGCAGAGAAGCTGTAACAGACGAAGATGTTGGGTGGGGTGGGGGAAAGATGGGACAGAGATAGAATGTAGACATTTGGACTCGAAACGTCAGCTCTTTTCTCTCCTTACGGATGCTGCCAGACCTGCTGAGATTTTCCAGCATTTTCTCTTTTGGTTTCTGATTCCAGCATCTGCAGTAATTTGCTTTTATATTAGGATTATTTTCACTGGAGTTCAGACGAACGAAGTTGGGCCGGGTGGGGGTGATCTCAGAGACTTATAAAATTCTAACAGGGTAGATGCAGGAAGGATATTCCTGATGCTGGGGGTGTCCAGAACCAGGGATCACTGTCTGAGGATACAGGATAGACCATTTAGGACGGAGGTGAGGAGACATTTCTTCACCCAAAGAGTGGAATTCATCACTACAGGAAGTAGTTAACGCCAAAACATTGAATGTATTCAAGAGGCGGCTGGATATAGCACTTGGGGCGAATGGGATCAAAGGTTATGGGGAGAAAACAGGAGTAGGCTATTGAATTGTATGATCAGCCATGATCGTAATGAATGGTGAAGCAGGCTCAAAGGGCCAAGTGGCCTCCTCCTTCTCCTATCTTATGTTTCTCTGTATACTCCATTCCCATATGAAACATTAGTCCCATCTTTCCTCTCGCTACAGATGCTGATCTATGCATTTCAAGCATTTTGCTTCCATTTCCAAATTACAGCATCTGGAATTTTTCTGTGTGAAAAATGAACTTGCTTTTATACAACACCTTATATGACATTAAAGTTTAAAGCTTATTAGTGTCACAAGTAGGCTTACATTAACACGGCAATGAAGTTACTGCGAAAATCCCCTGGTTGCCACACTCTGGCACCTGTTCAGCTACACGAGAGAGAATTTAGCCTGGCCAATGCACCTAACCAGCATGTCTTTCGGACTGTGGGAAGAAACCAGAACACCCGGAGGAAACCCACACAGACACGAGGAGAACGTGCAAACTCCACACAGACAGTGACCCAAGCCGGGAATTGAACCCCGGGTGCTGTGAGGCAGCAGTGCTAACCACTGCGTCACCGTGCCGCCCCATTAAGACATCCTAAAGTGCTTTACAGATGACAAAATACTTTGAAGTGGAGTAACTATCGTGATGTTGTAATATTTGTTTCACCGTATGGGCATCAGGTCATCTATACAGTTGGCAGCAAATGTTTTTATGCAAATAAAAATAACCACACCTGATCATTCAGTTGTCGGATAGTCTTTTCAATGTGTGGCAGTAATCCTCGAAATGTGAACTCTTGAATGAACTGTCTAATTCGATCATGATCAGTCAGCGTTAGACTGAGTCCGCGAGCACTTGAACTGCTTTGTTTGACTGAATCGTTCATCATCTCCACAGGTTTTGGTCGGTGAGGACCGTCAAGTTCCCCTGACTTCACAAGGACGTCTTCTTGAAATGGGTGGGATTTGAAATTGTTTGGAATTCCATCTGGTAAAAAAAGAAAGAATGGTTACACATACGGACAATACTACATTATGGGTAGATCAGAGAAACCGGGGTTGCCCTCCTTAGAAAGGATTGAGGTTTGATGGAGGTGTTGAACATTATGAGGTGTGGAGATGCCGGCGTTGGACTGGGGTGGGCACAGGAAGAGGTCTCACAACACCAGGTTGAAGTCCAAAAGGTTTATTTGGAATCATCAGGTGAGTGGAGAGGTACGATCACAAATATATCCCATGTTTGTGAACCTATTTCTCCACTCACCTGATGAACGAGCACTTGCTCCTAAAGCTCGTGATTCCAAATAAACCTGTTGGACTTCAACCCGGTGTTGTGAGACTTCTTATTGAACATTACAAGGGTCTGGGCAAAATAGGTAGGGGAGAAACTATTCCCATTGGCAGAAGAATCAAGTACTAAACTAGAGAACACCGATTAAAGGTGATTTGGCAAGCGTGCCAGAGGTGACAAGGACTTTTTCTTTAAAGGCAGAGTGGTTAGGATATGGAATTCAATGCTTGAGAGTATGACGGTGGTAGATTCAACTGGGGCTTTCAAAAGGGGATTGGATAAGTAAGCCAAGGAGAAAATAATTGCAGGGCTGTGTTGACAGCCAATATAGACACAAGGGCTGAATGACCTCCTCCTATGCTCTAACTGTTTTAGAATTCCAGAACAGCTGGTCAAACTCTGAGAAACAAGGCCTAAAAAGCACTGAAAAGTTGTACCCGATGATCGAGGAGTTTGATTACAACACAAATTGAAACAGCGAATGAAAAAACACACTGATGTAAAACAGTTACATTAAAAGTTAACGTTATAAACTGGAGAATTCCACTGCATTCACCATTTTGTATTTTTGACAAACACAGCAGGGAAAGTGCATCCATAGAAACCAGTACAAGCTACACACGTCACCACTAACAAAAAAATGAAAGCTGCAGCGGAACTAAATAAACACCAGTCGATAAATAAATTGAACTGCTAGTATCTCTGAAGCTCAAGATTCACAGGACGGTGAGGCACAGGATTGGATGTGTAAATAAACAGGAATAGGCAATTCAGCCCCTCAAGCCTGTTCTGTCATTGAATGAAATCATTGCTATCTACACAGGCTAAATTTAGTTTTCCTACCTTTGCCCCATAAAAAGCAACAGGAGTTTTTTTGAATAGACGGGGGCAAATTCATAAATTAACAGACCAACTGGAACATGAATTAACGATGCTGCAGAAATAGCATTCCCTTCCTAACTCTGCTGTTGCTGTGTCTTGCCAGCTTTTATGCACCAATCTCCGTTTATATTTTAATACTCAGTAGAGGAAAGGAAAAATATTACAAGTAAATGGCAGGAATGTGCGCACTGCATTTAGATTAAAAATGAGAACCACTATTATGGAAAAAAGGTTAACTGAAAGGAAGTACATGGGACATACAGTATGGAAACAGGCCATTCAGCCCACCCAATCTATGCCAGCAATGATGTCCCACTTGAGCTTCCTCCCATCCTTCCTCATTTAACGATCAGCAGAACCCTCTATTCTATGGTTCTTTCAGATGGATTAGCCATGGTTAATGCACGAGGTTACAGTGAGAGGATAGGAGAGTGGCCCGAGGTAACCGGAGTGCTCTTTCAGAGGGTCGGTGCAGACTAGATGAGCTGAATGGCCTCCTTCTGCACTGTAAGGTTTATTCCCTTTTCCCCTCATGTTTATCCAGCTTCTCCTTAAATGCATATGTACCATGTTCCTCAACTCCGCTCCGTGGGAGCGAGTTACACATTCTCAGGCTGAAGACGTTTCTTCCCAATTCCTTATTGGTTTCTTGGTGACAGTTATATATTGATGGCCCCTTGCATTGCTCTGCCACACCAGGGAAAATATTCTCCGTCTACTCCAGAAAATCCCTTTCATAATTCTGAAGACCTTGACTAGATCACACCTCAGCCTTCTCCATCCAGGAGAAAACAGACCCAACACATCTACTCTTTCCTGATAGGTAGCACCCAACATCCAGCATTCTCTCCAGTGCCTTTCTATAAAATGGCAACCTGAATTGCACAAAGTACTCCGAATGTGGTCCAAAGTTTGACAGGTTCAGTTTAACTTCTCAACTATAATAAAAGCAAATACGGTGGATGCTGGAAATGAGAAATAAAAATAGAAAATGCTGGAAAACTCAGCAGCATCTGTGGAACGAAAAACAGAGGTAGGGTTTCGAGTCTGTATGACTTCTTTAGAACTTCGACTTTTCAATTCTATCCCTTGAAATAAACCCGAGTGCTTGGTTTGCTTTTGTAACATCCTTATTAACATGCCACTACTTAAGACTGATTTGTATTTCTACCTCTAAATCCCTTTACTTCTTTACCCCATGATGATTCTTATTCTGACTAACAGGTGTCCCTTACTTTTCTTACCAAAATATACCACCTCATGCTCATCTGTGCTGACACTCATTTGCCAATCATACACCCATTCAGCAAAATTTGTCTCCCTCTTCTGGTAACACACTGCAGTCCTCTTTGATAGTGACAATCCCCTCAAATGTGGTGTCATCTGCAATTTAGAAATTGTTTTTGAATCCAAGTCTAAATTATCAAATATAAACTGTGAACAAGCAATCCTTGCGCAAACCCAATTTCTAGCTTCGTCTGCACAGCATGCCACCTTTCCCCTCACTCTCTGCTTTGTCTTGCAGCCAGCTAGCTTTCTATTCTGCTGCGTGCACCCTGTCTCTGCATACTCTGGTCTTCTGCATCATTCTATTGTGTGGAGCTAAGGTCTTTGGGAAACTTTGGGGGCGGCATGGTTAGCACTGCTGCGTCACAGTGCCAGGGACCCGGGTTCAATTCCAGCCTTGGGTGACTGTCTGTGCAGAGTTTGCACGCTCTCCCCGTGTCTGCGTGGATTTCCTCCAGGTGCTCCGGTTTCCTCTCAGTCCAGAGATGTGCAGGTTAGGTTAATGGGCTATGCCAAATTGACCCTGTGTGTCAGGGGGATTAGCAGGACAAATGCGTGGTGTTACAGGAATAGGACCAGAGTAGGATTGTGGTCGGTACAGACTCGGTGGGCTGAATGGCCTCCTTCTGTACTGTAGAGATTCTATGTTCTATGAAAAATTACACAGCTGCATCACCCTTATTTATTGTCGCGATGTTTTAGAGAGAGGAGCTGAAGGAAATCAGCATCGGTAGGAAAATGTTTTTTGGGAAATTCTTGGGATTGAAGGTGGATAAATCTCCAGGTCCTGATAATCTTCATCCCGGAGTATTTAAGGAACTGGCCCTGGAAATAGTAGATCCATTGGCAGTTATTTTCCAAAATGTTTTGGACTCTGGAATAGTTCCTACAGATTGGAGGGTGGACAATGTAAGCCCACTATTCAAAAAGGGAGGTGGAGAGAAAACAAGGAACTATAGACCATTGAGCCCAACGCCAGTTCTGGGGAAGTTGCTAGAGTCCGATATAAAGGATTTCATAACTCAGCATTTGGAAGGCAGTGGTATAATCAGACAAAGTCAGCTTGGGTTTATCGAAGGGAAATCATGCTTGACGAATCTATTGGAATTCTTGAGGGTGTAACTAGTAGAGTTGACGGAGGAGAACCAGTGGATGTGGTTTATTTAGACTTTCAGAAGGCTTTCGACAAGGTCGCACATAGCAGACTATGATGTAAAGTTAAAGTTAATTTATTAGTATCACAAGTAGGTTTACATTAACACTGCAATGAAGTTACTGTGGAAAATCCCCTAGTCACCAAACTCCGGCGCCTGTTCGGGTACACGGAGGGAGAATTTAGCATGGCCAGCGCACCTAAAAGTACATGGGATTGCAGGTAATATCTTGGAATGGATAGAAAGCTGGTTAGCAGATAAAAAGCAAAGAGTTGGCATAAATGGAACTTTTTCTGATTGGCAGGCAGTGACTGGTGGGGTTCCGCAGGGATGTGTGCTCGGATGCCCACTGTTCACATTACATATTAATGATTTGGAAGAGGGAGCTGAATGTATTATCTCTAAATTTGCAGATGATACAAAGTTGGGTGGGAGAGTGAGCTGAGAAGAGAATAGAGATGCGCCAGCGTGATTTGGACAGGCAGACTGCGTGGGCATGTGCAGTATAATGTGGATAAATGTGAGGTTATCCACTTTGGTAGCAATAATAGGAAGACATTACTTGAACGGGTGTAAATTGAGAGAGAGATGGACACTCAACGAGACCTGGTGTCCTCGTGCATCAGTTGCTGAAAGCAAGCGCGCAGGTACAGCAGACAGTAAAGGCGGCAAATGGTACGTAGGCCTTCATAGAACCCCTACAGTACAGGAGGCCACTATTCGGCTCATCGAGAGTGTATCAACCACAATCCCACCCAGGCCCTATTCTTGTAATCCCACACATTTACCCTGCTAACCTCGCTGATGCTAGGTCAATTTAGCATGGCCAATCAACCTAACCCGCACATCTTTGGACTGTGTGAAGAAACCGGAGCACCCGGAGGAAACCCACACAGACACGGGGAGAAACTCCACACGGACAGAGACCCAAGGCCGGAATTGAACCTGGGTCCCTGGTGCTGTGAGGCGGCAGTGCTAACCACTGTACCATAGCGAGGGGATTTGAGTATAGGGATACAGAGGTTTTACTGCAATCGTATAGGGTGGTGAGGTCACACCTGGAGTAGTGTGTGCAGTTTTGGTGTCCTTGCGAATGAGAGAGTACAGCGAAGATTTATCAGGCTGATTCCTGGGATAGCAGGCCTATCATATGAGGAGAGACCAAGTCGGTAAGGATTATATTCACTGGAGTTTAAGAGTGAGAGGGAATCTCAAAATTGTAACAGGGTTAGACAGGGTAGATTCAGAAAGAATGTTCCTGATGGTGGGGGAGTCCAGAACTAGGGGTCATAGTTTGAGGATAAGGGGTAAATCTTGTGAACCTATGGTGAGGAGAAATGTTTTCACCCAGGAGTGTGAACGTGTGACATTCACTACCACAGAATATGGTTGAGGCCAAAACATTGTGTGATTTCAAGAAGAAATTAAAAAGAGCTCTAGGGGCTAAAGGGATACAGAGGGAAAAGGGGGAAAAGAGGATCAGGATATTGAATTCAATGATCAGCCATGATCAAAAATGGACAGAGCAGGCATGAAGGGCCGAATGGCCTACCACTGCTTCTAATTTCTAATGTTATCTTTGAAAGAATTTTAATAGTTTAATTCATCAATAGCACACGCTTACATGACCCTTCTCAGCTTATGGAGGCATCATAGATGGAAAATCTCTTATTTTTCATTCAAGATACCATACAAATGCAGCTGTGACTGTGTGGATGACAGAAAAAAACCTTTTACCCCAAAAATTACTTCATGTCTAATTCTCAGTCACTCACCCCATGATCTAAGGTTTTGAAGACATTAACCCAATAAGTAATCTGCTTCAATAAACAGCCACAATATCTCAGGACAACATAATAACAGGATAGGAAATGCGATTACTGACTTTGCTTTTGTAATCTCTTTCCGATAAATAGGGCAACAGCAATTCTAAGGGAAGACAGCAACAAGACTGGACAAAAGAGCATTCTGAGGGGCATAGATCAGCTAGATAGTCAATATCTTTTCCCAAAGGTAGGGGAGTCTAAAACTAGAAGGCATAGGTTTAAGTTGAGTGGGGAGAGACACAAAAGGGTGCAGAGGGGCAATTTTTTCAGAGGGTGGTGAGTGTCTGGAACAAGCTGCCAGAGGTAGTAGTAGAGACAGGTACAATTTTGTCTTTGAAAAAGCATTTAGACAGTTACATAGGCAAGATGGGTACAGAGGAATATGGGCCAATGGGGGGCAATTGGGACTAGCTTAGGGGTTTAAAAAAAAGGACGGCATGGACAACTTGGGCCAAAGGGCCTGTTTCCATGCTGTAAACCTCTATGACAATGACTCATTCACCCTTTAATAAAAACTTAATTATAAAACGAGTGGGAGAGGGTTCCCATGTCCAAACTGAACAATTTAAAACTAAATGCCCTTCTGTACAAGGCAATAGTATACACCTACATTCATTTTACTTTTCAACTAGAAAAATAAGAACAAGCTCTTAAAGTTGGTTTATTTCAGTAGTAGATACAAAGTTCAGAAACCAAATCTGGCTTGCTCAGCATTTAACGAGATATCCCGCTTGAAAGCAATTGTCTTTGTAACCACTGTTTGGGTAATCCTCTACTTCCATGCTTTTAGCTTTGAAAAGGTTTTCCTGAAGGAATAGAGATACTGGATAGCCGTCAGTGGAGTACAGTGCTATCTAATCAATGGGCTAAACAGCAGAGCATGTGTTGTTTATGATCGCCAGCTGAACTCTGAAATCAGATTCTTTCCAGATGCTGACCCAGTCCACTGTTATGTCAATGTTGATTTAATCAGCATCGATTGTATTATATTTACATACTAACAGACTATGCGTTGCTCTTCATTCACAACCTAAAATGACACCCGCCTTGCTCTATTAAAAGCCCTATTCACTTAGTGCCAATGTCCAGCCCCCCTCATTTAAAAAAAAAGAGTAATATTTATCTACTTTCGAATTACTGATGCTGCTGTCACAATATTTTGGGAGGGATATTCCATGTTCTAAACCCTAGAATGAAAAAAACCCTTAATTATTGATAATGATAATCTTAAACACTTTAGTTACCAATGCAAATAAGGAGGAACCATCTCCATGGTTACAGTATTTCAGCACAGGAACAGGTCATTTGGTCCAACAGGCCTGTGCCAGCGTATGTTCCACACAAGCCTCCTCCCACTACAGTATTTACTTTGACAACACTCCAGATCATTTTTTAAAAAATGCACATAAATCATTTTTCCTCATTCCACTCTGGTCTGGTGGGGGAATATTCTATTTATTCCTCATAAGTGAAGCATCTCATCCTGGCAGAATAAATTTCTTCCGTACTTGCGCCACTGCCTTGACATTTTCTCCAAACTAACCTGTGGACACCAATAACACATCCAGGTGTTACAGAGGCCTGACAAGTTTCACCAACAGGAGCTGGTATGCAGCAGCCCTTTAACAAGATGCAAACAACTGCTGGAACAACTGGAAATTGTTTGGGTTTACTGACTAAGTACGCAGTCCAACTAGAGATTTGCATCAAAGGGAACGGGTTTCTTTCCGGCACAGGCAGACCCATCACATTACAAAGCATTCTTTTCATCTGACCTCCTGCATTTGAATTTTTAACCTTGTCCCGGTTTTTCCCCTTTGTTACCTCTTCATTCATAAATAGTGAGGGGCATATATCAGCTTGATAGCCAATATCTTTTCCCACATGTAGGGGAGTCTAAAACTACAGGTTTAAGGTGAGAGGGGAGAGATACAAAAGGATCCAGAGAGGCAATTTTTTCACAAGAGGGTGGCGAGTGTCTGGAACAAGCTGCCAGAGGCAGTAGTAGAGGCGGGTACAATTTTGTCTTTTAAAAAACGTTTAGACAGTTACATGGGTATAGAGGGATATGGGCCAAATGTGGGCAATTAGGACTAGCTTAGTGGTTTAAAAAAAGGCAGCATGGACAAGTTGGGCCGAAGGGCCTGTTTTCATGGTATAAACCTTTATGACTATTACAATGGGCCTCTCCTTGGCAACTAATTGTTCACTGGCCTCTTCATTGCCTCACCAGTTGAAAACTCAAATGATACAAGTGATGTTTGCAGGCTGAGCGTTCCCTGTGAATGAAGAACCTGTTTTGCAACCCCGCCCCCTGATGTCTGTGCCGCAACTTAAATTTTTTTGCCAATCTCTTTCAGGTCTGTTGGAGAATCCACCCAAACATGAACTCGTCTCGTGTTTACATAGGCTGACTGATGTATTTCCAACATTGTCCACTATGTTTGGCTTCTGCATGTGCAAGTTATGGCTGCAAAATGGAATTCAATCGGTTTGCCACTTGAAAAGGGGTACGCAAGATTAAATTGTTCGTGGGGGTAAACATGATTAACTTTAACCATTACTCCTTCTCAAATAACACTCCCAAAAGAGATAACTGTCTGGTATGACATTACCATTGATTGAGTTGTCCAATCCATCCAGCTCTAGTGCATTTGTACTATTTTCTTTATTCTGGTTGAGAAGCGGAACAAGACCACCTTCACATATTTCCTTCAAGAAAAAGGAAGAGACAAGTTCAATATATCTTAACATTTAAAAAGCCACGCACACTCAAATATGCAACTAAGAATACTGGTTAAGATCTGGCTCCAGCCTCCAATGGGATGAGGGTTGCCTCTTGAATACAACAACAACATTGTGGCTTCATGCAAGTTAAGCAGTTTGGAGTCTATGGAGCAAAATGACAATTTTACTTGAGGCCACAAGGACAACGTTATGGAGTAAGGGATTCAGTTAAGTTAGGGCTTTACTCTGTTGCGGGTCATAGTGCACCCAATGCTTTCAACATACAGTACACTTGAAAGTACACACTTCAGCAAGTAAATAATATAACTGAAAAGTTCAAACAGTGTTAGAAACACAGCTGACAACTCGAGCTGTTATTTATCTTTTAAAACGGACCTCACTGCCAAATGCAGAGCACTGAAGTGTTATCTTTTAGATGAGACATTAAACCACTTCTTCCACATGATCCACACAGCACGAAAGTTCTTCCACTGCTATCGGGCGACATTTAATCCTCCACCTACAGATTTGCTGGTGACTTATTTCATTGTTGTTCTTGGGAATTTACTATAAGCAAATAGACTGCTCTATTTTCCAAAAGAAACTGACTAGATTTCAAAATTAATTCATTAACTGGGAAGCTAGGTCAGTCTAAGTTCATTTATTAGTGTCACAAGTAGACTTACATTAACACTGCAATGAAGTTACTGTGAAAATCCCCTAGTCGCCACACTCCGACGCCTGTTCGGGTACACGGAGGGAGAATTTAGCACAGCCAATGCACCTAACCAGCATGTCTTTCGGACTGTGGGAGGAAACCGAAGCACCCGGAGGAAACCCATGCAGACACAGGGAAAATGTGCAGCATCTGCACAGACAGTGACCCAAGCCGGGAATCGAACCCGGGTCCCTGGCGCTGTGAGACAGCAGTGTTAAACACTGCCACCGTGTCACCCTAAAGATGTTGATCTCAAGATGCCTACCTGGTTTTGCAAATTATTTCGATTCAAATACTGACTCCAAGGGTCAGGGATCTGCTCATCTGCTCCACTTGATGGTATTCGAGAGTTAAACTTCAGCAAATAGCAACCTTGTGTCCCATATCTCTGCTTCATTTCTTCATAAACTGATTCAGCTCTGCAGGATACGTTAGAACACAGATGTTACCGTGGTTTAAGTCAGAAATATTATTCGGACAGTGAAACAAGAAAATGAAATGGTGAAACCAAATGCTGCCCATCTAGGCCAGTATTCACGTGTATAAGTAATGGACAAGTAGAATATTTATAGATGTACAAGGTTACATGTCTATATCAAAATGGTTCCACAAAGCCACAGGCAAGAAGAAATCTAATGTAAAAATAACTTCATAATTAATCGTAATTATTAAAATACCCATTTTCCAACAGAGACACTGCCAGTCAAGAAGAGGACTGCAAACCTGACATTTGGTATATTTTCACACATTTTTAAATACTCCAGACTAAGACCTTCCAATGCCATTGTGCAAAAGTTTGCAAAACTCAAATACTGCAAATCGGAAACAAAGTGCTGAAATATGCTGGGGATCTGACAACATCTGTGGAGAGCAAAATAGAAATATTTCAGACCCGTGGCCTTTGTAGAATCTCACAGTGTAGAAGAGACTCTTTGGCCCATTGAGCCTGCACCAGTACATGAGAAACAACTGACCTCCCACCTCATCCCATTTAGCAGAGCTTGGCCAAAGCCCTGAATGTTATGATGTGCCAAGTGGTCATCCAGGTACTTTTTAAAAGGATGTGAAGCAACTTGCCTCCACCACCCTCTCAGCCAAAAAAGATTTGCCTATCATCCCCCTAAACCTCAGAACCCACATCCCCTTGTGACTGACCCTTCGACTAAGGGGAACAGTTGCTCCCTATCAGTGCTCCTCAAATTTGTACACCTTGATCAGGTCGCCCTTCAGTTTTCTCTGCTCCAACAAAAACAACCCAAGCCTATCAAAAGTCTCTTCTTAAAATGTTTCATCTGAACAGTTTTGAAACATGAATTCTGTTTCATTTTCCCCAGATGTTGTCTGACCCGAGGTATTCCGAGCATTTTCCGCTTTGTTTTACAAAACGAAACCCGGTCTTAAAATTTGGAATATCTTTCCAAATGTCATACTGCAGCTGAACAGAACCTTAGTTAGGCCTCAATTAGAATACTTTGTACAGTTCTGGTCACCACACTCCCAGAAGGGTGTGGATGCTTTGGAGAGGGTACAGAAGAGGTTTACCAGGATGTTGCCTGGTCTGGAGGGTATTAGCTATGAGGAGAGGTTGGAGAAACTCAGTTTTTCCTCACTGGAACGATAGGACGTTGAAAGGTGACGTGATAGAGGTTACAAGATTTACAAGAGGGGCATGGAGAGGCAGTGGATAGTCAGATGCTCTTTCCTAGGATAGAAAAGTCAAGTACTAGGGGAACACAAGTTTGAGGTGTGTGGGGAAAAGTTAAGATGTGCGAGGTAAGTTTTTTTTTTGCACAGAGGGTGCTGAATGTCTGGAACGCGCTGCCCAGGGAGGTGGTTGGAGCAGGTACGATAGAGGCATTTAAGGGGCAACTAGATGAATACATGAAGAGGATAGGAATGGAAGGATACGGACTCCATAAGTACATAAGATTTTAGTTTATGCAGGCATCACGATCGGTGCAGGCTCGGAGGGCTGAAGGGCCTGTTCCTGCGCTGTTCTTTCTGCATAACCATCGCCACAAGGCCAGAGGTCACAATTTTGCAGTACTCAGGACAATGGCTACTGGAACATAGAATGATCAGAGTCAACTCCAAATTTATTTTCAAGAAGCGAGCTTACTTCAACAAATTTAATTTCAAGGACAGGGCCAGCTTTGGGGTTTTCCTAAGAAAACGCAAGTCAGTAAATCACAACTTAATGCTCTGACAGTGATCGTTTGAGCGCAAATTTAATTCAATTATTAAACTATTCGAATTCGAAACAAGAAGTGATCTTGTGGGACCGATGAACAGAACCATTATTTTTAATAATTGATTGAATTTTAGACATTATTGCACATTGTGAACCACCAGCGATCATGTATCAAAAAAAGGGCATCCAACTTACTAGTATATCAATTTTTCAAATGAATTGCTCCTACACAAATGAATAATGATTCAAACCTTTTCATCAGAACAGGATTAAACTATTTGGCTGCCCAAGTCTGTTCCAATGCCCAGCAGTAATAATTCATCAACAGGACATTTCCTTTTCAACTTCTCCAACCTAGTTTCTTCACCCATGAGGTTAGTTAAGCTTGGAAACAAAATTTTATTTTCCTCATTTATGTTTTAAATGTAAACTCTCTCTGGCAGTTGTTTTGAAGTGCTTTATTAGTAATTGACCCAGTGTGTTTTGTGACCTTATGTCTTCTTTCCGTTGCAGAAGCTCTTGACTTTGTAGTTCCATTCAAACTCAACGTGCATGAATAAAAGGTCAGCAAGCCACTTCAATAAGAACAGAGCCCAAGGGTCAATTACTGGTCTCCCTATATCATAAAGGAGCGGTCACTGCCCAAGGCTCCTCGTCTCTTTAGGCCAAAGACATCTGAAACCATCCCAGAGGTTAGACACGAGCCAAGACCAAGCAGAGAATCAGGCAAAGAAAAATCATTTTATTCTAAGTAGTCTCACAACACCAGGTTAAAGTCCAACAGGTTTATTTGGCAGCACGAGCTTTTGGAGCGCTGCTCCCTCATCAGGTGAGTCCTGATGAAGATGATGCGACTTGATGAAGGAGCAGGGCTCCAAAAGCTCGTGCTACCAAATAAACCTGTTGAGATTTTAACCTGGTGTTGTGAAACTACTTACTGTGCCTACACCAGTCTAACGCCGGCAACTCCACATCATATTTTATTGGATTAGAGTTCCCATACAGAAACAGTGTGGCCCATGACTTTACCTCTGTAGCATATTTTTTAAATATAGTAACACTAAAGAGCTGCCAATGGACAAGCATCCTTGAAATGATTTCATTAGCCTCCCACACTATCCAGTACTAGCCACACTATCCACTCACCTTAACCGCTCTTACTTCAACCATGAAATATAGCATCCTGTCCATTACAGAAAGGCTCAGGTGAGTCAAGTTGTGATAACAAGTATTTTCTAACTTGGTCTGAGCTGAAACTAATGCAGAAAAGGACCTTTGGGCCATGGCTTAGGAAAACCCATCGACTGTGTTGATCAGCATTGATGTAAACAGACAATTTGTCAAAGCTTTTGTCTTGCACTCATCAGGACAATCACTAGAATCTTCAGATCACTATTGTCTTTTCCACAGCCGAACGCTAAACATTTACTCATTGGGTGCACCTTTTTCAGACAGTGTATTCAGTCTATGGACCACCCTCTGGATGAATTAGTTAAACAGAAACTGACTGTCCATCTCCTTCAAGCTTCATCCCGTTTTATGGATTCTAGAGTTTGAAGGGAACATTTCAACATTGAGGAACTGTCAAAATCGCAATTTTTTTTACCTTTGTTCCTCCCCTTCACCAACAT
Source organism: Mustelus asterias (assembly GCF_964213995.1). Classification (NCBI taxonomy): domain Eukaryota; kingdom Metazoa; phylum Chordata; class Chondrichthyes; order Carcharhiniformes; family Triakidae; genus Mustelus; species Mustelus asterias. The sequence continues at coordinate 7,819,430 of NC_135807.1, forward strand.
CATGGAGTAAAACATAATATTTCAATGTATTTGGAATAAACCACTTTGGGTAGGAGTAGTCACTACTATGTTGAATACGATGTTGCTCTTGTGATAACTTCAAAAACTGGTCCACTGGGTCAGGATCCCTCGAAGAGGCCACAAGCATGCCTTAAGGAACACTGTTAAGGAAAGCACTTCACAAATAATTTAAGATGAATTTTTAAGTGTAATAGACTGATGAGTCACCTTTGGTTTGGCTCTTAGAATACAGGAAAAATAACATTTGCTAACTCTGATGCGCCAATTACTAATACTTGCTGTTCTTCAACTGAGGCCATCACCACAGAAAGGCTGATGCCAAAGTCCCAATGCAGGTCAAGTTTGTGGTATGGAAATGATGGGTCCTATTCTCCATGCATTGCAGTTCTAAGGCATGTAGCAGGAGGGGGGACTTAAGTTAGCCAATGTGCAAGAGACCAGAATGAATGTGTAACAAAAAGAGGAAGCTGTTGAATGCAACCAAAGTATCAGCTCCACAGCAGAGGAGACAGACCTCTTCACCAAAAGAGACTTCTTACCAGCTGTGGCTGAGTTGCACCACTCTTACACCTAATTTGCAAGGTTGTGGGTTCAAGTCCCACACCAGAGACCTGAGCACAAAACTGAGACTGGCGGCTGCGTTTCCTACAATACAACAGCATCCACGCTCAAAGGTACGTCACACGCTGGCAAGGACCTTGAGTTTCCAACTTAAATGAAGGTGGTATAAAACCAATTCTTCCCCCCCCCTCTCCCCCACTTCAATTCCCTAACATGAGGGACTTGGGTTAAGATGTCACTGATGCACAACAAACTGAAATCCAGTATGGGATTTGAGTTCCATTTGCACCAAGATGTCTATCCGTGCAGACATATAGAAGTCACACAATCTCACCCCTAGCCAATATAAACTTAAATCTAAATTAAACCTCCAAGTAAGTAAATATCCAAGTTGTTTCATTTAGATATTTCGGCTGGAATTCCACAGCGGATGCTTGACTGAACAAAATACAAAGCCTGAATCAATTTTATGGAAGCATTATATTTTGAATGTATATGCCAAGTCTATTAACTATTAAGTCTATTAAGTCTCTTGAAAGTGAATTAATAGGAAAACGAAGGAAAGCTTCATCTTACCCACTCAACATAAATAGGAACCTTTCCAAGTCTGAACTGCAAATATGGATTTATTAAAGCAAAAGTAAAATCAAATGCTGGAATAAAGTTTCCAACCCTACAGAAGAATTTTGGTAATAGTACAATAAGAAATAATAATCACTCAGTACAGACTTGAAGTCCAGAATTTACAACATAATCCCATAAAATGCAGACAACGAGCTTTCATAAATCAGCAAGTATCAACTAGCTTCACCAGTGAAGCAATCCATTCAGTAGATGTGGGCGTCACTGACAATGCTGGTATTTATTGCCCTTCCCTAATGACCCTCGGAGGTGATGGTGAGCTGCCGTCTAGATAAATGTGAGGAAAGTCAAGAGTGAACCACATTGCTTGGAGACTGGAATCACACCAGCCAAATTGGGTGTCGATGACAGGCTTTCTTCCCGGAATTGTACCAGATGGATTTTTATGATAATTCCAGTTTCACTGCCACCATTGCTGATATAGCATTTTATTCTAGATTTGTTTAGACTGCTCGCGGAATTCAAGTTCATGTCCCGGATCATTAGTCCAGATCCCTGGATTACTAGTCCAGTAACATAAGCACCCACCCCTTAACATACAGAGGTTGCTGCCAGAACTCGTGTTATTAAGATCGGCCAGGTGATTGGTGTTTGGTTTGCACAGCACTGAGGGAAAGCTTGCAAGCTATCACAACACTTAATTTGTACTTTGACCACAAGACGATACGTGTACTGAAGTCAGGAGCCACAACTTCCCCAGTAACAGATTTTAAATATTAAATTAAAACAAAATAAAAGACAAACAAGATTTAGTTTACACGGTTACAATTAGTCTTACAGAACACTCCCACAAAAATGAATTTCCTACTGAGTAAATGTCACACAAACACCCCTTTGTGCAACAATCCCTTCTAGATTGTTTAAATGTAGAAATGCAGTAAATCAAAATTCCCAATGTCAAGCTACTACAACTTTAGTGAGACATTTTACTCCTTGCTTCCACTGTGGTGGAACTTCGAACCTCAGAAGTCAAATTGCTGCTTGCAGCCTCAAGACTTTCCTGGCATAACTGGGTAGCTGATTTTAAAACTACTTTCTGCAAAAGCTGACACTTTGGTTGGAAGGTTGTCTGCCCCCTTTGTTTCTTCACAGCTCCTGTTCTCAGCATAGAGCACACTCTAGGTCTTACGTAGAGTCATCGAGCAATACCAGTCCATGCTGACCGTGGTGGTCTCTGAGCTAGTCCCAATTGCCCAAGGATGCAAAGCTGGGCTGAAAAATGGCAAATGGAGTTTAACCCTGATAAATGTGAGGTGATTCATTTTGGTAGGACTAATTTAAATGTGGATTACAGGGTCAAAGGTAGGGTTCTGAAGACTGTGGAGGAACAGAGAGATCTTGGGGTCCATATCCACAGATCTCTAAAGGTTGCCACTCAAATGGATAGAGCTGTGAAGAAGGCCTATAGTGTGTTAGCTTTTATCAACAGGGGGTTGGAGTTTAAGAGCCGTGGGGTTATGCTGCAACTGTACAGGACCTTGGTGAGACCACATTTGGAATATTGTGTGCAGTTCTGGTCACCTCACTATAAGGAGGATGTGGAAGCGCTGGAAAGAGTGCAGAGGAGATTTACCAGGATGCTGCCTGGTTTGGAGGGTAGGTCTTATGAGGAAAGGTTGAGGGAGCTAGGGCTGTTCTCTCTGGAGCGGAGGAGGCTGAGGGGAGAGTTAATAGAGGTTCATAAAATGATGAAGGGGATAGATAGAGTGAACGTTCAAAGACTATTTCCTCGGGTGGATGGAGCTATTACAAGGGGACATAACTATAGGGTTCGTGGTGGGAGATACAGGAAGGATATCAGAGGTAGGTTCTTTACGCAGAGAGTGGTTGGGGTGTGGAATGGACTGCCTGCAGTGATAGTGGAGTCAGACACTTTAGGAACATTTAAGCGGTTATTGGATAGGCACATGGAGCACACCAGGATGATAGGGAGTGGGATAGCTTGATCTTGGTTTCAGATAAAGCTCGGCACAACATCGTGGGCCGAAGGGCCTGTTCTGTGCTGTACTGTTCTATGTTCTATGTCACTCTTTTAATTTCCCATCCATGTACTTACCCAAATGTTTTTTATATGTTGGTATTGAACCTGCCTCAGCCACTTCCTCTGGCAACTCATTCCGTACACACACCACCCTCTGCGTGAAGTTGCCCCTCGGGTCCCTTTTAAATCTTTCGCCTCTCATCTTAAACCTATGCTCTTTAGTTTTCAATTCCCCTACCCTGGGAAAAAGACTGTGCCCCTCGTGATTTTATGCATCTAAATAAGGTCACCCCTCCCCATTCTCCTACGTTCAAAGGAATAAAGACCTGGCCTAACCAACCACTCCCTCTAACTCAGACCCACTAGTTCCAACAACATTCTCGTAAATCTTCTTTGCACTCTTTCCAGTTTATCAATTTCTTTCCTATAACAGGGTGACCAAAACCGTACACAATACTTCACATGGGACTCGGGTTCGATTCCCGGCTTGGGTCACTGTCTGTGTGGAGTCTGCATATTTTCCCCGTGTCTGCGCAGGTTTCCTCCAAGTGCTCTGGTTTCCTCCCACAGTCCAAAGTTGTGTGGGTTAGGTAGTTTGGCCATGCTAAATTGCCCCTTAGTGTCAGGGGGATTAGCTACGGTAAATGCATGGGATTATGGAGATAGGGCCTGGGTGGATTTGTGGTCGGTGCAGACTCGATGGGCCGAATGGCCTCCTTCTGCACTGTAGGGATTCTGAGGCCTCACCAATGACTTATACAACTACACCATAATGTCCCAGCTCCTATGACCACTCAAACACAGCTCACATCTGAATATTTTTCCCACTTTCATCTTTTCCCATTATCGTTAACCTTCTTTGAAATTTACCTTTCCCAGATGAAGAAAATCTTTTGTTCTCCTTTTGGCCTGCACTCTTGGATAAAATAAAGTTGAATAACCCTGCCTGATTTATGATATTTTCACAGCTGTAATTCCCTTTGAAATTTAACAACTGAACACAACAAGCTTCATTATCTCATGGAAATGTATACCCATGGCATATATACCCGCAGAACCAGCCTCATTCATTTCAACTGACTGCTTTTTACATCTAGACACTTATGCTCTAAACCCTGCATTCCTCAGTTTAATTAACACACACCCCCACAGACCTGCTGCGCAAAATAACACAATAAACCCCATAAATACTAAAATAACATTTTCTTCAGTGCAATATAAACAAAATTTGCCTTTCACCGTGTTAGGGAACTGGAGCTGCAGATCGCTGACCTTAGCCTAGTCAGGGAAAATGGGAGAAAAATTGACAGCAGTTATAGGCAACTAGTTACACCGGGGCATCGGGAGAATGACACGTGGGTCACAGTTAGGAGGAGTAAAGGGCAGAAGGGTAAAGTACAAGGGAGGACTCCAGTGGTGGTCTCTCAAAATAGGAAGAGCTTGGTGACAGGTGTGAGAGGGGAGGGGAGTGGACAGTTAGAAGAGGGGTCACCTGTGGTTGTCCCACACCAAAACAGGTACATTGTTTTAGATAGTGTGGAGGAGTGTGCCTCTCCAGGGGTAAGACACAGTGACCAGGTCACTGGCACACAGTCAGGCTCTGTGGCCCGGAAAGGGAACAGAGGGGTTAGGAGAGCGATAGTGGTGGGGGATGCATCAGTTAGAGGGACAGACAGGCGATTCTGTGGGGGCGAACGGGACTCCAGGATGGTAGTCTGCCTACCTGGTGCTGGGGTCACGGATGTCTCCGAGCGGATAGGAGGCATATTAAAAGGGGAAGATAAAGAAACGGATGTCATTATACACATTGGTGGAAATGACGTAGATAGGAAGAGTAGGGGGGTCCTAAGAGAGCAATTCAGGGAGTTGGGAAATAGGTTAAAAAGTAGGGTCACTAGGGTGGCCATCTCTGGGCTGCTCCCAATGCCTCGTGCCAGTGAGGCTAAGAATAGGGAGTTGGTTCAAATGAATGCCTGGCTAAAGGACTGGTCCAGGAGGGAGGGCTTAATTTTCATAGACCAATGGGAGGTTTTCAGGAGAGGATGGCACCTGTACAAGAGGGAGGGGTCACAACTAAGTTGGAAGGGCACAAATATCCTGGCTGGGAGCTTTGCTAGTGCAGTTCGGGGGGGTTTAAACTAGTATGGCAGGGGGGTGGGGATCAAACTATTAGGTCTATAAGTGTGGTGGCTGGGGACGAGCTTGGGGCTGGGACAAGGCTGGCAAAGAAGAAGAGCACTCTGGGGGAGGACGACCTCACTGAGCCTGGGGGTCTGGAGTGCTTATACTTCAATGCAAGGAGCGTAGCAGGTAAAACAGACGAACTTGGGGCCTTAATGCGCACGAGGAATTTGGATGTGGTTGCGGTGACAGAGACTTGGTTGAAAGAGGGACAGGACTGGCAGCTGAATATTCCAGGGTACAAGTGTTTTAGGCGAGACAGAGGGGCCAAAAGAGGTGGGGGAGTAGCGGTATTGGTTGGAGAGCATATTACAGCGGTGCAGAGGGAGGACAATTCGGAGGAGTCGTGTAGCGAGTCACTCTGGGTAGAGCTTAGAAACAGGAAAGGCGCAGTCACTATGTTGGGGGTGTACTACAGGCCCCCCAACAGCCCAAGGGAAGTGGAAGAATGGATATGTCAGGAGATACTGGATAGGTGCAGGAAATATAGGGTTGTTGTAGTGGGAGACTTCAATTTCCCTGGTATAGACTGGAAATCGCTGAGGGCAGGGACTCTGGATGGGGAGGAATTTGTAAAATGTGTACAGGAGGGTTCGTTGGAACAATATGTGGACAGCCCAACTAGAGAGGGGGCTATACTGGACCTGGTACTGGGGAATGAGCCCGGTCAGGTCTTCAAAGTTTTGGTTGGGGAACATGTGGCAAATAGTGACCACAATTCTGTTAGCTTTAGGATAGTGATGGAAAAGGATGAGTGGTGTCCCAAGGGTAAGGTGTTGGATTGGGGGAAGGCTAACTTTATTGGGATCAGGCGGAAATTGGCAGCTCTTGATTGGGAGAGGCTGTTTGAGGGTAAATCCACATCTGGTATGTGGCAGTCTTTTAAGGAACGGTTGTTAGGGCTACAGGACAAGCATGTGCCTGTAAAAAAGAAGGATAGGAAGGGTAGGATTAGAGAACCGTGGATAACCAGGGAAATTGAGGGACTGGTCAAAAGGAAAAGAGAGGCGTATGTTAGGTCCAAGCAGCTAAAAACGGAGGGAGCTCTGGAGGAGTACAATGAAAGTAGGAAAATACTCAAACGGGGAATTAGAAGAGCAAAAAGGGGTCACGAAATGTCCTTGGCAGACAGGATTAAGGAGAATCCCAAGGCATTTTATTCATACGTTAGGAACAAAAGGGTTGTTAGGGAAAAAAAATCGGACCTCTCAGGGACAAAAGTGGGGACTTATGCTTGGAGCCCAAAGTAGTAGGGGAGATCCTAAATGAATACTTTGCGTCGGTATTCACAAAGGAGAGGGATGTGTTGACTGAGAGTGTCTCGGAGGGGAGTGTTGAACCGTTGGAGAAAATCTCCATTACAAAGGAGGAAGTGTTAGGTTTGTTAGAGAATATAAAGACTGACAAATCCCCAGGGCCTGATGGAATCTATCCAAGGCTGCTCAGGGAGACGAGAGGTGAAATCGTTGGGCCTCTGAAGCAAATCTTTGTCTCGTCACTGGACACAGGTGAGGTCCCAGAGGATTGGAGGATAGCCAATGTGGTCCCGTTATTTAAGAAGGGTAGGAAGGATAACCCGGGTAATTATAGGCCGGTGAGCTTGACGTCCGTGGTGGGGAAGTTGTTGGAGAAGATTCTTAGAGATAGGATGTATGCGTATTTAGAAAGGAATAAACTCATTAACGATAGTCAACATGGTTTTGTGAGAGGGAGGTCATGCCTCACTAACCTGGTGGTGTTTTTTGAAGAAGTGACCAAAATGGTTGACGAAGGAAGGGCCGTGGATGTTGTCTATATGGACTTTAGTAAAGCGTTTGACAAAGTCCCTCATGGTAGGCTAGTGAAAAAGGTTGGATCCCATGGGATAAAGGGGGAGGTGGCTAGATGGGTGGAGAACTGGAAGACAGAGGGTGGTAGTGGAAGGGTCTTTTTCCGGCTGGAGGCCTGTGACTAGTGGTGTACCGCAGGGCTCTGTATTGGGACCTCTGCTGTTTGTGATTTATATAAATGATCTGGAAGAAGGAGTAACTGGGGTGATCAGTAAGTTTGCGGACGACACAAAACTGGCAGGACTTGCAGATAGTGAGGAACATTGTCAGAGGCTACAGAAGGATATAGATAGGCTGGAAATTTGGGCAAGGAAATGGCAGATGGAGTTCAATCCTGATAAATGCGAAGTGATGCATTTTGGTGGGAATAATGTAGGGAGGAGCTACACGATAAATGGAAGAACCATAAAGGGTGTAGAGACGCAGAGGGACCTGGGTGTGCAAGTCCACAGATCTTTCAAGGTGACGTCACAGGTGGAGAAGGTGGTGAAGAAGGCATATGGCATGCTTGCCTTTATAGGACGGGGCATAGAGTATAAGAGTTGGGGTCTGATGTTGCAGATGTATAGAACGTTGGTTCGGCCGCATTTGGAATACTGCGTCCAGTTCTGGTCGCCACACTACCAGAAGGACGTGGAGGCTTTGGAGAGAGTACAGAGGAGGTTTACCAGGATGTTGCCTGGTATGGAGGGGCTTGGTTATGAGGAGAGATTGGGGAAACTGGGGTTGTTCTCCTTGGAAAGACGGAGGATGAGGGGAGACTTAATAGAGGTGTATAAAATTATGAAAGGCATAGATAGGGTGAACGGTGGGAAGCTTTTCCCCGGGTCGGTGGTGACGTTCACGAGGGGTCATAGGTTCAAGGTGAAGGGGGGGGAGGTTTAACACAGATATCAGAAGGACATATTTCACACAGAGGGTCGTGGGGGCCTGGAATGTGTTGCCGGGCAAGGTGGTGGAGGCGGACACACTGGGAACGTTTAAGACTTATCGAGACAGCTATATGAACGGAGTGGGAATGGAGGGATACAAAAGAGTGGTCTAGTTTGGACCAGGGAGCGGCGCGGGCTAATTGTTCCTCGTTTCTCGTTTCAAGGCTTCATTCTATGATCATCTTGCTGGTGCCAGTACAGAGCGAGACTGCGGATAGTTGGGAACCTGTCTCGGGGGCAGGGAATTCATATGGTGTTCGTGGAAGTGGAAATGACTAGGGTTGGGAAGCATTTTCCGATCAGGGCCATTGTGATCTCCTGGACTCGTTTCGATCGCCTCAGGGGGTCGGAGAGGAATTTCCCAGATTTTTTTTCCCCATATTGGCCCTGGGGTTTTTCACTCTGGGTTTTCGCCTCTCCCTGGAGATCACATGGTCTGGAATGGGGGGGTGGGGGTGAGTTAATAGGTTGTAATGAACAAAGCATCGTAGCTGTGAGGGACAGCTCGGTGGATAGGATATTGGTATGTAGATAGGCTGGAAAATTGGGCGGGGATCCTGGATTCAGGATTCAATCCTGGACTGGGGAGCGGCGCGGGCTTGGAGGGCCGAAGGGCCTGTTCCTGTGCTGTATTGTTCTTTGTTCAGGTGAACTAAGATCTTCTACATTCGCCCAACAGTGAACTGGTGAACACCCAACTAGTCTCAGTAAAAAGTACACAAAACTGCCAGCCTAGGTTATGCACTTAAATTACTGGACCAGGGCCTGAATCCTCGACCTTCCAACTGAGCTGTGTGCGCCTAACTTGAGAATATCAGCAACTTTATAGTTAAAAAAGACTGGAAACATTTTTAACATTTGTTGCAAGTGAGGCCAAGTTACTTTTGAAAGGAGCACAAACAAATCTTGTGTATAAGAGCTATCATTAGCCATTTCTGCACTATGAATTGCAGCTCTTCAAATGCTTCCTTGTGTTAGGCTTATTCTGCATCTCAGATTTGGGACTTTCACATAAAGAGAGAAAGGTCTGAATGTCAGCCACAGACTAGGAAATGAAAGAATGTGGTGACCGTCCTGCAACAGTTGGTCACCTGCCCTAAATCACCTGGAGGCTATGCCTAATTTTGCTTTGTAACACTTCCAAGAAGTACCTTGGGACATTTTATTGTGCTACAAGGCGTTATATAGAAGTTATTCTTGTAATGGCAGATCTCTGGGGGTGAGCCGAGTGAGAAAGCTCAGGTGGTTAGGGGCTGTAAAAGACTGGGCCTTGTGATTGGGGACTCCACAATTAAGGGGACAGATAGGAGGGTCGGAACTAAAGGTAGGGACTCAGGGTTGGTGTGTTGCCTACCAGGGGCTGGGGTCCGGGATGTGTCTGACAGGGTATTCAGGACTCTTAGGGGGGAGGGAGATAAACCACAAGTTATTGTACATGTGGGGACACACGACATAGGGAGGATAGGGGAAGGGGATATTAGGCAGGGATTTATGGAGTTGGGGTGGAAACTAAAGGCCAAGACTGACAGAGTGGTTATCTCTGGACTCTTGCCTGTACCACGGGATAGTTTAGAGAGGAATAGGGAGAGGGAAGGTTTGAATTCATGGCTGAGGGGATGGTGCAGGAGGGAGGGGTTCAGGTACTTAAGCAATTGGGGCTCGTACTGGGGAAGGTGTGACCTCTATGAGAAGGATGGTCTACACCTTGATCAGAAGGGGACCAATATCCTGGGGGGTAAATTTGCTAAGGCCATGCAGGGAGGTTTAAACTGATTCGGGGGGGGGGGAGGGATCCTGAGTAGTGGGGCTGAAAGTGAGGGATGCATGGATGGGGACTGCAATGCACGGCATTGCAGAGGTGGGGTGGAGCAGGGTTTGAAATGTGTATACTTCAATGCCAGGAGTATTCGCAATAAAGTGGGTGAACTTGCAGCGTGGATCAGTACCTGGGACTTCGATGTTGTGGCTATTTCAGAGACATGGATAGAGCAGGGGCAGGAATGGATGCTGCAGGTCCCGGGGTTCAAATGTTTTAGTCGAAGTAGGGAAGGAGGTAGAAGAGGGGGAGGGGTAGCATTATTGGTCAGAGATTGTATCACAGTGTCAGAGAGGAGGTTTGATGAGGACTTATCTGTTGAGGTAGTATGGGCGGAGATTAGAAATAGGAGAGGAGAGGTCACCCTGTTGGGAGTCTTTTATAGACCTCCTAAAAGTTCTAGAGAGGTTGAGGAAAGGATTGCGGAGTCAATCCTGCTTAGGAGTGAAAGTAATAGGGCAATTGTTATGGGGGATTTTAACTTGACTAATATTGACTGGAATTGTTATAGCTCTAGCTCGTTAGAGGGGTCAGTTTTTGTTCAAAGCGTGCAGGAAGGTTTTTTGACTCAGTATGTAGACAGGCCGGTGAGTCTCACTTCTGTTGTCGGCAAGATGTTGGAAAAAATTATAAGGGATAGGATTTATAGTTATTTGGAGAGTAATGAATTGATAGGTGATAGTCAGCATGGTTTTGTGGCAGGTAGGTCGTGCCTTACTAACCTTATTGAGTTTTTTGAGAAAGTGACCAAGGAGGTGGATGGGGGCAAGGCAGTGGACGTGGTATATATGGATTTTAGTAAGGCGTTTGATAAGGTTCACCATGGTAGGCTTCTGCAGAAAATGCAGATGTATGGGATTGGGGGTGATCTAGGAAATTGGATCAGGAATTGGCTAGCGGATAGGAAACAGAGGGTGGTGGTTGATAGTAAATATTCATCATGGAGTGCGGTTACAAGTGGTGTACCTCAGGGATCTGTTTTGGGGCCACTGCTGTTTGTAATATTTATTAATGATCTGGATGAGGGTATAGTTGGGTGGATTAGCAAATTTGCTGATGACACCAAAGTCGGTGGTGTGGTAGACAGTGAGGAAGGGTGTCGTAGTTTGCAGGAAGACTTAGACAGGTTGCAAAGTTGGGCCGAGAGGTGGCGGATGGAGTTTAATGCGGAGAAGTGTGAGGTAATTCACTTTGGTAGGAATAACAGATGTGTTGAGTATAGGGCTAACGGGAGGACTTTGAATAGTGTGGAGGAGCAGAGGGATCTAGGTGTATGTGTGCATAGATCCCTGAAAGTTGGGAATCAAGTAGATAAGGTTGTTAAGAAGGCATATGGTGTCTTGGCGTTTATTGGTAGGGGGATTGAATTTAGGAGTCGTAGCGTTATGTTGCAACTGTACACAACTCTGGTGCGGCCGCACTTGGAGTACTGTGTGCAGTTCTGGTCCCCACATTACAGGAAGGATGTGGAGGCTTTGGAGAGGGTGCAGAGGAGGTTTACCAGGATGTTGCCTGGTATGGTGGGGAGATCCTATGAGGAGAGGCTGAGGGATTTGGGATTGTTTTCGCTGGAAAGGCGGCGGCTAAGAGGGGATCTTATTGAAACATATAAGATGATTAGAGGTTTAGATAGGGTGGATAGTGATAGCCTTTTTCCTCTGATGGAGAAATCCAGCACGAGGGGGCATGGCTTTAAATTGAGGGGGGGTAGTTATAGAACCGATGTCAGGGGTAGGTTCTTTACCCAGAGGGTGGTGAGGGATTGGAATGCCCTGCCAGCATCAGTAGTAAATGCGCCTAGTTTGGGGGCGTTTAAGAGATCCGTAGATAGGTTCATGGACGAAAAGAAATTGGTTTAGGTTGGAGGGTCACAGTTTTTTTTTTTAACTGGTCGGTGCAACATCGTGGGCCGAAGGGCCTGTTCTGCGCTGTAATGTTCTATGTTCTATGTTCTATGAATTAAGGAGACAATGCAATCTCTAAAACACCTATTAAGTTTATGCATAACCCATTGCCCTATTTAACACAACTCCACCCCGCTGCTGAAAGCTATAGACTTGATCACTGCCAAGCATTTGATCTCCACCCTCGGTAAACTTGCTCATCCAAAACTCTGCTGCTTTTACCTCAACTCTCAAAACCTCACAACAAAAACGGAAAATCTCAGCAGGTCTGACAGCATCTGTGGGGAGAGAATAGAGCCAATGTTGAGTCTGGATGACCCTTCGTCAGAGCTAAGAGCAAAGAAAATCAGAAAAGATTTATACAATGAGGCTGGGGGTGGGGGGGCGCAATAGGACAAAGGGAATATAAATGATGAAGAAGGTCGAGAGAAGCACCAATAGTGTCCATTAAGTGATCAGAATGTGTGAATGGCAGAACAGAGGTACAGATGGTTAAGGTTAATAAAACCTCGCTCACCTGCCATTTATGTGCTCCCTGACCTACACTAGCTCCTGACCTAACAGCACCCCGATTTTAAAATTCTCACTCTTTTCATAGCTCCACGTCTGGTCTTCCTCTACCACTGTAACCTCCTCTAGCTCTACAATCCTACAAGACCTCTCTGCTCCTCTACTTCTGGCTTCTCCAGTTTTAATCACTCTGCCATTGGTGGCTGTGCTTTCATTTGCTTCGAGCCAAAGGTCTGGAATTCTATCATAGAAACCCTACAGTGCAGAAGGAGGCCATTCGGCCCATCGAGTCTGCACCGACCACAATCCCACCCAGGCCCTACCCCCACATATTTACCCGCTAATCCCACTAACCTACGCATCTCAGGACTCTAAGGGGCAATTTTTAACCTGGCCAAATCAACCTAACCCGCACATCTTTGGACTGTGGGAGGAAACCGGAGCACCCGGAGGAAACCCACACAGACACGAGGAGAATGTGCAAACTCCACACAGACAGTGACCCGAGCCGGGAATCGAACCCGGGACCCTGGAGCTGTGAAGCAGCAGTGCTAACCACTGTGCTACCGTGCCGCCCCTATCTCTGAACCCTTCATGATTCGAGATTCTCCTTAAACTCTTATCTATCGCTTTAATCAAACATCCCCTTGGATGACTTGGTGTCAATTTTTGGTAGACAATGTTCGAGTGACATGCCTTAGAGCATTTTACCAGTTAAAGACACTGCAAGTACAAGGTGACAATGAATTTAACTTATTTCTTCACTGAGGCCCCTTGGTTAGTCACACTCAGTTATATACAAATAAATGCACATTTGTATAGGCATTAACACACTTTAAAATCCCATAATATCCTTGATTCATGGCAACAATACATTTTACCTTGCTGAAATAAGCAGATCCATTGACAATCGAAAAAAGGATACATGCCAAATAGTGGTGTAGAAACTCATGGTCTGATGGAGACATGGATTGGAAGAAGCATTCTCTGTAGGCCTCAAACCAGGGAGTGGTAGCTAGAAGAGTAGAAAAATGAGAAAAGATGATTAATACTAATGAACTATATTAAATATGTCGACAAAAAGGCTAATTACCAAGAGATATAATGGAAATTAGCTCAACTTTACTGGCCCAGTCCACTCACATTCTGACAAAAACACGTCAACTGCTTCACAGATGAAAATAAGACACTTGCCTTTTGCATAATAAAACAAGTGTTCACAATCACCAAGTCTTAATCCCATGGAGTGGAGCTTAAATAATTCACTGACGAAACAGAAATCAAACCCAAATCTCCTTTCTAAAGTCCATCTGAAGGAGGTCTAAGTGGCTAAAGCAAACAACACAAGTATCCCAACGTGCTTCCCATAAAATGTTCAAAGACAAAATTTCAATTGCGCCACGCAAGATGCTAAGACAGGTGACCAAAAGCCCTGACAAAGGGAGTGTCTTAAAGGACAGCAATGTCGAGAGGTTTAGAGAAGAAACTCCAGAACTGAGCTGAAACAGCTCAAGAGCCAACACAGAGGAGGGAAGGAAATTGGTAAAGCACCAGACCAAGGCTTTAATCAAATCAAAAAGAGTAAGTGCTGCTTGGTAGCACTGTCAGTGGCATTTTCCATCACTTTGTTGATGATGGACAGTAAACTGATGGGCCTGTAATTGGCCGGATTGGATTTGCCCTGCTTTTTGTGGACAGGACATACCTGGGCAATTTTCCACATTGCCGGGTAGATGCCAGATACCTGTACTGGAACGACAATGTTAACACTTGTATATTTTGCCTATTAATTAAAATCTACACGAAAGTGTTTTTGACACATCATTTGGTTCGGAGATGAGTTTAATTCGCTATGTCAATAAAACCTTAACTAGGGAATTTAGCAACCTACACTTGAATTTTCACAGATTCAATACTGCATCTAATCATGAAGTGAAACTAATCTACATTCAGTAAGAGTTCCAAGGCCCCACTAAACCAACGTGGAAAACTGCTGCTGTATCTCAACTAGGCAAAATAAATTCTAATATTTTGTCTACTTGGTTACTACTGCACCTGCAAAAGATTCACAAGGTGATTCACAGAATTAGATTACAAGAAAACAGCACCTTCACAGTCACAAGACTTTAAAAGATTGGATTGTGATTGGATTTATTTTTGTCACATGTATTAGCACAGTGAAAAGTATTGTTTGTGTGCTATACAGACAACACATACCGTTCATAGAGAGTGCAGAACGTAGTGTTATCATAGCTAGGATGTAGAGAAAGATCAACTTAGTGCAAGGTGGGTCCATTCAAAAGCAATGTAATTGTGGCATCACTGAATCAGGGCAGAGAAAAAAAAATTGTTCGAGGATCGCTATTTTCAGGCACAATTCCATAGAAACTAAGCAATGTCAAACGAGTCGCCCACTCCATTATTCCTGAGTGAGCTTCAGTAGCAATGTGCTAACAAGCTATTCAACCACGTGCAGCATCTCAGCAATGCCCAGTTGGTTTTCATCCAATCTTCACAGACTTGTAACTACAGGTAGGGTACAGTGAAGAGGCATTGCAGATGTAAGGACATAATACGCCACAGAACATCAAGTCTCACATGGTTCAGATATTGAGTAAATAAATTAAGAACTGGCGCAGTCCCAGGTGTCTCATCCTGTGCAAATTTAAAAAATGCTACAATGAAAATTTATCACTTTGGTCTTTTCGCATCACTAGCCATATTTATACTGCAGCTACTGTATCTTAGGAGTGCTCACTGCCATTTGGGACCAGGCAGACACAAACCCTGTTTAACACAGCAGAAACTCTAATGCTCCTGCCCATAAGAGAGCTTTCCATGTGTGCAGCTGCTCTCCCAGCCGTGAATGTTGAAGCGAAATCTCCAACCCTTCAGCATTTCCTCAGGTGATTTTCAGCACTATGTGAACTAGGTTTAAACACCACATGGATTCACGCAGCATCCATATTAAACCGGAAGAGTGTCAAAATGCTTTTCTCCGGAGGCAGATCAAGTCTTCGCTCCAGATGTACAAGGCAAGTCTGGCATCAGTGCAAACAGATATTAAAACGTAGAAAAAAAACCACACCATTAATATAAAAGGTTCCCAAATATTTTGGAGGCTCCAAAGACAACGCCCGCCCCCTCTGCGATTCATGCGCCATGTGCAATACTCTCCAAGAAACAGCAGCTTTTCACGGAAGGGAATTTTGTCAACTAACAAAACCATTGCTCAACACACAAAGAAACATAAAATGGCACAGTACCACCACTGAATGAGTCTGAGCTTAAAATAACACACTGGCTTCAGTCCTGTCTCAGAGTAGGATAAGCTTATGTGATAAACAAATTGCGGGGCATTTGGGAACACCAACTGTGTCAGTGGCTATTTTCGAGCAGCTTCTGTAATTTATTATTGATGTGAAAGTGTCAAGAAAACCCAACTTCACACAGACTTGGTGATGCCACATATTTTGACAGCTCTTTGGGAGAATTTGTGGAACTCTTTTCAAATTGGGAGCCACGACATGGAAATTGTCTCCTCAGAGACACCAGCAATAATCAAACTCCATTCTGACTCTCAAACCTGCAAAGTCCTCCAAAAAATAAACTTCAAACCCAAGCAGATTCCTGCAATCCATTGTCATCGTTTAAGAGAATTTCAACTCCATTTTGGGCAACTGTAAAACGAATACCCCATCCTTTATTTTCTGGGAGTGATATTTCAGTCCATTATGTCACAAAATATTGACAAAGTAAAAGTTTATTTCTTAGTCACAAGTAGGCTTACATTAAGAATGCAATGAAGTTACTGTGAAAATCCCCTAGTTGCCACATTCGGGTGCCTGTTCGGGTACACAGAGGGAGAATTTAGCATGGCAAATGCACCTAACCAGCACGTCTTTGGACTGTGGGAAGAAACCGGAGCAGCCGGAGGAAACCCACGCAGACACAGGGAGAATGCGCACACAGTGACCCAAGCCAGGAATCGAACTCGGGTCCCTGGTGCTGAGAGGCAGCAGTGCTAACACTGTGCCACCCCTTAGCAACATAGAGCAATATAGCTATGCAGCAACATAGCTACATAGGTCTGGGTGATGCAACCAGTGGTGAAATAGAGGCACTTGTCGATTACATCAAAAAGAAAGCTGTCGACAAAGCTGTAGTGACCAGCGGGGCATGGTTTTCACTTTCAACTGCAGTTTAAATCTGGCACCAAGACAAAGCGATCACTAGGCATCCAGCAGCAGGGTTATCAGCTGCCAAATCACATTGAGGTGTTCGCAAAATAAAACCAGCAAGATTTTTTATCTTTCAATTCTAATTTAAGCTTTCAGACGGTACAATAAATTGGAGACTGGGTTTAGATGGAAGCTGAAATAATCAATCTGAACAAATATTCTAAAACTGTGGAATCAGTAGAGAAATTTGTTATTCAAAAAATAAAAATAGCCTTTCATGGTCAACCAGGATGTTTAGCAGTAATTATCTGTAACCTTTCAGGGATCTTTACAGCAAGATTAACAGTGTGAAAGTGGAAGTTCCTGTCAACTCAGATTTCCCATCGAATGCAGTCTGGGAAGACCTCAACAGCGCAACCTCTGGAGAAGCATAGAATCATGGCCAGCCACTTTCCGACTTTGGCGTGATCACGTGTGGACTTCTGAAGTTGCCAGTTTCAGTGGAGGAACGATGACAAACACCGACACTTTCACAATTAGCACCACTTGCAAAGTCCAGCCCACTGTGTGACAACTGCTCAAGGAATCTTTTTTGGCAAATTTTAGCACCATAGAATCTCTACAGTGCAGAAGGAAAGTCATTCGGTCCATCGAGTCTGCACTGACTCACCAAAAGAGCATCTTACCCACACCCATCTGATGTGCCCCACCCCCCCAAAAATTAACTTGCACATCTTTGGACACTGAGGAGCAATCTAGCATGACCAATCCATCTAACTTATACATCTTTGGACTGTGGGAGGAAACCCATGCAGGGAGGACACAGACCATCACCCATGGTCGGAATCAAACCCAGATCCCTGGTGCTGTGAAGCAGCAGTGCTAACCACTGTGCCACCACAACAACTGGTGCATATTGATAATGCTACCATTCTTCACCTCCAAAAAAGGTATTGGAAATAACACCAAACATTCAACATAGAAACAGGCCACTTGATCCAACTAGTACATGTTACCATTTGTGCTCCACTCGAAGCTTCCCACCACCTTATCAGCACAGCCTTCTATTTGTTTCTTTCTCACATGCTCAAACTGAAGAAATTTACAGTACAGAAGATTTTACCCATCCTGGTCTGTGCTGACCAAACAGTAAGTTATCGGGCTGAACCCTGCCTGCTAGCTCTCAGTCTGTACTGTTTTCCTCCTCTCCACTACCTAAGTGACCTTTTCAAATTTTATTTATTAGTGTCACAAGTAGGCTTACATTAACACTGCAATGAAGTTACTGTGAAAATCCCCTAGTCACCACGCTCCGGCACCTGTTCGGGTACACAGAATTTAGCGTGGCCAATGAACCTAACCAGCACGTCTTTCAGACTGTGGGAGGAAACCGGAGCACCCGGAGGAAACCCATGCAGACACGGGGAGAACGTGCAGACTCTGCATTGACAGTGACCCAAGCCGGGAATCGAACCTGGATCCCTGGCGCTGTGAGGCAGCAGTGCTAACCACTGTGCCACCCCCAATAGACACCCGAATTCTCTCTTTAGCCTCCTCTGTTCCAAAAATGATAACCCCTGCCTCCAATATTTCCTTATAAGATTTCAAGTTCTGGCAACTTAGTCATTGTCTCCATACCCTCCCTAGTGCGATCACTTTCTTGCCGAAATGCAGTGGCCAAAACTGGAGCAGCAAGTCTCAGCTGTGGTATACCTAGTGTTCTATACTGTCCTACCTCAACCTCACTGCAATCTACAATCAATTTTTGAATCATTTGCAAACTTTGTAATCATTCCTCCTATATTAAAGTCTATACTATTGATAAGTATCACATATTTTGCACTTCTTAAATGCATCTATACAGTTTGCCACAACTGCTCCTTGTGGTAACGAGTTCCACATTCTCACTGCTCCCATTTGTTAAATTCATTTTATTTAGAATTTTAAAAATTCACTGACCGTTCTATTAAATGTTTCTATTTCTCATATATATAGATCATAGAATCATAGGGGTCTTCAGCCCATCGCGTCTGCAGTCAAAAACAACCACTTAACTATTCTAATCTCATTTTCCAGCACACAGTTTTGTATGCCTCGCAACTGCACATTTAAATACTTCTTACATGTTGTTATGAGGGTCTCTGCCTCCACCACCCTTTCAGGCAGAGTGTTCCAGACTCCTACCACCCTGAAATTTTGAGCAATTCCCCCAATAGTCGCTCTTGCGGAGAAAGAAAATGTAAAATCAGAAATGCTGTGGGGTCGGAGATGAGTTGATGCAGTGAATGAGAACTAGTGCTGGTTCTCATTCACTGCATCAACTCATCTCATTATTATCTCTCTATCTCACTATGAAATAATGAGGGCACAGAGGTTTCGCCTCACCACTTCTGGATGTTCTGTCATGTCAGCAATTCCAGGTGTCAGACAGCAATATTAGCTGCTCAGCACTTCCCATCCACATAACATTGATGCCATTCCGACCAAGGGCATCAAATACATGGGAGCACCACCACCAGCAAGTCCCCTCCAAGCCACACACCACCCTGACTTGAAAAGATACCATTCTTTCACTGTCCCTGGGTCAAAATCCTCCCTAAAAGCACTGTGGTTGCACCAACACCAAATGGGCTGCAGTGCTTCAGGAAGGCAGCTCACCACCACCACCTTCTCAATGGACAATTATGGATGGGCAATAAATGCTGATGAAGTCAGCGACACCCACATCCCATGAACAAATAAAAATGCTGGCAATTGCAAGTCTTCCATCAATCATGAGATTCTCTGAATTTATTACTATTTGGTACGGGACAGTAGAGTTTGCCTCAAGAACACAGGCAGAGGCTTCTACTTGTAACTCAGTCACAGCGCGAGAGTCCGAGGACAGTAGAAATTCTGTGGGATGTCTTTAAAGTGTCCCCAAAAAGAGGACCAATATTTCCATCAACTCATGGGAAGCTGTGGCTTGCGATCATCCAAAATGGAGAAGATTCATCCAGGAAGACACTGAACACATGGAGACTGTCAGGAAAGTGTCGAGGTAAAGCTAGGTATCGCACTGACAGCACAAACCTCCAAACCATCTACCCAACTCTTCAAGCACCATCTGCCCCACATGTGGAAGAGTCGACATTGGATTTACGAGCCACTCAATGCATCAAGCCAGAGGGGAAGCAAGTCATCCTCGATCCTGAGGGACACCTAAGAAGACTACTCCACACTTCCATTACCTTCACCCATCATATCATTTGAAAACATAGCATGGTTCACTTCTGAGTGCAGGAGGTTTGCTGTTCTACCGATATGCAAGTTGCTTGTTCTCATGCTGTCCTGACCTTTAGACAGAGATAGAGTATTTTCACCAGAATAAATCCAAATTAAAGTGGAAAATATACTTTCCTTTTTCTTTTAAAGTGGTTTTACTTCCTGAGATCAACATCTTCTACTTTAAGCTCCCAAAAATGCTCCTTCGCAATTTATAAACACCAACTATCAGTCTCAAATTATACACAACATGACATTAATACTATCCTTCAGGTTTTTTTTCATTCATGGTTAGGTGCTCAGTGACCCTAGCAAAACCCAAATTGGGCATCACCAAGCAGGTTCTGCTTGATAGCACTGTTGATAATCACTTTACTGATGATCGAGAGTAGACTGATTGGGCAGTAATTGGCCAGGTTGGATTTGTCCTGCTGTGTGTACAGGACATACATGGGCAATTTTCCATATTGCCAAAGATGTGCTGGTTAGGTTGATTGGCCATGCTAAATTGACCCGAGTGTCAGGAAGATTAGCAGGGTTAATGTGTGGGGTTACCAGAATAGGGCATGGACAGGATTGTGGTCGGTACAAGCTCGAAGATAGACTGCGGATAGTTGGGAACCTGTCTCGGGGGCAGGGAATTCATATGGTGTTCATGGAAGTGGAAATGACTAGGGTTGGGAAGCATTTTCCGATCAGGGCCATTGTGATCTCCTGGACTCGTTTCGATCGCCTCAGGGGGTCGGAGAGGAATTTCCCAGATTTTTTTTCCCCCATATTGGCCCTGGGGTTTTTCACTCTGGGTTTTCGCCTCTCCCTGGGGATCACATGGTCTGGAATAGGGGGGTGGGGGTGAGTTAATAGGTTGTAATGAACAAAGCATCATAGCTGTGAGGGATAGCTCGGTGGATAGGATATTGGTATGTAGATAGGCTGGAAAATTGGGCGGGGATCCTGGATTCAGGATTCAATCCTGGACCGGTGCGGGCTTGGAGGGCCGAAGGGCCTGTTCCTGTGCTGTATTGTTCTTTGTTCTTTGTTCTCTTTGTTCTCTTTGAAGGGCCAAAGGGCCTCATTCTGTACTGTAGGGATTCTATGATTGCCAGGTAGATGCCAGTGTTGTAACGGTACTGGAAGAGCTTGGCTTGGGAATGGCAAGTTCTACAGCACAAGTCTTCAGTACTATTGCCGGAATGTTATCAGGGCCCATTGCCTTTGCAGTATCCAGTGCCTCCAACTGTTTCTTGATACCAAATGGAGTGAATCAAATTGGCTGGAGACTGGCATCTGAGATGCTGGGGGCCACTAGAGGCGGCCAAGATGGATCATCCACTTGGCATTTCTGGCTGAAGATTGCTGCGAATGCTTCAGCCTTATCTTTTGCACTGATGTGCTGGGCTCCGCCGTCACTGAGGATGGGGATATTTGTGGAGCCTCTTCCCCCAGTGAGTTGTTTAATTGTCCACCACCATTCAGGACTGGGTGCAGCAGGACTGCAGAAGTCAGATCTGATCGGTTGGTTGTGGGACCATTAGCTTTATCACTTGCTGATTGGCATGCAAGTAGTCCTGTTTGGTAGCTTCATCAGGTTGACGCCTCATTTTTAGGTATGTCTGGTCCCCCTTCACTCTCCATTGAACCAGGGTTGATCCCCTGGTCTGATAGTAATGGTTAAGTGGGGGATATGCCAGGCCATGCGGTTGCAGATTGTGCTGGAATACAGTTCCAGCCCACAGTGCCTCATGGATGCCCCGTCTGGAGTTGATAGATCTGTTCGAAGTCTGTCCCATTTAGTATAGTGATAGTGCCAAACACGATGGAGGTTATTCTCAATGTTAAGGCAGGACTTCGTCTCCACAAGGACTGTGCGGTGGTCACTCTTACAGATACTATCATGGACAGATGTATCTGCAGCTGGCAGATTGGTAAGGATGAGGTCAAGTACGTTTTTCCTCTTGTTGATTCCTTCACCACCTGCTGCAGACCCAGTCTAGCAGTCCTTTAGGACCTGAACAGCTTGATCTGTAGTGCTGCTGCCACCGAGCCACTCGGTGGACATTGAAATCCCCCACCCAGAGTATATTTTGCACCCTTGCCACCCTCAGTGCTTCCTCCAAATGTTATTCAACATGGAGTACTGATTCATCAACTGAAGGAGGATGGTACATGGTAACCAGTAAGAGGTTTACTTGCCCATGTTTCACCTGAAGCCATGAGACTTCTGGGGACCGGAGTCGATGTTGAGGAATTCCAGGGCAACTCCCTCCGACTGTTTACCACTGTGCTGCCACCTCTGTTGGATCGGTCCTGCTGGTGGGACAGGACATATCCAGGGTTGGTAATGGTGGTGTCTGTAAGGTATGATTCTGTGAGAATGACTATGTCAGGCTGTTGCTTGACTGGTCTGTGAGACAGCTCTCCCAATTTTGGCACTAGCGCCCAGATGTTAATAAGGAGGACTTTGCAGGATCAACAGGGCTGTTTGTTTTGCCATTGTCTTTTTCGGTGCCTAGATAAGTACGAGGTGATCCATCCAGTTATACCTTTGTTGAGACTAGCGATTGAAATGGAGTGGCTTGCTAGGCCATTTCAGACAACAGTTGAGAGTCAACCACATTGCTGTGGATCTGGAATCACATGTAGGCCAGACCAGGTAAGGACGGCAGATTTCCTTTCCTAAAAAGGACATTAATGAACCAGATGGGTTTTTCCGATAATGGTTTAAGAACATAAGAAATAGAAGCAGGAGTAGGCCATCTGGCCCTTCGAGCCTGCCCCGCCATTCAACAAGATCATGGCTGATCTGAAGCGAATCAGTTCCACTTACCCGCCTGCTCCCCATATCCCCTAATTCCCTTATCGATCAGAAAACTATCTATTTTCATGGTCATCACTAGATGCTTAATTGCAGATTTTTTTTTATTGAATTCAAATTCCATCATCTGGCAGGATTCGAACTCGGGTCCCCAGAACATTAGCTGAGTTTCTAGATCAATAGTCTAACGATAATACTCGGCCATCACCTCCTCTGTACTTGACTTCTAACCAAGTTTTGTTTTTAAATGGCAAATCCCCACTTGCTCCCATTAAGTTTGAATTTTTTTGTACTCGCGCAACTAACTTGGTTATCTTGGCACTAGTATCTTCCCAAGATTTGAAAATAAAGCCTGACCCAGTTAAACTTCCAGCACTTCTTTGGAAATCTTTGTGAAGTGGCTGGGGGGAGTCGGATATGGAAGGAGTTAACTTTAGCATTACAACACTAGTTGGGCAATTCTTCAGGATTTGCTCCGGCTTTGGCAGGCATTACTTCACCAGGAATCCTGCTTACACATGCGACGATGATTCCTGGCCTATTGCAGATCAGGTAAAATCCAACAAAAGCAAACAACAAATTTGTTTTCTCTTGGTCCCCGAAAACCTGACAGTGCAAACATCTTCCCCTGCCCCTAACCCCCTTCACCCCCAGCTTGGGGACTTCTACATCAATGGAACAAACATGCTGCTTCATAACATGTTGTAAACAGTTTAAACATTGCACAACAGCTCTATGGTATCCTTTTCACAATCCTCGAGGGGGGACCTGGTTTACTGCAGGAACTGTTCCTAAGCGTTAACAGTATTAGATGCATTCAACTCTTCTGGCATTACTAACCCTAAGTGGTCATTGGTCAGTTACGTACTGTAGTCCCGCTAACATTACACAATCAAAATTAGTTTGATGAACCAGATCGTTTCTAAACAGAAACGTAGGAATTCAATGCTTGAAAAATATGAGATTATATAGTCAGCTTTACCTTCCCCTTCCTCATTTGTGGTTATTGTGAAACAATATTTTTTTTATTTTAAAAAGGGTACAGTTTCTGCAACAAGGGTAAAATCCTGCATGTGCGTAAATGTTTTATAAATAGCTCCACGTTATGAATTGGGCATTAATCCTGTTTTTACTGCCAAGGTTCAGTATCAAATCTCAATAGACAGAGCTTGGGGAGATGGTATAATGGTAATGTTACTGGAGTAGTAATCCTTCATTGATTGCTGTAAGATACCCATCTGGTTCACTCATATCCTTTAAAAGGAGGGAAATTTGCCTTCCTTACCTGGTCTGGCCTGGCCTGTGACACCCCGGACCCACAGCGACATGCTGGACTCTTAACTACCCTTTGACACGGCCTAGCAATCCACTCAGTTCAAGGGCCATAAACGCTGGCCCGG
The DNA here is from genome assembly GCF_964213995.1 of Mustelus asterias. Classification (NCBI taxonomy): domain Eukaryota; kingdom Metazoa; phylum Chordata; class Chondrichthyes; order Carcharhiniformes; family Triakidae; genus Mustelus; species Mustelus asterias. The sequence continues at coordinate 7,843,467 of NC_135807.1, forward strand.
CCAGCGACACAGACATCCGAAGAACAAAAAAATCTCACCCATCGCAACTGAACTATTGCATCATATTAGGTTGGGTTAGAACGATGCGCTACTTCTGAAACCTTGCAAACTAATTTGCCCCCAGACTACACTTGACCGTTAACGAGTCTCTGTACATTCGCACCAAGCAAACGCTAAGTCATAGCCATCTCCAACAAGAAAGAATCTAACCATCACGCCTTGACATTCAATAGCATTACCAAAATGCGAAGTGATGCATTTTGGTAGAACTAATGTAGGGAGGAGCTATATGATAAATGGCAGAACCATAAAGGGTGTAGATACGCAGAGGGACCTGGGTGTGCAAGTCCACAGATCCTTGAAGGTGACGTCACAGGTGGAGAAGGTGGTGAAGAAGGCATATGGCATGCTTGCCTTTATAGGACGGGGCATAGAGTATAAAAGTTGGGGTCTGATGTTGCAGATGTATAGAACGTTGGTCCGGCCGCATTTGGAATACTGCGTCCAGTTCTGGTCGCCACACTACCAGAAGGACGTGGAGGCTTTGGAGAGAGTACAGAAAAGGTTTACCAGGATGTTGCCTGGTATGGAGGGGTTTAGTTATGAGGAGAGATTGGGTAAACTGGGGTTGTTCTCCCTGGAAAGACGGAGGATGAGGGGAGACTTAATAGAGGTGTATAAAATTATGAAAGGCATAGATAGGGTGAACGGTGGGAAGCTTTTCCCCAGGTCGGTGATGACGTTCACGAGGGGTCATAGATTCGGGGGGGGGGGGGGGGGGGGGGCGGTTTAAAACACAGATATCAGAAGGACATATTTTACAGAGGGTGGTGGGGGCCTGGAATGCGCTGCCAGGGAAGGTGGTGGAGGCGGACACACTGGGAACGTTTAAGACTTATCTAGATAGCCACATGAACGGAGTGGGAATGGAGGGATACAAAAGAATGGTCTAGTTTGGACCAGGGAGCGGCACGGGCTTGGAGGGCCGAAGGGCCTGTTCCTGTGCTGTATTGTTCTTTGTTCACTAAATCCCCCACTAACACCCTCCTGGAGGTTACCATTGGCCTGAAACTGAACCAGCTATATAAATCCTGTGGTTTCAAGAGCTGGTCAGAGGTTAGAAATCCTGCAGCAAGCAACTTAACCCGACTCCCCAAAGCCTGTTCAAAGCACAAGTTCGGAAAGTCATAGTTACACTTGCCTGGATGAGTACAGCCCTAATATGCAAGAAGCTCAACACTATCCAAGACAAAATAGCCCACTTGATTAGCACCCCTTCCACAAACATTCACTCCCTGCACCACCAATGCAGTGGCAACCATCTACAAGATGCACTGCAGCAATTCACCAAGGCTCCTTAGCACCTTTCAAACCAGCGAGCGCAACCATCTAGAAAGACAAGAACAGCAATCACATGGGAATACCACCACCTGGAAATTCCTCTAAGTCACACACCATCCTGATTTGGAAATATATTGCCGTTCCTTTACTGTCGTTGGGTCAAAATCCTGGAACTCCTTCCCCAACACCATGGGTGTGCCTACTGCAGTGGTTCAACAAGGCAGTTCAGCACCAACTTCTCAAAGGTAATTAGGGCTGGACATAAACTGCTGGCCTCGACAATGTCCACACTCTAAAACGGAATAAAAACAGAAAGCGCAGGGAGTTTGGAAGTTAAAACTTATCTCCTTGTTTCTCTCTATACAGTTATCTTGAACTTAATGAAACAGAAGCCAGTAGCTTGTTGGTCAAGGGGTATGATTCTTGCTTTGGGGGTTTCAGAGTTTGAGGAGGGTCCCGGGTTCAAATCATGAACGAGCCTTTTAATGTTTTTTCCTAACCACATCACAGGTTCCATACGTATAAGGCTGCAGACCAAGTGGCGGATAATGGGATTTGAAAAAAGATAGGTGCTTGATGGCTGGTGTAGAAACAATGGGCTGAAGAGCTTCTTTTTTGTGCTGTAAAACTCTAAAGAAACAAAGTTCCCAGAGGAATAAAAATGCATATTGTGCATTTCAATGTGCAAGGGACCTTACAGTGAGGTCCTACAATCCCAAAATTATAAACTTTGCACATTTAAAAAAGGTGAAAACTGCAATTGTACACATGAATGCAAACCCATTATGCAAGTATTATAGCATTAGTCTCAAAATGCAGGCAATAGCAACTTTCCATATACAATTACAACACAAAAATAGGGCTTTCAGCAACAACCCTCACGAGAAAGAATTTCAACTCAACTCAGTCTTCAACAGTAGACCTTGCACTTAAACTGCGTCCTCGGTTCTAGTCTCTCCCACAAGTGGAAACATCCTTCCGGTATCTACCCTGTAAGATCCTGAGGCTACTTTATGTTTCAATATCACCTCTCATTCTTCTAAACTCCAATGGGTATTGCCCCAACCTGTTCAACCTTCCTTCATAGGATAAGCCCCTCAACCCAGGATGAGTTGAGTAAACCTTCTCTGAACTGTAGGGAGAGGAGCAGAAATCCGATACTCCCGATTCCTGACACATCACAGCTTATTAACAAGGAAGGAAAAATTTAAATGTTACCAATCCTGTTGCCTCTCATTTGGTATGCTCCAATTATCATTCTGTATCAGTGAAATTGAGGCAGTCAATTTTACACCAAATTAGGAAAGCAATTAAATAATGCCAATTGCTCCTTGGTTTAAGGGTAAAACAGGATAAGAGATAGTCAGAGTGCTTTTCCCCACCACATGGCTACATTTTAAAAATATAATATGTTCCAAGGATTATTGGAATGCTGCCATTTATAAGAATAGAAATTCCTGGAGAACAAATTCATAGGATGAACAAAATGTCCAGTTATTATGCTCTGCACAATGTAACATTGCTCGTGTGGATTTAACAATTAATCAGTATTGAGGAGCTGGTGTTCTCCAATGACTGACCCCCACTCAACAGGCAAGAGGAAACAACATTTAAAAATACACAAGGACACCATAGATTGCTGAAAATAAGCTTTCTAACAAGTGGGAGCGGTCCACAAGGTCAGATACAAGCCTGCGTTTTTCTCCTTGAAGTCAAGGATTGTATGTCATGTACCCAAAAGCAACTCAAAACTGAAGGAATAAAACCCTAAGAAACCTCACACTATGAAATGACAGAGACTCTGTCATACACTGAGCTCAAGATCAGAATCTGGAAGCACAAACACCAGGTTAACTAGTTTTTGACATCATAACAGAATATTTACTTCACTGGATCCGAAGTGCACAAACTCCACAATGTTAATACAACTGTACATTGTGTAATTCCATCCCAATAATTAGTCTCTATATAATACTTTTTAATCTACGGAAACATGCAAGAATCAATCTGCTGTTTGCTAAGCAACAGAATACAGAAGTACCCAGGTTGAAATCAGTTGATCTGTGTGGTTAGAAACTCAAGGTTGAGCATTAGAAATGCACCTCATGTTACTGGTGGGCCTAAGTGGCATCTCCAGGGTGCCATGAGTGGGAGCAGCCTGCTTTGTTCAATGTACAAGAATGATGCAAGTATCCTTGGCCCTTATTCTAGTGGGTCATTGATCCTGGTTTAGCTCGATTTGAGTTGGACAGTAGTAACTGTGTTTATATGGGTCAGGTGGAGGGTTTTTTAAGCAGGGGGAGCAGGTCACCCTCCCCCGAGATGCCCCTTTTTGGGACTTCTGGACCACTCTCCTTGAGACTCGGTTCCTCTGGGGATATAGTATCCTGTTGGCTGCAGGGTTCAATGAGAGTCTAAGTGCTTTGGTTCAGCGTTGTTGGAGCTTTTGATTGGAGATTAGGCTGTATGGGAGAATTGGTCACCCTCCAATTGGTCTTGTATAGGGACATCCGAGCAATATTCTGATGGCACGGTGGCACAATGGTTATCACTGCTGCCTCACAGCACCAGGGACTGGGTTCGATTCCCAGCTTGGGTCTCTGCAGAGTCTGCAGAGTCTGCGAGTCTGCGAGTGTGTGCGTGTGTGGTTTCCTCCCACAGTCCAACGACGTGCTGGTTAGGTGCTTTGGCCATGCTAAATTCTCAGTGTACCCGAACAGGCACCTGGGCAGGGTATCCTCTTTCTTGAGGTTATACATAGAAACACAGAAAATAGAAAGTAGGCCATTTGGCCCCCTCGGGTCTGCTCCACCCATTCATTGTCATGGCTGATGATCAAATACAATACCCAGATCCTGCCCCCTCCCCCACCCACCACCACATCATTTCATCCTTTTAGCCAAGAGCTACATCTTCTTGAAATCTCAATGTTTTGGCCTCAACTATTTTGTGGTCGTGAATTCCACAGATTCACCACTCTCTGGATGAAGAAATTTCTCCTCACTTCAGTCCTAAAAGATTTACCTTTTATCCTCAACTATGACCCCCTAATTCTGTACATCCCATCATCGGGAACATTTTTTTTTTGAATCTACCCTATCTGAAGTCCAATAACTATAATCCTAACCAACCTCCCCTCATATCAGTCCTGCCATCCCAGGAATCAGCCTGGCAAACCTTGGCTGTACTCACTACAAGAAGTCTCACAACACCAGGTTAAAGTCCAACAGGTTTATTTGGTAGCAAATACCATTGGAGATGCCGGCGTTGGACTGGGGTAAGCACAGTAAGAAGTCTCATCACCAGGTTAAAGTCCAACAGGTTTATTTGGTAGCAAATACCAAATAAACCTCTTGGACTTTAACCTGGTGTTGAGAGACTTCTTGCTGTGCTTACCCCAGTCCAACGCCGGCATCTCCACATCATGTACTCACTATAGCAAGAATAACTTTCCTCAGATAAGGACAGTAAAACTGTACACACTGCTTCAGGTGTGGCCTCACCAACACCCTATACAATTGCAGTAAAACATCCCTATTCCTATACTCAAATCCTCTCGCTATGAAGGACAATGCAGGCATCATTTGCCTTTACTGCCTGCACGCTTACTTTCAGCAACTGAGGACACCACAATCTCAAGTATCCACCTCTCAATTTACACCCAAATAATAATTACTTCCTATTTTTGCTGCCAAAGTGGAGAACCTCATTTATCCACATCATACTGCATCTGCCATGTAAATGTCCACTAAGCCTGACAAAATCACGTTGAAATATCTCTACATCCTCTTCACAGCTCACCCTCCCACCCAACTTTGTATCATCTGCAAATTTAGAGATAATAGATTTACTGTGAACAGTTGGGGTCCGAACACAGATCCCTGCAGTAACCCACTAATCACTGTCTGCCAATCTGAAAAAGACCATTTATTCCAACTCTTTGCTTCCTGTCTGCTAACCAGGTCATGCTGTTCTGTTCCTGATATCCTTTTAACGAAAGGATACACTGCTCGACCAAGTCTGGTATCTACTGGCGCGGTGCAAGAATCTTTAGCTTACTGGCTCCTGTATATGAGAATATGCGCTGCCACAACAGGCCTTGGGCCAATGGCAGTGTCCCAACGTTCCCCTTTCTCCGGAATATCCTTCCATTGCTTGGAGGTCTCAGGATGCTGAGTTAGGGTCCAAATTGGTTGTATTTTACCCCATAATGGATTCTGTATAGTGTGGATCTCTGTCTTTGTTATGCTGTGGAGGTGGTGTGCACCATAGGATCATGTGCATAGAATCCCTACAGTGCAGAAGGAGGCCATTTGCCCCATCAAGTCTGCACCGACCACAATCTCACCCAGACCCTATTCCCATAACCCCTTATATGTACCCGACTAATCCCCCTGACACTAGGGTTAATTTAGCATGGCCAATCAACCTAGCCCACACATCTTTGGACTGTGGGAGGAAACGCACACAGACAAGGGGCAAATGTGCAGACTCCACACAGACAGTGACCCAAGGCCAGAATTGAACCAGGGTCCGCGGAACTGCGAGGCAGCAGTGCTAACCACTGTACCACCGTGCTGCCATGGTGATCCCTCTTTTTTTCTGGTATCCTTTCATGATCCATACGAATGGAGACACCGGCTAAAACAAATGATAATCTGAATCATTTGTTTGGCATTTGGTCTTTTCTGTATGTGAAATAATAATCACTCTCTACTGTACTAAACGTTGGGTATTTGGTGTGCCTTATGTAAAACGCTCAACATTTTTTAAAAAATGCACCTCATACACAGACATCTCACTGATTGTGAATAATGGCCCCATTTAATATTCCCAGTGCACCAAGTGCCATGACGATTCACGACCATTTCATAGTCACTGTCGATAGTTTTCAGTTTCAGATTTTATCAATTGAATTTAAACTCTATCAGCTACCTAGAGCATTCATCTGGGTTTTTGGATTACTAGTCCAGTGACATTACCCGTATGCCACCATCTTCCCCAAACATTACAACATTGTGCATTCATATAGCACCTCCCAATGAATGAGTGCGGTATACAAAATAAGGTAAATGTACTGGTGGCGCAGAGTGAAATTGGGTATGATGTTGTGAGCATCACAGACATGGCTGCAAGGGGATCAGGGCTGGGAGCTAAATATCCAAGGGTACACATCCTATCAAAAAAACAGGCAGGTAAGCAGAGGGGGGTGGGGTTGCCTTATTAGTAAATGAAATTAAAGCAATAGCAAGACGTGATATAGGATCAGATGCAGAATCTGTGTGGATAGAGTTGAGGAACTGCAAAAGGTAAAAAGATCCTGATGGGAGTTATGTACAGGCTACCAAGCAATATTCAGGATATGAGGCACAAAATACACCAGGATATAGAAAAGGCGTGTAAGAAAGGCAACATTACTGTGATCATGGGGGGGGGCTTCAATAGTCAGGTGGACTGGGAAGTGGATCCAAGAAAAGAATTTGTGGAATGTCGATGAGATGGCTTTTTGTAGCCCACGAGGGAACAAGCAATTCTGGATTTGATGACGTGTAATGAGGCAGGCTTGATGGGAGCTTATGGTGAAGAAACCCTTTTAGAGACAGTCACCTCCAAATAGGATAGAATTCACCCTGCAGTTTGAGGTGGAGAAGCTGGAATCAGATGTAAACGGTATTGCAGTTGAGTAAAGGCAACTACAGAGACATGAGGGAGGAGCTGGCCAGAGTTGACTGGAAGAGGAGCCCAGCAGGAATGACGGTGGAGCAGCAATGGCAGGAGTTTCTGGGAGTGGTTTGGGAGACAGTAGAATTTCATCCCAAGCAGCATACCAAGGGGAGGACAAGGCAACCTCGGCTGACGAGGGAAGTCAGGGACAGCATAAGAGCAAAGGAAAAAGCATACTATGTGGCAAAGGTTAGTGGGAAGCCTTTAAAAACCAGAGGACAATTAAAAAAGCAACGGATTTCGGAAGCAGATAGCTGAAGAGATTGTGGAGGCATTAGTGGTGATCTTTCAGGAATCACTGGATTCAGGGTGGGTCCCAGAGGACTGGATATTCACTAATGTAACACCCCTGTTTAAGCAAGGAGGCAAAAGATGGAAAGTCACAGGCTGGTTAGCCTGACTTTGGTCATTGATAAGATGTTGGAGTCCATTATTAGGGATGAGATTTCAGAGTACTTGGAAGCTCATGGTATAATCGGGCAAAGTCAACATTGTTTCATCGAAGGGAGGTCATGCCTGAGAAATCTGTTAGAATTCTTTGAGGTGGTAATGAGCAGGTTAGACAAAGCAGAGCCAGTGGACGTTATCTACTTGGATTTCCAGAAGGCCATGGACAAGATGCTGCTGAAGGTAGGAGCCCATGGTGTTCGAGGCAAGATACAAGCATGGATCAAAGATTGGCTGACTGGCAGAAGGCAGAAAATGGGGATAATGGGGTCCTTTTCAGGATGACAGTCAGTAACTAGTGGGGTTCTGCAGGGGTCAGTGTGGGGACCACAACTTTTCACTTTATACACCAATGATCTAGATGAAGGAATTGAGGGCATTGCAGCTAGGTTTACAATTGATACAAAGTTAGGTGGAAGGGCAGGTAATATTGAGGCAGCAGGAGGCTCCAGAAGGACTTGGACAGGTTAGATGAGTGGGCAAAGAAGTGGCAAATGGGAAAGTGAGAGGTTATGCACTTTGGTAGGAAGATTAGAGGCGTTGACTATTTTGTGAATGGGGAGAGAATTCAGAAATCAGAAGCACAAAGGGACTTGGGAATCCTAGTTCAGGATTCTCTTACGGTTAACTTGCAGGTTTAGTAGTTAGGAAGGCAAATGTGATGTGAGCATTCATATTGAGGGGACTCGAATACAAAAGCAGGGATGTACTGCTGAAGTTTTAAGAGGCTCTGGTCAGGTCACATTTGGAATATTGAGAGCAGTTTTGGGCCCTGTATCTAAGGAAGGATGTGCTAGCCTTGGAAAAGATCAAGAGAAGCTTCACAGAAGTTGATAGGCACAGGATAATGGAGAAAGTGGAAATCATCTTGTTACAGCAGTGACTGCACTTTTAAAAAATTCATTTGCTGGATGTGGGCATCACTCTCAGGACCAGCATTTATTACCATCCCTAATTACCCTTAGAAAGGTGGCAGTGAACTGCCTCCTTGAACGATTGTCGGGCAATACAGCAGGATATAGATAGGCTGGAAAATTGGGCGGAGAGGTGGCAGATGGAATTTAATCCGGATAAATGCGAAGTGATGCATTTTGGAAGAAATAATGTAGGGAGGAGTTATACAATAAATGGCAGAGTCATCAGGAGTATAGAAACACAGAGGGACCTAGGTGTGCAAGTCCACAAATCCTTGAAGGTGGCAACACAGGTGGAGAAGGTGGTGAAGAAGGCATATGGTATGCTTGCCTTTATAGGACGGGGTATAGAGTATAAAAGCTGGAGTCTGATGATGCAGCTGTATAGAACGCTGGTTAGGCCGCATTTGGAGTACTGCGTCCAGTTCTGGTCGCCGCACTACCAGAAGGACGTGGAGACATTGGAGAGAGTGCAGAGAAGGTTTACCAGGATGTTGCCTGGTATGGAGGGTCTTAGCTATGAGGAGAGATTGGGTAGACTGGGGTTGTTCTCCTTGGAAAGACGGAGAATGAGGGGAGATCTAATAGAGGTATACAAGATTATGAAGGGTATAGATAGGGTGAACAGTGGGAAGCTTTTTCCCAGGTCGGAGGTGACGATCACGAGGGGTCACGGGCTCAAGCTGAGCGGGGCGAAGTATAACTCAGACATCAGAGGGACGTTTTTTACACAGAGGGTGGTGGGGGCCTGGAATGCGCTGCCAAGTAGGGTGGTGGAGGCAGGCACGCTGACATCGTTTAAGACTTACCTGGATAGTCACATGAGCAGCCTGGGAATGGAGGGATACAAACGATTGGTCTAGTTGGACCAAGGAGCGGCACAGGCTTGGAGGGCCGAAGGGCCTGTTTCCTGTGCTGTACTGTTCTTTGTTCTTTGATTGCAGCCTCTTTGGTTCGTGGTTAGGGAGGGAATTCCAGAATTTTGACCCAGTGACAGTGAAGAAACAGCGATATCTTTCCAAGTCAGGATGTGTCTGCTTGTCCTTCTAAATGGTAGCGGTCGTAGGCATAGAAGGTGCCATCTGAGGAGCCTTGCTGAGTTCCTGCACTGTGTCTTTAGATTATACAGCTGCTATTGTGCATCAATGGTAGAGGGAGTGGATGTTTCTGGATGGGGTGCCAAATCAAGCAGGCTGCTCTCGATGATGTCGAGCTTCTGGAGTGTTCTTGGAGCTGCACACATCTGGACAAGTGAAGGGTATTCCATCATACTGCTGACTTGTATCTTGTAGATGGCAGACAGGCTTTAGGGAGTCAGGTGGTGAATACTTCGGTGAATACTGCAATACTTCTTTGAATAGTCCAATTCTTTTTCTGGTCAATGGTCACACCAGGATGATTTTGATAGTGGGGGAAAATCCGCAATGGTATTATCGTTGTATGTCATGGGACGATGACTAGGTTTTCTTTTGTTCAAGATGGTCATTGCCACACAAGTGCCAGGCACAAATGTTACCTGCCACTTGTCACCCCAAGCCTGATGTTGTCCAGGTCTTGCTGCACTTGGACATGGACTGTTTCAGTATCTGAGTCGTCGCGAATGATGCTGAACATTATACAATCAGTGAACATCCCCACTTCTGACCTTATGATGGAGAAGGGTCATTGTTGAAGGAGCTGAAGATTGCTGGGCCCAGAACACAACTGCAGTGTCCTGTAACAGATTATTGGCTTAAACAACCATCTTATTTGCTCGGTATACATTTGAAGGTCCTTCACTCACGATCAAAAGGAAATGGAATAATTAGCTGAAGAGCAATTTGCAGGGTTCTGTGGATATGCTGAAGGTATTGGATGAGCAGAGTTGCTTCTGCAGAGAGCTAGCACATTCCAGACAGGCCACATAACCACCTTGTCGAACAGGTGGATATCCATTTACCAAATTCGACAGCAGAAGACATTCTGATAATTCAGAACTGTTTTGTGATATAATAGTTTGTATAAATACTAGTTTCCACTCTTTCCTTCTGGATCTTCTCCCTGCCCAGAAGCAACCTCCTCCTGGGGGAAAGACCCAGCTCTTCAGTACAGGTTTCAATGAGCATCACTTGCTCCCAACTCACTCTGAAGCAGGACCAGGTTTACTCTTAAAAGGGGCCTGCATTTCTAACAACATCATTTCTGTGCTATAACCATTCTATGATTCTAAATGCTTTATGACATCTGGAGTTTGAGAAGGGCAATATATAAATAGAAGATCTTCCAACGTACGAGCAACAATTCATATTTGTTGCAAAAGAATGGACTTGAACTTTGTCAGTCTTATCAGATACACCGCTCCTGGCAACATGAATATAGCAAATAAGTTCTCAGAGGTAATCCAGATTACACCAAATACCACCGTTTATTTAGCAGGTCTCATTTCTCAAAATGTTCATTTTCTTTCCTCCTGCAATTTTGCATTAAAAGAATAAGTAGCATATTTCCAAATAAAATTCAACCAATGTCCATGGTAAAACAAACCAAGTTAACAGTCATATTGGGTTAAACTGTTAACACAAAAAACACAAGTCAATACTCAGTGCGCAGAGCAGGTTAAGGATATAGCCAATAGAACCAAAGCAAAGAATGAACAAACGTCATTAGAAGAAAAACAAGTTTGCTCGGAGAATACATTTGAGTTTAATATGCCTTGGAGGCACTTCAAAAAATCATTACTCCAGCTTTAAAAATGGAGTAGCTGAATCCGATATAGACCGACAACTCAATTCGCAAGTTGAACTTTTCCAAACATCTACTCAAAATCTTCTTGGCCTGGAAATGGTCTCTTTTTCTCCTCCATTCTTAAATTCTCTGGTCTCCACAATCAATACAGGAACATAGCGGAATAGATTAACACCGACATCAGAAATAATTATTGACCATATTGAAGATTGAGAAAATCAGAGCCTTAGCAAGCGAGAGTTTTCAAAAGGCCAAGAGATGGGAAGGATAGAAAAAGTTGTAACTGCTAAGCCCACACCAAATTAAGAAAATACCTGCATGGAACTTGGACGAACTCAGCTGCATCAAAGTGTCTTTCCAATTATTGTACCATGGAACACTAGCTTTAACTGAGCGATCTGATGGAAAACAGAACATGGTATTAATGACCCATCACCGAGTTAAGATCCACTTGTATACGTACAGAAATGTCCAAAACTAAAACGGGCTTCCTCAAACAATCTTACAGAAAGAGATTCAGACTTGCAGAAGCATTTTCCCCTCCCTGCACATTGATCCACAAAATGCACGATTTGCACAGTATCATCTCTGCTAAACCCGTAGAGTGCTGGCTATTTGCCGTATGCAATTACAAAGGCACCACTAAAACCAAAGACTACTTATGTTTGTTCATGCAGCTGCTCACAGTTAAACCCGCACAAGGCTGAAGTTGAGGCGTGCTATTCGTAATATAAAAACTGCAAGTGCTACTGACTGCTGGATGGAGAAACTGTTGTTTCTTTTCATGAACTGTGGTTGGCACTGCGGACTCTCAGCGCAAGGGACCCAGGTTCGATTCCTGGCATGGGTCATTGTGCAAAGTCTGCATGGGTTTCCACCCGCAGTCCGAAAGGCGTGCTAGTTAGGTGCATTGGCCATGATAAATTCTCCTTCAGTGTACCCAAACAGGCGCCAGAGTGTGGCGACTAGGGGAATTTCACAGTAACTTTATTGCAGTGTTAATGTCAGCCTACATGTGACACTTGTGAAACTTTTTTTAAAAACTGAATAAGCAATGTTTCGCGTGGCACATGTTTGAGAGCCAATGGCGTGCGGTTTAATGTCTTATCCCCCGACTGATAAAGGCTTAGCACAAGTTTACATTTGTCCAGTCTTTCTTCAGAATGGAGTTTGGTGCCCATTTAACTTGACTGTTGGTTCCGTTGAGATTTATAACAAAAAGGCAGACTTGAAAGGTGTTATATAAATACAAGATTTTCATGGCTACCAGACATCTCAAAGCAACTAACAAAATACTTTTCAAAAGCATTCACTGTTATAAAGGTAGGAAACACAGCAGCCACAGCAAAAGCAATGTGATAATTACAAAACAATTTGTTTTGAGCAATGATAACCGAGGAACAAATATTGACTGGGGGAGGGGCCTCAAGATCTGGAGTGGACCCTGAACCCACAATCTTCTGACTCAGTGGCAAGAATGTTACAAACCGAGTCACGACTGACACTATGCAAGTCTGCTGTAACAGTGAGAGGTTTCACTCAAGATTATGCCAAGACCTAGTATAGCAACCAGGCTGGGACTACCATAACAAATAGGGGTAGGAACCGCCATTCGGCCCCTTGATCCTGCTCCGCCATTGAATAGTAAGAAGTCTCACAACGCCAGGTTAAAGTCCAACAGGTTTATTTGGAATCACGAGCTTTCGGAGCACTGCTCCTTCACGTCCTGATGGTGGTGAAGGAGCAGCATCAACAAAACAAAAAGGAGATAGTCATAGACTTCAGGAAGCATAAAGGCGAACATGCCCCTGTCTACATCAATGGGGATGAAGTAGAAAGGGTCGAGAGCTTCAAGTTTTTAGGTGTCCAGATCACCAACTTGTCCTAGTCCCCCCATGCCAACCCTATAGTTAAGAAAGCCCACCAATGCCTCTACGTTCTCAGAAGACTAAGAAAATTTCGCATGTCAGCTATGACTCTCACCAACTTTTACAGATGCCCCATAGAAAGCATTCTTTCTGGTTGATGGCAGTTCATAACATCTCAACTTACAGAAACAAGTTTTATTTCGAGGATGCAAAGGAAGTCAAAAGGAGAAGCTGCTCAATGTGAGGACAAGTTCACCCTGGCAGAGGAGGGTGGTGGAAGATGGGGAGTGACCAGACATCCATTCAATTAAGGGGAAGGCTCTCAGCATCTCCATGAGGGATAGAAATGTAGAGACTGGAAATCCAACAGTGAAAGACTTCAGGGCCAGAAAATCAGACAAGGTGCAAAGGGCATCTTAAGAGTTGCTGACATTAGGGGAAGACACTGGAAGTGGAAGCGAGTGGAATCACAATTGTTACAGCACAGAAGGAAGCCATGTGTGACTGCACTAGCTCTTCAAACGAGCAATAAACCTAGCGTCACTTATCCACCTCTTCCCCCATAGCCTGCACATTCTTCCTTTTTAGATAATAATCCAATGCTCTCCTACAAGATACTTACTGTCAAAACATAGACTGGGCTGGACAATTTATCACCCTCTAATCAACAATAATAAAATATATCTGGTCTCAGCTTTAGTTTACTTTATTACAAATGGTGAATTTGTATTGCACATAACTATATTACAATATTTTAGGAATATAGAAATTGCAGGGAATGCTTAATGTTTATTTTTAAAACCTTCTGATCTAGGAATTTAGACATGGAGACAGGGGCAGGCTGAAGTAATATATAAATACTCTGCATCGGTCTTTACCAGGGATATAGATTCAATCCACGGCGACAGAGCAGGAAACTCTGTCCCTCGAAAACAACCCTGCGGCACATTTAAAAATTCATGCCTGGAAAGGTTTCCTCTGGCATTCTGCAGTGTATGGTAATTTCTCTTCCTCTCGCCACTTTCAAAGGGAGGTTGTATTACTCCGAGAAGCAATCCCAAGCGCAAGATTTCCCCAGCAAGTGCAGCTGCCAAAATATCTGATCGAGGGGCCTAATGACCAAACACCAATTCGAACTTCATATCTTCCAACATCTGATATCACTGCCTCCCTCATCGCATCACAAGTGACTCTGTCATGTGCTGGGACATGGTGTGCTGACTTTCACAGCTGAATACTCGCCGCCTCTTGGTGCTGATTTCATTCAGATGACAGGGGCACAATAACTAGTCTCACAGACAAACAGTCATTTGAGGGGGGATGTTGAAGGCACAAACATTCGCTTAAATAATCATATAGAACATGGATGGAAAGCTGGACTGGCTCCCTCCCGTGCATTAAAACAGCATAACAGGGGTTATTTGGCTCATCATGACTATGCTGGCACTGTGAAAGAGTGACCCAGCCCAATACAATTCTTACCGTTTTTCCCCATAGCCCTGCAAAATTTCCCTCGCAATATTTATCCAGTTCCCTTTTAAAAGTTACTGCTGAATCGATTTCCACCAACCTTCCAGACCACAACAACTCGTCACTTTTCTTATTCTCTCTGCTTCTTTAGTAAATCACCTTTTGGCCAAGATCAAGTGTAGTATCGACATGCTGTGCTTGGTTGAAGTCATTAGGTTACATCTTAGCTTTATTTGAAGCAATTTTTAAAAGCGGCATCTCAGCCTTTTGGCCAAGATGTAAATGAGATCAAGCCTTGGAGGAGGAGCTATGCCTACTCCAATCAGCTTGGATCAGGTAGATCAAGCCCAAGACAGGAGGCGAGAGCCCGGTCTTGTCAGCTTGGATCGGGAATGTCTCAACTTGTTGAGACTCTGAAGTGGACTTTATTTGATTCAATTGGAAAAAACCCCCCACCATAATCAGGGTCCTCTGGTTGTCAACACTTGAGCCACCACAAACAGTTTCACCTTATTTACTCAGTCAATGACCTTCAAACTCTTAAACTTATACTGCTCAGGAGAACAACCACTGCTTCTCCAGTCTCTCCACATTCTCCGAGGTCGTTCATCTCTGGTACCATTCTGGTAAATTTCCTTTGCACCTTCTCCCAAGCCTTCACGTCCTTCCTGAAAAAGTGTAGTGGGCCAAACTAAACATAAATCAGTGTATTTATAGCTTTTACATGATTTGCTTACTTCATGCGTTGTGCCCCTAATAAAACCAAGGATCCTGAAAAGTCAGGGATCCAATATGCTTCAACAACCATGGGCAACACGGTGGCACAATGGTTAGCACTGCTGCTTCACAGTGCTAGGGACCCAGGTTCGATTTCCGGCTTAGGTCACTGTCTGTGCAGATTCTGCACGTTCTCCCCGTGCTTGCGTGGGTTTCCTCCGGGTGCTCTGGTTTCCTCCCACATTCTGAAAGACATGCTGGTTAGGTGCATTGGCCATGCTAAATTCTCCCTCAGGAGTAGCCGAACAGGCACCAGAGTATGGTGACTAGGGGATTTTCACAGTAACTTCATTGCAGTGTTAATGTAAGACTACTTGTGACATAAATAAATAAATGTTAAATTTTACTTTTTTGCCACTCCCAGGTCTGTTTTTCAACACTAACATTTTCTTTTATATTGCCTTTTCTCATTCCATCAAACAAAATGTTTTATTTGACACTTCTCTGCATTAAATACTGCTCATTTCACTGGTCTGTTACAAGCCTCCTGATTTAGTTACCAAATTTGAATTTTCTGCTATCTACGATCTTGAAATTAAGCCACCTACCCAAATCCAGCTCATCAATAAACATCAAAAAAATAATAGCCTTGATACCAACCTACCTCAAGTCTGAAAATACCATTCTCCACTCGGCTACGTTTTCTGTCCCTTAGCCATTATTATATTGACACTATCACTGTCTCCTTAATCTTATTGGGTTTCAATGAGGGAGCAGTTTCAATGATGAAATAGTTTGAGATGTAGTAACAAAATCTTACTCTGCAGTTGTGCAGGACATTGAACCAAGATCAATGATGTAGTCTCAAAGTTTGGATACGGTTAAACATTTGTCTTCAACACATTCACGTCGTATTTATTGCCAATCCAGAAATTGATCTGTGGTGGTGGTCATAGGCTTCCTCCTTGAACCATTGCAGTCCCTGAGGGGATGGTGCGGGTCAGGAATCCCAGACTATTGACCTTGTAACAACAGAGTGACAATATATCCTCAAGCCTGAACTGCTTGATTTCCGCATGATATTGCAGCTTCCCACAGAGGAGGGAGGAGCTGTAGCAGTACACTCCGGAGATTGCACACACAGCAACCAGATTGCATTCATCTTCTTCAACACGGGCACAACGTCCAGTGGCAGTGGTGCCAATCAAGTGAACTGCTCTTGGTTGTTTTAAAGTAACTTGGGCAATGCTGCCGATGTAACCAAGAGAACGCGAAATGAATATTCCATCATCCTCCTCCAGTCTTAGAAGTGATGGAAAGTCAGAAGGTGGGCCATTCATCATTGGACTGAACCTCCCATACTCATCTTGTAGCTGTGGTGCCAACATGGCTTGTCTGGTTAGGATTTGGTCAATGGTGACGCCTAGCCTAGGAATGATTCATCCTCGCCTTTCCTGGTCTCCAATCTCACAGCCCTATAGCTTTGAGATCAGCACTCAGAGTCATAGAGGTTTACAGCATGGAAACAGACCCTTCGGCCCAATTTGTCCATGGCACCTTTTTAAAAAAACCCTAAGCTAATCCCAATTGCCCGCTTTGGCCCATATCTCTCTATACCCATCGTATCCATGTAACTATCGAAATGCTTTTTAAAAGACAATTGTACCCACCTCTACTACCTCTGGCAGCTTGTTCCAGACACTCACCACCCTGTGTGTGAAAAAATTGCCCCTCTGGATCCTTTTGTATCTCTCCCCTCTCACCTTAAACCTATGCCCTCTAGTTTTAGACTCCCCTACCTTTGGGAAAAGATATTGACTATCTAGCTGATCTGTGCCCCTCATTCTTTTATAGACCCCTATAAGATCACCCCTCAGCCTCCTACGCTCCAGAGAAAAAAGTCCCAGTTAATTAAGGTCCCCACGCACCCAGAACATTCTCTCTTCCACGTTCTTCCGTCGGGAAAAATATACAGAAGTCTGAGGTCACGTACCAACCGACTCGAACAGCTTCTTCCCTGCTACCGTCAGACTTTTGAATGGATTTACCTTGCATTAAGTTGATCTTTCTCTACACCCTAGCTATGACTGTAACACTACATTCTGCACTCTCTCCTTTCCTTCTCTTTGAACGGTATGCTTTGTCTGCATAGCACGCAAGAGGCAATACTTTTCACTGTATACTAATACATGTGACAATAAATCAAATCAAAGAACATTGCGATCTATGTGTCTTGAGGTGAGCAGACATGGAACTGGCCGATGAGCAAAGATGGAGAAATCAGCTGATAGGACTGCAGGACAGAATGAGCCACAAAATGTCCAGTGCAGGAGCAGATGCTGCAATTAAGTGGAGTGAGTCCAAGTCTAATCAGTGGCTTTAACTGGTAACTGTCTGGCAGGACTCCGTTCTTTGTCCAAAAGGGACTTTCTGAAGAGCGATTGGGGGATGGCGCTTACTTGCTGGTTGTGTCTGTCTGCACGTGAAGCCATGATATCAGACCAGCAAATGGTCCCGTTTGAAAAACAGAATTTAAATAAGAGAATAGAAGATGGGCGCATTTTAAAGATTTTCTGCAGTTGTTTGCACTCCATGGCAATTTAGCTTTTCACTTTTTCTTCACTATCGTTAACATCTTGTAAGGATGCATTTTCAATGGTCAGTATTGCTAAATGACAAATGTTCCTGATTTCTCATACTTCACAGATAATGTTTAACTCTTCAGCACAGAGAATGTCACTGGAAGCATTTGTGACAGGTATTGTTAAAAATATCTTCAGAATGGTTTCCACATTTGCTCAGGTTCCCTGCAGACCATCACAAAAGCACAGAGCTCATCATTACTGATGAAGTGAATTCTTTCACTTCACCTGAAACGATTTGTCTGTCCCCCGGTAGAATTCAGTGAGTTACTGCAGCAGCTCTGAGCATCCTCATCCAAACTTCGGTCAAAGCATGGAAAATAATTCGACAGTTTTTTCTTCAGATTCACTTCCTCTCTGCAATTGCACCGTTATTGTGTCACAAATAACATTGACAGTTTCAGTGGTGATCTGCTCTTTCCCTTTTTAAAGTAACTTTGTCTCTAGTTTCATCCGAAATAACTTCCAGCATCTTGTACGCTTCCCACCATCAGAGGGACCTGTTAATATCCGCTCCAAGGTGTGCTGGTGGCTCACTGGTTGCTGTTGGCTGTCTGACCTGGACTTTGCTCTCTCCCTTGCCGTTCGGGTTGCCCAGTCCTCATCGCTCTCAATCCTGGCCGAGTCACCCCATTGCTCCCCAAAATACATGCCGGCACCTGTCTGTATGGGAATTTATTGCTGAAAGTTGAATTCAAAGCTGATTTATGCATATGCAGTTCTGCTATTATGTAAAGCTTCATAGTGTGTATTCATAGAATCATACAGTGCAGAAAAGGCCCTTCAGCCCATCAGGTCTGCACCAACACATTAGGAACACTTGAACTTCCACCTAATCCCATCTGCCAGCACTTGGCCCGTAACCCTGAATATTATGATATGCCAAGTGCTCATCCGGTACTTTTTAAAGGATGTGAGGCAACCCATCTCTACTACCTTCCCAGGCAGCAGATTCCAGACTGTCACCACCCTCTAGGTAAAAAGGTTTTTCCTCACATCCTTGCCCCCCACCCCCAAAACCTTCTGCTCCTTACCTTGAACCTATGTCCCCTTGTGACTGACCCTTCAACTAGGGGAACAGCTTCTCCCTGTCCATGTCCCTCCTGATCTTGTACACCTCGATCAGGTTGCCCCTCAGTCTTCTCTCTGCTTCAACAAAAACAACCCAAGCCGAACCAAACTCCATTCATAACTTAAATGATCCATCCCAGGCAGCGGCCTGGTGAATCTCTTCTGTTTAAAGTTTATTTTAGTCACAAGTAAGGCCTACTTTAACACTGCAATGAAGTTACTGTGAAGTTCCCCTAGTCGCCACACTCCAGCACCTGTTCGGGTCAATGCACCTAACCAGCATATCTCTCAGACTGTGGGAGGAAACCCACGCAGACACGGGGAGAGTGTGCAAACTCCACGCAGTGACCCAAGCCGGGAATTGAACCCTGCCGCTGACGTGCACCCCCTCCAGTGAAATGCCATTCTTCCGATATTCATTGGGCTGTGTCTATGCTACAACATTCTTTCAGTCCATCAAGTTTTTTTTCCCCCCATAAATTGACTAACCCCCCGCCCCCCTGGATATTTGGCCTACAGTAACTATTTAACATTTGATGTCTTTAAAACCTGTGGCAGCTTTGGCTGTTGAAATTCTCCACATTCTGGGTGCGTGGGGACCTTAATTAAGCTGGCTGCTTTGCCGAGGCTGCGGGAAGTGTAGACAGAGTCAATGGATGAAAGGCTGGTTTGTGTGATGGATTGGGCTACATTCACGACATTTTGTAGTTCCTTACGGTTTTGGGCAGAGCAGGAGCCATCCCAAGCTGTGATACAACCAGAAAGAATGCTTTCTATAGTGCATCTGTAAAAATTGGAGAGAGTCATAGCTGACATGCCAAATTTTCTTAGTCTTCTCAGAAAGGAGGCATTGGTTGGCTTTCTTAACTGGTGGTGATCTGGACATCTAAAAATGTGAAGCTCTCGATCCTTTCTATTTCGTCCCCGTTGATGTAGACAGGGGCATGTTCTCCACTGCGCTTCTTGAAGTCGGTGACAATCCCCTTCGTTTTGTTGACATTGAGGGAGAGATTATTGTCACCGCACTGGTTCACCAGATTCTCTATTTCATTCCTGTACTCGATCTCGTTATTGTTTGAGATCCGACCTGCTATGGTGGTGTCGTCAGCAAACTTGAAAGTCAAGTTGGAGGGGAATTTGGCCAGTCATATGTGTATAAGGAGTAGAATAGGGGGCTGAGAACACAGCCTTGTGGGGCACCAGTGTGGAGGAGGTGGTGTTGCCTATGCTTACTGATTGTAGTCTGTAGGTTCGGAAGTTCAGGATCCAGTCGCAGAGAGGAGCCGAGGCCCAGGTCACTGAGTTTGGAGATGAGTTTCATGGGAATAATGGTGTTGAAGGCTGAGCTGTAGTCAATAAATAGGAGTCTGACATAAGTGTCCTTGTTATCCAGGTGTTCCAGGGTTGAGTGCGGGGCCAGGGAGATGGCGTCTGCTATGGACCTGTTGCAGCTGTAGGCAAACTGAGGTGGATCACAATATTCACCACTGCTACCATCATGCTGATGACAGGTAGGCTTGGATTTCAATTCATCAGTTACAAGCTTGTTTTCAGAAGTAAAAAAAGATCAAAGTAATTATTTGTCACGGGTGTATTTTTGTGGCCTGCATCGTGGATTTAAATTCATGAATTAAAGGCTCGTTTCCATAAGCTACAAAAAAAAGTACTGAAGTGATTTGTGTACTTTTCCTTATTTTGTGTGCCTTGAATGGAGAGAGTGGAGGGTGGGCAGGGTGAGGGCAGCAATGATGCCACTTGGTGGCAGAGCATGGGACCCTCAAAAGTGCAAGTCCACCTCTGGCTCAAGTGTTTCCAGAATTTCCTGCTTTTATGCTCATTACACTTACCGCTGTTGCTGCAGAACAGGAGAGTGCCTCTTGTCCTGACTCAAATAGCTTTCATTCGTGCATTTATTTCCATTGGAAAATATATTTTCTTTCACTCTCAGGATGTGGCAGCCCAGACCAGCACTGACTGACCATCCCTATGCAAATGAGTGCTTTGCTGGAAGTTAAGCATCAGCCATGATTCTGTGGGTCTGGAAACACATTGACCAGACGGGCTAAGGGCTGTTGATTTCCCTTCCTAAAAAGGTAGGTAGTGGACCAGATGTAACGACTGGATTTTCAGAAAGACCCCATGGTCACCATTTTTGCTACGATTTTTTAATTCCTGATTTATTGATCGATTTCATTCCCACAGCTGCAGTGGTGGAATCAGAGTGCCTGCCTTCATTCAGTCAAAGCATCCAAGAGAGTATCAGATGATTTGAATAGAAAACGTGCAGGGTTATGGTGAAAAGGCAGGCGAATAGCACTAAATCATAGGTGAGGAGACATTTCTTCACCCAAAGAGTGGTGAGCCTGTGGAATTCATTAGCGCAGGAAGTAGTTGATGCCAAAACATTGAATGTATTCAAGAGGTGGCTGGATATAGCACTTGGGGTGAATGGGATCAAAGGTTATGGGGAGAAAGCAGGATTAGGCTATTGAGTTGGACGATCAGCCATGATCGTAATAAATGGCGGAGCAGGCTCAAATGGCCTCCTCCTATCTTCCATGTTTCCATAACATTCATTCGAAGATTCAATGCAGACACAGTGGGCTGGATGGTATCTTTCTGCAGTGCATCAATTATGTAGAGCACCGAACTGCTCAGCCTGTGACAAAACCAGAATATCAGCCCATATTATGTGCTGGCAATGATGGCGAGATTGTCAGTGGTCACCATCACCACTCCATTGAAACCAGCAGCAACTTGGTACAGAGTAATTTGGAGATCCACAAGTTGTGATTTTGCAGTTCTCGTGCAGGTGTATTGAACTTTCAGTCCACCAAGCCGCAATCAATTGGAATCTTTTAACCAATGCAAAAGTCCACACGTGTCATTTAACCTTGTTATAAAAACCCTTTAAGATATTACACCTTATTGAAAGAGATGTAACTGGGTTTTTAAAATGGCAGACACGGTGGCAAAGTGATTAGCACTTTTGCCTCAGTGCCAGGGACCCGGGTTCAATTCCCAGCTTGGGTCAGTGTGTGGAGTTTGCACATTCTCCCTGTGTCTGCGTGGGTTTCCTCCCACAGTCCAAAACATGTGCTGGTTAGATGCATTGGCCATGCTAAATTGCCCCTTGTCAGGGGGAACCAATGGGTAAATACGTGAGGTTACAGGGATCACCCTGGATGGTAGTGTCATTGGTGCAGGCTCGATGGGCTGAATGGCCTCCATCTGCACTGTAGGGATTCTCTAACTACTGCTAACCACCCTCACTCTTGAAAAACTGATTTCACATGGAATGTCAAATTTCTCTATTGTGATTAAAAAAAACTTTATATTAGCATCTTTCTTCACCCAATCACAATTTACTTTGTTCTCTAATTTAAAAGTGAAGGTGTTCATTAATCTTAACTTCCTGGTTTGTTGTCTGTGTGAAAAGATCAATATGATTGGTCGCTTAACTCGCCATGCATTGCTGCTGCACATCCAATGTATCAGATGTTAACTGCTGTTGGGAAAAGATCACTTGACCTTTGTGGCAGCTTCCTTCGCGGTCAGTAGAAAGCACTATTGCTTCATCACTGACTGCCAAATCCAGGCCATCAGAAAGCCAAACTTCAGGCAGGCCGAAAACTAAACAATGGTCTTTAAAGTCAAAACACAACAATTCAGTGTGTTTATGAAGTAAACTTGCAAATTAGATTGTGAATTTTCAGTTTACTGAGAAAGACATTTGCAGGCAAGGTCTCACCAGAAGGCATTGGGTTATCTTATGATGGGACTGTTTATAGCTAACAAAATTAAATGGGAAAAAGTAGACATAGATTGAGATACATGTCAATGCAAAATCAATACATTTTGCGACAACTATGAAGGTCTGTGGACAAGAAACGCAAGATTTTTCATGCATAGACACAAACGTATTAGAGTTGATCAAGGGATCAAGACCAAGTCAAACTTTCACACTTCCACCATTGCTAGTTGAAACATAACCACGAGGTTCCCTCACTTAAAGGTATTCGGGCCACAAAATTCCACAAAGCTTCAATAAATGTCAAAAGCACCAGAATGAGAAGAACTTCCATTTTCACCAGCACAATTCTGGATATATGCTAGGTCAGACATCATAATCTGACCAGGTGCTGTGAACACTATGTTGAACAAGACACACACCAATAATATAACAACATAGGAGGAAAAGAATAGAGGTGTCATGTTTAGGAGTCGAAATATGGCGGCATGGTGGCACAGTGGTTAGCACTGCTGCCTCACAACATCAGGGTTCAATTCCAAGCTTGGGGCACTGCCTGTGCAGAGTCTGCACGGGTTTCCTCCAGGTGCTCTGGTTAGGCGCGTTGGCCATGCTAAATTCTCCCTTAGTGTAGCCGAACAGGCATCAGTGTGGCGAGTAGGGGATTTTTGCAATAACTTCATTGCAGTGTTAATTTGAGCCTACTTGCGACACTAATAAATAAACTAAAAAAAATTACCATGCTTATAGCCAGCAATATGACCATGGAACAGAAGTGTAATAAGTACAAACGAGTAACACATTTGCCTTTTCTCTCAACCTACTGCTGCTCAGCTAATTAAAAATAAGTGTTGATCTCTATGTCAGCGCTGAAGAGGTCGCCACAGATAATTTTCTCTGTAGAAGCCAAGCTTTTTATCCCTTTCCAGATTCTCTCACCAGCTCTTTGGAACTTAGATCTTGATCAGTTTGGCTAATTTCAAAAGCACACAGACTGTAGGTTGGAGGTCTCCTGAAAGGGTTGCCATTCCTACAGGTGGCTGTGCGCTGTACAGGCTAGTCCAGTTTGAGGGATGACTGCTAGTTTCTGAAGCCCACGCCAGGACAGATGCCGATTGACTGATCTACATTACAGCGTATGGCTAAGCTCTCTAAAACATGAGCAAAAATAAAATCTCATCCAATAGAAGAATGCCTTTGACAACCACAAGGGAGAAGGTGGCATAGTGGTTATGTCACTGGACCAGTAATTCAGAGGCCCAGGCCAATGCCCTGGGACATGGGTTCAAATCCCACCATGGGGGCAGCTGGTAGAATTTAAATTCAATCATTAACATCTGGAATTGAAAATCAGTAATGGTGAGCATGAAAAGGTCATAGTCATTAAAAACCCATCTTGTTCACTCATGTTCTAAGGAAGGAAATCTGCCATCCTTACCCGGTCTGGCCTACATGTGACTCCAGAGCCACAGCAATGTGGCTGACTCTTGAACTGCCCTCTGAAATAGCCCTGCATTTCGTTCAGTTCAAAGACAAATAGGGGATGCGGGCCTTGCCAGTGATGCCCATATTCAATGAAAGGATTTTTTTTTTTTTAAAAGGTAGACATGCCCAACCCCCATGTATCTGCACAGGCATTTCATGTCACCTCCAAATCTTTTTCAGTGGCTTTAAATTACTTAACTGTGTTAGCCCCCAGACATCGATCAGCTTGTCAGATTTTCCACACAACATTTCAAGACAATGGTAAAAATGGATTTGCATTTCAACATTTCCTAGACTGGGCTGCATTCCAAAAATAGAGTAACCCCACCAAAGTGTAAACTTTGGACACAGCTGTGAATCAAAATAGAATACAAAGCTTCACAACTTGTACTGGAAAGTGAACTTCCACCACAAACCTTGCATAACTCATTGAATCTAGCCGAAGGAATGAGAGCCCAGCTCAGAACCATCAACAATGTAGAAATGCATGAACACAGCATGCTACCGAAAGAGCAAACACACAACTGGTACAAAACTGCAAATGTAAACTCATCTGAAAGGCACTCGTGGCTATCATATAATTTGTGAAGATTTGAGGCATCATTCTCTGGATCATACCCTTGGATTTCTCAATTAGCCTGCACAAGCACACAAACCAGCCCACAGGTAACAATCTGTTCATCCTTTTCACTGTCTTGTATACATACAAAAAAAATGCAAGCAAAAAGTCACCTATTGATGCAGCCGTTAGTTGGTTAAAGGATAAAACGCACATGAGATATTTCTTCCTTGAACTTTCTTGAAAGTCACGAGGTTAGGTTTCACACAATACCACAAAGTTTCATGACTCAAGGAAAATAGAGGTTGACAGCCGACAATTATTTTGCAGCCTTGAATTGCCTCAAAAGCTAACAACAGCGATGTACAACAGGTTCAAATTGAAGAATCCATGAAAATTTGCTTCAACCGTGACAAAGGCTAATTTTGCAGGGAGGGACACTTGGCATAAATCTCCTGTTTCAATGCAATGTAGTTTGTATTAAATCCCCTGCAGGTTTTCCTGTGCCATGGTTTTTGGATGAATAAAGTTCTTCCCTCAAATGTGCTGTGTTCTTTCCTAACTGTGTATGGCAATTGGTTCAAGACTCTTTTTCCAACTCTCTCTCTATGCCTTTTATGGTATCACCAACACCACCACACTGGGTTGCTCCAGAGATATCAACTAACAACCAGAGGACAATAACCAAACTTAAGCTTGAGAAAAAAGGAACCAACAAGCTAATTAATGTTGTCCTGAATATCCTAACATAGACTGGCAATGTCTCAATCAGGGATAACCTCAAACATACAACATGTAGCTTCTCCAGAGCTACCCCAGCATGGCCAAGGCCACAGAGGAGAGGCAGGCAGACATCATGACCATCCCTCCACAGCTGCTGCCAACCCAGACCTGCAGATGGTCACCTGGAAGGTGTACGAGAAGGTCCTTTGACTCACACGTCACCTCCTGCAACACTCAACCAAAGGTCAGGAGCTCCAGATGAGCAAGAATGCTCAAGGAAGAGTGGAGGTCTTTGAAGCCTGCACCAAACTATGACTACAAGTTACACCTACCCTAATCCCCT
The DNA here is from genome assembly GCF_964213995.1 of Mustelus asterias. Lineage (NCBI taxonomy): Eukaryota > Metazoa > Chordata > Chondrichthyes > Carcharhiniformes > Triakidae > Mustelus > Mustelus asterias. The sequence continues at coordinate 7,869,246 of NC_135807.1, forward strand.
CTCATGCTGGTTTCCTCCTCCACTATTTACCTGAGACGAAACACCAAAATCTCATGGCTACTTCAAGTCAACCACACACAGGACATATTGGGCAAGTTTCAATGAATCATCCACTTTGCATCCAACATTTCAAAACAATAACCTAGTCAAAGAGGAAGCATTGATAACTTATGAATTGTTTAGCCAAAAATCTTTATACAATATGCATTTGTAAGTCTCATTTCAGCTGCTAAGTACTGGACACCTATAGAGTACAGAGAATGCGGCATAGTGGCACAATGGTTCACACTGCAGCCTCACAGCACCAGGGACCCTGGTTCAATTCCAACTTTGGGTAACAGTATGTGTGGAGTTTGCACATTCTCCCTGTGTCTGCATGGGTTTCCTCCAGGTGCTCCGCTTTCTTCCCAAAAATGTGCAGGTTAGGTGGATTGGCCATGCTAAATTGTCCCTTAGTATCCAAAGATGCATAGGTTAGGGGGATTAGCAAGATAAATATGGGGTTACAGGGATAGGCAAAGATGCTCTCATAGTCAGAGTCAGTGCAGACTCTATGGGCCAAATAGCCTCCTCCTGCACTGTAGGGATTCCATGATTCTATGAACGCCACACAAGTTATTGAACACAACATTTCCTTAATCTCGGGACTAAAAAGTAATGCCATTATTCTAATTAAAACACGCGAATGCATGTGCTGGGAGACAAAACTAATCAGAAATTGTTCACTAAACAAGCTTTTTGTTTGAATTTCCAACTCAATTAAATATAAACTTTAAACAGCTTTCACAAGTTGAGATGCCTTTCATAGCAAAAGTAATTAATAAACATGAAACAGAGCTTACCACTGATATTGAGATCATAATCTCCTGCTGTAATCACATTAGCAACCAATCCTTCGGCAGGCTGACTGGCTGAAACCACCTCACTTAACAGCTTCCGAATGGCAGTCTGTTGTGGCGGCTGTGTAACAATTCCAGTAACACTGATCCTCAGGTTTTTAATAACATGACTCTGGTTGTTAGGATCTCGCATATGAACTAGATAGACAAAAAAATAGCAAAAATTCACTCAGATTAAACAAATATTATTACTCATTACAGTAGCCTTACATTGCAAGCTCCAATTCCATGCCGATTAAAAAGCTACCTGGTGTGCACTGAGACAGCGCAGCAATATGCAGAATAAATAGCCACAAGAGAAACCCCTCCCATCCTCCAAGCTCGCTGGAGGCCATTCAACCCATCAGACCCGCCAGCTTTTTGAATGAGCTATGCTGTAAGCCCTGTTCTTTCCCCAATAACCATGCAATTTTTCAAGAATTTCTCTAATTCCATTCTGAAAGTGACTATTCGCCACCCTTTCAGGCAGCACATTCCAGATAAAAACCTGTCACATAAAGACAACCGTCCACGGTTCTTCTGTCAATTACCTTCAATCTATCGCCTCTGGTTACTGACCCTTCTGCCAGCGGAAACGGTCTCTCTTTACTTACTCAAACAGAACTCTTCATAATTTTGAACATTTATTAAATCTCGCTGCAATCTTCCCTACTCTCCTTGCTCCCTAGATGCAAGATGATTCTCATCCCTGGTATTCCTCAAGGTCTCTACATTCTCCCTAAGGTATGGTGTCCACAGCAAGAATCTTCCAGCTGAAGACTAAGGATTCATAAAACCTAGCATGGCTTCTTTGTTTTGTACTCTTAATACTCTATTTGTGAAAGCCAGGACCCCTTGTGCTTTTTAAAAATAGCTTTCTGAAACTTGTCTTGCACTAAAGATGTCTGTACATGAAAGCCTTAATACCTGCAATTCCTTTAAAAATTATATGTACAGAAAATTATATCATTTTGGGCAACACAGTGGTCAGCACTGCTGCTTCACAGCACCAGAGACACAGGTCCAATTTCCAGCTTGGGGCACTGTGTGGAGTCTGCATGTTCTCCCTGTATCTGTGTGGGTTTCCTCCAGGTGCTCCAGTTTCCGCCCTGTGCTCCGGTTTCCTCCCACAGTCCAAGACGTGCTGGTTAGGTGCATTGGCCATGCTAAATTCTCTGTGTACCCGAATAGACGCCAGAGTGTGGCGATTGGGGGATTTTCACAGTAACTTCATTGCAGTGTTAATGTAAGCCCATTTGAGACAATAAATTTTACCCTCTGCTTCTTACTTTCAAATAAAACACTTGCAGTTACAGATACTAGATCCAGTGTCCCAAAATCTGCAAGAACAAAAAAACTGCATTCCTGTGCTTCCAGAACAAGGTGACGAACAAGTCATACACAGAAAATAGAAGGAATAAGCCATTCAGCCCTTCGAGCCTGCTCTGCCATTCATTATGATCATGACTAATCATTGAATTCAATACCCTGATCCCCTCCCCACCCACCCGTGGATGTTGTCTATATGGACTTTAGTAAAGCATTTGACAAAGTCCCTCATGGTAGGCTAGTGAAAAAGGTTGGATCCCATGGGATAAAGGGGTTCGTGGAAGTGGAAATGACTAGGGTTGGGAAGCATTTTCCGATCGGGGCCATTGTGATCTCCTGGACTCGTTTCGATCGCCTCAGGGGGTCGGAGAGGAATTTCCCAGATATTTTTTTTCCCCATATTGGCCCTGGGGTTTTTCACTCTGGGTTTTCGCCTCTCCCTGGAGATCACATGGTCTGGAATGGGGGGGTGGGGGTGAGTTAATAGGTTGTAATGAACAAAGCATCGTAGCTGTGAGGGACAGCTCGGTGGATAGGATATTGGTATGTAGATAGGCTGGAAAATTGGGCGGGGATCCTGGATTCAGGATTCAATCCTGGACCGGGGAGCGGCGCGGGCTTGGAGGGCCGAAGGGCCTGTTCCTGTGCTGTATTGTTCTTTGTTCACCCTCCATATCCATTGATCCCCAAGAGCTATATCCAATTTCTTCCAGAAATCACAATACTTCAGTCTCAACTACTTTGTGGTAGTGAATTCCACACATTCACCATTCTCTAGGTGAAAAGATTTCTCCTCGCCTCAGCCCTACGCACCCGGGCATTCTCTTTTCCACCCTCTTGCGTCAGGAAAAAGATACAAAAGTCTGAGGTCACGTACCAACCGACTCAAGAACAGCTCCTTCCCTGCTGTTGTCAGATTTTTGAATGGACCTACCTCGCATTAAGTTGATCTTTCTCTACACCTTCGCTATGACTAACACTGCATTCGGCACTCTCTTCTTTCCTTCTCCCCCATGTACTCTATGAACAGCATGCTTTGTCTGTACAGCACACAAGAAAACATACTTTTTACTGTCGCCCAATACGTGACAAATCAAATCCTAAAAGGTTTACTCCTTATCCTCAAACTATGACCCATAGTTCTGGGACATCCCAACATTGGGAACATTCTTTCTGAATTTACTCTGTCTAATCCTGTTAGAATTTTATAAGTTCCTATGAGATCCCGTCCCACTCTTTTAAACTCCAATGAATACAATCCTAACCACTTAGTCTCTCCTCATATGACAGTCCTGCTCTCCCAGGAATCAGCCTGGTAAACCTTCACTGCACTCCCTCTATAGCAAGAACATCCTTCCTCACACAAGGACACCAAAACTGCACACAATACTCCAGGTGTGGTCTCATCAACACCCTATACAATTGCAGTAAAACATCTCTATTCCTATATGCAAATCCTCTCGCTATGAAGACCAACATACCATTTGTGTCCTTTACTGCCTGCTGTACCTACGCACTTACATTCAGTGACTGATGCATGACACCAAGGTCTTGCTAAGTACCTACCTCTCTCAATTTACACCCATTCAAATAATAATCCACCTTCCTATTTTTGCTACTGGAGTGGATAACCTCACATTTATCTGCAACTGTCATACATGTGCCCACTCAGCCCGTCCAAGTCACACTGAAGTATGTCTGCGTCTACCTCACAGCTCACCCTCCCACCCAACTTTGCAAATTTGGAAGTAATATATTTAGTTCTCTCATCCAAATGAATATCATGTGAATAGTTGGGGTCCAAGCATAGATCATTATATTATACATAGGTACGCCACTAGTCACTGCCTGCCAAAGAACAATACAGCACAGGAACAGGCCCTTCAGCCCTCCAAGCCCGTGCCGCTCCCTGGTCCAAACTAGACCATTCTTTTGTATCCCTCCATTCCTACTCCGTTCATGTGGCTATCTAGATAAGTCTTAAACGTTCCCAGTGTGTCCGCCTCCACCACCTTGCCTGGCAGCGCATTCCAGGCCCCCACCACCCTCTGTAAAATACGTCCTTCTGATATCCGTGTTAAACCTCCCCCCCCCCCACATTGAACCCATGACCCCACGTGAACCCCCCTCCGATTGGAAAAAAGATCTATTTATTCCAACTCTTAAAGTTTATTTATTAGTGTCACAAGTAGGCTTACATTAACACTGCAATGAAGCTACTGTGAAAATCCCCTTCCTGCCTGCTAACCAGTTGCAATCCCAGTTGCTTTAACATTACATAGCAATCTGCTATGTGAGAATTTGTTGCAAGCTTTCTGAAAGTCTAAATAAACCACATCCACTGGTTCTCCTTGGTCATCTCTACTAGTTACATCCTCTTACTGGTTTCAGTAGAATTACCGAGCATGATTTTCCTTTCATAAATTTGTGCTGAATTTGTCTGATTATACCACTGCTTTCCAAATGATGTGCTAGGAAATCCTTGATAATGGATTCTAGCAACTTCACATCATCGACGTTAGGCTCACTGGTCTATAGTTCCCGGTTTTCTCTCTACTCCCTTTTTGAATAGCAAGCTTACATTAGCTAATCTCCAATCTGTCAGAACCATTCTGGAATCCAAAGAATTTTTCAAAATGACCACCAACTGATCTACTATTTGCAGGGCCACTTCCTTAAGTATTCTGGGAAGAAGATTATCAGGCCCTGGAGATTTATTCACCTTCAATCCCATCAATTTCCCTAAAGCCATTTCTCTACTAATAGTGATTTCCTTCACCTCCTCACTAAAGCTTGTGTTTCTCAGGACATCCTGCTCTGGAAACTACAATCCCCATCAGACATTTCTGTCATATCTATATTGTGGTGCACTGATCCCGTCTTTCGCTCCGGGATTAACGGCAGAAGCCAACCTGGACCGCCCCCTCATCCCGTCTTTTCCTGATCCCAGTGGGTCTAGTTTGGCAGAGAAATCAGCCCAGCTTTAAGTTATCCTATTCCCCTACACCTCCATCTCAGGACCCAAAATCCCCTTGTTCGGTATGCGATCAGTCCTGAGTTCCTGGATACAGACTCCTGGTGCAGTAACTGTATACAGCACCTTTCACAACCTCAGGATAGCCTAAAGCAATTTTCCAATCAAGCGATTTTAAAAGATGCTGCTGTAATACGGCAAACACTGACCAATTCACACACAGGAAGCTCCTACATAAAAACAATGTGATACTGATCAGATAATCTGTTTTTTGTGTGATGATGGTTGAAGGATGAATATTGACGAGAACGCTCAGGAGAACGGGAAAGGCGGCGGCGGCAGGCGGGGGGGGGGGGGGGGGGGTGAAGTTTGAAGTGTTTTTTTTAAAAACATGCAATAGTGTGAAGGATAGTCAACATATTGTGCAAAATATTTGGACTACACCAAATTAAAATGTATGCCTTTAGTTAAAGATCATTGATTCAGCTTTCCACATAGTTGCTACATTTTGGTAGGAAGAATGAGGAGAGTCAATACAATTTAAATGGCACAATTTTAAAGGGGGTGCAAGATCAGAGACCTGGGAGCGATTGTGCACAAATCTTCAATGGTCTGGACTGGTTAACAAATCAATTGAGAGCATATGGGACCCTGCATTTTATAAATAGAGACATACAATTCAGCCAGGTAGTAATACTAAACCTATATTAAAACACCAACACAGTCCAGAAACATGTTCTGGCCAGCACACTTTGGAAAGGGCATGAGGCTTTGGAGAGAGTACAAAAGGGATTTACTAGAAAGGTTCCAAGGATGAAGGATTACAGTATGTAAACAGCCTGGAAAAACTGGGGTTGCTACCCTTTCGAGCAGAGGAGGAAAAGAGAAGAGATGAGATTTCATAGGTGTATAAAGTCATAACCGGTTAAAATGGAGTAAACAAAAATAAACTATTTCCAATCGTGAAGGACTGGAAGCACACAGACTTGAGGCGATGGACAAAATATCACAGATGACAGGCGAATTTTGTTTTAAAACTAAACAGTGGTTTGGACTTGGAATTGAATTGTCTCACAGGATGGTGGAAACAGATTCAACACTAACCTTCAGAGCTGACACTCCAATGTTGTACTGAGGGAGTGCTGCACTGTCCCAAGGTAGAATCTTTTGGACGGGACATTGAATCAAAACCCTTTTTGCCCTTTTAGGTAGACACAAAAGATGCCATGACACTACGTCAAATAAGATCAGGTTCAGTTAACCCAGTGGCCTGATCAAAATTAACCCCCACGATCAATACTAAAACGCTACCTTGCTATTATCACACTAATGTTTGTGGGAGCTTGCTGTGTGCAAAATGGCTCCTGCATTACCTACAACAGTGACTACATGTCAAACGTTCTTCACTGGTTATAAAGCTCTTTGAAACATCCAGTAGTCATGTAAAGAATGTTGTAAATATGAGTCTTTCTTCAAAAAGGAACTAAATAAATACATGGAGAAAAAAAGATAGCGGAGCTATGGGAGAGAGCAGAGTAATGGAACTAACTGAATTGCTTTCTGAAAGAGGCCAAACAGACTCTAAGAACTGAATAGCATCCCCTGTGTTATCCCAAGTTAAATTTTTAACACTATTGCTTCCTTGCTTAAAAATTCAAATTAAGGGAGGGAAGAAACCTCAGAGTTAACTCGAGAACACAAATTTGAATACACGTGCCAGAAATGGGTGCCCACCATACAATGCAAAGCACACAGACACAGTTCTGTTGCTTTAAATATCTAAGAACAAGCTATGGCACAAAACACTGATGCTTATATTGGATGATTCTGTTCTTGCAAAGCAGGTGCAGACTCGGAAGATTTGATGACAGTTAAATTCAAAGATATCAGGAGCTGTACTAATTTCAAACTGCACTACAATTTTGAAAATGCACTGGGGTTGTGCATTAGACTATTGGGATACTGAAACTTGAGGAAAAAGAATAAAGGAACAAAAGTAGGAAATTATGCAAGATTTATGCACTGGTTCATTAAATCTATTTATAATTCATTAGATTGAGCATAGCCTGCAATTTCTTTTACACATTCACAGGATGTCACTGGTTAGGCCAGCATTTATTGCCCATCTCGAATTGCCCTCGGAAAGGTGGTGGTGAGCCACCCACTGGAATCCATCTGGTGTCAGGACACCTAACGTGATGTTAGCTGGGAATTCCAGGAATTTGACCGAGCAATGATGAAAGCAAGGCAAGAGGGAATGGTAGCATTGTAGCGAATACTGGACCAGTAGTCCTGAGACCAGGACTAATGCTCTAAAGACACGAGTTCAAATCCCACTAGGTAGATGATGGAATTTAAATTCAATATTAATAAATCTGAAATAAGAAACTTCAATAATGGCGAACATGAAGCTACCAAATTGTCATAAAAATGCACCTGGTTCATTCACCGCTGTCTGTACTTGTTCTAGCCTACATTTGCCTCCATGTCTACAGCAATATGGCTGACCCTTAAATGCCCTAACTAGCTTCATAGTTAGAAGGTACCTCACTAGCATCTTCTCAAGGGCAATTTGGGATGGACAATAGATACTGGCCTTGCCAGCGATATTCACTTATGAACAAATAAAAATTATATTTTCAAGTCAGGATGTTGTGCAAGAACTGGAGGAGGAATTGGAGGGAGGTGGTGCTGCTTCCATGCACTTGCAAATACCACAACGGATACATATTCCTTGCGATACCTACTCCTTGAGTGTTCATTAACAAACTTTAATGCCAGCACACGTTTATCAGTTCAATGCTACAATGGGCCATCAAAACAGACACCAATATCAAAGATGCAGCATAAAACTCAAAATATCAGCAAGAATAATTCCATAATTGAACAGACAACTGGTCAATTGGTTAGAACTACTGAACTCAAATGTAACTACCGTTAAGCTTTTAAAAGGAAATAAAAACCATGGATTACATCCTCATCTCAGCTTTCAGTTGAAGAACAAAAGTGACATGCACTACTTGTGCACAGAGCAGCCACTTCCTTCCTGGGAAGGGTGTTAATTTTGCATGATTTTTACATAAAGTGGCAATATACTTATTTTTAAAAATCCTTCCATGGTTTGTTCCTTTTAAATCAGCAATGACACACCCACAAACACCAATAACTCTCTCTTGGTTATAAGACTCCAAATACTCTAGATCGAAATATATTCAGTTGAGTATTAAAGTATAAATCCTCCCTTCACGTTACAAGCAACAAGCAGACCAGAGCAACTTCAGAGTTTTGTTGTTTATTGATCAGGAGATTAAATTTCAAACACAACACTGGAGCCTCAGCAGACCTGCCTGGACCAAACTTAACAAGGCCTACATGTTGAGTTTATCCAGCAGAGTTTCAATATTTTGTCACAAATAGATATGCAAGTTCTGGAAATCCAATATCTCCCTGCTTAAAACCCATGATATCTGTAACTTTCTCCCATCTTCATAAAATATAGTTGACCTGAAATGTTAACTCTACTTCTCTCTTCAGGAGATACTTCCAGACCTGTTGAGTACTCAGAGCATTTTCTGGCTGTAAATACTTGGTGCTTTCTTTCTCCAAACTCTGGGTGCCTCAATACAAACTAGCACATTTCAAGCCACCTCTCTCTGTACACCTGTCAAACTGCAGACGTTGCAGGGAATGCAGACAGCACAGGAACAGGCCGTTCGCTCCAGCCAAGAATGCTATCCAGGTCGGTCACTAGAAGATAAAGAAAGCCACTTGTGTGCTGTGGAGAGTATTAGAGCCAGGAGCCCAGAGCCGGTTGACAGGCCAGTGATGGGAAGAGGGGAGCTCAGCTCCCAGCCAGCCAGCCCGGGGCTCCAGTGACAGACGGAAGGGATTATGTGGACACCCCACTGGGAACCGGGACCAGGCCCAGCAGCTTCTCTCCCTCCCTCCCTCCCGGTACCAACCTTCGGAGGTGAGGCGGCAGAAGGGACGGACCAGCTCGGCGAAGCTCAGGTTGTTTTTCCGCGTCGAGCTCTCGGCCGCCTCGCTGCACAGCACGGCCACCATGGGCACGAAGGTGTCCTGGATGAACTCCTGGACGCTCTGCACGCACTGAGCCATCCCCGGGGCTCGGACACACAGGCACTGGCCGGGGTGATGGGGAACGGCCTCCTAATTTATTGACGAGACAACAAGCGTCTTCCTTCAGGAGGAGGCGAGGCCGAGCGCCGCCATGTTGGACACAATCTGCCAGCCGCCCGGCCCCGCGTCACGTGATTGGCGCCGCTGACGCAGCACGTCACGTCGCCTTGCGTCATCTAAGACCCGCCCCTTCCTTGGCCGGCCGGCCTGCCAGCCGCGCGCTTGCGCACTCCACCTGCCGCACCACCGTCACGGGACGTTGCGTCCGCCCGCCGTCACGAAGGCCCGCCTCAGGAGCGCGCGACTGCATACGTCACCCGGAGCTCACGCATCGCATGTCAATCAACCTGAAGGTGGTGACGTCATGGGACCTGCCGCTCAGAGTCACTTAGCCCCGCCCCCTGGTCGCGCGCCTGCGCACTGTGCCCAAAGCCCAGATTCCAGCTGTCACTGCAGCTCCTGTCAATCTGGGAGCAGCTTGCTGCAGTTACTGTTCAGGATGCACCAAGTTTGCCCCACTGACACCAGCTGTGGAAACAAGTGAATGTACACTCCTTTTGTTGAAAGAATCACATCTGAACTGCAACCCACAAAGCACAGCAGGCCATTCAGCCCATTGTGCCTCAGGCTGCTCTTTGAAAGAACTATCCAATCAATTCCACACCCACAGCCCTGCAAACCTTTCTGCTTCAAATCTACCTCCATTGCAATGCAATCTGAAACAATATCATTCGCTGTAAAGTGCTTCGGGATGTACTGAGGTCAGGAAAGGTGCTACTTAAATGCAAGTTCTTTGTTTGTTCATCCAATTTCCATTTGAAAGTTACTTTTGAATCTGCTTCCACCACCCTTTCAGACAGAGAATTCCAGAGCATCCAATTCACTGCTAAAGCACAAAGAGAACAAAGAACAGCACAGCACAGGAACAGGCCCTTCAGCCCTCCAAAGCCTGTGTCAATCATGATGTCCTAACTAAAAAAAACCTTCTGCTCTTACTCGGTCCGTATCCCTCTATTCCCTCCCTATTCATGTATCCATCCAGATGCCTCTTAAATGTTGCTAATGCGCCTGCTTCCACCACCTCCTCTGACAGCGCGTTCCAGGCACCCACCACTCTCTGTGTGAAAAACTTCCCCCGCACATCTCCCTTAAACTTTTCCCCTCTCACCTTGAACCTGTGCCCCTTGTAATTGACACTTCCACCCTGGGAAAAAGCTTCTGACTCTCCACCCTGTCTCTGCCTCTCATAATTTTGTAGACCTCTCTCAGGTCACCCCTCAGCCTCTGTCTTTTCAGTGAAAACAATCCGAGTTTATTCAACCTCTCCTCATAGCCAACACCCTCCAGACCAGGCAACATCCTGGTGAACCTTCTTTGCGTTCTCTCCAAAGCTTCCACATCCTTCTGGAAGTGTGTAATATCTCCTCCTCTCTCTCTCCTAGTTCTTTAGCAAGTCATCAACTTGTCTGTCATCATAAATGGGGCTGGCAACCTGAGGAAATGAAATGTCTCACATCATAAGCACAACGAGTGAAGATCCTTACAAATCCATTAAAACAAGGAACAATCTGTGTGTGCAGTTCAGTTGCCAGTTCTGGTTATAGACTTTTTTGAAGTATTCTGACCATATGGCATCTGCTCGTGTGTTGCCTAAGGTAGGAGTGAGATTAATTGCCTTTGACAGCATCTACCGAGTGTGGCATGAAGGAATCCCACCAAAGTTTAAGTCAATGGGAATCAAGGGAAATGGGGAGGCGATGGCCTAGTGGTATTATCACCAAACTACTAATCCAGAAACTCAACTAATGTTCTGGGGACCCAGGTTCGAATCCCACCACGGCAGATGGTGGAATTTGAATTCAACAGTAAATATCTGGAATTAAGAATCTACTGATGAAACCATTGTCGATTGTCGGAAAAAAACATCTGGTTCACTAATGTTCTTTAGGGAAGGAAATGTGCCGTCCTTACCTAGTGTGGCCTACATGTGAATCCAGAGCCGCAGCAATGTGGTTGAGTCTCAACTTCCCTCGGGCAACTAGGGGTGGGCAATAAATGCTGGCCCAGCCAGCAACATTTATGTCCCATGCATGACTAAACAAAAATGCAGCAGACAGTTTGTGCACAGCCAGCCTCAGTTTAGGGCGGCATGGTGGCACAGTGGTTAGCACTGCTGCCTCACAGCACCAGGGACCCGGGTTCAATTCTGGCCTCAGTTGACTGTGGAGCTTGCATGTTCTCCCCATGTCTGTGTGGGTTTCCCCTGGTTGCTCTGGTTTCCTCCCACAGTCCAAAGATGTGCGAGTTAGGTTGATTGGCCATGCTAAATTGCCCCTTACTGTCAGAGGCACTAGCTAGGGTAAATACGTGGGGTTATGGGGATGGGGTCTGGGTGGGATTGTGGTCGGTGCAGACTTGATAGGCCAAATGGCCTCCTTCTGTACTATAGGATTCTATGAAAACTCCCGACTGCTTCGAGTCATACCTAGCACAGAGGAAAATAGTTGTGGTTATTGGACACCAATCATTTCAACCTCAGTACATCAATACAGGAGTTCCTCAATGTCGTGTCTCAGGCCCAATGGCTTTCAGCTGCTTCATCGATGATCTTCCTTTTTTATTTATTCATTCAGGGAATGTGGATGTAACTGACCAGGCCAGCATTAACTTCCCATCCCTAATTACCCCTGAGAAGGTGGTGGTGAGCTGCCTTCTTGAATCGCTGCAGTCCACGTGCTGTGGGTTGACCCACAATGCCGTTAGGGAGGGAATTCCAGGATTTTGACCCAGCGACTGCAAAGGAATGGTATATTTCCAAGTCAGGATGGTGAGTGACTTGGAGTAGAACTTGCAAGTGGTGATGTTCCCATATATCTGCTATCTTTGTCCTTCTTGCAGGCCATTTGAAGCTGAGATGTGGAAGAATCTCTTTACTCAAAGGGTGGTGAATCTTTGGAATTCTTTGCTCCTGTGGAGACTCAATCACTGAACATATTCAAGTCAGAAATTGATAGATTTCTAGTTACAATGAAATCAAGGAATATGGGGGAAAGTGGTGTCGAGGAAGATGGTCATCCATGACCAGTTGAATGGCAGAACAGGCTCGGCAGGCTAAATGGTCTACTCCTTCTCCTACATTCCTGGTGCTAGTGGTTGCAGGTTTGGAAGGTTCTGCAAGATGGGCAACACGGTGGCACTGATGTCTGATAGCGCCAGGGACTTGGTTCGATTCTGGCCTTCGGTGACCCTGTGTGGTGTTTGTACATTCTCCCCGTGTCTGCGTGGGTTTCCTCCAGGTGCTCCGGTTTCCTTACACAGTCAAAAGATGTGCAGGTTCGGTGGATTGACCATGTCTCATTGCCCCTTAGTGTCCCAAAGATGTGCAGGTTAGGTGGAATGGCCATGCTAAATTGCCCCTTAGTGTCCAAAGATATGTAGGTTAGGTGGATTAGCCATGCTGAATATGTGGGGTTACTGGGATAAAGTGTGTGGGGACGGTGGGGGTGGGCGGGGGGAGGGGGGGGGGGGGGGGCGGTCTTGTGGGATGCTCTTCCAGAGGGTCAGTGCAGACTCGATGGGCTGACTGGCCTCCTTTTGCACTGTAAAGATTCTATGGAACTTAGGTGCGTTGCGGCAGTGCATCTTGTAGATGGTACACATTGCTGCTGTGTGTCAGTGAATATTTGTGGAAGGGGTAGCAGTCAAGGGGGCTGATTTGTCATGGGTGGTTTCAAGCTTTCTGAGTGTTGTTGGAACTGCACCCACCCAAGCAAACTGAGAGTATTCCATCTCTGTTATGCTTTGGAGATGGTGGACAAGCTTTGGAGAGGTGAGTTACTCACTGCACAATTCCCAGCCTCTGACCTGCTCTTGTAGCCATAGTATTTATATGGCTGGTTGAATTTGGTTTCTGAGATGTTCACTGATTTTATTAACATTCGTAACTCCTCACCTACTGAAGGAATCATTTTCCATGTTTTTTGTTATTCATTCGTGGGACATGGGCGCCGCTGGCTGGGCCAGCATTTATTGCCCATCCCTAGCTGCCCTTGGAGGGCAGGTGAGAGTCAACCACATTGCTGTGGCTCTGGAGTCACACGTAGGCCAGACCGGGTAAGGACGGCAGATTTCCTTTCTTAAAGGGACATTAGTGAACCAGATGGGCTTTTACGACAATGGTTTCATGATCATCATTAGACTTTTAATTCGAGATGTTTTTAATTAAATTCAAATTTCAACAACTGCGATGATGGGATTCGAACTCAGGTCCCCAGAACATTCCCCTGAGTCTCTGGATTACTAGTTCGCTGGCAATACCACTACACCACCGCCTCCTCTTGTAGAAAACTTGGACACCACATAGGTGTGGAATGACAAGTAGCCAGTAGCATTTGTACAACATACGTGCGAGGCAATGGGCAACTCCAAAAAGAGAAAATGTCACTATCTACCCTTAACATCCTTCTTTTTATTAATTTACAGATGTGGGCGTCGCTTGTTACTCCAGAGGGCATTTGACTCTCAAATGCACTCTGGAGTTGAAGAGCAATTCAGGATGGGAAATAAATGCCAGCCCCCAGCAGTGCCACCCACATCCCAAAAATTACCCATCCCTAACTGAATTAGATAGAGAATCTGGTGAACTGGTGCGGCAACAATACTCTCTCCCTCAATGTCAACAAAACAAAGGAGATTGTCATCGACTTCAGGAAGCGTCAAGGAGAACATGCCCCTGTCTACATCAACGGGGACGAAGTAGAATGGGTTGAGAGCTTCGGATTTCTCAGTGTCCAGATCACCAACAACCAGTCCTGGTCCCCCCCATGCCGACACTATAGTTAAGAAAGCCCACCAACATCTCTACTTTCTCAGAAGACAAAGGAAATTTGGCATGTCAGCTATGACTCTCACCAACTTTTACGGATGCACCATAGAAAGTATTCTTTCTGGTTGTATCACAGCTTGGTATGCCCCTGCTCTGCTCGAAACCGCAATAAACTACAAAAGGTCGTGAATGTAGCCCAATCCATCACGCAAACCAGCCTCCAATCCATTGACTCTGTCTACACTTCCCGCTGCCTCGGCAAAGCAGCCAGCATAATCAAGACCCTATGCACCCCGGACATTCTCTCTTCCATCTTCTTCCGTCGGGGAAAAGATACAAAAGTCTGAGGTCACGTACCAACCGACTCAAGAACAGCTTCTTCCCTGCTGCCGTCAGACTTTTGAATGGACCTACCTCGCATTAAGTTGATCTTTCTCTACACGCTAGCTATGACTGTAACACTACATTCTGCACTCTCTCCTTTCCTTCTCCATGAATGGTATGCTTTGTCTGTATAGCGCGCTAGGAACAATACTTTTCACTGTATGCTAATACATGTGACAATAATAAATCAAATCAAATCAAATCAATAACATAACCATTGCAGAATGCTCCACCATCACCATCCTGAAGGTTACTATTGAGCAGAATAAGAACTGCAAGGAAAGGAGAAGCCAGAAGCAGAGTGTGATCTGCGATTGTTGATTTATTGTCAGACTGGGAGTCTGAATAAAACAGGAGGAAAAAATATTGCAAAGTAACGTCACCAAACACAGTCACACAGGGTCAGTATATTGGTACATTTTTTATTTTAATTTCATTATAATTTAATAAAGTAAAACTAAATCAATTCAAACAAAAGCAAATTTGATTATTTCTCAAATATTTGCAATATTCAATTAACTAATCAAATCTCAGGGATAAAGCTAAAATTAAATAGCAAGGGAGAGTAACACTGAAGGATTCAAAATTGTGCAATTCATTAAAATCTGAAGTACGTAGATAAAAAAGTTATTCAAAATATTTTAAGTTAACTCACTATAAAATAAAGTGATGTCAGTACAAGAGAATTGGTGGTTAGATGATGTGAATTTATTTTATTTAAGCCTAAATCTTATTTATGTTAAGTTGGCTAATAGTCTAATAGTGATATGGCAGGTCATCTCAGACCTGTGGAGTGTACATCCTGTTCCACGTGGGAATCCCAGGATGTTTCGCATGAGCTGGATATCCACATGTGCACTGAGTGTTGTCAGCTACTGCGGCAGCTTGAACTAAGTGTTTTGGAGCTTGAACAGCAGATGGCATCACTGCCAGTCAGCCATGAGGTTGAGAGATTCATAAGATGACACATTTATGGATGTGGTCACCCTGCAAATTGAGGGTCTCCAGATAGGGAGATAATGGTGGCCCCCAGGTAGCGCAAGATGACCAGGCAGGTGGTACAGGAGTCCTCAGACTGCATGTTTCACTCCAACCAGTGAGGCCAGAGCAGAGCACACAACACCCTGGCTGTTTCAACTGTATGGCGGTGGGGGGGACAGGAGAAAGCTTGGAAAATCATTCGGGCTAGGGTATGCTATTGTTGGAGGATCAGAAAGAAGTTTCTCTGGCTGCAGAACTGAATGCAGGCTGGCATGTTGCCTCCCTGGTGCCAGGGTCAAGGATATCATTGAATTGCTGCGCAGCACTCTTATGGGGAGGGGGGGGGGCGGAGGGGGGTAACGAGTCAACAGCCAGCAGTCATGGTCTATATCAACACCAACAATATAGGTAGAAACTGCCTGGTGGCCCGGTGGTTAGCATTGCTGCCTCACAGCGCCAGGGACCGGGGTTCGATTCCGGCCTTGGGTGAATGTCTGTGTGGAGTTTGCATGTTCTCCCCATGTCTGCGTGGGTTTCATCTGGATGCTCCGGTTTCCTCCCACAGTCCAAAGATGTGCGGGTTAGGTGGATTGGCCATGCTGAATTGCCCCTTAGTGTCAGGGGATTAGCAGGGTAAACAGATGGCGTTGTGGGAATTGGGTCTGGGTGAGATTGTTGGCAGTGCCTACTCAATGGACCAAATGCCCTCCTTCTGCACTGGAGGGATTCTATTAACTTGCTGCCAAGTTTGTTGCTGCCAGTAAATGAATTAACCCCTTCCCCACTCTCATTTTTCTAAACTCCTGGGAAGATACGCCTCAATCTCTCCTCAGTTCTATTAGTCTAGTGAACTTTTGTTGCAAGTAGAAGCTTCACTGCTTGCAAGTACGGCACACGTGTTTTTCAATTAACAAGTGTCCATTGGAAATCTTCGACTGAAGAACTGAAACTCATGCTCGCAGTGGTAGGGGACACGGATGACTATCTGTGTGGAGCAGCGTGTGCAAGCAGCCAGCCCACACCTCACGCACACAAACCTCCCAGGAGAGGTTCGACAGATTTGGCACTTACAAGAGAGAAAGCCGGCAGCCAAACTGTTCTCCTCCACATCAAACAGGTGAGCGGGAAGATCACCCTTCTTCCTTTTCAGTAACACATCCTTGCCAACGTTCATTGGTTTGGACTCTAACAGAGTGGCCTTACGCCAATTCAATCCTTTATTTGGTTCACAATGGAGTTCAGAGGCAGTACCAGCAGGTAAAATTGAGGCAGTACGGAGTGAGGGTAATAGATGACGTCCTTCTTCAATCTCAGAGCTTGATAAAAAGCAAGAGTTATCTTTGTTCACTCTTCTTGAAGCAAGTGCCTCTTGTTTATTTGGTTTTCTCCAGTTAAGCTTGCAAGTCGGTTCTAGATGTGATCTCCTCCAACTCACTTTAATTGGCTTCAAAACAACCTTCCCCTTTTTCCTCTCCTCCAAGACGCTAGGGCAGCCTGTCGCACCTTCAGGCTCTTGTCTTATGTCCTTTACCATCTCCAGCTCGTTGTAACCCCTGATCCGAACATGTGAAATTGTCTCCATTAACCGCTCGCACTCCAGCTGGGCGAGCAGGAAGTCAAAAGCCAACGCTTTCAGGTGCTGAGGGTGGTTGGGGCCCCTGTAGCTGTAAGCCTCGGCCTCCTGCTCCGGAGAATAACCGATAGTTGTCAGCAGTTGTTGGGAGTTGACTTTGGACATGGCAGGCCAGACATAGTGTACAAAGGCAGGAGCGAAAATCTGGAAAAGAGAATCAAATATATTGTACGCTTATTTTGATAATGAGCTGTACCTCCTGTGGTATGTTACAATACTCCTACTGCACACCTCAATAATGTGCACACCTTTTCCAGAACTCCATGTTGCAAAGCCTCCAGATCAACTATGATCATATTGAATGGTGGAACAGGCTCAGGGGGCCGAATGGCCTACTCCTATTCCTATTTCTTATGTCAAAAACCAGGGAGAAGACCTTACAGAAGCAGATAGATCATCTCCATAGCAAGGAACCCCCAGCAGAGGCAACTGCTTCTACGGACACGCCCACTATCGGCATCCTTCGCACCGACCTGTGGACGGGAAACTCTGCCATCCAAAAACGTAAGAGCCAATCATCTGGATGGTGAAGATTCCGGCTCAGACATGGAGACTGAAGCGGCGGACACCCAGTCAGGCATCGCCACCAAGGACGAGCCCCTTGTTGTAGCTCCTTGACACTCTTCATGGAAGAGGCATTTACCTACCCGTTACCCTCCCTCTCTCTCCCCCTCCCTCCCCCCCAACCAGACCCTACAAGCAATGGAGATGAGGCCACGGGCAAAGAGAAGAGAAGTCCCCATACTCATGGGATCAAGGGTGAGGGGTGAGACAACCCCCATATGATCCATGGGGAACCACTGATTGATCTTCCTGTGGGACATGTTGAGTTGGAGTTCCCCTGGTAACAGGCAGTGGCCTGTCCAACTGGAACTCATTACCTCAGCCTTTTATAAAGGAGGCCCAGGACTGGGCCTGCTGAACTGCAGTCCAAGACAGGGACTAGTGTGTGTGTGCACCATGGGAATGGTTTTACTTTGCGTTCTGTAAATAAACTATATTCCATTCCTGTCAGGCTTCTTGAGTCATTACAGTTCTTATTCACCTTGAGGTAAAATTTCAAACTGTGGTGGCATTTCTTTTGGCTTTATCTACCTGGACCCATACTTTCAAGGGATTAACTCTACTCTTAACCTTTTCACTGGTTCTTCATAGAAAACAAATGCGGTACCTACACTGACCTTGGGTACACCATTTCCAACCATTCTCTGCTGCAAATAACTTAAACTTGAATGTTTATTTTATTAGTGTCACAAGTAGGTTTACATTAGCACTGCAATGAAGTTACTGTGAAAATCTTCTAGTCGCCACACTCCGGCGCCTGTTCGGGTTCACTGAGGGAGAAGTTAGCATGGCCAATGCACCTAACCAGTACGCCTTTCAGACTGTGGGAGAAAACTGGAGCACCCGGAGGAAACCCACGCAGACACGGGGAGAATGTGCAGACTCTGCATAGAGAGTGATCCAAGCTGAGAATCGAACCCCCAGTCCCTGGCGCTGTGAGGCAGCAGTGCTAACCACTGTGCCATCATGCCACCCTATAAGTAAGAAACATGCATTCTCTGGAACTTGTCTGTTTTGTGTCCATCAGCTAACATTCCATTGGATAAAAGCAATGCTGGAATCTGAAACCAAAAGAGAAAACGCTGGAAAATCTCAGCAGGTCTGGCAGCATCTGTAAGGAGAGAAAAGAGCTGACGTTTCGAGTCCAGGTGACCCTTTGTCAAAGCTTTCTCTCCTTACAGATACTGCCAGACCTGCTGAGATTTTCCAGCATTTTCTCTTTTGGTTCCATTGATGTTGTTACTTTTCCTGTTCTGCTTTCTAACTGATTCATTCAAACTTCATCCACTAGGTTAAGAGGGCCAGGAATTGAGCCCGTTTCACCATTCATTGAGATCATGGTTGACCTGTGATCCAATCCCATAAATGCTCCTGCATTCCTTTCACTTACCCAAATTCTCCTTTTTCCACTGCTACATTTTAAAAATAATGTTATGATGGTCAAACAGGACTCACCTGAATGAACTTCACTGCTGACTATCCTTAATCGGCCCGTGCCTTTCTAACTGTTTTACTCACTTTATCTCCAATTATGGATTCAAAAGGAGTTGCGCAAAATGACCATATGCCTTATCAACACTGTTCACCTGGTGTTCAAAGGCTTTATTAACAGGGACATAGAGTACAAGAACAAGGAGGTTATGTTGAACTTGTATCAGTCACTGGTTCAGCTTCAGCTGGAGTATTACGTCCGGTTCTGGGCACCACACTTTAGGGAAGATGTGAATGCATTGGAGAGAGCGCGGAAAAGATTCCAGGGATGAGGAACTTCAGTTAAGTTTAAAACTTTAAAGTTTATTTATTAGTGTCACGAGTAGGGTTACATTAACACTGCAATGACAAAAGTCTGAGGACACGTACCAACCGACTCAAGAACAGCTACTTCCCTGCTGCCATCAGACTTTTGAATGGACCTACCTCGCACTAAATTGATCTTTCTCTACACTCTACAAAGCATACCGTTCATAGAGAAGGAGAGGAGAGCGCAACTATGACTGTAACACTACATTCTGCACTCTCTCCTTTCCTTCTCTATGAACGGTATGCTTTGTCTGTATAGCGCGCAAGAAACAATACTTTTCACTGTAAACTAATGCAAGTGACAATCGTAAATCAACTATCAAATCAATGAAGTTACTGTGAAAATCCCCTAGTCGCCACACTCCGGCGCCTGTTCGGGTACACTGAGGGAGAATTTAGCATGGCCAATGCACCTAACCAGCACGTCTTTCAGACTGTGGGAGGAAACTGGAGCACCCGAAGGAAACCCACGCAGACACAGGGAGAACATGCAGACTCCACGCAGACAGTGACCCAAGCCAGGAATCGAACCCGGGTCCCTGGAGCTGTGAGGTGTGCCACCGTGCCGCCCTGTTAAGAAGATAGACTGGACAAGTTGGGATTGTTTTCCTTGGAGAAGAGAATGTTGAGAGCAGATTTGATAGAGATGTTCAAAATCATGAGGGATCTTGACAAAGCTGACATGGAGAAACTGTTCCCACTTGTCAGCTGATCAAGAACGAGAGGGCACAGATTTGAAGTAATTGGCAAAAGAAGCAAGGGTGATATGAGAAGAAACATTCTCACACAGCGAGTGAATAAGGTCTGGATTTCACTGCCTGAGAGTGTGGTGGAGGCAGGTTCAATTCAGGCTTTCCAATGGGAAGGAGACTGGTATCTGGAAAGGAAGAATGTGCGGGGTTACAGGGAGAGAACGGCACTAAGTGAATTGCTCATTCAGAGAATCGGTTCAGACACAATGGGCTGAATGGCCTCCTTCTGCACCCTGACAATTCTGTGCTTCTGTGACAGTGTATGTAGTTGTAGAAACTGCTGTCATTGGCGGGAGGTCTGAGAACCAGAGGAGATGAAAGATGATTGGCAAAAGAACCAGAGGTGACAGGAGAGTTAACCCTTTATACTCACTGAGAGGGTGAGGCAGAATGGTGGCACAGTGGTTAACACTGCTGTCTCACAGCGCCAGGGAGCCAGGTTCGATTTCCGGCTTGGGTCACTGTCTGTGTGGAGTCTGCACATTCTCCCCGTGTCTGCGTGGGTTTCCTCCGGGTGCTCCGGTTTCCTCCCACAGCCTGAAGGACGTGCTGGTTAGGGTGCATTGGCCGTGCTAAATTCTCCCTCAGTGTACCCGAACAGGTGCTGGAGTGCGGCGACTAGGGGATTTTCACAGTAACTTCATTGCAGTGTTAATGTTGTGACAATAATAAATAAACTTTAGGAGCTGGAATGCACTACTCGAGAGAGTGGTGGAGGCAGGTTCACCTTTCATAAGAGAATTATTTGAAGAGAGAATATCGGCAGGACTAGGGGGAAAAGGTGGGGAAGTGGGACTAGCCAAGGAGCTAGCACAAACACAACATGCTGAATGGCCTCCATTCTATGATTCTGTCTTCTGCAATAACCCACTGGGAGAAGCCAAACCTACCTTAATTCTTTTAAATTCTTTTCTCCAAGGATAAATCAGAAGGTTGACACAAATTTTTTCAAAGATTTCAAAGGCTTTCTGAAGGGAGTTGAAGCTGGAAGGTGGTTCGCTGTGAAATATGTGGCTAATAATCTGGCAAAAATATATTTCACACTGTCTACCGGCATCTCGGTAGATCTTCAGCCATTCGCTAACGAGGGAACGCATTGCAGTTTCCTCAATGGCAGCCGCATCATCACTGTTCAGTTTTGACTCCTGGAGATATACGTATCTTTGACGTAGAGTTTGCTTTTCAGCCTCCATACATTTACCGCCCCCCCAAGTTCAATTTGTTCACGAAAGATTGCAGAACTTTGTAAAAGGCCTCACTTCACCTGAAACAGAATAATCGCACAGAATCATTGCATTACCGAGAGACACCGTTCCGTAATTCCTCTCACACTAAAATCAGTCTAAAATTTCAAACAAAACAATTCAAAGTTTATTCTAAGCCCGATTTATAAACACCAAGCGTAATCCTGGGGTCAGCTTCCATATTTACAACAATGTCTTGCACTGATGTAGCGCCTTTAGTATCACCTCCCTATGGGCATTTCACAGGAGTAGCATCAAACAAAATCTGACCCTGAGTGGCACAGTGGTTAGCATTGCTGCCTCACAGCGCCAGGGACCTGGGTTCGATTCCTGGCTTGGGTCACTGTCTGTGCGGAGTCTACATGTTCTCTCCGTGTCTGTGTGGGTTTCCTCCGAGTGCTCCAGTTTCCGCCCACAGTCCAAAAGGCGTGCTGGTTAGGTGCATTGGCCATGCTAACTTCTCCCTCAGTGTACCCGAACAGGCGCCGGAGTGTGGCGCCTAGGGGATTTTCACAGTAAATTCATTGCATTGTTAATGTAAGCCTATTTGTGATACTAATAAGTGCACTGAGGGAGAATTTAGCATGGCCAATGCACCTAACCAGCATGTCTTTCGGACTTGGGAGGAAATTGGAGCACCCGGAGGAAACCCACGCAGACACGGGGAGAATGTACAGACTCCGCATCGAGGTCCCTGGCACTGTGAGCAGCAGTGCTAACCACTGCGCCACCGTTAAACATACAACAGCAGGGTGGCACAGTGATTAGCACTGCTGCCTCACAGTGCCAGGGGTCCGAGTTCAATTCTCACGTTGGGTCACTGTCTGTGCGGAGTCTGCATATTCTCCCCGTGTCTGTGTGGGTTTCCTCCAGATGCTCCGGTTTCCACCCATGGTTCAAAGATATGTGGATTGGGTTGATTGGCTATGCTAAATTGTCCCTTAGTGTCCCAAGGTGTATTGGTGTATTAGTTAGGGGAGTTAACAGGGTAAATATGTGGGGTTACTGATATAGATGCTCTGTCAGAGAGTCAATGCAGAGTCGATGGGCCAAATGGCCTCCTTCTGCACTGTAGGGATTCTATGATTCATATTAGGGCAAATATCCAAAAGCATGGTGAAAGAGGGAAGCTTCAAGGAACTTCTTAACGGAAGAGAGAGTGGTGGATTTGGAGAAAGGGAATTCCAGAGCTTGGGGCCCAGGCAACTGAAGGTATGACCACCAATGGTGAAGTGATTAAAATCAGGGCTGCTTATTGAACCAGTCTCCACCTTACCCTCAGACAGTGCATTCCTAACCCTAACCATTTGCTGCGTAATAAAGTTTCTCTACATTTCACTTTTGCTTATTTGATTATTTTAAATCTGTGCCTTCTCGTTCTCAATTCTCTCTATATACTCTTCCAGACCTTTTTTAAATTCATTCATGGGACATGGGCGTCACTGGCTGGCCAGCATTTATTGCCCATCCCTAGTTGCCCGAGGACAGTTGAGAGTCAACCACATTGCTGTGGCTCTGGAATCACATGTAGGTCAGACCGGGTAAGGACAGCAGATTTCCTTCCCTAAAGGACATCAGTGAACCAGATGGGTTTTTCGGATATTCGACAATGATTGCATGGTCATTAGTAGATTCTTAATTCCAGATATTTTTTATTGAATTAAATTCCACCATTTGCTGTGGTGGGATTCGAACCCAGGTCCCCAGAACATTAGGTGAGTTTCTGGATTAATAGTCCAGGGATAATACCACTAGGCCATCGTCTCCTCTTTTATGAATTTCAATAACTCCATCAAATCTCCTCTCAGATTCTGTTCAATCAAATCTAAAACTCAAGCCTCATGGCTGGGATTTTCCGGCCCGAACCCCGAGGGTGGGAACTCCACCCCTCCTCGCCCCGCACCACCGCGATGTGTTTTACTCCAGCGGAGGTAGCTCGCCATTGGTTGCTGGTGGGATCTTATGGTCCCGCTGAGGTCTATGGCATTTTGAGTTGCTCGCCATCCCGCTGCCAGGGAACCCACCACAGGGGGACTGAAGGTCACCTTTGGTGTTACCGGAGGATCCCAGTGGCACGGTGGTTAGCACTGCTGCCTCACAGCGCCAGGGACCTGGGTTCAATTCGCGACTTGGGTCACTGTCTGTGTGGAGTCTGCACATTTTCCCCGTGTCTGCGTGGGTTTCCTCCGGGTGTTCCGGTTTCCTCCCACAGTCCAAAAATGTGTGGGGTAGTGGGTTTGACCATGCTGAAATTGCCCTTAGTGTCAGTGGGGCTGGCTAAGGTAAATGCATGGGATTATAGGGATAGGGCCTGGGTGGGATTGTGGTCAGTGCAGCCTCGATGGGCTGAGTGGCCTCCTTTTGCACTGGAGGGATTCTATGATTCCCGCCGGCGGGAAGTGCTGGAAAATCCAGTCCTGAGTGTTGGGCCGGAAAATCCCACCCTGATATGCGAAGGTGGAAGTGCTGCCAACTGAGCCATTGCTGATCTCCCCCTTAAACTACCTCTCCCCACCCCCCCCCTCCCCACCCCCCCACCCCCCCACTCACCCCTCCATCCTCAACACCCAGGCTCGGTAATTCCATCCTGTCTCCTCCTTCATGTCACCCCCAGTGTGGTCACAGCCGTCAACACTTCAACCCTTCCCGACTAACCATGCAAACCAAACTATACTTCAATTCAAACTAACCCAAAACTCCACCAGCCTCAGTTATCTGGGGCGGCGCGGTGGCACAGTGGTTAGCGCTGCTTCCTCACAGCGCCAGGGACCTGGGTTCGATTCCCAGCTTGGGTCACTGTCTGTGTGGAGTTTGCAAGTTCTCCCCGTGTCTGCGTGGGTTTCCTCCGGGTGCTCCGGTTTCCTCCCACATTCTGAAAGACGTACTGGTTAGGGTGCACTGACTTGAACAGGCGCTGGACTGTGGCGACTAGGGGAATTTCAAAGTAACTTCATTGCAGTGTTAATGTAAGCCTTACTTGTGGTAAATAAATAAACTTTATCTCCCACTCCCCCTGCCTTCACCAAGTTCTGAAGAATCCCCACACCGCAAAACCCTGATCTTTCCGTCTCCGAACCTCTCCGCAGCCTCAGCTCACTTTGCCTCTGCATTCTCAGCCAGATCTGTGTCAGTTGCCTCTCAAACTCGGTTCCTGTTCCATTTGCTGTACTTTTCGACGGGGCAGCACTCAACCACTTTCACCCTGACTCCAGAACTCTTCCTAAATCAGCCTCGCCTGATTAAAAATTCCTGACTGGCCGCATGCATTGCCATGGCGACAGTATTTTAGCTGCTTACGTTCGTCTGGGTAGAACATGACTGATCTGAATATATTTCCTGTCTGTGTTTACTCAGCCTAGCACTCAGTAACCAAGGAAGTAAAAATACCACAATCAAATAACACTCACACACATCTTACCACTTTACAGAAAGAACTTGCATTTACATAGCACCTTTCTCAAGATGTTCCAAAGCACTTTATAGCCAGTGAAGTATTTTTGAAGTGCAGGTCATGTTGTAACATCAGAAACAACAAATTTTAAAGTAAAGTTTTAAAGTTTATTTATTAGCCACAAGTGAGGCTTACATTAACACTGCAGTGAAGTTGCTGTCAAATGCATAAGACATAGGAGCAGAACTAGGCCACTCAGCCCATCGAGTCTGTTCTGCCATTCAATCATGGCTGATATTTTTCTCATCCCCATTCTTCTGCCTTTTCTCCATAACCCCAATCCCCTTATTAATCAAGAACCTATCTATCTCTGTCTTAAAGATACTCAATGACCCGGCCTCCACAGCCTTCTGCGGCAAAGAGTTCCACAGATTCACCACTCAATGGCCAAAGAAATTCCTTTTCATCTCTATTTTAAAGGTTCGTCCCTTTAGCCTGAGGTTGTGCCCTCTGGTTCTAGTTTTTCCTACTAGTGGAAACATCCTCTCCACATCCACTCTATCCAGGCCTCGCAGTATCCTGTAAGTTTCAATAAGATCCCCCCTCATCCTTCTAAACTCCAACGAGTACAGACCCAGTGTCCTCAACCACAAGGAGGTTAGAAAGTTCATTTGAAGTACTCGATACATAGGGCCTAGTGAACATAAGAACATAAGAACTAGGAGCAGGAGTAGGCCATCTGGCCCCTCGAGCCTGCTCCGCCATTCAATAAGAACATGGCTGATCTTTTTGTGGACTCAGCTCCACTTACCCGCCCGCTCACCATAACCCTTAATTCATTTACTGTTCAAAAATCTATCTATCCTTGCCTTAAAAACATTCAATGAGGTAGCCTCAACTGCTTCACTGGATAGGGAATTCCACAGATTCACAACCCTTTGTGTGAAGAAGTTCCTCCTCAACTCAGTCCTGAATCTGCTTCCCCTTATTTTGAGGCCATGCCCCCTAGTTCTGGTTTCACCCGCCAGTGGAAACAACCTCCCTGCTTCTACCTTATCTAAAGTTAAAAGTTAAAGTTAAAGTTTATTTATTAGTCACAAATAGGCTTACATTAACACTGCAATGAAAATCCCCTAGTCACCACACTCCGGTGCCTGTTCAGGTAACACTGAGGGAGAATTTAACATGGCCAATGCACCTAATCAGCACACCTTTCGGATTGTGGGAGGAAACCGGAGCACCCGGAGGAAACCCACACAGACACGGGGAGAATGTGCAGACTCCGCACAAACAGTGACCCAAGCTGGGAATCGAACTCAGGTCACTGGTGGTGCGAGGCCGCAGTGCTAACCACTGTGCCATCGTGCCGTTAATTATTCCCTTCATAATTTTATATGTTTATATAAGATCCCCCCACATTCTTCTGAATTCCAATGAGTATAGTCCCAGTCTACTCAGTCTGTCCTCATAAGCCAACCCTCTCAACTCCAGAATCAACCTCCTCCTCCTTCCCCACCGCCTCCCCTCCCCCCCCTCCCCCTCCCCGCTAGTGCCAGTAAATCCTTTCTCAAGTAAGGAGACCAAAACTGTACACCGTACTCCAGGTGTGGTCCTGAAGGCCCCCCAGTGCTGGCTGCACTGACGATAGTTACCAATCTCAACGTTTTTGCAGGCGGATCATTCCAGAACTCCAATAGGAAACCTCTGCAAAATATCACAATCATCCACTTATAAACGCAGAAAGGAGGCCACCAATGCCCTTCTTAGTAAGTCACACAACTATGCCCATCTCTCCTTGGATGCAGCCAGCCAGGCTGCCAGAGCGGTGGGATTCTCCTGCTTCTCCAAAGTACAGGGCACCATCGACTGTACAAATGTGGCCTTAAGAGCTCCCTGGTAGCAGATTTATCAAGAGGAAAGGAGTCCATTCTCTGATCTGTGATCACTGAAAGCAGATTAAGCATGTTTGTGCAAGATATGCAAGGGACCAACACGACTTTATACCTTGAGTTACTCACAGGTGCCACAGATCATTGAGGAATCTTAGTCCATCCAGGGTTGGCTCATCTGTCCACATCAAGGAGGACAAAGTAAAAAGGGTCGAGAGCTTCAGGTTTTTAGGTGTCCAGATCACCAACAGTCTGTCCTGGTCCCCCCCATGCTGACGCTATAGTTAAGAAACCCCACCATCGCCTCTACTTTCTCAGGAGGCTAAGGAAATTTGGCATGTCCGCTACGACTCTCTCCAACTTTTACAGGTGCACCTTGGAAAGCATTCCTTCTGGTTGTATCACAGCTTGGTATGGCTCCTGCTCTGCACAAGACTGCAAGAAACTACAAAGGGTCATGAATGTAGCCCAGTCTGTCATTCAAACCAGCCTCCCATCCATTGACTCTGTCTACATTTCCCACTGCCTCGGAAAAGCAGCCAGCATAATTAAGGATCTCATGCACCCCGGACATTCTCTCTTCCACCTTCTTCTGTCAGGAAAAAGATACAAAAGTCTGAGGTCACGTACCAACCAACTCATGAACAGCTTCTTCCCTGCTGCCACCAGACTTTTGAATGGACCTACCTCGCATTAAGTTGATCTTTCTCTACACCCCAGCTATGACTGTAACACTACATTCTGCACTCTCTCCTTTCCTTCTCTATGTACGGTATGCTTTATCTGGATAATGCACAAGAAACAATATTTTTTACTGTATGTTAATACATATGACAATAATAAATCAAATCAAATCAATGATAAAGGCGACCAGCAAAACATGTGGCTAATGACACCTGTTTGGCAGCCGCAGAGTGGATCTGAGGAGTGGTACAATGTGTCACATTTTGTAACATGGTCCTTAATTGAGCATGATGTGGAGATGCCGGTGTTGGACTGGGGTGGGCACAGTAAGAAGTCTCACAACACCAGGTTAAAGTCCGATAGGTTTATTTGGAATCACGAGCTTTCAGAGCGCTGCTCCTTCATCAGATGAGTGTCTGATGAAGGAGCCGTGCTCCGAAAGCTCATGATTCCAAATAAACCTGGTGGACTTTAACCAGGTGTTGTGAGACTTGTTACTTAATTAAGCAGACTGTGAGCTACCTAGAAGGATAAGGGCAGCAGACACGGAAACACCACAACCAGAAAGTTCTCCTCCAAGTCGCTCACCATTCTGACTTGAAATATATTGGGCGTTCCTTCACTGTCACTGGGTCAAAATTCGGGAACTCCCTCCCTAACAGCACGGTGGGTGTACCTACACCTCAGGGACTGCAGCGGTTCAAGATGGCAGCTCACCACCACCTTCTCAGGGGCAGTTAGGGGATAGGCAATAAATGCTGGATCTAGCCAGCGATGGCCACATCTCTAGAATGTGACCTGCTGGATGGCGTGATAGAAAGAGGGGGTGTTTGGAGTGGCTGTAAACCCTTGAAGACTCCTGTGCGGATGATACTGGAGACTCTGGCTGACATTGCTCCTTCCCTGGGTAACTAAGGGCATCTCCCTGACTCATTGCGGACAAGGGGCACCTGGAGATGCTCTGTCCCCCTCTTGCCGACTCACTGCTGGAATGGACTCATGGCCAGAGTGGTGGTGGGAAGATCTGGCAGGAACTGTGCATTCTGCTGGACCTGGGTTCTCCCAGACAAACACCACCCTTCCAGTAATGGATGTGCCTACATAATGGAGCCAAAACATTGGACAGAATGTGGACGGCCTCCTCCATCCTTGGTTCTGATCTGGAGATGACCTCCGACCTCTGACAGCAAGCAAGAATGTCTCCGTCTGTCTCTGTGGGCGGAATTTTACTGGCACCTCCGCCCGAGGTTCGTATGATCCCACCCAGGGATTTTATGACCTCGCTCGGGCGAGGCTCGTAAAATCCCACCTGAAACCAATGGAAAATTCCGTTCTGCGAGCAGACGTGCCGGTAAAATTCCCGCCCTGGTCTCCAGCGGTCCTCTGAGTGTCAGAGATCTCGGCTGTCACTGCCTCCGCCTGCTGTGGACCTGTCTCGGCGCTGTGATCACCAGATAGTGATCCCAATCTGATCTGGCACTGAGAGGTGTTTGTCCGTGTGTTGGTGAAGGGTGCAAGGGAACACAGTGATGGCTGTTCTTCAGATGTCCCCCTCAACCTCCTCTTCCCAATTGCCCTGGGGGCTGGGGTTGAGGCTTTCCCTGGCGCTCTCCCTTTGGCATTTCTTGCTGATGGCTGAAATGGAGAAAAGAAGTAACTGGAACTAAGGAATTACATCCCTTAGAATGCCTGATGCCCTGATGAGAGTGTGAGTTTGGAGTGTGTTGAAGGTTGACTTACCCTGGCGGAGCGGGGCATTCCGTTTATATGGTGTACAGATCCTGACCCCTCCCAGGCCAGTGTGGTCAAGTGTGGTCAAGTTAGTGGACCTCTGGCTCCCATTGCTCGGAAAGAGGACCTCTCACCATTCTTGGGCTGCCTGGGTGAGTATCTCCAGAGAGGTTTTGCTGAACTCTGAGGCAGATTATTTCCTCTGGAATCTTCTGGCTGCCATTCCCAATATGTTCCTAACACACCTGCCCTGCGGAGAGTAAATGCCTGTGTGGGTGCTGTTCAAATTTGGTGCCAGGACGCTTGACCTCATGGTATAACAGCATGGCAGATTAATCCCTGCCCACCCTGCCCTGTGATCTGATGAGCTCCTTACTGATGCATGAAGAATGAGCTGCAAAGCGGGTGATCTGGGGTGGGTGCATGCCCTGCTGTACAGCGGGATTCACACCAACCTTCCTGCCAGGCGCTGTACTTAGTCTCAGGAATGCACTAGTCTCTGAATTTCCTACAAAGGTCACTCTGGCCCGAGTGCTTCAATGACCTCTGGAGAGTTTAATCTCTTCTCCTGAGACTGTGTTCCACTGGCTTCCCAAGCCTGCACACCAGCCCATCGACTCAAAGACACAACTCATGTTCTTCAAAGTGCCAAGCGGAACGCCAATGGGCGGCACGGTGGCACAGTGGTCAGCACTGCTGACTCACAGCGCCAGGGACACGGGTTCGATTCCGGCCTCAGGTGACTGTCTGTGTGGAGTCTGCACGTTCTCCCTGTGTCTGCGTGGGTTTCCTCCGGGTGCTCCGGTTTCCTCCCACAGTCCAAAGATGTGCGGGTTAGGTTGATTGGCCATGCTAAATTGCCCCTTAGTGTCAGGGGGATTAGCAGGGTAAATACACGGGGTTAGGGGGAATAGGGCCTGGGTGGGATTGTGGTCAGTGCAGACTCGATGGGCTGAATGGCCTCCTTCTGCACTGTAGGTATTCTATAATTCTATGATTCTATGCTCCAGAGGGTTACCATTGCCTGCAAGCACACAGTCACCCTGTCTTTCCAGCACAACAGGACTTCCCCTGAGCCCTAACTACTGGAACCCACCAACCGCAGCACTTTTGCTTTCCAAAGCCCCTCCTTCAGCCTCCCACTGGTTCCTCTCCTCAGTGGTTCCTTCCGTGATGGTCCTTGTCTTTCTCTCTCTCTCTCTGGCTTCTCCCTCGGTGCCCCCTCTGGGCTCTATCTCTGTCCCCTTGTCAAGGTGAATTCACATTTCTTAAGAGGGTGAAAATCCAGAACTTGTCGTCAGTAATTTAACACGGATTTCAGGATGTCAAAATCAAGCCAATCAGCAGATCCCAAGCCCGCACTTGTCACCATGGAGACCAGCGTGGCCATTTTACTGCAGTTGACCTTCCAACAACACTCAAGAAGCTTGACACCATCCAAGACAAAGCAGCTCCCTTCAGTGGCAGAACATCCACTCTCTCCACCATCGATGCTCAGTAGCAGCAGTGTGTACTATCTACAAGATGCAGCAACTCACCAAAGATCCTTAGACAGCACCTTCCAAACCCACGACCACTTCCACCTAGAAGGACAAGGGCAGCAGATACATGGGAACACCACCATAGAACATAGAACAGTACAGCACAGAACAAGCCCTTCGGCCCATGATGTGCCAAGCTTTATCTGAAACCAAGATCAAGCTATCCCACTCCCTATCATCCTGGTGTGCTCCATGTGCCTATCCAATAACCGCTTAAATGTTCCTAAAGTGATGACTCCACTATCACTGCAGGCAGTCCATTCCACACCCCAACCACTCTCTGCGTAAAGAACCTACCTCTGATATCCTTCCTATATCTCCCACCACGAACCCTATAGTTATGCCCCCTTGTAATAGCTCCATCCACCCGAAGAAATAGTCTTTGAACGTTCACTCTATCTATCCCCTTCATCATTTTATAAACCTCTATTAAGTCTCCCCTCAGCCTCCTCCGCTCCAGAGAGAACAGCCCTAGCTCCCTCAACCTTTCCTCATAAGACCTACCCTCCAAACCAGGCAGCATCCTGGTAAATCTCCTCTGCACTCTTTCCAGCGCTTCCACATCCTTCTTATATTGAGGTGACCAGAACTGCACACAATATTCCAAATGTGGTCTCACCAAGGTCCTGTACAGTTGCAGCATAACCCCACGGCTCTTAAACTCCAACCCCCTGTTGATAAAAGCTAACACACTATAGGCCTTCTTCACAGCTCTATCCACTTGAGTGGCAACCTTTAGAGATCTGTGGATATGAACCCCAAGATCTCTCTGTTCCTCCACAGTCTTCAGAACCCTACCTTTGACCCTGTAATCCATATTTAAATTAGTCCTACCAAAATGAATCACCTCACATTTATCAGGGTTAAACTCCATTTGCCATTTATCAGCCCAGCTTTGCATCCTATCTATGTCTCTTTGCACCACCACCTGCAAGTTCCCCTCCAAGTCACTCACCATCCTGACTTGGAAATATATCGCCGTTCCTTTGCAGTCGCTGAGTCAAAATCTTGGAATTTCCCCCCTAACGGCATTGTGGGTCAACCCACAGCACATGGACTGCAGCGATTCAAGAAGGCAGCTCACCACCACCTTCTCAAGGGGCAACTAGGGATGGGCAATAAATGCTGGCCTAGCCAACAACACGCAAGTTCCACAAATGGATAAAATAATATTGGTGCATGTGGACCCACCGTCTAATTCAGAATCACTAGGACAGGGTTGGAATCCTTATTCTTGACATTATCTCTAAACTTGACTATTCCAAGCTCCTATGTGGCTTCTCTTCTTCCCACACTCAATACACTTAAACTCCATTGGCCAATGCCCTAAGTTGCACCAAGTGCCATTTACCCATCATCCCCCTGGCCCTGGGTCTACATTAGTTTCCAGTTCAGCAACACCTCAATTTAAAATTCTCATCCTTTAATTCCCGATCCCTTCATCGCCTCACCCTTTCTATCTCTGTTCTCACCTCCAGGCCCACAACTCACTGAGATCCTGTGCTCCCCCAATCCGGGGTTCTTTAAGCATTCTTAATTTGAATTGTTCTACCATCGACAGCCATGTTTTTAACTGCCTGAGTCATGAGATGTTATCGCCCTCTGGTGGCCTGTGGCCAACAGGCAGTTTGTGGTGATCATGGAACGGTTGGATTGAGATTGCATTGAAGAGTGTCGCTTTCACTTCGATACTGTTGATAACGTGAGCCAGTTTCCATAGAACAGAATCCCTACAGTGCAGGAAGAGATCATCCAGCCCATCGAGCCTGCACCGAATTTCCAAAAGAGTATCTTATCCACCCTCCCGCCCTATCCCTGTAACTCTGCGCATTTAGCATGGCCAACCCACCTGGCCCACACATCTTTGAACTGTGGAGGAAACCGGAGCACCCGGAGGAAACACACGCAGACCCGGGGACCCAGGTTCGAATCCTGCCACGGCAGATGGTGGAATTTGAATTTAATTTTAAAAATCTGGAATTAAGAATCTACTGATGACCATTGTTGGAAAAACCCATCTGGTTCACTAATGTGCTTTAGGGAAGGAAATCTGCCGTCCTTACCCGGTCTGGCCTACATGTGACTCCAGAGCCACAGCAATGTGGTTGATTCTTAACTGCCCTCTGAAATGGCCGAGCAAGAGGCTCAGTTCAAGGGCAGCGAGGGATGGGCAATAAATGCTGACCCAGCCAGTGACGTCCATGACCCACGAATGAATTTAAAAAAAGACACGGGAGAGTGTGCGAACTCCACACAGTCACCCTAGGCTGGAATTGGACACAGGTCCCTGACGCTGTGAGGCAGCAGTGCTGATGGGTAAATGGCACTTGGTGCAAGTTAGGGCATGAGGCAACAGAGTTTTGGATGAGTTTAAGTGTATCGAGTGTGGGAAGATGAGAAACCGTATACCTTCAGGGGCGGCACTGTGTCACTGTAATAAGTCCTTGGAGGCAGAAGTCCCTTCACCAAAATCCCTTTATTTACAAGCCTGACAGCACCATGCAGAGTGCTTTCAGTCAGCAGCCGACACTCGGAGTCCCAGAGGAACTGACATGCCTGGGTAAGTACAAAGCAAGAGGCTCCCTGATTGGCCCATCAATTTGGCCCTCAATCAGGGAGTTCCTATTCTAACAAGCCCACCTCAATTGCCTGATTACAGTAATTACAACCACTGTGCTGCCCCTAGAGGTTAACGAACTGCCAACCTAAAGGTAAATACCTAAACACAGCCTATTGGCGCTGAAATTCCCTCCCTCCATCTCTCCGCCTCTCTCCCTCTTTCTCCTCTATTGAACCTGCCTCTTTGATGAAGTTTTCCATCTGAGTTAATATCCCCTCAGTGGCTCAGTGACATACTTGGTTTGATAATTCTCCCGATTGAATACGCTATATAACTGCGAGCTGTTCCAGTTTGAAATATTTATTATTAATAAAGTGCAGATTGATTTCAACCCATAAATCTTCTTCCTCCAGGAAATATGACAAACTCGATTTGTAGCCTTGCAGGATGTAATTTGATTCAGCGACTGAACAGCAAGGAAGCTCCCCTTCACCCTGTGCGCCATTCATTCTCTGTTTGAGAATTGCTGCGAATACCAGACTTATCTTAAAGCTGACAGCGGGGGTTGGAAGGCCAGGTCCCAGCCAACCTCGGATTTCCCTGACCTGCGCGGACCAGGAGTGCGCTGCACACGTGCAACTCAGCTCTTTTAAGCTCTGTGGGCAAAGGACTGGCGCTGCGGCACCTGGACATGAAGAGGAAAGGCACAAAAACTCAGGTCGCCTGTCCACCATTGGAAAGAAGTGTCACAGGCAGGGGACAGGGGGAAGGAGACAGGCGGGGGTCCCAACGAGAGAGGAGACAGAGAGAGATCCCAAAGAGAGAGGAGACAGAGAGAGATCCCAAAGAGTGAGTGGACAGGGAGAGGTCCCAAAGAGAGAGAGGGGGGCAAACAAAGAGTTGCAGGCTGGGGACAGGAACAGGAAAAGGTCCCAGTTCAGAATAAAAGAGAGGGACGGAGAAAGAGGCTGCAAACAGGAAAAGGACTGTTGTTAGCAGACTTTAAGTGAACAGAGCTCAACAGGAGGCCTGAAGATCCAAGAATAGAATCCCTACAGGCTATTCAGCCCATCAAGTCTGCACCAACTCTCCACGAGTATTTTACCCACACCCGATCCTCGTATCCCCATGTATTTACCCTGCTAATCCCCCTAACCTCTGCATCTTGGGATATTAAGGGACAATTTAGCATGGCCAATCCACCTAACCTGCACATCTTTCAAGCGTGGAAGCACCTGTGAGGAAACCCACGCAGACATGGGGAGAACATGCAGACTCTGTCACAAACAGTGACCCAAGTGGGGAATCGAGGCCAGGTCTCCGGTGCTGTGAGGCAGCAGTGCTAACCACTGTGCCACCGTGATGAAAATGAAGACAGGAATCCCTTGTGAGGGAGACAGAGTTTCAGCAAGATTCATTGACCCATGGTGTTGCTGAGTGTGTTGTTAAGAAATCTGTGGACTTTGTCTTGGTTGCATCTACCATTTATTATGCAGTGCGGTGTGTCCAACCATAGTTTGTCTGTTAATTCACATATACCTCGTGTTAATTCTGAATGCTGGAGTATAAGATAGATATTGTAAATTGTTTTATCTTTCTGAACTTGTAGAGTAAAGATTAAATTTGTTTGTTCAAATCTCAATGGAATCTTGTAGCTTTATTCTATAAGCAAGTGTTTAGAATCTCAAACGTTATCCACTTTAATCAAACTGTTATTGCTCAGAGCAAAATCCTGGCAGTCTTGTCTGGGCTCTGTAATGTCCTATGTTAGGGGTTGTGGGTTTTAAACAAGAAGAAAAGACGTGGTTTGCACACTTAGGTTAAAACTAGCAGCAGATTTATTCTAGGAGGTCTTGCCAGGAGAGAGAACAAGCTGAAAGTAAAACAGCAATTTGTGGCAACACCCTCATGATATCACCATCAAATCATGTGATCAACTCTTAAAGCAATCATTTAAATATATAACTGGGTCATACTATTATACAAGTGGAAAATATTCCATCACACCCTGCCATGTTGATCTCAGTGTGGAAAGGCAGTGAGGTGGTGAGTGCAGTTTATCCAATCTCCGAAATGCTCTAATAGCCATAGCATTTATCTGGATGGTTGGTTTAAGTTTCTAGTTAATGGTGACCCTTAGAATGACCCTATGACTGTAACACTACATTCTGCACTCTCTCATTTCCTTCTCTATGAACGGTATGCTTTGTCTGTGTAGCTCGCAAGAAACAATACTTTTCACTGTATGTTAATACGTGTGACAATAAATAAATCAAATCAAAGAATATTGATGCTGAAGGAGTCAGTGATGGAGATGCCACTGAATATCGGGAGGAATTGGTTTGGTGTTCTCTTATTGTCGGCAGTTGTCCCTTGATTCGAGGATTATGATTGCTCAGGGTTGTGAGTTGCTGCCACGGATCTCTCTGTGACTGAACTCGCTGATTCTAAAGCAGCAGATCTTTGGGCAGATGGGGTAGGACATCCCATGAGGTAGTGAGATTCTGAGATACAGAATTCTCTTCCTTTTCTTCCCTTCTGTGCCGCCGCTCTGCTGTGTCTTGATTTATTTAGCATGTGTGTCATTACAGAGCCTAGCAATAGCCTTGTCAGTGACGAGATGGAGTCCTTTAAGTCCTCCTTCTGGTTTTGTCAGTGAGCTTCCCTTGACAATGTGAGTCATTGTTTGGACTACACCACAGCTTCAGCCTGGAGGCCTCACCATGATGACGTTGTGACTCAAAGCGTACTGCAGCTCGATGAACAACTTATCGCCATTTCAAATGATTGGTCGCAAGTTGGCCTAGTGGTATTATCGCTAGGACTTTAATCCAGAAACTCAGCTAATGTTCTGGAGAAATGGGCTCGAATCCCACCACGGCAGATGATGGAATTTAATTCAATAAAAAATATCTGGAATTTCGAATCTACTGATGACCATGAAACCATTGCCGATTGTCAGAAAAAACCATCTGGTTCACTAATGTCCTTTAGGGAAGGAAATCTGCCATCCATACCCAGTCTGGCCTACATGTGACTCCAGAGCCACAGCAATGTGGTTGACTCTCAACTTGCCTCGAAGGGCAACTGGAGATGGACAATAAATGCTGGCCAACCAGCGATGCCCATGTCCCATGAATAAATTAAAAGAAGTTCCTCCCCAGTCGTTAATGGAGAGCTTCAGTGCGTCTTTGAAGCATTTTCTTTGTGCTCGCCTGGAATGTCGCCTTTCTGAGAGCTGAGAAAACAGGACCTGGCGGGTGGGACCCTGTCCGGACATCCACACACAAGTGTCCGGTCCATTGACTTGATTTTGTTTGATGTATTTGTGGTGAACCACTGTTACTACATGTATGTGCCTGGACACACCCATGCTGCACCTGGCCCGAGACTCCTCCCTTCCTACCTGAGACCCCTCCCTTTCCATCCAGAGTGGGATATAAAGGTGATGGTCCCTCCTCCTTGCCTCAGTCTAGACCAGGTCAGCTACAAGGGTGTGCTCCTGTTCTCTGTGAATAAAAGCCTATTAGTTTCCCTCACTCTCAGAAGTCTTTGCGTCGTGATTGATAGTGCATCAATTTTATTCACAGAGAAAAAAAAACGGAATGGAGCTGCTTTTAAAGCCTGACACTCTAAACTTGGATCCGCAAGCGCCGAAGGCCGCCAACAGCTTTAATCACTGGCTGAAGTGCTTCGAAGCCTTCCTCGGAGCCTCCACGGCCGCCTGGTCCGATGCAGACAAGCTGCACGTGCTCAACGCCCAGGTAAGCGACGCAGTTTTCGCCACCATCTGTGACGCAGAAACATACGCTGATGCACCAGCGCTCTTAAAGAGCCAATACAGCCAACAGACGAACGAAGTCTACGCCAGGCATCTGCTAGCTACCCGTAAACAGCGGCCGGGGGAATCAA
This sequence comes from Mustelus asterias, assembly GCF_964213995.1. Lineage (NCBI taxonomy): Eukaryota > Metazoa > Chordata > Chondrichthyes > Carcharhiniformes > Triakidae > Mustelus > Mustelus asterias. The sequence goes on from NC_135807.1 coordinate 7,906,458, forward strand.
GCGCACAGTTCCTCCGCGAACTACGTGCGCTCGGCAGGGCCTGTAACTGCAAGGCCGTATCCGCTGCGCAGTATACGGAGGACTTGATCCGCGATGCCTACGTTACGGGCATCGCATCCAACTACATTCGACAGCGCCTGCTAGAACAAGGTGGGCTCGATCTTCCAAAAACTGTAGCGCTCGCTGAATCCCTCGAAGTAGCATCACATAATCTCGAGGCGTACAGGCCCGATCACGCGACATCGTGGGCCTCACGGCCAATATCATCCCAGTACCTAGGGGGGCCTCTGACTTATGCCACACAGCGCCCCACCAGTGACTCAACGGCCGCGGCTGCGGCAGCCCCGAAGTGTTACTTTTGCGGCCTAGCGAAACACCCCCGACAACACTGCCCAGCAAGGGAGGTGTTCTGCTCAGTGTGTGGATAGAAAGGCCACTACGCAAAAGTCTGCAAGGCAAAGTCGAAACTGAGTAGTGCAGCATGCGACCCAAGGGAACAGAAAACTCGATTGCCATCAGCCGCGTGGGAGTCAAGGGAGCCGCCATCTTGGACACCAGCGACCATGTGTGAGCCCGGGGAGCCGCCAGTTTGGACGCCATCGGCCGCGTGGGAATCAAGGGGGCCGCCATCTTGGACAAAGGCTGATGACTCTTCGGGATCTACGGTGGCAGCGATCCAGCTGGACCAGTCTCGTCCACATCACCTTGCCAGGTCTATGATGGACATACAGGTAAACGGCCGTGCGGGAAATTGTTTGTTTGACAGCGGGAGTACGAAGAGCTTTATCCACCCCGATACTGTGCGTCGCTATGCCCTTTCGGTACGGCCAGTCAAACAAACCATTTCCTTGGCCTCAAAGTCCCGCTCTGTGGATGTCATCGGGTACTGTGTGGTGACTCTTACGGTTCGGGGGACCGATTACGCAAATTTTAAGCTCCTGGTGCTCCCACACCTCTGCGCTCCCGTACTCTTAGGCCTCGATTTCATGACACATCTTAAGAGTGTCACGCTACAGTACAACGGGCCCGTTTCCCCGATCTCTGTCTGCAACTCACAGTTCCTGGACTACCCACCGTGCACCACCTGTGGCCTTTCGACCCTCCAAGTCACCCCTCCACCACTATTCGAACACCTCACCCCCGAGTGTAAGCCCATTGCCACTAAGAGCAGACGGTACAGTGCAGGGGACAGGACCTTCATTAGGTCCGAGGTCCAGCGGCTCCTGAAGGAAGGGATCATTGAGGCGAGCACCAGCCCCTGGAGAGCGCAGGTGGTAGTGGTCAAAACTGGGGAGAAACACCGGATGGTCATCGATTACAGTCAGACCATCAACCGGTACACGCAGCTGGATGCGTATCCCCTTCCGCGCATATCCGACATGGTCAATCGGATTGCGCAATACCGGGTGTTCTCCACGATCGACCTCAAATCGGCCTACCACCAGCACCCCATCCGCCCGGAGGACCGCAAATATATGGCTTTCGAGGCGGATGGCCGCCTCTACCATTTTCTTAGGGTTCCCTTCGGAGTCACCAATGGGGTCTCGGTCTTCCAGCGCGAAATGGACCGAATGGTGGACCAGAACGGGCTGCGGGCTACCTTTCCGTACCTGGATAACGTCACCATCTGCAGCCATGATCAGCAGGACCACGATGCCAACCTCAATAAATTCCTCCGTACGGCCGCTCTCCTGAATCTGACCTATAATAAGGAGAAGTGTGTCTTCCTCACTCACCGCCTCGCCATCCTGGGATATGTGGTGGAAAACGGGGTCATCGGCCCCGATCCCAACCGCATGCGCCCCCTTATGGAACTTCCCCTCCCGACCACGCTTAAAGCACTGAGGAGATGCCTGGGCTTCTTCTCATACTACGCCCAGTAGGTCCCTAATTATGCGGATAAGGCCCGTCCGCTTATCAAATCCACCCTTTTTCCCCTGTCGGGAGAGGCCCGCTCGGCTTTCAACCACATCAAAGCGGACATCGCGAAGGCCACGATGCACGCTGTGGACGAGTCAATCCCCTTTCAGGTGGAGAGTGATGCGTCTGACTTCGTCCTGGCCGCCACCCTCAACCAGGCGGGCAGACCCGGAGCCTTCTTCTCACGAACCCTTCAGGGCTCGGAAATCCAACACTCCTCAGTCGAGAAGGAGGCTCAGGCCATCGTCGAAGCAGTGCGACACTGGCGCCACTACCTAGCTGGCCGACGGTTCACCTTGCTCACGGACTAACGTTCGGTGGCTTTCATGTTCAACAACGCACAGAGGGGCAAGATTAAGAACGATAAGATACTGAGGTGGAGGATTGAGCTCTCCACCTACAATGACGATATCTTATACCGGCCCGGGAAGCTCAATGAGCCTCCGGACGCTCTGTCTCGCGGAACATGTGCCAGCGCGCAGGTGAACCAACTACAGACTCTCCACAATGACCTCTGTCACCCGGGGGTCACCAGGCTCTACCATTTTATTAAGGCCTGTAATCTGCCCTATTCTGTTGAGGACGTCCGGTCTATAACCAGACACTGCCCGGTCTGCGCAGAGTGTAAGCTGCACTTCTATCGGCCGGACCGGGCACACCTCATAAAAGCCACCCGCCCCTTTGAACGCCTCAGCGTCGATTTCAAAGGGCCCCTTCCTTCTTCTGACCGCAACATCTATTTCCTCAACGTTATAGATGAGTACTCCCGATTCCCCTTTGCCATTCCCTGCTCGGACATGACCTCAACCACGGTCGTCAAGGCCCTGCACGGCCTCTTCACCCTGTCCGGTTACCCTAACTACATCCACAGCGACCGGGAATCCTCATTCATGAGCGATGAGCTGCGTCAGTACCTGCTCTCCAAGGGCATAGCCGCGAGTAGGACTACCAGCTACAACCCCAGGGGTAACGGACAGGTAGAAAGAGAGAACGCGACAGTCTGGAAGGCCATTGTACGAGCGCTACGGTCTAAAGGCCTCCCAGTCTCCCGCTGGTAAGAGGTCCTCCCCGATGCACTACATTCAATCCGGTCCCTCCTGTGTACGGCCACCAACGCCACCCCCCACAAGCGGATGTTTGCTTTCCCGAGGAAGTCCTCCTTGGGAATCGCACGACCATCGTGGCTGGCGTACCCAAGCCCCGTTCTGCTCCGGAGGCATGTACGACCGCATAAGTCGGACCCCCTGGTTGAAATAGTCCAGCTCCTCCATGCCGACCCCCAATATGCCTATGTGGCATACCACGATGGGCGGGAGGACACGGTCTCTATCCGGGACCTGGCACCTCCGGGTGCCCCGGAGCCCACTATGACCCCCCACCCCACACCCCTAAACCCCTCTGTTCCGGTAGCACCAGGTCCGCTTACATCTTTGCCTATTGTACGCAGCTCGCCTGAGCCCCCGGAGTCACCACGCAGGACCCGACCAGAAGGGACGACGGCGGATTCGAGGGGCTCCACCCTGCCACCGGCAGCAACCCCCCAACCGGTACTGTGGCGGTCACAACGACTGGTCAAGCCGCCCGACAGGCTGAACCTGTGAAGGGACGATGCCTTACCTCAGCTTGTGACTTTTCTATGTATATATACCCCTGTACATATGGTTCCACCCACCCCGCCGGACTCTTTTTTAAAGGAGGGGTGAATGTGGTGAACCACTGTTACTACATGTATGTGCCTGGACACACCCATGCTGCACCTGGCCCGAGACTCCTCCCTTTCCACCTGAGACCCCTCCCTTTCCAGAGTGGGGTATAAAGGTGATGGTCCCTCCTCCTTGCCTCAGTCTAGACCAGGTCAGCTACAAGGGTGTGCTCCTGTTCTCTGTGAATAAAAGCCTATTAGTTTCCCTCACTCTCAGAAGTCTTCGCGTCGTAATTGATAGTGCATCAGTATTATTGTCACATGTATGAACACACAGTGAAAAGTATTGTTTCTTGCGCGCAATACAGACAAAACATACCGTTCATAGAGAAGGAAAGGAGAGAGTGCAGAATGTAGTGTTACAGTCATAGCTAGGGTGTTGAGAAAGATCAACTTAATGCAAGGTAGGTCCATTCAAAAGTCTGACAGCAGCAGGGAAGAAGCTGTTCTTGAGTCGGTTGGTACGTGACCTCAGACATTTGTATCTTTTTCCCGACAGAAGAAGGTGGAAGAGAAAACGTCCAGGGTGCCTGGAGTCCTTAATTCTACTGGCTGCTTTTCTGAGGCAGCAGGAAGCGTTTCCAGTGTCAATGGATGGGAGGATGGTTTACGTGATGGACTGGACTTCGTTCACAATCTTTTGTAGTCTCTTGGTCAGAGCAGGAGCCGTACCAAGCTGTGATACAACCAGAAGGAATGCTTTCTATGGTGCATCTGTAAAAGTTGGTGAGAGTTGTAGCTGACATGCCAAATTTCAACAAAAGAGAACAAAGAAAATTACAGCACAGGAACAGGCCCTTCGGCCCTCCAAGCCTGCACCGACCATGCTGCCCGACTTAACTAAAACCCCCTACCCTTCCGGGGACCATATCCCTCTATTCCCATCTCATTCATGTATTTGTCAAGACACCCCTTAAAAGTCACTATCGTATCCGCTTCCACTACCTCCCCGGCAGAGAGTTCCAGGCACCCACCACCCTCTGTGTAAAAAATCTGCCTCGTACATTGCCTTTAAACCTTGCCCCTCGCACCTTAAACCTGTGCCTCTTAGTAATTGACTCTTCCACCCTGGGAAAAAGCTTCTGACTATCCACTCTGTCTATGCCTCTCATAATCTTCTGTCAGGTCACCCCTCAACCTCCGTCGCTCCAGTGAGAACAAACCAAGTTTCTCCAACCTCCCCTCATAGCTAATGCCCTCCATACCAGGCAACATCCTGGTAAATCTTTTCTGTAACCTCTCCAAAGCCTCCACATCTTTCTGGTAGTGTGGCGATCAGAATTGAACACGATATTCCAAATGCGGCCTAACAAAGGTTCGATAAAGCTGCAACATGACTTGCCAATTTTTAAACTCAATGCCCTGGCAGATGAAGGCAAGCATGCCGTATGCCTGCTTGACTGCCTTCTCCAACTGTATCGCCACTTTCAGTGACCTGTGTACCTGTACCCCCAGGTCCCTTTGCCTATCAATACTCTTAAGGGTTCTGCCATTTACTGTATATTTCCTCTCTGTATTAGACCTTCCAAAATACATTACCTCATATTTGTCCGGATTAAATTCCATCTGCCACCTCTCCACACAAGTCTCCAACTGATCTATATCCTGCTGTATCCTCTGATGGTCCTCATCGCTATCTGCAAATCCACCAACCTTTGTGTCAACTGCAAACTTACTAATTAATCCAGTTGCATTTTCCTCCAATTCATTTATATATATATTCCTTAGTCTTCTGAGAAAGTAGAGGTGTTGGTGGGCTTTCTTAACTATAGTGTCAGCATGGGGGGACCAGGACAGGTTGTTGGTGATCTGGACATGTAAAAATGTGAAGCTCTCGACCATTTCTACTTCGTCCCCATTGATGTAGACAGGGGCATGTCCTCCTTGTTGATTGTGTAGGAGTTATTCCTGAATGCTGGTAGACCTGGCAAGAAGGACACTGGCTTTGTTCAACAATGCTCCCACTGAACCCAGAGGCTGGGGCAGAGGCATTGCTAATGATATTTTTTTAATGCTCTTTTATGTCGCTGATTCACAATCCAGATCTCACGGCAGTTCAGGAATGTGGTGATAATGGCTCCACACACTAGGAGTTTTGTTGACTCTTGGAGGTCAAAACACTCACTGCCGTAGATTGTGGAAGGCTCGATTAGCACAGTTGACCCAGTGTGGGATCCCCTCGTCAATGGTGGAGTCTTGAAAGAGGAGGCTGCCAAGGCAGCGTTCAACCTATTCCAGAGTCTCGCCTTCAACAGAAATGGGAGGTGGAGTATTTGATTGACCAGGTCTAGGTTGATACATGGGGAGTGTGGGGGTGTTGGGAGGCGGGGGGGCTGGGGGGGGGGGGGGGGGGGGTGGGGGACGGGGGGCGGGGGGGGGAGGGGGCGGTGGGGGAGTTCCTTTGTTAATATTGACGTTCAGACCAGATTCCTCAATTGCAGAATGAAGAGATTGATACTGGCTTGAAACTCTGGTGCAGAGTGAGCAATGACCTTTCCGTTATTGCAAACTGTCGATCATGCTCATTCGTCTCTGGTGGTTTGTTTGGTTTTGGCACAAAGGCGACTGAGGTTAAAGAGTTTTCCATCAATGCAGTAAATATTATTGGCACTAGGGGGCAGCTGATGAGGTGAACAGCCACTCTTTACTGTAATAAAAGGTCCACAAAGCAAATCTTGATACCGTTTAGGGCAGAATGTCAATAGGGTAGTTTTTTAAGGAGTTTCTAAAATGAGGAATAAGAGGTTGAGTTGTTTTGGGGGAGAATTCCAGAGTTTAGGATCCTGGCAGCTGAAGGCACAGACGCCAATGGTGGAGCGAGTAGGATCGGGGATGCTCAGAATCAGGCCAGCACTGGGATCCTGGAGGGTGTAGTGGTTGGAGGAGATTATAGAGAGAGGGTGGGGCCAGACCATGGCCAAGTTGGAAAACTTTAGAATCAGGGCACCTTAATCAGGAGGTCAGCGAGCACAAGTGAAGATGTAAAGGTGTGGGCAGCAGAGGTTTGGATGACCTCGTGTTTAAGGATAGATGGTCATAGATTAAAGACAGATTATTGACTGTCATTTAGGGGGATGCCTGTGGTATTGTCACTGGAAGAGTAATCCAGAGACCCGGGGCAAGATCTGGTTACCTGGGTTCAAATCCAACTGCAGCAATATAAATCTGGAATTAAGAGTCTGATGATGACCATGAAACCATTGTCGATTGTGGTAAAAACACTAATGTCCTTTAGGGAAGGAAATCTGCCATCCTTACCTGGTGTGGCCTACATGTGGCTCCAGAGCCACAGCAATGTGTTAGCCTCTCAAATGCCCTTTGAAATGGAGGACAGTTAGGGAAGGGCAATAAATGCTGGCCCAGCCAGTGATGCCCGCATCCCACAAATAAAAATGAAATTGTGAGGCGTGATTAGTTACTTGCCACTTATGACACCTATGAAAGTCTTGGGTGAAATATATGCCAAGAATTGGATGAGATTTTAGTTCTTTAAGCTGTGTATGAATATGAAATGATTCAATTCTGTTGTTTCACAGGGGAATGTGGAGAAAAGTCAGGATTTTTTTGTATAAAATGATGGCAGTATAAGAATGGAATTCTTTTCCATAGTCATAGAATAGAATAGAATCCCTACAGTACAGAAGGAGGCCATTCGGCCCATCGAGTCTGTACTGACCACATCCCACCTATCCCCATAACCCCAAACATTTACCCTCCTAATCCCCCTGACACTAGGGGGCAATTTATCATGGCCAATTAACCTAACCCACACATCTTTGGCGCGTGGGAGAAAACCAGAGCACCCGGAGGAAACCCACGCAGACACGGGGAGAGCGTGCAAACTCTACACTGACAGTGACCCAAGCTGGGAATCGAACCCGGGTCCACGGCACTGTGAGGCAGCAGTGCTAACCACTGCGCCACCATGCCTCCCGCCTTTGTCTTTGTTTAAAATGTTAAGGAGATTTATAATTCACCTTGACTTTGTGTGATATGTCTGCAACTTCCCGGCAAACCTTTTAATTGCTTTGATCAACTGACGGGGAAACTCCGATCCAATATGGATCGTGTGTGCGTGAATGCAATAGCAACCATGTAAACACATACATTCATCCAAAAGAATTGGACAAGTTCCAAAACAAAGGATCATGTTTAAATAATCAGTGCTCCAATCTAAGGGAAGTACTTCATGTTTCAAATGTGGCTTAAGTCAATTGATTTTGAATTAATGTTACACCAGTAACACCCCATTCAGAATGATGGAAATCCCCTCTTGCACAATCAGCATAGAAGTCAGGTCATATTTCTTTCTTTTCAATGTATGATCAAATTGAACAACAGTTAAACACTAACTGATATTTAAACATCATTAACTGAGTGACTAAACCCATGGATTTCCTCAGGTTTTCATTTGTGGGACATGGGCGTCGCTGGCTGGCCAGCATTTATTGCCCATCCCTAGTTGCCCTTGGAGGGCAGTTGAGAGTCAACCACATTGCTGCGGCTCTGGAGTCACATGTAGGCCAGACCAGGTGAGGACGGCAGATTTCCTTCCCTAAAGGACATTAGTGAACCAGGTGGGTTTTTCCGACAATGGTTTCATGGTCATCAGTAGATTTTTAATTCCAGATATTTTTTATTGAATCAAATTCCACCATCTGCCATGGGGGATTCGAACCCGGGTCCCCAGAAACATTAGCTGAGTTTCTGGATTAATAGTCTAGCGATAATACCACTAGGCCTTCACCTCCGCTGATGCTCTTCTTCAGCATTGTAACTTCACTGGAGCCAAGGCAGGAATTTGGCATACTTTGACTTGATTGGATTTGATTTGTTATTGTCACATTTATCAGTGTACAGTGAAAAGTATTGTTTCTTGCGCGCTATACAGGCAAAGCATACCGTTCATGGAGAAGGAAACGAGAGGGTGCAGAATATAGTGCGACAGTCATAGCAAGGGTGTAGAGAAAGATCAACTTAATGAAAAGAGTTAGAATGAAGTTTAAGAAGTGTAAAAGAAAGAATTAGAAGGTATGCTGGGCACAGCTTGCAAGAAGTTGCCTCATTCCGGCGCCACCTTGGGAAGAAAAAAGGCATTACGATATTAGGATGAGTGAGCAAAGGTTTGATAAAAGAGATAGGTCCATTACCTGATGAAGGAGCAGCGCTCCGAAAGCTCGTGATTCCAAATAAACCTGTCGGACTTTAACTTAGTGTTGGGAGACTTCTTACTGCCGGCATCTCCACATCAGGTGTTAAAGAAGAAGAGAGAGGTGGGGAATTGGAGTGGTTTTGGGAAGGAATTCCAGAGTTCAGGGCCCAGGCAGCCGGAGCCACAGCCAGCAATGGAAGCGAAGAAGATCGGGGTTGTGAAAGTGGCCAGGATTTGAGGAGCGTGGATACCTCAGAGAGTTAGAAACATAGAAAAACTACAGCACAAACAGGCCCTTCGGCCCACAAGTTGTGCCGAACACATCCCTACCTTCTAGACCTACCTATAACCCTCCATCCTATTAAGCTCCATGTACTCATCCAGGAGTCTCTTAAAAGACCCTATTGAGTTCGCCTCCACCACCACTGATGGCAGCCGATTCCACATGCCCACCACCCTCTGTGTGAAAAACCTACCCCTAACATCTCCCCTGTACCTACCCCCCAGCACCCTAAACCTGTGTCCTCTCGTAGCAGACATTTCCACCCTGGGAAAAAGCCACTGAGAGTCCACCCGATCTATGCCTCTCAACATCTTATACACCTCTATTAGGTCTCCTCTCATCCTTCGTCTCTCCAAGGAGAAAAGACCGAGCTCCCTCAGCCTATCCTCATAAGGCATGCCACTCAATCCAGGCAACATCCTTGTAAATCTCCTCTGCACCCTTTCAATCCTTTCCACATCCTTCCTATAGTGAGGCGACCAGAACTGAGCACAGTACTCCAAGTGGGGTCTGACGAGGGTCTTATATAGCTACATCATTATTCCCGGACTCCTGAACTCAATCCCTCAATTGATAAAGGGCAGCACACCATACGCCTTCTTAACCACCTCCTCCACCTGCGGGGCCGATTTCAGAGTCCTATGGACCCGGACCCCAAGGTCCTTCTGATCCTCTACAGTACTAAGAGTCTTTCCCTTTATATTGTACTCCTTCATCCCATTTGACCTACCAAAATGGACCACGACGCATTTATCTGGGTTGAAGTCCATCTGCCACTTGTCCGCCCAGTCTTGCATCCTATCTATGTCCCTCTGTAACTTCTGACATCCCTCCAGACTATCCACAACCCCACCAACCTTCGTGTCGTCGGCAAACTTACCAACCCATCCCTCCGCTTCTTCATCCAGGTCATTTATGAAAATGACAAACAGCAAGGGTCCCAGAACAGATCCCTGGGGCACACCACTGGTGACCGACCTCCATTTAGAAAAAGACCCATCTATACCCACTCTCTGCCTCCTTTCGGCAAGCCAGTTCTGGATCCACCGGGCAGCAGCCCCTTGGATCCCATGCCCTCTCACTTTTTCTAGAAGCCTTGCATGGGGGACCTTATCGAACGCCTTGCCTAAATCCATATAAACCACATCAGCCGCTTTTCCTTCGTCAATGTGTTTAGTCACGTTTTCTAAGAACTCCACCAGGCTCATAAGGCACGATCTGCCCTTGACAAAGCCATGCTGAGTATTCCTGAGCATACTAAACCTCTCTAAATGCTCATATATCCTGTCCCTCAGGATCTTCTCCATCAGTTTACCAACCACTGAGGTTAGACTCACCGGTCGGTAATTACCTGGGCTATCCCTATTCCCCTTCTTGAAAATAGGAACCACATCCGCAATCCTCCAATCCTCCGGCACCTCTCCCGTCTCCATCGACGACGCAAAGATCATCGCCAGAGGCTCTGCAATCTCTTCCCTCGCCTCCCACAGTAACCTGAGGTACATCCCATCCGGTCCCGGCGACTTATCTATCTTGATGCCATTCAAAGATTCCAGCACAACCTCTTTCTTAAAGTCCACATACTCAATCTTTTCAGTCCACCGCAAGCCCGCAGTACATCCACCCAGGTCCTTCTCCTCTGTGAAAACCGGGGCAAAATACTCATTGAGCACCTTTGCCATTTCTACTGGTTCCGTACAGACTATCCCGCCTTCACCTTTTATAGGCCCTATTCCGTCACGTCTCATCCTTTTACTTTTCACATATTTATAGAACGCCTGAGGGTTCTCCTTAATCCTACCTGCCAGGGCCTTCTCGTGACCCCTTCTGGCTCTCCTAATTTCCTTCTTTAGTCCCTTCCTACAAGCCGTATACTCTTCTAAATCCCTATCTTCGCCAAGCTCTCTGAGCCTTTTGTACGCTTTCCTTTTCTTCTCGACTAGGTCCCGCACAGCTTTCGTGCACCACGGTTCCTTTAACCGACCAACACCTCCCTGTCTGCTCGGAATGTTGTCCTGTAGAACTCTAGACAGACATTCCTTGAAAAACTGCCACCTCTCTTCAGTACATTTCCCTGAGATTACCTCCTTCCAATCTACTCCTCTAATTTGCTGTCTAATGTCTTCATATTTCCCCTTACTCCATATAAACACTTTCCTAGCTTGCCTGATCCTCTCTTTTTCCAATGCAAGCCTAAAGGAGATAGAGTTATGATCGCTATCCCCAAGATGCTCTCCCACTGAGAGATCTGACACCTGTCCAGGTTCATTGGTCAGTATCAGATCAAGTACAGCCTCTCCTCTTGTAGGCTTGTCCACATGCTGTGTCAGGAAACCCTCCTAAACACACCTAACGAACTCTTCCCCATCCAATCCCCTTACCCTAGGGATATTCCAATCTATGTTTGGGAAATTAAAGTCTCCCATCACAACAACTCTGCTATCACTGCATCTCTCCAGGATCTGTTTCGCTATCTGCTCCTCTACCTCCCTGTTACTATTGGGCGGCCTATAGAAAACTCCCAGCAAAGTGACCGGCCCCTTCCCACTCTGAACTTCCACCCACAGAGACTCGGTGGACAATCCCTCCACAGCATACACCTTCTCTACAGCTGTGACACTATCCCTGATCAGCAGTCCCACTCCACCCCCTCTCTTGCCTCCCTTCCTGAAACATCTGAATCCCGGCACCTGGAGTATCCAGTCCTGTCCCTGAGACATCCAATCTCCATAATGGCCACCACATCACACTTCCAGGCATCGATCCATGCTCTGAGCTCATCCCCTTTATTCACTATACTCCTGGCATTAAAGTAAACACATCTCAATCCTTTGCTCTGAGCTCTCCCCTTCTCTATTCTCTGTCCATCCGCCCTCTTGCACTGCCTATAACTCTTCTCTGTTTGCCCTACAGCTTTGGCACTGCCCCATGACCCCAATGGGCAGCGCCAAGGTGTCCCCTGGGCATGGGCACTGCAGGTGTCCCCTGGGCATGGGCACTTTGCCCCTTGGGCAGTGCCAGGGGGCACAGGCTGGCACTGCCAGGGTGCCCATGCCGAGGGGGCACCTCCCGCAATGACCCCCCCCCAGGAGGCAGGCCCCCCTTGACGGGAAGCAGCCCCCCCCCCACCCCCCGGCAGACCACCCACCCCCAGCCCGCCCCGATCACTGGCCTCCCTCCAGCCCAGACCAATCCCCATGCAAAATGACAGCAGGTCCCTCCACCCCTACCGACCGTCCCCAGACCCTGACCAACAATAGCCCTACACGTTTGGCACTGCCCCATGACCCCAATGGGCAGCGTCAAGGTGTCCCCTGGGCATGGGCACTTTGCCCCTTGGGCAGTGCCAGGGGGCACAGGCTGGCACTGCCAGGGTGCCCATGCCTAGGGGGCACCTCCCGCCACCTGACCCCCTGGGGGACCCCAATTGTCCCCCCTTCATTCCGGCAGGGTCTCCCGCTAGTTCCCCGAACGTGGGGAGCTAGTGTAAACCCCGCTGGGATGAAGTACTCCTGGCGTGTTGGGAGATGCTATGGGCCCGGCAAGTTCCATGCCGGGCCCAATAATCACATGTAAAATAGATTTGAAATACATTTTAAAAATGTGGAGATGCCGGCGTTGGACTGGGGTGGGCACAATAAGTAATCTCACAACACCAGGTTAAAGTCCAACAGGTTTATTTGGTAGCACGAGCTTTTGGAGCACTACACCTTCATCAGGTGAGTGTCAAATCTTAAAAAAAGATTTAAATCACTTACCTCCCTTCCCGCCGGTTTCCAGCGCAGTCCCGACTGCGCCTGTTCCCTGGCTCTGGGAGATGTGCATGCGTCGGGAACGCATGCGGAATTGCGTGAAATGGCCGGCACGCGCATCTCCCGACCTAACCCGCCAGAAAATTTGCGGGTCGCGATGGGAGAATCGACCCCCCGACCTCCCCCCACCCCGCCCACCCCCCCCCCCCCCCCCCCCCCGACCACCACCCAGGATTGTCCTGGGACAATTTTGCCTACTTTAAAAGCAACTTTGCACAAACTTCCACCTCAAAGTACAAATTACTTTTCATACCAACCACGTAAATTAGTCTTTGCCTTCTCTCCCTTTTGTTTTATTCACTTGTCACAGACGCTGCCAGACCTGCTGAGTTTATTTCCAGCGCTTTCTCTTTCTGTTTCAGATCTCCAGCACTTTGCTTCGATTTATAACGATTCTTTACTTGTGTGTGCTAATCCTGAAGCGATCACGGTTAACTCCCTCGGAGGTCTGCAGGATCGCTGGCAGCAACATTTTTGGCTACCTTTGTTACAGCTGGGAAAAAGCTATTTGTTTTGGAAGTGACAGACACATTTTCATGTAGGGAATTCCTCTAAAGGCTATTCCCTGGTCACGCTACAATAACAGATTCTGAGGTGCATTCTGCAAGTGTAGTAACTTACCACTTGTATCAACGCAAGACTTGATAAACATCTGCTGAGCTTGCGCTGAGCAGGCGAAAGACAGCAATTATCTGAACCGTGCAAATGACCTCCACAGTAACAACTTTTTATGAATAATAACTTTATAATAACTTTATTTCCCCACTTTAGGACTGCCAAGTTTACCGCTTGGAGGAGACAAAGTTGTTGCTGAGTAATTGCTGTTGATCTGTGCTGCGGTAATGCTGAGTGTCAGGGAGTTTCCAAGCTGAGTTATTTGCTCTGTCGACGTGGAGCGGATGCTTCCTCTTGTGGGGCATTCTAGGACGAGAGGTCAGAGTCTTAGGATAAGGGGTAGCAAATTTAAAACAGAGTTGAGGAGAAACTACTTCTCCCAAAGGGTTGTGAATCTGTGGAATTTGCTCCCCAAAGTGCGGTGGATGCTGGGACAGTGAGTAAGTTTAAGTAGGAGTTAGACAGATTTTTAATTGGTAATGGGTTGAAGGGTTGTGGGGAGATGGCAGGAAAATGAGGATGATCGAATTTTGGAGCAGACTCGATGGGCGGAATGGCCTAATTCTGCTCCTATATCTTATCAACTTATTTCTTGGATCACAGCTGCAGAGTCAACACACCAACTACGGTGCAAAGTTTAAATTTCTTACCAAGGTATAAACCCGTCATAAAAACATAAAAACATAGAGACTAGAAGCAGGAGGAGGCCATTCGGCCCTTCCAGCCTGCTCCACCATTCATTTTGATCACAGCTGATCATCAAATTCAATACCCTGATCCTCCCTTCCTCCCATATCCCTTGATCCCTTTAGCCCCTAGAGCTATATCTAATTTCTTCTTGAAATCAGACATTTTGGCCTCAGCTACTTTCTGTGGTAGTGAATTCCACACTTTCACCACCCTCTGGGTGAAGAAATTTCTCCTTTTTCATTTCTTTTGATTTTTTGATTTGATTTGATTATTGTCACATGTATTAGCATACAGTGAAAAGTATTGTTTCTTGCGCGCTATACAGACCAAGCATACCGTTCATAGAGAAAGAAAGGAGAGAGTGCAGAATGTAGTGTTACAGTCACAGCTAGGGTGTAGAGAAAGATCAACTTAATATAAGGTAAGTCCATTCAAAAGTCTGACAGCAGCAGGGAAGAAGCTGTTCTTGAGTCAATTGGTACTTGATCTCAGACTTTTGTATCTTTTTCCCGATGGAAGAAGGTGGAAGAGAGAATGTCCGGGGTGTGTGGGGTACTTAATTATGCTGGCTGATTTTCTGAGGCAGCGGGAAGTGTAGACAGAGTCAATGGATGGGAGGCTGGTTCGAGTGATGGACTGGGCTTCGTTCATGACCCTTTGTAATTTCTTGCGGTCTTGGGCAGAGCAGGAGCCATACCAACCAGATACAACCAGAAAGAATTATTTCTATGGAGCATCTGTAAAACTTGGTGACATGCCGAATTTCCTTAGCCTTCTGGGAAAGTAGAGGCGTTGGTGGGCTTTCTTAACTACAGCATCAGCGTGGGGGGACCAAGACTCCTCACCTGAGTCCTAATGGTTTTACCCGTTTCTTCAAACTATGACCCCTAGTTCTGGACTCCCCCACCATTTGGAACATTCTTTCTGAATCTCCCCTGTCTAACCCTGTTAGAATTTGAAAAGTTTCTATGAGATCCTCTCTCACTCTTCTAAACTCAAGTGAATATAATCCTAACCGATTTAGTCTCTCATCATATGGCAGACCTGCCGTCCCAGGAATCACCTGGTAAGCTTTCACCGCACTCCCTCTATAGCAAGGACATCCTTCCTTCGGGCAGATAAAATGCAGCACATCGTAAGGTGTGGCAGAAGAGAGCCCTCCATCCCATTCTGTTGGACTAAAGCCAAGATTTTACAGTCGCACCCATGGTGAGGTTTGTAGCAGGTGGCACAGATCGTTTGACAGTCTGGAAAAGGTCCGCAGGCTTTGGGCGGGAGTTTTCAGCCTTATGGCAGACAGGTCTCTTTTTCTGGCTCAGTTGGTGGGCCACCGTGAGGGGGGAGGGGTTACCCCTACACCCTATATGTGACGCTGCTTCTTTTTCCTTCCCCAATGACCGGGTTGACCCACCCCCACTGGAGTGCGATTGGACCTACCCTCTGTTCTGAGGAGCAATGGCCTAGTGGTATCATTGCTAGGCGATTAATCCAGAAACTCAGCTACTGTTCTGGGGACCCGGGTTCGAATCCCACCATGGCAGATGGTGGAATTCGAATTCAATTTAAAAAATCTGGAATTAAGAATCTACTGATGACCATGAAACCATTGCCGATTGTCGGAAAAACCCATCTGGTTCACTAATGTCCTTTAGGGAAGGAAATCTGCCGTCCTTACCTGGTCTGGCCTACATGTGAGTCCAGAGCCATAACAATGCAGTTGACTCTCAACTGCCCTCTGAAATGACCGAGTGAGACATTCAGTTGCAAGAAGGCGGCTCACCACCACCTTCTCAAGGGCAACAAGGATGGGGAATAAGTGGCCAGCCAGCAAGGCCCATGTCCCGCGTATAAGTATTTTAAAAATGATAGAGTAATAGGCCGGAATTTTCTGGCAGTTCATGCCGGCATTGACAACAGTGGGACCAGATGATCCCACCAACGGCCAATGGTGGCCCACCCCACTGCCACAAAATACATGGCAAGTCGCGAGGAAAATCCCGCCAAAGAGTTTTCCAGCACATCATATCTGCGCCGGCCATCAAACACCTATCTGCGGGTTAGGTGTATTGGCCATGCTAAATTGCCCCTTAGTGGCAGGTAGACTAGCCAGGGTAAGTGCATGAGGTTATGGGGATAGGGCCTGGGTGGGATTGTGGTCGGTACAGACTCAATGGGCCAAATGGCCTCCTTCTGCACTGTACGGATTCTATGATTCTATTCTAATCCCAATGATGGCCTCACTGATCTTCAGCCTTCCAGCAGGAGGCCATTTGGCCCATTTGTGCCTGTGCTAGCCCTTAGCTTTCCAATTTGTCCCACTCCTCTCTTCTTTCCTCATAAGCATTCTTCTTCTTTTCTTTACAAGTGCTTGCCCAATTCTCTTTAGAATGTAGCGACTGAATCTGTTCCACTGCCCTTTCAGGCAGCATCTCCCTGATTATAACAGATTGCTTCATAACTCCCATCTGGTTTTTTGCATCATTTTGCAGGTCAGTCTTCTCTGCAGATGGTGGGCGAAAGGTCGATGCCAGCGACCGCTTGGCATAAGGAATCAGGCACTGCGGCAAGTTTTAAGGAAGTGGGAATGTGAGTTGTTATTTTTGCGGCAATAGCAGGGAGGAAGTTTATGAAAGTGGGGGAACTCGAGCAAAGGCAAGAAGTAGATCATCGGAAGCAGATCACAGCCACTGAGGGGGAGGGGGACGGCAAGGGCCAGTGCGACCACCAAAACCAGCTTCAAGGCCAGTGGGTCTGTCAGCATCGTTGTGGGTCTTTGATGAAATTGTTGACTGACAGGTACTGCTGGAGGGTGAGGCTGTTGGGAAACTTTGCCTTCCATTGAACATTCTCCAATGTGCAGTGCAAAGCTGAGGATGAGGCGCCACATAGAACCGTCTCTCAACTTACGTCACTGATGGTAGAGGGTATATCATTGCATATCTAACATTAACCATGGAATAGAATCATAGAATCCCTACTGTGCAGAAAGAGGCCATTCAGCCCATTGAGTCTGCGCCAACTCGACTTACCCAGACCTCCCCTCCACACTACCCCCATAACCCTGCACATTTACCATGGCCAATCCACCTAATCTACACATTTTTGGACTCCTTGAAAGGGGGGAATCTCTGAATCCTTTCTCCCCCCAAGTCTCTGACACTATTAAATAAATGATGTATGTTATCCGGTGCAGTTGGACATACATACATACCAATGAGGTGGGGGTGTAGGCTGCTCTGCCCTTTGAGCCTACTCTGCAATTCAGTAAGTAAAATAGTGGCTGATCAGATTGCAGGCGGCACGGTGGCACAGTGGTTAGCACTGCTACCTCACAATGCCAAGGACCCGGGTTCAATTCCAGCCTCGGGTGACTGTCTGTGCGGAGTCTGCACGTACTCCCCGTGTCTGCGTGGATTTCCTCCGAGTGCTCTGGTTTCCTCCCACACTCCAAAGATGTGCAGGTTAGGGGGATTAGCAGGGTAAATACATGGGAATAGAAGGATAGGGCCCAGGGGGTGGCACAGTGGTTCGCACTGCTGCTTCGCAGTGCCAGGGATCCGGGTTCAAATCCTGACTTGGGTCACCATCTGTGTGGAGTTTGCACATTCTCCCTGTGTCTGCGTGGGTTTCCTCCGGGTGCTCTGGTTTCCTCCCACAGTCCAAGGATGTGGGCGTTAGGCTGATTGGCCATGCTTGGTCTTGGGCAGAGCAGGAGCCATACCAAGCTGTGATACAACAGAAAGAATGCTTTTTATGGTGCATCAAATTTATGTGTAAATTTGCACTTATTATGAACAGTGAGCAGATTCATTTGAAATTTCCTACTTGGTAAATTTAACAACATTTACACTTGATATATTGGCCAAATTGATGGGTGGAGGGAGTCGGGGGGTTTGCTTTGATCTTGATTCGATTTATTATTGCCACATGTATTGGGATGCAGTGAAAAGTATTGTTTCTTGTGCTATACAGACAAAGCATACTGTTCATAGAGTACACAGGGGAGAAGGAAAGGACAGGGTGCAGAGTGTAGTGTTACAGTCATAGCTAGGTTGCAGAGAAAGATCAGCTTAATATAAGGTAAGTCCATTCAAAAGTCTGATGGCAGCAGGGAAGAAGCTGTTTTTGAGTCGGTTGGCACGTGACTTCAGACCTTTTTTATCTTTTTCCGGACGGAAGAAGATGGAAGAGAGAATGTGCAAGGTGCGTTGGGTGCTTGATTGTGCTGGCTGCTTTGCTGAGGCAGCGGGTAGTGCTAGGGCGGCAGTTGCGGTGGCATAGTGGTATTGTCACTGGATGAGTAATCCAGAGACCCAGGGTAATGCTCTGGGACCTGGGTTCGAATCCCACCACGGCAGATGGTGAAATTTGAATTCAATAAAAAATGTGAAATTAAAAGACTAATAATGACCATGAAACCATTGCCGATTGTCGTAAAAAAAAACATTTGGTTGAACGTAAATGTCCTTTCGGGAAGGAAATCTGCCGTTCGTACCTGGTCTGGCCGACATTTGACTCCAAATCCACAGCAATGTGGTTGACTCATAACTGACCTCCGAAGCGGCCTAGCAAACCACTCAATCCAGTTCAAGGGCGATTAGGAATGGGCAACAAATGCTGATCCAGTTGGCAACGCCTACATCCCATGGACGAATAAAAACACCATGTGATAAAATGCATGCCATTGTTTGTGTGACCAATGAGCTGTGTGAGTCAGCATCAAAAGTCCCTAATCTCAGCAGCCTGATTCACGTGAAATGAAGCGACATCGCTGGAAGAACTGATAACAGCCAAATACACCCATGCATTCCTCTGAGGGCATTGATGCCAAGAACCTTGGTGCAATCCAGTGGTTGGGGAATTCTCAAACTCTACAGCTTTTGGATTCTAATCTACAAATGTCGCCTTTCAATGTTGACAGGTTGGGCTATGTTTCCATGGCGATCACAGGGCCAGACACATTCCTTTCCTCTCGAGCATTCGTGATTTCAATCACTTCGCTACTGGTGGCTGTGCCTGGGCCCGAATGCTTTCCAATCCCTTCCTTACACTTCTCCACCTCTGTGAAGTTACTGTGAAAATCCCCCAGTCGCCACACTCCGGCATCTGTTCAGGTACACCGAGGGAAAGTTTAGCGTGGCCAATGCACCCGAACCAGCGGGTCTTTCAGACTTTGGGGGGAAACTGGAGCACCCGGAGGAAACCCACGCAGACACGGGGAGAATGTGCAGACTCTGCAAAGCCGAGTATCGAACCCGGGTCCCTGGTGCTGTGAGGCAGCAGTGCTAACCACCGTGCCACCGTGCCGCCCTCAGTGGTCCTGGCCAATATTCCTCACCAATGTCACTAAAAATGGATCATCTTGTCATCACCATACCGCTGTTGGTGGGAGCTTGTGTTATCCAAAAATTGAGAGCCAATTTTCACCCAGCATGCTCACAGAGGCAGGAATGAGGTGATGACCAGATAATCTGTTTTACTCAGGTTGGTTGAGGGATTAAATATTGGCCAAGGCACCGAGGAGAAAGATTAAAGTGAAACCCATCTGGATTCACGGTTGGATGTAAAAATCAAATGGATGCGATTTGAAGAGCAGCAGAGATCGCCTCGTGTCCTGTCAATATTCATCCCTCAAACAACAATCTCAGGCCAGGGACTGATGATGCATGAGCAAATACAGAAATCTGAATGTTTCAATCTCATAGAATCATAGAATCCTGCAGTGCAGAAGGAGGCCATTCAGCCCATCGAACCTGCACCAACCACAATCCCTCCCAGCCCCGTAACCCCACATATTTACCCTGCTAATCCCCCTGACTCTAAGGGGCAATTTAGCAAGGCCAATCAACCTGACCCGCACATCATTGGACTGTGGGAGGAAACCAGAGCACCCGGAGGAAATCCAGAATGCGCAGACTCTGCACAGACAGTGACCTGAGGCTGGAATGGAACCCGGGTCCCTGGCTCTGTGAGGCAGCAGTGCTGACCACTGTGCCATCGTGCCGCCCATAACTTATCCTAGTACCTGTCCACCCCCAAGATCTAGAACCAATGTTTCCCATACCACCCCCTCCTCCTCCCCGGAATGCTCCCACGGCCCCAAAAGCAGGCTCCCTCCTCCCCAACTCCTGGCTTGTTCCTCATGTGGAGTTCTCCCTACCTATCAGTGAGCTAATCTGGCTTCTGGCCAAAGAAGCTGTGGTTCAACAAATAAAGTTCCACCTTATGGAGAAAATAAAAATCCCCAGCATATATAGGCAAACTCCTGAATTTTCCAGAGTAAAACTCCCTTCCAGAAACATCTGCAAAACACACCTTTGTCAAGATCAGGTGCTTTAACATCAAAAATAAGAACAGAAAGTACAGAAAAACTCAGCAGGTCATAGAATCCCTACAGAGCAGAAGGAGGCCATTCGGCCCATCGTGTCTGCACCGACCACAATCCCACCCAGGCCCTATCCCCGTAACGCCAAACATTTACCCTGCTAATCCCCCTGACACTAAGGGGCAATTTAGCATGGCCAGTCAACCTAACCCGCACATCTTTGGAGTGTGAGAGGAAACCGGAGCACCCGGAGGAAACCCACGCAGACACGGGGAGAACGTGCAAATTCCACACAGACAGTGACCCGAGGCCGGAATTGAACCCGGGTCCCTGGCGCTGTGAGGCAGCAGTGCTAACCCCTGTGCCCCAGGTCAGGCAGCATCTGTGAAGAGAGAAACAGAGTTAACGTTTTAAATTTCTTGTGATTTTGAATCCAGTGGACTCTCCTCTTCGAAAACCAAAGCACCATAGCGTCTATTGTAATCTTGTGACAACATGAAATTACTGTGTCCCCTTCCAAAGGTGAGTCATAGAATCCCTACAGTGCAGAGAGGCCATTTGGCCCATTGAGTCTGCACCAACTGAGTATCTTCCTAGCCCCTCTCCCCCGCCCTATCCCCGTTATCCCACACATTTCTCATGGCCAATCCATCTAACCTACACATTTTTGGACTATGGGAGGAAACCGGAGCACCCGGAGGAAACCCACGCAGACACAGGGAAAACGTGCAGACTCCGCACAGACAGTGACCCGAGGCCAGAATCGAACCTGGGTCCCTGGCGCTGTGAGGCAGCAGTGCTAAGCACTGTGCCACCGTGCCGTCACGTTGGCCTCAAAGCATTAACTCTGTTTCTCTCTGGGAGACTCCATGGGAGTCTTTTAAAAGTCAGTTGTTAACAATTCAGGACAAGTAGGTCCCTGTAAAAATGAAGGATAAAGATGGCAAGATTCAGGAACCCTGGATGACAAGAGAGATTGTGAGCTTCATGAAAAGGAAGAAGGAGGTGTACATAAATTTCAGGAAATTGAAAACAGATAAGGCTCTCGAGGAATACAAAGATAGCAGGAAAGAGCTTAAACAGGGACTTGGGGGGCAAAAGGGGTCATGAAATGTCCTTGGCAGGCAGGATTAAGGAGAATCCCAAGACTTTTTAAGCATTTATAAGGAGGAAGAGGTCGCTAAGGAAAGGATGGGTCCACTCAAGGATAGTGGAGGGAATGTGTGTGTGGAGCCAGATGAGGTGGGTGAGGTTCTTAACGAATACTCTGCATCAGTATTCACAGAGGAGAAGGATGTGGTCGATGATGAGTGTAGAAAGGAGGATGTTGACATGTTGAGGTAAAAAGGGAGGAGGTTTTGAAGAATATTAAGGTGGACAAATCTTCAGGGTCAGATTGGGTCTATCCCAGAATACTGAGAGAGGCAAGGGAAGAAATTGCTGAGAACTTGGCCAAAATCTTTGTATCGTCTTTAGTCACGGGTGAGGTACCAGAGAATTGGAGAGTGGCTAACATTGTTCCTCTGCTTAAGAAGGACAGAAGAGACAATCCAGGAAATTACAGGCCTGTGAGCCTTCCATCAGTGGTGGGGAAATTATTGGAGAAGGTTCTTAGGGACAGGATGTACTCACATCTTGAGGAGAATAAGTTTATTAGCGATAGGCAGCATGGTTTTTTGAAGAGGAGATCATGTCTCACAAACTTGATTGAGTTCTTTGAGGAAGCGATGAGAAAAATTGACCAGGGCAGGGCAGTGGATGTTGTATACATGTAAAGCCTTCGATAAGGTTCCTCATGGCAGGCTGATACAGAAGGTGAAGTCACATGGGATCCGAAGTGAGCTGGTAAGATGGATACAAAACTGGCTTGGGTATAGAAGGTGTGGAGATGCCGGCGTTGGACTGGGGTGGGCACAGTAAGAAGGCTCACAACACCAGGTTAAAGTCCAACAGGTTTATTTGGCAGCACAAGCTTTCGGAGCGCTGCTCCTTCATCAGGTGAGTGAGAACTTGTGTTCACAAACAGGGCATATATAGACACAAACTCGATCTACAAGATCATGGTTGAAATGCGAGTCTTTACAGGTAATCAAGTCTTAAAGGTACAGACAATGTGAGTGGAGAGAGGGCCAAGCACAGGTTAAAGAGGTGTGTATTGTCTCCAGCCAGGACAGTTAGTGAGATTTTGCAAGCCCAGGCAAGCCGTGGGGGTTACAGATGGTGTGACATGAACCCAAGATCCCGGTTGAGGCCGGATGGCCTCAACCGGGATCTTGGGTTCATGTCACACTATCTGTAACCCCCACGACTTGCCTGGGCTTGCAAAATCTCACTAACTGTCCTGGCTGGTGACAATACACATCTCTTTAACCTGTGCTTAACCCTCTCTCCACTCACATTGTTTGTACCTTTAAGACTTGATTAACTGTAAAGACTCGCATTCCAACCATTATCTAGTAAATTGAGTTTGTGTCTTTATATGCCCTGTTTGTGAACAGAACTCCCACTTACCTGATGAAGGAGCAGCGCTCCGAAAGCTAGTGCTGCCAAATAATTCTGTTGGACTCTAACCTGGTGTTGTGAGACTTCTTAATGGGCATAGAAAGCAGAGAGTAGCAGTGGAAGGGTACTTTTCTAACTGGAGGTCTGTGACAAGTGGTGTTCCACAAGGAACAGTGCTGGGGCCTCTGTAGTTTGTAAAATATATGAATGATAGTCATAAATATAAATGACAATCCCATATGATATATAAATGATATAAATATATATAAATAGGTAGTCTGATTAGTAAATTTACAGATGATACAAAAATTGGGGTAGCGGCGGATAGTGTGGAGGATTGTCAGAGGATACAGCAGGATATAAATCAGCTGGAGACCGGGGCCGAAAGATGGCAGATGGAATTTAACCTGGACAAATATAAGGTGATGCAATTTGGAAGGTCTACTGCAGAAGGAAAGTATACAGTAAATGGTAGAGCTCTTAGAAATATTAGCATACAGAGGGTTCTAGGCATGCAGGTCCATAGCTCCCTGAAGGTGGCAACTCAGGTGGACAAGGCGGCATATGGTATGCCAGCCTTCATCGTTCAGGGCGTTGAGGATAGAAATTGGAAAACCATGTTGCAGCCGCATAAGACATTGGTTAGGCCACATTTGGAGTATTGTGTACAATTCTGGTCACCACACTACCGGAAGGATGTTGATGCATTGGAAAAGGTGCAGAAGAGATTTACCAAGATATTGTCTGGTTTGGAGGGTATGGACTGTGAAGGAAGGTTAAACAAACTTGGACTGTTTTCATTGGAGTGTCGGAGGATGAGGGGGGGGGACCTGATAGAGGTTCACAAGATTATGACAAGCTTGGATAGAGTGGATAGTCAGAGTCTTTCTCCCAGGGTCAAAGGGTCAATTACTCGGGGGCAGAGGTTGAGAGTGAGAGGGGTAAGTTTAAAAGAGATGTAAAGGGGCAGGTTTTTCACACAGAGGGTGGTGAATACCTGGAACGCGCTGCCGGAGGAGGTGGTGGAAGCAGATTCTATATCAATGTTCAAGAGGCAGCTGGATAGATACATGAATAGGCAGGGAATAGAGGGATATGGACCACATAGAGACAAAAAAATATTAGATTAGAGAGGCATCTGTGTGGGCACAGACTTGGTGGGCCGAAGGGCCTGTTCCTGTGCTGTACTGTTCTTTGTTCTCTCCACAGGGGCTACCAGACCTGCTGAATTTTTCCAGCATTTTCTGTTTTTTAGCTCAGATTTCTGGCATCTGCAGTATTTTGCTTTTATTATGTGAGATTACTGCTCGTTGACCTAGGGACAGCACAGTGGCACATTGGTGAGCACTGCTGCCTCACAGCACCAGGGACTGGGGTTCGATTCCCAGCTTGGGTCCCTGCCTGTGTGGAGTCTGCACGTTCTCCCCGTGTCTGCATGGGTTTTGTCCGGGTGCTCCGGTTTCCTCCCACAGTCCCAAAGACGTACTGGTTTGGCGCATTGACCTGAACAGGCGTCGGAGTGTGGTGACAGGGGATTTTCACAGTAACTTCACTGCAGTGTTAATGCAAGTCTACTTGTGACAATAATAAATAAACTTTAAAAAAAGTTTTCATGTATCTATCCAGATGCCCCTTGAACGTTGTTATAGAATCTGCTTCCACCACCTCCTCCAGCAGCATGTTCCAGGCATTCACCATCCTCTGTGTGAAAAACTTGCCCCTTACATCTCTTTTAAACTTTCCCCCTCTCCACTCTCAACCTCTGCCCCCAAGTAATTGACCCTTCGACCCTCGGAAAACCTCCGGCGCCTGTTCGGGTACACTGAGGGAGAATTTAGCACAGCCAATGCACCCTAACCAGGATATCTGTGTACAGTTCTGGTCACCCCATTATAGAAAGGATATTATCAAACTAGAAAGAGTGCAGAAGAGATTTACTAGGATGCTACCGGGACTTGATGGATTGAGTTATAAGGAGAGGCTGGATAGACTGGGACTTTTTTCTCTGGAGCGTAGAAGGCTGAGGGGTGATTGTATAGAGGTCTATAAAATAATGAGGGGCACAGATCAGCTAGATAGTCAATATCTTTTCCCAAAGGTAGGGGAATCTAAAACTAGAGGGCATAGGTTTAAGGTGAGAGGGGAGAGATACAAAAGTGTCCAGAGGGGCAATTGTTTCACACAGAGGGTGGTGAGTGTCTGGAACAAGCTGCCAGAGGTAGTAGTAGAGGCGGGTACAATTTTGTCTTTTAAAAAGCATTTAGATAATTACATGGGTAAGATGGGTATCGAGGGATATGGGCGAAATGTGGGCAATTGGGACTAGCTTAGGGGTTTAAAAAAAAGGGCGGCATGGACAAGTTGGGCCGAAGGGCCTGTTTCCATGCTGTAAATGTCTATGACTCTATGACTATCTTTCGGACTCTCTCTCACACTGAAACCAAACTATTTGGGAGCCCCATTCTTTTGACTTCTAATTGTCAGAATTTTAAAAAACAAGTACTTTATGTTTTCAATCTTTCTCATCACCCTCTCTGAGCTGGCCTGCAATTTTGCTCTGGGGGTTATTTTATTTTCTTGATTCGGGCTTTCAGGCTTTTCACAATGAAATGAGTCCCTATGAGACTTTGGGGGCAGTTTGGAGCCAGGAGTGGTCCTGGCAATCAGAATAGCTGAACTTGTGTTGATCTGTGAAATTCCCCGCATGGATTCAGCTAGTCAGTTTCACCCCGCAGTGAATAGAGAATATGAAAGGAAAATGTATTCCTTCCTGATTTTCCGGAAAGACCTTTTGAAAAAAAGGGGGGGGGGGGGTGGAATTTAGAGAGAGACTAATAAAAAACATCCTAGGGAATTCCCAATTCAACAAGTGAAATAGGAGCCACGGGAGAAAGAGAATTGCATTTCGGTTTCACTTTGCCTGGCTCACTCAACCTTTGCTCCTGGCTTCACCCACCTCCTCCTTGGGTTGCTGCTGGGGTTTTACTCGGGATGGGCACAGCTCAGGGCAGCCTCCGGAATGAACCCATTCTGCAGATGGAGCACATTAACTCCGAGGAGGCGGTGGATTTTGAGTGTCCCATCTGTTTCCAGTCGCTAGAGAGACCGGTCAAAACCCAATGTGGGCATGTGTAAGTAAGCAGCGGAATTTAACTAAGGGAGGGGGAGGGGGTTGAAAGTTTCTATGGGCTCCCAGTTCTTGGGGGGATTGGGGAAGAGAGATGGTCTGCATGGAGATTTGATAGAGGAAGTCTTCGAAATCCTCAGGGGAGGGAGGGGGGGGGGAGGCGTATGGACAGGAGAGATGGGGAGAATAAAGGCAAAATACTGTGGATGCTGGAAACTGAAACAAAAACAGGAAATGCTGGGGAAACTCAGCAGGTCTGACAGCATCTGTGGAGAGAGAATAGAACCCAGTTCTGTCTACACGCAAATAAAGTCAGTGTTTTTACATCCTCATGGATAGATTTTTAAAATTTGTTATTCCTTCAAGTTTAAAAACTTTTTCTTCAAGGGGACTTTCACAGTAACTTCATTGCAATGTTAATGTAAGCCTTACTTGTGACTAATAAATAAACTTTAAACTTTTAAGTGACAAAGCCAATGTAAGGGCAGCATGGTGACAGGGTGGTTAGCACTGCTGCCTCACAGCGCCAGGGACCTAGGTTCGATTCCCGGTTTTGGGTCACTGTTTGTGTGGAGTTTGCACGTTCTCCCGGTGTCTGTGTGGGTTTCCTCTGGGTGCTCCGGTTTCCTCCTGCAGTCCAAGGATGTGCGGGTTAGGTGAATTGGCCATGCTAAATTGTCCCTTAGTGTCAGGGGGCCGAGCTAGGTTAATTGCATGGGGTTATGGGGATAGGGCCTGAGTGGGATTGTGGTCAATTCAGATTCAATGGGTCGAATGGCCTCCTTCTGCACTGTAGGATTCTAGGATTCTATGAACTCAATGTGCAGAGTGGACTGGGCAGACCTGAATCCATTACCTTGCTTGCTCCAAAATCCAATTTCAAATTGCATCCAATTCCTGGTCCCCACTAGAGAGACAAACAAGATCCAAGCTGACAAGATAAGGCATTGCATCCCCCATCTTATAGAATCATAGAATCTACAGTGCAGCAGGAGGCCATTCAGCCCATCGGGTCTGCGCCAACCACAATCCCACCCAGGTCCTATCCCCGTAACCCGATGTATTTACCCTGCTAATTCCCCTGACACTAAGGGGCAATTTGCCATGGCCAATCAACCTAACTCGCACATCTTTGGAGTGTGGGAGGAACTGGAGCACCCGGAGGAAACCCACACAGACACGGGGAGAATGTGCAAACTCCGCACAGACAGCGACCCAAGCCAGGAATTGAACCTGGGTCCCTGGCGCTGTGAGGCAGCAATGTGCCACCCTGGGCTTGATCTGATGCCTTGGGCGGAATTTTATGGCCTCTCTCGTCCCAAAACCGTAAATCCCACCCAAGGCCAACGGACCTTCCCATTGTCTGCCCCTTGCCCACTCAGATTCCTGTGGCGGACAGGGCGGTAAAATCTGGCCTTGATCTTAGCTGAAAAGACAAGGATGGAGTATATTTTAATTGATAGAACATCACAATATTTATATTTTTCAGACTGTGTTTTGTTTTTTAGAATTGGTGCTTATTTGAAATTGAACAGTGGAGTCAGAATTCTAATGTGAGCGCCTGTTTGTTCAGTTGTAAGACAGGAATAAAGAATATAATTTAACAGTGGCTGGCCCGGGGGAGATGGTGGCATAAATGATAATCTGACTGGACTAGTAATCCAGAGATGGATCCGGGTTCAAATCCCACAGTGGTGGCTGGTAGAATTTGAATTTGAGTCGAGAAATTGAAAAGCTGGTTTTAGTATTGGTGACCACGCAGCTACCATGGATCTGACTCAGCAAGGAAATCTGCCATCCCTACCTGATCTGGCCTGCATGGGACTTCAGATCCACAATCTGTTTGACTCATCACCGCTCTGAAATGGCCGAACACCCCACTCAGTTCAAGGGCGATAAATGGTGTCCTTGCCAAGAATGCTGACATCACATGAAAGAATTTGTTTTAAAAACCTGCTGAGTTAGGGGCAGTACTGCCCTTCTGATAATGCTCTTGTGAATACAGACACTTAGTGCTGACCCAACTCTTCCTTGATCATAGAGCTTTACAGCACAGAAAGGGGCCCTTCAGCCCATCATGTCTGTGCTGGCCATCAAGCACCTATCCTAATCCAATTTTCCAGCACTGGGTCGGTATGCTTGGGTGTTTCAAATGCCCACCTAAATACTTCTTAAATGTTGTGAGGCTTCCAGCCTCTACCACCTTTTCAGGCAAAGAGTTCCAGATTCCTACCACCCTCTGGGTGGAAAGGTTTTTTCTTAAATCTCTTGTCCCTTACCTTAAATCTATGCCTGCCCTGGTTATTGACCACTCAACTAAGGGGAAGAGTTTCTTCCAATCTACCCTATGTGACGTCAGTGTACCTTTAAGAAAGTTTTTTAAAAATATGATTTCTGCAGCTCACAACTTCAGTGATGTCATTATTGTTGCCAGGCAGATTATGATGAGTCCTTTTATTGCTACCTAAGTGGTTTAAATGGGGTTGTTAATGTTTACTCTGGGATTAGTTTTACGAACCTGCGTTGTTAGGAGGACAGTCATGTGTTTTTGGACAGGTATTTTTTTCATTTCCAGTTTGGAGCTGCAGGTTTGAGTTTTAGTTTTAGAAGGGGCAGCAAGCTAAAAAGAAGTGTTTTCCCTCTCTCCCTGTTTTTCTTTTGTGGAAATTCTCTTGTTTTCCTGAAGGGTAAAAATCTGCTGTTGCTGGGGGGCTAGACCAGAGTCTCTGGTGTTTTGGGAAGCTGTCTTGTCTTCAAACTGTTTTGAGTCTCAAGAGCGTTTGACTGCAGAATTCAACTAATGGCCTCAATCCCATTATCACGTGAGCAGTAGACTTTGCTGCATTGAACCTGTTGAAAGGGTTGGTTATGGAGGTTGGGACAGCTTCTATATATTTGTTAAAGGTTATACATTATCGCGGTTTTTTGTTTCTTGTTTGTAATTGATAAAAGTTCTTGCTCATTTTCTTATTATGCATGTTAACTATATTCTTAAATTAAATTTGTTTGACAAAAGCTCCCCAGTGGGTCATTTGAATCACACCTGAAGTGAAAGATCTCATGCTTATCCTAGCCAAATTCAGGATGCAAAACATATGATTCAGATGGGCTCCATAAAACACTTTGAAGTTTCTGACCTGAACCGTAACACCTATCTATGTCTACCATAATATTGTAAACCTCAATCAGATCCCCCACTCAGCCTTCTCAGCTGTGAGGGAAACAGCCCCAACCGAACCATTCAAGTGGATACTTTTCGCACTGAATCATATGACGGAGTTATCCAAAGTGGCAAAATCTGCAGCGTTGACAGGAGCAAAAAAATCTTTTCGCACAGCAAGTGGGTCGGATCTGGAATGTGCTGCCTGAGGATGTGATAGCGACAATGGCATAGTATTATTGCCACTGGACGAGTAATCGGGACTTCTTTATTCTCTTTTATTAAAATATATTTGGAAAATACCTTCCATTAAAATGTTGGAATTCCTACCCTAACAGCACTGTGGGTGTACCCACACCTGACGGACTGCAGCAGTTCAAGAAAATGGTTCACCGCCACCTTCTTGAGGCGAGGCTGGTGGTATTGTCAGTGGACTAGAAATCCAGAGACTCAGAGAAATCTGCCATCCTTACCCGTTCTGCCCGATATGTGACTCCAGACCTACAGCAATGTGGTTGGCTCTTGAATGCCCTCTGAAACAGCCGAGCGAGACACGCAGTTCAAGGGCAATTGGTTGTGGGTTAGTGTGACACCCACATCCCATGGAAAAAAGGCAGGTTCCATCCAGGCATTCAAGAGGGAATTGAATTATGATCTGAAAATTTGAAGCTTGCGCATTCTACCCGTGTCTGTGTGGGTTTCCTCCGCATGCTCCGGTTTCCTCTCACAGTCCAAAGATGTGCAGGTTAGGTGCATTGGCCATGCTAAATTGACCCTTAGTGTCCCAATCCTGTAGGTTAGATGGATGAGGGTTATGGGGATTGGACGGGGTGAGGGTGTGTGGGCCTGGGTGGGATTGTGGTCAGTGCAGGCTCGATGGGCCGAATGGCCTCCTTCTGCTCTGTAGGATTCTATGGTTCTATGTGCACTCGATCAAAAACCTTCATCATTGTGAAGATCTCACCCGGGTCACCGCACTCCCTCCCTCCTCCGCTGCCACTCCACCCGCCCCCCCCTCCCTGCCCAGCCTTTCCTTCCAATCAGAAAGGAGCCCTGGCTTCATTGTGTCTGTGTAACTTTTCCCTTTCAGCTTCTGCCAAGAATGCCACTCGAGAAACTTCCACGCAAGTGATGGAAAATGTCCGATATGTCGGAAAGACACGTCTTTCACTGAGCAACGTGCAATGGACATTGAGGAGCAGATGATGACCAAGAAGGCAAATTGCAGAGGTTGTGACACTCAGGTTAGTCAATGCAGGGCAGCCGCTTGGCGTTTTGACCACTTTTGTTGGGTTCAGTTGTAGAGGCTCATCGCATCTCGACATTTGTAATTTGAACTAAAGTTGAAGTGATTTCTCACGCTTGAGGTGGGATTTCCAATCACCCCCCTCTCGTCCTAGGCCGTAAATTCCTGCCCGAGGTCAACGAACCTTTTGTTAGTCCATCGAATTGTTGATCCCGCAGCGGACGGGACAGGAAAATTTAGGCCTCAGTCTGAGAAGCTGAAAGAGACACAAGGACAAGGGTGGCACGGTGGTTAGCACTGCTGCCTCACAGCGCCAGGGACCTTTCAGGGCTTGGGTGACTGTCGGTGTGGAGTTTGCATATTCTCCCTGTGTTTGCATGGGTTTCCTCCGGGTGCTCCAGTTTTCACTTACAGTCCAAAGATATGCAGGTTAGGTGGATTGGCCATGCTAAATTTCTCCTTAGTGTCCAAAGATGTGTAGATTAGATGGATTGGCCATGAAACTTCTTCTGAAAGACACATGCTTTCAGGTAATGCTTTGGGAAATCGCAATGTTAATATTTTAGGATATTAAGGGGAGCAGACGGAGTAGATAGAGAGAAACATTTTCTGCTGATTGGGCAGTCTAGGTGTAGGGATAAAAGATCTAAAGATTAGAGCAGATCTTTCAGAGAAAATTTAGGAAACATTTGGACACAAAAAGGGTGGTAGAAGTTTGGAGCCCTCTTTTGCAAATGGCAATGCATGCTATTCATGTTAATTTTAGATTTGAAATTAGAACCATAGTACCCCAGAAATGATACAGCACAGAAGGGGGCCATTCAGCCCATCTTGTCCACGCTGACCCAAAGACAGCCAGGTGCCCTTTCCAATCCCACCTTCCTGCTCCCAACCCATTGCCCTGTAGTTTGCAGCACTTAAGTTGCAGATCCAGGTACCTTTTTAGAAGAGTTTAGGGTCTCTGCCTCCACCACCAACTTGGGCAGCGAATTCCAGACAGCCACCACCCTCTGTGTACAACCGTTTGTCCTTTTGTCCCCTCTCATCTTTCTGCCACTGAGCTTGAATCTATGACCCTGGTTTTTGAACTCTCTGCCAAGGGAAACAGGCTCCTTCTGTTGACTCTCTCCCTACCCCTCACAATATTGTATATCTCAATCATGTCACCCCCCTCCTCCCCTCCCAGGGGGCCTTCGATGCCAACACACCACCTCAACCAACACAGCCTCGTACAGGTAAGCTTCTAACCTGCCAGCAGAACAAAGACAATTCCAAATAGAAAGGTCTGCTGTTAGATGTGATTCCACAAATGGGCAGCACTTGCTGAACAGTGCTGAGTGTGCTAATAGCCACAAGGCTATTATTTCAAGGAAAGCAACTCCAACCTCTCCAATCTCTCCACGTAGCTACAATTCTCCAGCCCTGACAACATCCTGGTAAACCTCCTCTGCACCCTCTCCAGAGCAATTACATCCTTCCTGTAATGTGGCGACCAGAACTGCACACAATACTCCAGTTGCGGCCACATCAGTGTTTCACACAGTTTCATCATTAAATCCTTACTTTTGTATTCTATATCTCTGCTAATGAAGGAGAACATTCCATATGCCTTCTTTACAACCTTATCTACCAGGACTGCTGCCTTTAGGGACCTGTGTACTGCACAGCAAGGTCTCTCACTTCATCTACCCATCTCAGTATAATCCCATTTATTGTGCATTTACTTTGACTGATAGATTTTTGTTATATTGAGGGCTGTGAGCAAAGACAGCTGTTTGATGTGAGGTCTCAGATCAGCCATGAAGTCATTGAATGGCGGAAGAGACTTGAGGGGGTAAAGGTCTCCTCCTGTTCCTGTGTATAACAGAGGTTTCGGGTCTTATTCAGGTATGCTTAATGGACATGAGGGCGCACACACAAACCTGCTCAAAGTACCTGGAGGAGTATGGTCCAGCCTTAGATGCCTATACACCACCTCAACCAACACCTGCCTCGTACAGGTAAGCTTCTAACCTGCCAGGAGAACAAAGACAATTCCAAATAGAAAGGTCTGCTGTTAGATGTGATTCCACGATTGGGCAGCACTTGCTGAACAATGCTGAGTGTGCTAATAGCCACACTAACAACCACTTTGAGAGCATCAATCGTGCTCTTAATGTGGCTAATAAACACCTTACTAGAAGCGACACACAGTCATTGACTTAAATTGAATTGAATTGAATTGAATTGATTTATTATTGTCACATGTATCAGAATACAGAGAAAAATATTATGCAAACAAAAGGGATATGTTCAAGTTTTTTGTCTTTTCAAGCTTTGGAAACCTATAATTCCCCATTGCTTTCTCTATGGCAACACCTCAGCCACTCAGAGTTGGCTTGCTGACCAATCAGCAGCCTTTTCTCCTATAATATAATTTGCTGCTATCCTTTGAAATTTGGCATTCTTGCATTTGTCCTGATGAGTGCAAGACCAAAAGCTTCAGCAGCCTGTCTCTCTTTTCAGCAATATTTATAATTCCATAGGTACGACACTATCTGATATGTTGGCCCAGACACTCTGATGGTTCAGTGTGGTACATCCCCAGAGAATCCTGAATGGATGGATGGATGGGTACAGTGGTAAACCAGGAGCCGCTTTTGCATGTCGTCCCAACTCCTTGGCCAGGATCTTCCACTCGTCCTCCCCCCGCACCACCACCACCCACCGCCCCCCGCCCCCCCCCCCCCCCCCCAACCCAACCACCCCCGCCACCCCCCCAAGCGGGTTTTCTGGTGACAGATGGCTGCCGATGGAATCTTCCAGTCTCACCGAAGTCAATGGCCATTTGAATTGCTCGTTCACCGTGCAGCTGGGGTACTGCCACGGGGGTGGGTGGGAGAGGGGCATTGCCTTTGGCAGGACAAGAAGCTGCCTCACAGCGCCAGGGATCCGGGTTCAATTCCGGCCTCGGGTCACTGTCTGTGTAGATTTTGCACGTTCTCCCCGTGTCTGTGTGGGTTTTCTCCGGGTGCTCTGGTTTCCTCCCACAGTCCAAAGATGTGCGGGTTAGGTTGATTGGCCATGCTAAAATTGACAATCGTGTCGGGGGGATTAGCAGGGTAAATATGAGGAGTTATGGGAATAAGGCCTGGGTGGTATTGTGATTGGTGCAGACTCGATGGGCTGAATGGCCTCCTTCTGCACTGTCAGGATTCTATGATCTAACATTAGCTGAGTTTCTGGATTAATAGTCCAGCGATAATACCACTAGGTCATCGCCTCCCCATTCATGCAAATGAAATCCCATGCGTCTGTGAAGCTAATTTAGTGCCTGTAAACAGAGCGTCTTAGTTTTGCAACACTTCATTAGGTATTCAGTCACTGGAGAAAATAGCCTTCATGTAATGTGTCACTGTTTTAAAGTGGTTCATTGGATTATATACATGGTTGATTACAAATCTCTGATACATTTGATTTGATTTGATTTATTATTGTCACATGTATTAGTATACAGTGAAAAGTATTGTTTCTTGCTCGCTGTACAGCCAAAGCATACCGTTCATAGAGAAGGAAACGAGAGAGTGCAGAATGTAGTGTTACAGTCATAGCTAGGGTGTAGAGAAAGGTTAACTTAATGCAAGGTAAGTCCATTCAAAAGTCTGACAGCAGCAGGGAAGAAGCTGTTCTTGAGTCGGTTGGTATGTGACCTCAGACTTTTGTATCTTTTTCGTGATGGAAGAAGGTGGAAGAGAGAATGACCGGGGTGCGTGGGGTCCTTGATTATGCTGGCTGCTTTTCCGAGGCAGTGGGAAGTGTAGACAGAGTCAATGGATGGGAGGCTGGTTTGCGTGATGGATTGGGCTGCATTCACGACCCTTGGTAGTATTTTGCGGTCTTGGACAGAGCAGGATGTGCAAAGATGTGCGGGTTAGGTTGATTGGCTATGCTAAAATTGCCCCTTAGTGTCCTGAGATGTGTAGGTTAGAGGGATTAGCGGGTAAATATGTAGGGATATGGGGGTAGGGCCTGGGTGGGATTGTGGTCAGTGCAGACTCGATGGGCTGAATGGCCTCCTTCTGCACTGTCGGGTTTCTATGATTTCTAGGAGCCATACCAAGCTGTGATACAACCAGAAAGAATGCTTTCTATGGTGCATCTTTAAAGGTTGGTGAGGGTCGTACAGTTAATGTAGTGATGTTTCAATGGTTCTGTTTCTCTCTTTGCTCCCTATTTGAAAGTTGAGGACATGTTTATTGCTGTTCTTTTATCATTCAAAAACAATATAACCTAGCAATGCTTTCTATTTTATAAGCACCATCGAAACAATTGGATGGACATTTACCTGCCCATACTGCCAAGAGGCGAACTATGATGTGGAAGACTTGGTAACACACTGCTGTACACATCACTCTCATGACTATCGGCGAGTGGTAGGTGCTTTAATATTGCTTCTTCTTAATCTTTATAATGTTTGCGCAATGATAACATTTGTAGTGTGTGAGTGCCATATTGAAAATCGGTAGATGCTCTCTGATGGCTCCATGCGTTTACCTGACATTCAAACCTGGAGATCCCTCGACCCTTTGCTGTGTCAGTCCATGTCAGCAAGGGTGACAATTGGTCTCAATCCCTCTGGGTTGGGAAAAGAGAGACGCCCTGAGACAAAAACTTTGCATTAAGGGGAGGTGGTGGCATAATGGCATTGTCACTGGGATAGTAATCCAGAGAGGTAATGGCCTGGGGGACCCGGGCTTGAATCCCACCTCCGCAAATGGTGAAATTTGAATCCAAAGGAAACCTGGAATTGACCTGGATTGTTGTAAAAATGCATCAGATTCACTTATGTCCTTAGGGAAGGAAATCTGCTGTCCTTACCCTGTCAGGCCTACATGTGACTCCAGACCCACAGCAATGTGTGGTTAACTCGCGTGACATGGTGGCGCAGTGGTTAGCACTGCTGCCTCACAGCGCCAGGGACACAGGTTCAATTCCAGCCTCGAGTCACTGTCTGTGTGGTGTTTGCACATTCTCCCCGTGTCTGCGCGGGTTTCCTCCGGGAGTTCCTCCCACAGTCCAAAGGTGTGCAGGTTAGGTTGATTGGCCATGCTAAATTGACCCTAGTGTCAGGGGATTAAGAGATTGTCCAAAGATGTGCAGGTTAGGTTGATTGGCCATGCTAAAAATTGCCCCTTAGAGTCCTGAAATGCGTAGGTTAGAGAGATTAGGGTAAATATGTAGGGATATGGGGTAGGGCCTGGGTGGGATTGTGGTCGGTGCAGACTCGATGGGCCGAATGGCCTCCTTCTGCACTGTAGGGTTTCTATGATTTCTATGAAATATGTGGGGTTATGGGAATAGGGCCTGGGTGGGATTGTGGTCGGTGCAGACTCGATAGGCCGAATAGCCTCCTTCTGCACTGTAGGGATTCTACTCTGAAATGCCCTCTGGCAAGTCACTCAGTTTATGGGCAATTATGGCTGGGCAATGCATGCTGTGGCCCAGCCAGTGACGTCCTTATCCCGTGTAACAATAAACATAAGAATTTGTATAGCACCTTTTATGATCTCAGCACATGCAAATGCTCTATACAACCAATGAGTTCCAACCAGAGCTCTGACTGAAGCATTGTCCAGACTCAAAATATTGGCTCTATTCTCTTTCTCCAGATGCTGTCAGACCTGCTGAGATTTTCCAGCATTTTCTGAATCTGTTTTTTCAGTGTTAGAACATAGAACATAGAAAAGCTGCAGCACAAACAGGCCCTTCGGCCCACAAGTTGCGCCAAACATGTCCCTACCTACTAGGCTTACCTATAACCCTCTATCTTACTCACTTCCATGAACTTATCCAAAAGTCTCTTAAAAGACCCTATCGAATCGGCCTCCACTACCACTACCGGCAGCCGATTCCACACACCCACCACCCTCTGAGTGAAAAACTTACCCCTAACATCTCCTCTGTACCTACTCCCCAGCACCCTAAACCTGTGACCTCTTGTGGCAACCATTTCAGCCCTGGGTAAAAGCCTCTGAGAATCCACTCTATCAATACCTCGCAACATCTTATACACCTCTATCAGGTCACCTCTCATCCTTCGCCTCTCCAAGGAGAAAAGACCTAGCTCTCTCAACCTATCCTCTTAAGGCATGCAACCTAATCCAGGCAACATCCTTGTAAATCTCCTCTGCACCCTTTCTATGGCTTCCACATCCTTTCTGTAATGAGGTGACCAGAACTGGGCACAGTACTCCAGGTGGGGTCTGACCAGGGTCCTATACAGCTGCAGCATTATCTCCCGATTTCTAAACTCAATTCCTCTACTGATGAAGACCAGCATTCCATACGCCTTCTTAACCACAGCCTCTACCTGCGACGCCACTTTGAGCATCCTATGAACACGGACTCCAAGATCCTTCTGATCTTCCACACTGCCAAGCGTCTTACTCTTAATATTATATTCTTTCATCCTATTCGACCTGCCAAAATGAACCACCACACACTTATCTGGGTTGAAGTCCATCTGCCACTTCTCCGCCCAGTCTTGCATCTTATCTATGTCTCGTTGCAACTGCTGACATCCCTCTACACTATCCACAACACCACCAACCTTTGTGTCATCAGCAAACTTGCCAACCCATCCTTCCACTTCCTCATCTAGGTCATTTATAAAAATCACAAAGAGCAAGGGTCCCAGAACAGATCCCTGGGGCACTCCACTGGTGACCGACCTCCATGCTGAAAAAGACCCATCTACAACCACTCTTTGCCTTCTGTGGGCAAACCAGTTCTGAATCCACAAGGCAATGTCCCCTTGTATCCCATGCCCCTTCACTTTCTCAATAAGCCTTGCATGGGGCACCTTATCAAACGCCTTGCTGAAATCCATATAAACTACATCTACTGCTCTTCCCTCGTCTATGTGTCTATGTTGATTGGCAGATGAATATTAACCAGGGATAGCTCCCCCATTCTCCTTTAAACGAATACCATGGGATTTTATTATGTCACCTGAGAATCCGGAGGAGGCCATAGTTTAACATCAGCTCCAAACGACAGCCGCTCTGACACTGCAGCACTCCCTCCGTTCTGCACTGGAGCGTCAGCCTTGATTTTTGAGCTCAAGGCGTGGAATGGGAGTCAAAGCCGCCTTGTTCTGACTCGAAGATGAAAGTAATATCAATGTCTCTTTTAATATTTCCAACCTAAAACTTTGGATTCTTGTCCTGTAGGTCTGTCCCATCTGTGCGTTGATGCCATGGGGAGATCCCAATTATTACAGCAGAAACTTCCTGACACACCTTCGCCTGCGACACCAATTCGATTATGAACACTTTGTGGTGAGTGTCATTTTATACCCTGTTTGATTTGATTTATTATTGTCACATGTATTGGTATACAGTGAAAAGTATTGTTTCTTACGCGCTATACATACAAAGCATGCCGTTCATAGAGAAGGAAACGAGAGAGAGCAGAATGTAGTGTCACAGTCATAGGCAGGGTGTAGAGAAAGATCAACTTAATGCGAGGTATGTCCATTCAAAAGCCTGACAGCAGCAGGGAAGAAGCTGTTCTTGAGTTGGTTGGTACATGACTT
Organism: Mustelus asterias; assembly: GCF_964213995.1. Lineage (NCBI taxonomy): Eukaryota > Metazoa > Chordata > Chondrichthyes > Carcharhiniformes > Triakidae > Mustelus > Mustelus asterias. The sequence continues at coordinate 7,944,568 of NC_135807.1, forward strand.
CAGACTTTTTTCCTGACAGAAGAAGGTGGAAGAGAGAATGTCCGGGGTGCGTGAGGTCCTTAATTATGCTGGCTGCTTTGCCAAGGCAGCGGGAAGTGTAGACAGTGTCAATGGATGGGAGGCTGGTTTGCGTGATGGATTGGGCTTCATTCACAACCCATTGTAGTTTCTTGCGGTCTTGGGAGAGCCGGAGCCCATACCAAGCTGTGATACAACCAGAAAGAATGCTTTCTATGGTGCATCTGTAAAAGTTGGTGAGAGTCGTAAGCTGTAGGATTCACTAAAATGTTTTGTTATTACTTATTCAGTTTTGGCATGTGGCATTGCTGCCAACTTTCATTGCCCATCCCTGATTGTCCCTTGAGAAGGTTGAAGGTTGCCTTCTTGAACCGCTACATTCCTTGAGGTGTAGGTACATTCACAGTGCTGTCAGGGAGGGAACGCCAGGATTTTGTCTCAGCGACAGTGAAGGAACGGCCGATATATTTCCAAGTCAGGAAAGTGAGTGGCTTGGAGGGGAACTTGCAGGTGGTAGTGTTCTCATGTACCTGCTGCCCTTGTCCTTCTAGGCGCTAGAGGTCACAGATTTCGAGATACTGTCGGAGGCGTTTTGGGGAGTCTTGACGTGCTCTGGCTTGATGTGGTAGCTCTGAATAATCTAACCCACCTGCGTCAAATATCTTCCCCGTGGAACAGTTTCATCCAGCCCACAGTGTGCTTTTAACATGTTGCAATCCTCTGCCATAGTCCTTGATGCGTGAGTCTTGCATGTACTGGTGTTGCAGTCATCAATGGGTAATGCTTCTGTTTGTGAATGGGAGCTGGGGTTAGCACCAGAATTAGCAAGACAATGGAAAGTAGCCTCCCGCCAGCCTTGACTTTTTAAAAATTCATTCGTGGGACATGGGCGTCGCTGGCTGGCCAGCATTTATTGCCCATCCCTAGTTGCCCGAGGGCAGTTGAGAGTCAACCACATTGCTGTGCCTCTGGAATCACATGTAGGCCAGACCAGGTAAGGACGCCAGATTTCCTTCCCTGAAGGACTTTAGTGAACTACATGAGTTTTTCTGACAATCGACAGTGGGTCATCAGTGGATCCTTAATTCCAGATTTTTTATTGAATTCAAATTCCACCATCTGCCGTGACGGGATTCGAACCCGGGTCCCCAGATCATTCGCCAAGTTTCTGGATCTAGCGATAATTCCACTCAGCCATCGCCTTCCCAACTAACCTTTGCATCGTTCAGCAGCAATTGGCGCCAAAAGATCAGAATAGTGGAGAAATGGGTAACTCTTAACCTTAAAAAATGGTTCTTCTCTCTCTTCATTTCAGGATTTCAGTCAAGATGAAGAACTGATGTTGCAAGACACGATTTTGAACTCGTTTCAGGATTGTGCTCAGATCCCATTTTAATAAACATTTCCAGCAGCCAATCAGGTGCTTCAGAAAGAAGTGAAATCGTGCTTTTCACATCAGCCTTTTACTTTCAAAGTCAATTTGCAACCATGGCATCTCATCCAAAACCCTGATTAAAACTGCTTTGGATTGTTGTTTGGAACAGTGGGCGAAATCTCCTGGCCCTTCCCACCAGTGGGACCTTTCAACCACGTAAAACACCGTACACATCGGCGGGACTGGAAGATCTCACCGACGGCCAATGGCGAACCGCCTCCCATGCTAGAAAACAGGTGGGGGGGAGGGGGTGGGAAATGGGGGGGGGGGGGGGGGGGGAAATCCCACCCAATGTTTCTTTCAGCTTGTGAGGGAAGTTGTCAATCCCAAAGCAATAATTTCTCCACAAACTCCATACAACAAATCTATTGAAGCATCTATTTTTATGAATTTTAGTTGTATATTCAATTGTAAATCTTCACTTCCCTGTTAGTAATCAAAGCATGATGAGACTTTTTAAATTCATTCATGGCATGTGGGCATCACTGGCTGGGCATTGGTTGCCCATCTCTAATTGCCCCTGAACTGAGTGTCTCACTCCGCCATTTCAGGAGGGTAGTTTAGAGTCAACCACATTGCTGTGGGTCTGGAGTCACATGTAGGCCAGACTGGGTAAGGATAGCAGATTTCCTTCCCTAAAGGGGCATGATTGAACCAGATAGGTTCAAATTTATTCATTAAATTTAAATTGCACCATTTGCCATGGTGGGTTTGAACACATATCCCAGGACCGTTAACCTGGGCTGGGGAATTACGAGTACAATGGCATTACTGCTACACCATTGTAATTCAATACACTTGGCAACTCTCTGTCCCTTCTTTGTTTCTTTCTGATCTGTTAACTGTTCTGTTATACACTACTGGCAGGATTTTTCAGCTCTTCCCAATAGTGGGATCTTCCAGTCCTGCCAAAGGTGACCCCCTGAGGCGGGTTACCCAGCAGCAGGGCGGGGAAGCCACACAAAATGCTGTAGACATCAATGGGACTGGAAGATTCTGCCTCCACCGCTGGAAAACACGCCATGGAGCTCTGGAAAATCCTGCCCTACACCTCCCAGAACATTCTTTACATGTGTTATCCTCTTATCTGTCCCGACACAGTCTTTACATCTGGTGACATCCAATTGGCCCTTTGACCTGTGCTCATAACCAATAATCATCTTTGCTCCTGAATTATGCATACACAGCAGAATCGACCAATCAAACCTTTTCCCTTGCTATAACTCTCTAAATACCTCTGTCATAGGAACATTGGAACAAGAGCACGCCATGCAGTCATTCGCACCATCTCTATCATTCAATTAGACCATGGCTGATCTGGTTGTAATCTCAAATCCCCATAACCTTTGATTCTCTTGTCAATCAAAAACCTGGTTCACTCAGCCTTGAATAAATTCAACGACCCATCCTTCACGGCTTTCTGTGAAGGAGAATTCCACAGGCTAATGAGGAAAAAAAATCGTAAAAGTGAGATATCCATCACTGTTTAAACTGTTTCCCTTAGTTCCATTCTCCTCCACAAGAGGAAACATCGTATCGTTCTCTCTCTCTCTTTCTCCATCTGTCTCTTTCACACTTTCCCTCTCTTTCTCTTTCTTTATTTCTTGTCCTTTCTCTTCCCCCCCTTTCTCCCTCCGTCTCTTTCACACTTTCCCTCTCTCTCTCTTTTCCTTTCTCTCTTTCCCTCTCTCTATCTTTCTTTCTTCCCCCCCCCCCCCCTTCTCATTTCTTTCTTTCTCTTTTTCTCTTCCTTTCTTCCTCTATCACTCTTTCCTGCTCTCTATCCCTCCCTTTTGCTTTCTCTCTCTCTTTCTTTTTCCTTCACTCCTTCCCCATTTCCCCCCTCACTCTCATTCTCCTCTCTTGGTGCAGCAGGGAACGCAGTGAAAACTCCAGTTAAACCCATAACCAGGATTTCCACTACACATCTGAGAATATTAAAGTTATCTTGGCAAGGCTGGAGCAGCTCTGAGGAAATTGCAAGCGAAAATCCCATGAAACTTTCCCCTTGACTTTGCACTTTGATACTGGGGATTATCTTGTGGTTTTCCTCTGATTCTCTCGAATGTTTGAATATTATGTTTTGCACTGTGAAGCTAGAACTGTACACAGAGCTCAAAGCCTACACGACAACTTCCTGTACATCCATCGATTGTTACCTTGTCTAAAACATTTCCAAAGAGAATTTTGGAAGTATCTGTTTTTTATGATCTATTTTGTTTGCATTTCAAGAGAACAATTTGCACAATAAATAAATATGAACTTTAATCTGAAATCTTTTATCAAATCTCACTGCTATTTATCATGGGTTTATTGCAGTTAATCTTTGTCAGGCTTCAGAGAATGATTAGAAACTGCACATACAGGAAAATATAGAAACATGGAAATTAGAGCAGGAGGAGGCCATTCAGCCCTTCCAGCCTGCTCCGCCATTCATTTTGATCATATTCAATATCCTGATCCCCCCCTGCCACATATTTCTTTAGCCCCAAGAGCGATATCTAATTCCTTCTTGAAATCACACAATGTTTTGACCTCAACTACTTTCTGTGGGGGTGAATTCCACACATTCGCCAACCTCTGGGTGAAGACATTTCTCCTCGCCTCAGTTCTAAAAGGTTTACCCCTTATCCTCAAATATGAGTCCTAGTTGTGACTAAACACATTGACGAAGGGAAAGCGGTAGGTGTGGTTTATATGGATTTTAGCAATGCGTTCGATAAGGTCCCCCATGCAAGGCTTCTAGAAAAAGTGAGAGGGCATGGGATCCAAGGGGCTGCTGCCCGGTGGATCCAGAACTGGCTTGCCCAAAGGAGGCAGAGAGTGGGTATAGATGCGTCTTTTTCTAAATGGAGGTCGGTCACCAGTGGTATGCTCCAAGGATCTGTTCTGGGACCCTTGCTGTTTGTCATTTTCATAAATGACCTGGATGAGGAAGCGGAGGGATGGGTTGGTAAGTTTGCCGACGACACGAAGGTTGGTGGGGTTGTGGATAGTCTGGAGGGATGTCAGAAGTTACAGAGGGACATAGATAGGATGCAAGACTGGGCGGAGAAGTGGCAGATGGACTTCAACCCAGATAAATGCGTCGTGGTCCATTTTGGTAGGTCAAATGGGATGAAGGAGTACAATATACAGGGAAAGACTCTCAGTACGGTAGAGGATCAGAAGGACTTTGGAGTCCGGGTCCAGGTGGAGGAGGTGGTTAAGGCGGCGTATGGTGTGCTGGCCTTTATCAATCGTGGGATTGAGTTTGGGAGTCCGGGGATAATGATGCAGCTATATCAGACCCTCGTCAGACCCCACTTGGAGTACTGGTGCTCAGTTCTGGTCGCCTCACTATAGGCAGGATGTGGAAAAGATTGAAAGGGTGCAGAGGAAATTTACAAGGATGTTGCCTGGATTGAGTGGCATGCCTTATGAGGATAGGCTGAGGGAGCTCGGTCTTTTCTCCTTGGAGAGACGAAGGATGAGAGGAGACCTAATAGAGGTGTATAAGATGTTGAGAGACATAGATCGGGTGGACTCTCAGAGGCTTTTTGCCAGGGTGGAAATGTCTGCTACGAGAGGACACAGGTTTAGGGTGCTGGGGGGTAGGTACAGGGGAGATAGAACATAGAACATAGAACATAGAAAGCCACAGCACAAACAGGCCCTTCGGCCCACAAGTTGCGCCGATCACATCCCCACCTCTAGGCCTATCTATAGCCCTCAATCCCATTAAATCCCATGTACTCATCCAGAAGTCTCTTAAAAGACCCCAACGAGTTTGCCTCCACCACCACCGACGTCAGCCGATTCCAGATGTTAGGGTAAGTTTTTCACACAGAGGCTGGTGGGCGAGTGGAATCGGCTGCCGTCAGGGGTGGTGGAGGCGAACTCAATAGGGTCTTTTAAGAGACTCCTGGATGAGTACATGGAGCTTAATAGGATGGAGGGTTATAGATAGGTCTAGAAGGTAGGGATGTGTTCGGCACAACTTGTGGGCCGAAGGGCCTGTTTGTGCTGTAGTGTTTCTATGTTTCTATGATGTGGAGATGCCAGTGTTGGACTGGGGTGGGCACAGTAAGAAGTCTCACAACACCAGGTTAAAGTCCAACAGGTTTATTTGGAATCACGAGCTTTCGGAGCACTGCTCCTTCATTACCTGAGGAAGGAGCAGCGATCCAAAATCTCGTGATTCCAAATAAACCTGTTGGACTTTAAACCTGGTGTTGTGAAACTCCAATGAATATCATAGTGCATGTAATAGTGCAGGCGACAACGACTTACATTTATATAGCACCTTTTACTTCTCTCAAAGGGTGGTGAATCTGTGGAATTCACTACCCCAGAGTACGGTGGAAGGTGCAACATTGAGTAAATTTAAGGAGGAGATGGACAGATTTTTAATTAATAATGGGTTGAAGACTTATGGAGAACAGGCAGGAAAGTGGACTTGAGGCTGCGATGTGATCAGCCATGATCGTATTGAATGGGGGACCAGGCCTGAGGGGCTGAATGGCCCACTCCTGCTCCTAGTTCCCAGATTCTTATATTCCTTATGGAATATCCTAAGGTGATTTCACAGGAGCATTATAAAACAAAGTACGATACCGAGTCACAGGAGGAGATATTGGGCGGAATTGTCCACGTGCGGACGAGCAGGGCAACTTGATTTGGTGGATCATTTTCCTGGCTGTGGGATGAACAGTCGGAATTCTGGTCTCAGGACTTTAAAGGTGGGTGAAAGGTGAGTTCAGTTTCTTGGTGAACAAATTGGGAAGTTCTTTTGCGTACGTTAGCACAGTAAGAAGTCTCACAACATCGGGTTAAAGTCCAACAGGTTTATTTGGTAGCACTAGCTTTCGGAGCACTGCTCCTTCATCAGGTGAGTGGAGAGTTGGGTTTCACAAACAGGACATATATAGACACAGACTCAATTGCAAGATAATGGTTGGAATGCGAGTCTTTACAGGTAATCAAGTCTTTACAGGTACAGACAATGTGAGTGGAGAGAGGGATAATCACAGGTTAAAGAGGTGTGAATTGTCTCAAGCCAGGATAGTTAGTGAGATTTTGCAAGCCCAGGCCAAATGGTGGGGGTTACAGGTAGTGTGACATGAACCCAAGATCCCGGTTGAGGCCATCCTCATGCGTGTGGAACTTGGCTATCAGTTTCTGCTCGGCGATTCTTGAAGGCCGTCTTGGAGATCACTTACCCAAAGATCGGAGGCTGAATGCCCGTGACTGCTGAAGTGTTCCCCGACAGGAAGGGAACACTCCTGCCTAGCGATTGTCGAGCGGTGTCCATTCATCTGTTGTCATAGCGTCTGCATGGTCTCCCCAATGTACCATGCCTCGGGACATCCTTTCCTGCAACGTATCAGGTAGACAATGTTGGCCGAGTTGCAAGAGTAGGTACCGTGTACCTGGGAGATGGTGTTCTCACGTGAGATGATGGCATCCGTGTCGATGATCCGGCACGTCTTGCAGAGGTTGCTGTGGCAGGGTTGTGTGGTGTCGTGGTCACTGTTCTCCTGAAGGCTGGGTAGTTTGCTGCGGACAATGGTCTGTTTGAGGTTGTGCGGTTGTTTGAATGCAAGTAGTGGGGGTGTGGGGATGGCCTTGGCGAGATGTTCGTTTTCATGGACTGTCTGTACCTGTAAAGACTTGATTACCTGTTAAGACTTGCATTCCAACCATTATCTTGCAATTGTATCTCTGTCTATATATGCTGTGTTTGTGAACCCAACTCTCCACTCACCTGATGAAGGAGCAGCACTCCGAAAGCTCGTGATTCCAAATAAACCTGTTGGACTTTAACCTGGTGTTGTGAGACTTCTTACTGTGCCCATCCCAGTCCAACGCCGGCATCTCCACATCATACATTAGCATCTCATGCATTCCCATTCTCGCTGGAATTAAGGGTGAGATCCTCTAGCCTCTACTCAACGGTTTTCTCAGCGGTGGGAGACAGTGTGCCGTTCACGGGTGGGGATCTTCTGGTCCTGCCGCCGTCGATGGAAATTCGCATTGAAGCTATCCCACGTTGCCAGGAAGCTCACGGCGTGTGCTGTGCAGCCGGCAGGACAAGAGAATCCCGCCGGCTTGAACAGTCGGAGAATCCCAACCTTCGTTTCCCCCTTCAAATTAAGCTCCCCACTGAGGAGAAATTAGAAGGTTCACTTTTACAACTGTGTATAAATGGCCAGCACCCAATGAGGTTCACTTCTCCCATGACTTTGACCTTGCTGGGGGCCACTCATGGCTTACTTCACATCGTGTGCCATAAGGACAAACTGTGCTGGACACGGGAGGCAAGTGAAGGGTGGAAGCGGGTGGGAGTGTCCCGGGAAGGAAGAGAGCGCTGGAGAGGCAGCAAGGCAATGCGAGCGTGCAGTGGAGGGAAGGCATTCTCATGTTGGGTATGGAAGTACTTTGGCTGGTTGGGGAGGGGGTTTCTGGGCAGGGATGGTGGGAGAGAGAGATGGCCTGAGAGGGCGGGGCCGATGGTCTCGGCAAGAGGGTCCAGTGTGTTGAATTGGGTGTTGTGGCTGACAGAGGTGAGGGTCAGTGAGGGTGGGAGGGAGTGGGATGCAGCAGGGTGGTGGATCCACAGTGATAGTTGGGTAGGTGAAGGTTTCATCGGGGGTGTGATGGAAATAGACTGCACGGGTGGCTCAGATAACAAGAGGGCCTGGCTCAGGGTGGGCATGGGGAGGGTAGCAGATGTTGGCTTGGTGATGGGGGGAAGGGGAACGGGGGGTGGGGGGAGCATAGGGTCCAGGGTAATGGGGGAGGGTTAAGGGTGGGTCACACTCTCCATTCCATATCAGAAGCCAGACACAGGACTCTGCACTGGCTTAGTGGCTATCCAATTGAGGCAAACCTGTAAAGAATATGTTCATTCCATTTATTGCTTGAATTCAGTCACAGATGCACTGAGCCTGGATGGTGCAGGCTTTCTACTGGCTCTCATCCAAGTGAGGAGGACAAGGCCCATCACAGCTAGACACAGGGCCATGAGGAACAATGTCTAAGCAGCAAGAGGCAGCAGGACCTCAAGAACACAGAACAGTACAGCACAGGAACAGGCCCTTTGGCCCATGATGTTGTGCTGAACATGATGTCAAATTAAACTGATCCCTCCTGCCTGCCCATGGTCCATATCCCTCTATTCTTTGCATATCCATGTGCTTATCTAAAAGCCCCTTAAACACCCCTATCGTATCTGCCTCCACCACCAGCCCTGGCAACACATTCCTGACACCTACCACTCTCTGTGTAAAAACCTTGCCCCTCACATCTCCTCTGAAATTTCCCTCTCTCACCTTAAGTGCGTGCCCCCTAGTATGAGACATTTCAACTCTGGGAAAAAGATTCTGTCAACTCTACCTCTGCCTCTCATAATTTTATAGACTTCTATCAGGACCCTGAATGGTACTGGTATACAGAAGGATCTTTGCATCCAAGTCCATAGCTCCCTGAAAGTGGCCACACAAGTAGATAGGGTGGTAAAGGAGGCATATGATGACACAGTGGCACAGTGGTTGGCACTGCTGCCTCACAGCGCCAAGGACCCAGGTTCGATTCCGGCTTGGGTCACTGTCTGTGTGGAGTCTGCACGTTCTCCCCATGTCTGCATGGGTTTCCCTCCAGGTGCTCCGGTCTCCTCCCATAGTCTGAAAGATGTGCTGGTTGGGTGCATTGGCCGCGCTAAGTTCTCCCTCAGTGCCGTCTGCCCCCAATGCCCCCCTCTCCCTCCCCCCACACCCTTGTATTATTCCACCCTCTGAAGGCGATTTTACCATTGCATCATAGAATCCTACAGTGCAGAAAGAGGCCATTCGGCCCATCGAGTCTGCACCGACAACAATCCCACCCAGGCCCTACCCCCATAACCCCATACATTTACCCTAGCTTGTCCCCCTGACACAAAGGGGCAATTTAGCATGGCCAATCAACCTAACCCACACATCTTTGGACTGTAGCAGGAAACCGGAGCACCCGGAGGAAACCCATGCAGACATGGGGAGAATGTGCAGCCTATGAGCAGACAGTGATCCAAACCGGGAATTGAACCTGGGTCCCTGGCGCTGTGCGGCAGCAGTGCTAACCACTGTGCCACCATGCCGCCCACAAATATAAGATGCCAGCCGATGGGTGGGGTGAGCTGGTAAGATCACGAGAGAGCCGAGAAATCAAGTGCGCACCGAATATCCAGCGTGATCGGTGAGCGATTCTGAATATAAAATTTAAATATACGTAAAAGACAATTTAAATAGAATTAGTGAGACCGCGAATCTATCGTCTGGGCTCAGTTGCCTCTGTGGCCTCGCCGGGGAAGGTTCTGTCCGGCGAGGATCACGAATGGTCCCCAATCAACAGTGACCGGACATGATGACCTCGCCAGTAGAACTAAAGGCCACTGAGGCCTCCCCGGGAGGTCTGGGGCAAAGGGTGGTGCCTCTTGGGCAGTGCCAGCTTGGCATTGCCAGCCTGGCACCCTGGCACTGTCCACCAGGCACACTGGCACTGACAGCCTGGCACCCTTGTGAAGTTGTATGAACTAAGGAATAGCATGATGGGAAAATTGGTCAGCTATTTGGTACAATATAAGCAAGGCCGACTCCGCATAACTTTAAGACATGCCTGACCTTTGTATAACCTGATAAAGCTGACTCCGCATAACTTATGACGTGAATGAGATCAGAGAAGGTCAAGCTATTCCAATTGCCTGACCTCGATAAAGCCCGATAAGATTGATTCCTCATAACCTAGGGCTGTATGAGTAAATAAAACAAGATAAGGTCAGGGATGACGGGAGTCACCGACCTTCTTCTGTTACATCAAAGGGCAAGATAAGGGTATGAATGATGAGACAAAAAGTTCTAGGAGGTCAGCAGGTTATGACATGATTAATGGTATTGCTTATAATTCTATTACTGATCGAATTCCTGAATAAGCTCTCTGGTCACGCTAACTGATAATGATTATGTATAAATACTGAGCTTCTTCTTTCTGTAAGTGCGGACTTGAGGAGGAACTAGCAAGTTGTACCAACTGCTCTCTGAACTCAAGTTGTCAGCCGATACTGCATGCAGTCTTTCGTAAATAAAGGCTAATTATTTTGTCTGAACGAACTTTGTTGGGTTTTTCTATCACAGTCAAGAAGCAGGAAAATTTCCACTTCAACACCCTGGCAGTGCCCACTGGGCACCAGGCAGCACCAAGCGGGTGGAGCCTGAGGGGACGGGGCCTAATGAGGGGAGGCAGACTTGGGGCACGCCATTCAGTGGCAGGGGGAGCCGCTGCCACGCTGCGTAGATTGTAAATTGCGTAGTAGAATTATTCTTGGAGTTTGCCAAGTTACTCTTTGTGTACAGGACACTGCTAATATCCGGAAAACCCCCATGATATCCCAGTGAATGCGTTGACACAAATTGGCCAACATAGATCATGTAACGTTTTGATAACATCCCTACCTATCAAGCTGGCTTTTAAAATGCATTCTTTTAAATTTACGCTCCCTTTCCATCATTGCCAGGTTTGGGGTTATCAACTGGGGCTCTGTGGAGATAATGGAATCAGTGTGGGGGAAGAGGTCTTCGCAGTATGTTACAAAAGTGGAAGAGTCTGGGGATTTTCCAGATATTAGCAGTGTCCTGTAGACAAAGAATAACTTGGTAAACTGCAAGAATAATTCTACTACGCAATTTACAATCTACGCAGCGTGGCAGCGGCTCCCCCTGCCACTGAATGGCGTGCCCCAAGTCTGCCCCCCCTCATTAGGCCCTGTCCCCTCAGGCTCCACCCGCTTGGTGCTGCTTGGCGCGGGGGTGGTTTTGATCACAATCGGTCCAGGTGGGGGGTGGTTCATGATTGTTCTGAGTTGGGGGGGGGGTGCTCATGATCAGTTGTGGGGCCCCACGGTACTGGGGCGGGGATGCCGGGCTAAGGCAGCAGAGGCACTGATAGGTCTCTGCGCTCTCACAGCGCAGAAACACGTGCAATGGCACCCTCCGCTGCTCGCAGCTTGCTTTCGGATGATTTAGGCCCTGCCCACTCCCCCTACTGGAGGAAAGCAGATCGGGTTTTTTGATTGCACAGAGCGCCATAAGATTCAACTGGTGGCCTTGCCGAAAAAACGGATCAGAAATTCTCCCGTTTTCATGCTTGTTCTGGACTTAGAATTTTTTTGGTAAAATCGCCCCTCTGTCTTTTCATCAACTCTATTCTTTCTTCCCTTTTCCAGACTCTTCCACTTTTGTAACATACTGTGAAGACCTCTTCCCCCACACTGATTCCATTATCTCCACAGAGCCCCAGTTGATAACCCCAAACCTGGCAATGATGGAAGAGAGCGTAAATTTAAAAGAATGCATTTTAAAAGCCAGCTTGATAGGTAAGGATGTTATCAGAGACTGTCATGAACTTGTGAAATCCACACATTTAATTCATGTCCCAAATAACTGATTCTCATTGCCCGCAAGTTATATGTGTGAACCCCAACACCTCTACTTTCTCAGAAGATTAAGGAAATTTGGCATGCCAGCTCCAACTCTCACCAACTTTTACAGATGTGCCATAGGAAGCATTCTTTCTGGTTGTATCACAGCTTGGTATGGGCTCCTGCTCTGCCCCAGACCGCAAGGAACTACAAAGGGTCGTGAATGTAGCCCAATCCATCACTCAAACCAGCCTCCCATCCATTGACTCTGTCTACACTTCCCGCTGCCTCGGAAAAGCAGCCAGCATAATCAAGGACCCCCACGCACCTCTCTTCCACCTTCCGTCGGGAAAAACATACAAATGTCTGAGGTCACGTACCAACCGACTCAAGAACAGCTTCTTCCCTGCTGCTGTCAGACTTTTGAATGGACCTACCTCACACTCAGTTGATCTTTCTCTTCCCCCTAGCTATGACTGCAACACTATATTGTGCACTCTCTCCTTTCCTTCTCTATGAACGGTATGCATTGCCTGTATAGTGCGCAAGAAACAATACTTTTCACTGTATACTGATACATGTGACAATAATAAATCAAATCAAATCAAATAAAAAAAATCAAATGAAAGATTTTTTGTGATATATTTGGGTGAGACAGGTGCAGACATTCCCTCTCCGAAGTGAAGACCAGCAATTTTCCTCTAGCTCTGCGTTTATTGCTGTCAAAGCAATCTGAGTGCCAAAGCCCTCATGAACCTGAGTACCAAAGTCCCCCAATACATATAGATGCACATCGAGCAGCATGGACTCCAGCTTTTTGTACATTTTCTTGTATTCTCTCACAGTTACATTTGCTTTGGTGAGTCAATGGTTTAAAAATAATGACCTCTCTTTCCTAACAGACGGCGGTTTGCAATGACTAATCAGTGGTTACTAATTTTCATATCTTTGTACGGGTCAGCAATGCTTTGTCTATGTAATTCTTGATTTTTCATGTGAACAGTTGGCACTGCACCTGGGGCTGAAAGGGTTAAACTATAAGGAGCGGTTGCAACAATTAGACTTGTGTTGCCTTGAGTACGGACGACTAACGGGTACCTGACTGAGATGTTTACAAGGGTTAAAGGAATTGATAGAATTGACAGAGAGAAACTATTCCCTCTGGATGGTGAGGGGAAGTGTGTGTGGGGGGGCGGGGAGTCGGGGGGAAGGTGATGGGAAGTCCAGAACAAGGGGGAAAAGTCCTTAAAATTCAAGCTGGATCATTCAGGGACAATGCAATTCTTCACCCACAGGGGATTGGAAATCTGGAACTCTGTCCTCCTCAGAGAGTTCTTGGGGACAGGAATCAATTCAAAATTTCAAAAATGAGATTGATGGATTTTTGATAGATCGGATTTTGTTAGTTTGGGCAGCACGGTGGCACAGTGGTTAGCACTGCTGCCTCACAGTGCCAGGGACCCGGATTCAATTCCAGTCTCGGGTCGCTGTCTTGTGGAATTTGCATGTTTGCACTAGGACAGTTTCCTCAGGGTGCTCCAGTTTCCTCCCACACTCCAAAGATGCGCAGGTTAGATGGATTGGCCGTGCTAAATTGCCCCTTGATGTCCAAAGATGTGCGGGTTAGATGGATTAGCCACAATGTGGGGTTACAGGGATTGGGCCGGGGAGAGAGTTTTGGTTAGATGCTCTGTCAGAGAGTCAGTGCAGACTTGCACTGTAAGGATTCTATGGTTCTAGGGGTATGGGGTGTTGACACTTAAATGCCGTAGCAAAAAACTCAGTTCAAGGGCAATTAGGGATGGGCAATAAATGCTGGCCCAGCCAGCGACGCCCACATCCCCTGAAGGAATGAAAAAAATGAAGAAGACCACGTTATAGAAAGGGCACCCCCATTTCAATATCACACCTTCTGACCTTGTTTTTTGCATAACGCTATGAATCTCTATTATAGTTAAATCACAAAATGTAGAGATATTTGGGAGGCAGAATTGATGAGAGAGTAGTTTGGGAACACCAGGTGGATCTGAATAATATCTTAGAACCATAGAATCCCAACAGTGCAGGAGTCTCCACCGACTCACTGAAAGAGCATCTTAAACAGGCATACACCCCAGCTATCCCTATAACCCTGTGCATTTAGCATGGCTAATCCCTCTAACCTCCACCTCTTGGGACACTAGCGTGCAATTTAGCATGGCCAATGCCCCTATCCTACATCTCTTGTGGCACTAAGGGGCAATTTAGCATGACAACCTAACCAACACAACTTTGGACTGTGGGAGGAAACCAGAGCACCCGGAGGAAACCCACGCAGACACGGGGAGAACATGCACACAGACAGTATAAGCAGGGGGATGTAGAGCTAATGGTCTAATTGAATGGGAGAGCAGACTCAATGGACCGAGCGGCCTCCTTCTTCTTCTCCGTCTTTTGGACTTGTGATTTTCCAATGTAGAAATGAGCGAGTGTGTAAAGTGAACTTGCCACTGGGAAAATAAGAAAAAAATCAGTTCCAAAACAAAAAAAATCCTTCCCCATAAATTAGAAATCAAAAGAGAATAACAGAATATACAGCAACTGTACTTCATTCAACTTCATCATTCTTGTTACAAAATAAGTGATTCCATCGACTGGATTGGTACAGTGAAAAATGTTGATCTAATGTTGCTAGCATGGAGTCAATGGGCTGAATGGCCTTCTTTGTGTTGTAATAATTCTAAAACTGTGACTGACATCTTGATGTTGGCAGAAAAGGACATTTTCTAACTTGTGTTTTCCTTTCTGTTTTCACTAGGCAACGCCAGCTGTGATCGGTAAGTTTGATATTCAAATGGAGGGATACAAAAGAATGGTCTAGTTTGGACCAGGGAGCGGCGCGGGCTTGAAGCGCTGTAGGGCCTGTTCCTGTGCTGTATTGTTCTTTGTTCTTTATTCAATTGTTCATAAAAAGGACCTGATATTCTAAAAGTTTAAAGTTTATTTATTAGTCACAAGTAGGCTTACATTAACACTGCAATGAAGTTACTATGAAATTCTCCTAGTCGCCACACTCCGGTGCCTGTTCGGGTACACTGAGGGAGAATTTAGCACAGCCAATGCACCTAACCCGCACGTCTTTCATACTGTGGGAGGAAACTGGAGCACCAGGAGGAAACCCACGCAGACACAGGGAGAACGTGCAGACTCCACACAGACAGTAACCCAAGCTAGGAATCGAACCCAGGATCCAGGTCTTTAGCGCTATGAGGCAGCAGTGCTAATCCATTGTGCTGCCCACAGGCAAATATCAGAAAGACCAAAAATGGTGATGTGCGTGCAATCTTCCTGCAGGGGTAGTGTGTTGTCTGCCATATTGCATTGGGTTCATTGTATTATATTGGCCTGTGTTGGGAGTATTAAAGAGCCACATTGAATGATCAAAGGCGTTCAAAGGATCATCAAAAATGTCCACCGGTTTGCTGTCTGTTGGTGTTAATGTAAGCCTACTTGTGACACTAATAAATAAACCTTCTGCCAGTGAAATAAGCAAAGTGTGGTTGAATTTCTAGACCATAACAGTTTTATTGCAGCGACTTGGTGATGCAAGAAGTTGCATTTAGATAGTGCCTTTAACATGGAAAAGCCTCCTTTGAATGCAAAAACAAACACTTACCGAGCATGTTTCCCAAGGTAATCAGGTGAGTAGTGCCAACAGGGAGGACAGCAAAACTCTTGGCCCCACAGTCTGCACCACAATCAGTCCCATGTTCTTTGCAACTTCACCAGGGATCGTCATGAAGATTCATGGGCGGCTGATCTCAGTCTAACAAAAGCCCTGATAAAAACCTGTGTTATCAATAAAAACCTGTCTATCACAGAGAAAGATATACTGAAAATTGTAGTAGAAGGATGTTGTGCTTAAAGGGTTAACACAGGACTGAGCACAGTCCCGCCCATATGGTGATGTAAGAAGACACATGACCTTGAGCTAGGGGCCAGTCTCGAGATAGATAACAACACGTAAGGACCCAGTATGGGGTCCTCTCCATACATTTACCCTCTGCTGTGAATATTTACATTGTTCAGTACTTGAGAATTGCAGAAGAGCCATTTTGTCAAAGTTTTTCACTTGCACTCATCAGGACAAGAATACCAAATTGCAAAGGGAACGGTGATTTATACTGCATGAGGAGAGAGGCTGATTGGTTGGCAATTCTTGTGAATTGTCCTGATGAGTGCAAGATGAAACACTTTGACAAAATGTCTCTTTTTTTCAGCAATGTTCATGTTCCATACAAACGGTCGTTCAGTGCCGTTAATAAAGACTTCTCTGTAACGTCAACAAGAATTTAATGCTGGCCAAGAGGTACACACCACAGGTAGCAACAACGGAACAAATCAAAAATCTTCACAGAGAAAGAAAAATCAATTTGCGTTCAAATAATTAGCACTGAGGCTTGGGAATCGAATATTCTTTTTGTTGTGTATTGAACTGTGTGAAAGGCAGATGGAAGCTGGTATATCAACAATTTTCAAAAGGGAATTGGATAAGCACTGGGAGCAAGATATAAAACTGAAAGGGTAATGGGGAAAGAGCAGGATCATGAGACTAATTGCATTGCCCTGTCCAAGAGCTAGACCAGGAACAACAGACCGAATGGCCTCTCCCCGTGTTGTATCATTCCATGATTCTAATGTAATAACCTGAACTTGTTTGAAGATAATCACCGAATAAAGTCCTTTTTCATTTATCTTTCAGAAGTGGATGTTGACAATGGTTTAGATCAAGATCTATTTGAAATCAATGAAGGTAACTTGGATTTATTTGGCATCGGTTGAGATTGATCTTATTTATTTTCAATGGGGACGTTTAATTAATCTTCATTTTCCTCACCGCTTGGATCAAAGCTTCTTCCTCTTCATCTGCAGAGTCAGTGAGCCGTGTGCAGGACAGTCCGCGGTTAAATTATAGACCTTGACCGCGGGGAGTGTTTTGGTTCCCAGACTCCACTACATTTATAATCCAGAGAGATTCCAGACTAATTGCAGGGAAGTGAAGAAAGCTTGACTTGTGATAACTTCTCTATTTGGGTATTCAGTCGCTTTTTATTTTCAATAAACATACTCTGACGATCACCCGAATTTTATCCAGAATTACATGCAATCTACATCAGAGAAACAGGCCAGTCGTCCCAACGTTGCATGGGTCTCACCCCACACCCCCCCCGCACTTCCCCCACCCCCACCCCCTCCTCCCAATGTCCTCTCACCCCAACACCATGTATTCCTATTCCTTACTTCCGTGTTTATCCAGCTTTCCCCTAAACTATGTCTGTACTATCACCACAACCATTCCCTATGGGTGTGAGCTCCACATTCTCCCCACTTTCATTGGATCCCATTGGGGATGGGCATTGGGAATTCCCTATTGGATGGGTGCAACTCCAACAACACTCAAGAAGCTTGACACCATCCAGGACGGAGCTGCCCCGCTTGACTGGCACCACATCCACAAACATTCACTCCCTCCATCACCGACGCTCAGTAGCAGCAGTATGTACCATCTACAAGATGCACTGCAGCAATTCACCAAAGATCCTTAGACAGCACCTTCCAAACCCACGACCACTTCCATCTAGAAAGACAAGGGCAGCAGATACATGGGAACACCACCACCTGCAAGTTCCCCTCCAAGCCACTCACCATCCTGACTTGGAAATATATCGCCGTTCCTTCACAGTTGCTGCATCCAAATCCTGGAATTTTCGATGGAGTTTAGAAGGATGAGGAGGAATCTAATTGAAACTTACAGAATATTGAGAGGCCTAGATAGAGTGGACGTGGAGAGGATGCTTCCACTAGTGGGAGAGACTAGAACTCGAGGGTACAACCTCAGAGTGAAGGGATGATCCTTTAAAACTGAGATGAGGAGGAATTTCTTCAGCCAGAGAGGGGTGAATCTGTGGAACTCTTTGCCGCAGAGGGTTGTGGAGGCCAGGTCATTGAGTGTCTTTAAGACAGAGATAGATAGGTTCTTGATCAATAAGGGGATCAAGGGTTACGGGGAGAAGGCAGGAGAAAGGGAATGAGAATCATATCAGCCATGATTGAATGGCGGGGCAGACTCGATGGGCCGAATGGACTAATTCTGCTCCTATACCTTATAGTCTTATGGTTTAATTCACTTTTGAACCGCCCTACAACCAGAAATACCATATCGATGTCCACCCACTAAAACTCCGTCCTCACTTTCACACTTCTATCAGGTTGCATCCCACTGCACCTACTCACCCCCTCCCACCCCCCCCACCATGTCTCCCACCCCCCAAACTCAGAGAAAAAGAACCCACCACCCTCTCAGCTCTTGATTCATTCCAGAGAGTGAATTTTATACCTTCTCCAGTGCCTCACATTTTGTATTTCTCCTTTCTGCAGAATTAGGATTGAACCTACTTGAAGGAGACATCAGGCTTGACAAGGTAAGTTTTGAGCAGAGAGTTGGAGTAAGCGTGTTGGCGTTTTCTGAAGCATGTTCCGTCCTGTATCGACGGTAAGGGGCAGCCTGACTAATTTGCTTTCCATCTCTTTTGAACACCAGACAATTGACAGAAGCTCGATCATGGGTGACAAATACAGATGGCCCAAAACAATCCCATACTACCTGGAAGAAAGTTTAAGTAGGTATTAATTCTAATCGCAACCTCAATCCTTTGCCTTCCTAATGTGTATTCCTCTGAGGGGTTAGGCAGGATTTTGTGTTGAGGCTAGGGGTGGATGGAGGGTAAAAGGTAAAGTCGCCATTATCCCAGATGACTATAGGTGGCACGGTAGCACAGTGGTTAGCACTACTGTTTCACAGCTCCAGGGACCTGGGTTCGATTCCCGGCTTGGGTCACTGTCTGTGTGGAGTTTGCACATTCTCCTCGTGTCTCTGGGTGCTCCGGTTTCCTCCCACGGTCCAAAGATGTGCGGGTTAGGTTGATTGGCCGTGCTAAAATTGCCCCTTAGTGTCCTGAGATGCGTAGGTTAGAGGGATTAGCGGGTAAATATATCGGGATATGGGGATAGGGCCTGGGTGGGATTGTGGTCGGTGCAGACTCGATGGGCCGAATGGCCTCTTTCTGCACTGTAGGGTTTCTATGATTCTATGACCAAAGGCTGCCCTCCACTTTGAAGGGAAGAACTGAGTGGTGGTGATTTAACCTGAGAGTCACCACACCTCAGGCGGGGGGACAAGGTTGGGAAGGCGGGGCCTTCATGAATAACCTCAGCCAGTACGGGAATTGAACCCATGCTGTTGGCGTTGCTCTGCATCGCTAACCAGCTGTCCAGCCATCTGAGCTAAACCGACCAAACCAAGCCTGCTCCACCATTCATTATCCAACTCAATAGCCTAATCCCGCCTGCCCTCCATATCCTTTGATCCCTTTGCTCCAACTAACTCCTTCTTGGAATCACACAATGTTTTGGCCTCAACTACTTTCTGTGGAAGTGAATTCCACACATTTACCACCCTCTGGGTGAAGAAATTTCTCCTCATCTCAGTCCTAAAAGGTTTACCCATTATCCTTGGACTGTGACCCCTGGTGCCTGGGGGCATCCTCCTGGTGGCAGACGCACTCCAGTGAGGCCCAGATGTCCTCCATGCCTGTCTGGCTGCAGGAACAGCCACAGGCCCCTTTGTAAAGGTGTTTCCCCCCACATTCCCCAGCAATGTTTAAAGTATAAGTTTAAAGTTTATTTATTAGTGTCACAAGTAGGCTTCCATTAACACTGCAATGAAGTTACTGTGAAAATCCCCTAGTTGCCACACTCCGGCACCTGTTCGGGTACACTGAGGGAGAATTTAGCATGGTCAATGCACCTAACCAGCATGTTAATCGGACTGTGGGAGGAAACCGGAGCACCCGGAGGAAACCCACGCAGACACAGGGAGAATGTGCAAATTCCACACAGACAGTGACCCGAGGCTGGAATTGAACCCAGGTCCCTGGCGCTGTGAGGCAGTAGTGCTAACCACTATGTCACCATGAAGGTGCAGCAACAATCCATTTTAAAGCACCCTCTCCCTCGCTCGCTAACATTTCCTCGGACCCTGCTGCTCTTTTCAACTCAGAAGGCTTCTAATTGGCCCTCCAGCTACGACATTCCACCAGTACTGCCGCGAATTGGACGATGAATCTGCCTCCCGCCATCAATTGGCTGCTCTGAGGAGACTAACACTGAGGGACTGCTTCCCCCAGGGGTTTGTCCACATTCTGGGATGATGGTTGGGAACCAGAAACTCACTGGGAAATTCCAGCCTTTGGTCTTTATTTAGATCCGCTGTAAACTTTTGACAAATGGCCTTTTCTTCACTGCGACCACCCCCTCCCCCCCAACGGTCTCACGTGTTCAGCTACCACGCTCTCATGCGGACTTCCGGTGGGATTTTCCCTGCATCCCTCTGCGTTTTCCCGCAGCATCGGAGGAGGCCAGCGGTGGGATCTTCTGGTCCCGCCATTGTCAGTGGGGTTTCCCGCTGAATGCATCCCTCATCGCTGGGAAACCCATGTGCCATTGGACTGGAAGGACTGGAAGATCCTGCCGGCACGAACGGACTGGAAAATTCCGGCCTTAGACTCAGGGGCAGAAAATTCCACCCAGTGTCTTGGATCAATGGCTGTTCATTCTTCACTGATCTGTTTCTGATTTCCTGCACCCAGAGTAATTTACTTCGCGTTTAATTCACCGCTGACTCCTCTTTGAGGAACGCCCACCTTGCAAACGGTCTACGCTTCCGACAGGATTTTTGTCTGCCCCGTTTATCCTGTTCCCATTCACTCTTCCCTGTTTCCCTTCTCCTCATTGACTCATGGGCAGGATGTTTAGGGGTGGGCTGAACAAAAGTCCGTTGACTTCAGAAGGGCTAGAAGACCCCACTAGTGAGTGGGCCCGTAAACGTCCGCCCCGTGTATTTATCAGGACTCACCGGCACAGGCTTTCCTCAGCAACTGTCTCCAGCTCCAACCCCCATTCCATAATGACCCTGACTCTTGTAATACGATGCAACATAGAGTGTAACATTGTACCTTTGCAATGATACACCAAGATATTCACAGAACAAACATTGCAATGATATACCAAATCAGGGCGGCACGGTGGCACAGTGGTTAATGCTGCTGCCTCACAACACCTGGGATCTGAATTCAATTCCGGCCTTGGGTGACTGTGTGGAGCTTGCATGTTTTCCCTGCGTCTGCGTGGGTTTTCTCCGGGTGCTCCGGTTTCCTCCCACAGTCCAAATATGTTCAGGTTAGGTGGATTGGCCATGCTAAAATGCCCCTTAGTGTTCCAAGGTGTATGGGTTAGGAGGATTAGCGGGGTGAATACATGGGGTTATGGGGATAGGGCAGGGGGGAGGGCCTGGCTAAGATGCTCTGCCAGAAAGTTGGTGCAGACTCGATGGGCTGAATGGCCTCCTTTTGCACTGTAGGGACTCTATGATTCAGGATTTAGACATGGACGTATAAATATTTGTGAGCAAGTTGTGAGCATTCCACTCTGACAATAACATTCCATTTCTCCTGTAGATATCAATGCTAAAGGTATGATCCTCAAAGCGTTTGAACAGTATCGCCTTAAATCCTGCATTGATTTCAAGCCTTGGACAGGTGAAGCAAACTACATCTCAGTGTTCAAAGGCAGTGGGTAAGAGCACTTTCCCCATGACATTGTGCACCCTCTCTGTGCCATCATTATTCTTCACACTTCAGCTTGCTGGTGTCGAGATTTGAGTTTAAGAATCTACTTTCGTAGCATTCCCTGAGGTGATGGTACGCCGTGGCAATGTCACTGGACTAGTAACCCTTCTGACATCGGGTCAAATCCCACCACACAGCTGGAGGAATATAAAGCTGGTCTCAGTAATGGTCGCCACAAAGCCATTGTCAAGTGTTGTTCCCCAGGTTAGGGGAATCTAGAAGATACATAGAAACATAGATGATAGGAGCAGGAGGAGACCATTCGGCCCTTCGAGACTGCTCCGCCATTCATCACGATCATGGCTGATCATCCAACTCAATACCGTAATCCTGCTTTCTCCCCATAACCTTTGATCCCATTCACCCCAAGTGCTATATCCAGCCGCCTCTTGAATACATTCAATGTTTTGGCATCAACTACTTCCTGTGGTAATGAATTCCACAGGCTCACCACTCTTTGGGTGAAGAAATCTCTCCTCATCTCCGTCCTAAATGGTCTACCCCGAATCCTCAGACTGTGACCCCTGGTTCTGGACTCCCCCAACATCTGGAACATCCTCCCTGCATCTTTCCTGTGGGGGGGGGAAGTCTCAAGGTGAAGGGCCAATCATCTAAGGACCGAGATGAGGAGAAACCTCTTCACTCAAGAGTCTTTGAAATTCTCCACCCAAGGGAGGTGTGGATGCTCCATCATTGGAACACATATAACTGAGGTAGATATAGTTTTGGGAATCAAGGACTATGGGGAGCGAGCAGGAAAGCGGGATTAAAACTGAAGGTCAGCCATCATCATGTGGAATGGTGGATCAGGTTAGATGGAGCAGGTGGTCTACCCCTACTTCTTATTTTCTAATGTTCTTAGCTTGCACATTTGCGCTATCCTACACACAATTGGAATCTCTATGAATGACACAGTACACTAGGAGTTCAGGAACAGAATCCTAGGAGTTTTTAAAAATTCATTCATGGGATTTGGGCGTCGCTGGCTGGCCAGCATTTATTGCCCATCCCTAGTTGCCCTTGGAGGGCAGTTGAGTGTCAACCACATTGCTGTGACTCGGGAGTCACATGTAGACCAGACCAGGTAAGGACGGCAGATTTCCTTCCCTAAAGGACATTAGTGAACCAGATGGGTTTTTCCGACAATCGACAATGGTTTCATGGTCACCACTAGATTCTTAATTCCAGATATTTTTTATTGAATTCAAATTCCACCAGCTGCCATGGTGGGATTTGAACCCGGGTCCCCAGAACATTAGCTCAGTTTCTGAATTAATAGTCCAGCAATAATTCCACTAGGCCATCGCCTTCCCTAGTTATGCAGCCACTTAACACAGGTGTGGCAAGATTAGTTAACAGGGGTAGATCTTCATTCGAATTCCAATTCCAATTCTCTTCCTGCACCTAGTAGTGCACTAAGGTAGACTTTCGTCTGTTTCCATAGTGAGTCATTTCAGGAACAGGTTGCTAGTCTGTCGCCAGTGTCTTATAGCTTGAGGGGGCGCCACTCCACATCAAGTGTGGCTGACCAGGAGTCTCTCCCGCTCTTACTGCCAGCCATTGGCGGTGAGGAAGGATTTTGCAGGTCAACACTCAAGCTGTTTGCCCGCGTTATGAACACACCTTCCTTGGCCATGAATTCCTGGGGTGGGACTCGAACCCAGAGCTATTGGCTCAGAGGCAGGGATGCTACCCACCACGCCATAAGACCTCCACAAGATGTTTCAGTCCAGAGCTGCTGAAGAAGAGTTACATGGCCGCAATGAACTCCAAAGAAGAGTCATATAGACACAAAACGCTAACTCGGTTTCTCTCTTCACAGACGTTGCTGAGTTTTTCCAGCATTGTCTGTCATCCTAAACACTGTAAGAAGTTTAACACTTCATAAACACTAGCATAAACCTGTTGGACTTTAACCTGGTGTTGTTAAACTTCTTACTGTGTTTACCCCAGTCCAACGCCGGCATCTCCACATCATCCTAAACACTGGCCAGGCACGAAGTTTGACAATGAGCAACTTTCGGAGATATTAGGAAAGTTGGCCAAGAGCTTGCAAGAAGTAGCTTAAGGGACTTAAAGGAGAACAGAAGGAGACAGATAGAGAAGTGGAGAGGTTTAGGTGGGGAATTCCGAAGCTTAGCGCCTAGGCAGCAGCAGGCATGGCCATCGATGGTTGAGCAATTAAAATCAGGACATGTTCAATCAGCACTGCATTGAGAACTAGGGTGGGTTATGAGTTGGGAGGAGGTTAGAGATTAGGAGGGGCGAGGGCATGAAGCAATTTAAATGCCACAAAGTTTAGAAAGGGAAGAGCATGGGGTGGCACGGTGGCACAGTGGTTAGCACTGTTGCCTTACAATGCCAGGGACCCGGGTTTAATTCCCAGCTTGGGTCACTGTCTGTGCGGAGTCTGCACATTCACCCTGTGTCTGCGTGGGTTTCCTCCGGGTGCTCTGGTTTCCTCCCACAGATGCGCTGGTTAGGTGCATTGGCCATGCTATATTCTCCCTCAGTGTACCCTAACAAGCGCTGGAGTGTGGCGATTAGGGGATTTTCACAGTAACTTCATTGCAGTGTTAATGTAGTGTTAAGGACTACTTGTGACACTAATAAATAAACTTATTAAAAAAAGGAAGATGTGGAATTTTGTTTTTCAAGACTTTATAGATTGGCCAGTCCAGGTGCCAAATCACCTTGTGGTACTTTGCAATTCTTTTGTACTTGTTAAAGAACGAACAGGAAGACCAAGTTGAACATGAAGAATTCTTTCCTTTCTAGGTGCTGGTCCTCTGTAGGTAACCAACACGAAGGGAAGCAACATCTTTCCATTGGTGAGAGGTGTGAGAGAATGGGAACCATCGAACATGAGTTCCTGCATGCCCTGGGATTCTGGCACGAGCAGTCGAGGTCTGACCGCGATGATTATGTCACCATAGTCTGGGACAGGATTGAACATGGTAAATGGTGGTGATTTCAGCCCAGGGAAGACAGGTTAATCGTTGCTGATGTGGGCCTGTCACTTGACAAGATCTTTTGTTGCTTTGAATTCAGGTAAAGAGCACAATTTCAGAAAATATGATGACAAGGAAAGTGATGACCTCAACATCCCCTACGACTACACCTCCGTGATGCACTACAGCTCCACGGCGTTTAACAACGGTACCGAACCAACAATCGTCACCAAGATTGCGGACTTCCATAATGTGATTGGACAGCGGTTAGATTTCAGTGACTACGATGTCCAGAGACTCAGCCGACTCTACAACTGCAGTGAGTTCCCGTTCGAACAGGATTCACGCGGGTTAGGACTTTCCGAAGGGTTACCAATGTCTGAAGAAAATGATGAGAAAGACATTGGTTCATTGATCATCGGGGCTGAGATTTCCCAAGTTCTGTGCACAGGAACTCACCACTTATCTCCAGTCCATGGACTGTCAAACCAATGTCTAAATAAATTAAACAACGAGTAGATTCAGACAATTAAATGGGGGGAAGTGATGACATACTGGTAATGTCTCTAGACTGGGGCGGCATGGTGGTCATGATGTGGAGATGCCGGTGTTGGACTGGGGTAAACACAGTAAGAAGTCTCACATCACAAGGTTAAAGTCCAACAAGTGGCTTTTGCTACCAAATAAACCTGTTGGACTTTAACCTGGTGTTGTTAGACTTCTTACTGCGGCATGGTGGCAGTGGTTAGCACTGCTGCCTCACAGTGCCAGGGACCCGAGTTCGATTCCCGGCCTTGGGTCACTGTCTGTGTGGAGTTTGCACGTTCTCCCCGTGCCTGCGTAGGTTTCCTCCGGGTGCTCCGGTTTCCTCTCACAGTTCAAAAGACATACTGCTTAGGTGATAAATTCTCCCTCAGTGTACCAGAACAGGCACCGGAGTGTGGCGACGAGGGGATTTTCACAGTAACTTCATTGCAGTGTTAACATAAACCTACTTGTGACACTAATAAATAAACAAATAAGACTGGTAATCCAGAACAGCGATGGGCAACCTAGGCTAGCGAGTGGGCTACATGAGAACAAGGACACACAGGTCTCACTCCCCTCTTTCAATCTGAAGCAATTCAGATAATAATCAACCTTCCATTTTTTTGCTGCCAAACTGGATAACCTCACATTTATCCACATTCTATTCCAGTTGCCATGCAATGCCCACTCACTCAACCTGTCCAATCACACTGAAGCATCTCTGCATCCTCCTCACAGCTCACCCTCCCACCCAGTTTTGTGTCATCTACAAATTTGGAGATATTACATTTAGTTAGTCATAGTCATAGAATCCTACAGTGCAGAAAGAGGCCATTCAGCCCATCGAGTCTGCACCGACCACAATCCCACCCAGGCCCTATCCCCATATCCCTACATATTTACCTACTAATCCCTCTAACCTATGTATCCCGGGACACTAAGGGGCAATTTAGAATGGCCAATCAACCTAGCCCGCACATCTTTGGACTGTGGGAGGAAACCGGAGCACCCGGAGGAAACCCACACAGACACGGGGAGAACATGTCCAAAGTCCAAAGATGTGCGGGTTAGGTTGATTGGCCATGCTAAAAAATTGCCCCTTAGTGTCCTGAGATGCGTAGGTTAGAGGGATTAGAGGGTAAATATGTAGGGATATGGGAGTAGGGCCTGGGTGGAATTGTGGTCGGTGCAGACTTGATGGGCCAAATGGCCTCTTTGTGCACTGTAGGGCTTCTATGGTAACGTGCAAACTCCACACAGACAGCGACCCGAGCCGGGATTCGAACCCAGGTCCCTGGAGCTGTGAAGCAACAGTGCTAACCACTGTGCTACTGTGCCACCCAAATTCCCTCATCTAAATCATTAATATATATTGTGAATGGCTGGGGTCCTAGCCCTGATCACTGTGGTACCACAGCAGTCGCTGCTTGCCACATGGAAAAAGACCTGTTTATTCCTACTCTTTGTTTCCTGTCTGCCAACCAGTTTTCTATCCATCTCAATACGCTATCCCTAATCCCATGCGTTTAATTTTACACACTGTCTTATGTGTCAAAAGCCTTCTGAAAGTCCAAATAAACCACATCCACAGGCTCCCCCCTCTAGTAGCTACATCCTCAAAGAATTCAGGATTAGTTAAGCATGATTTTTCTTCAGATAATCTATGCTGACTATGTCCGATCCTGCCACTCTTTTCCCAGTGCTCTGCTATTAAACCTTTTATAATGGGCTTTAGCGTTTCCCCATGACTGACGTCAGGCTGACTGGTCTGCAACTCCCTGTTTTCTCGCTACCTCCCTTTTTAAATAGTGGTGTTACATTAGTTAACCTGTAGGAACTGTTCTAGAACCTATAGAACCTTATGTACTCTGGGATGTTAGCTACCAGGCCCTGGGGATTTATTGGCCTTCAGTCCCATCAATTTCCTCAACACTGTTTCCCGACTAATATTGATTTCCTTCAGTTCCTCCCTCTCATTAAACCCTATGTCATAGAGTCATAGAGGTTTACAGCATGGAAACAGGCCCTTTGGCCCAACTTGTCCATACCACCCTTTTTTTTTTGAAACCCCTAAGCTAATCCCAATTGCCCGCATTTGGCCCATATCCCTCTAATCCCATCGTACCCAAGTAACTATCTAAATGCTTTTTAAAAGATAAAATTGTATCCGCCTCTACTACTACCTCTGTCAGCTTGTTCCAGACACTCACCACCCTCTGTGTGAAAAAATTGCCCCTCTGGACACTTGTATCTCTCCCCTCTCACCTTAAACCTATGCCCTCTAGTTTTAGACTCCCCTACCTTTGGGAAAAGATATTGACTATCTACCTTGTCTATGCCCCTCATTATTTTATAGACCTCTATAAGGTCACCCCTCAGCCTCCTACGCTCCAGAGAAAAAAGACCCAGTCTATTCAACCTCTCCTTATAACTCAATTCATCAAGTCCCGGTAGCATCCTAGTAAATCTTTTCTGCACTCTTTCTAGTTTAATAATATCCTTTCTATAATAGGGTGACCAGAATTGCACACAGAATTCCAAGTGTGGCCTTACCAATGTATTGTACAACTTCAACAAGACGTCCAAACTCCTGTATTCAATGTTCTGACCGTTGAAACCAAGCATGCCGAATGCCTTCCTCACCATTCTGTCCACTCCACTGTGACTCCACTTTCAAGGAGCTATGAACATGTACCTCTAGATCTCTTTGTTCTGTATCTCTCCCCAACGCCCTACCATTAACTGAGTAAGCCCTGCCCTGGTTCAATCTACCAAAATGCATCACCTCGCGTTTGTCTAAATTAAACTCCATCTGCTATTCATAAGCCCCCTGGCCCAATTGATCAAGATCCCGTTGCAATTGGAGATAACTTTCTTCACTGTCCGCCATGCCACCAATCTAGGTGTCATCTGCAAACTTACTAACCATGCCCCCTATATTCACATCCAAATCATTAATATAAATAACAAATAACAGTGGACCCAGCACTGACCCCTGAGGCACACCGCTGGTCACAGGCCTCCAGTTTGAAAAACAACTTTCTACAACCACCCTCTGGCTTCTGTCAAGAAGCCAATTTTGTATCCATTTAGATACCTCACCCTGGATCCCGTGAGATTTAACTTTGTGCAACAACCTACCATGCGGTACCTTGTCAAAGGCCTTGCTAAAGTCCATGTAGACAACATCAACTGCACTGCCCTCATCTACCTGTGATCCCTGACATATTTGTGTCCTCCTTTGTGAAGACAGAACCAAAATATGTATTCAGTTGATCAGCCATCTACTTGTTCCCCATTATAAATTCTCCTGGTTCTGACTGTTAGGATCTATATTTGTCTTCACCAATCTTCACGCACCTCACTTCATTTGCCCTTGCTCGACGTGTGAATCACTTCAGTCATACTGGTAGGAAAAAAAATACGTAGACGTAAATCAGTGGAATGTGGCAACCCTGCGTATGGCCAAAGGTCAACAAAATGTCTCGAAGGGCCTCATTTAGCACCCGGGTTGTAGATTGCCCACCACTGATCCAGAGGCTAATGGGGACATGGGTTCAAATCACACACAGTATCTGATAATATTTAAATTCAATTAATAAATCTGGAATATGAAGCTAATCTTGGTAATGGTGACCAATAAACTATCATCAATTGTGATAAAAGTTTATCTGGCCCGTGAATGTCCTTAGAGAAGAAAATCTGCTGTCCTTACCCGGTCTGGCTCACATGTGACCCCAGAGCCACAGCAATGTGGTCGACTATTAACAGCCTCTGAAATGGCTCAGTGAGCCATTTTATGCTCATCCCTAGATGTGAGCATTGCTGGCAAGGCCAGCATTTGTTGCCCATCAAGAGTTATCCGCATGAAGGTGGTGGTGAGCGGCCCTCTCTGTGGTCACTGTGGTGTAGGTACACCCACCGTGCTGTTAGGGAGGCAGTTCCAGGATTTTGACTCAGTGACAGTGAAGGAATGGCCGATATATTTCCAAGTCAGGATGGTGAGTGACTTGGAGGGGGACTTCCAGATGGTGGTGTTCTCATGTATCTGCTGCCCTTCCCATCCATTGACTCTGTCTACACTTGCCGCTGCCTCGGCAAAGCAGCCAGCATAATTAAGGACCCCACGCACCCCGGACATTCTCTCTTCCACTTTCTTCCTTCGGGAAAAAGATACAAAAGTCTGAGGTCACGTACCAACCGACACAAGAACAGCTTCTTCCCTGCTGCTGTCAGACTTTTGAATGGACCTACCTCGCATTAAGTTGATCTTTCTCTACACCCTAGCTATGACTGTAACACGACATTCTTCACTCTCTCATTTCCTTCTCTATGAACGGTATGCTTTGTCTGTATAGTGCGCAAGAAACAATACTTTTCACTGAATGTTAATACATGTGACAATAATAAATCAAATCAAATAATACTAGATGTAGTGGTCATAGGTTTGGAAGGTGCTGCCTAAGGAGCCTTGGGGGGTTTCTATAATGTATTTTCTAGATGGTAGACATTACTGGCTGTATGCGTTGGTGGTGGGGGGAGTGGGAGTTGAAGGTGGTGTCTGGGTTGGTGGTCAAACGGACTGCTTTGTCCCAGTTGGTGCGAGGCTTCCCGAGTGGTGTTGGAGCTGCTCATCCTTTTGGTCACAAGTTCTGATGTCTCCTTTTGTGGTCTGGGCATTTTTTTGTTTGGTTGATGAACTCTCTTGTTAAGCGCTGTGCGACATTTTGCTTTGCGGTCCTTCTGAGTCCACAAGGTTGTGAGTCTGAGCCTCAATCCGAGGACCTGAGCACAAAGCTCCAGGCTGACATTCTGGCACGATTCTGAGGGAGCGCTGCACCGTCAGAGATGCCAGGGCAAATTTTACCATCCCGCCAACCACAGGATTTGAGCGGGTGAGGGGGTGGACCATGGAAAGACCCGTTGACCTTGGGGGATTTTCCGGTTTCGGGGCGAGCGAAGCTGGAAAATCCTGCCCGCTGTCCTTCCGCTGAAAAGTCTCCCATCTTCCCACACAGGCGGGTGTGAAACATCCAATGGCAATGTGATGAAAGGTGGAGGTGTTGCCTTGGGTCATTGGTCGATATCTAATCCTCAATCAAGCATCAGGGAAACGGATTATCTGGGTATTACCCCATTACCTCCCATTTGTGGGAGCTTGCTGTGTACAATATGGCTGAACTATTTCCTACACTCCTTTGAAAGTAGATCATTGATTGTGAAGCGCTTTGGGATGTCGTGTACTGGTGAAAGGAGCCAAATAAATTTATAAGGATGCTACTGGGATTTGATGGTTTGAGTTATAAGGAGAGGTTGGATAGACTGGGACTTTTTCCCTGGAGCGTAAGAGGCTAAGGGGTGATCTTATAGAGGTCCATAAAATAATGAGGGGCATAGATCAGCTAGATAGTCAATATCTTTTCCCAAAGGAAGGGGAGTCTAAAACTAGAGGGCACAGGTTTAAAAGTAAGTAAAAAGTAAAGTTTATTTATCCGTCACAAGTCAGGCTTACATTAACACTGCAATGAAGTTAGTGCGAAATTCCCCTATTCGCCACAGTCCGGCACCTGTTCAGGTCAATGCACCTAACCAGCACATCTTTCAGACTGTGGGAGGAAACTGGAACACCCGGAGGAAACTCACGCAGACATGGGGAGAATGTACAAGTTCTACACAGACAGTGATCCAAACCAGGAATCGAACCCGGGTCCCTGGCGCTGTGAAGCAGCAGTGCTAACCCACTGTGCTACCGTGCCACCCTAAGGAGAGAGGGGAGAGATACAAAAGGGTCCAGAGGGGCAATTTTTTCACACAGAGGGTGGTGAGTGTCTGGAACGAGCTGCTAGAGGTAATAGTAGAGGCGAGTACAATTTTCTCTTTTAAAAAGCATTTAGAAAGTTACATGGGTAAGATGGGTATCGAGGGATATGGACCAAATGCGGGCAATTGGGATTCGCTTAATGGTAAAAACTGTCAGCATGGACAAGTTGGGCCGAAGGGCCTGTTTCCATGCTGTAAACCTCTGTGACTTTATGACTCTAAGTCATTGTTGTTGAAGTGAAAGATAAACTCTCGTCTTTCTCTCTGTCTGTTTGTTTGGTAGCTTCCTCGCTTAGCTTTTTGGACAGGTGCAGTTTTGAACTGGAAAGTATCTGTGGCATGATTCAGAGCCCAAAAAACCAAGCAACTTGGGAATGGGTTACCCAGGCTCTGAGTGGACCTGACCAAGATCACACCAACATGGGTAATTGTGCAGGTAAAGTAACAGACTCTCATCACTGGCATATGTGTTGGCGCTGCCCCAATCTTACTCCCTGTGAGGTTGGACCCATCACAGAAAACTTCGTTCAACTCCTCCGCGGTATTCGGAAGTAGGCTGATTCTCACACAGAGTTAGGAAGCAAAAATGAATCAAGGAATTCTAAAGGACAGAAAGTGGCCACTCAGCCCATTAGATGATGTACTGGCTCTCCGATCCAATCAAAGAACGAAGAATAAAGAAATTACAGCACAGGAATAGGCCCTTTGGCCCTCCAATCCTGCACCGACCATGCTGCCCGATTGAACTAAAACCCCTACCCTTCCAGGGACCATATCCCTCTATTCCCATCCTATTCACGTATTTGACAAGACACCCCTTAAAATTCACTTTTGTATCTGCTTCCACTTCCTCTCCCGGCAGCGAGTTCCAGGCACCCACCACCCTCTGAGTAAAACACTTGCCTCGTACATCTCCTTTAAACCTTGCCCCTCGCATCTTAAACCTATGCCCCCCAGTAATTGACTCTTTCACCCTGGGAAAAAGCAGTTCCACTTCCTTCCCCATCTTCCCAATAACCTGCCTCGTTGCAATTGGATTTATTGTCTGGATTGTGTGGAATTGTCAGGATTTTCAGCACACAAGCTGGCCGTTTGGCCCATCTGGCCGTTGTTGTTTATGGAGAATGGTTCCCCGCTGGGGGCAGAGAGCCTTCCTGCATCACAGTGACAGCTGAAGGCATGGCAGACTTTAACCGTCGGCCGGATGTGAGTCCCAGCAGTCAAGCCCTCCAGCTGTGTGTTTCATGGCAGCCTGACTGATGTTTGTTAACGTGGACCCCCCTCCCCGCCGGGGCCCCCTCCACGACTGAAAGCGACGGAGTTAAAATCACAGATCTCCGGGATCTGAGAAGAAAATTGAGCCGCTCTATTTTCAAGGATGCCAGCCCGCCACCCCCTTCCCACACACCGCCCCCCCACCCGCCACTCCCCTCCCACCCACCCCCCCCCCACCCGCCACCCTCCTACCACCCACCGCCCCCCCACCCGCCACACACCCCCCTGCCCCCCCCGCCACCCCCCTCCCACCCACCGCCCCCCCCCCCCACCCGCCACACCCCCCCCTTGGCCCCCCCCGCCACCCCCCTCTCACCCACCGCCCCCCCACCCGCCACACACCCCCCTTGGCCCCCCCCCCCGCCACCCCCCTCCCACCCACCGCCCCCCCACCCGCCACCACCCTCCCACCCACCGCCCCCCCACCCGCCACCCCCCCCTCCCCCCCGCCACCCCCTCCCACCCACCGCCCCCCCACCCGCCACACCCCCCCTGCCCCCCCCCCCTGCCACCCCCCTCCCACCCACCGCCCCCCCCCCCCCCCCCCCCCACCCGTCTCCATTTATGCCCATTGGAGGGGTACGGTTAAAGGCCGTTGAGCTATTGTTACAAGTTTGTGGGTATAGTTTTGTTATCACCCAGAACAGTGGTAAATACATAATGGGAATAAGGTAACAGAAGGGGGGAGGGGAGCTTAACTTTCCCCTCCAAGGTGAGCAGCCATTGGCATTACACCCCAGAGAGAAACGCGGCACGGAGGGGGACAGTGGTTAGCACTGCTGCCTCACAGCGTCAGCGACCCGGGTTCCATTCCAGCATTCGGGTCACTGTCTGTGTGGAGGCTGCACATTCTCCCCGTGTCTGTGTGGGTTTCCTCCGGGTGCTCCGGTTTCCTCCCACAGTCCAAAGATGTGCGGGTTAGGTGGATTGGCCGTGATAAATTGACCCCAGTGTCAGGGAGATTAGCAGGGTAAATATGAGGGGTTATGGGAATAGGGCCTGTGTGGAATTGTGGTCGGTGCAGACTTGATGGGCCAAATGGCCTCCTCCTGCACTGTAGGGATTCTATCACTCCCTCTCACTGAGCCTTTGAACACCGGAGAATATTGGCAGATGGTGGGATGATTTCCTGATCATTACTGCAATACTAATCTCTTTTGAAGATCTTTACTGACACAGTTTGATAAATATTTGATGATAGGTAGATATGTTAAATATAGATCAGGTTATATAAATACTGTCCTAGAATCATCAGAGTACAAATGGGGCCATTTGGCCCATCTAGACCTTTAAGGTTCTATAGAGCAACCCTTCCCCCACTCTGTCCCCATAACCATGGAAATTTATTTCCTTCAAGTACCCATCCATTTTCTTTTTGAAATCATTTGCTCTCTCTGCCTCCTTCAGCCTTATGGGTAGAGAGTTGAAAGTCATTACCACTCACTGACTAAAACATTCTCCCTCACATCCCCTGCCCAAATTCTTAAATCTGTGTCCCATCTGGTTAGTG
The DNA here is from genome assembly GCF_964213995.1 of Mustelus asterias. Lineage (NCBI taxonomy): Eukaryota > Metazoa > Chordata > Chondrichthyes > Carcharhiniformes > Triakidae > Mustelus > Mustelus asterias. The sequence goes on from NC_135807.1 coordinate 7,978,262, forward strand.
ATGCAGAGCGATGCCAACAGCGCGGGTTCAATTTCCATACCAGTTGAGGTTATTCATGGAGGCCCCACCTTCTCAGCCTTGCCCCTTGCCTGAGGTGTGGTGATCCTCAGGTTAGAATCCATAGAATTTCTACAGTGCAGAAGGAGGTCATTCAGTCCATCGAGTCTGCACCTACCACAATCCCACCCAGGCTCTAACCCCATAACCCCATGCACTTACCCTAGCTCATTCCCCCTTACACTAAAGCGGAATTTAGCATGGCCAATCCCCCTAACCCGCACATCTTTGGACTGTGGGAGGAAACCGGAGCATCCAGAGGAAACCCACGCAGACACGGTGAGAATGTGCAAACTCCACAGACAGTGAGCCAAGCCGGGAATTGAACCTGGGTCCCTGGCGCTGTGAGGCAGCAGTGCTAACCACTGTGCCACTGTGCCAGTTAAATCACCACCAGTCAGTTCCCCCCCTCAAAGGGGAGATCTGCCAATGGTCATCTGGGACTATAGCAATTTTACCTTTTTAATCTTGTACACATCTCTCAAATCTCCCCCTCAATCTCCTTTGCTCCAAGGAGAACAACCCCAGCTTCTCCCTCTTGTAGCTAAACTCCCCCTGCCCTGGAACCAGTCTGGTAAATGCGCCTCTCTGTACGCTCTCTGAGTCTCTCACATCCTTTCAGAACCGGACACGGTACTCTACATGGAGTCCAAGCAGAGCTTTAGAAAGATTCAGCTGTTCGATACTCTGTGAATAAAAATGTGGGTGCTTTACTAACTTAATGTTTCAATGATGTTACCGTGACAGGTATCGGTTACTTTATGTACTTCCGCACCAGTACTGGTACTGTGGGAAAGAAAGCCCTTTTGGAAAGTCGAATCTATTATCCTAAGCGGAGTTTCCAGTGTTTGCAGTTCTACTCTTTCAACAGTGGAAGCGAGAATGATGAGCTGAACGTTTGGGTCAGAGTTTACAATGAAAAGAATCCAAACGGTACTTTGACAAATGTGGCTGGAGTAAAAGGTATGTCATTGAAGGAGAAAGAATGAACTGAACATCAATTCTGAATGTGCAACTGAAAGGTGATTTCACCTTCATGTACTAATACCATTTCTGGGCATATCTTATTGCACTAATCACAAAGAGGGGATGTTTTGAGGGGATGGGCGGTGGTGACGTCGTGGTATTTGTCACTGGATTAGTAATCCAGAGACCCTGGGCAAGATCTGGGGACCCGGGTTCGAATCCCACCACGGCAGATGGTGAAATTTGAATTCAATAAAATCTGGAATTAAAAGTCTAACAATGACATTGCTGATTGTTGGAAAAACACATCTGGTTCACTGATTCCCGTCCTTAAAGGACATTAGTGAGCCAGATGGGTTTTTCCAACAATCAACAATGGTTTCATGGTCATCAGTAGATTCTTAATTCCAGATTTTTAAAATTGAATTCAATTTCCACCATCTGCCGTGGTGGGATTCGAGCCCGGGTCCCCTGGGTTTCTGGATTCAGAGTCCAGCGATAATACCAATAGGCCCCTCCCTCCCCCCTCCCCCTCCCTCCCCCCCCCTCCCCCTCCCCCCTCCCCCACTCCCTCCCCCTCCCCCCTCCCCCACTCCCTCCCCCACTCCCTCCCCCCTCCCCCCTCCCTCCCCCCTCCCCCCTCCCTCCCCGTCCCCCCTCCCTCCCACCTCCCTTCCCCCTCCCCCCTCCCTCCCCCCCTGGTGGCTGGATCGCATGAACACTGTCAACAGGGTTTCCCGCTGAATGTGCCCCTTGCTGCCGGAAACCTGCAGGGGTGTGAGGGGGAGGGGGGGGGAAGTGTGGGGTGCACCGTTGGTGGGACCATGAGATCCCGCCAGCCTAAACAGCAGCAAGATTTCGTCAGCAGCCCGGGGATGGGCTGAATGGTATTCTGGTGTGCTGCATTATTCTATGATTCGATGATGGATTGGGAAGGTCGGTTCAGATTTTTTAAAAAATGCGGCAACTCGTTCAGATCCCAAAGATCGGAGTGAAAAGGGAAGCTGGGTCGATTCGTTTATACAAAGTGCAATCAACCCTGACAATGAGTTACCAGGAAAGCTCATTTGAATGTAATGGTTTTTTGGGGGGGCCAGCAGAGTGTGTTACTGAAGAGCGTTTAGAGTTCTGTTAGTACCTGGAATGTCCAGCACAGGTTGATGGGTAGAGTTAGCATGCTTTCCACTTCTGTGTGCTAGTCTGCCTCACTTTTTATGCCCACACTTCTGATTTGATTTGATTTGATTTGTTATTGCCACGTGTATTGGGATACAGTGAAAAGTATTGTTTCCTGCATGCTGTACAAAGCATAGCGTTCATAGAGTACACAGGGGAGAAGGAAAGGAGAGAGTGCAGAATGTAGTGTTACAGCCATCGCTAGGGTGCAGAGACAGATGATAGAACCATTCAGCAATGCGATGAAGAGAGCCAAGAGTCTCCATGTCAGTCCAGCCTCTCTATTGGGTGGAGACATGCCAAAAACACCACCTTCCAACAAATAGGAGTCAACATTTATTTTGGGTGCATTGAAATAAACAACAGAAGACAAGGTTCCATCTTGATGACCATTTTCTATCCTGGGAGACACATGGATAATGGAGATATTGATCAATCATAGCAACCAATCTCATAGAACAGAATCCCCACAGGGCAGAAGGAGGCCATTCAGCCCATCAAGCCTGCACCAAGAACAATCCCACCCAGGTCCAATCCCCGTAGCCCCCTATACTAAGGGGCAATTTAGCATGGCCAATCAACAGAACCCGCACATCTTTGGAGTGTGGGAGGAAACAAGAACACCCGGAGGAAACTCACGCAGGCACGGGGAGAACATGCAAACTCTATGCGGTCACCCTAGGCCGAAATCGAACATGGGTCCCTTGTGCTGTGAGCCACCACTGTGCCACCATCTCTATCAATGAGTCTAATCAATGGGTCTAATGGTACAATCGCTGGACTATTAATCCAGAAACTCAGCTAATGTTCTGGGGACCCGGGTTCGAATCCCGCCACGGCAGATGGTGGAATTTGAATTCAATAAAACAAATCTGGAATTAAGAATCTACTGATGACCGTGAAACCATTGTCGATTGTCAGAAAAACATCATCTGGTTCACTAATGTCCTTTAGGGAAGGAAATCTGCCGTCCTTACCTGGCCTGGCCTACATGTGACTCCAGAGCCACAGCAATGTGGTTGACTCTCAACTGCTTCTGAACAAGGGCAACTAGGGATGGGCAATAAATGCTGGCCAACCAGCGACGCCCATGTCCCTTGAACGGAAAAAAATGCACCACAACAGCAGAGAGTGTGCAAGGGTATATCTCGATGACATTCACCGTTCTTGTACAGTTTGTACCTGCCGTAGTCAGAATGCAGATAAAATTAAATGGAGATCGCAGGAAGATATTTTCTTCAAATCTGTTTTTCCTTCACGTTGCAGGTGCAGGTCTGAATTATTGGCAGCTTCACCACGTGAGCCTGAGGATCTCCGACAAGTTCCGCGTCGCGTTTGAAGGAGTGAAAAGGGCTGGCGGTTCCACTGGGGGGATCGCGATCGACGATATTAACTTCTCGGAAATGCATTGCCCCACGCACGTGTGGCATATCAGAAACTTCACCCACCTTTTAAACACCAGTCCTCCCGGGCCAGCCGGCAGGATTTACAGCCCGAGATACTACTCGAGTGAAGGATACGGCTTTCAGATTGCGTTGTACGTAAACGGGACAAGCAGCAGGCCCCATTACCTCGGCGTATACTTCCACCTGGTCAGTGGGAATAATGATGACAACTTACAATGGCCGTGCCCATGGAAACAAGGGACCATGTTGCTAATGGATCAGCATCCAGACATTCGGCGTCGCATGTCCCAACAAAGAAGTGCGACCACGGACCCTAATAAAGGTGGATTAACATTGGGATTAGTCTCTCCGCATTCATTTCCCCATTTTGACCCTCTGTGCTAATTATGGTCTCACTTTTCTTTACAGGGAACCAAACATTCTTATTTTGGGACAGACCTGACAAAGTGGGACATTTAGTGACAGAGTCCGATGGCAGCAAGTACTATCGGGGACCAGGAGAAGGAACCAGCGCATTTTTATCCCATGGGAGGTTGAGAAGCAGAGAGTTTATCAAGGGAGATGGCATCTATTTTCTATTAACCATGGAAGGTATGATTCGATGTTCAAAACATTGTTACAACCTATGGTTCAAGAACTTTCAAGTAGGTAATGAGAAAAGTAGCACGGTGGCACAGTGGTTGGCGCTGCTGCCTCACAGTGCCAGGGACCCGGGTTCGATTCCCGGCTTGGGTCACTGTCTGTGTGGAGTCTGCATGTTCTCCCTGTGTCTGCATGGGTTTCCTCCGGGTGCTCCGGTTTCCTCCCACAGTCCGAAAGACATTCTGGTTTGGGTGCTTTGGCCATGCTAAATTCTCCCTCCTTGTACCCGAAAAGGTGCCGGAATGTGGTGACGAGGGGATTTTCACAGTAACTTCATTAACGGGGAGTTAGAAGGGCAAAAAGAGGTCACGAGATGTTCTTGGCAGGCAGGATTAAGGAGAATCCTAAGGCATTCTATTCATACGTTAGGAACAAAAGAGTTGTCAGGGAGAAAATCGGACCTCTCAGGGACAAAGGAGGGGAATTATGCTTAGAACCCAAGGGAATAGGGGAGATCCTAAATGAATACTTTGCATCGGTATTCACGAAGGAGAGGGGCGTGTTAACCGGGAGTGTCTCGGAGGGAGGTGTTGACCCGTTAGAGAAAATCTCCATTACAAGAGAGGAAGTGTTAGGTTTTTTAGGGAACATTAAAACTGACAAAGCCCCAGGGCCTGATAGCATCTATCCTCGACTGCTCAGGGAGACGAGAGGTGAAATTGCTGGGCCTCTGACGGAAATCTTTGTCGCTTCTTTGGACACGGGTGAGGTCCCTGAGGATTGGAGGATAGCGAATGTGGTCCCGTTGTTTAAGAAGGGTAGCAGGGATAACCCAGGAAATTATAGGCCGGTGAGCTTGACGTCCGTGGTAGGGAAGTTGTTGGAGAGGATTCTTAGAGACAGGATGTATGTGCATTTAGAACGGAACAATCTCATTAGTGATAGACAGCATGGTTTTGTAAGAGGGAGGTCGTGCCTTACAAATTTGGTGGAGTTTTTTGAGGAAGTGACAAAAACGGTTGATGAAGGAAGGGCCGTGGATGTCATCTATATGGATTTCAGTAAGGCATTTGACAAAGTCCCACATGGCAGGTTGGTTAAGAAGGTTAAGGCTCATGGGATACAAGGAGAAGTGGCTAGATGGGTGGAGAACTGGCTTGGCCATAGGAGACAGAGGGTAGTGGTCGAAGGGTCTTTTTCCGGCTGGAGGTCTATGACCAGTGGTGTTCCGCAGGGCTCTGTACTGGGACCTCTGCTATTTGTGATATATATAAATGATTTGGAAGAAGGTGTAACTGGTGTCATCAGCAAGTTTGCGGATGACACGAAGATGGCTGGAATTGCGGATAGCGAAGAGCATTGTCGGGCAATACAGCAGGATATAGATAGGCTGGAAAATTGGGCGGAGAGGTGGCAGATGGAATTTAATCCGGATAAATGCGAAGTGATGCATTTTGGAAGAAATAATGTCGGGAGGAATTATACAATAAATGGCAGAGTCATCAGGAGTATAGAAACACAGAGGGACCTAGGTGTGCAAGTCCACAAATCCTTGAAGGTGGCGACACAGGTGGAGAAGGTGGTGAAGAAGGCATATGGTATGCTTGCCTTTATAGGACGGGGTATAGAGTATAAAAGCTGGAGTCTGATGATGCAGCTGTATAGAACGCTGGTTAGGCCACATTTGGAGTACTGCGTCCAGTTCTGGTCGCCGCACTACCAGAAGGATGTGGAGACATTGGAGAGAGTGCAGAGAAGGTTTACCAGGATGTTGCCTGGTATGGAGGGTCTTAGCTATGAGGAGAGATTGGGTAGACTGGGGTTGTTCTCCTTGGAAAGACGGAGAATGAGGGGAGATCTAATAGAGGTATACAAGATTATGAAGGGTATAGATAGGGTGAACAGTGGGAAGCTTTTTCCCAGGTCGGAGGTGACGATCACGAGGGGTCACGGGCTCAAGCTGAGAGGGGCGAAGTATAACTCAGACATCAGAGGGACGTTTTTTACACAGAGGGTGGTGGGGGCCTGGAATGCGCTGCCAAGTAGGGTGGTGGAGGCAGGCACGCTGACATCGTTTAAGACTTACCTGGATAGTCACATGAGCAGCCTGGGAATGGAGGGATACAAACGATTGGTCTAGTTGGACCAAGGAGCGGCACAGGCTTGGAGGGCCGAAGGGCCTGTTTCCTGTGCTGTACTGTTCTTTGTTCTTTGTTCTCTTTGTGTGAATGCAAGCCTACTTTGACGAATGAATAAACTTGAAAACTTACTTTAAAAAAGCCATCCATATTAAATGGTAAAACAGCATCGAATATTCACTCGGCAGTACCAAGCTTCAGTACTGCTGAAGAAAGAGGCACGCTGCCAAAGCTTTTCACCTTTTGTTTAATTTTAAAAATGTACAGTAAGAAGTCTCACAACACCAGGTTAAAGTCCAACAGGTTTATTTGGAATCACGAGCTTTCGGAGCGCTGCTCCTTCATCAGGTGAGTGGAGAGTTGGGTTTCACAAACACAGTAAGAAGTCTAACAACACCAGGTTAAAGTCCAACAGGTTTATTTGGTAGCAAAAGCCACTCTGCACCTTGGGATTTTGAGCAGAGGGGGGGAGGCCAGTGATCGGTGCTGGGCATTGGGGTGGGGGTGGGGGGTCGGAGCTGCCGGTGGTGGGGGCGGGGGATCAGGGCTGCTGGGGGAAGGGGATGGCGATCGAGGCAGGCCATGGGCAGGGGTGCATTGAGGCTGGGCCTGGACATGTTTAGGGGGCCAGCGATTGGGCCATGAGGTAGTCAGAGGGTTGGTTCCGGGGCTGGCCAGCGATCGGGAGGCCGGCTGTGCGAAGCCACTGCGCATGCGCTGATCTCTGCTATGACAGATTGGCACATGCGTGGTGCCCGCTCAGCGCTGTGCTGCCGGCCTCTCCAGTGGGAATAGGCCCCACTCCCTGGATTTTCACGAGATTCACACTTGTGCTCTCTGAGATGCACAGAGTGTGGGAGATTCATTTTGAAACTCTCGCTGAAAAAACCAGCGTGATTCACTCCAGTTTTCACTCGAATTCAACACTTAGAATTTTTTTGGGAGAATCGCCCTCCCTAATGTCAGACATCATCGGGAGCTGGTTGAATGTGGCCAAGACTCAGCCTGTTGTGAACAGCCAAGGGGGTTTTCAGCAACACTGAAGAATCTCACTAATACAGGATGTCACCTGCGTCTTTATAATTGCTCTACATAAAATTAGATGAAATTAAAAAACATTTGCAGATGAGAAACAGACTAAACTGATCCGTGCTGGTGCTTAGGTTTCACATGGGCCTCCATCCACCCAAATACTTCTCATCCTTTTAGCACGTCTCTCTACTCCTTTCCATGTGTTTGTCTAACTTATCCAGAACTATATCCATGCTCTCTGCCTCAAATATTTCTTGTGGTATTCAGTTCCGCGTGGTCATCACTCTCTGGCAAATAGGTTTCTGCGGAATAACCATCTGACTTTTATAGACCCCCATCACAAGTGAAGGCATCTTCATTATATCTACCCTTCAAACCCCTTAGGTTATCTGTCAGCTCATCATTTCCAGAGAAAAGGACCCCAGGGTGTTCAGTCTTTCTCGATTGTTATAACCTCTTGGTTTGAGTGTATGGTTAGTTATGCACCTTTTCAAAGAGTATGAGGCAGGATTTTATGGCCTCGCTTGATGTCAACGGACGTTTCCGTTGTCCGCCCCTCGCCTGCTCCAATTCCGTGGCGGGCGAGGTGGTAGATTTCCGGCACATAAGATGCCTTTCTGCCCATCGAATCTGCTCTGCCATTCAATGAGATCGTGACTGATCTGATGATAATCCTCAACTCCACTTTCCCACCTTATCCCCATAACCCGCAATTTCTTTATTGATTAAAAATCTGTGTATCCCAGCCTTGAACGTACTTAATGACCCAGTCTCTACAGCCCTCTGCGGGAAAGAATTCCACAGGTTCTCCACCCTCAGAGAAGAAATTCCCCCTCATCTCTGTCTTAAATATTCCCAAGTGCCATAATTTAAAAAAAAATATTTCACAGCATATGTGGGTGTCGCTGGCTGGCCAGCATTTATCGCCCATCTCCAGTTGCCCCTTGAGAAGGTGGCAGTGAGCTGCCTTCTTGGACAACTGCAGTCCATGTGGTGTAGGTACACCCACAGTGCTGTTAGGGAAGTGCCAGGATTTCGACCCAGCGACAGTGAAGGAACGGCGATATATTTCTAAGTCAGGATGGTGAGTGGCTTGGAGGGGAATTTGCAGGTGGTGGTGTTCCCATCTATCTGCTGCCCTTGTCCTTCTAGATGGTAACGGTCACGGGTTTGGAAGTTGCTGTTGATGGGGCCTTGGTGAGTTTCTGCTTTTAGCACACAGAACTGTACAGAGTTAATTTATAAAGGAAACAAGAATTAAAGTAAATACATAAACACCTTCGTCACTTTTGGGATCAGTCTCCAGGTCAGGACATGTTGGAATTTGTCCATTTTAATGAACGGGTTTGCTTAACTCATTAAAAATGTTTTCCACTAAGTAGACACATTTATTGTGACTCTGGTTAATGAATAACCATCATGTTGAAGTGCATGGTGCTAAAGTCAAACATTGCTGAACTCTGCAGGGTGTAAATTACAACAGAATTCAGGTGAAATGTTGGAAGGGATCAGTAACGTACGGCATTGAAGTGAAATTGTGTTGGATCAGATGTGAAGGGTGGGATTTTCCTGTCCCGCCCGCTACAATGCCCGTGGAACATGCAAAGGTCCATTGACCTCGGGTGGGATTTTCCGGCCTTTGGGCGAGTGCGGCTGGGAGGTCCCGCCTGAATGTTCTGACTGCGCGTAGTTTGGCAGAACTCCGTTCTGGCAACGGCCAAGGGCCTGAAATGTTGGGCGGGCGATAGCTTTGGAGGCAGAGAGTCTGTAAAAATGCCATGCTTACCCTCCTGACACGTCCCCCACCACAATGTCACCAATGGTGGGGGCCGGGGGCGGGGGGGCGGCGGTATGTGGCCTGCCCCGCCCACACGTGGCGCCCACACTTGAGGCCTTTAAGCAGCTAATTAATGGCCTTAAGGGCCTCACCCTGCTGGGATTTAACCAGTGGTGGGAGAGGCCCACACCAAGAATCTAGTTCAGCACCTGGGTGACTGCCGGGGGAGGGGGGGGGGGGAGAAGAGGGGGGGGTGCCTCCTTATCGGACTCTCTGGGATCATCGCAAAGCTCCATCTCAAGATAGTCCCCTGAACCCAGTTCCACTCCAAAACTGGTCTGGTTACCACCCCACCGCCTTAACCCTACATGGCCTGATCGAACCCATCAAAGGAAGGGTGGGCTCGCTCCCAACCTTTTTGTCGGAGATGTAGAGGGAGTCGTAAGAGACCCATAAAATCCAACCCATTAACTCTGTTTCTCTTCCCGTAACCTGCTGAACACGTGCAGCATTTCAGAGTGTCGAGAGCTTTACAGCACAGAAAGAGGCCCTTCAGCCCATCGTGTCTGTGCTGGCTATCCAGCACCTATCCATTCTAATCCCATTTTCCAGCACTTTGTCCGTAGCCTTGTACGCTAGGGCATTTCAGGTGCTCATCTAAATGCTTCTTAAATGTTGTGAGGGTTCCCACCTCTACCACCCTGTCAGGCAGAGAGTTCCACATTCCCACCATCCTCTGGGTGAAAAGGTTTTTCCTCAAATCCCCCCTAAATCTCCTGCCCCTTCCCTTAAATCTATTCCCCCTTGTTATTAACTCCTATGCTAAGAGGAAAAGTTTCTTCCTATCTGTCCAATTTATGTCCCTCATAGTTTTGCACACTTCAATCAGGTCACACAGAATCGCAGAATCCTACAGAGCAGAAGAGGCCTTTCGGCCCATCGAGCCTGCACCGAAGCATGAAAGGCCCTGACCTGCCCACCTAATCCCACTTGCCAGCACTTGGCCCACAGCCTTGAATGTTATGACGTGCCAAATACTCATCCAGATACTTTTTAAAGGATGTGAGGCATCCCACCTCCACCACCCTCCCTCAGCCTTCTCTGTTCCAAGGAAATCTACCCCAGCCTAACCAGCCTCTCTTCTTAGCTGAAACACCCCAGCCCAGGCAACATCCTGGTGAATCTCCTCTGCACCCTCTCCAGCGCAATCACATCCTTCCTATAGTGTGGTAACCAGAACTGCAGAGAGTGCTCTAGCTGTGGCCTAACGAGCGTTTTATACAACTCCATTATAACCTCCATCATAACTCAATGGGGGGAATTTTTCCATCCCGCTCGCCATGGGAATTGTAGCGGGCGGGGAGTCGGACCATGTAACGGTCCATCGACCTTGGGCGGGATTTTCCAGTTTTGGGGTGAGTACAGCTGGAAAATGTCGGCCTAGGTCTTGGCCAATAAAGACAAGTATCCCAAACTTTTTGGTCTAATTTCAGATTCCCACCATCCATATTATTTTGCTTTTTGCTTAACATAGCATTGTGATTTGACACATATATTGTGCGTTGTACTTTCAGATGTATCTCATCTCGTTGGCCCTCAACCTACACCATCAAGACCCACGCCCACCTCTACGCCCACCGCCAGCGGTACCACTGCCAGCGGTGCCACTGTCAGCACGGTCACTGATGCCCCAGCATCATGCAGTAACTTTCAATGTCAAAATGATGGTGTCTGCATTGTAGATAAGGGAGAACCAGAATGCAGGTAATGCCATCAGTTATCGTTTCCACACTAGACTGAGTATTAAAAGCTAGCAAGTTCCTCTAGACTAGAGAGAACTTTTATATACATATGTAGAACCTTTCACAACCTCAGGCCATTTAACAGCCAGTGATGGGCCAAGTGTATACACTGCAAGAAATGCAACAGTCTATTTGTGCACAGCAAGCTCCCACAAGCAGCAATGTGATCAATGACCAGATAATCTGCTTTTTGCGGTGTTGATTGAGGGAAGAATATTGGCCAGGGCACCAGAGGTAAACTCCTCTGCTCTTCTCCGAATGGTGACCTCTCGTCCTCCTGAGGGGACCAGACAGGGTCTTGCTTTGATGTTTTATGCAGAAGACTGCACTTCCTTCAGTGCTGCACAAAGGGGCGGGATTTTCCCGATCACTGTGGTGGCAAACAGAAAGCTGGTGAGGGGAAGGCTCCCAGACACATTCCCACCGCTGGAGATGATTGCAAAAGATGGGATCGGAAGACATTCGAATGCCCACTCCATGAAGGCGGACAGCTTTGTTGGTAGCTGAGGCCCCAACTGGGGGCACTTTTGGGGCATTTAACAGCATTTTGGCACAGGTGGATCCCCCCAACCGCTCCCAGCAAGCTGGGGGATCAGCAGAGACAGAGGTCCCATGGTGCAAAGAGGGGCCTACATGAGGCCTGGACCGAACCAGTGGACGGGTTTTTCCTCCACTCCCATTCACCTACCAGAGGGGCTGTCCCCAGGCTGAGGTGCCTTAGTGCTTCTCAGCCTCCCCCAGCAGCCCCCACCTCTCTCGTTGGGGCTACAGAGCTGCCAGTCCTCTGATTAGACCTGTGGCAGCGGAAGGCAGTTTAGGTCTCCTTACTTGAGAAAGGATATACCGGCATTGGAGGGGGTGCAGAGGAGATTCACCATGTTGATTGCAGAGTTGAGAGGGTTGGCTTATGAGGAGAGACTGAGTCGACTGGGGCTATACTCATTGGAATTCAGAAGAATGAGGGGAGATCTTATTGAAACATATAAGAAGGGAATAGATAAGATAGAAGCAGAGAGGTTGTTTCCACTGGTGGGGGAAACTAGGACTCAGGGGCATGGCCTCAAAATAAGGGGGAGCAGATTTAGGACTGAGTTGAGGAGGGACTTCTTCACCCAGAGGGTTGTGAATCTGTGGAATTCCCTGCCCAGTGAAGCAGTTGAGGCTACCTCATTGAATGTTTTTAAGGCAAGGATAGATAAATGTTTGAACAGTAAAGGAATTAAGGGTTATGGTGAGCGGGCGGGTAAGTGGAGCTGAGTTCACGAAAAGATCAGCCATGATCTTATTGAATGGCGGAGCAGGCTCGAGGGGCCAGATGGCCTACTCCTGCTCCTAGTTCTTATGTAAGGCCATCTGCCATCATTAATGGCCTGCGTCTGTGCTGGAAGGTTCCATGGAATCCTGAAGGAGATTTCAGGTGCATTCATTCCACATTACTCAAAGCGAAGAGACTTCTTCCTTCCTCACCAGTGCATGCGTCAGCCTATCAGAGTGTTTATGTGCTTCAATAGCTGAGATATTGTCCGCCATCATTTTACAGGTGTTCAACAGGCGAGGATTGGTGGTATTCGGGCAAATACTGCGAGACACATAGCAAACAGGAAGACACTGTTGTCATTGCAGTGGCCTCATCAGTCGCTGTGTTTCTGGCCATGCTGATCATCACATTGCTCAGTGTATACTGCTTAAAACAAAAATACAAGAAGATGGACAAGGACAATCTGGGGCAACACATGATATCCAACGTAAGTGTTTGAAATCACAGTGCAGCTACATAAAACCTTGGTTAGACCACATTTGGAGTATTGTGTGCAATCTATCTCAGCCTTGAACATACTTGATGACCCAGCCTCTACAGCCCCTCTGTGCCCTTGGGGCGGCACAGTGGTTAGCACTGCTGCCTCACAGCTCCAGGGACCTGGTTTCGATTCCCAGCTCAGGTCACTGTCTGTGCGGAGTCTGCACATTCTCCCCCGTGTCTGCGTGGGTTTCCTCCGGGTGCTCCAGTTTCTTCCCACAGTCCAAAGATATGCGGGTTAGGTGGATTGGCCATGCTTTTAAATTGTCCCTCAGTGTCAGGGGGACTAGCTGGGGTATATGCATGGGGTTATGGGGATAGGGCCTGGGTGGGATTGTGGTCAGTGCAGACTCAATGGGCCGAATGGCCTCCTTCTGCACTGTAGGGATTCTATGTCAGAGACTATGGATCACTATTTCAAGATGATCAGCAAGACAGCTCGGAGTGAGATGAGGAGAAAGTTCTTCACTCGGAGAGTTGTTGGGATTTGGAATGCGCTGCCTGGGAGAATAGTGGAGGCGGATTCCATAAGAGGTTTCTAAAGAGAGCTAGATACATGTTTGAAAGTGCTGAGGGCTGCAGAGAGGGCACTGGAGAATGGGACTAGCTGGGTAGCCCTTTGGGGAGGTATTGCAGACACGATGGGCCGAGTGGCCCCCTTCCATGCTGTAAAATTCAATGATTCTATGAAGTGATTGCTGCATTTCCAATAGGTCTACTCAGAGATTATTTCTGATTCTAACCTAACTGTCTTTATACAGACTCCATTGTGAAGGAGCTGGTGAGTATTTCAAGGCATTGGGAAGACACAGGAAAACTGGCGGAACAGCGGCACAGAGTAATTCGTAATCAATTAGTGAACGGTGATTTTGCCTGAAAAACATTCTCTTGAAAATTGTGTGAAGGTAAATTCTATCGTTTGATGGCTTTGAGAGACGACCAAATATTCACCAATGCAATAAGAATCATAAAACTAAGGTAACAATAACACACGGGCACACAGCAGGAGGAGGCCACTCGGCCTCCTCGAGCCTGCTCCGCCATTCAATAAGATCATGGCTGATCTGATTATAACCTCAATCCCACATTCCTGCCTACCCCCCCCAATAACCTTTACCCCCTCGTTAATCAAGAATCTATCTCGCTCTGCTTTAAATATATGCAAAGACTCTGCCTCCATCGCCCTTCCAGAGATTCGGAGAGGATAAATTTCTCATCTCCGTCTTAAGTGGGCGACCCCTTATTTTTAAATAGTTCTTAGGCTCGGACTAGACAAGAAGATAGCGAAACATTTCACACTCCAGTTCGAGGCGTTTTACTGAATCACAGAATCCTCCAGTGCAGAAGAGGCCCTTCGGCCCATCGAGTCTACACCAAAGCATGAAAGGCCCTGACCTGTCCACCTAATCCCACTTGCCAGCACTTGGCCCATAGCCTTGAATGTTATGATGTGCCAAGTGCTCATCCAGGTACTTTTTAAAGGATGTGAGGCATCCCGCCTCCACCACCCTCCCAGGCAGCGCATTCCAGACCCTCACCACCCTCTGGGTAAAAAAGCTTTTCCTCAAATTCCCCCTAAACCTCCCACCCCTCACTTTTAACTTGTGTCCCATCGTAACTGACCCTTCAACGAAGGGGAACAGCTGCTCCCTATCCACCCTGTTCATGCCCCATAATCTTGAACACCTCGATCACAATCAGCATTCTTTCTGGTTGTATCACAGCTCCTGCTCTGCCCAAGACCGCAAGGAACTACAAAAGGTCATGAATGTAGCCCAATCCATCACTCAAACCAGCCTCTCATCCTGTGTCTCAGTCTACACTTTCCACTGCCTCGGCAAAGCAGCCAGCATAATTAAGGACCCCACGCACACCAGACATTCTCTCTTCCATCTTCTTCTGTCGGGAAAAAGATACAAAAGTCTGAGGTCACGTACCAACCGACTCAAGAACAGCATTTTCCCTGCTGCTATCAGATTTTTGAATGCACTTACCTTGCATTACGTTGATCTTTCTCTACACCCGAGCTATGACTGTAACACTACATTCTGCACTCTCTCATTTCCTTCTCTATGAATGGTACGCTTTGTCTGTATAGCGCGCAAGAAATAATACTTTTCACTGTATGTTAATACATGTGACAATAATACATCAAATCCAATCAAAAGGTTGCCCCTCAGTCTTCTCTGCTCCAGAGAAAACAACCCAAGCCTACCCAACCTCTCTTCATAGCTTAAATGTTCCATCCCAGGCAGCATCCTGGTGAATCTCCTCTGCATCCCCTCCAGTGCAATCACATCCTTCCTATAATGTGGCGACCAGTACTCCAGCTGTGGCCTCACCTAAGTTCTATACAACTCCATCATGACCCGCCTGCTTTTGTAATCTATACCCCGATTGATAAAGGTGAGTGTGCCATATGCCTTTTTCACCACCCTATTAACCTGCCTTTCCGCCCTCGGAGACTTATGGACAAACACGCCAAGGTCCCTTTGTTCTTCAGAACTTCCCAGTGTCAGACCTTTCACAGGATACTTCCTTGTCAAATTACCTGATGGCGCCCCTTTACATGACCAAAGGGCATCGTTGAAGATTTAAGAAGATTTAAGAACATCAACAATATTTAGTGATTCTCAACACATGATGAATTTTGAGTAAGAATGTAATTACTGTAGAAATACTATCATTGTCTGTAAACTCATTTCATTGAAACTTAATTAAACAAACAATCCCCTCAAAATTAAGTCATGTGTCGACCATCATTCATTTACATGAGCTCACAGCAAGGAGGACGCCAGGGAATCCATGGGCAGGATTTTCCGGCCTCGCTTGTCCCAAAACCGTAAAATCCTGCCCGAGGTCAGCGGACCTTCCCATTATCTGCCCCTCACCTGCTCAGATTCCTGTGGTGGGTGGGGTGGTAACATTCCGGCGCATGCCTCTGTCCGCCCCTCGCCCACTCCCAGGGCAGGCGGGGCGGTAGAATTCCGGTGCATATCTCTGATGTTGATGGTAGGTTTTGACAGTTCAACTAATCAAGTTCCCGCTGAGTGTGGGTCAGAGTTCAAGTGCGGCACGGTGGCACAGTGGTTGGCACTGCTGTCTCACAGCGCCAGGGACCCAGGCTCGATTCCCAGATTGGGTCACTGTCTGTCTGGAGGCTGCACATTCTCCCCGTGTCTGCGTGGGTTTCCTCCAGATGCTCCAGTTTCCTTCCACAGTCTGAAAGACGTGCTGGTTAGATGCATTGGCCATGCTAAATCCTCCCTCAGTGTACCCGAACAGGCGCCGGGAGTGTGGGAACGAGGGGGTTTTCACAGTAACTTCACTGCAGTGTTAATGTAAGTGTGGTGAACCATCGTTGGTTACCACTGGGGGTTGTTATTATGTTACTGTTGGGCTAGGGTGTTGTTACTGTGGGGGTTGTACAATGTTGTTGGGTTAGGGTGTTTACCTGTTATAAGTGTTATCATGGCACATCCCGGTGGGGCCCCGCCTCCGGTGGCGAGGTATAAGACCCTCTGCTCCGGCAGGACCCCTTCAGTCTGAACTGGTGTATTCGTGTTAGTAGTTCCATTGTTACACAATAAAAGCCTTCAATATCGAAGCCTTGGTTCCACGTGCTTGATTGTCGCGCATCAATTTTATTGTGTAACAGAAAACTCTCAGCTGTACAAAAAAAGAGTATGGAACAGATCTTAAAACCAGATCGTCTGGCGCTGGACCCACGTGCGGTCGGTGCCGCTAACACCTTCGACCACTGGTGGAAGTGTTTCGAAGACTACCTGGCTGCCTCTGTAGCTATCACTACAGACAGTGACAAACTCCAAGTCCTCCACGCAAGGGTAAGCGACACGATTTATCTCGCGATTCGTGCGGCTCCCACTTACCCGAGGGCAGTCGAGCTCCTGAAGAAACGATACACGAAACCACCCAACGAGATACACGCTCGTTACCTCCTCGCTACACGACGTCGGCAGTCGGGCGAAACCATGGAGGACTACGCCAATGAGCTCCTGCAGCTTGCCAGGGGTTGCGATTGTAAAGACGTATCAGCCGAACAATATATGTACGACCTCGCCCGAGACGCGTTCGTAGCAGGGGTAGGGTCCTCGTACATCAGGCTTAAATTGCTGGAAAAGGGGAACCTCGACTTGACCCAAGCGATGGAGATGGCTGAGATGCTGGAAGCGGCGTCGAAAAGCTTGGCGCTGTACCCCGAGGACCACGTGCAGTCAACGTGGCAGGAGCAAGCTCAGCTCCCTCCTCGCCCCGCTAACCCGCGCTCCCAGATCGATCCGACGACGGCGGCAGCTCCAGGTGGCCAGCGATGCCATTTTTGTGGTGGGGCCAAGCATCCACGGCAACAGTGTCCGGCAAGAACGGCAACCTGCAGCCAGTGCGGTAAAAAAGGCCACTACGGTAAAGTCTGCAGGTCGAAGTCTAAAAACGGCAGTGCAGTTTGTAACCCTCCAGAACGGAGACAATCTCCTTCGGCGTTGCAGTACCCACGAGGTCCGACCACGTGCGAACCCAGGACGGCGCCATCGTGGCTGACGGAGGAGGAGGAAGACCACCAGGAGTCGCTGCGTTTGGCGCCCTCGCCCACGTGCGATTCATGGGGGCGGCCATCATGGTTCACGACGACTAGGAGCGACCAGCAGGGGTCCTCAGCATCAACATCGGCGGCATGCAGTGACGCCCAGGGGCCAACGGTGGCGTCGATCTCCCTGGACCAGACTAAGCACCACAGGCTTGAGAATTCCATGATGGATATAAAGGTAAATGGTCGAACTGTGAATTGTCTGTTTGACAGTGGGAGCACCGAAAGTTTCATACACCCTGAAACTGCTAAAAGGTGTGGACTCCGGGTTCTCCCTGCCAAGCAGACAATTTCCATGGCATCACGGTCCCGGTCTGTACCGATCCAAGGACGATGTATGGTAACTCTTGAGGTACAGGGCACAATTTACGAGCAATACAGGCTCCTTGTGTTACCTCACCTTTGTGCGCCAATTCTCCTCGGACTAAATTTTATGGTCCACATGAAGAGTGTGATCCTACAGTACGGTGGGCCACTCCCTTCACTGGCAGTAGGGAATCAGCCGCAGCCTCCAAATTGCCCAAAGCGCCCCGCATGCAATCTTTCCACTCTGAAAATCACTACACCATCCCTCTTTAAGAATCTGGTACCAGGCTGCAAGCCCATCGCTACTAAAAGTAGGCGTTACAGCGCTGAGGACCGGATCTTTATTAGATCTGAGGTTCAGCGGCTCCTCAAGGAAGGGATCATACAGGCCAGTGCTAGTCCGTGGAGAGCGCAGGTCGTGGTAGTCAAAAGCGGGAACAAACCTCGGATGGTCATCGACTACAGTCAGACCATTAATCGTTATACGCAGCTGGATGCGTATCCTCTCCCGCGCATTTCTGATATGGTTAATCAGATTGCGCAGTACCGAGTGTTCTCTACCATAGACCTTAAGTCCGCCTACCATCAACTCCCCATCCGCCCAGAGGACCGACAATACACGGCTTTTGAGGCGGATGGTCGTCTATACCAATTCCTCAGGGTTCCATTTGGTGTCACCAATGGGGTCTCGGTCTTCCAGCGTGCTATGGACCGAATGGTGGACCAGAACGGGTTGCGGGCTACCTTCCCGTACCTGGATAACGTCACCATCTGCGGCCATGACCAGCAGGACCACACTTTCTGCGCACCGCATCTCGCCTGAACCTGACCTATAACAGGGAGAAGTGCGTATTCCGTACGCGCAGGTTAGCCATCCTCGGATACGTGGTGGAAAACGGGGTCATTGGCCCTGATCCAGACCGTATGCGCCCCCTTATTGAACTTCCCTTGCCCGCTAGCACGAAAGCACTGAGGAGATGCCTCGGGTTCTTTTCGTACTATGCGCAGTGGGTCCCCAACTACGCGGACAAAGCTCGTCCGCTCATCAAGTCCACGACCTTCCCACTTACGCCGGAGGCCCAATTGGCCTTCAAGGCTTTGAAAAGCGACATCTCGAAAGCCACGATGCACGCGGTGGATTAATCCATCCCTTTCCAGGTGGAGAGTGATGCATCTGATTTCGCCCTAGCCGCCACACTAAACCAGGCAGGCAGGCCCATCGCGTTCTTTTCCCGCACCCTTCAAGGCCCCGAAATTCGGCACTCAGCGGTGGAGAAGGAGGCTCAGGCCATTGTGGAGGCAGTCAGACACTGGCGCCATTACCTGGCGGGGAAGCGGTTCACCCTGATCACGGATCAACGATCCGTGGCGTTTATGTTCAGCAACACGCAGAGGGGCAAGATCAAGAACGATAAGATCTTGCGGTGGAGAATTGAGCTCTCCACCTATAATTACGATATTATGTATCGTCCAGGGAAGCTCAATGAGCCCTCGGATGCCCTCTCGCGCGGAACATGCGCCATCATGCAGGAGGACCGCTTGAGGGCCCTCCACAATGATCTGTGTCATCCTGGAGTCACCAGACTCTACCATTTCGTCAAAGCCCGCAACCTGCCCTACTTGGTGGAGGATGTCAGGTCAGTGACGAGAAGCTGTCGGATTTGCGCAGAATGCAAACCACACTTTTATCGACCAGACCGGGCACAATTGGTCAAGGCCACTCGC
This sequence comes from Mustelus asterias, assembly GCF_964213995.1. Classification (NCBI taxonomy): domain Eukaryota; kingdom Metazoa; phylum Chordata; class Chondrichthyes; order Carcharhiniformes; family Triakidae; genus Mustelus; species Mustelus asterias. The sequence continues at coordinate 7,997,630 of NC_135807.1, forward strand.
CCTTTTGAGAGGCTGAGTGTGGATTTTAAGGGCCCCCTTCCCTCAACGGACCGGAACGTCTATTTCCTCAACATAATAGACGAGTACTCCCGGTTCCCGTTTGTTGTCCCCTGTGCGGACACGTCGACTGCCACCGTCATCAAGGCATTCGGTGAGCTTTTTACCCTGTTTGGGTACCCCTGCTACATTCATAGCGACAGGGGCTCGTCGTTCATGAGCAACGACTTGAGGCAATTCCTGCTCTCATTCGGGATTGCCTCTAGTAGAACCACGAGCTACAACCCTAGGGGTAACGGACAGGTGGAAAGGGAGAATACTACAGTCTGGAAGGCTGTCCTACTGGCACTGAAATCCAGGGGCCTTCCAGTCTCCCATTGGCAGGAGGTCCTTCCAAATGCGCTCCATTCTATCCGCTCCCTCCTGTGTACGGCAACCAATGCTACTCCCCACGAGAGGATGTTCTCATTCCCTCGGAAGTCGTCCTCGGGGATCTCATTGCCAGCCTGGTTGACGTACCCAGGACCCGTCCTTCTGCGGCGACATGTGAGGGCTCGCAGGTCCGACCTCTTGGTCGAACCGGTCCAACTCCTCCACGCCAACCCTCAGTATGCCTATGTGGCATATCCTGACGGGCGAGAGGACACTGTCTCCATTAGAGACCTGGCGCCCGCAGGGGACGTAGCAACTCCTGTCGCTCCTATTCCCCCAGTCACGAATCCACTACTCCTCATTGCTTCCCCAGACGTGGCGCGGTCAGCACCGGGACCAGGGCATAACAGTTTTACTCCCATGTACAGCTTGCCTGAGACTCGGAGATCGGCGCCACCACCGAAGGTTCCAGGATCCCCTGCACCATCGCCTCACCAGGGCCAACCGGCCCGGGAGTCCTTGAGGGGACAGCCGGACGTTGTTTTGGAGAGAACGCCACCACAAGCACCTGCTCCGGTTTCGCAACCGGTGTTGAGGAGATCACAGCGTCGGTGCGGTCCTCCAGACCGTCTGGACTTGTGAATTCTGTATATATGACCTGTTTTTCTTGCACCCCGCCGCCTTTTGTTTTTAAAGGAGGGGTGAATGTGGTGAACCATCGTTGGTTACCACTGGGGGTTGTTATTATGTTACTGTTGGGCTAGGGTGTTGTTACTGTGGGGGTTGTACAATGTTGTTGGGTTAGGGTGTTTACCTGTTATAAGTGTTATCATGGCACATCCCGGTGGGACCCCGCCTCCGGTGGCGAGGTATAAGACCCTCTGCTCCGGCAGGACCCCTTCAGTCTGAACTGGTGTATTCGTGTTAGTAGTTCCATTGTTACACAATAAAAGCCTTCAATATCGAAGCCTTGGTTCCACGTGCTTGATTGTCGCGCATCAGTAAGCCTACTTGTGACACTAATAAACTTAAAAAGACTTTAAATAAACTACTTCTCCATCCATCCCAGTGGAAAGACACACTTAGCCCCACCTAGTGCTGAGTGCGTGCTATGCAGCTATGAAGCTCCCCCTGGTGGTGGGCGCGAAAAGGGATCAAACGAAGGGAACACAAGAGCGCCGACAGTGTCCGGAGGTGTCTATTGCAGGTCTGAAGGGCACATATGGCTCCCCTAGCGGCTGGAGGAGTACAATATCATCAATGGTAATCCAGTGGCAGAGATCCTGGCAGTGCAAGGTGTGGGATAACGGTTTAAGTTTGCCCGTTCCGTGTGGCAGCGCCTTGAGCAAAGGACTCGCAAACAGCACTATTCTCCCGCGAGGGGCCTCCACTTTCAGCGCCACCTGCGGTGGGAGGAATCCCCGACAGAAGCCGCGTGGCCCTAGATATACTCCGGCGGCAGCGCCACCCGCGGACGGAGGAATGTCCGGCAGGAGGAGGTGGCGGGTTCACCAGCGGGCAGTCTGCACTCGCAGCGCCACCCGCGGTGGGAGGAATGCCCGGCGCGATGAGTGCAGCCCTAGGTAGACTCCGCGGGCAGCGCCAACGGTGGTGGGAGGTGGCAGTGGATTCTGTAGCAAGCAACCTCCAGGTGCAGCGCCACCGGCGGCAGAGGAATGCCCGGCAGGATGAGGAGGAGGCGGGCCGCCTCCAGTGTTAGCGCCACGCGCGGCGGGAAGATTGCCCGGTTCGAGGAGGCGAATCCATTAGCGGCAACATCCACGTGCAGCGCCACCAGCGATGGGAGGACTGCCCGAAGGGAAGAGACAGCCTCACTAGCGGGCAGCCTCCACTTGCAACGCCACCCGCGGTGGGAGGACTGCCCGGCGGCAGCATGAGGAGGAAGCGGATCCACTCAGCGCGCAGCCTCCAGTGTTAGTGCCACCCGCGGTAGGGGGAGGCAGATCCACTAGCGGGCAGCATCCACTCGCAGCGCCACCTGCGGCGGGAGGAGGAGGCTGATCACTTTTGGGCAGCCTGCACTGGCAGCGCCACCTGCGGATGGGAGGACTGCCCGGCGGGAGGAGGCGGGTCTCAGTAGCGGGCAGCCTCCTGTCGCAGCGCCACCCGCGGTGGGAGAATTGCCCGGTGACAGCAGGAGGAGGAGGCGGGATCTACTCGCAGCGCCACCCGCGGTGGGAGGACTGGGCGGCGGGAGGAGGAGGAGGAGGCGGGTCTCAGTAGCGGGCAGCCTCCTGTCGCAGCGCCACCCGCGGTGGGAGGACTGGGCGGCGGGAGGAGGGTTATCCTGGGGCGGGTGTGGAGGCCCTGCTTGTCGCGCCGGGGTTGAGTTCAGTGCCGGAGCGGTTGTTGGATGAACTGAGTGGAGGAGGAGCCCGGGGGCCGGTGGAAGTCAGCAGCTGTCGCCGCTGTGGGCCGGCCTGGCTGGGCCATGTTGAAGCCTGTGTAGCGGGGCCCGGGGCTGCGGAGAGACACACTGAGCGAGTGAGATGGCGGGGAGCTGGCGCGCCGCGCTGGCCGAGCAGGCCGAGCTGCTGCTGGGGCGGCTGGAGGAGGGAGTGTGGGTCGGCCTGGGCCTCCTGCGGAGCGGCCTGGGCACTGACCTGGGCCTGGAGCCGTGGCTGAAGCGGCAGCCCCCCGGATCGGCCGGCCTGGCCGCCCTGCTGCTGCTGCTGTTGCTGCCGCCCGTGCTGTGGGCCCTGGGCCGCCGCCTGCTCTGCCCCGGCAAGCGGCCCGGCTTCCCCCAGCAGCAGCAGGCCGGGCCCGGGGGCCGCAGGAGCGGCAGCGGCGGAGCCAGGAGCCGGGAGAAAACCCCGGCGGCGGATGTCCAGCAGCGGCTGGAGGAGCAGCGCAGGAGGAGCAAGAGGAGGGAGAAGCCAAAGGTGAGAGAGAATTACCCCCCAAAACCCCCCCAATCCCTGCCCCCCAAACCCCCCCTCAATCCCTGCCCCCCCCAAACCCCCCCTCAATCCCTGCCCCCCAAACCCCCCCTCAATCCCTGCCCCCCAAACCCCCCCTCAATCCCTGCCCCCCAAACCCCCCCTCAATCCCTGCCCCCCAAACCCCCCCTCAATCCCTGCCCCCCAAACCCCCCCTCAATCCCTGCCCCCCAAACCCCCCCTCAATCCCTGCCCCCCAAACCCCCCCTCAATCCCTGCCCCCCAAACCCCCCCTCAATCCCTGCCCCCCAAACCCCCCCTCAATCCCTGCCCCCCAAACCCCCCCTCAATCCCTGCCCCCCAAACCCCCCCTCAATCCCTGCCCCCCAAACCCCCCCTCAATCCCTGCCCCCCAAACCCCCCCTCAATCCCTGCCCCCCAAACCCCCCCTCAATCCCTGCCCCCCAAACCCCCCCTCAATCCCTGCCCCCCAAACCCCCCCTCAATCCCTGCCCCCCAAACCCCCCCCTCAATCCCTGCCCCCCAAACCCCCCCCTCAATCCCTGCCCCCGCCAAATCCCCCCTCCATCCCTGCCCCGCCAAATCCCCCCTCCATCCCTGCCCCCCCAAATCCCCCCTCCATCCCTGCCCCCCCAAATCCCCCCTCCATCCCTCCCCCCCTCCATCCCTCCCCCCTCCATCCCCCCCCCCTCCATCCCTCCCCCCCTCCATCCCTCCCCCCTCCATCCCTCCCCCCCTCCATCCCTCCCCCCCTCCATCCCTCCCCCCCTCCATCCCTCCCCCCCTCCATCCCTCCCCCCCTCCATCCCTCCCCCCTCCATCCCTCCCCCCCTCCATCCCTCCATCCCTCCATCCCTCCATCCCTCCCCCCCTCCATCCCTCCATCCCTCCCCCCCTCCATCCCTCCCCCCAAATCCCCCCTCCATCCCTCCCCCCCCCAAATCCCCCCTCCATCCCTCCCCCCCAAATCCCCCCTCCATCCCTCCCCCCCAATCCCCCCTCCATCCCTCCCCCCCAAATCCCCCCTCCATCCCTCCCCCCAAATTCCTCCTCCATCCCTCCCCCCCAAATCCCCCCTCCATCCCTCCCCCCCAAATCCCCCCTCCATCCCTCCCCCCCAAATCCCCCCTCCATCCCTCCCCCCCCAAATCCCCCCTCCATCCCTCCCCCCCCAAATCCCCCCTCCATCCCCCCCCCCAAATCCCCCCTCCATCCCCCCCCCCAAATCCCCCCTCCATCCCCCCCCCCAAATCCCCCCTCCATCCCTCCCCCCAAATCCCCCCTCCATCCCTCCCCCCCCAAATCCCCCCTCCATCCCTCCCCCCAAATCCCCCCTCCATCCCTCCCCCCCCCCAAATCCCCCCTCCATCCCTCCCCCCCCCAAATCCCCCCTCCATCCCTCCCCCCCCCCCCCAAATCCCCCCTCCATCCCTCCCCCCCCCCAAATCCCCCCTCCATCCCTCCCCCCCCCAAATCCCCCCTCCATCCCTCCCCCCCCAAATCCCCCCTCCATCCCTCCCCCCCCCAAATCCCCCCTCCATCCCTCCCCCCCCCAAATCCCCCCTCCATCCCTCCCCCCCCCAAATCCCCCCTCCCCCAAATCCCCCCTCCATCCCCCCCCCCCCAAATCCCCCCTCCATCCCTCCCCCCCCCAAATCCCCCCTCCATCCCTCCCCCCCCAAATCCCCCCTCCATCCCTCCCCCCCCCAAATCCCCCCTACATCCCTCCCCCCCTCCAAATCCCCCCTCCATCCCTCCCCCCCCCCCCAAATCCCCCCTCCATCCCTCCCCCCCCAAATCCCCCCTCCATCCCTCCCCCCCCAAATGCCCCCTCCATCCCTCCCCCCCCAAATCCCCCCTCCATCCCTCCCCCCCAAATCCCCCCTCCATCCCTCCCCCCCCCAAATCCCCCTCCATCCCTCCCCCCCCCAAATCCCCCCTCCATCCCTCCCCCCCCCAAATCCCCCCTCCATCCCTCCCCTCCCCAAATCCCCCCTCCATCCCTCCCCCCCCCAAATCCCCCCTCCATCCCTCCCCCCCCAAATCCCCCCTCCATCCCTCCCCCCCCCCCCCAAATCCCCCCTCCATCCCTCCCCCCCCCAAATCCCCCCTCCATCCCTCCCCCCCCCCAAATCCCCCCTCCATCCCTCCCCCCCCCAAATCCCCCCTCCATCCCTCCCCCCCCAAATGCCCCCTCCATCCCTCCCCCCCCCCCAAATCCCCCCTCCATCCCTCCCCCCCCAAATCCCCCCTCCATCCCTCCCCCCCCAAATCCCCCCTCCATCCCTCCTCCCCCCCCAAATCCCCCCTCCATCCCTCCCCCCCCAAATCCCCCCTCCATCCCTCCCCCCCCAAATCCCCCCCCCCAAATCCCCCCTCCATCCCTCCCCACCCAAATGCCCCCTCCATCCCCCCCCTCCCCCGAAAACCCCCCTCCCCCGAAAACCCCCCTCCATCCCTGCCCCCCAAAACCTCCCTCCATTTTTGCCCCCTCCCATCCATCCCTGGGCCCCCCTCTCCATCCATCCATCCCTGGGCCCCCTCCTCTCTATCCATCCATCCCTGGGCCGCCCTCCCCTCCATCCATCCATCCCTGGGCCGCCCTCCCCTCCATCCATCCATCCCTGGGCCCCCCTCCCCTCCATCCATCCATCCCTGGGCCCCCCTCCCTCCATCCATCCATCCCTGGGGCCCACCTCCATCCATCCATCCCTGGGGCCCCCCTCCCCTCCATCCATCCATCCCTGGGGCCCCCCTCCCCTCCATCCATCCATCCCTGGGGTCCCCCTCCCCTCCATCCATCCATCCCTGGGTCCCCTCCCCTCCCATCCATCCATCCCTGGGCCCCCCTCCCCTCTATCCATCCCTAGGTCCCCCTGCCTCCCAAAATCCCCTCTCCCCCCCCCAGTCCATGGATATGCCCATGACCCATTAAAACTAAATACCCCGTGCCAACTGAATTAGAATACCCCCTTAATCTGATTACCCCCATATTCCGTTTAAACGGAATATGCCCTGTGCCCCTTAACCCCCCCAAACAGAATACAGCCTGTGCCCTCTGAAGTGAAATAATCTCCTGCACTTCTTAAGACTTACAACCCTGAAACCCCTTGCTTAATAATTCCAATGAACCCACACAACTCTCCTGTAACTCTTTTCATTGATATCCTCTGTGCCCATCCCGAACCCGTTATCACTTACAACTGCCAACACTGACCCCCGCTTTCAGCTGAATAACCTCTCTGTACCCATGTCACCCTGAATCCCCTGTAATCTACATCCTCGTAACCCCTTGGAATACTCCCCGAGCTCACTCTTAACCCCTGAGCCCTTTAAACCTAATAACCTCTCTGTACCTCTTATTCCCCGGAACCCATCCTCTGAAGTCATATTTAATAAATCCCTTGTCTCTATCTGAACCCTTTAAGTTAATAATTCGCTCTAAACACCATACATTTCACAACTGCCTGTATCCACCCTGAGACCTCAAAATGAGTTATCCTGTATCTAGTTCTTACTGAAGCCCTTACAGTTACTAATCCCTGAACCTTTTCCTTATATTTATCAACCTCTGTGTCTACCCTGAACCCCTTATGATTACACACCCCCTTGATTTTATTCCAGATTAGGCTGGCATATTAAATTTCATGTTCGTCCCTCCCCCATTGAAGGGTATTTTAACTGTTGAATTTAGCAGGCTGAAGCCTTTCTGTTTGTCATTCCTCCTTTTTGTCCCCCCTCCCCCAACACACTCCACGGTTACAGGAGTGCGTTGGGAAGTTATGTTTGCCATCTGGTAAAGTTTGGGGCGGGGGGGTTGTTGTTATCCACGTGTGCTAAAATGTTAGTAAGGAATCTAAAGTAGACGATCTTCGTAGCCTGTTTCATGTACAGCCCCAGTCAGGCCTTCTCGACAAGGCATGAGAGCAGTGTGGTTAGGACAAGATCCAAGAGCAGTCTGTGTGATGTGGCAGTCCCAGAGAGAGAGGCAGCAAAAAAAAAAATCGTGGCATAGCTACATTTATGGTGACACAAATGCTGTGGTTATTTCATGAAATTGTGCATTCATAGACAAATTTATTGCAATGATACATTAAATGGTTACTTCCGTCTCGATGTGGATTAGCTGAAGCGATTCGCTGAAGAACAGCTAAAGCGTGTGTCTTGGCTACAAATGGTTAGCCATAAACCCGTGTGTGTTGACTGAGCAAACAAAAATGTTTGCTTAGTATTTTGCTACTGAGAGTTGTTTTGTGACAAGGTTTAGTCATCTGTTAAAATGTCAGAAGGATCTCCGTGAAAGACTGAAAAACCGTGTATTTTCTTAAACGTCAACCAGATTTCTCTTTCCTGCAAGATGCTTTTGGTGTACTGTGAGGCTTTGATCTGAATTCCTCATTTAAAGTTTGGTTTGATATCGGGAAGGGTTGAGATGTTGACAGTGATTTTCACTCCTCTGCCTGGTGACTGAGGCAGTTCGCAACCTTGTTGTCATGTTTGACCCCAAGCTGAGCTTCTGATAGGGCGGCACAGTGGTTAGCACTGCTGTCTCGCAGCGCCAGGGACCCGGGTTCAATTCCTGGCTCGGGTCACTGTCTGTGTGGAGTCTACATGTTCTCCTTGTGTCTGCGTGGGTTTCCTCAGGGTGCTCCGGTTTCCTCCCACAGTCTGAAAGACGTGCTGGTTAGGGTGCATTGCCCTGAACAGGTGCCGGACTGTGGTGACTAGGGGAATTTCACAGTAACTTCATTGCAGTGTTAATGTAAGCCTTACTTGTGACTAATAAATAAACTTTGTTCACTCATGGCATCACTGAAACCGCCCCTTTCCATCTCCGTAACATGGTCAGGCTCCTGCTCCTGCCTGGAGCCCATCTCTTCCTAAAACTCTCATCCATGTCTTAGTCAGCTTTAGAATATTCCAAGACACATTTGGCTGGCCTCCCTCGTTCTCCCCTCTTTAACCTTGAGGTCGTCCAAAGCTCTGCTGCCCATGTCCTCACTTGCACCCAGTCCAGCGCTCGCTGACCCACATTGCCTCTTGTGTTCAAATTCCTCAGTGACTTCACCATCCCTGTCCCTGTGGTCCCCTCCAGCTTCACAGCGCCAGGGACCTGGGTTCGATTCCCGGCTCGGGTCACTCCGTGTGGAGTTTGCACGTTCTCTCTGGGTGCTCTGGTTTCCTCCCACACTCCAAAGATGTGCGTGTTTAGATGGATTGGCCATGCTTAATTGTCCCTTAGTGTCAGGGGGAATTAACAGGATTAATATGTGGGGTTACGGGGATAGGGCCTGGGTGGGATCATTGTCGGTGCAGGCTCGATGGGCCGAATGGCCGCCTTCTGCACTGTAGGATTCTATGAACCCTTTGCTGTCTGTGCCCTTGCAGTCTTGGTCTCTTGTGTAGCCCCTTCCCCCTTCAATTGCTCTGTCTTTAATAGTCATGCCTTCAGTTGCTAAGGCCCAAAGTTCTGCAATCTCCTCTCTACACCTTTCTTCTGTCCCTCATCCTTTAAGTTGCTTCTTAAAACCTACTTCTTTGGTCATCTGACCTAATACCTCCTTAGGTATCATGGTGTCAAATTTTGTTTGATTTTGTTCCTGCGAAACAGCTTGGGATTTGACATTAAAGGTGCTATATAAATGTAAAACGCTGTTATAACATTTACTTTAATATTTTTGTGGTGTCATTCTCAAATTAGCAACAAGGGCCTGGTTGAAACAACAGGCTTTGTAAAGTCTGTTCAGGGAGCTGAGGGGGGAAAGATGGAGAATGCTTTGCAGGATATTTCCAGGGTGGTGGTTGGGGTGATCAGGACAACTGACCCAAGAGTCAGGAGAATACGAGAGGCCAGAGGCTGGGGCAGCGGCGAAGGAAAGGTGGTAGGATAAAGTGGGGGGAATGAGGGATTTGGGCAACGAGGCTGCAATGAGATATGTTGGAGTGTCTGTGTAGTTCAGCTGAGACAGAACAAACAGAACCTGGTGTAGCACAGGATAAGGGCGGTTTTAAACAGATGTGAGTTCAATGATGGAGATGCTGAGAGTGAAGGTAGACAGTGATGCTGAGGCGAATTTTGAGGGGTTTGAAACTATCCTTTTCCATCTTTGTAACGTGCCTGGAGCCCATCTACTCCTGAAACTCTCATCTGTGTCTTTGTCTGAATAGTGGCTTAATCTGTCTGGAGAAGGAAGTGAGATTGGTAACAAGGGAGCAGGATTAATGGTACGAAGCCAAAATAATGACCTTGGTTTCAGAACATATCCAAAAATTTGCTTTCTTTTTTAAAACAAAATGCATACTATGTCGTTGTTATCAACGGAAAATACATGGCTCTATCTGGGTTTTCTGTTACAGACTTGACCCAGAGGGTTTGATAACTTGATAATGTCACTGCTGACAGTTTAAGATGCCTGGTGTGTTATTCCATTGTAGTTATATTTTAAGACCCTTTGAAAAGTACTTTACTCAAACATCTGTTATCCCGAGGCATGTTTATTCAATAGCTGGTGATGCGGTCAGTACCAAGATCAAATGAGAGGTGTGATGGTGGCAGGCGTACAATGATTTTCTTGTACTTTTTGAAGGGGGGGGGGGGGTGGTTGGGGAAGAGAGAGGAATACTCCAGAGTAAAGTTCAGAAATTGTAACATCGTGTCCACAATCTGGTACATTGTGGACGCTCTCGTTTGCTTATCATTGTTAAATTGTATCTCAACTGTTAAATTTTAAAAGTAACATTTTGCACGTTATAAGATTTTCAAGAAGAAAATTGTTTTTTTGGTTCGCTGCTCAGAAGCTCCCCATGCCTTGATTTGCTGAAGGATTGTATCGCTGCAGCCTTGAGAGGAATTATGTCCTTCATCAAATGATAGTGGGGAGAATCTGCAGTTCAGTCCTTCTGCTGGTTTCTGTTTGAGAATTCGAAGGATGGTCGGTTCAATTTTTTTTCTTCTTTTTTGCAAATGCCGTCCTTTCCCGAACACATTATTGTATACTGCTGAGCTGCAGCAGAATCTCGCTGGTAACTCTGCAGCACCTGACCTGTTGCTTTTCCTTCACCCTGCACAACCCGAACAAAAGGCCACTGTAACTACACTGCCAGCACACTCTGCGCGCACTGAGGAAATCTTTTTCACTGGTGTGACATAGAGCTGGATTTTGTTTTGCAGTTTCCTTCACTGACCCTGTTTCTTCAGCGCAGCCTTTTACTGTCTATAAGGAGAATGTTATCGTTAAAACGTACGGTGACTCTCCACCAGGAAGGCTGAGAATGCTGTTTGAGCAGTGGTGAGAGGGTGGTGCGATCAGCTGTCCTCCCATTCCATTAAAGTTCAGTTTCTAGAAAAGAATAATACCCCAGAAGTAAGAGAAGTTTATTTATTACTGTGACAGGTAGGCTTAAATTAACATTGCAGTGAAGTTACTGTGATAATCCCCTAGTCGCCACACTCCGGCACCTGTTAAGGTACACAGAGAGAATTCATTATGGCCAATGTACCTAACCAGCACATCTTTCAGATTGTGGGAGGAAACCCACGCAGACACATGGTGAACATGCAGACTCCACACAGACAGTGACCCAAGCCAGGAATTAAATTTGGATCCCTGGCGCTGTGAGGTAGCAGTGCTAACCACTGTGCCACCGTGCTGCCCCAGCTAGCTTTATATCATCAGCAAGCTTGGGTACATTATAGTTGGCGTCTTAATCTATACCATTAAAATAGACTAAGTGGCTGGGACAGAGCACAGATCTTTACAGAACTCCACTAGTTAACAGTCTGCCAACCTAAAAATGACCTAATTCTCTGCTTCCTGTCTGTTAACCAATTCTCCATCCATGTTTATACATTGCCTCTAACTTTGAATCTAAATGTTTTGAGAATTTCTGATCCAAACACCCTTTCAGACAGTGAGTTCCAGATTCCTACCACTGTCTGGATAAAAAGATTTCTCCTCAATTCCCCTCTTAGCCTTCTAACCTCTTAACTTAGATCAATGCCCTCTGGTTATTGACTCCTCAACTAATGGAAAAAGTGTCTTCAGGTCCACCCTATCTATGCCCCTCGTAATCTTATGCACCTGAATCGGGTATCCTCTCAACCTCCAAGGAATGCAGCCCCAGCCTCCGATCTCTTCTGCCAGCTTAGACCTTCCAGCACAGGCAGCATCTTGGTAAATCACTGCACACTCTCCAGTGCATTCGCATCCTTCCTATAATGTGGTGACCAGAACTGCATACAGTGCTCCAGTTGTGGCCTAACCAGCATGACTGAATCCTTTTGAAGGAAACTTCATCCTAACTGCCATAACTTAGCAAAGTACTCTAGAGGTTTGGGATGCTGTGGGGTTTAAATGTAATAACTGTAGACTTGTGCTGCACTGTTTTGGATGGGTGTCTTAATGGTATTCGAGAGCTTTGCCGCACTGGAGTCAGGTCTCCCATCGAGTTTCAGCACAGAAGCAGACTGCTCAGCAATATCCATTGCTCCATTTGAGCCTCCTGCAATCTCAATCCAACCCTTTCTATGTCATGCCCCTGCTGTACTTGCCCAACCTCCCACAAATATATCTAAACTGTTTGCCTAAACTACTTCCTGTGGTAGCGAGTTCCGCATTCTAACCATTCCATAAGTAGGGAAATTCCTCCTAAATTGCATGTGATATATCGGTGTCTGTTACCAGGCTTGACCCAGAAATGAAAAGTCCTCTTTGCCTATTCTGTCAAACCCATTTATAATTTTAAAGACCTCCATTACAGTTGTGTATAGTAATATTTAATGAGTTGTAGTAAGGCCCAGTAAACTGACCCCCTCGCTGACTTGCCAAATGTGCTTTCCTCATTTTTGACACGTCTTTTTAAACAAAACCAGTCTGCCCCATGGACAACATTCTTTCCTCTTCTCATTACGAATGGCATTTCCTACTTTACCACAGTGACTGCACTTCTAAAGTATTTCATAAACTGCAGAGCACTTTTGGACACCTAAGGTCATGGAAGCCACGACAGAAATGCCAGCCATGCCTTTTATTTCAATTCCCAGCTGACCCAAAATGAAATGAATTTCTACAACCTATGGTTAGTTCCTGGAGGGACGGGGATGAAGGTGAAGTGAGCTGAATTAGAGGCCTCACTCCGACACAGAATTATTAGAAATTGTCATAGTATCATATAATCCCTACAGTACAGGAGGATGATGTTTGGCCCATCAACACTGTATTGACCACAATCCCACCCAGGTCCTATTCCCGTAACCCCACACATTTACCCTGCTCAGCTGCCTGACACTATGGTCAATTTAGCATGGCCAATCCACCTAACCTGGACATCTTTGGACCATGGGAGGAAACCGGAGCACTCAGAGGAAACCCATGCAGATACGGGGAGAATGTGCAAACCTCACACAGACAGTGACCCCCCCCCGAGGCCGGAATTGAGCCTGGGTCCCTGGCGCTGTTAGGCAGCAGTGCTAACCACTGTGCCGTCACGTTGATTCACTAGTAAGTCTCCTCCGAGAGTGGAACTAAAGACCATTTTGAGGGTAAAGCAGAAAGGATTCCTGGCAAATGATGTTTGCTGTGTGCCACATGTCACTTTGTCTTGTGCTGTTCCAGACAGATAGATAACAACTTTCTCTGCCATATTCAACATAAAATACCCTAAGTTGCTTGATTAAAATATCCTAAGGAGCATTATTAAAGAAAGTGTGACAGGAGTCAGGTGAGGCAATGTCGGGTCAGGTGACCAAAAGCTTGATCAAAGTGCTTGGTTTTGAGGGGTGTCTTAAAGAAGGAAAGCGAGGTAGAGGGGCTCAGAGAAGGACTTCCAGAGCCTGAGGCCCAGACAACTGAAGACACGGCCGCCAGTGGTGGTGGAGCGATTAAAGATGGGGGGGGTGGGGGGGTTGCTGAGGAGGCCAGAATTAGAGGAGCGCAGAGATCTCCAAGGGTTGTGGGGCTGGAGGAGATTAGAGATAGGGAGGAGTGAGGCTGTGAAGGGATTTAAAAACAAGATGACATTGTTTGACTGGGAGCTAGTGTAGAGGTCAGTGAGTGCAGAGGTGATAGGGGAATGGGGCTCGCTATGAGTTAAGACACGGACAGGAGAGTTTCAGATGACCTCCAGTTTAATGATGGTGGAATGTGGGAAACCAGCCAGGCGTGCATTGGAGCAGAGGTAACAAAGAGCTGAATAAGGGTTTCAGTAGCAGATGAGCTGAGATGGGTGAAGTTAGGTGATTGAATCTCGCCTGCAAACTCAGACAGTACATTCCAAACCATAATCACTTGCTGTGTGAGAATGTTTTTCCTCAAGTCACCTTTTCTTCTTTTGTTAATTTTAAATCTCATTTTCGATCCTTTCATGAATTGGAACAATTTCTTCCTATCTAATCTATTCAGACCCATCGTGATTTTGAAAACCTCTTATCAAATCTCCTTTCAACCTTCACTTCTCCAAGTAAAACAGTCCTAACTTACCCAGTCTACCTTCATAACAGAAGTTCCCGGAACAGTTCTCGTGAATCGTTTCTGCACCCTCTCCAATGTCTTCACATCTTTCCTAAAGTGCAGCACCCAGAACTGGACAAAATACTCCAGCTGAGCCCAAACGATTGACTTATACAAGTTCAACATAACCTCCTTGCTTTTGTATTCTATGTCCCTATGAATAAAGCTCAGGATACCGTGTGATTTATTAACTGCTCTCAATCTGTCCTGCAAGCTTTAATGACTTGTGTACATGTACAATGAGGTCCCTCTGCTCATACACCCATTTTAGAATTATACCCTTTATTTTGTACCGTCTATGTTGAGTCGTAGAATCATCTAAAGTGCAGAAGAAGGCCAATCGAGTCTGCACCCACTCTCCGACAGAGAGAGTGGGTGCATCCCACCAAACCCCATAACCCCACACATTTACCCCCTAATCGCCCTAACCTACACATCAAAGGGGCAATTTACCATGGCCAATCCACCTAATGTGCACGTCTTTGGATTGTGGGAGGAAATTGGAGCAAGTGGAGGAAACCCACACAGACACGGGGAGAATGTGCTGACTCCGCTCAGACAGTGACCCAAGCTGGGAATTGAACCCAGGTTCCTGGCGCTGAGAAGCAGCAGCGCTAACCACTGTGCCACCGTGCTGCCCAAAATTGGGTGGCACAGTTTTCTTCCAATCAAAATTTATCACTTCACGTTTCTCCGAATTGAACTCCATCTTGCACCTCTCCTCCCATTCCATCAACTTGCCCCTGTCCTTATGAAGTTCTGCACTCCTCCCAGTTTACAGTGCTTTTGAGTTTCATATCATCTCCAAACTTTGAAATTATGCCCTGTACGCCAAGGTCTGCGTCATTAATATACAGTCAAGAGAGGTGGTGGTGAGGTAGAGCTGAGTGCTGCGTGTGAAAAATAATCCTATGTTTTCAGATCATGTCACCAAGAGGCAGTGGATGAGAAATAGGAGGGGGCAATGGTAGATCCTTGGGGAACACCAGTGATAATGGTTGGGGAGCAGTAAGAGAAGCAAGTAAAAGGGCGTGAATGTACCCCAATCCATCACGCAAACCAGCCTCCCATCCATTGACTCCGTCTACACTTCCCATTGCCTTGGCAAAGCAGCCAGCAGCCCGGACATTCTCTCTTCCACCCTCTTTCTTCAGGAAAAAGATACAAAAGTCTGAGGTCACGTACCAACCGACTCAAGAACAGCTGCTTCCCTGCTGCTGTCAATTTTGAATGGACCTACTCTGCATTAAGTTGATCTTTCTCTATACCCTAGCTATTACTGTAACACTACATTCTGCACTCTCTTATTTTCTTCTCTATGAACGGTATGCTTTGTCTGTATAGCGCGCAAGAAACAATACTTTTCATTGTATGTTAATACATGTGACAATAAATCAAATCAAAGTAATTCTCTGTCTCAAAAAATTAGATAATTAAGGATGGAACCAAGCGAGACCAGTCCTGTTCAGCTTTGGAGAGGTGTTGGAGGGGGATGGCATGGGCGACTCCGTCAAAAACTCCAGGCAGGTCAAGAAAGATGAGGGAAGTTAAGCTTTGTCCCAGTCACACTGATAGATACTGACGAACCCTCGAGGGCTAAGATGGGAAAGTGGAATTGATGCAGAACATCAACCACGATCTTACTGAATGGCAGGCGGAACGGGACTGAGGGGCTGCATGGCCTCTGCTTCCTACTTATTACCTTAAAGATTTTCTGCATTGCTGCAGAAAAGTTTAAATTTACCACCTTTCATAAAGCAAGGATTTTGAATCAAATATCTTCAGTTAGGGTTCTCTCTGCTGCATGGTTATTTGCCTTATTATGCAGACTCACATCTTGGTGTGTTACACGCCAGAAATGTCCCAGGTCCAATCTCAGCAGGAAGGTAGGTAGGAGAGCAGCCTTGTCACCCCCAGCCCCCCAACACCGATCTGGCATCACAAAGTGGCAAATGTGGCTGAGCTTTTTATTTTGCTAACTTTGTCTGATTGAAAGTATTTCACTCTGTGCAGTTGTTTGATTTGATTTATTATTGTCAAATGTATTAGTATACAGTGAAAAGTATTGTTTCTTGCGCATTACACAGACAAAGCATACCATTCACAGAGAAGGAAAGGAGAGAGTGCAGAATGTAGTGTTACAGTCATAGCTAGGGTGTAGAGAAATATCAACTTAATGCAAGGTAGGTCCATTCAAAAGTCTGCCAGTAGCGGGGGAGAAGCTGTTCTTGAGTTGGTTGGTACGTGTCCTCAGACTTTAGCATCTTTTTCCTGGTGGAAGAGAGAATATCCAGGGCTGAGAATTATAAGGCAGTTATGAAGGAGTGTATTTTACATTTAAGAAAAAACAGCAGGCATAGGAACTTAAGAAATAGGAGTACGGCTATAATGAGATCATGGGTGGCCCTGTATCTCAGTTGGTTTTAAATCAGTTGGTTGAATGGACCGTCCCACTGTTTTTTAGTTTATTAGTGTCATAAGTAGGCTTACATTAACACCGCAATGAAGTTACTGTGTAAATGCCCTAGACGCCACACTCTGGATACACTGAGCAAGAATTTAGCATGGCCAATGCATCTAACCAGCACATCTTTCGGACAGTGGGAGGAAACCAGAGCACCCGGAGGAAACCCACGCAGACATGAGGAGAATGTGCAGACTCCGCACAGACAGTGACCCAAGCCGGGAATTGAACCCGGGTCCCTGGCGCTGTGAGGCAGCAGTGCTAGCCACTGTGCCACCATGCCGCCCCATTGAATTGTAATCCTACATAATATGAAAGTGTTGCATGTATATGGAGGCATTCTGGGTAAACTTGTATTTGGATAACCCTTTCCCATAATATTTAAAAGACTCCCATCCCTTGAAAAAGGCTGAACTCCTCTGGGGCCTAGCATCAGCGTTGATAACCGCAGGTATACCTGAAGATCTTTGTTGTCCTCTGTGCCCACCTCCTTGGTGACAGGGCCTGCCCGCTTGGCACTGTGCATGCAATGGCCACACTCCGCTTCCTCAGTGTCCAAAAATCTGCGACAAAGCGAGAGCATTGTGCTTTGACATGTTTATGTCTGAATGCATCCTGTAATCTGCCTCGTCCCATCTCATCCCAGTCTGCTTCCAGGTTGAATAAAAGCAACAGAAAAGGCAGTTGGCTTTTGTTGTCATTGCCCACACTGAGGGGGAAATGGCCAGTATCTAGCAGGTGGGCAGCAGTGTCTGGGAACAGTCTTTATTCCCCTTGCTCAAACTGGCAAGGGATGAGAGAAAGCAGAAATACTTTATCACTTGTTTTTAACCTTTTCCATTAGATGTTTTCAGTTTTACATTTTCCACAAAATGCAACAAATCCCCAATTTGATACAAGTAATTCCAATGATTACTGCAATTGGCATCTCCCGTCATACAGATAAAGAAAGGATACAGAGTGGGGGATCACAGGATGCAACCATGAGCACATGGCCCTGTGATGCACACCCTCCTCCACAGGATAACAGAGACAGAACTACACAATATACGGGATCCCTTGTGAGATAATATACAACAACCAAGGCCTACTTTAACATCCCAGGACCTCCAAGCAATGAAAGGATAACCCAGAAAAAGGGGAACCTCAGCTTCTCGATACACAATGTGGCATGTGAATCTACGCTGTCGTGTACAGGAATCAGTAAGCCACGGATTCATACACCTCACCTAGGCTCACAACAAACTTCCCTCCTCACCAACCATATTAGAGGCACCAATCACCGGAAAACTTAAACCATTTTCCACCAAGGAAACGCCACGAATAAGAAGAAGAATCATCATCAAGACACCCAGCAACAGATTATCTCGGGGAGAGATACAACCCTCCGCCTCCTGACAAGGTATGGGAAACTCTTCAGGGTTAGCCATAACAGATCAGAGCCTTTATCAACGGCCAACCTACCTGAATGAAGGAAGAAAGCCCCAGAAGGGAGGAGAATCCGGATTATCCAATAGAAGCCAGACGTTTTTCCATGATAACTTTTGCGGGAAGGATATTCAGAACAGCACAACCTCACAAGGAACAGGACACTAACCCACAGAGGAACCCAAACCTCGAGGACAGAAGTCTCCATATAAGACACTGATAGGAGACAACTTACTCCTCCAACCAGCCTGATCGCCAACCAAAGAAAGACTCCACCAATGCTGACCTGAAACCCTCACACTCACACTCGGGTCCCGCAACCAACAGGACACTACATCCCCAGAAGAACCAAGTCTCCGAAGAGAGATCAGTTCAGAAGCTCCTAAAAGGCAACAAACGTTCTTGGGGATGGTAACCTACTCCCCGCCCTACATACCCTCCACCTGACCTGGTTAATTACTGGAGCTACTACTGCCCTAGCATGCTTAACGACACCCTAAAATAGGGACCAACAAGCCACGAATACTCTCATCACTCCTATGTATTGAACAAAGGAAACTATCCCTGTCTCTAGGTACCCCAAAAGGACCACTTAGACCCCGCTATCAATGAGATTCAACCCATGTCCCCCCCATCAGAGAAACTCCAACAACTGGATAATATGCTCACCCTTATTTCATGGACCAAGCAATCAAACAACCACTGCTCCCACAGCCAAACCAAAATAGAAGATCAGACTAACAAGGCTAGCCATCCAAGGATAAATCATCTATGTCCGTGTGTGCAGAACATAATTCCCCCACTCCAACAACACCAAGGACGCCAACGACAAAAAAGTGGCCCAGCCTTTTCCAGGTTATATGATCTGTCAGTAATTTCTCAGGAAGCAAGCAAGGATTCCCTAATCCCAAGATAACAAAAATACAAAAGGGAAATGTGACCTCAATAGTTCCAACGGGGGACTTTCCTCACCCACAACAAGGATTTATAAGGACATACCAACTATCACTACACCAAACCACCCACCCACAACCCTGCTGTGGCAGTATTCATCTAAAAAGTAAAGTGGAAGGTACTAAATATAATACTTCCTCAGTGTAATACAATTAAACTATGGCCTCCCTCGTTCCACTGTCTGAGCACACTGATGGACAAAATCAAAATAGACCATCCTGATTTTCGGAATGTAACAGGATAGCAGGCAACAAACAGCTCTTGTGAATCATAGAAACCCTACAGTACAGAAAGAGGCCATTTGGCCCATCGAGTCTGCACCGACCACAATCCCACCCAGGCCCTACCCCCATATCCCTATATATTTACCCACTAATCCCTCTAACCTACACATCTCAGGACACTAAGGGGCAATTTTTAGCATGGCCAATCAACCTAACCCGCACATCTTTGGACTGTGGGAGGAAACCGGAGCACCCGGAGGAAACCCACGCAGACACGAGGAGAATGTGCAAACTCCACACAGACAGTGACCCGAGCCGGGAATCGAACCCGGATCCCTGGAGCTGTGAAGCAGCAGTGCTAACCACTGTGCTCAGGATAAGAGACACAATTGCAAAATCAGGACTAAAGTTTATTTATTAGTGTCACAAATTGGCTTACATTAACACAGCAATGAAGTTACTGTGAAAATGCCCTAGTCGCCACACTCCAGTGCCTGTTCGGGTACACTGAGGGAGAATTTAACATGGCCAATGCACCCTAACCAGCACGTCTTTTGGACTGTGGGAGGAAACCGAAGTACCCGAAGGAAACCCATGCAGACACGGGGAGAACATGCAAACTTCATGCAGACAGTGACTCAAGCCGGGAATCGAACCAGGGTCCCTGGAGCTGTGAGGCACCAGTACTAACCACTGCGCCACCGTGCTGTGTTCCTTTTGAGATTATGATCTGAATGGAACAAAGTTCAGGATTAATGATGAACTGCAGGATAATATAATCATCCACGGAGCTTGGAAAAACCAAAGTCATGGCAGGATCATTGAGCAACATCCAGGATCCACCCAGAGTTTCACCAAAGGCTCTGCACGTCCGCCACCTCTTGTCACAAAGCCCCAGTAAAGAAAAGTCTAGGCCCTGGCGGGTGGCAAGGACCTGAGACTTCCGGCCGCCTCCAATCCTTCTCGACCAAGACCGTGGACAAGACATCATAAGACCAGTGGTCGGAGTCTTCATCTGACCCCACGCCTCAAAGACCGATACAATGTCCTTCATTGAGCACCCAGCCCCACATCGAGATTGTGAAAGCATGGCCACCAATTCTCATTCGGCCAAGAAGTTTTCCTTGGCAGCCCTCGGGAAATCGGGCCCACGGATGTTCCTTCTCCAAGTCACCCAGAATGTAGGACACTCCATGCAGCAGGATTTCCAAGAACTGAAGGTGAGCGTCCACAGAGGAAGCTGTCCCCTCCATTGACCAGATTCTCCGCTTCATCCATTCTCTTTCAGATACCTCGCAGTTCATCAAAACGAAACCGGCGTCCGCGCCTACACTCATAATGGTGGCCATCATCTCGATGCCAACAGCATCACCGCGGGATAGGCCTGCTCGCCAGTGACACCGCCACTGTGAACTGAGCCCCATCCCCAGCAGTCTCCAAGGATTTTCTTAACTCTGCTTCCCTTCTCCTTTAACCAGGATCATAGCACAGATTATAGACATTAGGACTGGATAATTATGGGTTGTGCGTCAGGATAAAAAAACTGATTAAAAGATGGGTAATGCCAGAGCTCACGTAAACATAGCTGTTCCTGCACATGTATCACGGGAACCCTCAATTTTAATCTCTCCAACAGATTGACAACATTGCAATGTTAAAATGAAATATTTGCCTCAACTGCATTAATTTTACTGTTCTGGTGTTTTAATGTTCTATTCTTCTCATTTCAAATATTTTTATTTTAAAATAACTACTCAGAAGGCTGGCGTATAAACTGATTTATAAGGTCAGCATCCTTCTGCCTTGTAGGACACAATGCACTATTTTGTTGAAGTGCAACAGTATGTAACTTAGTATGTGCCTTTTTAAGGCCAAATTGTAATTGTTGTTTGCTCAGCATCCTGATGGTGTTCAGAGATTCTCAGATCATCAAACGTTGAACTGGATTTCTTTTAGTCGATACTTTTTTTAAAAATCCAGTGTTTCTATAAATTGTAAAGTCTGGTTTACCTCCTTTAAATCAGTTAGAAGCTGTTTGCTTCTCTAGTCCTTAGGCCATAAAGATCAGACTGTGTACATTTTATATAATAAGCATGTTGTCACCTTTGTGTTAAACATGAGTAATGTCCACATTTGATTTATTAATTAAGTTTATAAGTCTTGACATTTATACCGTGGGGAAAAATTTTCCTGTTCAAATCAGCAATAAATTTGTTAATATAGAATCCTCACAGTGCAGGAGATGGCCATTTGGCCCATCGAGTCTGCACTGACCGCAATCCCACCCAGGTCCTGTTCCCTCGTATTTACCCTGCTAATCCACCTGACACTGGGATTAACTTTGCACGGCCAATCAGTCCAACCCGTGCATCTTTGGACTGTGGGAGGAAACCGGGGCACCCAGAGGAAACCCATGCAGACACGGGGAGAATGTGCAAGCTTCACACAGACAGTGACCCAAGGCTGGAATTGAATCCGGGTCCTGACGCTGTGAGGCAGCAGTGCTAAGCACTGTGCCACTGTGCTGCCCAGCAGTAAATAACCAGAGAAATCAACTCTTAAATAATAGCAAAATACTGTGAATACTGGAAATCTACAAATGCCGCAAAAACCCAACGGGCCTGGCAGCATTTGTGAAGCGAAACCAAGTTAACGTTTTGAGTTCCATATGATTCTTCCTCAAAACTCAAAGAAGAGGGGTCATGTATAAAGACAAAAGATTTAACTCTGTTTCTGTCTCCACAGACGCTGCGAGACCTGCTGAGTTTTCCAGCGCATTGTTTTTAAAATCGCCTCTTCATGTGTGGTAATAATTCTGTGTCTATGGTGCACTTTCTGTGTACACGTTTTTCTTTTCTCATCTGCACCCTATCCGTTATCCTGTGCGCTGCTCCTCCCCCCATACCATCTGTTCCAAGCTGATGTGTAGCTGACCTATGGGACTACAGCCATCAGCACGTTTCCCTCCCAAGTTAGGTGCCATCCTAGTTTGGAACTCTATTGTTGTTCCTTCACTGTGGCTACCAGCACTGAGGGTGCACCTACACCTCATGGACTGCAGCGGTTCAAGAAGGTGGCTCACCCACCACCATCTCGAGGGGCAATTTGATGGGCAACAGATGCTGGTGACCTCTCTGGAATGAATAATTTAAAAGAAGAATGTGGTTGTGAGGTGATTTGAGACAATCTGCGGATGTACAAAGTTGGATGGGATTGCTGGTTCCACCTTTCCCATTCTCTGCAGGCTGATGATCCATCCAAAAGACCTTTGTGCACAGCCTTAGTTCGGTGCGTGCTAAGTTTCACCCTTGTCCAACAAAAAATAAATTCTGTTGCAAAAGCTAAATACTGCACATGTTGGAAATACTCAGCAGGTCAGGCAGCATCTGTGAAGAGAGAAACAGAGTTAACGTTGATAACCTTTCGTCAGAACTGTGAAATGTAGCAGCTTTTGCAGATATAACGGGTGGGAAGGGCAGGTTTGTGATAGGGTGGCAGTCAGGTGAGATTGAATGAATGATGAGAGCGATGATGGCACAAGTGGAGATGGTGGAGTCGTGGTAATATCGCTGGTACTAATGGCTGGCTAATGCTCTTGGAGCACGGGTTCAAATCCCACCGCGTAATCTGGTGACATTTAAATTCCATTCATACATGTGGAATCTAGAGCCAGTCTCAGCAGTGGTGGTCACCAAATTATCAGTGATTGTTGTAAAAGCCCATCTGGTTCACTAATGTCCTTTAGGGAAGGAAATCTGCCGTCCTTACCTGGTCTGGCCGACATGTGACTCCAGAGCCACAGCAAAGTACTTTACTCTTCACTGCCCTTGGAAATAACCTAAGAAGGTTCAGTTTAAGGGCAATTAGCGATGGCAAGACTAACATTTGTTGCCCAATGCTGCCCACATTCCATGAAAGAATACAAACAAAGCAAAGGGGAAAATAATGAGAAAGTAATGGCATGCAAGTTGGAGGAGGGTATCACTACAGCATCAGAATGTCAATTCTGGAAGTGGATGTAGGAATTGGTAATTAAAATCTAAAACTATTGAATTGAATCTAAAGATGTGCAGGTTAGGTGGATTGGCCATGCTAAATTGTCCCTTTATGTCCAAAGGTGTATAGGTTAGGGGAATTAGCAGGGTAAATGTGGGGCTATGGGAATAGGGCCTGGAAAAGATGCTCTGTCAGAGAGTAGACTCGATGTGCCTGCACTGTTGAGATTCTGTGATTCTATTCTATGAATGTATGTTTGCCTCAAAATGGGGGACTGCATGTTTTTATTCATTTGTTTCCCCTGCCTCTAGCCCTACTTCAGCTGAAGGCAGCACTAAATCCCCTCTGTGCAACCACAGGGAATCAACTGCTATCGTACATTAACCTGCACCTACATCCCCACATTCAAGAAAAGTCACACGTAAGCTTTTACCAGTGTCGTATTCGTGGTCCCACGTGTACATCATCCTTGAATTGAGGGACAGCCACCAGCGACAAGAGGGTAGATATAATTGAGGAGTGGTCACAGCAGGGAGAGGCCACTCAGTCCGTTGTGTATGAACAAACTCTTGTAAGGTGCTGACCAGTTAGTCCCACGACCCCTGCTCTTTCCCTGGATCAGGAGATTGTTCATAAACTGGAATGCGTTGCCTGCAACGGTGGTGAAAGCAGATAGAATAGTAACTTTCAAACGGAAATCAAGAATACGCTTGAAAAGGAACAGAAATTGCAGGGTTATGGGGAACTAGCAGTGGAGTGGAGCTAATCTGGGAGCTCTTCCAAAGAGTCAGTGCAGGCACGGTGGGCTGTTCAGTTGTATGAGAAATCAATTGTACAGAAAAATCAATTGTGCATTCCATAAGAACAGTGTATCCCATGGATGGTGTAACCAGGCAGTGGGTGGAATTCCTGTTACTGTTTTACTTGGCAGTTTCAGACTGAAATCTGGGCACTGATATTTCATTAAATTTTGAGGTATTGCGTTATTGATTTAGATAATTAAATCAACTGCCCATTGTAATAGATTAAGATTAGGCCTTGTTGATAACGAGTCGTGACTATAAATGCTGTGGTATGAATTAATCCTTTTGAAGTAAACTGCCCTGTAATGTGTATTTCCTGCAGAATAAGGTCAGGGACCAAGGTGGATAATACTGTTGGAAACTCTTCAACCATCGGTCTAGTTTTAGACTCCCCAACCTTTTTCCAAAGGTAGGGGAGTCTAAAACTAGAGGGCATTGGTTTAAGGTGAGAGGGGAGAGATACAAAAGGGTCCAGAGGGGCAATTGTTTCACACACAGGGCGGTGAGTGTCTGGAACAAGCTGCCAGAGATGATAGTAGAGGCGGGTACAATTTTGTCTTTTAAAAAGCATTTAGACAGTTACATGGGTAAGATGGGTATAGGGGGATATGGGCCAAACACGGGCAATTGGGACTAGCTTAGGGGTTAAAAAGAAAGGTTGGCATGGACAAGTTGGGCCGAAGGGCCTGTTTCCATGCTGTAAACCTCTGGCTCTATGACTTCTGACCCAAAACTTGTCATCTTATATCTTGTGTATTTTATCCACGTTTTTTATGGGGTGTATAGTAAATGACTCGAGGGCAAATACCAACATGTCTTGCTTCGGCCAAGGAGATTTTCACAGTAGCTTCATCGCAGTGTTAATGTAAGCCTACTTGCGCCACAATTAATAAACTTAAAAAAAACTTTAAAGTGGGTGGACGGGTGTGTTAGAACTTCTGCGCAAGTCAACATAAGCCTATTGGCGATTTGGTTTTCTACTTTTCTGGCTATAACTGACCTTTGAAGGAACCTAATATTTCCCAAGCATTCCTTCATGCTCTCATTCTCTAGCTCCATATAATGACTTATTGCAGTTCTATACGTTGGGAAAATGTAAATTTATGGCAACTGAGTAGACTTGGTTAAAAATGTAAGGCTTGCCATAAAATGGGCCAACCACTGTAGATGTGGCCATTTTCCGACCTGGCATTTTGCATTGACTTGAGATATTTTCTAATTCTTGGTAATCCATATTTGAGTTTTGATGTTGCGTTCTAATCAGGCTAGCTGAAATGTATGTGTAATATAATCTGTAAAAACAGATTCAGAAGATCAATGCCATTAATATTCTTTGTATTCCCTGTAATTTCTGATTGGGCCTGTCTGATGCCGCTGGATTTGGGCAATAGCCCTTCAGTGCTTCTCCCAGTGACTCCACAGTGACGGACAGCAGGCTATGCAACCATGAATGACCTTATGGTTGAGTCTGTTGTTGCCAACATCTGAGTTCTGCATATACACATGACAACATAAGAAATCAGTGCAAGAGTTGGCTATTCTGCCCCTCGAGCATGCTCCACCATTCAACAAGACCATGGCTGATTTGATTGTGGCCTTACCTCCACTTTCCTGCTGCCCCCTTTTACCCTCAACTCCCTTATTAATCAGAAATCTGTCTAACTCAGCCTTGAATTCAGTGACCCAGCCTCAAGTGGCACGGTGGCACAGTGGTTAGCACTGCTGCCTCACAGTGCCAGGGACCCAGGTTCAATTCCCGGCTTGGGTGACTGTGTGGAGTCTGCATGTTCTTCCCGTGTCTGTGTGGATTTCCTCTGGATGCTCTAGTTTCCTCCCACAGTCCAAAGATGTACGGGTTAGGTAGATTGGCCATGCTAAATTGCTCCTTAGTGTCAGGGTGACTAGCTAGGGTAAATGCATGGGGTTATGGGGATAGGGTCTGGGTGGGATTGTGGTCGATGCAGACTCAATGAACTGAATGGTGTCCTTCTGCACTGTATGGTTCTATGATACTGTTCTATGTTCTCTGGGGGAAGAGAATTCCAAACACGGTGTGACGGTATACTTTCCACTTGCCTGGATGGGTGCAGCTCCAACAACACTCAAGAAACTCAACACCATCCAGGACAAAGCATCCCGCTTGATTGGCACGACATCCACAAACAACCACTCCCTCCACCACCGACATTTAGTAGCAGCAGTGTGTACTATCTACAAGATGCACTGTAGCAACTCACCAAAGATCCTTAGCGCTTTCCAAACTCACGACCACATCCATCTAGAAGGACAAGGTAGCAGATACATGGGATCACCACCACCTCCAAGTTTCCCTCCAAGCCACTCTGTCCTGACTTGGAAATATATCGCCGTTCCTTCGCAGTCGCTGGGTCAAAATTCTGGAATTCCCTCCCTAACGGCATTGTGGGTCAACCCAGCGATTCAAGAAGGCAGCTCACCACCATCTTCTCAAGGGCAACTAGGGATGGGCAATAATGCTGGCCAGCCAGCAACGTCCGTGTCCCACAAATGAATTTTAAAAATCCTCTCGAGAAGAAATTCCTCTTCGTCTTTGTCTTCAATGGGAGACCCTTTATTTTGAAACTGTGCCCCCCACCACCCGAGATTCCTCCATGAGGGGAAACATCCTCTCAGCATCTACCTTGCCAAACCCTCCCAGAATCTTATGTTTCAATCAGATCACCTCCCATTCTTCTAAGCTCCACTGAATATGGACCCAGCCTTTTTGTCCTTTCCTCACGAAACAACAACTTCATTCCAGGCATCAGCTGAATGAACCTTGTAAGTAACAAGAACACTAAATGCTGAAAAATCTCAGCGGGTAACCTTGACAGTATGTCCCTCAAGTAAGGTGATCAAGGCTGCACACAATATTCTAGGTGAGGAGAAAAGTTTTGGTTTACGCCCTCTCTAGATAAGGAGCAATGAGGGCAGTTTTGGCATCCCAGCTCCTTTATTGGCTAACTTAGCAATGACCAGGGATTGAACTCGAGAGCTTCGGGCCCATTCAGGATAGCTCCACACTGAGTTCTGCCATTACAGCTCAGACCATAGGATGGATCATGTTGCCCTTCCCATTTTGGCCAAGCACTTCTCTGCCTCAGACCGGGTATGAGAAAATAAGTTGGCATGCCCAGATCTGTTCTCGCTATATCTTGTCTTGATACAGTTGAAAAATATCTACTTATCTCCCCATGACGTTCAATGGCATTGCCACTGCTCAGTGCCCTACCATCAACATCTTGGGGTTACCAAAGATCTGTACTTATCCAAACGAACAAACTCAACACCATCGAAGAGAAAGCAACCCACTCGATTGGCACCCCATCCATCACCTTAAACATTCACTCCCTCCATAGTGGCAGCACTGTGTACTATCTATAAGATGCAGCAACTCCCCAAACCTCTTTCAATAGCACTTTCCAAACACGTGACCTCTACTACCTCATGGGACAAGGGCAACAAATGCATCGGAACAGCACCATCTGCAAGTTCCCTCCAAGTTGCTCACCATCCTGATTTGGAAATATATCGGCTCTTCCTTTATTGTCACCGGGTCAAATTCCTAAAGCTCCCTCCCTAACAGCACAGTGGGCGTACCTACACCACATGGAATGCAGTCGTTCAAGAAGGCAGCTCACCATCACCTTGAGGACAATTCCAAATAGACAACTCATCCTGGTCTAGTTGGTGATACTTGTATCCGAAGAAAGAATTTAAAATATCTTTTGTTGTAGCTGCAGAACCTATTTTCACAATTGGTGTTTGTTGTCTTTCCAGAAGGTTTCTGATTATTCTGTGGAATGATTTTGATTTGAATATTTGGTTGAGCAATACTAAATGCAGGAATAATCACAGCAAGTTTGTGTCCTGGGCAGGGAGTTACTCTAGTTTTGCCATTCTTGAATTTAGAGGGTGTGTTCTCTCATTGTAAAATTACTGAGCTTCTGTTAGCTTCCACGCAGAATCTAAATGCAATATATTTATGGTGTGTCTTTGATTTCCAGAAATCCCAGCCGAATGGGCGAGCAGGAACTGAACCATTAGAAGAGGAAATTCTTCACCCGTTTGAAAAACTAATCGTCAAACAACAACTGGATACTGAGAAGAGAACGGAGAAGGTAGGGGTGTGGGTGGGTGTACGGGATGGGATGGGATGGCTGGGATTGATCTGGACATGACACTCTTGGGCAGCTAGGGATGGCCAATAATGCAGACCTTGCCATTGATGCCCAAGAGCGAATCTTCACAGTGACACAATTGGAACAGGAGTAGATCACAGATACATTTTAGATGATAGCACAATTTTGGCAAGGGATGTGTGAGGAAGAGCCTTTTTACACAGCGAATGGGTAATTGGACTGGACTGGGGCTCGCTGCCTGTGAGGGTGGTGAAGCGGAGACGGGGAATGATTTCAAAACAAATTGGATGGACAATTGAGGGAAATAAACTTGCAGAGTTACAGGGTAGGGGAATGGGACAGATTGGATTGCTCCTTGGAGAGCTGGCATAAACTCGATAGGCCGAATGGCCCCCTTTTTGTGCAGTAAATGACTTTACGATTCTAAGTGCATAATTAAACTTAACGGTATTATTCAAAACCTGGTGGTATGGTATTGCTGAAGCCCTGAGGTGATATGTTGTATTAATATGATTGCTCAGTGTAGAGGTAAGTCTTTATTTCGTTGGGGCCCCGAAAACCTGATAACTTGTTGATGTTTTTGTTGCTTTTGGAATATGGGAAGCCTATTTTTCGGGTGCATCTTCAGATGTTGAAGATGCAGTCCCAAGTTCTATCTAGTGCCAAATGCCTAAACAACTGCTACTCCTGCACCACCACCATTTCTTACCCAGTTGTGCAGTTACCCCAATGAAGTTGCAACAACAAACAGTCCTTTCCAAAGGAACTGGGTCTCAAACATTACCACAGCTTAAGCCAGTGCTCGTTTAACTGTTTTCCCAGTTTACGGTACTCTTTTTCTCCCTTGAACAACTTCCTGAAATATTGGACTCTGTAGCTGAGTGCTAAATTCCCCTCCAAAGGAAGGAGCGAGCAGACTGCAAGCACTCTGGGAGGACAGCCAGATTTCTTTGCTTCCTTCTGTAGTCTCCCTGATATCAAACCCAACCTCATTAGGGAGATTTTAATTGCCACTGGGCAAGAATCCAATGCACCGAACTTCCTTGCACTGCGAATGGATTACAAACCTATTAGTTGGAAAAAGACTGCAGTTCTTCGAAAAATAAATCCCTGTAAAATAGCGCAAACGTGTGTTATGTTTATTGGAAAGGTCTTGGAGGGCAGGGCTACAGTGGTTCCTGCAGGCTGGCAATAGTTCCAGCTCTCTCCACGGAGTAGCTCCAAACACGCTACCTCTTCTTGTGCTGCTGCCCGTGCCCAACTATGTGTCATCTCTTCCCCGCCATCAGTGGCTCACAGAGATGTGTGGGAGACAGAGATAAATGTAAAGAAACAGCGTAATAAAAATGGAAAGGTTCAAGGTTAGTGCAGCACCGACAGAGAAAATACATACTTGAAACCGATGGCATTGATGCTTTAAGGAACATCCGGCAGTTGTGACAGGCACTATAGAAATGCAAGCTTTGCCCTTTTTTTTTTGAAGGACAAGCTTCATGCTTACATGAGGGAGAATGGAATTGAGGGCAGGGTGGGGGAAGGCGTGTATAAATACCAGCATAGATCACTTGGGCTGAATGGTCAGTGTTTGTGTTGTGGATTCTGCCTGATGGATGTAGAAAAGGGAAAGCAAATGAGAAATAAAGGCAAATTCATCAAACATCTATCACCTTCCTGACCGTTGCAATGAATTTTCGTTACGGGAGGTACACGACTGTATCCAAAGGTTGCAGAGCTAAAATTACACCCCTAATTATATAGCAAGGAGAATGGAGGCAAAATGTATATCTTGGTTCACCCTCAAAAATGAAGATATGGAGCAAATTGCTGCCTCACGGAGAAATGGAATGGACCAGTGAGTGAAGAGCAGAGGGCTAAGGCTTGGCAGTGAGGCAACAGATGAAAGAAATTAGTTCCGATTATACAGCGCCTTATGGCGGCCTCTGGGTTCTAAACGTTCTTCACAGCCAGCAGTGTAAACTCTATTATTATGTAAGTGAACACAGGAAACAATTTCTATACATCAAACAGCCCCACAAACAGCAAATGAGAGGGAATGGCCAATTATTCTGGTTTTGGCATTGGTAGCTGAGGGAGGAATGTGCCATGGGATCAGTTGCAACTTAAAGTCGGAAAGCCATTTACAGCACAGGAGGAGGCCATTTGTCCCATCGAGTTCATGCTGCCTCCCCATGGAGCAATCCAGTTAATCCCATTCCCTGCTCTATTCCCATAGTCCTCCACGTTTATTTCATACAACTGCCAATCCAATCTCCTTTTGCAATCATTGATTGCCTCTGCTATCCCTAGCATTTCTGGCCCATCCCTGGTTATCCCAAGGAGGCAGTGGAGGGAGGGCGTGGTCACTTTCTCGCACTGCGGCTGTGTGTGGGAAGAAAGCACTCCCACAATGCTTTTGGGTTTTTTTTACTTAGCTCTCAGGCTGTGGGCATCACTGGCAAAATCAGAATTTTATTGGTGGGGAGCTGGCTTCTGGACAACCTTGTGGCTTGTGAGGCCATTTGATAGGGCAGTTAAAAGTCAATCAGCTGGCAGCGTCAGAATTGAGTCAATCTAGCGCCTCCCAGCACCAGGGCTCGATTTCAGGCCTTGGGTGACCGTCTGTGTGGAGTTTGCACATTCGCCCCATGTCTGCGTGGGTTTCCTCCGGGTGCTCTGGTTTCCTTCCACAGTCCAAAGATATGCAGGTTAGATGGATTGGCCGTGCTAAATTGCCAATTAGTGTCCCAAGATGTGCAGTTAGATGAGATTAACCCTGGTAAATGTGTGGGGTTATAGATAGGGAGGGCCTGGGTAAGATAGTCTGTCAAGGAGTTGGTGCAAACCTGATGGGCCGAATTGCCTCTTCCGACCTGTAGGGATTTTATGATATTAGTCACAATGATCTGAAGCAAGGCTAGATTGAAGATTAAAGGATTAAAGAAAGTGCTCTATGATAAAGATGATGTGGGGTTAGAAACTCAGTTGCAGATAGTGTAGGGAGGGGACCAAAGATGCTGTTTTTTGTCTTCCCGATGTTTAATTGTAACTGTTGCGTGTCTGAGAGTCAGA
Source organism: Mustelus asterias (assembly GCF_964213995.1). NCBI lineage: Eukaryota > Metazoa > Chordata > Chondrichthyes > Carcharhiniformes > Triakidae > Mustelus > Mustelus asterias. The sequence continues at coordinate 8,028,526 of NC_135807.1, forward strand.
CGAGCAGACAGTTGGCTTTTTAAAGTAACCTGATAGTATTACCTTTTTTGAACTGATATCAGCTTCTTTGGGCAGCATTTCACCAGGATTCAAATTCTGAAACACCCGTGTTGGAATTTGAACCCTTGTCCTCCGGATTATTAGTCCAGTAACATAACCAGTACACTGCAGTATCCAAGCTACAGGTGCACATTGTGGGCAGATACGAACTGAAGGGATCTCCCTGTGTTTTCTTGGGTATTTCACATTGTCTCCAATGTTGTCTTTCACTAACTTGCTTCATTTACAAGATGCAGTCAAGCTTTTAAAGTGTTTCTTCTGTTTGTTTATTTCAGATGCACTGCTGAACCAAAAGTACTGAAACTATTGCAATAATTTCATGTCATGAAAACATTTTTCCCCAGGTTCAATATAGAGCCGCAATATCTGTGGGTATATGTGGGCAAAAGGAACAGTAAGGAATGTTAATAGTTAAAGGAGACTCGTGTGGAGTGTAACCACTGCATAGGTCTCTTTCTGTCCTGTTAATTCAATATACAATGGGCTGGATTTTTTTATTTCGAATAGCACAGCTACTCAAACAAATATGCAACATTTCTAAAAAGGCCACTCAATATTTATGCTTTGTAGACATAAATATAATTCAGACCTTCCATATTCACCAGCTCTGTGCAATGAGTTGGCTGTTTTTTTTAAAAAAACTGACCCTTGATCCTTTTAATAGACAAAGAAAACCAAGAAGAAGCCAAAGGCAGAACTGAAACAGCTGCAGGACGAGCCACAGAGCTGGGCTGAAGGTAAAGAACCTGATGAAGGTGGGTGATGCTAAAACATATGGTCAAGCTTTGTCCCTTTTTTGGAATTGCCCAGGATGTTAGGAAGCCTTATAATTCCCCATGGTAACACCTCAGCCAATCAGAGCAGACTTGCCAACCTACTGGCACCCTTTTCTCCTGCAATATAAGTTGCTGTGATTGTTTGAAATTTGGCACTCTTGTGTTTATCCTGATGAGTGCAAAACGAAAAACTTTGGCAACATGCCTCTATTCAGCAAAATTAAGCTTTTACGCATGGAATTCGAAGTATTCTGAATTTCTTATTAAGCAGTTTTGTTATTTGCTTGGGGATTGTCAGTGGCTAGGCCAACATTTATTCCCACAGTGGTTAGCACTGCTGCCTCACAGCACCAGAGACCTGGGCTCGATTCCCAGCTTGAGTCGCTGTCTGTGTGGAGTTTGCACGTTCTCCCCGTGTCTGCATGGGTTTCCTCCGGGTGCTCCGGTTTCCTCCCAGTCCAAAAGATGTGCTGGTTAGGTGCATTGGCCATGCTAAATTCTCCCTCAGTGTACCCGAACAGGCGCCGGAGTGTGGCAACTAGGGGATTTTCACAGTAACTTCATTGCAGTGTGAGTGTAAGCCTACTTGTGACTAACAAATAAACTTTTTAACTTTAATAAATAAATTTTAAAACTTTAAACTTTGTTTCCCAGCCCTGGTTAAGATGATGGTGAAAGCCATTGTCTCAAACATTTGCAGCCCAAAAGGTGTAGGTGCACCCACAGTGCTGTGGGAAGGAAGTTCCAGGTTTTTGAACCAGCGACAGTGGAGGAACAGAGATATAGTTCCATGTCTGAGCTAAGGTAGACTGGGAGAGCAGGCTGGCAGGTAGGATAGCTGAGGAACAGTGGAGGATTTTTAAGGAGATCCTTTTCAGTTCTCAGCAAAAATATATTCCAGCAAAAAACAAGGATTGTAAGAAAAGGGAGAACCAGCCGTGGATAACGAAGGAAATAAAGGAGAGTATTAAAATAAAAACAGCTGCGTACAGAGTGGCCAAAAATAGTGGAGAAACAAGTGATTGGGAAAAATTTAAGAAACAACAAAGAGAGACTAAGAAAGCGATAAAGAAAGGAAGGATAGACTATGAAGCTAGGCTAGCAATTAATATAAAAAATGATAGTGAAAGTTTTTATAAATATATAAAAAGGAATAGAGTGGCTAGAGTGAATGTTGGACCCTTGGAGGACGAGAGGGGGGAGTTAATAGTGGGAAATGAGGATATGGCTGAGTCTTTAAATAAGTTTTTTGTGTCGGTCTTCACGGTGGAGGACACAAATAGTTTGCCAAATATTAACGATAGAGGGTTGGCAGCAGGAGAAATACTTAATACGATTAATGTTACCAGAGAGGCAGTGCTGGGTAGACTAATGGGACTGAAGGTGGACAAGTCCCCGGGTCCGGATGGAATGCATCCCAGGGTATTGAAAGAAATGTCAGAGGTAATAGTGGATGCGTTAGTGATTATTTATCAAAACTCGTTGCATTCTGGGGTAGTGCCGGTTGATTGGAAAACGGCTAATGTTACGCCGCTGTTTAAAAAAGGAAGGAGACAAAAGGCGGGTAACTATAGGCCGGTCAGCTTAACGTCTGTAGTAGGGAAAATGCTGGAATCCATTATTAAAGAGGAGATAGCAGGGCATCTGGATAGAAATGGTTTGATCAATCAGACGCAGCATGGATTCATGAGGGGAAAGTCGTGCTTGACGAACATGTTGGATTTTTATGAAGATGTGACTAGGGCGGTTGATGGAGGAGAACCGGTGGATGCAGTGTTTTTGGATTTCCAAAAGGCGTTTGATAAGGTGCCCCATAAAAGGCTGCTGAAGAAGATTAGGGCACACGGAGTTGGGGGTAGTGTGTTAAAGTGGATTGGGGACTGGCTATCCGACAGGAAGCAAAGAGTCGGAATAAATGGGTGTTTTTCCGGTTGGAGGAAGGTAACTAGTGGCGTGCCGCAGGGACCGGTACTCGGGCCGCAACTGTTTACCATTTATATAGATGATCTGGAGGAGGGGACGGAGTGTAGGGTAACGAAGTTTGCAGACGACACAAAGATAAGTGGAAAAGTGAATCGTGTGGAGGACGGAGAAGATCTGCAGAGAGATTTGGACAGGCTGAGTGAGTGGGCGAGGATATGGCAAATGGAGTATAACGTTGATAAATGCGAGGTTATACACTTTGGAGGAAATAATAACAAATGGGATTACTATCTCAATGGAAACAAATTAAAACATGCTACCGTGCAAAGGGACCTGGGGGTCCTTGTGCATGAGACGCAAAAGCCCAGTCTGCAGGTACAACAGGTGATCAAGAAGGCAAATGGGATGTTGGCCTATATTGCGAGGGGGATAGAATATAAAAGCAGGGATGTCTTGATGCACCTGTACAGGGCATTGGTGAGGCCGCAGCTGGAATACTGTGTGCAGTATTGGTCCCCTTATATGAGGAAGGATATATTGGCATTGGAGGGAGTGCAGAGAAGGTTCACCAGGTTGATACCGGAGATGAGGGGTTTGGATTATGAGGAGAGGCTGAGGAGATTGGGTTTGTACTCGTTGGAGTTTAGAAGGATGAGGGGGGATCTTATGGAGACTTATAAGATAATGCGGGGGCTGGATAGGGTGGAGGCGGAGAGATTCTTTCCACTTAGTAAGGAAGTTAAAACTAGAGGACACAGCCTCAAAATAAAGGGGGGTCGGTTTAAGACAGAGTTGAGGAGGAACTTCTTCTCCCAGAGGGTGGTGAATCTCTGGAATTCTCTGCCCACTGAGGTGGTGGAGGCTACCTCGCTGAATATGTTTAAAGCGCGGATGGATGGATTCCTGACCGGTAAGGGAATTAAGGGTTATGGGGATCAGGCGGGTAAGTGGTACTGATCCACGTCAGATCAGCCATGATCTTATTGAATGGCGGGGCAGGCTCGAGGGGCTAGATGGCCTACTCCTGCTCCTATTTCTTATGTTCTTATGTTCTTATGTCAGCATGGTTCTAAATGGTAGAAAGATCACATTGAATAAAAATAACAGCCTTTATTTTGTACAGTTTTAATTCAAATCATCTGTTAATTTGAATTGTGAATCAACCGTGCTTCATCATAGAATCCCTACAGTGCAGAAAGAGGCCATTCGGCCCATCGAGCCTGCACTGACAGCAATCCCACCCAGGCCCTATTCCTACAACCCCACGTATTTACCCCGCTAATCCCCTGACACAAAGGGGCAATTTAGCACGGCCAACCCACCAATGCTTGTAATCATTCACTGAAGGTGAACTTTGTTAACTTTGCTGTGAATTTATTTTCCAAAAAACTTTGCTTCCTTGCTTGTGGGTGGAAAGAATCTCTGAACAACTGTAGTGCCAGGTTCCACTCCAGTGAACCGGTGCAAAAACTTAGGACAAACTAAAACTCTGACTGAGGTACCACACCGAATAAATAAATGAAAATTCTGGAATCTTCCAGTAAAGCAACTAACAACTGGTCGGTGGAAAATAATGTCACTGAAAATAACAAACACAGCATTCATAATCGAACCAGTAGGGATCCTATTCAATCGCAATCACAACGGCCCTTATCAAATTTTTTTCAATTTATTCAAATGCTGCCCCAGTCCCATCCCTAACGACCCTCCATTTCTGAGGGCAGTTGAGAGTCAACCACATTGCTGTGGCTCTGGAGTCACATGTCGGCCAAACCGGGTCAGGACAGCAGATTTCCTTCCCTAAAGGACATCAGTGAACCAGATGGGCTTTTACAACAATCGACAATGGTTTCATAGTCATCGTTAGACTTTTAATTCCAGAAGTTTTTATTGAATTCAGATCTCACCATCTGCTGTGGTGGGATTTGAACACGGGTGCCCAGGCATTACCCTGGGTTTCTGGATTATTGGTCCAGCGCAATATCGCTACGCCGCTGCCTACCCGGCCATGGTTTATTAGGCTGTTATTAAGTCATATCTTTCTGAGGTTACTGATGATTGCCATCTGGGATTACAGCAACTTTACCTTTAGATCTTTCTGGTACATACATCATCGTTTTCCTTCGATTTTAAGACCAGTGTTACTCAGCATTTTTTTTTAACAAGGGGAAAGCTGAAAGAGAGAATTTATTTAACTCCTAGCCGTTTGTACTGAACAGTTCAGAGTCTGCCTGCACTCCCTGTTTTGGACTGTGCGAGAAGGATAGCCTGTTCAATAAGGGACTGTTTGCTACTGACAATAATTGAGCCGTATTCTGGCAACCAGTGCAAGAGGAGAATTGGTTCACAAGCTGACATTTCCTGTCTGCAATATTTGCTCATCTGGTTTCTGTTACTAGTTTAGCAAAGAGGAAAAGAATGTTGCAATTTTTTTTGAAAGAGTGAAGACAACCACGTTTGCTCTAGGGAAATCTTTATCTGTCCTTGTTGCATTGATATTTTCTTACTTTCTGCCAATTTCCCTTCCCTTTCACCCTCCCCCCAACTTTTGAAATTCTGGACTCTCTGCTGGAATCCAATTCCAGAAGGCCTCACCTCACTGTGCACACAATCAAGTACATGAATCCTCTCTCTGACTTAATCCCCTCCATAGTATAAAAATCGCTTGCATTTAAAGCTTGCAGGACTTTTTCTGACCTTGGGGCATCCCTGCACACTTTACTCATTGTGCTACTCTGTAAGTGTCATCACTGTTGTAATGTAGGAAACTCTGCAGCTAACTGTTGCACTGTCGTGTCCCACAAAGCAACGCCTCTCTCAACCATTCTTCACAATAGTGACTCAGGATCTTTTACCCCCACCTGCGATGGCATTGGGGCCTTGGCTAAACATCTCATCAAAAAGACAGCTCCACTGACATGCAGCACTCCCTCACTGAGGGTCAACGGAGATGTTTGTGCTCAAGTCCTGAGACTTGAACCCACAATCTTCTGACCCTGAGGCGTGAGTGCCACCGGCTGCGATGCAGTCCAGAAGCCAGTTGTAGCACAGCCATGGCTAACTCAGCAGCAATTAAAACCCAGTGAGAGTGAATACAAAACAGTAGTTTTCTTTTTCAAGAAAGAAAACAAAGCTCTTTTCAATTGAGAAGAAAATTTAGCTGTCCCATTACCGCATTTTCCAAAATATGTTTTCAAATTGAACTCTGTGAAGATTTCTTAAAGTTTTCCTGATCATTTCAAAATAACTGACTTTTATTGAAAATATACTCTGAGCAAACAGTTTAGAATTGGCCAGCGTGGTATTTGTCCATTGAGAGGTATCATTTTCACAAAGGTGAAGGTTTTAAATGTATCTTCATATGTGAAGATTCCAGGCACACTACCCAATCCAGTTCAAAAGCAGTGGAGAATGGTTCCGCTAAGACTTGATTTGATTTATGTAATGAAAACATACATGAAAAGTATTGTTTCTTGCACACTATGCAAACAAAGCATACCATTCATAGAAAAGGAGACAGTGCAGAACGTAATGTTACAGTCATAGCTAGGATGGAGAGAAAGATCAACTTAATGCGAGGTAAGTCCATTCAAAAGTCTGACAGCAGCAGGGAAGAAGCTGTTCTTGAGTCGGTTGGTACGTGACCTCAGACTTTTGTATCCTTTTCCCGACGGAAGAAGGTGGAAGAGAGAATGTCCGGGGTACATGGGGTCCTTGATTATGCTGGTTGCTTTGCCGAGGCAGCAGGAAGTGTAGACAGAGTCAATGGACGGGAGGCTGGTTTGCGTGATGGATTGGGCTACATTCATAACCTTTTGTAGTTCCTTGTGGTCTTGGGCAGAGCAGGAGCCATACCAAGCTGTGATGCAACCAGAAAGAATGCTTTCTATGGTGCATCTGTAAAAGTTGGTCAGAGTCGTAGCTGACATGCCAAATTTCCTTACGTGGCTAGTTAAATCCTGATTGACAATAATACGGGAGGTAATATGATTTATAGCACTACCTGTTGTCGAATGTTCAATCCATTTGCTGAGGAAGTGGCAAAGGTTGATCACATTTGGGTATCTTGAAGGGGAGTTGCACTATCAGTGGGCAGAAAAATTAGTGAATTGACAAGATTTTTGTCCGAAAGTCAGTTCACCAATTTTGCTACTGCGTCTCAAAGACTATGTGGCAGAACTCTACTGCAGACATCTGACAATCGAGGAAGGGCACATCGTGCCACTGCCACTGTGCGCCTTTCGACATGCACAGTGCATGAAGCCAAACGAAGGCTTGAAGTTGAGGTATCTCCTCTCCAGGTGGAGCTGGGCAGTTTGGTGTTTGGGTTACTTGGACTTTCTCGGACATTTTCAGATGGTTCGTTTTGTCGGTAAGCGGCCAGTTGATGGTTGAGCCCTAGTACAGTAAGAAGTCTCACAACACCAGGTTAAAGTCCAACAGGTTTATTTGGTAGCAAATACCATAAGCTTTCGGAGCAATGCTCCTTCGTCAGATGGAGTGGTCTCTGTTCTCAAACAGGGCACAGACACAGAAATCAAATTACAGAATACTGATTAGAATGCAAATCTCTACAGCCAGCCAGGTCTTAAATGCACAGACAATGTGGGTGGAGGGAGCATTCAACACAGGTTAAAGAGATGTGTATTGTCTCCAGACAGTACAGCTTGTGAAATTGTGCAAGTCCAGGAGTCAAGCTGTGGGGGTTACTGATAATGTGACATAAATCCAACATCCCGCTGGCTACGACAGCGGATGAATGAACACCGCTCGACAATCACCAGGCAAGACTGTTCTCTTCCTGTGGGGGAGCACTTCAGCAGTCACGGGCATTCAGCCTTGGATCTTCAGGTAAGCGTTCTCCAAGGCGGCCTTCACGACACACGACAGCGCAGAGTCACTGAGCAGAAACTGATAGCCAAGTTTCGCACACATGAGGACGGTCTAAACCGGGATGTTGGATTTATGTCACATTATCAGTAACCCCCACAGCTTGACTCCTGGACTTGCACAATTTCACAAGCTGTACTGTCTGGAGACAATACACATCTCTTTAACCTGTGTTGAATGCTCCCTCCACCCACATTGTCTGTGCATTTAAGACCTGGCTGGCTGTAGAGATTTGCATTCTAATCAGTATTCTGTAATTTGATTTCTGTGTCTGCCCTGTTTGAGAACAGAGACCACTCCATCTGACGAAGGAGCATTGCTCCGAAAGCTTATGGTATTTGCTACCAAATAAACCTGTTGGACTTTAACCTGGTGTTGTGAGACTTCTTACTGTGCTTACCCCAGTCCAACGCCGGCATCTCCACATCATGAGCCCTAGTAAACAGGGGGATCACCACGTTTCAGAAGTTGACCATTTAGGTTGCTAATGTGTTCATGAGAGGCATTAGCATTGTGCAGGTGAATATATGTTTGTAGGAAAACAATATTAACTGGCAGGGAAAGGCTGGCTTGTCCACTGAACCTTCCCCAGAGTGGAAATGTCACTAGTTTGAATGTCAAAGGCATTTGATCTGATTTATTATTGTTGCATGTATTAGGATACAGTGAAAAGTATTGTTTCTTGTGTGCTACAGAGACAAAGCATACCGTTCATAGAAGGAGAAGGAAAGGAGAGGGTGCGATGTCATTGCCATAGATGAATTTCCCAATGGTGTTTTCGGCAGACTATTTATATACAGATTCAGAAGGAGTGGCACAATGTCTGAACCCAGAGAGCTGCCACTGATTTGCTGCCTGCAGGATCTGGTTGGTTAGCCAGGTGTACGTTGAAACATCATTCCCCCATGGCAGTAATTCGCTGAGCAGCTGGTCTCAAATGCAGCGCACTCTCCTCCTCATGGGAGCCACCTTCCATTTAACAATTCTCATATAGAATACTTCACTGCCATCAGCTTGGAAATGTTCCTTCTATTATGGCAGTAATTGTGTTATTAATTAATGTCATTCCTCTTTTGTTCCCTCCCTCCTAGTCGGGAATATTTAGTTTCCAGTTCCACCCTGACTACACCCAAGCTCCTGTTAGTGGTTAACACTGTTGCCTCACAGCGCCAGGAACCAGGGTTCAATTTCCCGGCTTGGGTCACTGTCTGTGTGGAGTTTGCGCGTTCTCCCCGTGTCTGCGTGGGTTTCCTCCGGGTGCTCCGGTTTCCTCCCACAGTCCAAAGATGTGAGGGTTAGGAGGATTAGCCATGCTAAATTGCCCCTTGGGTCAGGGGGAGTAGCTAGGATAGATGCATGGGTTTATGGGTATAGTGTCTGGGTGGGATTGTGGTCAGTGTAGACTCGATGGGCCGGATGGCCTCCTTTCGCACTGTAGGATTCTATGATCCTCTATTCCACTTGGTGCTTCAAGATTCCTGGTTTTAATTCTAATAATTTAAATGTAAAGGCTGTTGGCCTGCTCCTTTCATCTTCCCCAGGACCCTTTTCCCTTCTCCCGAACCCTTCTGTGGTACATCTCCCCTTCTATTTTCACCTGCTTTCATCTGTTATTGATATCGCTCCAGTCTGCTGTGTTAGGCCTTCTCCATCCCACCCCACCTGAGGTAACCAGTTTTGACTTCACCTCCAAGATTCCCCGGTATTGTCTTTCTCCACTGCCAGCTCCAAATATGATCCCGGTGCCCCCGCTAACCTGAAAATTTGACCAAAACTTTTCCAATTGCTAATTCAAGTTGCTCTATCTTTTGCTGCCTATCAGGCTTAACATGTGGCATAAGATTGTTCCTGAGAAAACTAACTCTGCAGTCATTTTGTGGGCTCATGTTCTTTGTGTAAGAGGCCTTTCCTTCTCCAACCAACATCATTACTTCCACAGTGGGCTGCAACAACTGGGTTCTTGCTTAACCCTTCCATCCAGGAAGTTTCAGTTGAAAGCTAAATTTAAAATTCAGCCTTCGGGGTGGCACAATGGCTCTGCTGCCTCACAGCGCCAGGGACCCGGGTTCGATTCCCGGCTTGGGTCACTGTGCGGAGTCTGCACGTTCTCCCCGTGTCCGCGTGGGTTTCCTCCGGGTGCTCCGGTTTCCTCCCACAGTCCGAAAGATGTGCTGGTTAGGGTGCATTGGCCGTGCTAAATTCTCCCTCAGTGTACCCGAACGGGTGCCGGAGTGTGGCGACTAAGGGTTTATCACAGTAACTTCATTGCAGTGTTAATGTAAGCCTACTTGTGACACCAATAAATAAACTTTCTTTAAAAAACTTTCTTTTTTAAAAAAAAAAGACCCTTAGTTATATCCAAGACATCTGAAAGGCAATATGATTCTGCCTGCACATGCCTGCTGACCCCTACTTAACCCTGATTCCCATCCTATATTCAGTAGCACAGTTGTGGTAGAACTAAGATGAATGAAAAAGTCTAATTTTGATATCCAGCTTCAAATGTGAGGGATTCCTTCCTCACTCATGTGACGAGTTTAAAAGTGGACTGTTTTTTAGTCCTTTTTTTGTAAAAAAAAACCTCTTGTAGTGGTGATGTTGCATGGAAAATAAATAGCAGCCTTTCTAACTTAAGATCTGACAATTTGTCAAAATAACTTTGTTAACTTTGAGCTACTGGGTTTATGAAATTTGATTCTGATTTATGCATCAGAGCAGAAGTAGGCCATTCAGCCCGTCACACCTGCTCCGCCATTCAACTAGACCATGGCTGACCACCTACCTCAGCGCCACTTTCCTGCACTATCCCCTTTTACCTTGATGTCGTTACATCCAGAAATCTATCCGTTTCTGTCTTGAACAAGCCGCATACACCAAGAAACATTTTGTTTAAGTATGTGATGCGAAAGGTTTTCATGCAATCCATGCACAAGTGATTTGAGTAATTTGCAATTCCCAAGACAAAGTGTACTTGTTATTTTGGGATTTGATACTCCCAATGCTCTCAGTTATATTCCTGTGAAGGTAAGTCTTTCTTTGCTAAGATGTGATAACCCGTATCTGAGTGAAATGGCTATTGTTAAAACTCTCAGCGTTGGCATTTTCTGGTATGAGTCGATTGTTGTTCAAAACGTTTACACAGGTTTGCTTCAGATTGTCTGCATTCAACAGATCATCCTTCGCTATTTCTTTCCCCTCCGATACAATCCATAGAGTAGCATCCCTACAGTGCAGAAAGAGGCCATCCGGCCCATCGATTCTGTACCGACTCGGCCAAAAAAATCCCACCTCGGCCCTCCCCTCTGCCCTATTCCCATAGTGCCACGTATTTCCCATGGCTAATCCATTTAACTTGTACATCTTTGGACATGGCCAATTCATCTGACCTACACATCTTTGGACTATGGGAGGAAGCCGGAGCACCTGGAGGAAACCCACGCAGACATGGGGAGAATGTGCAGACTCCACACAAACAGTGACCCAAAGGTCCCTGACGCTGTGAAGCAGTAGTGCTAACCCCACTGTATCTGCGCACACATCTCTCCCTTCACCTTTTGCTATTCCAAAAGAATTGTGCCCTTGGCAGCACTAGCCCTCCCATCTATCACCCAGGGCCCCTGGGTGGTTGGTTCATAAGAACATAAGAAATAGGAGCAGGAGTAGGCCATCTAGCCCCTCGAGCCTGCCCCGCCATTCAATAAGATCATGGCTGATCTGACGTGGATCAGTACCACTTACCCGCCTGATCCCCATAACCCTTAATTCCCTTACCGATCAGGAATCCATCCGCGCTTTAAACATATTCAGCGAGGTAGCCTCCACCACCTCAGTGGGCAGAGAATTCCAGAGATTCACCACCCTCTGGTTGATCTGTATGTATCATAGAAGCCATTCGGCCCATTGTGGCTGTGCCAGCTCCTTGAGAGTATCCTATTAGTCCGACTCCCATGTTCTTTCCCCTTCCTTTTCTGGTATGTATCTAATTTCCTTTTCAAAGTTACTATTGAATCTGCTTTTGGAACCCTTTCAGGCAACGCATTCCAGATCATCATAACTCGATGAGCTTTATATATTAAATTACCATTGCTCCCCCTCCACTTGTCCTCATTCTTTTGCAAAATATCTTGAATCTCTGTCCTCCAGTTATTGACCCTCCTAGCATTAGAAACAGTTTCTCTCTCAGTGGACCCGAACAGGCGTTGGAGTGTGGCGATTAGGGGATTTTCTCCCTATCAAAATACCTCATAATTTTGAGTAACTCTGAAACCCCCCCTTAACTGTCCCTGCATTACATTTCATCTGTTAGTTGTTGTCACCGACCCTGCCCTCCGAAAGTCTGCGACTGTACTCGCTACATTTCCAGGTATTTGTATCATCTGCAGGTTTGAAATTATACCCCCAGTGCTGCAGTCCAGGTCACTAATGCATATCAAAAAAGGCACTAGTTTTAACACTGAACCCGAGGAAATAGTACTGTACACGGACTGGAAAATACTCAGCATCTCCAATGGGTGCAGTGATTTCTCTGACATTCCAGTGCAATGTCAGTCAGGATGGTGTATTCACCTCTCAGGAATGAGACTTAACCTCACAGCCTGCTGACTCAGAGGCAATGGTGCTACCCACTGAGCCAAGCCTGTCAGCTGTTCAGCTCAGTAATTCCTTTTTGCCCTCGGCTGTATTACTCAACCTAGTAAGAAGTTTAACAACACCAGGTTAAAGTCCAACAGGTTTATTTGGTAGCAAAAGCCACACAAGCTTTCGAGGCTCTAAGCCCCTTCTTCAGGTGAGTGGGAATTCTGTTCACAAACAGAACTTATAAAGACACAGACTCAATTTACATGAATAATGGTTGGAATGCGAATACTTACAACTAATCCAGTCTTTAAGAAACAAAACAATGGGAGTGGAGAGAGCATCAAGACAGGCTAAAAAGATGTGTATTGTCTCCAGACAAGACAGCCAGTGAAACTCTGCAGGTCCACGCAACTGTGGGAGTTACAAATAGTGTGACATAAACCCAATATCCCGGTTGAGGCCGTCCTTGTGTGTGCGGAACTTGGCTATCAGTTTCTGCTCAGCGACTCTGCGCTGTCGTGTGTCGCGAAGGCCGCCTTGGAGAACGCTTACCCGAATATCAGAGGCCGAATGCCCGTGACCGCTGAAGTGCTCCCCAACAGGAAGAGAACAGTCTTGCCTGGTGATTGTCGAGCGGTGTTCATTCATCCGTTGTCACAGCGTCTGCATAGTTTCCCCAATGTACCATGCCTCGGGACATCCTTTCTTGCAGCGTATCACCGCTGAACACCGCTCGACAATCACCAGGCAAGACTGTTCTCTTCCTGTTGGGGAGCACTTCAGCGGTCACGGGCATTCGGCCTCTGATATTCGGGTAAGCGTTCTCCAAGGCGGCCTTCGCGACACACGACAGCGCAGAGTCGCTGAGCAGAAACTGATAGCCAAGTTCCGCACACACAAGGACGGCCTCAACCGGGATATTGGGTTTATGTCACACTATTTGTAACTCCCACAGTTGCGTGGACCTGCAGAGTTTCACTGGCTGTCTTGTCTGGAGACAATACACATCTTTTTAGCCTGTCTTGATGCTCTCTCCACTCCCATTGTTTTGTTTCTTAAAGACTGGATTAGTTGTAAGTATTCGCATTCCAACCATTATTCATGTAAATTGAGTCTGTGTCTTTATAAGTTCTGTTTGTGAACAGAATTCCCACTCACCTGAAGAAGGGGCTTAGAGCCTCGAAAGCTTGTGTGGCTTTTGCTACCAAATAAACCTGTTGGACTTTAACCTGGTGTTGTTAAACTTCTTACTGTGTTTACCCCAGTCCAACGCCGGCATCTCCACATCATTACTCAACCTAGGCAGTGGTTCTTACATTTTATCTTCCATATCTCTCTAAAAACTTACCACCACACAATCACTTCCTCCATCCTGCCGGTACAAGATTTTTCGCAACACTCTGACAACTTACTGTTGTTTAATTTGATTTATTATTGTCACATGTATTAGTATACAGTGAAAAGTATTGTTTCTTGCACGCTATAAAGACGAAGCATACCGTTCATAGAGAAGGAGAGAGTGCAGAACGTAGTGTTGCAGTCATAACTAGGATGTAGAGAAAGATCAACTTAATATGAGGAAGGTCCATTCAAAAGTCTTGTCCAAGTTCTAGTAACGACAGAGTCATAGATTTTTATAATATGGAAACAGGCCCTTCAGCCCAACTTGTCCATACAGCCTAGCTTTTAACCATCAAGCCAGTCCCAATTGCCCGCTTTTGGCCCATATCCCTCTATACCGATCTTACCCATGTAACTGTCTAAATGCTTTTCAAAAGACAAAATTGTACCCGCCTCTGCTATTATCTCTGGCAGTTCGTTCCAGACACTCACCACCCTCTGAATGAAAAGAATGCTGTTTTGTATCGCTCCCCTCAACTTAAACCTATGCCCTCCAGTTTTAGACTCCCCTAGCTTTGGAAAAAGAATCTGTATTGACCACCTTGCCATAAGCAGCAATTCACAAGGTCCGCCAGTTATTAATCAATTCACCAGTTATTAATCAGTTTAAAAATACGTGTTGATTCTTTTTATTTTGGTGCATATTCTGCAAGGGAGTGCAGAACTGACAATTTTTCAATCCAGTATTTCAGACTGGACAGCGAATTAACTGATTGGATCAATGCAGTTAAATAATTGCATTCAAACACATGATAAAAGAACTTTTCTGCTTTCAGCTAGCTTGGCTTTGGAAATTGAGTCTGATACCTGAAACTTGAGGTTAGACAGATTGGCCACGCTAAATTAGCTCTTAGTGTCCAAAGATAGGTGGACTAGCCACGGTAAATTGCCCCTTAGCATCCTGTCAGATATAGGTTAGGTGGATTAGCTATGGTAAATATGCAGGTTTACGGGGAGAGTGTGGGGAGTGAGCCTGGGTGGGATGTTCTTTCGGAAGATGGTGCAGCCCCAATGGGCCGAATGGCCTCCTTTTGCACTGTAGGGATTCTATGATTCAATGATTTAGGCTTACTACATGAGAAATTTTAGGTAAATTGTAAATTTAAAGAGTATCATCATAGCAGCATTAGAGTTGCACAACGTGTAAGGAGGTCCATTGCAACCAATGCCTCAGTGTGGTTCACCGAGTCCCATTTCTCCACACAATCGTGCAATGAGACACTATGAAAGGGAAATCATTTGGCCCCTTTTGTATGTGTTGACTCTGCGAATAAGCAGTCCAGTTAGTCCCACATTCCCTGTCCTTTCCCCATGGCAAGTCCATTTTTCCCTTTCAAGTATTTATCTGATTCTCTTTTGAGATATGTCTGCACTTTCCGCTGCCTCGGAAAAGCAGCCGGCATAATTAAGGACCCCACGCACCCCGGACATTCTCTCTTCCACCTCCTTCCGTCGGGAAAAAGATACAAAAGTCTGAGGTCACGTATCAACCCGACACAAGAATAGCTTCTTCCCTGCTGCTGTCAGACTTTTGAATGGACCTACCTCACATTAAGCTGATCTTTCCTAGCTATAACTGCAGCACTACATTCTTCACTCTCTCGTTTCCTTCTCTATGAACGGTATGTTTTGTCTGTATAACGCGCAAGAAACAATACTTTTCACTCTATGTTAATACATGTGACAATAATAAATCAATCAAAAAGAGAGTTGTTTATATTTTTTAAGTACTTTTTTTTCTCAAATATTTATCCAAAGTTTCGTTTTGGTTCTTTTACAGGGGCATGGGAAACCAAAATCAGTAGCCGGGAAAAACGACAACAGCGCAGACGCGATAAAGGCATCAATGAAACTTCCTCTGTGGATTCTAGTCTGCCCGCAGTTGGATCGGAAGCTGTTTCTGCGCAGCAACATACGGTAGCCTCAGCTGGGCTGGGCCCTCGGAAGACCAAAGGAGCAGAAACTGCAGGTTGGTCAGTAAAGGGAGGACTTAAATACAATGGATGGAAATTCTACAATGCAGGAAAATTATCCGGCACTCCTAGTTGGTGATGAATTAATAGCATTGGGCACAAAGTTCAGTGCCATATTGTGTTGTAATAACATTTTCTTATGAGCCTGTGCCACACTCCCAGAAAACAGTGTCTCGAGAATCTTCATTTCTAGTTGTATTTAGTTTTAAAAGACAAAAGACTTGATTTTCTGCAGATCCTTTCATGACCCCAGCACTTTATAACCTATCAATTACTTTTGAAATCGAGTTATTTGCAATGTAGGGAATGTGGCAGCCAATCTGTGTGTAGCAAGCTCCCCACAAATGACAAGAGTCAGAACAGATGATCTGCTTAGTGATCAAGGGATAGACACTGGCCAGAGCACTGGGGATAACTCCCTTGCTCATTCTTTGTAATATTGCCATTTTATGTGCACCTGAGACAGTAGAACATCACATCTGAAAGACGGTGTCTCCGACAGTGCAGGGCTCCCTCCGTACTGTACTTGGGCAAGTCAGCTTAGATTTTTGTTTTCAAGGCTTTGGAGCTGGGGGCAGGGGTGCTACGAAGCCACAACTGACACTTATTTGCGAAGAAGAGCTTAAATTGTTTCCATTTATGAAGATAATTTACTTATCTTAATATTCATAACCAACAGTCAGCCATTGCCAATAAAAAGGAGTTTGGTCAATTAGACCGCTTGTTATTCAGACCTAAAATTGCCATCAGCGTATAACTCAAAACCTCTGCAGAAGAGGATTAATTTACTTGGATTCTTACTATTAATATGTGCAACTAATTTTGGAATTATTTTTTGGTATCAATCAACTTGATGTTGGTTTCAGTTGTAAAATGCATTTTAAATGTCTCTTCTGGCGCAACAAATGATGGTAAACACAGCCACTACTTCAGACCAGGTCAAATCTCTGACGCTGAATAAGGCTCGTTGATGTGTATTCTTTTTTTTCCCTTTTTCTTCAAAGTTGCTGCCGGGTGGGGTGAACAGCTAACAGTGAATGGAGGAGGCTGGTGTGATGTCCCAGCGAAACTGTCCACTCAGATTAATGCAGCTAAAGATGAAAAATGGCGACAAATCCCAGTATTGGCAAATGCAAAAAGAAGCCCGGACCAGCCTGCCTGGGGCCAGGATGGCAGTGAAACCAATGCAGGGGGAAAAGAATGGGCAGTACCCTTAGTCGATAAGACTTGGAGTGAGCATGCACTTTTCCCCAGCATTGGTGAGTCTTGAATCATGTGTCTCTTAATTGAAAGTACTGAAATTAAACGTGAGAGAAATTGAAATAATTTCCTTTTAATACAGTTGAAGATTTTTGGTGTGCCTGTGTGTCTCTCAAAGTAACCTCTTGATGGCTTTGTCAGTAAATGTTGCAACTGGTTATAAAGAACAAAGGGTTCCCGGACTCGGTTCCTCATCATTTGAGCTCAGCCAGTATAGTACTTTGGGCAGCAGAAGAGTATTGAGCACCCTGGGGTTAGAGAGAGGAAATGTGAGTCACAGTTTAATGTTGAGAAATGTGGAGATTGGGTCAAGTTTACTGTGCTGCTCTCCACTGAGGCTGTCTTGTTATCTTGGACCCTAATGTAGTAAGAGCCACAGCTCTCAGTCACTTGGGAGCTGCCCTACACACTCACGTTGGAAAACACGCAAGCATTAATATTCAATTTCTGCTTCTTGTTTGCAATGTTAAAGACTAACCCAAATTGGCTATAATTTTAAGTCTGACTGCATAGATTAAAACAAATTTAGTGTTTTGTGTAAAAGATTGGGCAGCACAGTGGCACAGTGGTTAGCACTGCTGCCTCACAGCGCCAGGGATCTGGGTTTGATTCCTGGCTTATCTGTGCAGAGTTTGCACATTCTCCCCATGTCTGCGTGGGTTTCCTCCGGGTGCTCTGGTTTCCTCCCACAGTCCGAAAGACGTGCTGGTTAGGTGCATTTACCCGAACAGGCGTCGGAGTGTGGCGACTAGGGGAATTTCACAGTAACTTCAGTGCAGTGTAAGCCTCACTTGTGACTAATAAATAAACTTTAGATTACCAAAAGAAATCCTTTACTATTAATGTAACCAAACATGAAAAACTGAATAATGAATGGAGGGTCGCGAATGAGCAAGTTACTCTGTAGGGGGTCGAAGATTTCAAAATCAAAAACTCTCAAACTTTGTTCCTGTTTCGGTTCAAGCCTTTTGAACATAGCTTGGGAATTACTTTGAAGTTCTTCCAGTACAATTTGGGATATGTGAATCTAGTAATTAATTTTATTAGCATCCCCATCATATTTAAGTAGGCTGCTAAACATTGACTTTGTTTCTAGATATCTTGGCTCCTGTTGGCACGTACATAACAGTAGCCCAGTCAACACCAAGGAAATACAAGATGCAGCGAACTATTTGAAGTTGTG
Source organism: Mustelus asterias (assembly GCF_964213995.1). Classification (NCBI taxonomy): domain Eukaryota; kingdom Metazoa; phylum Chordata; class Chondrichthyes; order Carcharhiniformes; family Triakidae; genus Mustelus; species Mustelus asterias. The sequence continues at coordinate 8,046,570 of NC_135807.1, forward strand.
TTTGTAGTCAGTTTGTTCATTCTTGTACTCTCCTATCACATTTTTAGCCCAATAATATAGAAACAGAGGAACTTGCAAGAACATCCCATTTGATCCATTCAATGCTTCTAAAGAGCAACCGTGCATTGTCCAATTCCATAAGATATTGGAGCAGAATTAGGCCATTTGGCCCATTGAGTCTGCTCCACCATTCAATCATAACTATAAGTTTCTGAACCCCATTCTCCTGCCTTTTCCCCGTGACTTTTGACCCCCATACCAATCAAGAACCTATCTATCTCTGGGTTAAGTGCACTCAATTACCGGGTCTCCACAGCCTTCTGTGGCAATTAATTCCATTGATTCACCGCCCAAGATGTGTACAAAATCATAAATAAAGCAGAAAAATTTGTTGTACATCCTTAATTGCCCTTTCAGAGGGCAGTTGAGAGTGAATCACATTGCTGTGGGTCTGAAATCACACGGCCAGACTGGGTGAAGGATGGCAGACTTCTTTCTCAAAGGGCACTGGTGAACAAGATGGTCTTTAATGACAATCAGTGGTCACTGTCACTGGGACGAGCTGTATATTCTAGACTTATTAATGAATTTAAATTCCACCAGCTGACATGGAGGGGTTTGAACCATGCCCCAAGACCATTAAACGGGGCCTTTAGATTACAAGCCCAGTAATATTACCACTGCACCACCATCTCCCCTTTCAGCACGTGTCCTTTACCTGCTTTTCTGTAAAGGGACAGTGAAGCCCTGCATAAATTAGAAACTGTTGGAAATGCTCAGCAGGCCTGGCAGCATCGGTGAAGAGAAAAGCAGAGTTAGTTAGTCCTGTGACCTTTCATCAGAACACTCTGCACTTGGGTTCTATCCTGCAGGCTAAGGTTAGAAACTTTGGATATATAGCATATAGTGGGCGAGGTTTCCTATCCCACATTTTTCTATTTGTATAGAAAATAAACTCTTCTGGTTAAAAGACGAATTATTTTTGCGTTTCGTGACTTTAAAGATATTATTATGTTTGAAATTGGAAATATGCAATCTGCTATTTAAAAACTTGGGAGTTGGAAAAAGAAACTGAGTGCTTAATAGATTTTAACTATTTTAAGAAAAAAAGTAGCGCTTGCAAGTCTGGCTTCTATTTTGGTGCCTCCAAATTGACTTGGATCATCTTTCGCTTCAGATTTGGACCATTTTAGAAGCTTCAGCAGAGACCAGGCTGCTTGCATAGCCCAGGATTTTCTGTTGTCCAGGAGAGAACTTGCTGACTGGGGTGGGGAGTGGAATTAAACTGACTCCTTCAGCGTTTTGTGGCTAGGCAGAAAATTCCTAGGGCTGGCAGTACAATTTTACAGAGAATCTCTGCAGTGCAATCTCGGGCAATACAGCAGGATATAGATAGGCTGGAAAATTGGGCGGAGAGGTGGCAGATGGAGTTTAATCCGGATAAATGCGAAGTGATGCATTTTGGAAGAAATAATGTAGGGAGGAGTTATACAATAAATGGCAGAGTCATCAGAAGTATAGAAACACAGAGGGACCTAGGTGTGCAAGTCCACAAATCCTTGAAGGTGGCAACACAGGTGGAGAAGGTGGTGAAGAAGGCATATGGTATGCTTGCCTTTATAGGACAGGGTATAGAGTATAAAAGCTAGAGTCTGATGATGCAGCTGTATAGAACGCTGGTTAGACCACATTTGGAGTACTGCGTCCAGTTGTGGTCGCCGCACTACCAGAAGGACGTGGAGGCATTGGAGAGAGTGCAGAGAAGGTTTACCAGGATGTTGCCTGGTATGGAGGGTCTTAGCTATGAGGAGAGATTGGGTAGACTGGGGTTGTTCTCCTTGGAAAGACGGAGGATGAGGGGAGATCTAATAGAGGTATACAAGATTATGAAGGGTATAGATAGGGTGAACAGTGGGAAGCTTTTTCCCAGGTCGGAGGTGACGATCACGAGGGGTCACGGGCTCAAGCTGAGAGGGGCGAAGTATAACTCAGACATCAGAGGGACGTTTTTTACACAGAGGGTGGTGGGGGCCTGGAATGCGCTGCCAAGTAGGGTGGTGGAGGCAGGCACGCTGACATCGTTTAAGACTTACCTGGATAGTCACATGAGCAGCCTGGGAATGGAGGGATACAAACGATTGGTCTAGTTGGACCAAGGAGCGGCACAGGCTTGGAGGGCCGAAGGGCCTGTTTCCTGTGCTGTACTGTTCTTTGTTCTTTGCAGGAAGAGGCCATTCGGCCCATCGAGTCTGCACCGACTCTCTGGCAGAGTATCTCGTCCAGGATCTCCCTCGCCTTATCCCTATAGCCTCACACATTTATCATGGCTAATCCACCTAAGCTACACACCTTTGGACTGTGGGAGGAAACTGGAGCACCCGGAGGAAACCAAGGCAGACACAGGCAAACTCCACGCCATCACTCAAGGCCAGAATTGAACCCAGGTTCCAGGCTGCGAGGCAGCAGTGATAGCCCCCGTGCCACCCTTTTATAGCTTGAAGCTCTGACCTCTGAGTGTAAATCCTGGTTTTACTTGCCCGTTATCGTACGAATGTGAGCGCTCAGCTAATTGTGTTCTTGTTTGTCACTTGTACCTCCCTCTCTGAGTCATTATGGTCCAGAAAGAGCACATTCAGCCTATCAAGCCCCATGCCACCTCACTATGATCAGTCCAGTCAGTCCCAAAACCCTGCTCTATCCCACTAATGTTTCAAGTGCCTAACCAGCTTCCTCCTTTTTAAGGCACTCTTCAAAACCTACCTCCTTAACCAACTTTTGGCACCCTCTCTTGCTTGGTGTAAAGTTTTGCTGATCTTATAACAGACTCTTGGAGTGTTTTACTTTGTTAAGAGCTTTACATAAATACGAGTTGTTCTGTCTTTTGCAGGAAAAAAAATCTCAGTTGATGTAAATACATTTCTTGTTCTTCCTTTCAGGGGCTTGGGCTGGTGTCAATGACAGGATGAATACCTCAGAGCAGAAACCTCCTTTCTCTACTGTGGGGACGAAGACTGCAGTGGCCAGTAAATATTTATTTTACAGCCTGAAAGCTGTTTTGTTAATATAGGACCAGAAATGACTCTTGCATGATATTACTTACCAAACTGTTCATGTACGCTGTTATTTTTGGCCATTGCTCACTTGATTGTTCAGATGTTATGTTAGGGAACCATTTTGTACTGCTCTGATAAGGTTTTGCTTTGTATTTATTCTGTGTGTTGCTGGTAGTACCCTGTGACTTGTACATATGAAAGTTAAATTGCCAGTCGATTTTAGTTAATTCACAGGTTGTGGGCGTTGTGGGCAAGGCCAGCATTTATTGGCCATCCCTTATTACCCTTGAGAAGTTGGTGGTGAACCACCGCCTTGAATGCAACTGTGTGGTTTGATGGGCCATTTCAGAGAGCAGTTCAGAGTCAACCATAGTGCTGTGCTACTCCAGAATGTATAAGGACAGCAGATTCCCTTCCCTATAGGGTGTTGGTAAACCAGACGACATTGTAGTTACATGGTCAACGTTACGGACGCTGGCTTTCAGTTCAAGGTTTATTTAATTAATTGAATTTAAATTCCACCAGCTGCCGTGGCGGGATTTGAATTCGTATCTCCAGATGGTTAGTCTGGGCCTGCAGACCACCTAGTCCGGTGCACAGCCATCATACCGCCATACCTGTCTTTGAGGCTGGGCGATGGCTATCGTAACCAATTGAAAATTTCCCAACTGCCACATTGATGTTCTAATGTTGAAAGTAATGCGATTTGCTGGGACAGACTAAAAGGAACTTTTCTCTCTGTGGCTGGCCTCTGTTGTACCTGCTCTGGAAGGTCCTGAATGTGAAATTCTGGAATCATGGGATAAATGATCCTTTCCCTTTTCAAATTCACTCATCGTGACTGCAGAAATTGCTCAGGGAAAATCTTATTGATTTGAAGGTGTCCAAACCCGAACAATTTGCTTGAATATTAAAGTACAAAATTCTTTTCCCTTCAGAGGAGAAAATGCTGGAAAATTTCTGCAGGTCTGGCAGCATCTGGAAGGAGAGAAAAGAGCTGATATTTCGAGTCCAGACGACCCTTTGACAAAGGATCATCTGAACTCGAAACGTCAGCTCTTTTCTCTCCTTACAGATGCTGCCAGACCTGCTGAGATCTTCCAACATTTTCTCTTTTGGTTTCAGATTCCAGCACCCGCAGTAATTTGCTTTTATTCTTTTCCCTTCCTTTTCTCAACCGTTTTCTGTGCAAGGAAATGGAGTCATTTAATTGATGAAGCAACTTTTGAGTCCTTGTGGGTGTCCCAAGCGCTTCAAAGCCAAAGAATTACTTTTGAGCTGCAGTCACTATTGTACTATAGGCAAATGCAGCAGCCAAGTTGTGCATAGCAAGATCTGATAATCAGCAATGTGAGAAGTAACCAGATAAACTGTTAGCCGTGTTGGTTGAAGCATTCATGTTAGGCTGGGCGCTGAGAGCTCTTTAAATACCATTGAAGGGCGTGGATCAGTCATCATTGAATTGAATGTCACCACAGGCTTGAGGGTTTGAATGGCCTACTCCTGTACCTCACCTCCTTTGGAATGGAGAAGGAATTGAGAAAAGGTTAAATATTGTTTTGAAATAAGTTACTAGTTTGTAAAACTAATATTTATGTTGAGGATTAGTTCCTTTTGTAAAATGGATTCACACTCCCAATAGTCCAAAGTGCTAAGTTTGGTCAAATCAATCTTGGCAAACAGCTCTTTACAGATGCGTATATATATATTTTTAAAATGCCATCCAGCCCTTCAGTAACAGCTGAGCCCTTGAATACTGACACCTGTGACTTTGAGTGCCCGAGGCTCTTTACATTTTGTCCACAACAAATCTCTTATTTACGATTAAAAAGAGAAACACAAAACTCCAGTTGAGAATGACTCGAGCAATTAATCCTTCAACTGTTCATTTGCTTAATTAAATTAATGAGATAACATTCCCAAATGAAGTGAATGAGAAGGGCTTGACTTTCATTAGCAGAGGGGTCAATAACCTGGGGAGGTGATGACGTAATTGTATTGTCACTGGGCTAGTAATCCAGAGACCCAGTGTAATACTGTGGGGATCCGGGTTTCAATCCCACTACAGTATATGGTGGAATTTGAATTGAATCATATAATGACCATGAGGCAATTGTCAATTATCGTACAAACCCATTTGGTTCACGAATGTCCTTTAGGGAAGGAAATCTGCCGTCCTTTCCCCGTCTGGCCTACAGGTGACTCCAGACCCACAGAAATATGGTTGACTCTGAACTACCCTCTGAAATATCCTAGCAGGTCACTTGGTTCAGGGGCAATTAGAGATGGGCAACAAACATTGGTCCAGCCGGCAATGTCTACATCCCATAAATGAATTAAAAAAGCATAAGGGGCAGAGGTTTACAGTAATGGATCAGTGGGGAATTCAGTATTTCTTTCCCCAAGAGCAACTCTGGAACTCATTAGCTGGAAGAGGGGCAGAGAGAGAAACGCATCACATTTTTAAAATATTTGGATATTCATTGAGGTCTTATAACCTACATAACAATGGACCAAGACATGATCGGCCAAATGGCCTCTTTCTAAGCCATATGTTTATGTTTGAATGGATGGATAATTCCACTGGATTCCTGATAGTTAAGTTGAAGATACTTTTGAGTTTAGAATTATTGATCCCAAATGGTTATTTTGGAGGTCAGTTTCTCCCCACATTTGATTTCTGCAATTGTAATCAGCTGTTATTATCTGAAGTCACTAGTCAGAGTTTCTAAATCTTTCTCCATTTCCCATTTTTAAAAAAATATTTGATTTATTGTCGCATGCATTGGGATACAGTGTAGAGTATTGTTTCGTGCGCACTATACAGACAAAGCATACTGTTCATAGAGTACATCGGGGAGAAGAAAAGGAGAGGGTGCAGGATATATATTGTTGCAGTCATAGCTAGGGTGTAAAATAGTTAGAATACAGTTTTAAAAGCATAGAACAAGAGTAAAAGCTGGAATTAGAGGGTATGCTGGAGAGAGCTTGCAAGAAGCCGCCTCACTCCGGCGCCATCTTTAATCTTTTTGGAGGAACAGTTGGATTAGAAGGCCCCATCACAACCACTTCTAACTAAGAAGAAGTCTCACAACACCAGGTGAAAGTCCAATAGGTTTATTTGGAATCACGAGCTTTCGGAGCGCTGTTCTCACGCACCTGATGAAGGCTCGTGATTCCAAATAAACCTGCTGGACTTTAACCTGGTGTTGTGAGACATCTTACTGTGCTTACCCCAGTCCAACACCGGCATCTCCACATCACTTCTAACTAAGATCGTTCTCAGCACTTGCTATTGTTTAGCATTCTGCGGTTTAGTCTTGTGACCGTATTTTATTAAAAAGTAAACAGTAGGAATGTTATAAGGAGAGGCTGGATAGGCTGGGACTTTTTTCCCTGGAGCGTAGGAGACTTAGGGGTGATCTTATAGAGGTCTATAAAATAATGAGAGGCATAGATCAGTTAGATAGTCAACATCCTTTCCCAAAGGTACGGGAGGCTAGAACTAGAGGGCATAGGTTTAAGACGAGAGGGGAGAGACACAAAAGGGTCCAGAGGGATAATTTTTTCGCACAGCAGGTGGTGAGTGTCTGGAACGAGCTGCCAGAGGTAGTAGTAGAGGCGGGTACAATTTTGTCTTTTAAAAAGCGTTTAGACAGTTACATGGGTAAGATGGGTATAGAGGTATATGGGCCAAATGTGGGCAATTGGGATGAACTTGATGGTTAAAGAAGAAAGAGCGGCATGGACAAGTTGGGCCAAAGGGCCTATTTCCGTGCTGTAAACCTCTATGACTCTATGCTGAAAGCAGCAAAGTTGGTTCATTTCACAGGAAACCCAATCAGTCGATCAAAATTAAGAATCCAAATGGATCTTTCCTTCCGGTTTGAGCAGTTATCTTTGATTGAAACCTCTAATTTCATGCCAGTTTGGACATGTATAATTTCCTCCTCCCTCCCTCTTTTTCAGGTACCTCCAGTGAGCCAGCCTCCCAGTCGAGCACCGCTGATCCTCAATGGGATGCCAACCCCGCTCCCAATCCTGTGGACGATGCCTGGTCTGGAATAAGTATGTGATCCTGTCGTGTGTGTTTCTAATTGCGAGTGAATCACGTGATAAAATTGGGCAAAGTAAACTGGGTAGTTGATGACCAACAGAAGTTGATGAATCTTCACAACCTGCGTTATATCATAGCCAGCAGCTGATCAAAGAAACAGCCGTATGACCCCATTTTGTTGCCAATGCAGCAAAATCCATGTAGTTAGAAATGTTGGCAGTTGTGCCACAAAAATTGGGCAGCACGGTGGCACAATGGTTAGCACTGCTGCCTCACAGCGCCGGGGACCCGGGTTCAGTTCCAGCCTCAGGTGACTGTCTGTGTGGAGTTTGTACATTCTCCCCATGTCAGCATGGGTTTCCTCCGGGTGCTCCGGTTTCCTCCCATACTCCAAAGATGAGCAGGTTAGGCTGATTGGTCATGCTACATTCACCTTAGTGTCAGGGGGATTAGCAGGGTAAATATGAGGGGTTATGGAAATAGGGCCTGTGTGGGATTGTGGTCGATACAGACTCAATGGGCCGAATGACCACCTCCTGCACTGTAGGGATTCTGTGTGCAGTTTCAAAAGCCAAATCATTAAATTGGAGGTTGGGTTTGATATGTTATCTGAGACTTGGGTTCCGGCTGTATGAAACTCCTTTCAGTTTGTCTCCTCCCCGATTAGTTCAGCAAGCTAACAACATGAGTAGCTTGACGTGGTTCCCCTGGTCTAGGATGGTAAAAATTGGCTGGGTGCTTCGGTCACTAACCCCGGTCACAAACAAATGTTTGTGGGTGCCTGAACCATCCTTGTGATCTCTTGCCACAATTAAATAACTTGCTGCATCATCCTACTTGGATCCAAATGAGAAGTGACCACTTGGGCGAGGTATCAGAGGACATTGTCCATTCAAGGAGTTCAACTTCTGAAGAGGAGGAAGGTAGACCATTCCCAGGAGGAGAAGAAAAAAAGTTATAAATTCTTGGTAGCTAGTGGTTTGAACAAAATTTCTCTTTATAAGGAATTTTTCTATCGTCAAATGTTCCCCAGAATCTAAAAGATAAATCATTTGAAATTCTTCAGGATTCATAATCGCTCAACAGAGACAGTTGTTGAAAGCAAATGCCAGCTTGTATTCTCTGGGGTATCAAAGATTATGGGGTCATTTCTACTTATTTATCAGTGTCACAAGTAGGCGTACATCAACACTGAAATAAAGTTACTGTGAAGATCCCCTAGTCGCCACACTCTGGTGCCTGGTGGGGTACACTGAGGGAGAATTTAGCACAGCCAATGCACCTAACCAGCACGTCTTTCAGACTGTGTGAGGAAACCGGAGTGCTCAGAGGAAACCCACGCAGACACGGGGAGAACATGCAAACTCCACACACAGTCGCCCAAACCGGGAAACGAACCGCTTTCCCCGTCGCTGTGAGGCAGCAGTGCTAACCACAGGCCGTGATTTCATTGGCGTTTTTAGAATTTTGAAAAGAATTGATAGGATAGATGGAGATAAACTTATTCTGCTTGTAGGAGGGTCCAACAGAAAGGGTCATGGCGTTCAGTTCTGAGCAGGTCATTCAGGAGAGAAGTTTGGAAGCAGTTCTTCACTGAACGGTATTTGTGATAGAGGTGTGGAACCCTCCCACACAAAAGCAAGCTAATAAATTTAAATTTATGATTGTAGATTTTTTGCTAGCCTTGGGTATTTGGTGATTTGGAGCCAAGGTGGTTTGATGGATTTGGGATACAGATCAACCATGATCTCATTTAATGGTGAAACAGGCCAGAGGGGCTGAATGGCCTCCTTTCCTTCCTATGTCAGGATGGGTCTAGCTCGAACTTTATGGAAATGTTCCACTTGTGCCTATTTTTAAAAGAGCACCTTGTGGTCTAGGTCACAAATGTTCAACCAATGGGCATGCCTTCAGCTGGCTCTTGTTGCCATGCGCAAATTAAATTTCTGGTCTAAATAATTATCTTGACACAAGTCTGGGAAAAGCAGTGGCTGCCCAACACGTCAAAGCTGATCCCTTGATCTTGAAGTGGTTTGCTGATAGAACACATTCAAATAAGTTCGCTGTTGGAGGAAACATATTGCAGAAATATGGCGCAAGAGCAGGGGACTGGGACAAACTAATTTGCTCTTTGAAAGAGCTGGCACAGACTCGATGGGTCAAATGGCCACCCTCTGTGCTGCACCACTCTATTATTGGCTGTAACCTGGAGTTTCCAACTAGCACTGAACTTTGATGTTATGTCAGGAACGTAGCCAAGTTAGGTGCCCAATATCTAGATACTCGAATCATCGACTCCCTATGGTGTAGAAGAGGCCATTCGGCCCATCAAGTCTACACCGACTCTGAAAGAGTATCTTACCAAGGCCCTATCCCTGTAACCCGCACGCTTATCCTGTCGAATCCACCTAACCTACACATCTTTGGACACTTAAGGGGCAATTTAGCATGGCCAACCCACCTAACCTGCACATCTTTGAATATGGATACTCATTCAAACGTGGGATTTCACCAGCGAATGACACTCTTGACAACTTTATATTTCAGAATCCAAAGCTATACTAGGGTTCCTGTAGCCTGGTGGCATGCATGCATTCAACCCCCTGAAGTGGAATAACCTGCGGTTACCTTTTCAGAGGTGTCTTTCGACAGTAGATGATGTTGAAAGGCAATGGCACATTTAAAGCCTGTTGTTCTGAGGAACATCTAGAACCAAATACTTTATGCTAGTGTACCCTGTTATGCAGCCATGGCATGTTGCAGTTATAATTGTTGTTTTCCCCAGTGTGGTTATAAATGGTTGTTTACTAGTAATGGAATTCCCTTGAGGGTTTATTTTCAGGGTATGTTCTATGTTGCTCCACCAATATTAACTCTCAGTTTTAAAAACGTCTTAACGTGTATTCCTCGAGTATCTTGTTTTTCCATTCCACCTGTTTATGTCCCCAACTTTTCGAAATTTATATTTTATGTTCCGATTCCTTCTGCATAAACGAAAGGATAAGAAGTTTATCAAATTGGCCTTTAACAAAGATCTTGAATTTTTAGTTTCTGTCTATTCTGCAGTTGGCTTGATCTAATCTGATCTGATTCTTATCTGTTGCTTTATTGTTTACTCTGCTAATTTTACTACTCGCTATGGCCCCCAAATTATCTGGAAGCAATAAAGACAAATAGCTATCTACAAAAATAGAAACGCTCTCATTCATTTGTTCGATTCTTAGTTGGTGGTTAACTCCAGAATTGTGTGCCTGCCTTGCTAAATTTAAGATCCAAGTTTAAAATATTCAGTGTTGAACATCTGAAGTCAACATAATTGCTACCTAGTACATTTTACCTCAGTTTAAATGTATGTGATCGCTGATTTGGAGAGCCTTCGTCCCTAGGTTCACAATTATGGTGCTTAAGTCTTCAGTGTATTTATATCCATGGCACGTTTGGCATAGTGGTTAGCACTGCTGCCTCACAGCGCCGGGGGTCCGGGTTCTATTCTGGCCTTGGGTGACTGTCTGTGTGGAGTCTGCACATTCTCCCCATGTCTGCGTGGGTTTCCTCCGGGTGCTCCGGTTTCCTCCCACAGTCCAAAAGACATGCTGGTTAGGTGCATTGGCCATGCTAAATTGCCCCTTAGTGTCCAAAGATGTGTAGGTTGGGAGGATTAGAGTAAATATGTGGCAGTTATGGGGATAGGGCTTGAGTGGAATGCTCTGTCGGTGCGGACTCAATGGGCCGATTGGCATCTTGCTGCACTGTAGGGATTCTATATATATATATATATATATGCTGCCTCAGAAGTTGAGACAAACAAAAAAAAAAGTAAAGTCAAAAGCTTTAGCGATTACTCTGATTTGATTTCACACTTTTCCCACCATTCTATAGATGGCACCTCGACAGCTGACCCGAGCTCTGACTGGAACGCTCCGACAGAAGAGTGGGGAAATTGGCTGGTGGAGGAAACTACTTCAACTGAGCAGCCTGAAGATGTTGTTGCAGAAACTCAGAAGGTTAGTAGCCCAAGCTGTTGTTGCAGTATTGTTCTTCATTGACCTTCACTTCACACTGCGTGAGGTTGTACACTTGGGGCAGCAGTGGCAACGCCTGTTGGCAAATACTCAATTGTGTACACAGGTGTGTGCACAACTCCTGACTTGAGGTCAAACATTGGTGGACTACAGGAGGAACCGTGTCCTTTAGCACTTTGCAATGGTGATTCCTGCAGACATGTTCTGAAATCAATCACTCTTGAACTCTCATCCATTTCCACTTTGCAGTGAAGCATGCACTATTGTTAGTGTCGGAAGACTTGCATGTACTTGGCTTCTATTTTTTAACCAGCTAATGGGATTGCACTTGGGTTTGAGACTCCTTGTAACCAAAGTTAAAGTGAATATTTTTGTTTTAAAATATTGTGCCTAATTTACACATGAATATGGTTTTAAATTCCATGAGTAATTTTAGTAAAATGATTTTGGTCGAAAGTTTTATTTTTTAATTTGAGAGGCTTTAGTGCCGGTAAAGCAACAGGAGATAAATTCATAGAAGCTTCGAAAATGTACAGCACAAAGTGACCACTTGGCCCATTATCTCTATCACCAAAAATGAGCTGTTCAGCCTAATCTCCTTTTCCAGCTCTTTGTTCATCTCCTTGTTAGAATCCCTACAGTGCAGAAGGAGGCCATTTGGCCCATTGAGTCTGCACCAACCACAATCCCACCCAGGCCCTATTCCAGTAACCCCACATATTTACCCTGCTAATCCCCTGATGCTAGGGTCAATTTAGCATGGCCAATCAACCTAACCCACATGTCTTTGGACTGTGGGGGGGAAACCGGAGCACCCGGAGGAAACCGACGCAGACACGGGGAGAATGTGCAAATTCCACACAGTGACCCGAGGCCGGAATTGAACCCGGGTCCCTGGAGCTGTGAGGCAGCAGTGTTAACCACTGTACTACCATGCCGCTTTAAATTTAGTTATGCACCCCAAGTACTTTTAATAATAACAATGGTTTCTACCGTTTTCTCAGGCAGAGATCCACATCACTACCATGCTCTTAAAACTTTCTCCTGTTCCCATATAGTCCCTCTGCCACTTGCTTTAAATCTATTTTGATTTGATTTATTATTGTCACATGTATTGGGATACAGTGAAAAGTATAGAAAATGGGTGCAGGAGTAGGCCATTCGGCCCACAATACTCAAGGTATGGCCTCACCAAGGCCCAGTTTCTTGCATGCCATATAGACAAAATGTACCGTTCATCGAGTACATAGGGGAGAAGGAAAGGAGAGAGTGCAGAATGTAGTGTTACAGCCATCGCTAGGGTGTAGAGAAAGATCAATGTAATATAAAAGTTTATATATTTATTAGTCACAAATAAGATTTACATTAATACTGCAATGAAGTTACTGTGAAATTCCCCTAGTCGCCACACTCCGGCACCTGTTCAGGTCAATGCATCTAACCAGCACGTCTTTCAGATTGTGGGAGGAAACCAGAGCACCCGGAGGAAACCCATGCAGACACGGGGAGAACATGCAAACTCCACACAGACAGTGACCCAAGTCGGGAATCGAACCCGGATCCCTGGCACTGTGAGGCAGTAGTGTTATCCGCTGTGCCACCTTACTGCCCTAATACAAGGTAGATCCATTCAAAAGTCTGATGGCAACAGGGAAGAAGCTGTTCTTGAGTTGGTTGGTCTGTGACCTCCGACTTTTGTATCTTTTTCCTGACGGAAGAAGGCAGAAGAGAGAATGTCCGGGGTATGTGGAGTCCTTAGTTATTCTGCTTCGCGGAAGATAAGAGTTTAAAAATAATCCTTGAAGCAGATGGGAAATGTTGTGAAGGGACAAATAACAAACAGAAAATTCCAAGCTCTAAGGCAGAAATAATGAAATTGAAGGGAAAAGGTGAGAGAGTAAAAAGGGGCAGATTGAATTAGATGGATCTGATGGTGTCCGCTTCTTTCTCTGCCCCTCCAGAATCAATCTTAGCTGAAAAATTCCACTCGCGTTGGAAAACTACTGTATGAATTTTAACCCGATAACACCATTCCACCTTTCAACACCAGGAACTCTCTGCACAGGGTTGAGCCAAAGTAGCAAGGCTGTGATATTTGCAGCTGTGCCAAGTGTTAACTGTGGAATTCCCAGCTGCGTCACGTATTGGAGCACTTGAACTTTTCGGGAGGGGTGGGGAGGGGCAAGGGATCACTTCTGCCCAGAAACCACACCCAGCATCTTTCGGTACTTTAGTGACCAGCAGTGGGAGCCGGCCACTCCAGCCAGTTGGCTTAGTTTTCAAATGAATTGTTGGAACACTTGAACAAATAAGCTGAAGGAAATAAACTCACGGCGGCTGAGAGATAACGATGAGTACAATACTTAATGTACTGACACTTGTGACAGATCCTGATGAGTACAATACTTAACATACTGACATTTGAATATACTTGTCCAATCTGCGCTAATGTAAGTATATTTACCAAACAAATTATGCTCGGAACATGTATAGGGCGGCATGGTAGCACAGTGGTTAGTACTGCTGCCTCACAGTGCCAGGAACCCGGATTCGAATGTCCCCCCGTGTCTGCGTGGGTTTCCTCCAGGTGCTCCGGTTTCCTTATGCACTCCAAACGTGCAGGTTAGGTGGATCGGCCATGCTAAATTGCTCCTTAGTGTCAGGGGGATTAGGAGGTAAATACGTGGGGTTACGGGTGGGATTGTTGTCAGTATAGGCTCGAAGGGCCGAATGGCCTCCTGCTGTACTGTAGGAATTCTATGATGATAGGAACATCTTGGAACTGAAAATTTTGCAATCTCGAGCACCCTAAGCAGTTAAAAAGAATTAAATCGTGTTTAAATTATTCTTAGCAACAGGATTCTTCCTCTTGAATATGAGAAGCTATTAAACACGAATCAAATGATTGAAAAATAGGATTAACGAACAAGATGGAGGAAGGGGATTGATAATTTTCTCAGTAATGGGCACATCTCTTCACAACCACCAAGAACCTTGCTGTTAATACTACCATAGAGGTGTTTTGATATTTATTCACTGTATTTTGATCCCTCTTTGCCACAGGGATTTGCTATTTTGGGTTCTTGTATTCAGGGGAGAGTTGCTCAGCTGTCATAAGCAGCAACGTCTGGTGACTGGCACCACAGGAGTATTTGGGACTGGTGTCCTTAATGGTTCCAGCTGCCATTTGGGAGCCACCTGAGTTTTTGGAGACCTCCAGTAACTCCTGACTCTCAAGTGGCGGCCTTGGTTATGAGACCACCTCCCAGAAGACACCTGAGGCTAAAAGGAGAGCAGTCGGCACTGTTTTCCACTGGGATGTTGAGTGATACGTGCTGAGGGAAGCTCCCTCCTGACTCTGGAAATATGAAAATAGCAGACTTCAACACACGAGTAGATAACAATGTTAACTATCTCCTGTAAAATCGACGTTAACTTTACAAAAAAAAGTTAGGCCTTAAAAAAAAGCCAGGGATAAGGAGAGGTTTTTGTTGCTGTGATTTGGTTGCTTCCAAGGATGGTAAACATAGTTTTGAAAAGTAACTTTCTAAATGGAAAATAATCTTGACTTAAAAGTAAAAAAAATTTACAAGGCTGTGAGAAAAGATCAGAGGCAATGTGACCAACTGATCCTTCAAAGAGCTAGCATGGGCACAATGGGCCGAACTGCCTCCTATATGTATAATTTTATACAAGATAAGTTGATAACTTCAAATTCACCCACTTGAAGGAGTGCATGCAAAATTAGAATCATTTTATTAAGTTGTAAGTGTAAAGAAAACTTCAATTTGGCACGATGGTACAGTGGTTAGCACTGTTGCCTCACAGCGCCAGGGACCCGGGTTCGATTCCCGGCTCGGGTCACTGTCTGTGTGGAGTCTGCACATTCTCGCTGTGTCTGCGTGGGTTTCCTCCGGGTGCTTTGGTTTCCTCCCACAGTCTGAAAGACGTGCTGGTTAGGTGCATTGACCGTGCTAAATTCTCCCTCAGTGTACCCGAACAGACGCCGGAGTGTGGCGACTAGGGGATTTTCACAGTAACTTCATTGCAGTGTTATGTCAGCACACTTGTGGTACTAATAAATAAAGTTTAAAATTCCAGCCTGTAATATGACTCTTCACACTCCTATTTTCATAGAATCCCCACAGTGCAGAAAGAGGCCATTCGGCCCATTGAGCCTCCACCAACAACAGTACCATCCAGGACCTAACCTCATAACCCCACATATTTACCCTGCCAACCTCTGACACACAAAGGCAATTTAGCATGGCCAATCAACCTAACCCGTACAGCTTTGGGGCTGTGGGAGGAAACCGCAGCACCCGGAGGAAACCCACGCAGACATGGGGAGAACGTGTAAACTCCGCACAGACAGTGACCCAAGGCTGGGCTCAAACCCAGGTCCCCTGGCGCTGAGAGGCAGCAGTGCTAACTACTGTGCCACCGTGCAGCCCACTATCTTCAGTCCTGACCTAGAAATAAAATAGTCCTCCATGAGCTGAGGCAACAGTTTTGCAGAGGACTGGGTCGCAGTGGTTTAAAAAAAAGATGTGGAATGTTTTTAGACTAAAAACTGGTGTGTTCCACTTGTAGCTATCGGATGAAGATAAAGAGAAAGTGGAGTCGGGTTTGCAAGGTTCTACAAACAAATCAAAGAAGAAAAAAAAGAAGAAGAAGAAAGGAGAAGATGCCACTGCTCCTGTACAAGTAAGCACGTCGGCTTTATTTGGTCAAGTGTAAAACCTGGGCTATCGTCTATTATCGAGACAGGGAGGGAGGTACGCAGTACACAGGCAAAGAAACAGGTGTAAAAAGAATTCTAAAAGTGTTGGAGAAGAGTTTCCCCTGGGGGGTGGGCCGGGGGGTGTTGGACTTTAACCTGCTGTTGCAAGACTTCTTGCTGTGTCCAACTCCAGTCCGACGCCGGCAGCTCCACATCACGAAAAAGGAAGATGGTTGGGGGTCGGTCATCTCAGCTCCAGGACATCTCTGCAGGAGTCCCTCGGGGGAGTGTCCTAGACCCAACAATCTTCAGCTGCTTCATCAATGACCTTCCTTCCATCAGAAGTGGGAATGTTCACTGATGATTCTCAATGTTCAGCACCATTCGCGACGACTCAGATACTGAAGCAGTCCATGTTCAAATGCAGCAAGGCCTGGACAGTATCCAGGCTTGGGCCGACGAGTAACATTCACGCCTTTCCTACCATCCATATAATCCCAGACTTCCCGTTTTGTTCGTTTTCCCACTCGACCTCTTTTCTTGCCTCTAAATATTCTTAAAGCCTCTGCTGCCTCTGACATTTTCCCGAGCTGATGAAGGATCATCCACAAACGCTCCCTAACCTACACCGGAAAATGGAGGTGGTTTCGCAATATGGTGCGGGTGCACTCGGAAGATCATAGAATCCCTACAGTGCAGAATGAGGCCATTCGGCCCATCGGGTCACCACCAACCACAATCCCACCCAGGCCCTACTCCCATAACCCCACATATTTACCCTGCTAATCCCCCTGATACTGGGGTTAATTTAGCATGGCCAATCACCGTAACCTGCACGTCTTTGGAGTGTGGGAGGAAACCGGAGCACCCGGAGGAAACCCACACAGACACGGGAAGAACGTGCAGACTCCGCACAGTGATCCAAACCGGGAATCGACCCTGGGTCCCTGGTGCTATGAGGCAGCAGTGCTAACCACTATGCCACCGTGTATAATTCTGCTCCTGTATTTTATAGTCTAAATGTTTCTGTACCATTCTGGCAAGAGTATATATGATAATTATACATGCTTTTGAAATGCCTGGTACAAATAGAATGTTGGATTTCCTCCATAACCTCTCCTACATCTGCGCTTCCCCAATTCTGGCCTCTTAATCCCCTCACCTGATTTTAGTTACTCCACTGCTGGTGGCTGCCTCTTCGGACGCTGAGCCTCTAATCTTTGGAACTTCCTCGCTAAACGTCTTTGCCTCTCTTTTCCTCCTTCCAGAAAGAATGTTCCTGATGGTGGACGAGTCCAGAACTAGTTTGAGGATAAGGGGTAGACCTTTTAGAACTGAGGTGAGGAGAAATTTCTTCACCCAGAGGGTGGTGAATGTGTGGAATTCACTCCCACAGAAAGTAGTAGTTGAGGCCAAAACGTTGTCTGATTTCAAGAAGAAATTCGATATAGTTCCTGGGGCTAAAGGGATGAAGGGATATGGGAGGAAGGGGGGGATCAGGATATTGAATTCAATGATCAGTCATGATCAAAATAAATGGCGGAGCAAACTCAAAGGGCCGACTGGTATCCTCCTGCTTCTAGTTTCGATGTTTCTAAATGGGAGAGTTTATCTGAATACATGTTAGTGTAGCTGTGTTAACACTTATAACCCTCAGAAGCTTCATGTGCAGCCAGACCCTTCTCCAGAACTTGAGCACATATTTAAGCTAACACTGCGGTGGGTAACTCGCCTCCTGACTCCCCAAAGCCTGTCCATCATCTGTGAGGCAGAGGGCAGGAGTGCGATGGAAAATTCTCCATTTAGTTTAAATGTTTTCTGCTTTTTACAAAAGGAGACTGAGGAGCAAGAGAGAGAATCCATTAGTGGAGACCAGGAGCAGCTTGCTGTACAAGACCAGCCTGAAAAGGAGACTGCTCCACCTATTGAAACAATATGCACTAGTGAACCAACTGAGGTAAGAGTTAGTATGTCAATGTTTAATAAATGGCTGACTCAAAAGTGACCATTATTGAAAGAGGGGTAGGCCATTGGGGTGGCACAGTGGTTGGCACAGCTGCCTCACAGCGCCAGGGACCCGGCTTTGATTCCTCGCTTGGGTCGGTGTCTGTGTGGAGTTTGCACGTTCTCCCCGTGTCTGCATGGGTTTCCTCCGGGTGCTGCGGTTTCCTCCCACACTCCAAAGATGTGCGGGTTAGGTGGATTGACCATGCTAAATTGCCCTTTAGTGTCAGGGGGACTAACGAGGGTAAATGCATGGGGTTATGTGGATAGGGCCGGGTGGGATTGTGGTCAGTGCAGACTCGATGGGCCAAATGGCCGCCTCCTGCACTGTAGGGATTCTGTGAATCAGCCCCTCAAACCTGTTCTTCTATTCACTGGGACTTGGATGATGGGATTGGAAGCCACATATCCATATTTGCTGAAGACACAAACATTGGAGGCATAAAGATCATAGAATCCTGACAGGGCAGAAAGAGGCCCCTCAGCCATTCAAGTCTGCACTGACGACAGTCCCACACAGACCCTGTCCCTGTAACCCCATGTACTTACCCCCATGTCCTCCTGAACCTAAGGGGCAATTTAGCATGGCCAATCAACCTAACCTATATAGCTTTAGACTGTGGGAGGAAGCCAAAGCACCGGGAGGAAACCCACGCAGACATGGGGAGAACATGCAAACTCCACAGTCACCCAAGGCCAAATTAAACCCAGGTCCCTGGCACTGTGAGGCAGCAGTGCTAACCACTGTGCTGACTATTAATGAGATATTAATAGATTCTCTTGTTTAAGAAAGGAAGCCAGGATAATCCAGGAAATTATAGGTTATTGAGCCAGCATCAGGGGTGGGGAAGCTTTTGGAAAAGATACCAAGGGACAGGATACATGCACATTTGGAAGGATATGGGCTGGTTAGTGACGGGCAGCATGGTTTTGTTTGGGGGAGGTCATGTCTCACCAAATTGATTGAGTTTTTTGAAGAGGTGACAAAGATAATTGATGAGGGAAGGGCTGTGGATGTAGATTATATGGACTTTAGTAATGCGTTTGACAAGGTCCCGCATGGCAAACTGGTGCAAAAACTAAAATCACATGAGATTCAGGGTGGGCTGGCCAGATGGATACAGAACTAGCTTGGTGATAGAAGACAGAGTGGCGGTAGAAGGGTGTTTTTCAGAATAGAGATCTGTAGCTCGTGGTGTTCCGCAGGGATCAGCGCTGGGACCTCTGTTGTTTGTAGTATATATAAATGATTTGGAGGAAAATGTGAGGATCTGATTAGTAAATTTGCAGATGACACAGCGATTGGCGGAGTTGTTGATAGTGTCGGGGATTGTCAGACGATACAACAGGATATGGGTAGATTGGAGACTTGGGCACAGAAATAGCAGATGGAGTTTAATCTGAACAAATGCGAGGCAATGCATTTTGGAGGATCAAATTTCGGTGTGAATTATACTGTAAATGGCAGAACCCTGAGGAACATTAACATACAGAGGGATCTGGGCGTGCAGGTCCACAGTTCCCTAAAAGTGGCAACACAGGTGGCCAAGGTGATTAAGAAAGCAAATGGCATGCTTACCTTCATCAGCATTGAGTACAAGAGTTGGGAAATCGTGTTGCAGCTATATAAAACCTTGGTTAGGCCGCATTTGGAGTATTGCGTGCAGTTCTGGTCACCACACTACCAGAAGGATGTGGAAGCTTTGGAGCGAGTGCAAAGAAGGTTCACCAGGATGTTGCCCGGTCTCGAGGGTGTTGGCTATGAGGAGAGGTTGAATAAACTAGGATTGTTTTCGCTGGAAAGACGGAGGCTGAGGGGAGACCTGATAGAGATCTACAAAATTATGAGAGGCACAGACAGGGTGGATAGTCAGAAGCTTTTTCCCAGGGTGGAAGTGTCAATTACAAGGGGGCACAGGTTCAAGGTGAAAGGGGGAATGTTTAAGGGAGATGTGCGGGGGAACTTTTTCACGCAGAGTGGTGGGTGCCTGGAACGCGCTGCCAGAGGAGGTGGTGGAAGCAGGCACATTAGCAACATTTAAGAGGCATCTGGATGGGTAGATGAATAGGGAGGGAATAGAGGGATACGGACCGAGTAAGGGTAAGGTGATGAAAATGATCAGGAAGGTTACTGGAATGCTGGCCTTTATATCCGGGGGACTGAGCTCCAAGGAGGTAGAAGTCACGTTTCGGCAATGCAAAACCCTGGTTAGATCACTGATATGTTGCCACAGAACCAAAACAGCACAAGGCAGGAGAGTGATGGAATATACTCTCCACTTGCCTGGATGAGTGTAGCTCCAACTCGAGAAGCTCAACGTGTTCCAGCACCAAGCAGCCAACTTGATTGGCCTCACATTGTCCACTCCTGAAAAAGCAGCGAGATGTGCCTCGTGGTAGCTTTATTTAAAGGCCAGGCACTCTCATTGCCGGCAAGCAAAATTTATAGAACTTTTTCTGTTGGAGACTTTCTGAAAATGCAAGTTATTCAAACTTTGGCCTCTCCCACATTCCTTTATCTGATGTTTGTAACTATGCCTTCAGCAGTCTAGGCCCTGTGTCCTGTCGTTCCCTGTCCTACTTACGATAAATCAATTTCACCAAGCTTCAGCACCTCCACCTTTACCAATCTGTGCTCTTCTTAGACTCTGCATCTTTAAGCCTCTGAAGAGCCAGGGGACACTACCCTACATTAAATTTGCCATGCAGATGCAAGTTGTTGAAAGAGAAGGATGGGTAAAGACCTGATAGAAGTTTATAAAATGATGAGGGGTATAGATAGGGTGAACAGTTGGCAGTTTTTTCCCAGGGAGAAATGACAATTACAAGGGGGCACAAGTTCAAGGTAAGGGTTCAGTGGAAATGTGCGGGCAAGTTTTTTTACACAGAGGGTGGTGGGGGCCTGGAATGTACGGCCAAGTGAGGTGGTTGTGGCAGATACGTTAGCGACATTTAAGACTTGGCTTGATAGGCATGTGAACAGGCGGGGTTTAGAGGGATACAGGCGGTTGGTTTAGATAGGTAAACATGATCGGCGCAGGCTTGGAGGGTGAATGGCCTGTTCCTGTGCTGTATTCTTTGTAAACTTTTTGGGTGGGATCCTTCATCCGTACTTGGAAAAAAAATAGAATCCCTACAGTGCAAAAGGAGGTCATTCGGCCCATCGAGTCTGTACCAGCCACAACCCCACCCAGGCCCTATTTCCGCAACTGCACACATTTAACCTACAAAACTGCCTGACGCTAGGGTCAATTTGGCATGGCCAATCAACCTAACCCACACATCTTTAGACTGTGGGAGGAAACCGGAGCATCTGGAGGAAACCCACGCAGACCCATGCAAATTCCATACAGACAGTGAGCCAAGGCGGGAATTGAACCTGGGACCCTGTGCCGCATACTTCCTGACTGGGAAGGGAGATTTAAATCTCTCATCTTTTTTTGTTGTTTCCTCGCAGGTCGAAGAGGCACAGCCGGTAGAAATTACTGAAGAGCCGGCTGTAATTGTGGAAAATTCTTCCCAGGATATCACTTCCCAAGTGCCAGACACACTATCAGAGACAGAGTCACCTGCCTCTGCCACTAAACAGAATAACCTGCCTCCTTCACAAGGTCAGTGTTTTAAATCTATCTAATTGTGGCCAGGGTTGTTTGTGCTTATGATCTTATGAAGATCAAACAAATTATAAAGCACACAAGGCACATTAAGCCACCACGCCGAAGTTCTTTCAGCAATGTAGGAATTTAAATATATATGGTATGGTTTGAACTCTGAAGGGTTCTGATAGCCCCACCAACTACATAGCGAACCTATTGCAGCTTCGCTCCAATGAATGCCAGAGGTGGATCTGACTACCCTTGTTATCAAAGGCAACATTTGACCACGTGAGGCATCACAGAACCCTAGCAAAATTAAAGTTAATGGAAATCAGTGAAGCTCTTCACTGGTTGAAGTCACACCTGACAGTTCATAGAATCATAGAAACCCTACAGTGCAGAAGGAGGCCATTCAGCCCATCAAATCTGCACCGACAACAATCCCACCCAGGCCCTATCCCCATAACCACATGCATTTACCCTAGCTAGTGTCCCTGACACTAAGGGGCAACTTAGCATGGTCAATCCACCTAACCCCCACATCTTTCAGACTGTGGGAGGCACCCGGAGGAAGTCCACGCAGACACGGGGGGAACATGCAGACTCCGCAGACACGGGGAGAACATGCAGACTCCACACGCACAGTGACCCAAGCCGGGAATCGAACCCAGGCCTCTGGCGCTGTGAGGCAGCAGTGCTAACCACTGTGCTACCGTGCCGCCCTCGTTGTGGTGTTTGGAGGTCAATTATTTCAGCTCCAGGACATCTATCTCTGCAGGAGTCCCTCAAGGGAGTGTCCTCAGCCCAACCATCTTCAGCTACTTCACCAATGACCTACCACCCATCAGGTCAAAAGTGGGGATGTCCGCTGACGACTACACAATGTTCAGCGCCATTTGCGGCGACTCAGATACTGAAGCAGTCTTTGTGAATGAATTTTTAAAAACAGAATATAATGTCGTAGAAATGCTTTCTAAATGTTGGGCCATTACTTTCACCTCGGTGTGCATCAGCTGATCTATTTCTGCATTGGGGGGCTGAAATAGACCGTCAAGTTGATGACTGTTTCGCTTGTGGCAATCTAGAAGGTTCTGCAGCTTTTTGTTTGCTGTAGTTTCCATAATCTGTTGTTCATGCCAGTCTAAAGATGTATTTTTTAATTTTGTCTTAATGTGGGGTGTAACATAACACCCAGGAGTATTGTAACCAGCTGTTTCTGACAACCCAATCTCCACATGATCGCCCATGGGATATAGCCACTGTGGTGATGGGGTGGGCTGTAGCAGTGATGTTGTAATCGGGCACCAGGGAAGCTACGGCTTTGGTTGCTGTCTTTGTTAATGTAATGACTCATGAAGCCTGACTGGAAAGGAACATAGTTTCTTACAGAATGCAAAGCAAAGCCACTCCCGTGGTGTACATTCACCAGTCCCTGCCTGGGACTACCATTCAGCAGGCCTAGTCTTGCATCTGCCTGATAAAAGGCTCAGGTAATGATTTCTGGCTTGGCAGGCCACTGCCTGTTACCAGGGGAACTTGTATTCGATGAACCCCACAAGGTGATCAATTAGTGATTTCCCCATGGACCTTGTGGGGTTATCACAGTCAAGTTCTCTAATTTTGGCCAAAGCAAGAACCCAGGGTGGGGTGGAGGGAGTGGAGAGGAGCTGTTGAGTCCTTGAGCTCAGAGGAGAGGGTAGAAATTAGTTCGCCTTCTACCTCTCATTGGTAAAGCTGCATAATGGAGCAGTACAGTGGTTAGCATTGCTGCCTTAGAACCCAGGGACCCAGGTTCGATTCCCGGTTTGGGTGACTGCACGTTCTCCCTGTGTCTGCATGGGTTTCCTCCGGGTGCTCCGGTTTCCTCCCACACTCCAAGGATGCGCAGGTTGGGTGGATTGGCCGTGCTAAATTGCCCCTTCATGTCCCAAGATGTGTGGGTTGGATGGACTAGCCATGGGAAATGTGTGGGGTCGTGGGGTGGGTAAGATGCTCTTGCGAAGAGTCAGTGCCGACTCAGTGGGCCAAATGGCCTCCTGCACTGTGGGTTCTGTGGATGTGTTCACCCTTCTGATGACCAAGCACGCGTATAATCGCGACTCGCCGTGCTCCAGACCTCAACCCTGTGTTTCCTCTGTTCCAGCAAAATCTGAAGAGAACTGGGAGTCTCCGAAACAGATCAAGAAGAAGAAGAAAGCTAGAAGGGAAACATGAGCTTTTTTTTTGTGTTCAGTGGTCAGTTGTTATGCAAAATGATCTTGAAGAAAAAAAAATCTGTTTATGCAATAATTTGTGAAAATGTACAGAATTTTATAGAAGAAAATTTGACTGTAATTTTTATTAAAACTTATTGCAATGTGCATGAGCAAACTTGATTTGATACCATGTAACAAACTTCAAGTGAAACACACTGATGCTGTCTACAGCCAGTTTCATGCTGGGCCTAAGTTTGTTGACACTAGGAAACGTGTGATTATTTTTTTCTTTTAATTTTTTTTTTAAAAGGGTTTGGGGAAAAAATCTGTGCAGAACCAAATCATATCCATTTGGCTCCACACGAGAGATTTGCGACCACAGTTGACTTTTAAATTCGGAAGCTGGGCCAAACGAAGGGTAATTTCTAGGGAGCGCGTTATGCTTTTCTGTTTTCCACCCTCCCACTCCCCACACCCACCCCTCACCCACACCCAAGCTTCAGTTTGATTTCAAAGTAATTAAGAAGCTGCAATTGTCCTTGGGAAAGAGTGGGAGGGTTTCCAAACTGCAGCGAGCGCATCGCGTCGGAATCATATACAGTTAAAAATGTAGATCATATGGGAGTTCAAACAGTTGAGCATAAAGTGGGGGGAGGGGGGAGGGAAGAAAATATTTAGATAGCTTTAATATTTGTGGACAGAATTACAATATCTATCAGGAATAACATTTTACTGCCTTAACCTTTAGTGTATAGAGAGAAAGGTGTTTAGATAACAAAGGGAAGTGATCAGAATCATTAAATGCAGATTCATAACATCAGGAGGGTGGGCGGTTGGGATAAATTAACAGTCACGTATGGTGGGAAGATGTTTAGCGCCAATTAACATTGGAAGCACGCTGCAAACTATCCAGCTGTGTAGACAGATGTTTTCTTTTTTTTAAAAAAAAAGTCAATCTCCAGATGCCATCCCTCTGCTGGTTCAAGCGGGTTTCGTCTAACCTGCAGTTTGGTTCTGCTGAAAACCACCCCCCCCCCCCAAAAAAAAAGACTCGGGTAGAAGTTGACACTGCTCAATAGTCAGTCACTAGACTTTTCCAAGCAGCGTAAAACCTGATGGATAGCAATCAGTTGGCAGCAAACAGAACTGCTGCTGGCGCGACAGCCTCATTGTGTATGCTTTTACACAGCTCGTCACAGTTAAGAAGGCTAACAACAGAGGGGCGGGGGGAAGGAAATTGAATTGGATGAGAACAAATGGGATTATACTTGAAGCAAAAGGTTTATAAATAGCGGTCAGAGTTAAAGCACAAATGTTAAAAAGAAAAAAATATAAATCATTAAAACTGAAATAGCCCGGTCAGAACCTCGACCGTAACCCTGCAGGTAAACGATTCCAGTTTCTACTCTGTGGTGTTGGCATCTGAGTATTGTTAGGAATGACTGGTGCATGCTATGCCATGTGCATTGTTTAATAACTTTACCAAATGTACATTCTTATTGATGAGGACCATGGTATTTTACACCACCTACTTGAGTTAGCCTGATCATCGTAAGCCATGATTATTGTTTTTTGAATGGGTGTAAAATGTTCATGCTGCACAGTGAAGGGAAACGGAGCATAAAGTTTAAGCGAGCAGATATTAATGGTACCTAGTCCACTAATCTACTGTGTCATGACTGTTACTTAGTTTGGTGACACCAGATTGCTAAGGTTTTTGCAAAGTTTCAATAATGAGTGTCATTATGCTCCCAGTAACCTGCCTTAATTGGTTATGACGTGGTATTTGTTGTGCTTTCGTAATTACCTTGATTACTAAAGTGAAACAAATGTATTTATACCTGTTTCAGAAACATAGCAAGTATGTTTACATGTTCTAAAGTTTGTTAAAATGCAATGAATTTCTAAGTTGATTTGTTCAAATAAATTTAGCAAATTAATATGCATGCATTGCTTTTTTTATTTGTGCGACTGGCCAGCATTTATTGCCCATCCCTAGTTGCCCTTAGAGGGCAGTTCAGAGTCAACCGCATTGCTGTGGCTCTGGAGTCGCATGTAGGTCAAACCGGGTAAGGACAGCAGATTTCCTTCCCTAAAGGACATTAGTGAACCAGATGGGTTTTTCCGACAATCGGCAATTAGAATCATAGAATCCCTACAGTGCAGAAGGAGGCCATTCGGCCCATTAAGTCCTTCGTCGACGACAATCCCACCCAGGCCCCCATCCTCGCAACCCCACATATTTACCGTGCTAATCCCTCTAACCTATACATCCCGGGACACTAGGGGGCAATTTAGCATGTCCAACCTAACCTGCACGTCTTTGGACTGTGGGAGGAAGCTGGAGCATCTGGAGGAAACCCATGCAGACACGGGGAGAATGTGCAAACTGCACAGACAGTCGAAACAATTGTTTCGTAGCTTGTGGGCATTTTTGCCCATCCCTAATTGCCCTCGAGTGTGGTTAAGTTAACCATGTTGCTGTGAATCTAATAATGTAGGCCAGACTGGGTAAAGACAGTAGATTTCCTTCACTGAAGGGCATTAGTGAAGCAGATGGGTTTTTCCAACAACTGATGACAGTTTCACAGTCACCATTACTGAAACTATTCCAGAATTCCTTAAAAATTGATTAAAAGTCCACCAAATTGGGATTTGAGCTCCAAGCATCTAGATTACCAGTCCAGTGGCATTACTATTCTAAGCTTAAAGTTTATTTATTAGTGTCACAAGTAGCCTTACATTAACACCGCAGTGAAGTTACTGTTAAAATCCCCTAGTCACCACACTCTGGCGCCTGTTCGAGTACACATGGAGAATTTAGCATGGCCAACGAACCTGACCAGCACACCTTTTGGACTGTGGGAGGAAACCGGAGCACCCAGAGAAAACCCACACACACACATGGGGACAACGTGTGGACTCCCAGACAGTGACCCAAACTAGGAATCGAACCTGGGTCCCTGGTGCTATGAGGCAGCAGTGCTAACCACTGTGCCCAGTGATCAACTTATCAATATTAAGGTCAACTTAATATAAGGTAGGTCCATTCAAAGGTCTGATGGCAGTAGGGTAGATGCTGTTCTTGAGTCGATGAGAATATGCGAGGTCCACACAGACAGTGACCCAAGCCGGGAATCGAACCTGGGTCCCTGGCGCTGAGAGGTGGCAGTGCCACCCATTCCATGTTGCGCAGCATTAGAGGATGTGTCAATATGAAGAAGCAAGGAAGAGGCGAATGAGATTTGGGAAGGAGTGAGTAGGAAAAGGAGGACACTGGGAGAGGGGAAGTGCTGGGAGAGGGGAAGTGGAATTGATTCAATATGGTGGGTTGTGTCGGGGATTTGAGCATTGAACCACCAGCCAATGAGAAAAGAATATAACTCACGGAGATTATTTCAGAGGCAGAACACTTCAGTGGATGGGGTGGGGGATATTCATAGAAAATCATAGAATCCCGACAGTATAGAAGGAGGCTATTTGGCCCATCAAGTCTGCCCCAACCACAATCTCACCCCAGCCCTATTCCCACAACCCCACGCATTTTACCCTGCTAATTCCCCTGATGCTAATGGACAATTTACCATGGCCAATCCACCTAACCCACACATCTTTGGAATGTGGGAGGAAACCCACGTAGACACAGGGAGAATGTGCAGACTCCGCACAGACAGTGACCTGAGGCCGGAATTGAACCTGTGACCCTGGTGCTGCGAGGCAGCAGTGCTAAGCACTGCGCCGCCCTTATTCATGGGGGGGGAGGTGGAGGAGATATTAGTCTGAATGATGCAACTGCACCCAGTGGGTGGAGGCAGAGTATCTGGTAACCGGGGCATGAGCTGAGATGGGAAATGTGGCCTGCGGGGTTCAAAATATTGTTTATTTGGGGAGAAGTGGGCACGGAGATTTACTGGGTGGGGTGGGGGCGAAGCATTGCTGGGATGGAAACATGCTTGGTATGTGGGTTGTTTAGTAGCTGTCTCTGTATTCTGGTTAATGTATCTCTGCTTTGGGGGCGGTTAGCCTCTTTTTCTCCTCTGTGGGAGAGAGAGAGACATTTTCCAAACCGGCTGAGCTTAGAGTCTCCATTGTTTAAAGGATGTGAATGAGTTTTGATTTTGATAACTGGCCACAGTTGCTTCTGTCAGGTGCAATTCACTGAAGCCATCCCAGCAGGAGACGAATGCTACTGGAACAGAGCAATGGGAATAAGTCTTATGTGTCTCACGGGTTTTCCCCGCTCCCTGTGGGACCAAGTCCAACATTCTCTCCGTGGGAGCGAGTTCCAAATTCTCCCTGCTCCCCATGGGAGCGAGTCCCACATTCCGTGTGGCAACCTCAATGACCTGATTCACCGTTCCCGATGTGGAGTGGAACCCGGAGACTGACCACTCTGGTGTGTGCTTCCCCCAGTACTGGAACGACGGAGGCTGAGGGGAGACCTGATAGAGGTCTACAAAATTATGAGAGGCACAGACAAGGTGGGTAGTCAGAGGCTTTTTCCCAGGGTGGAAGTGTCAATCACAAGGGGGCACAGGTTCAAGGTGGGAGGGGGGAAATTTAAGGGAGATTTTCAGGGGGAAGTTTTTCACGCAGAGAGTGGTGGGTGCCTGGAACGCGCTGCCAGAGGAGGTGGTGGAAGTGGGCACATTAACAACATTTAAGAGGTATCTAAATGGGTGCATGAATAGGGACGGAATAGAGGGATACGGACCGAGTAAAGGCAGAAGGTTTTGTCTTTAGTTCGGGTATCCATGAACGGCAGGGACTTGGAGGGCCGAAGGGCCTGTTCCTGTGCTGTTCTTTTCTTTGCTCTTTGAGTGGTTGTCACACATCTCGAGTCTTGAGTACTTATTTGATTAAATTGTAAGTGAGCTAGGGGTATGGGTGTGGTGACATGTCAAAAAGGGAAGAACGTAATGACAATGTCTGAGATATGTAATTGTATAAATCCTTCCCTCGCTTGAAGTTAATTGTTGGATGTTTTACACCAGCATGTCCAAGCTGGGTGGATATCAGGGGCTGGAGATCGCCTCAGGCCTGAGCAGATCAATATCCAGCTTTCCAAACCGTCCACTTTGATATTTCAGTTGACTTCAATGGAAATCAAGTTGTGTATAAATCCGTGATGATAAGCTGATTGGCACGATGATGAACTTTATCCGATATAGTTTAGTTCCATGCTCCTATTCCTCTCCACCTCTCTTAAAGATCTTAAGCAAATGCTTAGTGTTCCCAAATTTGTTGGGGAAGGTGGAGGCCAGGCAAGCATCTTAGAAAGAGTAAAATTTTAAAGTTTATTTATTAGTGTCACAAGTAGGCTTACATTAACACTGCAATGAAGTTACTGTGAAAATCCCCTAGTCGCCACACTCCGGCACCTGTTCAGGTACACTGAGGGAGAATTTAGCATAGCCAATGCACCCAACCAACACGTCTTTCAGACTATGGGAGGAAACATGCGCAGACACGGGGAGAACGTGCAGACTCCACACAGACAGTGACCCAAGCCAGCAATCGAACCCGGGTCCCTGGCGCTGTGAGGCAGCAGTGCTGACCACTGTACCACTGTGCTGCCCTGAGAGTACTGAGAGTCTCAGGAAGGGAACAGACCGTTTAATGTTGACAACCTCATGGCGGCGAGGAATTTTGGTAGCGGACCTGCCGCAGTGCTAGAGAAGGTTGTGGAGAAGATGGGGCTGGTCTCATATGTGGTGGGGGCACAGGGCCCTTGAGTGAAGAAGCATGTTGACCCCTTGCGTAAGAGGTAGAGGCAGTTCCAAGAAACAAGCAGGTGTCAGCTTCATCTGTACCAGCTTCTGAATTTAAGGTTTCGATACCCAGGATTTGACCAAGGGAGCCTCTGGTGACCAGGGCAGAAGAGGCTGTCCATGAAAGACAGGACTAGCGAAAAGCCAGACATCTGAAGTAATCCTAAGGTTGGTAACACCTTAAAGCATCGTGTGAGGCAGTGGCATTCTATTGGCGTGTCTGGGTACCTGAGAAATTGTGTGGAAGCTTGAATGCAAATGAAGAGGAAATCTGAAAGGAGAGGTTGAAAACCTGGCTGTGGATCCTTGGCAAAGACATCCGAGAGAAAGCCTCATGTCAGAGAAGATTTCAAAACGTGTTCTTCGAGAGTGGTGATTGGAAATCCTGGTGTGGAAGCCAGAGTTCCAGTGAGGCCAATTGAATCTGTGAATGTAGAGCTGGGGGTAAAGAGTATTGTATTTTAGTTAATCTCTTCTTGAGTAATAAAGTTTTATTATTTTGTTAAAAGTGAATCAGCAGTCCTGTGAGTCTATTCATCCATGTCTTCAAGCAAAAAATAAAACTTAGGATTTGTCGAGCCGGGTTCCATTGGAACATCGGTTGGGATCGTAACAGTTGTTGTTCGTTGTTATTTAAGGAAGGCACGGTGGCACAGTGGTTAGCACTGCTGACTCACAGCACCAGGGATCTGGGTTCAATTCCAGCCTTGGGTCACTGTCTGTGTGGAGTTTGCACGTTCTCCCTGTGTCTGCGTGGGTTTCCTCCGGGTGTTCCGGTTTCTTCCCGCAGTCCATAGATGTTCAGGTTAGGTGGATTAGCTATGCTAAAATGCCCCTTAGGGGGATTAGCAAGGTAAATGTGTCAGCAGGGTTATGGGGATAGTGTCTGGGTGGTATTGCCGTCGGTGCAGGCTCCTTCTGCACCGTAGGAATTCGACGAACAATATCTAAGTCATTGTTTTTAGTGATATTGGTTGAAGGATAAAAGTTAGCCTGGAAGAATCCCACTGCTATTCTTCAAAATGGTGCCAGTGAGGATTTTTGTAGAATCCATAGAATCCTACAGCGCAGGAGGCCATTTGGCCCATCGAGCCTACACCGACCAAAATCCCGCCCAGGTCCTATCCCCATAACTCCATGCATTTGCCCTAGCTAGTCCCCCTGACACTAAGGGGTAATTTAGCCTGGCCAATCCACCTAACTCGCACGTCTTTGGAAGGAAACCGGAGCACCCAGAAGAAACCCACACAGACACAGGGAGAATGTACAAATTCCACACAGACAGTGACCCAAGCCAGGATTCGAACCCGGGTCCCCGGCGCTGCGAGGCAGCAGTGCTAACCACTGTGTCACCATGCCGTCCCTTCATGTTGACCTGTGAGGGCAGACAGTCTCAGCTCAATGTCTTAGCCAGTAAACTGTTCCTCCGAAAGTGCTGCAGAATGTCAGCCGGGAATACAATGCTGCCTTCCCTGCAGTGTGCAATTAACCTACAACCTTCTGACTCAGGGATTTGCTATAACTGAGCCAACACTGACACCTAAAGTACATTTGTGTAAAGAATGTCTATCATGTTCATTCATGAAATGCCATTCTTCGGAGCTGAGAGGTTTTAAATTTATTTGTTCACAGGATGTGGGAGTCGCTATCTAGGCCAGCATTTATTACCCATCCCTAATTGCCCCTTCAGAAGGTGGTGGTGAGCTGCCTTCCTGAGCCGCTGCAGTCCGAGTGATGTAGGTACACCCACCGTGCTGTTAGGGAGGGAGTTCCAGAATTTTGACCAGCAACTGCAAAGGAACAGCGATACATTTCCAAGTCAGGATGGTGAGAGACTTGGAGGGGAGCCTCCAGGTGGTGGTGTTCCCAGGTATCTGCTGCCCTTGTCCTTCTAGATGGTAAAGATCATGTGTTTGGGCGATCCTGTCGAAGGATGCTTGGTGCAGTGCATCTTGTAGATCACTGAGCTGCCACCGTGTGTCAGTAGTGGAGGGAGTGAATGTAGATGTGGTGCCAATCAAGCCGGCTATTTTGTCCTAGATGGTGTGAAACTTCTTGAGATGTTGTTGGAGCTGCACTCATCCAGGCAAGTGGGGAGTATTCCATTACACTCCTGACACATACTAACCAACTCAAGAACAGCCTCTACCCTGCTGCCATCAGACCTTTGAATGGACTTACCTGATATTAAGTTGATCTTAATATTGATAAGATGATCGCTGGGCACAATGGCACAGTGGTTAGCACTGCTGCCTCACAGTGCCAGGGACCCGGGTTCAATTCTGGCTTCGGGTCACTGTCTGTGTGGAGTTTGCACATTCTCCCCGTGTCTGCGTGGGTTTCCTCCGGGTGCTCCGGTTTGCTCCCACAGTCCAAAGATGTTCGGGTTAGGTTGAATGGCTGTGCTAAATTGCCCCTTAGTGTCAGGGGAACCCTAGCTAAGGGGTTATGGGGATAGGGTGGGATTGTGGTCGATGCAGACTCGATGGGCTGAATGGCCTCCTTCTGCATTGTAGTGATTCTATGAAGATTCTATGATCTGTCTCTACACGTTAATTATGACTGTAACACTACATTCTGCACCCACTCCTTTCCTTCTCCCTCATGTACTCTATGAACGGTATGCTTTGTCTGTATAGCGCATAAGAAACAATACTTTTCACTACATCCCAATACATGTAACAATAATAAATCAAATCAAAGTGTTTATCCCATTCACTTTGGAATTTAGTACGGGCGATCCAGCACTGAGATGGGGGATACAGTGTAAATCTGTCACTATTTGTTCTTTGTTCCTCTGCACACAGTGACCATGCTAAATTCTCCCTCAGTGTACCCGAACAGGCACCGGAGTGTGGCGACTAGGGGATTTTCACAGTAACTTCATTGCAGTGTTAACGTAAGCCTACTTGTGACACTAATAAACAAGTAAACTTTACAGAATGTTATTTTGAGTACAGAATGTTCTTATAAGCCTTTCTTCTGTGTTATTGTTTTGCCTGAGTCTATTGAGGGATCTGAGCATGTGTGGGTTTTGGAGGGCTTTTCAGTCTCTGAGAGTCTTCCACCAGCAAGACCTGTTTTACTAGTGCTCCTGTTTTCATAGTTATTACTGTTATTGTTAAACTTTGTTATTTATTCATATGAAGAAGTTCCTTCTTTTATACAATGCATTTGACTACCTTATTTATGTTCTGGGTTACCCCAGATAGGTTTTTGCTGTAGGGGGAGTGTTGAGAACTACAGCATCAAGGTGGGTCGATGCAGTTAACACACAACGAACAAAGAAAATTACAGCACAGGAACAGGCCCTTCGGCCCTCCAAGCCTGCACCGACTGTGCTGCCCGACTTAACTAAAACTCCCTACCCTCCCGGGGACCGTATCCCTCTATTCCCATCCTATTCATGTATTTGTCAAGATGCCCCTTAAGAGTCACTACCGTATCCGCTTCCACTACCTCCCCCAGCAACTAGTTCCAGGCACCCACCACCCTCTGTGTAAAAAATCTGCCTCGTACATCTCCTTTAAACCTTGCCCCTCGCACCTTAAACCTGTGCCTCCTAGTAATTGACTTTTCCACCCTGGGAAAAAGCTTCTGACTATTCACTCTGTTCATGCCTCTCATAATCTTGTAGACTTCTATCAGGTCGCCCCTCAACCTCTGTCGTTCCAGTGAGAACAAACCAAGTTTCTCCAACCTCTCCTCATAGCTAATGTCCTCCATACCAGGCAACATCCTGATAAATCTTTTCTGTACCCTCTCCAAAGCCTCCACATCCTTGTGGCAACCAGAATTGAACACTATATTCCAAGTGCGGCCTAACTAAGGTTCTATAAAGCTGCAACATGACTTGCTAATTTTTAAAATCAATGCCCCGGCCGATGAAGGCAAGCATGCCGTATGCCTTCTTGACTACCTTCTCCACCTGCGTTGCCACTTTCAGTGACCTGTGTACCTGTACACCCAGATCCCTTTGCCTATCGATACTCTTCTGCCATTTACTGTATATTTCCTATCTGTATTATATCTTCCAAAATGCATTACCTCACATTTGTCCGAATTAAACTTCATCTGCCAACTCTCCGCCCAAGTCTCCAACCTATCTACATCCTGTTGTATCCTTTGATGGTCCTCATCGCTATTCGCACATCCACCAACCTTTGTGTCGTCCACAAACTTACTAATCAAACCAGTTACATTTTCCTCCAAATCATTTATATATATCACAAACAGCAACGGTCCCAGCACTGATCCCTGAGGAATGCCACTTGTCACAGCCCTCCATTCAGAAACGGACCCTTCCACTGCTACCCTCTGTCTTCTTTGACCGAGCCAGTTTTGTATCCACCTTGCCAGCTCACCTCTGATCCCATGCGACTTTACCTTCTGCACCAGTCGGCCATGAGGGACCTTGTCAAAGGCCTTACTGAAGTCCATGTAGACAACATCCATTGTCCTACCCTCATCAATCATCTTCGTCACTTCCTCGAAAAACTCGATCAAATTCGTGAGACAGGACCTCCCTTTCACAAAACCATGTTGCCTCTCACTAATACGTCCACTTATTTCCAAATGGGAATAAATCCTGTCTCGAAACGTCCTCTCCAATAATTTCCCTACCACCGATGTAAGGATCACTGACCTGTAATTACCTGGATTATTCTTGTTACCCTTCTTAAACAAAGGAACAGCATTGGCTATTCTCCAATCGTCCAGGACCTCCCTGTAGCCAGTGAGGATACAAAGATTTCTCTCAAAGCCCCAGCAATTTCCTCCCTTGTCTCTCTCAGTATTCTGGGGTATATCCCATCAGGCCCTGGGGACTTGTCTACCTTAAAGTTTCTCAAGACCCCCAATACCTCCTCCTTTTTGATCTCAACATGACTCAAACTATCTACACATCCTTTCCCAGACTCATCACCCACCAAGTCCTTCTCTTTGGTGAATACTGACGCAAAGTATTCATTTAATACCTCGCCCATTTCCTCTGGCTCCACGCATAGATTCCCTCCCTTGTCCTTGAGTGGGCCAACCCTCTCCCTGTCTGCCCTCTTACTCTTTATATATGTATAAAATGCCTTGGGATTTTCCTTAATCCTGCTGGCCAATGTTTTTTCGTACAGATACAACCGTGACTGGCTTGAGGGATACTGAATGGCCTAATCCTGTTCCTATGTTAAAAAGGAATCTTTGGTAAGCTACTCTTGAAGCATTGCTAGGATGCACCAGGGACCCGGATTCAATTCCGGCCTTGGGTGTGTCTGTGTGGAGTCTGCACGTTCTCCGTGTTTGCACATTCTCCCTGTGTCTGCGTAGGTTTCCTCTGGGTGCTCCGGTTTCCTCCCAAACTCTAAAGATGTGTCGGTTAGGTGGATCTGCCTTGCTAAATGGCCCATTAATGTCCCAAGATGTGTCGGTTAGGTGGATTGGTAAATGATAAATGTGTGGGTTTATGAATATAGGGAAGGGGAGAGGACTTGGGAAAAGCACTCTGTCAGAGAGTTGGTGCAGACTCGATGGGCCGGATGGCCTCCTTCTGCACAGTACAAATTCTATGATTTGCAATTTTTTTTCACATAGAGTTGTTGATGCTTGGAATGCTTTAGCTGACTTTGCTGTGAATGCTGAATGTGATTTTTAGAAGAGTTGCGCGATACAGAGTCTGATTTCTGTATATATATTGTCTGATGTTGTTGTTGAAGTTTCTGCTTTTAATCCTGTGCTTGTGTACTTTGCACTTTGTGATGATAAAGATAAGTAAATCAGGGTGCAAGTTGGGAAGACAGAGAGGAGAGCATTGACATTGTCAACAATCACAGAGCTTTTATGGCCCAGGAGGCCATTTGGCCCATCATGTCTGCACCCAGCTCACCAAATGAGCATTTTGACATAGAGCCATTCTCCTATCTTTTCCCCATAACCCTGCACACTGTGGGTGGGATTTTCCGGCCGCGCTCACCCCAAAACCGGAAAATCCCGCCCAAGGTTGTAATAGCTCCACGGAGGCGAAAGTCCCATCACCAAGTTACAGTATTTACACCATACATCTGTACACAGCCAGCTGCTCCCTGCTGAATGCAGGCTGGGAGTCTGACACACCTGCTTTAAATAGGGAGCATGAGGCTCCCTGATTTAACCATCAATTAGGACTCATCAGGCAGTTCATACTCTGGCAAGCCGACCTCATTAACCTGGCTGAAGTCATCACAGAGGTGAACAGACATTTGCATGGTCCGCCCTCCCCCACCTGCTACGGTTCTCGTGGAGGGCGGAACAGGAAACCTCCCCCCGCTTCTATTTAAATAATACCCTCACGAATGCCTCGATTCCACCTCCCTCCACCACAACTCCCAGGCAGCGCATTCCAGACCCCAACCACTCGCTGCGTGGAAAAGGTTTTCCTCACATCACATTTGCAAATCTGGAGGCAACAAAAACAAGATGGCAAAGGTTCACCAAGCAAGTTAAAATGTGAAATTGTCATGGTAACAGTTGATGATGCACATCCTCAAATTTACTTTAAACTTTGTTATGAAAGTATTCCAATAGTTAAGCTATGAGGAGAGATTGGATAGGTTAGGGTTCTGATTCTTGATTTGGTTTGATTTGATTTATCATTGTCACATGTATTAACATACAGTGAAAAGTATTGTTTCTTGCGCGCTATACAGACAACGCATACCGTTCATAGAGAAGGAAAGGAGAGGGTGCAGAATGTAGTGTTACAGTCATAGCTAGGGTCTAGAGAAAGATCAACGTAATGCAAGGCAGGTCCATTCAAAAGTCTGACAGCAGCAGGGAAGAAGCTGTTCTTGAGTCGGTTGGTACGTGACCTCAGACTTTTGTATCTTTTTCTCGAAGGAAGAAGGCGGAAGAGAGAATGTCCGGGGTGCGTGGGGGTCCTTAATTATGCTGGCTGCTTTGCCGAGGCAGCGGGAAGTGTAGACAGAGTCAATGGATGGGAGGCAGTGTCAGTAATCCTAGTGGTAGACAGGTCAGGCAAGAGAGGGCAGAGAGCAAGGGAGGTCCAGATTAAACTGCATTTATTTCAATGCAAGAAGCCTGACGGACAAGGCAGATGAACTCAGGGCATGGATGGGGACATGGGACTGGGATATTATAGCAATTACTGAAACATGGCTACGGGAGAGACAGGACTGACAGCTCAATATTCCATAAGACCATAAGACATAGGAGCAGAATTAGGCCACTCGACCCATCGAGTCTGCTCCACCATTCAATCATGGCTGATATTTTTCTCATCCCCATTCTCCTGCTTTTTCCCCATAACCCCTGACCCCCTTATTAATCAGTTCCAGGGTACGGGTGCTATAGGAAATATAAAACTGGAGGTAAGAGAGGAGGGGGAGTTGCATTTTTGATTGGGGAGAATATCACGGCAGTGCTAAGAGGGGATATATCCGAGGGTTCGGCCACCGAGTCTATTTGGGTAGAACTGAGAAGTAAGAAGGGGGAAATCACTTTGATAGGGTTGTACTATAGGCCCCCAAATAGTCAGCAGGAAATTGAGGAGCAAATATGTAAGGAGATTACAGATCGCTCCAAGAACAATAGGGTGATAATAGTAGGGGACTTTAACTTTCCCATCATTGACTGGGATAGCCAGGATTGGATGGAGAGAAATTTGTTGAGTGTATTCAGGAGGAATTTCTCATTCAGTATGTGGATAACCCGACTAGAGAGGGGGCAAAACCTGACCTCCTCTTGGGAAATAAGGAAGGACAGGTGACAAAAGTGTTAGTGAGGGATCACTTTGGGACCAGTGACCATAATTCTATTAGTTTTAAGATAGCTATGGAGAATGATAGGTCTGGTCCAAAAGTTAAAAATTCTAAATTGGGGCAAGGCCAAGTTTGATGGTATTAGGCAGGAACTTTCAAAAGTAGTTTGGGGAGTCTGTGGGAAGGCAAAGGAACGACTGGTAAGTGGGAGGCTTTCAAAAGTGGATTCAGGGGAAGAACAAAAGCAAAATATTGGGGGATGCTGGAATCTAGAACAAAAACAGAAAATGCTAGAAAACTTCAGCAAGTCTGACAGCATCTGTGGGGAGAGAATAGAGCCAACATTTCGAGTCTGGGTGATCCTTTGTCAGAGTCTAAAACTAGAGGGCATAAGTTTAAGGTGAGAGGGGAGAGATACAAAAGGGTCCAGAGGGGGAATTTTTTCACACAGAGGGTGGTGAGTGCTTGGAATGAGCTACCGGAGGTAGTAGTAGAGACGGGTTCAATTTTATCTTTTTAAAAGCATTTAGACAGTTACATGGGTAAGATTGGTACAGAGGGATATGGGCCAAACGGGGGCAAATGGGACTAGCTTAATGGTAAAATCTGGGCGGCATGGACAAGTTTGGCCGAAGGGCCTGTTTCCATGCTTGTATCTCATAGAATGGAAGAACAGAACCGAGAGGGGCAGAATGGCCTCCTCCCCTTCCTACATTCCTTCATTTCTTAAGCATTGGTGAATTTTAAAATGAGGTTGACATGGAGTCAGAGTCATAGAGGTTTACAGCATGGAAGCTGGCCCTTCGGACCAACTTGTCAATTATATTATTAAATATGATCAATTTTGTCTTAATTTAGCTGTGTTTTTGTGGAATGGATTTGATGTTGTATAAATACATCCTGATTTTTAAAAAATGTTTTAAATCAGTTAATAGACCTGACTTCAATAACTATTATTTTATGCATCAGCATATCTTATGGTTTGGCAGCCGGTAACACAGCAAATTATTCCTTCCAAATTATTTTTTCCAAAAATAATCCATTAGAATCTCATAATTCCCTTTAATATATTGAAGCATTATCCTATGAAGTCTGCATTAGATTTTAACAGCTATCTAAATAATGAGTCCCTGTTATTATATCCGCCCAATGTTTATACGGGGCAGGCCCCATTGACAGCAGATTCTAATTAATCGCTCGTGTTATATTTTGCCAAACAAACAGCTTTCCCGAAACGCAGGTAAGAGGATTTTACGAGATGCTCCAATAACACTGAACGATCAAATCGGGTTTAAGCAAACATTGCCGTCAGCCCCGCTTCTCAGAGTCTGACGCAGGAGATAAGCTTTGACTGATCCCTGGGTGGTGGGTCAGGAACCAGTTGGGGAACGGAGTGGAGGGCACGGGGGTGGGGGTGGCAGCTGTGGTAAAACACTAGTCTGCTAAGGAGCTAAAATGACTCCCCGATGTAGTCCCTCCGTTACACTCGTGGTACAGCTGAACAGGGGGTCCTAGGCAGTGTTGGCTAGGCCAGCATTTTATTGCCCATCCCTAACTGGATAGGCACAGGGGCGGCACGGTGGCACAGTGGTCAGCACCGCTGCCTCTCAGCGCCAGGGACCCAGGTTCGATTCCCGGCTTGGGTCACTGTCTGTGCGGAGTCTGCACATGTTTGTGTGGGTTTCCTCCGGCTGCTCCGGTTTCCTCCCACTGTCCAAAGATGCGTGGGTTAGGTGGATTGTCCATGCTAAATTGTCCCTTAGTGTCAGGGGGACTAGCTAGAGTAAATGCATGCGGTTATGGGGATAGGGCCTGGGTGGGATTGTGGTCAGTGCAGACTCGATGGGCCGAATGGCCTCCTTCTGCACTGTAGGGATTCTATGGATTCTATGGATAGTCAGAGGCTTTTTCCCCAGATGGAAGTGTCAATTACAAGAGAGCGCAGGTTCAAGGTGAGAGGGGGAAAGTTTAAGCGAGATGCGCAGAGCGGTGGTGGGTGTCTGGAACGCGCTGCCAGAGGAGGTGGTGGAAGCAGGCACATTAACAACATTTAAGAGGCATCTGGATGAGTCCATGAATAGGGAGGGAATAGAGGGATACGGTCCGAGTAAGGGCAGAAGATTTGTTCTTAGTTTCGTTAGGGCATTATGATCAGCGCAGGCTTGGAGTGCTGAAGGGCCTGTTCCTGTGTTGTACTTTTCTCTGTTCCCTGTTAACTGCCCTTGAGAAGGTGGTGGTGAGCTGCCTTCTTGAACTATCGGAGAATATGTGGTTTAGGTACAGCTGCAGTGCTGTCATAAGACCATAAGCCCATAAGACATAGGAGCAGAATTAGGCCACTCGGCCCATCGAGTCTGCTCCGCCATTCAATCATGGCTGATATTTTTCTCATCCCCATTCTCCTGCCTTTTCCTCATAACCCCTGATCCCCTTATTAATCAAGAACCTATCTATCTCTGTCTTAAAGACACTCAATGACCTGGCCTCCACAGCCTTCTGTGGCAAAGAGTTCCACAGATTCACCACTCTCCGCCTGAAGAAATTCCTCCTCATCTCTGTTTTAAAGGATCGTCCCTTTAGCCTGAGGTGGTGCCCTCTGGTTCTAGTTTTATGTTATGAACGGAATTTAGAAAATGTCACAACCTTCACGGTAGCACAGTGGTTAGCACTGCTGCTTCACAGCTCCAGGGTCCCGGGTTCGATTCCCGGCTCGGGTCACTGTCTGTGTGGAGTTTGCACATTCTCCTCGTGTCTGCGTGGGTTTCCTCCGGGTGCTCCGGTTTCCTCCCACAGTCCAAAGATGTGCGGGTTAGGTTGATTGGCCAGGTTAAAAAAAAAATTGCCCCTTAGAGTCCTGAGATGCGTAGGTTAGAGGGATTAGCGGGTAAAATATGTGGGGGTAGGGCCTGGGTGGGATTGTGGTCGGTGCAGACTCGATGGGCCGAATGGCCTCCTTCTGAACTGTAGGGATTCTATGATTCATAGAGACCGATAACCATTGAAGAGAAATTTGAATTTCCAGTTGTTAGTTGAAAGATTGACATGCCAAGGTTTCACAATTTAAGATGAGATTGCTGTATTATGGACGGCACGGTGACACAATGGTTAGCACCGTGGTCTCACAAAGCCAGGGACCCGGGTTCGACTCCCGGTTTGGGTCACTGTCTGTGTGGAGTCTGCACGTTCTCCCCGTGTCTGCGTGGGTTTCCTCCGGGTGCTCTGGTTTCTTCCCACAGTCTGAAAGACGTGCTGGTTAGGGTGCATTGGCCGTGCTAAATTCTCCCTCAGTGTACCTGAACAGGCGCCGGAGTGTGGCGACTAGGGGATTTTCACAGTAACTTCATTGCAGTGTTAATGTGAGCCTACTTGTGACACTAATAAATAAACTTTAAACTGTTGAAAAATACAGAGAAGGAAGACAATACTTAGAACAAAAAGCTCAATTCACAGGAGGTGAGGTTTTTCCTTGGTTAAAGAAATGTCGGGTTAGAATAGATATACCCGAGCCTCAATATTGACTTTAACCAGTTGGATTAGTCATTTGAGATGGATAGTGATGTGTGTCCAAGAACATGTGTTGAACATCTGTAAAGGATGTATTAGTTTGGATCTCAGGGCACAATGCTTCTTTTCACAAACATTCTTCACCCTCTGCACCAGATTACCGAGGCAGGCGGTCAGTTTAAATTCCCCAAAGACCTCGATAAGGAAGTTCGGTGCATTCTTGAGGGATGTAGCATTGAATTAAAGGAGGGTACATTGGAGAATCCTAAAACTCGAGTCACCGCGGCTTGCTTCATTTCCTCGAATCTTCTCTAAACTGCCCTCAGATGTTATTTGTTGTACCTCCCCTCAGGAGTGAGGGCGAGATTACCCATCATTGGATAATGACTAGAACGGTCAGGGTGCTGCTGTATCTGCTCCTGGAAATCTGGATAATCTCAGCACAAGGCTCAATCACACAGAGCCACTGAGAGAGGCGATGGCCTAGTGGTATTATTGTGAGATTATTAATCCCCAGCTAATATCCTGGGGGCCCGGGTTCGAATCCCGCAGATGGTGGAATTTGAATTTTTAAAAAACTGGAATTAAGAATCTACTGATAATCATGAAACAATTGTTGGAAAAACCCATCTGGTTCATTAATGTCCTTTAGGGAAGGAAATCTGCCATTCTTATCTTGTCTGGTCTACATGTGACTCCAAAGCCACAGCAACGTGGTTGACTCTCAACTGTCGTCGGGCAATTAGGGATGGGCAATAAATGCTGATGTGAAGATGCCGGCGTTGGACTGGGGTGAACACAGTAAGAAGTCTAACAACACCAGGTTAAAGTCCAACAGGTTTATTTGGTAGCAAAATCCACTAGCTTTCGGAGCGCTGCTCCTTCGTCGGGTAAGTGGGAGTTCTTACCTGACGAAGGAGCAGAACTCCCACTTACCTGACGAAGGAGCAGCGCTCCGAAAGCTAGTGGATTTTGCTACCAAATAAACCTGTTGGACTTTAACCTGGTGTTGTTAGACCCCTTACAATAAATGCTGGCCAGCCAGCGACGCCCATGTCCCACAAATGAATTTTAAAAAGTAGTAGATCTTTCAAGTATTCTAAAACCCATCCATGCTCACCTAACACAAACCTCGTTCACACATATCCATTTGTTGTGCTGATTAGCTTACTAATCTTCAGATCCCAGCACCTGAAACTCCTGCCTTCTCACTGAATCACATGTCATTAGAACATAAGAAATAGGAGCAGGAGTAGGCCATCTGGCCCTTCGAGCCTGCCCCGCCATTCAACAAGATCATGGCTGATCTGAAGCGAATCAGTTCCACTTACCCGCCTGCTCCCCATATCCCCTAATTCCCTTATCGATCAGAAAACTATCTACCCGTGATTTAAACATATTCAAAATTATTTCCTAATTCCATCCTGTTTGAGTGTTCAGCAAGATCACATTGAGACATAAAGTGCAGAAAAGGCCCTTCGGCCCATCGAGTCTGCACCGACAATAACTACCACTAAAGTCGCACTAATCCCATTTTCCTGCACTTGTCCCATATTCTTGAATGATATTTCAGTTGCTCATCCAAATATTTTTTAAAGGTTGTAAGGTTTCCAGCCTCCACTACCTTCCCAGGCAGCGCATTCCAGATTCCCACCACCCTCTGAGTGAAACACTGTTTTCTCAAATCCCCTCTGAATCTCCAGCCCCTCACCCTAAAACTCTGCCCCCTCGTGATTGACCCCTCAACCAAGGGGAACAGCTTCTTCCTACTCACCCTGTCCATACCCCTCATAGTCTTATACACCTCAATCATGTCCCTCCTCAGCCTTCTCTGCTCTAGAGAAGACAATCCAAGCCTATCCAGTCTCTCCTTATAGCTGAAATGCTCCGTCTCAGGCAACATCCTGGTGAATCTCCTCTAAATCCCCTCTGTCACATCCTTCCTATGATGAGGTGACCAGAACTGCACACACTACTCCAACTGTGGCCTAACCATCACCCTGTACAATTCCTACAATACCTCCTTGCTCTTATACTCTATACCCACGACCGATATAAGCAAGTCACGGTCGATCTCTGAACTCCATCTACCCATCTGAAAAAGTCTGAGGTCACGTACCAACCAACTCAAGAACAGCTTCTGCCCTGCAGCTGTCAGACTTTTGAATGGACTTACCTTGCATTAAGTTGATCTTTCTCTACACCCTAGCTATGACTGTAACACTACATTCTGCACTCTCTCATTTCCTTCTCTATGGACGGTATGCTTTGTCTGTATAGCGCGCAGGAAAGAATACTTTTCACTGTATGTTAATAATAATAAATCAAATCAAAATCAAATCAAATCTTGGGTTCTTTCATTCATAATACGAAATCCCAGTTTGGAAATCTTTAATGGCCCCAACAATTTATTTTCTAGAGCAGCGCAGCAGGCTGGGAGAATTCCCTCCAAGGAGTTATTCTTTCTCAGGATGTGGGCATCACTGGCCAGAGCAGAATTTAATAGAATCATAGAATCCCTACCGTGCAGAAGGAGGCCATTTGGCCCATCGGGTCTGCACCGACAACAATCCCACCCAGGCCCTATCCCTGTCACACATTTACCCTGCTAGTCCCCCCAACACTTCAGTCAATTTAGCAGAGTCAATGTATCTAGCCAGGACATCTTTGGAGTATGGGAGGAAACCGGAGCACCCGGAGGAATGATATCATTCCAAGGTTACAATAAACATATGAGAATTGATATCACTTATCGAGGCTCCAAAAGGTCTGGAGGAACCAATGTGCCTCTGAAGATTTAATAGAGTATCCAGGAAATGGGACAATTAACTTAAACAGGTGGAGAGGAGATGTCCACAAAGGGATTAAAGCTGAAGCACCCAAGACAATGGAACCGTATAATGTGATCAAGAACAGAACTGTAACCAATTCAAAGTAACAATATGATAACCTGATATAAATGTAATGGTTTGTAATGTAAAGAAAGGGATATAAGAATCCAAAAGAGCTAATGCTCAGTAGAGTAGCTGGAAGCAAGCTGGATTTATAGGCACGAGTTCTGCTCCCCCTCATGGATGTTGAATAAAGCCATTTTTATTGAAGCTTTACATGTCTCAGAAGACTCAGTTCATTCATTCCCTCCTACAGGAAGAATGACCAAAAGGAGATGGCAGATTAGCCGTGATCTCACTGAATGGTGGAGCAGATTGGATGGGCTGAATGGCCTGCTCCTGCCCCTATTTCATGTTCGTAAATCCGAGCGAGGAAAGTGACCCCTGATCCTGACTAACTTTTGGGAGAGGGAGAGATTTGGGGTTTTATTTACATGAAGGGAAACTAAAGGTTTAGGCTCGAAGAATCATAGAATCGCCACAGGACCGAAGGAGAACCATTGAGTCTGCACCAACCCTCTGACAGAGCATCTGACTCACCAGTGTGTGAGTGTGAGTGTGTGTGTGTGTGTGTGAGTGTGTGTGTGAGTGTGTCTGTGTGTTGCGTGTGTGTTGTGTGAGTGTGTGTATGTGTGTTGTGTGTGTGAGTGTGAGTGCGTGAGTGTTTGTGTGTGAATGTGTGTATCTGGTGTGAGAGTGTGTGA
The DNA here is from genome assembly GCF_964213995.1 of Mustelus asterias. Classification (NCBI taxonomy): domain Eukaryota; kingdom Metazoa; phylum Chordata; class Chondrichthyes; order Carcharhiniformes; family Triakidae; genus Mustelus; species Mustelus asterias. Next base: position 8,090,835 of record NC_135807.1, read on the forward strand.
GAGTGTGTGTGAGTGTTGTGTGTGAGCGTGTGTGTGTGTGAGTGAGTGTGTGGGAGTGTGTGTGAGTGTTGTGTGTGAGTGAGTGTGTGTGACTGTGTGAGTGTGTGTGAGTGTTGTGTGTGTGTGTGAGTGTTGTGTGTGTGTGTGAGTGAGTGGGAGTGTGTGAGTGTGTGTTGTGTGTGTGTGTGTTTGTGTGTGTATTGCGTGGGTGTGAGTGTGTGTATGTGTGTGTGTGAGTGCGTGAGTGTTGTGTGTGTGTGAATGTGTGTATCTGTTGTGAGTGTGTGTGTGTGAGTGTTGTGAGTGAGTGAGTGTGTGAGAGTGTTGTGTGTGTGAGTAAGTGAGTGAGTGTGTGTGTGTGTGTTGTGTCTGTGTGTGTGTGTGTCTGTGTGTTGCGTGTGAGTGTGTGAATGTGTGTGTGTGTGTGTGTGGAGCGAGGGTTAAATTCTCTCCCTCCTCCCCCTGTTGCAGGCAGTGTGTGTGGGGAAGTTGGTGTATGTGGGGGCTGTGCTGGGAGGAGCTCAGTGTGGGGAGGTTGGTGTGTGTGTGGGTGTGTGTGCTGGGAGGAGCTCAGTGTGGGGAGGTTGGTGTGTGTGGGGGCTGTGCTGGGAGGAGCTCAGTGTGGGGAGGTTGGTGTGTGTGGGGGCGTGGGGGCTGTGCTGGGAGGAGCTCAGTGTGGGGAGGTTGGTGTGTGTGGGGGCTGTGCTGGGAGGAGCTCAGTGTGGGGAGGTTGGTGTGTGTGGGGGCTGTGCTGGGAGGAGCTCAGTGTGGGGAGGTTGGTGTGTGTGGGGGCGTGGGGGCTGTGCTGGGAGGAGCTCAGTGTGGGGAGGTTGGTGTGTGTGGGGGCTGTGCTGGGAGGAGCTCAGTGTGGGGAGGTTGGTGTGTGTGGGGGCTGTGCTGGGAGGAGCTCAGTGTGGGGAGGTTGGTGTGTGTGGGGGCTGTGCTGGGAGGAGCTCAGTGTGGGGAGGTTGGTGTGTGGGTGTGTGTGGGGGCTGTGCTGGGAGGAGCTCAGTGTGGGGAGGTTGGTGTGTGTGGGGGCGTGGGGGCTGTGCTGGGAGGAGCTCAGTGTGGGGAGGTTGGTGTGTGTGGGGGCTGTGCTGGGAGGAGCTCAGTGTGGGGAGGTTGGTGTGTGTGGGGGCTGTGCTGGGAGGAGCTCAGTGTGGGGAGGTTGGTGTGTGTGGGGGCTGTGCTGGGAGGAGCTCAGTGTGGGGAGGTTGGTGTGTGTGGGGGCTGTGCTGGGAGGAGCTCAGTGTGGGGAGGTTGGTGTGTGTGGGGGCTGTGCTGGGAGGAACTCAGTGTGGGGAGGTTGGTGTGTGCGTGGGGGCTGTGCTGGGAGGAGCTCAGTGTGGGGAGGTTGGTGTGTGCGTGGGGGCTGTGCTGGGAGGAGCTCAGTGTGGGGAGGTTGGTGTGTGTGGGGGCGTGGGGGCTGTGCTGGGAGGAGCTCAGTGTGGGGAGGTTGGTGTGTGTGGGGGCTGTGCTGGGAGGAGCTCAGTGTGGGGAGGTTGGTGTGTGTGTGGGTGCTGTGCTGGGAGGAGCTCAGTGTGGGGAGGTTGGTGTGTGTGGGGGCTGTGCTGGGAGGAGCTCAGTGTGGGGAGGTTGGTGTGTGTGGGGGCTGTGCTGGGAGGAGCTCAGTGTGGGGAGGTTGGTGTGTGTGGGGGCTGTGCTGGGAGGAGCTCAGTGTGGGGAGGTTGGTGTGTGTGGGGGCTGTGCTGGGAGGAGCTCAGTGTGGGGAGGTTGGTGTGTGTGTGGGGGCTGTGCTGGGAGGAGCTCAGTGTGGGGAGGTTGGTGTGTGTGTGGGGGCTGTGCTGGGAGGAGCTCAGTGTGGGGAGGTTGGTGTGTGGTGGGGGCTGTGCTGGGAGGAGCTCAGTGTGGGGAGGTTGGTGTGTGCGTGGGGGCTGTGCTGGGAGGAGCTCAGTGTGGGGAGGTTGGTGTGTGTGGGGGCGTGGGGGCTGTGCTGGGAGGAGCTCAGTGTGGGGAGGTTGGTGTGTGTGGGGGCTGTGCTGGGAGGAGCTCAGTGTGGGGAGGTTGGTGTGTGTGGGGGCTGTGCTGGGAGGAGCTCAGTGTGGGGAGGTTGGTGTGTGTGTGTGGGGGCTGTGCTGGGAGGAGCTCAGTGTGGGGAGGTTGGTGTGTGTGGGGGCTGTGCTGGGAGGAGCTCAGTGTGGGGAGGTTGGTGTGTGTGGGGGCTGTGCTGGGAGGAGCTCAGTGTGGGGAGGTTGGTGTGTGTGTGGGGGCTGTGCTGGGAGGAGCTCAGTGTGGGGAGGTTGGTGTGTGTGTGGGGGCTGTGCTGGGAGGAGCTCAGTGTGGGGAGGTTGGTGTGTGTGTGGGGGCTGTGCTGGGAGGAGCTCAGTGTGGGGAGGTTGGTGTGTGTGTGGGGGCTGTGCTGGGAGGAGCTCAGTGTGGGGAGGTTGGTGTGTGTGGGGGCTGTGCTGGGAGGAGCTCAGTGTGGGGAGGTTGGTGTGTGTGTGGGGGGGCTGTGCTGGGAGGAGCTCAGTGTGGGGAGGTTGGTGTGTGTGTGTGGGGGCTGTGCTGGGAGGAGCTCAGTGTGGGGAGGTTGGTGTGTGTGGGGGCTGTGCTGGGAGGAGCTCAGTGTGGGGAGGTTGGTGTGTGTGTGGGGGCTGTGCTGGGAGGAGCTCAGTGTGGGGAGGTTGGTGTGTGTGTGGGTGTGTGTGCTGGGAGGAGCTCAGTGTGGGGTGGTTGGTGTGTGTGTGGGTGCTGTGCTGGGAGGAGCTCAGTGTGGGGAGGTTGGTGTGTGTGTGGGGGCTGTGCTGGGAGGAGCTCAGTGTGGGGAGGTTGGTGTGTGTGTGTGGGGGCTGTGCTGGGAGGAGCTCAGTGTGGGGAGGTTGGTGTGTGTGTGTGGGGGCTGTGCTGGGAGGAGCTCAGTGTGGGGAGGTTGGTGTGTGTGGGGGCTGTGCTGGGAGGAGCTCAGTGTGGGGAGGTTGGTGTGTGTGTGGGGGCTGTGCTGGGAGGAGCTCAGTGTGGGGAGGTTGGTGTGTGTGTGGGGCTGTGCTGGGAGGAGCTCAGTGTGGGGAGGTTGGTGTGTGTGGGGGCTGTGCTGGGAGGAGCTCAGTGTGGGGAGGTTGGTGTGTGTGGGGGCTGTGCTGGGAGGAGCTCAGTGTGGGGAGGTTGGTGTGTGTGTGGGGGCTGTGCTGGGAGGAGCTCAGTGTGGGGAGGTTGGTGTGTGTGTGGGGGCTGTGCTGGGAGGAGCTCAGTGTGGGGAGGTTGGTGTGTGTGTGGGGGCTGTGCTGGGAGGAGCTCAGTGTGGGGAGGTTGGTGTGTGTGTGGGGGCTGTGCTGGGAGGAGCTCAGTGTGAGGCGGGCAGTGTTGATCAGAGGAGCAGCTCTGAGCTCCGATTGCCTGCGCTGCTTCCTTCCTCGTCTGATTTTCTCACTCTGTTTCCTCTCTGTTTCTCCCCGCGGTGTTTTCCCGGGAGCCATGAGGACTGTGTCGCCTTTGGGAAGCTGGTATTCCAACAGCTGCTGCCTCTGCTGCCACGTCCGTACCGGCACCATCATCCTGGGAGTCTGGTCCATGGTGAGTGCGGCTGGGAGTGAGGGAATGTCTGAGTGCTGGGGGAGGGCAGCCAGGGAAAGGAGGCAGTGTGTGGGGGTAGGAGCAGGGAGGGGGAGGGGGTGTGGGGGGAAGGGGGTGGTATGAATAAGGAGGGGGAGGGGGAGGAGGGGTTGGTGAGGGAGAGAGAGAGAGGAGAGGACAGTGAGGTGAAGAGGAGGGTGAGGGAGAGGAGTGAGTGAGAGAGGAAGAGAGGAGAGTGAGGGGGAGGATTGGAGGAGAAGGGGGTGACGGAGCATGAGTTGAGGGGTGCGAGGGAGTGGGGTGCGAGGGAGAGGGGTGCGAGGGAGTGGGGTGGGTGGGAGAGGGGTGCGAGGGAGTGGGGTGCGGGGGGGAGGGAGTGGAGTGGGGTGGGGGTGGGAGGGAGTGGGGTGGGAGTGGGAGGGGGTGGGAGGGAGTGGGGTGGGAGTGGGAGGGAGTGGGGTGGGAGTGGGTGGGAGTGGGGTGGGAGTGGGTGGGAGTGGGGTGGGAGTGGGGTGGGAGTGGGTGGGAGTGGGTGGGAGTGGGGTGGGAGTGGGTGGGAGTGGGGTGGGAGTGGGTGAGAGTGGGGTGGGAGTGGGGTGGGAGTGGGTGGGAGTGGGTGGGAGTGGGTGGGAGTGGGGTGGGAGTGGGGTGGGAGTGGGAGGGAGTGGGGTGCGAGGGAGTGTAATGGAGGTGAGGGTGGTGGTGGAGGGTGAGGTGAGAATAATGTGGATAGAGGGGGAGGAGCTGAGGGGGTAAGAGAGTGAGGTGAGGGAGAGTGACTGCAGGGAGGGAGAGGAGAATGAGGACGGGAGGCATGTGAGGGGAGAGGAGACTGAGGGAGGGGCTGAGTGAGGCGGAGGGGAGTGAGGGGAGAAGGGAGAGAGGGGAGTGAGGAAGGGACTGAGTGAAGCGGAGGGGAGTGGGGTGTGAGGGGAGTGGGGTGTGAGGGGAGTGGGGGGCGAGGGGAGTGGGGGGCGAGGGGAGTGGGGGGCGAGGGGAGTGGGGGGCGAGGGGAGTGGGGGGCGAGGGGAGTGGGGGGCGAGGGGAGTGGGGGGCGAGGGGAGTGGGGGGCGAGGGGAGTGGGGGGGCGAGGGGAGTGGGGTGTGAGGGGCGAGGGGTGTGAGGGGCGAGGGGTGTGAGGGGCGAGGGGAGTGGGGTGCGAGGGGAGTGGGGTGCGAGGGGAGTGGGGTGCGAGGGGAGTGGGGAGCGAGGTATGAGGGGAGCGAGGGGAGTGGGGTGTGAGAGGTGAGGGGAGTGGGTTGGGAGGAGCGAGGGGAGAGGGGAGTGAGGTAGGGGCTGAGTGAGGCGGAGGGGAGTGAGGGGAGTGGGGTGTGAGGGGAGAGGGGGGTGTGAGGGGAGGGGGGAGGGGGGTGTGAGGGGTGAGGGGAGTGGGTTGGGAGGGGAGCGAGGGGAGTGAGGTAGGGGCTGAGTGAGGCGGAGGGGAGTGAGGGAGTGATTTGAGTGTAGGCGGCTGCCCTTGTTATGCAGCATTCTGAGTGAACTTTCACCCCAGCCTGATTGTGATAAACACTGAGTTTTGGCGAATGTTTCACATGTTGCGATGGTTTTCATTACTGTCTGTTGACCAAGAAGGCAGAAGGTTACTGCTGCTTCTGTGACCCAGTGCTACTCCTGATCAGGTCAAATCTCCCTGGTGAAAACCGCTTTGTGATGGGGATAAATTCGGGATTGTAGATTCTGTACCGTTTATCCCCCATTCACTGAATTGGCCAGGGTGTCTCATGTCAGAAGCTGGACTATTCATGGCCTTGGGAGGGTATTTCTGGAACTCTGTAACCTTCACATGGCTTTACATCCCGAGCCTTATTGAGATAATACTCCAGGCTAGACACTTCCTCTAAGCTGCTGGTTGAGTCATGGAACATCCTGCAATGTATTGCTGAAAGCTTGGATAAACATAGCTGTGTCAGAGCTGCAATATCTGAAGTCCTCGGGATGAAAGTGGATATTGAAAATGCGAATTTATTGAGTAGGCAGGTCTTTCACAATTTGCTTCATCGAACCCAGAGGAAACCAACTTCATTTTAAATTCATTCTAAAAGATGTAGATTAAAGTACAGCACTGGAGTAGAATATCCTGTGATTTCCCAGCAAGTGGAATAATTACTTTGTGGATTTGCCCCGGCAATATTCTCATTACCTTTGTAGATATTTGATTTGATTTATTAATGTCACATGTATTAGTATACAGTGAAAAGCATTGTCTCTTGCGCGCTCTGCGGACAAAGCATACCGTTCATAGAGTACACAGGACAGAAGGAGAGGAGAGGGTGCAGAATGTAGTGTTACAGTCATAGCTAGAATCATAGAATCCCTACAGTGCAGATGGAGGCCATTCGGCCCATCGAGTCTGCACTGACCACAATCCCACCCAGGCCCTATCCCCATAACTCCATGCATTTACCCTAGCTAGTCCCCCTAATACTAAGGGGCAATTTAGCATAGCCAATCCACCTAACCCACATATTTTGGACTGTGGGAGGAAACGGGAGCACTTGGAGTAAACCCACGGAGAGAATATGCAAACTCCACACAGACAGTGACCCGAGGCCGGAATTGAACCCGGGTCCCTGGCACAGTGAGGCAGCAGTGCTAACCACTGTGCCACCATGCTGCCCCAAAGGGTGTAGAGAAAGATCAGCTTAATATAAGTTGGTCCATTCAAAAGTCTGCTGGCAGCAGGAAAGAAGCTGTTCTTGAGTCGGTTGGTACGTGACCTCAGACTTTTGTATCTTTTTCCAGACGGAAGAAGGTGGAAGAGAGAATGTCCAGGATGCGTGGGGTCATTAATTATGCTGGCTGCTTTACCGAGGCAGCGGGAAGTGTAGACAGAGTCAATGGATGGGAGGCTGGTTTGCGTGATGGATTGGGCTACATTCACGACCTTTAGTAGTTTCTTGCAGTCTTGGGCAGAGCAGGAGCCATACCAAGCTGTGATACAACCAGAAAGAATGCTTTCTATGGTGCATCTGTAAAAATTGCTGAGAGTCGTAGTGGACATACCAAATGTCCTTAGCCTCCTGAGAAAGTAGAGGCACTGGTGAGTTTTCTTAACTATAGCGTTGGCATGGAGATACAAGCACAGTGCAACGCTTGATTTGATGTAGATTGGATGAGCTACATTTTCAGTAACTAATGTGCTTTGAATTCTGCAAGGTAACCTCCCCACAATTTATCTAACACTGAAGGACAACGGATGGGCAATAAATGTTGGGAAATAAATGCCAGCAACACCATCCCATAAATGAATAAAATTAAGGAATTCTGTTCAATGGATTGATACAGTAAGAAGTTTAACTTCACCAGGTTAAAGTCCAACAGGTTTATTTGGTAGCTTTATTTTGCTACCAAATAAACCTGTTGGACTTTAACCTGGTGATGTTAAACTTCTTACTGTGTTTACCTCAGTCCAACGCCGGCATCTCCACATCAATGGATTGATACCAGAGGGTGAAGTATGAAACTGAACACTGATTCTTTTCTTGATAGGATGTTTATTCACACAATGCAGCATTACAGATCTCTACATCTCATCTATCAACACCCCAGTGTCCCAGCAGTCCCCATTTATATTCCTTTTGTTTTCAGAGAACGAGTCCGTGCAAATGAATTTGTGTCACTTCTGGGCAAGTGTAAATGACCGTGTTATGAGCTCAACTGCTTGTCTTAAACTGGTTGTTAGTATAGCTATTAGCACACTCGGGATTATTCAGCTAGTGCTTACAAAGGGTAAGGGTCGATGGATGCACTTGCAGATAGAAAGTTGATTCAAGTGGTGTTCCACAAGGCTCAGTGTTGATACCCTTGTTGTTTGTGTTATATATTCTTCATCCCATCTCACCGACATAGAACAAAGAAAATTACAGCACAGGAACAGGCCCTTCGGCCCTACAAGCCTGCACTGACCATGCTGCCCATCTGAACTAAAACCCCCTACCCTTCCGGGGACCATATCCCTCTATACCCATCCTATTCATGTATTTGTCAACACGCTCCTTAAAAATCACAATCGTTTCTGTTTCCACTACCTCCCCCGGCAACAAGTTCCAGGCATCCCCCATCCTGTGTGTAAAAAAACTTGCCTCGTACATCTCCTTTAAACCTTGCCCCTCGCACCTTAAACCTGTGCTCCCTAGTAATTGACTCTTCCACCCTGGGAAAAAGCTTCTGACTATCCACTCTGTCCATGCCCCTCATAATCTTGTAGACTTCTATCAGGTCGCCCCTCAACCTCCGTTGTTCCAGTGAAAACAAACAAAGTTTCTCCAATGCCTCCTCATGGCTAATACCCTCCATGCCAGGCAGCATCCTGGTAAATCTTTTCTGTACCCTCTCCAAAGCCTTCTCCATCCTTCTGGAGGAGGAGATAGCAGGGCATCTGGATAGAAATGGTTTGATCAATCAGACGCAGCATGGATTCATGAGGGGAAAGTCGTGCTTGACGAACATGTTGGATTTTTATGAAGATGTGACTAGGGCGGTTGATGGAGGAGAACCGGTGGATGCGGTGTTTTTGGATTTCCAAAAGGCGTTTGATAAGGTGCCCCATAAAAGGCTGCTGAAGAAGATTAGGGCACACGGAGTTGGGGGTAGTGTGTTAAAGTGGATTGGGGACTGGCTATCCGACAGGAAGCAAAGAGTCGGAATAAATGGGTGTTTTTCCGGTTGGAGGAAGGTAACTAGTGGCGTGCCGCAGGGATCGGTACTCGGGCCGCAACTGTTTACCATTTATATAGATGATCTGGAGGAGGGGACGGAGTGTAGGGTAACGAAGTTTGCAGACGACACAAAGATAAGTGGAAAAGTGAATCGTGTGGAGGACGGAGAAGATCTGCAGAGAGATTTGGACAGGCTGAGTGAGTGGGCGAGGATATGGCAAATGGAGTATAACGTTGATAAATGCGAGGTTATACACTTTGGAGGAAATAATAACAAATGGGATTACTATCTCAATGGAAACAAATTAAAACATGCTACCGTGCAAAGGGACCTGGGGGTCCTTGTGCATGAGACGCAAAAGCCCAGTCTGCAGGTACAACAGGTGATCAAGAAGGCAAATGGGATGTTGGCCTATATTGCGAGGGGGATAGAATATAAAAGCAGGGATGTCTTGATGCACCTGTACAGGGCATTGGTGAGGCCGCAGCTGGAATACTGTGTGCAGTATTGGTCCCCTTATATGAGGAAGGATGTATTGGCATTGGAGGGAGTGCAGAGAAGGTTCACCAGGTTGATACCGGAGATGAGGGGTTTGGATTATGAGGAGAGGCTGAGGAGATTGGGTTTGTACTCGTTGGAGTTTAGAAGGATGAGGGGGGATCTTATGGAGACTTATAAGATAATGCGGGGGCTGGATAGGGTGGAGGCGGAGAGATTCTTTCCACTTAGTAAGGAAGTTAAAACTAGAGGACACAGCCTCAAAATAAAGGGGGGTCGGTTTAAGACAGAGTTGAGGAGGAACTTCTTCTCCCAGAGGGTGGTGAATCTCTGGAATTCTCTGCCCACTGAGGTGGTGGAGGCTACCTCGCTGAATATGTTTAAAGCGCGGATGGATGGATTCCTGACCGGTAAGGGAATTAAGGGTTATGGGGATCAGGCGGGTAAGTGGTACTGATCCACGTCAGATCAGCCATGATCTTATTGAATGGCGGGGCAGGCTCGAGGGGCTAGATGGCCTACTCCTGCTCCTATTTCTTATGTTCTTATGGTAGTGTGGTGACCAGAATTGAACACTATATTCCAAGTGTGGCCTAACTAAAGTTCTATAAAGCTGTAACATGGACTTGCCAATTTTTAAACTCAATGGCCCGGCCGATGAAGGCAAGCATGCCGTATGCCTTCTTGACTACCTTCTCCACCTGCGTTGCCACTTTCAGTGACCTGTGTACCTGTACACCCAGATCCCACAGCGTATCAATATTCTTAAGGGTTCTGCCATTGACTGTATATTTCCTATCTGTATTAGACCTTCCACATCCTCCTATTCCTTTCTCCCTCCTGCGTTTATCGAGTTACCCTTTGACTGAACCCTTCACCAACGCTGACTGACCTATTTTGTGTCTCTGACGGTTCTGATTTCGAGCATCTTTGTGCATTTTGCTGTTTTCTGTCAGGCGATCGGGCAATGGCACAGTGTTCAATTAAACGTCTAATTTAGGGCAGGTCATCAAATGATTGACAGGGTCTTTAAACTGTCAGAAACATTGCAACATGAGCTCCAATTGTTTTGGAAATGCGAGTAACTAGAATTTGATCGGCGAGGAAGATTAGATTCATTACCCGGTATCTATTACCGCTTTGTGTCCTGAGAAGCTTCTCTGACAACAATAGTAGCTACCCAGTGATTCGGAAAGAGAGAAGAGTTAATTTTGCCCGGAGCACATGAATAGAAATGTAGATCCGCCAATGATATGTCTCAACGGACATGAATCACTGGGAAAGCTAATCTGGGGAACTGAAACAGCAAATCTCATTAAAGTTTCAGAATCTCCTTAAGCTTCGGTTAGATAACTGACACACATGAACGAGGCAATGAAGTCGTCATATCTGTGTTGAACCCACACTCTGTCGGGTGTTCGAATGTAACCGGTGACAACTTTGTATTGGATGTAATGTGACCAATGATAACAAGCTGTAAGGGTCAGTTGATCCAGTAAGCGATGGAACCAATTATAGAATGATGTCATCGTCAGTTGACCAGCTGACTCAATATAAATAAGAACCTATTTGGAATTGTGGGGAGCTTGGAGTGGCACAGGCCGAGGCCCCAAGTTTGGAGTAATGAAGTATGAAGTAATTAAACCCTTTCTTTGATTTATAATTTGGAGTAAGTTTTGTTATATTTTTATTGGCTGCATTTGAAGAGTTCCTTCCAAAGAAACATTGAGTACTGAATTCACAAGGGCCGATCCGATACTGCCCTTTGAACACGCTTACACACACAACCGTTTATGATTTGTATTTTTGTTGTAAGTTGGTGTCCGATGCAAAGACTGCCACGAGCTATGTTTAAGCTGATCTGCTTGTGATTGGGCAAGAGGTTTCTTTCTCTCCAACAAACCAGCTTCAGCTGATTAAATTGAAATCATATGAAGTTAGGGCTGGCGCGGTGGTTAGCACCGCTGCTTCACAGCGCCAGGGACCCGGGTTCGATTCCCAGCTTGGGTCACTCTCTGTGTGGAGTCTGCACATTCTCCCCGTGTCTGCGTGGGTTTCCTCCGTGTTCTCCAGTTTCCTCTCACAGTCTGAATGACATACTGGTTAGGTGGATTGGCCATGCTAAATTGACCCTAGTGTCAGGGGGATTAGCAGGGTAAATGCATGGGATAGGGCCGATTGTTGTTGGTGCAGGGTCGATGGGCCAAATGGCCTCCTTCTGCACTGTAGGGATTCTATGACTCTATAAATTAGGAGCAGGAGAAGGCCACTCGGCCACCCGAGGCTGCCCCCTCATTCAATAAGATCGTTGCTGATCCAAATGAAACCTCAATCCCGCATCCCTGCCCGCGACCTTTCACCCCCTTGTTGCAGTAGCCATTTTCTTTCAATGACTCTAGCATTCTATTACAATTCCTCTTCAGATCACATCTTTCCCCCTCTTTGTTTTTGTGCTTGGTGCTTTCTCGTGTGGGTAATCTTCCTCCTTCTCCAATACCTTTATCGTTGCCCAAGGTTTTCTCATTTCTTCACCATTTCTCTAAGTGGATGTTGCTGTGAACAAGGGGGAGGCCATTCGGCCCCTCGAGCCTGTTCCGCCCACCATTCAATTCAATCAGCGCTGCTCTGTATCTCCACTGCAGTTATCCTCCTTTCTTCCCTATCGTTTAATGTCCCTGTCTATCACAAATCTTTGACTTTTTCAATTGACCCCCGACCTTTTTGGTGGAGAGGGTTAAAGATTTCCACCATCTTTATGTGAAATAATGCCCCCTGACCTCACTCTGAGCAGCCTGGATCTAATCTTCAGAGTTACCGCACCAGAGGAATCTTTCTAATCAAACCCTCTGATCATCTTAAAAACAAACCCCAATTCAATCACTCCATAATCTCCTCTACTCGATATAAATCCAAGGGGGGCCTGTGATTGAGGTGTATAAGATTATGAGGGTATAATTTTAATTTATTATTTAGTGTCACAAGCAGGCTTACATTAACACTGCAATGAAGTTACTGTGAAAATCCCCTAGTCACCACACTCCGGCGCCTGTTCGGGTACACTGAGGGAGAATTTAGCACGGCCAATGCACCCTAACCAGCACGTCATTTGGACTGTGGGAGGAAACCTGAGCACCCGGAGGAAACTCACACAGACACGGGGAGAATGTGCAAACTCTGCACAGACAGTGACCCAAGCCGGGAATCGAACCCGGGTCCCTGGCGCTGTGGAGTAGCTGTGCCAACCACTTTGCCACCCCAAAGAGTGCCATGAGATCTTTACATCCACATGATTTCCTCGGGTGGATGGAGCTATTACAAGGGGGCATAACTATAGGGTTCGTGGTGGGAGATATAGGAAGGATATCAGAGGTAGATTCTTTACGCAGAGAGTGGTTGGGGTGTGGAATGGACTGCCTGCAGTGATAGTGGAGTCAGACACTTTAGAAACATTTAAGCGGTTATTGGATAGGCACATGGAGCACACCAGGATGATAGGGAGTGGGATAGCTTGATCTTGGTTTCAGATAAAGCTCGGCACAACATCGTGGGCCGAAGGGCCTGTTCTGTGCTGTACTGTTCTATGTTCTATGATAGGCAGAGTGGTTTAATAGCACGCCTGAAGATTGCACTCCTTCAGTATTTCATTGGGGGCGTCAGTCTCCAGGCGCTGGAGTGCTTCTTGAACCATTTGACCCACTGAAGTCAACACTTTCTGCAGATTAACTCTGATCACACCTAATTATAGTTTTAATAGCATGGATGCTATTTGAATTCGAGCCACATAGAGAGATATTAGGAGAGTTGACCAGAAGCTGGATCAAAGCAGCGGGGTTTTAAGGAGTACGTTCATGAAAGAAAGTAGAGCTAAAAAGAGGTAGAGAGGCTCAGCGAAGGAATTCAGAAACACAGGGCTCAGGCAGCTGTAGACCCGGCTGTGAATGGTGGACGGTGAAGAGGCTTTTTTAAATTCATTCGTGGGACTTGGGCATCACTGGCTGGCCAGCATTTATTGCCCTTCTCTAGTTGCCCTTGGAGGGCATTTGAGAGTCAACGACATTGGCACTGCTGCCTCACAGCGCCAGGGACATGGGTTCGATTCCCGGCTTGGGTCACTGTGCGGAGTCTGCACATTCTCCCCGTGTCTGCGTGGGTTCTCTTCGGGTGCTCCAGTTTCCTCCCAGTCTGAAAGACGTGCTGGTTGGGGTGCATTGGCCATGCTAAATTCTCCCTCAGTGTACCCGAACAGGCGCCGGAGTGTGGCGACTAGGGGAATTTCACAGTAACTTCATTGCAGTGTTAATGTAAGCCGACTTGTGACATTAATAAATAAAATTTGAAAACTTAAACTTAAAACTTTAAAAACTTAAAAGAGGCAACGGTGACAAGAGGGGAAACCTCTTCACGCAGCGAGTGGTTAGGGTCTGGAATGCACTGCCCGAGAGTTTGATGGAGGCAGATTCAATCGAGGTGTTTGAGAGGGAATTAGATCTGAAGAGGAAGAGTGTGCAGGGTTACGGGAAGACAGCCAATGAGTGGCACTGGGTAACTAGCACATTCGGACAGCCGGTGCAGACATGATGGGCCGAATGGCCTCTTTCTGTGCTGTAACCATTCTGCGATTCTGTGAAATTTGATCACCTGTGGGAACGATTTAACCATGTCTACTGTATCAAAACCGCAATTAAATCTCCCCTCCGCGTCGAAAGCTTCACGTTTTTACGTGTCCAGATCACCAACAACCTGTCCTGGTCCACCCATGCCGACACTATAGTTAAGAAAGCCCACCAATGCCTCCACTTTCTCAAAAGACTAAGGAAATTTGGCATGTCAGCTACGACTCTCACCAACTTTTACAGATGCACCATACAAAGCATTCTTTCTGGTTGTATCACAGCTTGGTATGGCTCCTGCTCTGCCCAAGACCACAAGGAACTACAAAAGGTCATGAATGTAGCCCAATCCATCACGCAAACCAGCCTCCCATCCATTGTCTCTTCCAACACTTCCCGCTGCCTCGGCAAAGCAGCCAGCATAATCAAGGACCCACGCAGCCCGGACATTCTCTCTTCCACCCTCTTCCATCGGGAAAAAGATACAAAAGTCTGAGGTCACGTACCAACCGACTCAAGAACAGCTTCTTCCCTGCTGCTGTCAGACTTTTGAATGGACCTATCTCGCATTAAGTTGACCTTTCTCCACATCCTAGCTATTACCGTAACACTACATCCTGCACTCTCTCATTTCCTTCTCTATGAATGGTATGCTTTGTCTGAATAGCGCGCAAGAAACAATATTTTTCACTGTATGCTAATACATGTGACAATAATAAATCAAATCAAATCAATCTCCTCCACTCGAAAGGGATAAGGGCTGGGATTTTCCCCCAAAAATTCTAAGTCCCCAATTTGCGGAAAAATGGGAGTAACCCCCGCTTGTTTTTTCAGCATGATTTCCAGAGCAAATCTCCCATACTCCATGCCTCACAGGATGATCAGTGGACGGGGCCTATTCCTGCTGGAGAGGCCGGCAGCACAGCGCTGAGTGGGCCGCTGCACATGCGTTGATCTGTCAGTGCTGAGATTGGCGCATACACAGTGGCCCCGCACTGCCGGCCTCCCGATCGATAGCCAGCCCCGTGATCCCGCATCGCTGTCCCTCCAAACACCCCAGCCCCCGATTGCAGGCCACTGGACCTCCCCGGCAAGCCCCGGTGACCCCCAGTCCCCGGCCAGCCCCAATTTCCTGATCACCCCCGCGGCAGCCACCAACCCTCCCTCCCCCGCCGACCAGATGGCCAGCCCTGATCGCTGTCCTCCCTCGCTCTGCCTGCAATCCCTGTGCAGAGTGGCACAGAGTGATCGCCCACCGAATAGGCCCCACTCCCTCCTGATGCCCGGTGAGCAGTGCCAAGGTGCTCTGGGGCAGTGCCATAGCCCCTTGGGCTGTGCCAGGCTGGCACTGCCCAAGGGGAACCTCCCCTTACCCCCAACCTCCTGGGGGGGGGGGGGGGCACAACGGTCTCCATTCCCTCAAGTTCCCTCTGTTCCTTGTTACTAGGGACTAGTTGTAAACCCCACTGGAGTGAACCACTCCCGGCATGGGAGAGATGTTAGCGGGCCTGGAGACTTCAGTCCTGGGCCCACTAATCATATTGAAATTGTGATCTCCACATGGTAATTAGCTCCATGCTGATTTCTGGCGCAGAGTTGATTGGCCTGGAAATCCTAGCCACGCAGATGTGCAGCGGCCCAGGGGCCTAGTGGGAAGCCCGCAAAACGGCCTCCGTTGATGTCTCCCCTCTCACTGCACTGGAGAATCGCTCCAGGTTCTCCAGTCTCTCCTGACTGGAATCCTTCACCTTTCCTATAATTCTGGTAAACCACCCCCTTTCCAAGGCCTGGACCTTCCTAAAGTATGCAACACAATACACCAGCCCAGATCTTACCGGGGAATTATAAACACTCCTGATATCCGTATCCAAACAAATCTCTGAACCGTAACAATTTCTTTGATTTGATTTATTATTGTCACATAGAAATCATAGAATCCCTACGGTGCAGAAGGAGGCCATTCGGCCCATCGAGTCTGCACCGACCACAATCCCACCCAGGCCCTATTCCTGTAACACCACCTATTTACCCTGCTAATCCCCAGACACTAGGAACAATTTAGCAAGGCCAATCAACCTGACCTGCACATCTTTGGACATGTATTAGTATACAGTGAAAAGTATTGTTTCCTGCGCGCTATACAGATAAAGCATACCATTCATAGAGAAGGAAACGAGAGAGTGCAGAATGTAGTGCTACGGTAATAGCTAGGATGTGAGAGAAAGATCAACTTAATGCGAGGTAGGTCCATTCAAAAGTCTGACGGCAGCAGGGAAGAAGCTGTTCTTGAGTCGGTTGGCACGTGACCTCAGACTTTTGTATCTTTTTCCCGAAGGAAGAAGGTGGAAGAGAGAATGTCCGGGGTGCGTGGGGGTCCTTAATTATGCTGGCTGCTTTGCCGAGGCAACGGGAAGTGTAGACAGAGTCAATGGATGGGAGGCTGGTTTGCGTGATGGACTGGACTACATTCACAATCCTTGTTAGTTCCTTGCGGCCTTGGGCAGAGCAGGAGCCATACCAAGCTGTGATAAAACCAGAAAGAATGCTTTCTATGGTGCATCTGTAAAAGTTGGTGAGAGTCGTAGCTGACATGCCAAATTTCCTTAGTCTCCTGAGAAAGTAGAAGTGTTTTCTTTTCACCTTTGATGATAGTCGTAACATTCCCAGACTTTTAGGTGATTAAATTGATTTATCGATTGGTTAAGACTATTCTAAACTATTTGTATTCTCTTTGAAGGTGCTTTCGCAATGAATGAGCTTTGCTTTGAGTTGCTGACTGCTTTATTTTTCTCTCCATTAGCTGATCAATGGCGTGGTGCTGCTGATTTTGTTGTCTGCTCTTGGTGACCCTGAACGGTACCATCTGCCCCACACTGAACACGGCAGTGACTTTGACTTCACCGATGATGCCAGTAAGTCCATACGTTTGCTCATTGTCGCTCCCTCTGCACTCTCCCTGTAACCCCCTGAAACCCCCCCCCAATCACACCAAGCCTCCACTTCCCTCCCAACCCACTAGTTCATGGGGAGGGGTGACGCAGTGGTATTGTCACTGGATCAGTAATCCAGAGACCCCAGGTAACACTCTCGGGACCCGGGTTCAAATCCCATCACAGCAGATGGTGATAGATGAGTTCAATAAATATTTGGAATTAAAGTCTGCTGATGACCATGAAACCATTGTCATAAAAACCCATCTGGTTCACCAATGTCCTTTAGGGAAGGAAATCTGCTGCCCTTACCTGGTCTGGCCTACATGTGACTCCAGAGTCACAGCAATGTGGTTGACTCTTAGATGCAGGGCAACTAGGGATGGGCAATAAATATCGACAACATCCTGTAAATGAATGATACTAAACTTCCAAATTAACTTGAATTTAGTCAGACTCTACAGTATCAAAAAGAAATGCTGATAAACATTCAAGTGTAATTATTCTTTCCTGATGGAATCCCCTTTATACTTGCTTCAGAATTTGTTGCATGTGGGACCACAGTGAGACCTACTCAACAAACCAGATGCAATTAAAGAAATGGGGCAGCACGGTGGCACAATGTTAGCACCGCTGCATCACAGTGCCAGAGACCCAGGTTCGATTCCCGGCTTGGGTCACTGTCTGTGTGGAATTTGCACGTTCTCCCCGTGTCTGCGTGGGTTTCCTCCCACAGTTTGAAAGACATGCTGGTTTGCACAGTCCAAAGATGTGCGGGTTAGGTGGATTGGTCATGCTAAATTGACCCTGAGTGTCAGGGGGACTAGCAGGGTAAATATGTGGGGTTATGGGGATAGGGCCTGGTTGGGATTATGGTCGGTGCAGACTCAATGGGCCGAATGGCCTACTGCTGCACCGTTGGGATTCTGTGATTCTTGCAGCTGCATTTGCTAAGTGTCACTTTTAGATTTTTAAGTACAGATATATTTCCTGTCACATCTGCCACGGGCACGGCATGGTGAGGAATCGGGGAAAGGAGGGGATCTCACACAGAAACTGCAGAGACCGAGCTCAGACTCGAATCAATCAAATCATTGAACTTTTTTAAAAATTTAAAATTGCAAACGTGCACATCGAGGGCAAGTTCAGGTGTTGGGATCAAGCCGGGATAGAAGGTGGGGTAAAAGCTCGATCAGGGAGGGGGAGGAAGGAGATGGGATGGATGTGCCGAATGAAAGAGGGATAGAGAGATTGGAGTGGAGAGGAGAAAGGGACTGGAGGTTGGGAAGTCAACAGGCGGGGTGGGTGATGCTGAGGAGTACGGTGGAAAGGAAGGAAATTCCTGTGGAGTGACACAACGGCCAAGAGATGTGAGGAAGGTAAAGGAAGGTTTTTTACGAGATGGCTGGGGCAGCATTTATTGCCCATCCCTTGTTTCCCTTGAGAAGGTGATGGTGAGCTCCCTTCTAGAACCACTGCAGTCCCTGAGTTGTAGGTACACCCACAGTGCTGTTAGGCAGGGAGTCCCCAGCGACAGTGAAGAAACAGCGATATATTTTTCCTTTTATTCATTCGTGGGTCATGGGTGTCGCTGGCTGGGTAACATTTATTGCCCATCCCTAGTTGCCCAAGGGCAGTTGAGAGTCAACCACATTGTTGTGGCTCTGGAGTCACATGTAGGCCAGACCGGGTAAGGACGGCAGATTTCCTTCTCTAAAGGACATTAGTGAACCAGATGGGTTTTTCCGACAAACGACAATTTATGTCAACAATCGACAACGTTTTGTGACATGTTCGCTGCCGGGCCACCTGCATGGTGGGAAGGCCTCTGTCCACCGTGTATAAAATACTGGCAGCTGGGGGTTGGATCAGGTTCTTTATTGGCCATTAACCAAGGCCATACTTACCTGGCAAGGATGTAACCATGACCAGGCCAGGGACGGAACTCTCCAACGCAAACCTCTCTCAAGGCTGGGTAGGCCGAAAGTTTCAATCAAACATTTTGAAGCTTAGATCCATAGGGAGGAATTTTACGAGAAATATTCTGTGTGAAAGTGGGAGAGTTTCAGATCCATTTTCTGGACAAATCCAAATTCACAATCGATGGGTGGGGTGAACCGGTAAAATCACCCCCATAAACTATGAATATTAAGGTTACGGAACCAAAACGGGTTGATGGAGTTAAGGTTCAGATCATTCATGACTGAATGTCTAACTCAGGTTGTTTTCTCTGGAGCAGCGGAGGTTGAGGGGAGACCTGATCGAAGTCTATAAAATGATGAGGCAGAATCCTTTTCCCAGAGTTGAAATGCCTAATAATAGGGGGCATGCACTTAAGGTGCACTGGGGGCATGCAAGCCAGGAAGGCGACGGCCGAGTGGGATTATTGCTAGGTATTAATCCAGAAACTCAGCTATTGTTCTGGGGACATGGGTTCAAATCCCGCCACAGCAAATGGTTGAATTTAAATTCAATAAAAAATATCTGGACTTAAGAATCTACTGCTGTCGATTGTCGGAAAAACGCATCTGGTTCACTAATGTCCTTTGGGGAAGGAAATCTGCTGTCCTTACCTGGTCTGGCCTACATGTGACTCCAGAGCCACAGCAATGTGGTTGACTCACAACTACCCTCGGGCAACTAGGGATGGGCAATAAATGCTGGCCAGCCAGTGACTCCCATGTCCCATGAATGAGTGAAAAAAAAGGGTGAGGGGGGAAAGTTTGAAGGAGATGTGAGGGGCAAGATTTTTACACAGAGAGTGGTAGGTGGCTGGAACTTGCTGCCAGGGGTGGCGGTGGAGGCAGAGACGATAGGGGTGTTTAAGGGGCTTTTGGATAAGCGCATGAATATGCAAGGAACAGAGGAAAATGAGCAAGGTCTGGCAGGAGGGATCAGTTTAATTTGGTGTCATGTTCGGCACAACATCATGGGCCAAAGGACCTGTTCCTGTGCTGTACTGTTCTGTGTTCTATGTTCTACATTCTATGAACAGGCTGGGGTATCGTATGGACGCCAGGATACAAACCAAA
Organism: Mustelus asterias; assembly: GCF_964213995.1. Taxonomy (NCBI): domain Eukaryota; kingdom Metazoa; phylum Chordata; class Chondrichthyes; order Carcharhiniformes; family Triakidae; genus Mustelus; species Mustelus asterias. The sequence continues at coordinate 8,110,116 of NC_135807.1, forward strand.
CCAGCTGCCCAAATTAAGGGGAAGAGTAGATTCAGTGGACCCATTGGATAAAATATCAAAAAACTGAAATACAAGAAATAATTCAGGCAGAACATTTCTTGGTAAATGAGTTCAGTTTGTTAGCGTTCAGCTATAAAAGAGACTGCGAGGTGTCCTATTGTGTAAACACAAAGGCTGTTAGATCAAGTTTATTAATCATATCTGATTATTCGATCCTCCCCATTGTAATACAGAAACTGACAATGACACATTGATTTCTTGTCCTCCACCAGTAACAATAATTTCCCACTGTAATCACTGACGACTGAGGCATCAACTGTGCAGCAAGATCTCAAATGACAGCCAGAAGTCGATCAGAATAGCTCCCTCTGTGTTCAAAGCCCCCACCTATCTCTAACTTCCTGTCTCTAACCTTCGCTAACCCAATAATTTCCTAATCTCTATTCCACCACCTCCCGGCCTCCCCCAATTTTCAATGTTTTTTTGTTCATTTATTCATGGGACATGGGCGTCACTGGCTGGCCAGCATTTATTACCCATCCCTAGTTGCCCGAGGGCAATTAAGAGTCAACCACATTGCTGTGACTCTGGAGTCACATGTAGGCCAGACTGGGTAAGGACGGCAGATTTCCTTCCCTAAAGGACATTAGTGAACCAGGTGGGTTTTTCCGACAATCGACAATGGTTTCATGGAATTAGTAGATTTCTAATTCCAGATATTTTTTATTGAATTCAAATTCCATCATCTGCCGAGGCGGGATTCGAACCCGTGTCCCCAGGACATTAGCTGAGTTTCTGGATTAATGAGCTAGTGATAATACCGCTAGGCCATCACCTTCCCCGATGCTCAATCGAAGGACATGCTTACAGCTGCCTGGGCATCAAGCTCTATAATTCCCTCCCCAAATCTCTCAACCTCTCTCTCCTCCTTTAAGATGCTCCTTAAAACTAACCTCTTTCCGGTCCCAATGTGCCACATCTGGCTTTGTGTCACATTCTCATAGGGTCCCCACAGTGCAGAAGGAGGCCATGCGGCCCATCGAGTCTGCACCGACCACAATCGCATCCAGGCTCTATTCCCATAACCCCCAACATATTTACCCTGCTAATCCCCCTTGCACTAATTTTAGTGTAGTGCAATTTAGCATGGCCAATCCACCTAACCCACACATCTTTGGACTGTGGGAGGAAACCGGAGCACACAGAGGAAACCCACGCAGACACGAGGAGAACGTGCAGACTCCATGCAGAGGATGGAATTGAACCTGGGTCCCCGGCGCTGTGAGGCAGCAGTGCTAACCACTGTGCCACCGTGCCGCCCGTGTTTGAAATTCTGATGGAAAATCACTCCTGTGGGGATTTGGGGTTGTTTAATTAGGCTGAAGGCCGAATATAATGTAGGTTACATTGGTTGTGACCTTCCAAATTCCCGTGTATGCTGGAAACGTCCCAGCGGAATGAAAAATCTCTAATGTAACAGCTCTGTTCAAGAAAGGAAAGTGGCAGAAAGGAGGAAACTACAGGCCAGTTAGTCTAGTGTCTGGGTTTGGAAAAATGCTCGAATCCAATATCAAGGAGGTAATAGCGGGACATTTAGAAAATCGTAATACAGTTAGGCAGAGGCAACATGGTAGCTCTGACGAAGGGTCACCCAGACTCGAAACGCTGGCTCTATTCTCTCTCCACTAATGAGATTTCCCAGCACTTTCAGTTTTTGTTTCAGATTCCTGCATCCACAGTATTTTGCGTTTATCATGGTTTTGTGAAAGGGAAATCGTCTTTGACCATTTTATTTGAGTTCATTGGGGAAGTAACAAACAATATGGATGGAGGGGAACCTGTAGATGTGGTATACTTGGATTTCCAAAAGGCATTTGATAAGGCACCACCTCAAAATTTACTTCACAAAATAAGAGCTGTGTGTGTAGGGGGTAATGTATTAGCACAGATAAAGGATTTGTTAGCTGACAAGAGGCAGAGAGTGGGGATCAATGGGTCATTTTCGGGTTGGCAAACTGTAACAGATGGAGAACCACAGTGCTGTGCTCTCAGCTACTTTGAAGTTCATTTATTAGTGTCACAAGTAGGCTTACATTAACACTGCAGTGAAGTTACTGTAAAAATCCCTTAGTCGCCACACTCCGGCGCCTGTTCGGGTACAGTGAGGGAGAACTTAGCATGGCCAATGCACCTGACCAGCATGTCTTTTGGACTGTGGGAGGAAACCAGAGCACCCGGAGGAAACCCACGCTGACACGGGGAGAACGTGCAGACTCCGCACAGACAGTGACCCAAACCGGGAATCGAACCCGGCTCCATGGCGCTGTGAGGCAGCAGTCTAACCACTGTGCCGCCGTGCCACGACCTACATCAATGACTTGAATTAAGGGATTGATTGTATGGTATCTAAATTTGCTGATGGCACAAAATTAGGTAGGAAATTAAGTTGTCAAGAGGACATTAAGAGTGGGAATTTTTGGCCCCAAGGCTGGAAAATCCCACCCGAGGTCTGCCCCTACTTGCTACGATTCCCGTGGCGGGCGGGAGGGGAACATTTCACCCAAGGAGTTTACTTGGAATTGAAATGGGTGAAGTGAGTGGGTAAAAATTTGACAGAAGCAGTAGAATGTACGTAGATGTGACCGTAGCCAGTTTGGAAAGCAGTGGAATATTAAATGGAGAGAGGTTACAGAATTCGGTGACACAGAGGGATCTGGGTGTCCTGGTGCATAATTACAAAATGCTGGTGTGTGGATACAGCAAGTGATTAGGGGGGGGGGCAAGGGCAATGTTAGCGTTTGTTGTAAGGGGAATTAAATCTAAAAGTAGGAAGCTATGCTGCTGCTGTACAGAGCGACAGTGAGACCACATGTGAAGTACTGTGTACAATTTTGGTCGTCTTACTTAAGAAAGGATATAATTGCATGAGAAACAGTTCACTCAACCGATTCTTGGGACGAAGGATTATCGGTGGCACAGTGGTTAGCACTTCTGCCTCGTGGTGCCAGGGACCTGGGTTCGATTCCCGGCTTGGGTCACTGTCTGTGTGGAGTCTGCACATTCTCCCCGTGTCTGCGTGGGTTTCCTTCGGGTGCTCCGGTTTCCTCCCACAGTCTGAAAGACGTGCTGGTTAGGTGCATTGGCCGTGCTAAATTCTCCCTCAGTGTACCCGAACAGGCACCGGAGTGTGGCGACTAGGGGATTTTCACAATAACTTCATTGCAGTGTTAATGTAAGCCTACTTGACTAATAAATACACTTTAAACATATAAATTACTTGTGAGTAAAGTTTGAGCTGTTGGGTCTCACAGCGCCAGGGACTAGGGTTCAATACCGACCTCGGGTCACTGTCTGTGCGAAGTCTGCACATTCTCCCCATGTCTGTGTGGGTTTCCTCCGGGTGCACCGGTTTCCTCCCACAGTCCGAAAGACGTGCTGGCTAGGTGCATTGGCCATGCTAAATTGCCCCTTAGTGTCCCAAGATGTATAGGTTAGGGGGATTAGTGGGCTAAATGCAGGGATAGGGCCTGGGTGGAGTGCTCTGTTGAAGGGTTGGTGTAGACTCGATGGGCTGAATGGCCTCCTGTAGGGATTTTATGATACCCATTGAGGTTTAGGAGAATGAGAAGTGATCTCGCTGACACCTAGAAGATCCTGAGGGTGGACGTTGAGGGAATGTTTCTCCCTGAGTCTAGAACCAGGGGAGCCACAGTTTAGAAATGAGGAGGTCTCCCATTCAAGATGGCTGAGGAAAATATCTTTTCGGAGGGTGGTCAGTCCATGGGGTTCCCTCCCACAGAGAGCCCTGGGGAATGGCTCATTGAATATATTCAATACTGAGGTAGACAGATTTTTGATCGACAAGGGAATTGAGGGTTACCTGTTGTGTTCAATAATCACCAAGCTGGACCAGTGCTTGGACCTTTGCTGTTGTAATATATATAAATGATTTGGAGGAAAATGTAACTGGATTGATTAGTAAGTTTGCGGACGACACAAAGGTTGGTGGATTTGCAGATAGCGATGAGGACTATCAGAGGATACAGCAGGAAATAGATCAGTTGGAGACTTGGGCGGAGAGATGGCAGATAGAATTTAATCCGGACAAATGTGAGGTAATGCATTTTGGAAGGTCTAATCCAAATAGGAAATATACAGTAAATGGCAGAACCCTTAAGAGTATTGATAGGCAAAGGGATCTGGGTGTACAGATACACAGGTCACTGAAAGTGGCAATGCAGGTGGAGAAGGTAGTCAAGAAGGCATACGGCATGCTTGCCTTCATCGACCGGGGCATTGAGTTTTAAAATTGGCAAGTCATGTTGCAGCTCTATAGAAGCTTAGTTCGGCTGAACTTGGAATATAGTGTTCAATTCTGGTCGCCACACTACCAGAAGGATGTGGAGGCTTTGGAGAGGCTACAGGATGTTGCCTGGTATGGAGGGCATCAGCTGTGAGGAGAGGTTGGAGAAACTTGGCTTGTTCTCACTGGAACGACAGAGGTTGAGGGGTGACCTGATAGAAGTCTACAAGATTATGAGAGGCATGGACAGAGTGGATAGTCAGAAGCTTTTCCCCAGGGTGGAAGAGTCAATTACTCAGGGGCACAGGTTTAAGGTGCGAGGGGCAAAGTTTAAAGGAGATGTACGAGGCAGATTTTTTACACAGAGGGTGGTGGATGCCTGGAACCCGTTGCTGGGGGAGGTAGTGGAAGCGGATACGATAGTGACTTTTGAGGGGCGTCTTGACAAATACATGAATAGGATGGGAATAGAGGGATATGATCCCCGGAAGGGTAGGGGGTTTTAGTTAAGTCGGGCAGCACGGTCGGTGCAGGCTTGGAGGGCCGAAGGGCCTGTTCCTGTGCTGTAATTTTCTTTGTTCTTCGCTCTGTGATCGTCCGCAAGGCAAGCTACCACCTATTCCCACCCCTCCCCCTCAGCGCTCCCTTGATACTCTTAGCTGAGTGTCTGGATGTCCGAAGAAAAATATTATTGGTGTGTGTTTAAACGAAGTATTGACAGATTTCTGATCAACAATAACGTAATGGGCTATGGGAAAGTTTGTTTTTATTCATCCATGGGGCATGGGCGTCGCTGGCCGGCCAGCATTTATTGCCCATCCCTAGTTGCCCTTGAGAAGGTGGTGGTGAGCTGCCTTCTCGAACCGCTGTGGGTTGACCCACAATGCCATTAGGGAGGGAATTCCAGGATTTTGACCTAGCGACTGCGAAGGATCGGCGATATATTTCCAATGTAAGGAGTCTGACAACACCAGGTTAAAGTCCAACAGGTTTATTTGGTAGCCAACGCCACGTGGCGTTTGCTACCAAATAAACCTGTTGGACTTTAACCTGGTGTTGTTAGACTCCTTACTGTGTTCACCCAAGTCCAACGCCGGCATTTCCATATCATGATATATTTCCAAGTCAGGATGGTGAGTGGCTTGGAGGGGAACTTGCAGGTGGTGGTGTTCCCATGTATCTGCTGCCCTTGTCCTTCTAGATGGAAGTGGTCATGGGTTTGGAAGGTGCTGTCTCAGGATCTTTGGTGAATTGCTGCAATGCATTTTGTAGATAGTACACACTGCTGCTACTGAGCGTCGGTGGTGGAGGGACTGGATGTTTGTAGATGTGGTGCCAATCATAGAATCCTACAGTGCAGAAGGAGGCCATTCGGCCCATCGAGCCTACACTGAAAACAATCCCCACCCCCCCCCAGATCCTATCCACTTAACTGCCTGTATTTACCCTGTCAATTCTCCTGACACGAACTAAGAGGCAATTTAGCACGGCCAATCCATCTAACCCGCACATCTTTGGACTGTGGGAGGAAACCGGAGCACCCGGAGGAAACCCACGCAGACATGGGGAGAACGTGCAAACTCCACACAGACAGTGACCCAAGGCCGGAATTGAACCCGGGTCCCTGGCGCTGTGAGGCAGCAGTGCTCATCACCGCGCCACCGTGCTGGGGTAATTTGTCCTGGGTGGTGTCAAACTTCTTGAGAGTCGTTGGCGCCATCCAGTGGGTGTAAAAGGCATTGAAATGTCCGACTAGGTATTTCCATATTGAAAGGCGGAGCAGGCTTGATGGGCTGAATGGCCTACTCCTGTTCCTATCTTTCTATAAAAGGTAAGAAAAATGTCAATTAATACAAAATATGTTACTTTAAACAATCTCACCATCCTAAGGTTTGTCTGTTCTCATTCTTTGCTTTGATATAGCACCTACGAATAATGTGCTGTTCATAGTGTGTATACTTCCCATTTTTCTGTTCCAGATATATGTGTTGCTACTGCGATTTCCCTGCTTATGATAATGATCTGTGGAATGGCCACATATGGAGCATACAAGGTATTGTAACTTGATTACAGAAATAGTGATCTAATTCACAGCAGTTAAAATTTGCTGGGTTTTATTTTGATTACGCTATTGTAACTAATTTTCGCGATGCATTTAGAAGTTTACAGCATGGAAACCGGCCCTTCAGCACAACTTGTCCATGCCACCCAGTTTTTAACCACTAAGGTAGTCCCAATTGCCCGCGTTTGGCCCATATCCCTCTATACCCATCTTACCCATGTAACTGTCTAAATGCTTTTTAAAAGACAAAATTGTACCCGCCTCTACTACTACCTCTGGCAGCATGTTGCAGACACTCACCACCCTCTGTGTGAAAAAATTGCCCCTCTGGCCCCTTTTGTATCTCTCCCCTCTCACCTTAAACATACGCCCCTTTTTCGACTCCCCTGCCTTTGGGAAAAGATGTTGACTGCCTACCTTATCTAAGCCCCTCATTATTTCATAGACCTCTATAAGATCGCTCCTACGCCTCCTAGGGTCCAGACAAAAAAGTCCCAGTCTATCCAGCCTCTCCTTATAACTCAAACCATCAAGTCCTGATAGCATCCTAGTAAATCTTTACCCCAATTCAAGAAATCAATTAGGAAGGTATTGATCAGGGATGCAATATTGACAGTGCTTACAATCTGATGCCAGGTCTCCCGTTCTGCAGCGCGTATTTAAAAGTGTCATTGTTTCTGATTCCAGGTTCAATAAAAATGAGCGAGGTGGGATCTCGTCAAACTGTGTCGGAACTGAGATAAAGGCAAAATACTGCGGACGCTGGAATTTGAAATAAAAGAACAGAAAATGCTGGAAAATCTCAGCAGGTCTGACAGCATCTGTGGAGAGAGAATAGAGTCAACATTCCAAGTCTGGGTGACCCTTCATCAGAGCTCCCATGTTGACTCTGCCTAATTGTATTATGATTTTCTAGATATCCCGCTATTACCTCCTTGACATTGGATTCGAGCATTTTCCCAATGACAGACACTAGGCTAACTGGCCTGTGGTTTCCTCCTTTCTGCCACTTTCCTTCCTTGAACAGAAGTGTTACATTAGGGATTTTTCTGACCCCTGGAACTTTCCCAGACACCACCGGAGTGGGTCGGATCTCAAACAATGATGAGACAGAGTACAGGAATGAGATAGAGAATCTGGTGAACTGGTGCAGCAACAATAATCTTTCCCTCAATGTCAACAAAACGAAGGAAATAGTCATCAGGAAGCGTAAAGGAGAACATGCCCCTGTCTACATCAACAGGGATGAAGTAGAAAGGGTCGAGAGCTTCAAGTTTTTAGGTATCCAGATCACCAACAACCTGTCCTGGTCCCCCCATGCCGACACTATAGTTAAGAAAGTTCACCACCACCTCTACTTTCTCAGGAGACTAAGGAAATTTGGCATGTCAGCTACGACCCTCACCAACTTTTGTAGATGCACCATAGAAGGCATTCCTTCTGGTTGTATCACAGCTTGGTATGGCTCCTGCTCTGCCCAAGACCACAAGAAACTACAAAAGGTCGTGAATGTAGCCCAATCCATCACGCAAACCAGCCTCCCATCCATTGACTCTGTCTACACTTCCCGCTACCTCGGCAAGGCAGCCAGCATAATTAAGGACTCCACGCACCCTGGACATTCTCTCTTCCACCTTCTTCTGTCAGGAAAAAGATACAAAAGTCTGAGGTCACGTACCCAACCGACTCAAGAACAGCTTCTTCCCTGCTACCGTCAGACTTTTGAATGGACATACCTCGTTGATCTTTCTCTACACCCTAGCTATGACTGTAACACTACATTCTGCACTCTCTCCCTTCCTTCTCTATGAACGGTATGCTCTGTCCGTATAGCGCACAAGAAACAAAACTTTTCACTGTATACTAATACATGTGACAATAATTAAATCAAATCAAAAGAATACACAGGAATTTGGAAGCTCACAACCAATTCAACTTGTATTATATTCAGCTTCAGCCGAATCAAACATCCCCAAATCCCCACAGGAGCGATTTCCCAACAGAATTTCAAAGATAGACGACGGCACAAGGGTCATCCAGATCGAAATGTTGGCTCCACAGATGCTGTCAGACCTGCTGAGATTTTTCCAGCATTTTCTACTTTTGACCGTTGCAAAACTGACATCTCTCTGTTTCCTCTTTGTTTTCCAGCAACTCAGCGCTTGGATCATCCCATTTTTCTGTTATCAGATCTTCGATTTTGCCCTCAATGCTCTTGTAGTCATCAGCGTGGTCGTCTATCCAAACTACATCCAGGACTACTTGAGACAACTGGTACAAAATGTGCAATTTTATGTGAAATCATTGGGCATTTAAGCTTTGAAACATGGGAAAAAGAGGGGGGAAGGGGTGTCTGTTCAAATCTCACCGTGTCAGTTGGTGAAATTTAGATTCAATTAGCAAATAAGCTCTGGAATTGAAATGTTTCCACTTTTAATTTGAATATTATAACTGCCATTTACTCGGTGACCATGAGAATCAGAGAATCCCTATAGAGCAGAAGGAGGCCAATCGGCCCATCAACTCTGCACTGACTCTCCAACAGAGCATCCCACCCAGGCTTTATGCCCGTAACCCCAGTAATCCCCCTAACCTACACGTTTTTGGACACTAAGGGGCAATTTAACGTGACCAATCCAACATCTTTGGAGTGCGGGGGGAAGCCGGAGCACCCGGAAGAAACCCACATAGATAGAACAAAGAAAATTACTGCATAGGAACAGGCCCTTCGGCCCTCCAATCCTGCCCCGACCATGCTGCCCGTCTGAACTAAAACCCCCTACCCTTCCGGGGATCATATCCCTCCATTCCCATCCTATTCATGTCACTACCGTATCCGCTTCCACTACCTCCCCCGACAGCGAGTTCCAGGCACCCACCACCCTCTGTGTAAAAAAACCTGTGATGGAGGAGATCGTGCAAATTCCACACAGACAGTGACCCGAGGCCAGAATCGAATCCGGGAATCCCTGGTGCTCTGAGGCAGCAGTACTATCCACTGTGCCACCGTGCCGCCCACTTAAACTATGATCTACTGTGGTAAATACACTTCTGGTTCACTAATTACCTTTAGGGAAGAAAATCTGCCGTCCTTACCCAGTCTTGCCTACGTGCAACTCCAGACCCAGTGGTTAACTCTTGACTGCAGTCAAGGGGCTATTAGGAATGGGCAACAAATGCGGGCCTTTCCAGCGGTGCCCACATTCCATGAACAAATTAAGAAAGATAACCCTCTTTACCCAGAGAGTAGTGAGAAGGTGGAACTTGCTACCACAGGGAAATTGTTGAACTAAATACATTCACGGGGAAATTCGATACATCCGTGAGGGATAAAGGAAATCAAAGTTTATTAGAATAATGCAGAAGAGACCATTCAGCCCATCGAGCCTGCACTGACTCTCTGACAGAGTATTTTACCCAGGTCCTATCCTCATAACTCCACATTTATCATGGTCAATCCACCTAACCTACACATCTTGGGACACTAAGGGGCAATCTAGCACGGCCAATCCACCTAACCTGCACGTCTTTGGAGTGTGGGAGGAAACCGGAGCACCCGGAGGAAACCATGCAGACCCAGAGAGAATGTGCAGACTCCACCCAGACAGTCACCCAAGGTCAAAATTGAATCTGGGTCCCTGGCACTGCAAGTCGGCAGTTGCTAACTAGCTAACCATTGTGCCACCGTGCCATCCTTGTCAGGGCTGAATGAAGTTGGCGGGAGGGGGTTCATGTGGAGCATAAACATTGTCAGAGACCAGTTTGACCGAATGACCTGTTTCTGTATTATTATAACTCAATATCCATGCAGTTCTGAATTTCATTGTTTCTCTACATTCCATTTCCACAGCCGAGTAATTTGCCACACAAGGAGGACATAATGTCCATGAACCCAACATGCTTGGTGTTTATTGTTCTCACCTTTGTCGGTATCATCCTGGCCTTTAAGGTAAGTTTGAGCTCCCATTTTATCAGACCTCTGCATACTGAAATGACTCTGTTTAATGACTTTGTTTAATGAAATGATTACAGATAGCTCCAAGAAAAATAGGGTGGTAATAGTTGGAGATTTTAATTTTCCCAACATTGACTGGGACAGCCATAGTATTAGAGGGTTGGATGGAGAGAAATTTGTTGAGTGTATTCAGGAGGAATTTCTCATTCAGTATGTGGATGGCCTGACTAGAGAGGGGGCAAAACTTGACCTCCTCTTGGGAAATAAGGAAGGGCAGGTGACAGAAGTGTTAGTGAGGGATCACTTTGGGACCAGTGACCTTAATTCTATTTGTTTTAAGATATCGATGGAGAATGATAGGTCTGTCCCAAAAGTTAATATTCTAAATTGGGGCAAGGCCAATTTTGATGGTATCAGGCAGGAACTTTCAAAAGTTAATTGGGGGAGTCTGTGGGGAGGAAAAGGGATGTCTGGTAAGTGGGAGGCTTTCAAAAGTGTGTTAACCAGGGTTCAGGGTAAACACATTCCTCTTAGAGTGAAGGGCAAGGCTGGCAGAAGTTGGGAACCCTGGATGACTCGGGATATTGAGGCCCTGGTCAGGAAGAAGAAAGAGGCACATGACGTGCATAGGCTGGGATCAAGTGAATCCCTGGAAGAGTATAGGGGATGTAGGAGTAGAGTTAAGAGAGAAATCAGGAGGGCAAAAAGAGACACAAAATTGTTTTGGCAGATAAGGCAAAGGAGAATCCAAAGAGCTTCTACAAATACATGAAAGGCAAAAGAGTAACAGGAGAGAGAGTACGGCCTCTTAAGGATCAACAAGGTCATCTATGTGCGGATCCACAAGAGATGGGTGAGATCCTAAATGAATACTTCTCATCAGTAGTCACTGTTGAGAAAAGCATGGATATTAGAGAACTTGGGGAATTAAATACTGATGTCTTGAGGAGTGTACATATTACAGAGAAGGAGGTGCTGGAAGTCTTAAAGCACATCAAGGTAGATAAATCTGCGGGACCTGATGAGGTATATCCCAGGACGTTGTGGGAGGCGAGGGAGGAAATTGCAGGTCCCCTAGCCGAGATATTTGAATCATCGATAGTCACAGGTGAGGTGCCTGAAGATTGGAGAGTGGCAAATGTTGTGCCTTTGTTTAAAAAGGGCTGCAGGGAAAAGCCTGGGAACTACAGGCCAGTGAGCCTCACATCTGTGGTGGGTAAATTGTCGGAAGGTATTTTGAGAGACAGGATCTACAGGCATGTAGAGATGCAAGGACTGATTAGGGACAGTCAGCATGGTTTTGTGAGTGGAAAATCATGTCTCACAAATTTGATTGAGTTTTTTGAAGGGGTAACAAAGAAGGTAGATGAGGGCAGTGCAGTTGATGTTGTCTACATGGACTTTAGCAAGGCCTTTTACAAGGTACCGCATGGTAGGTTGTTGCATAAGGTTAAATCTCACGGGATCCAGGGTGAAGTATCTAAATAGATACAAAATTGGCTTCTTGACAGAAGCCAGAGAGTGGTTGTAGAGAGTTGTTTTTCAAACTGGAGGCCTGTGACCAGCGGTGTGCCTCAGGGATCAATGCTGGGCCCACTGTTATTTGTCATTTATATTAATGATTTGGATGAGAATATAGGGGGCATCGTTAGTAAGTTTGCAGATGACACCAAGATTGGTGGCATGGTGGACAGTGAGAAGGTTATCTCCAATTGCAGCGGGATCTTGATCAATTGGGCCAGTGGCTGACGAATAGCAGATGGAGTTTAATTTAGACAAATGCGAGGTAATGCATTTTGGTAGATTGAACCAGGGCAGGACTTACTCAGTTAATTGTAGGGCATTGGGGAGAGTTACAGAACAAAGAGATCTAGGGGTACATGTTCATAGCTCCTTGAAAGTGGAGTCACAGGTGGATAGAGTGGTGAAGAAGGCATTCGGCATGCTTGGTTTCATCGGTCAGAACATTGAATACAGGAGTTGGGACGTCTTGCTGAAGTTGTACAAGACATTGGTAAGGCCACACTTGGAATACTGTGTACAATTTTGGTCACCCTATTATAGAAAGGATATTATTAAACTAAAAGAGTGCAGAAAAGATTTACTAGGATGCTACCGGGACTTGATGGATTGAGTTGTAAGGAAAGGCTGAATAGACTGGGACTTTTTTCTCTGGAGTGTAGGAGGCTGAGGGGTGACCTTATAGAGGTCTATAAAATAATGAGGGGCATAGATCAGCTAGATAGTCAATATCTTTTCCGAAAGATAGGGGAGTCTAAAACTGAAGGGCATAGGTTTAAGGTGAGAGGGGAGAGATACAAAAGTGTCCAGAAGGGCAATTTTTTCACACAGAGGGTGGTGAGTGCCTGGAACGAGCTGCCAGAGGTAGTAGTAGAGGCGGGTACAATTATATCTTTTAAAAAGCATTTAGATAGTTACATGGGTACGGTGGGTATAGAGGGATATGAGCCAAATGCGGGCAATTGGGACTAGCTTAGGGGTTTAAAACAAAAAGGGCGGCATGGACAAGTTGAGACGAAGGGCCTGTTTTCATGCTGTAAACCTCTATGACTCCATGACCATTGAGCTGGGAGAGAGATGCCTGATTGATGCCACTCTTGTTGCTTGGCTTTGCACCAGGATTTAACTCGTGATTTCCACCTCTAGCTCCATAATCCATCATTTTTATTAATGACTCATATCATCATTTTCAAGAAAGTAATCCTTCAACGAAACACTCCAGCTAAGAACATTGTGGGAAACTAGAGTTGAAAATTGAATAGTTCTATTTTTGTAAATATACTTCTAAGAACATAAGAACTAGGAGCAGGAGTAGGCCATCTGGCCCCTCGATCCTGCTCCGCCATTCAATAAGATCATGGCTGATCTTTTCATGGACTCAGCTCCACTTACCCGTCCACTCACCATAATCCTTAATTCCTTTACTGTTCAAAAATCTCTCTTCAATGAGGTAGCCTCAACGGCTTCACTGGGCACAGAATTCCACAGATTCACAACCCTTTGGGTGAAGAAGTTCATAAAATCCCTACAGTGCAGAAGGAGGCCATTTGGCCCATCGCGTCTCCACCGACCACAATCCCAACCAGGGCCTCTTCCCATAACCCCTCATATTTACCCTGCTAATCCCTCTGGCACTAAGGGGCAATTTAGCATGGCCAATCAACCTAACTCGCACATCTTTGGACTGTGGGAGGAAACCGGAGCACCCGGAGGAAACCCACGCAGACTCGGGGAGAATGTGCAAACTCCACATGGAGAGCGATGCAAGCCGGGAATCGAACCCGGATCCCTAGCGCTATGAGGCAACAGTGCTAACCCACTGTTCCTCCTCAACTCAGTCCTAAATCTGTTCCCCCTTATTTTGAGGCTAAGCCCCCTAGTTTCACTTACCAGTGGGAAAAACCTCCATGCTTCTATCTTATCTATTCCCTTCATAATCTTCTATGTTTCTGTAAGATCTCCCCTCATTCTTCTGAATTCCAATGAGTATAGTCCCAGTCTACTCAGTCTCTCCTCATAAGCCAACCCTCTCAACTCTGGAATCAACCTAGTGAATCTCCTCTGCACCCCCTCCAGTGCCAGTATATCCTTTCTCAAGTAAGGAGACCAAAACTGTACACAGTAACTCCAGGTGTGGCCTCACCAGCACCTTATACAGCTGCAACATAACCTCGCTGTTTTTAAACTCTGTCCCTCTCGCAATGAAGGACAAAATTCCATCTGCCTTCTTAATTACCTGCTGCACCGGCAAACCAACTTTTTGCAATTCGTGCACAATGACACCCAGGTCCCTCTGCACAGCAGCATGCTGCAATTTTTTACCATTTAAATAATAGTCCATTTTGCTGTTATTCAAAATGGATGACCTCACATTTACCAACATTGTACTCCATCTGCCAGACCCTCGCCCACTCACTTAGACTATCTATATCCCTTGGCAGACTTTCAGTGTCCTCTGCATACTTTACCACTCATCTTAGTGTCATCTGCGAATTTTGACACACTACACTTAGTTCCCAACTCCAAATCATCTATGTAAATTGTAAACAATTGCGGTCCTAACACTGATCTCGAGGCACACCACTAGTCACTGATCACCAACCAGAAAAATACCCATTTACCCCCACTCTTTGCTTTCTGTTAGTTAACCAATCCTCTATCCATGCTAATACATTACCCATAACACTGTGCACCTTTATCTTATGCAGCAGTCTTTGGTGCAGCACCTTGTCAAATGTCTACTGGAAATCCAAATACACCACACCCACTGGTTCCCCGTTGTCCACTGCACTCATAATGTCCTCAAATAATTCTGGTAAATTGGTTAAACATGACCTGCCCTTCATGAACCCATGCTGCATCTGCCCAATGGGACAATCTCTATCCAGATGTCTCACTATTTCTTCCTTGCTGATAGGTTCATGCATTTTCCTCACTACAGAAGTTAAGCTAACCGGCCTATCGTTGCCCACCTTTTGTCTACCTCCTTTTTTAAACAGTGGCGTCACATTTGCTGTTTTCCAATCTGCGGGAACCACCCCAGAGTCCAGCAAATTTTGGTAAATTACCACGAGCGCATTTGCTACTTCCCCCGCCATCTCTTTTAGTACCCTGGGATGCATTCCATCAGGACCAGGAGACTTGTCTACCTTTAGCCCCATTAACTTGCCCAACACTACCTCTTTCGTGATAATGATAGTTTCTAGGTCCCCACCTGCCATAGCCTTCCTGTCATCAATTTCTGGCATGTTATTTGTGTCTTCCACTGTGAAGACCGACACAAAATACCTGTTCAATGCCTCAGCCATTTTCTGATTTCCAGTTATTACATCCCCCTTCTCATCCTCTAAAGGACTAATGTTTACTTTAGCCACTCTTTTTCACTTCATATATTTGTAGAAACTTTTGCTATCTGTTTTTATATTCTGAGCTAGTTTGCTCTCATAATCCATCTTACTTTTCCTTATAGCTTTTTTCGTGGCTTTCTGTTGACCTTTAAAGATTTTCCAATCCTCTAGTTTCCCACTAATCTTTGCCACTTTGTATGCATTTGCTTTCAATTTGATACCCTCCTTTATTTCCTTAGATATCCATGGTGGATTATCTCTTTTTCCACAGTCCTTCCTTATCACTGGTATATACTTTTGCTGAGCACTGTGAAAGATCGCTTTGAAAGTCCTCCACTGTCCCTCAATTGTCCCACCATAAAGTTTTTGCTCCCAGTCTACCTTAGCCAACTCCTCCCTCATCCCTTTATAGTCTCCTTTGTTTAAGCACAAGACACTGGTATTGGATTTTACCTTCTCACGCTCCATCTGTATTTTAAATTCAACCATACTGTGATCGCTTTTGCTGAGAGGATCCCTAACTGTGAGATCGTTAATTATTCCCGTCTCATTACACAGGACCAGATCTAGGATAGCTTGCTCCCTTGTCGGTTCCATTACATATTGTTCAAGGAAGCTATCGTGGATACATTCTATGAACTCCTCCTCAAGGCTGCCTTGACCGACCTGGTTTGACCAACTGACATGTAGATTAAAATCCCCCATGATAATTGCTGTACCAGTTTTCCATGCACCAGTTATTTCTTTATTTCTCGCCCCACCGTGATGTTATTATTTGGTGGCCTATAGACTATGCCTATCAGTGACTTTTTCTCCTTACTATTTCTAATTTCCACCCAAATGGATTCAACCTTTTTCTCCACAGAACCTATATCATCTCTCACTACTGCCCTGATGTCATCCTTAAATATCAGAGCTACACCACCTCCCTTACCTTCCTGTCGGTCCCTCCGAACAGTCTGATACCCCTGAATTTTTAACTCCCAGTCATGGCCATCCTGTAACCATGGGCAGAATTTTACTGGCACACCCACCCAAGGTGCGTATGATCTCGCCCAAGGCCAGCAGAGAATGCCTTTCTCCGAGCCTCACCCGCCCCCGGAATCAGGGTGGGCGTGTTGTAAAATTCCGGCCTATCTCGCTGTAATGGCCACTAAATCATACTCATTCACGATGATTTGTGCCATCAACTCATTGACCTTGTTTCGAATGCTACGAGCAATCAGATGAAGTGCCCTTACGCTAGTTTTTATACCTTTTTGAATCCTAACACCTCCATTAATAACATCTCCTGAGATCTCTTTCCTTTTAACTTTTCTCATAATTTTCTATGTAGTTGAACCCTCCTCCCCACATGCTAACCCGCTGATTTGCTCCCCATTGACCGTTACACTTCCTGTAGTTTTGCCCTTCCCTTTCCCCCCCACTTGCTGGTTTAAAGTCCTTGTGACCACCCTATTTATCCTTTCCGCTGGAACACTGGTCCCAGACTGGTTCAGCTGAAGACCCTCCCAATAGTACAGATCCCTCCTGTTCCAATGCTGATGCCAATGCCCCATGAAATGGAACCCCTGTTAAGGGGTATTTTTCTGCCTTCAGACTTAACATTGGCTGTCAGAAGCACGCATTTGAAACTCTGGGCCCACTAGCTCTGATCGACTGGTATGATGGCAAGGAGGGAACAAAGGACTGGGCAAGGCAGGGGGTGAGGGGCGGGTGTGTTGCTGGGGATGTATTAGCCAGACAATGAAACTCCTACGGTGTCGGTGGAACAATGTGTGCCGCACCGGTCGCTGTACCCATTCCGAACCTCCCAGCCCTCACCGCCGGCCCCGATCGAGTTCCTGGCCAGAGTGGGCGGGAAGCCTTTAAATATTCAAATGACCTCATTAGCATCTCATTAGTGGATTTGGAGGCTGATTTGACGGCTGCTCGAGATGTTCCCACCCCCTCCAGCTGGAAGTCATGTGGCTGGGAATTGGGCCAGGTGCTGAATAGCGGGGGCCTGGCGGAGTGAGCACCGAGGGGGAGGAGGGAGGTGAGGCACCACTTGGAGGTTACACCGGGGTGGACAGGGGTAGGGGTGTCCGTGCTGGTGGCTCGCCCCTGCCACCCCCCGATCCCCACCCCTCCGGGACACAGGAGTGACCTGGCTGGATGTCCTCGCGCTGGGGGGAAGAATTTGGAGTTGGCACTGAGATGCCATTCTCGGGCAACTGACTTGTCATTGTGTAACTTACCATCTCATCTGTGATGTCTCCTTTCCCAATGATAACGCGATGCACTCTGTCCATCTGCGAGTCTGCATTACTCTCAAAGGAATCCCCTGGTAAACGAGGCTTGCCCATGTTCCAGCCAGTGACCCTGACCTGTTGGCACATCCCCATGAACTGCTCCCACTCACAGGGGTCATCACGCCCAGTTGGCATTTTGCCCTTTCAAGACTGATTGTGGCCCATGCACAAACCCTCTCTTTCTTTTTATTTAAATAATTCATCCAAATCCATTATAGATTACAATCCAAATCCATTATAGATTACAATCCAAATCCATTATAATTTCACAATGATCAATGATTAAAACAGTAAATATACCTTCCTTAATAGAGCAGCCAACAACCTCCCTTCCAATGACAATGGAGTACGAGGGAAGCTGAGTATCCGCCGACTAGGGTCCGACACAGATATCGGACCAGGGAGGGGCCCACTGCCTCCAGATTCGATGTGTAGGAGTTTCATTGTCTGGCTAATACATCCCCAGCAACACACCCGTCCCTCACCCCCTGCCTTGCCCAGTCCTTTGTTCCCTCCTTGCCATCATACCAGTCTCCTTCCCACTCCCCGTCCCCCCACAATCCTTCCGTTCCATCTCCCCCTCCCCTGCACCTACAACATTTCTCCCACTCCACCCCTCCAGGGGTCGGTGTGGCATTGCGCCCGGCCTCTCCTGAAGCAGATCCTGCAACATGAAGGTCATGGGGTCAGCTGGTGGAGATGGCAAGTGTGTGGGGGATGATGGACTCATTTCAGAAAGGTCATTTGGATTATGGTTCTCGCTTGTTCGGGGTCTGCCGGCCTCGCACTCAGTGACAGTTCACTCTTGGGTTTCAACCGCTCTTTCCAGGCTTCTCTCCTCAGAGGGGGCAAGGGCTTGTATCTCAGAGATGCCCCTGCCCATCTTTGCCCGCTCCCTCTTGTTACTTTTTTATCAATTTGTTAGAATAGGCAAGTAATTAAAGTAGCTATTGATGTCATAGAGTCATAGAGGTTTACAGCATGGAAACAGGCCCTTCGGCCCAACTTGTCCATGCCGCCTTTTTTTTAAAACCCCGAAGCTAATCCCAATTGCCCGCGTTTGGCCCATATCCCCCGATGCCCATCATACCCATGTAACTGTCTAAATGCTTTTTAAAAGACAAAATTGGACCCGCCTCTACTACTACCTCTGGCAGCTTGTTCCAGACACTCACCACCCTCTGTGTGAAAAAATTGCCCCTCTGGACACTTTTGTATCTCTCCCCTCTCACAAACCTATGCCCTCTAGTTTTAGACTCCCCTACCTTTGGGAAAAGATATTGACTATCTAGCTGATCTGTGCCCCTCATTATTTTATAGACCTCTATAAGATCACCCCTCAGCCTTCTACGCTCCAGAGAAAGAAGTCCCAGTTTATCCAGCCTCTCCTTATAACTCAAACCATCAAGTCCCAGTAGCATCCTAGTAAATCACTTCTGCACTCTTTCTAGTTTAATAATATCCTTCTATAATAGGGTGACCAGAACTGTACACTGTATTCCAAGTGTGGCCTTACCAATATCTTGTACAACTTCAACAAGACTCCCAATTCCTGTATTCACTGTTCTGACCAATGAAACCAAGCCTGCCGAATGCCTTCTTCACCACTCTGTCCACCTGTGACACCACTCTCTATGAACATGTACCCCTAGATCTCTTTGTTCTGTAACTCTCCCCAACGCCCTACCATTAACTGAGTAAGTCCTGCCCTGGTTCCATCGACCAAAATGCATCACCTTGCATTTGTCTAAATTAAACTCCATCTGCCATTCGTCAGCCCACTGGACCAATTACTCAGCACCTTAAATAAAATACCAATAAATATCTGGTTAGCAGATGGACTAGGTTGTGTAAAAAACGTACA
Source organism: Mustelus asterias (assembly GCF_964213995.1). Taxonomy (NCBI): domain Eukaryota; kingdom Metazoa; phylum Chordata; class Chondrichthyes; order Carcharhiniformes; family Triakidae; genus Mustelus; species Mustelus asterias. The sequence continues at coordinate 8,129,462 of NC_135807.1, forward strand.
GGAGGGAATGTTTTTTGATTTGATTTATTATTGTTACGTGTATTAGTATACAGTGAAAAGTATTGTTTCTTGCACGCTATACAGACAAGGCATACCATTCATAGAGAAGGAAAGGAGAGAGTGCAGAATGTAGTGTTACAGTCATAGTTAGGGTGTAGAGAAAGATCAACTTAATGCAATTCATAAGTCTGACAGCAGCAGGGAAGAAGCTGTTCTTGAGTCGGTTGGTACGTGACCTCAGACTTTTGTATCTATTTCCCGTAGGAAGAAGGTGGAAGAGAGAATGTCTGGGGTGCGTGGAGTCCTTAGTTATGCTGATTGCTTTGCCGAGGCAGCGGGAAGTGTAGACAGAGTTAATTGAGTGGGAGGCTGGTTTGTGTGATGGATTGGGATACTTTAACAATTCTTTGTAGTTTCTTATCATAGAATCAACTGTGCAGAAGGAGGCCATTCAGCCCATCGAGCTTGCACCAACAACAATCCCAGGTCCCATCCCAGCAACCCCACCCATTTGCCCTCCTAGACCTCCTGACACTAAGGGAGAATTTAGTATGGCCAATCAACCTAACCCGCACATCTTTGGACCGTGGGAGGAAACCGGAGCACCCGGAGGAAACCCACGCAGACACGGGGAGAACGTGCAGACTCCACACAGACAGTGACCCGAGGCTGGAATGAAACCCGGGTCCCTGGCGCTGTGAGGCAGCAGTGCTAACCACTGTGCCACCGTGCCTTGGTCTTGGCCAGAGCAGGAGCCATACAAAGCTGCGATACAATCAAGTGGCACCTTCTAAACACAAATACCGATTGTATATTGGAGAAGGTAGATAATGAAGTGGATGTCCTTTCAGTTCTCAAGTTATTCATGGAAATGGTGTAGGAAGGCTTCTGTAATTTTCAAAGATCGAATAACACGTTCTTGTGTACTTTGAACTGTCACCTCTTCCTGGGTTTTACAATGTGCAGTCTTATTCTCCCTACCTGTCATAGCAGGAGTTTTGTTTTCGGAATTGAAAATTTATACATAAATATGCTCAAAGCTGCCAAAGAAAATTAACAGTCAGTGGAGGAACCTGATGTTAAAGGATCTGGAATCAACACTCACTTCACGGGATAATATTATTGCTGGCTGGAGTTAGATATTTTCTGGTCCTGGGGATTGGATTTGAGCCTGGATTTGAGGATTTATGCTGCCTGCCTTGGACGAAGATGCTTTTGTCAGATTTGAATTTACATTAAACAGCGGCAGCGATTGATTTACCAGCGCTGGAGCGGGAGAAATACACAGGAGTAAACCTCTGGGCCGAGGTGAAAAATCCAGCCCTTAAAAATCAGGGATCTGAAATATCGCCGCAAGCTGAAACAAGTGCACAGCAAGGCGGTCGGAGAACGTTTCAAAGCTGGAATCTTTCAAACCCCGGTGATGACTGGCAACGAACCACTTTTTATTCTCAAGCTCGGAGCATTGGAATTGGTGGACAAAAGAAGACCAGGAAAAAAAACCCAGAAAATGCTGGAAAGTTTCAACAATTCTGGCGGCACCTCTGGAGAAAGGAAGTAGTGTTAATGCTTCAAATCCGCAAGGCGAGTCTGCCTTCTTCGGCAGATTAGGCTGGAGGGCTGCTTGTTGGCTAGCCCAGACACAAAGGGCCCAATGCCCTTTCTCCATTCTCTATATTTCTACCATTTCTGGAGGCTTTGGAGAGGGTACAGAAAAAATTTACCAGGATGCTGCCTGGTCTGGAGGGCATTAGCTATGAAGAGAGGTTGGAGAAACTTGGTTTGTTCTCACTGGAACAACGCAGGTTGAGGGGCGACCTGATAGAAGTCTACAAGATTATGAGAGGCATGGAGGCTTTTTCCCAGGGTGGAAGAGGCAATTACTCGTGGGCACAGGTTTAAGGTGCGAGGGGCAAGGTTTAAAGGAGATGTACGAGGCAGGTTTTTTGCACACAGGGTGGTGGGTAGCTGGAACTCGTTGCCGGGGGAGGTAGTGGAAGTGGATACGGTAGTGACTTTTAAGGGGCGATTTGATAAATACATGATTAAGATGGGAATAGAGGAATATGGTCCAAGGAATAGTAGGGGGTTTTAGTTAAGTTGGACAGCATGGTCGGTGCAGGCTTGGAGGGCTGAGGGGCCTGTTCCTGCGCTCTAATTTTCTTTGTTCTTTGTTCTCTGAATCTGTTTAGGAGTCTATTCGGGAGAAAAACGAGCAAGCGGTGGTGTCGGGTAACACTCTGGGGTGAACTTCACATGGTGAAGTTCAGGATGGTAAAAATCTGGAAGTAAAAATCTACTGATGACCATGAAATGATTGTTGTAAAAACCCATCTGATTCACTCATGTCCTTGAGGGAAGGAAATCAGCTGTCCTTACCCAGTCTGGCCTACATGTGACTCCAGACCCACAGCGATGTGCTCGACTCTTTTAAAATGGTCTAAAAGTGGCACAGCGGCAGAGCGATTAGCATTGCTGCCTCACAGCACCAGGGATCCAGGTTAAATTCCAGCCTTCGGTGACTGTCTAGGTGGAATTTGCATGTTCTCCCTGTGTCTGCATGGGTTTCCTCCGGGTGCTCTGATTTCCTCCCACAGTCCAAAGATGTGATGGATAGGTACATTGTCCGTGCTAAATTCTCCCTCAGTGTACCCGAACTGGCACCGGGAGTGTGGCGTCTAGGGGATTTTCACAGTAACTTCATTGCACTGTTAATGTGAGCCTACTTGTGACACATATTTACCCTGTTAGTCCAAAGATGTGCGGGTTAGGTTGATTGGCTAGGCTAAAATTGCCCCTTAGTGTCAGGGGGATTAGTGGGGTCAATACATGGGGTTACGGGGATAGGGCCTGGGCGGGATTGTGGTTGGTGTAGACTCAAGGGGCCAAATGGCCTCCATCTGCACTGTAGGATCCTATGATTCTATGAAAGCCACACAGTGGGAGGGCAATTAGAGACGGGCAATAAATGTTCAGTCAGTGAACTCACGATGTGGACCTCTTAGAATACGAGCTCCCAGATTAAGGCAGCAATGATTTGTCCTAACAGGGAGCCCTGCGTGTGTACGTAATGTGGAGTGTCAGGGTCACTGGCCCTCGGGGTTTATACTCCGTACGAGGAGATACATGTCTGAGTGTTACTGACTAGATAAATAAATCTAAGTCTGGTGGAGGGACACCGGCCTGGGAGGAGTTATTTCATTAACAAACATAAATAAGGAACAACTTGATAGAAAGAGCCTAAAATGTTGAAAACACTTTGATATAGGGTTTTGACTTCTTATTTCAGTGGCTTTGTCAGAGTTGAAATAAAAGTTTATTTATTAGTGTCACAAGTAGGCTTACATTAACAGTGCAATGAAGTTACTGTGAAAATCCCCTAGACGCCACACTCCCGGCGCCAGTTCGGGTACACTGAGGGAGAATTTAGCACGGCCAATGTACCTACCCAGCACATCTTTCGGACTGTGGGAGGAAACCGGAGCACCCGGAGGAAACCCACGCAGACACGGGGAGAACATGCAGACTCCACACAGACTGTGACCCAAGCCGGGAATCGAACCCGGGGTCCCTGGGGCTGTGAGGCAGCAGTGCTAACCACTGTGCCACCGTGCCGTCCTGGAGTTGTGTAACAGCAGCATGTGGACAAACTTTCCGTATTGAAATAGGAATTTAAAGGTTCATCTTCTGTATTTTCCAGGCGTATCTAATTGGCTGCGTCTGGAACTGCTACAGGTACATCAACGGCAGACACTCGGCAGATGTTTTAGTCTACGTCACCAACGACACTGCGGTAAGCATTAACATACAGACTTCCATTTCTTTTCATTTTGCAATGTTTTCCCTCTCCTCCGGGAGAAGGTTTGTCTGATCTCTGTCCTCTCTTAGTTTAGAAGGTGAAGTGAATCGCAGCTTTCCTCCCAGGGGGCACCTCATTGGATGAACTTTAGACAATCTGCCCGGTTACATTTCTCGGGCCGCATTTTCAAAACAAGGCCGAGAAGCCTGGACCCGGATGAATCCCGGCTCCCGACCCCGTGCCACAACCATGCCGTTCTTGTGGCACAATTTTGAAATGTAAATGGCCTAACCGAGCATGGGCCCAATGCGTAGCGCAAAGGATCTCCAGAATGCAGGGGGTGCCTGCCTGTTGCCAGTGGCAACGGTAGAAGGCAGCCATGGTGGGAGCTACCACTGCCTTGCCAAAGACAGCAGGCAACACCTCAAAGAGCCAGTGGCATAATCCCTTGGAGCAGTGTCTATGCAGCCAAGTTAGAGGTAATGCAGAGAGAGGTAATGGTACAGTGATAATGTCACTAGACTCGTGCTCCTGATGCCTGGGTTCACGCTCTGGGGACACGGGTTCAAATCCCACCACAGCAGCTGATGGAATTTAAATTCAATGAATGAATTTGGAACATGCAGCAAGTCTCAGTAATGGTGACCGTGAAATTATTATCGACAATTGTACAAACCTCCATCAGGTTCACTAATGTCCTTTAGGGAAGGAAATCTGTCGTCCTTACCCGGTCTGGCCTACATGTGACTCCAGAGCCACAGCAACGTGGTTGACTCTTAACTGCCCTCTGAAATGGCCTAGCAAACCACTCAGTTCAAGGCCAATTAGAGATGGGCAATAAATGCTGGCCCAGCCAGCGACACCCGCATCCAATAAAGAATAAAGGAGAATTACAATATACAGGATCAGGTGTGAGATTCCCCCAGAGTTCCACAATTCTCACATCAGAAAAAAAGCTTTTTCTTTGAACTCAGCAGCTATGCGCTGTGTAGTTAGGTTTGGATCGGAATCCTCGGGCCTGTTAACAAAGTTCCTCACGGGGTTAAGGTAAGCAAGTTCCCCATTCCTCTCCTCTGCCAACACTTTGAAAATTATAGACTGTCCCAAAGGCATCGGACTCCAGAGACGCCCTCCAGGCTCCAACTTCCAAACCGTGCCCAAACTCAACCCAGCCACACAGTGGTTAGCACTGCTGCCTCACAGCGCCAGGGACCTGGGTTTGATTCCGGCCTCCAGTCACTGTGTGGAGTCTGCACATCCTCCCCGTGTCTGCTTGGGTTTCCTCCCACAGTCCAAAAGACGTGCTGGTTAGGTTCTTTGGCCATGCTAAATTCTCCCTCAGTGTACCCGAACAGGCGCCGGAATGTGGTGACTAGGGGGTTTTCACAACAACTTCATTGCTGTGTTAATGTAAGCCTACTTGTGACACCAATAAATAAACTTTAAATTTATAAATTAGAAATATTATCATTCACAGCAACTCCTTTCTCCCTGGTGACAAACTTACCCTTTGACCAGGCCTGGCCGGCCATATTCCCAGACATCACGCAAGGGGTAGGAGCAGGAGTCGGCCATTCAGCCCCTCAAGCCTGTTGGGCTGCTCAGTAAGATCATGGTTGAATCTCAGCCTCAGTTCCATGTTCCTGCCCTTTCTCTATAACAGGTAAAGGCAAAGGATGATGGGAATGGAAGTCACATGACATGAAAGATAGGAGAAGGCCATTTGGCCCTTCGAGCCTGACTGTCTACCTCAAACCGCCCTGACCCCACACTCCTGCCACTGATCACCTAACATATCCATCCTGAAGCATCCATATTGGATGCTTCTAGATGGCTCATCAAACAGCCTTTATCCCCATGTACAATATTTCTATCTGACTGAGAGGAGAAAGATATTGCCAAAGCTTTTTCATCAGGACAAATGCAAGAATGCCAAATTTCAAATGATTGCAATAATCTACTCCACAGGACGAAAGGCTGCTGATGAGTACAAGATGAAAAACTTCAACAATATATCTATTTACAGCAATATTCAAGTTCTGTTAATATTTGTGCAATTAGTGAAAGAAAGTATTCAAAGAAAGCATTGAAGTAAACATTTATGTTGCCCCAAATGATTTGTGCTAATTGGGGTGGGGGGGTGGAGAGAGGGAGGGGAGGGGAGGGGGAGGGGAGGGGCAGAGGGAAGGGGGAGGCAGAGTGACGGAAAGTTGTCTTTAATCCCCGGAAACTCCAGGGCAATCCCACAGGGTGGACAATTCTGACCCTTAAACCGGCTGCCATCAGTGATGGTGGAGGCGAACTCAATAGGGTCCTTTAAGAGACTCCTGGATGAGTACATGGAGCTTAATAGGATGGAGGGTTATAGGTAGGTCTAGAAGGTAGGGATGTGTTCGGCACAACTTGTGGGCCGAAGGGCCTGTTTGTGCTGTAGTTTTTCTATGTTTCTATGTTAAACATTAGATGAACTCTTGATTGGGAGTGTGGAGGCGATTCACCAGGATGCTGCCTGGGATGGAACATTTAAGTTATGAAGAGAGGTTGGGTAGGCTTGGGTTGTTTTCGTTGGAGCAGAGAAGACTGAGGGGCGACCTGATCGAGGTGTACAAGATTATGAGGGACATGGACAGAGTGGATAGGAGCAGCTGTTCCCCTTAGTTGAAGGGTCAGTTACGAGGGGACGTAGGTTCAAGGTGAGGGGCAGGTGGTTTAGGGGGGATTTGAGGAAAAGCTTTTTACCCAGAGGGTGGTGACGATCTGGAATGCGCTGCCTGGGAGTGTGGTGGAGGCGGGTTGTCAGACATCCTTTAAAAATGATGTGGAGATGCCGGCGTTGGACTGGGGTGGGCACAGTAAGAAGTCTCACAACACCAGGTTAAAGTCCAACAGGTTTATTGGGTACCACGAGCTTTCGGAGCGCTGCTCCTTCATGAGGTGAGTGAAGAGTTGGGTTCACAAACATGGCATATATAGACAAAGGGACAATTGCAAGATAATGGTTGAAATGCGAGTCTTAACAGGCAATCAAGTCTCTACAGGTACAGACAATGTGAGTGGAGAGTTCAGGATCTTGTCTGCTTTCTTGCATCTTTGTAGAAGCTTGATGTCTGTGTTGATATGCGCAATCTTCTTGGAGATCCTCTTCACTTTGAGCCGGTGGTTTGCGGTGTCGGTGGTAGCCATGATGTGGAGATGCTGGCTTCACTCGCCGGATGGGTAAAAACCCATCTGGTTCACTAATGTCCTTTAGGGAAGGAAATCTGCCATCCTTACCCAGTTTGGCCTACATGTGACTCCAGAACCACAGCAAGTTAAGAGTCAACCACAGTTGACTCTTAACTGCCCCCTGAAATAGCCAAGCAAGTCCCTCAGTTTAAGGGCAGTTAAGGATGGACAACAGGACCTTGCCAGCAACACCCACATCCCTTGAAAGAATTTTTAAAATCACCAGTGTTGTCTCCACAAATCACAACTGGTCTTTAGACTCTCAGTTTAGGATCTCCATAAGATTCTAATAAATCTTTTCTGCACCCTCTCTAATCTAGGAAAATAGGAATCAGGAGCAGAAGTTGGCAAATTCAACCCTTCGAGCCTGCTCCGCCATTCAATCAAATCATGGCTGATCTCTCCCTGGTCTCAAATCCACCTCCCCATCTGTTCCCCATATCCCTTTATCCCTTTTTTAAAATCAGAAATATATCTATCTCCTTCTTGAAACCATTCAACGATTCAGACTCCACCGCGCGATGGGCCAGTGAGTTCCACAAATTCACCCCCCCTCTGCGAGAAGTGGTTCCTCTTCATCTCAGTTTTAAATCTACCACCTCTCAACATATACCTGCGACCTCCTGTTCTAGATATCTTCACATCCTTCCTGAAGTGTGGTGCCCAGAATTGGACGCAATACTCCAGTTGAGACCAAACCATTTATGAAAGTTCACCATAACTTATTTATTTTTCTACACTATGCCCCTATTTATAAATGATGTGGAGATGCCGGCGTTGGACTGGGGTAAGCACAGTAAGAGGTCTCACAACACCAGGTCAAAGTCCAACAGGTTTATTTGGTAGCAAATACCATAAGCTTTCGGAGCGCTGCCCCTTCGTCAGATGGAGTGAAAATCTGTTCTCCAACAGTGCACAGAGACACAACATCAAGTTACAGAATACTAATTAGAATGCAAATCTCTACAGCCAGCCAGGTCTTAAAGGTACAGATAAATACACATACACAATACACATCTCTTTAACCTGTGTTTAATGTTCCCTCCACCCACATTATCTGTACCTTTAAGACCTGGCTGGCTGTAGAGATTTGCATTCTAATTAGTATTCTGTAACTTGATGTTGTGTCTCTGTGCACTGTTGGAGAACAGATTTTCACTCCATCTGACGAAGGGGCAGCGCTCCGAAAGCTTATGGTATTTGCTACCAAATAAACCTGTTGGACTTTAACCTGGTGTTGTGAAACTTCTTACTGTACTTACCCTATTTATAAAGCCCAAGATTCCATGTGCTTTACTGACCACTTCCTCAACCTGACCTGCCGCACTCAACACTCCACCCTGAATGCCAAATGCTGCCACATGTACACACTCAACCTCTCTCTCCAGTAGCCCCGACTCACCCCCTCCCAAAGATGTCCTTGTCCCCGGTTCTAATTCTATCTTTGTCTCACCCAACTTATGCCACTATTAACACCTGCCTTAGCCTTTAGCACTACCAGAGAAACCATAGAATCCTTACAGTGCAGAAGGAGGCCATTCAGCCCATTGAGTTTGCATTGACAACAATCCCACCCAGGCCCTATTCCCGTAACTCCACACATTTGTCCCGCTAACCCCTCTTAAAAAAAAGTTAAAGTTTATTTATTAGTCACAAGTAAGGCTTACATTAACAGTGCAAATGAAGTTACTGTGAAATTCCCCTAGTCGCCACATTCTGGCATCTGTTCGGGTCAATGTACCTAACCAGCACATCTTTGGATTGTGGGAGGAAACCGGAGCACCCGGAGGAAACCCACGCAGACACGGGGAGAACATGCAAACTCCACACATACAGTGACCCAAGCCAGGAATCAAACCTGGGACCCTGGCATTGTGAGGCAGCAGCGCTAACCACTGTGCCGTCCATTAACATTTCCTTTGCCTTTTGTCCATGACATCTTTGTCAAATCTCTCCAGAATGCCCACCTATCCCCGACCATCTATTTTGCTCCACCCTCCCTCTGCAACATTTTAAAATTCATCACATTTCCCCCTCTCTTTAACTCTGAGGAAGAGTCACACGGACTCGAACCATTAACTCCCTTTCTCTCTCCACAGCTGCTGCCAGACCTGTTGAGTTTTTCCAGCATTTTCTGTTTTCATTCCTGCCATATTCAACAATCGACTGCACATGGAATGTTCCAGCAAAAAGGAATGTGACAGTTTCCGACTGCATTATTTATCGATTCGCAGTCTCACCTTACATAAACAAACCAGACTAGTACTGACACTGGATACCGTCACGTATCCTGTGTGTGAGTGTTTTCAGACCAGCTGACCCATAACTAAAGTAGTATGGCCGGCATAGTTCTCTATATTCTAGTCGCAGCTCATGGTTGATTTTAACCCCCCAAAAACAGGAAGCAAAGAGTCGGAATAAATGGGTGTTTTTCCGGTTGGAGGAAGGTAACTAGTGGCGTGCCGCAGGGATCGGTACTCGGGCCGCAACTATTTACCATTTATATAGATGATCTGGAGGAGGGGACGGAGTGTAGGGTAACGAAGTTTGCAGACGACACAAAGATAAGTGGGAAAGTGAATCGTGTGGAGGACGGAGAAGATCTGCAGAGAGATTTGGACAGGCTGAGTGAGTGGGCGAGGATATGGCAAATGGAGTATAACGTTGATAAATGCGAGGTTATACACTTTGGAGGAAATAATAACAAATGGGATTACTATCTCAATGGAAACAAATTAAAACATGCTACCGTGCAAAGGGACCTGGGGGTCCTTGTGCATGAGACGCAAAAGCCCAGTCTGCAGGTACAAAAGGTGATCAAGAAGGCAAATGGGATGTTGGCCTATATCGCGAGGGGGATAGAATATAAAAGCAGGGATGTCTTGATGCACCTGTACAGGGCATTGGTGAGGCCGCAGCTGGAATACTGTGTGCAGTATTGGTCCCCTTATATGAGGAAGGATATATTGGCATTGGAGGGAGTGCAGAGAAGGTTCACCAGGTTGATACCGGAGATGAGGGGTTTGGATTATGAGGTGAGGCTGAGGAGATTGGGTTTGTACTCGTTGGAGTTTAGAAGGATGAGGGGGGATCTTATGGAGACTTATAAGATAATGCGGGGGCTGGATAGGGTGGAGGTGGAGAGATTCTTTCCACTTAGTAAGGAAGTTAAAACTAGAGGACACAGCCTCAAAATAAAGGGGGGTCGGTTTAAGACAGAGTTGAGGAGGAACTTCTTCTCCCAGAGGGTGGTGAATCTCTGGAATTCTCTGCCCACTGAGGTGGTGGAGGCTACCTCGCTGAATATGTTTAAAGCGCGGATGGATGGATTCCTGAGCGGTAAGGGAATTAAGGGTTATGGGGATCATGCGGGTAAGTGGTACTGATCCACGTCAGATCAGCCATGATCTTATTGAATGGCGGGGCAGGCTCGAGGGGCTAGATGGCCTACTCCTGCTCCTATTTCTTATGTTCTTATGTTCTTAAAAACCCATGAATTTGGTTTGAGCGGCAAGTTAAAAATCTAAAAATGTGAAACCCCCCAAACTGTTCCACGTGAAAGATGCCCAGTTCCAGTTTTAGTGGACGCAAAGAGAGAAAAGACCAAAGAAAAGTACAGCAAAGGAACAGGCCCTTCGGCCCTCCAAGCCTGTGCTGATCATGATGCTCTTAAAAAAACTTCTGCCCTTACTCGGTCCGTATCCAAGTAAAGTTTATTTACTAGATGGAAAGGGGCGGTTTCAGTGATGCCAAGAGTGAACAAAGTTTATTTATTAGTCACAAGTAAGGCTTACATTAACACTGCAATGAAGTTACTGTGAAATTCCCCTAGTCGCCACACTCAGACACCTGTTCGGGTCAATGCACCCTAACCAGCACGTCTTTCAGAACGTGGGAGGAAACTGGAGCACTTGGAGGAAACCCATGCACGGGGAGAACATGCAAACTCTATACAGACAGTGACCCAAGCCGGGAATCGAACCCGGGTCCCTGGTGCTGTGAAGCAGCAGTGCTGACCACTGTGCCACCGTGCCACTCCTCTATTCCTCTATTCAGGAGGAGAGATGATGACCAATCAGCTCGAAGCAGACAGATTGTCCATTTAAATATTATAATAAGGCTGTGTGCCTCCAATTTTTGGTTAGCACTGCTGTCTTACAGCGCCAGGGACCCAGGTTCAATTCCGGCCTTGAGTGACTGTCTGTGTATGTTCTCTCCGTGTTTGCGTGGGTTTCCCCTGGGGGCTCTGGGTTTCCTCCCAGACTTCAAAGATGTGCAGGTTAGGTGGATTGGCCATGCTAAATTGTCCCCTGGTGTCCAAAGATGTGTAGGTTAGATGGTTTACCATGGTAAATGTGTGGGGTTATGAGGATAGGGAGAGGGCCTGGGTAAGATAGTCTGTCAGAGAGTTGGTGCAGATTTGATGGGCCAAATGGTCTCCTTCTGCACCGTATGAATTCTATGATTTTATTTTAATCTTTGTTGGTCCCTGGGCTCAGGAAACCCAGTAAGAAGTTTAACAACACTAGGTTAAAGTCCAACAGTTTTATTTGGTAGCAAAAGCCACACAAGCTTTCGGAGCCTTAAGCCCCTTCTTCAGGTGAGTGGGAATTCTGTTCACAAACAGGGCATATAAAGACACAAACTCAATTTACAGAATAATGGTTGGAATGCGAATACTTACAGCTAATCAAGTCTTTAAGATGCAAACAATGTGAGTGGAGAGAGCATTAAGACAGGTTAAATGCTCTCTCCACTCACATTGTTTGTATCTTAAAGACTTGATTAGCTGTAAGTATTCGCATTCCAACCATTATTCTGTAAATTGAGTTTGTGTCTTTATATGCCCTGTTTGTGAACAGAATTCCCACTCACCTGAAGAAGAGGCTTAAGGCTCCGAAAGCTTGTGTGGCTTTTGCTACCAAATAAACCTGTTGGACTTTAACCTGGTGTTGTTAAACTTCTTACTGTGTTTATCCCAGTCCAACGCCGGCATCTCTACATCAGGAAACCCGGCAGGTGAAAGGAGAGGAGAAGAGCTGAATTCAGCAGGTAACTGACTTTGCAGCACTGCTTGTGGGTCAAGAGAAGCAGGAAATGGAAATCTCCCGCTCCAGCACTACCTGAATGTAATCCATGTGCTCCCTCCCACCTCTTCAATCAGAGACCCTCCAATACCATCTGCACCCCCACCTAGACCCAGCAGGATGTTGAGATACCTGAACTTGTAGGTATTCCATGCCTGTAACTCCCAACCACCAGCGTACACCCCCTATTCCCCTGCCCAATATACGGGATGCGCTTTGGAGATAAGATCAGGGTTCATTTCTCCTTTGCAGCAGTTGTTGAGGATTAACCAGACAATGCACGGTGAGTACTCAATCTTTCCAAGCTTTATTACTTTCCAGCAAGGAGCACACACACGCAGCGCAATGCACCGCTAGCTGTTCTGTCGATTCATCAGATAATTAGCAGTTATAGTTAATTACAGCCAATGAGAAATGAGCAACTTCCTAACTCTTCATTTGCATACATTGTCCACCAATCATAGCATAGCTTTTTGCCCTTTCTTATCCAATAGAAAACCGTCTCCTTCATTAGCATAATGTATCTTGTTTTTTGGTATTTGTCAGGGTAACTTGTCTTTGTTTCATCCTGTGGCCAAGGCCGGGAGTGCAGTGTTTATGAAACTGACACAAGGTTTAGATTAGTCTCTTTCCTGAATATGCAACCGTTGACCTCAATGAGACCTTGTTTCCATATTTGTTGACAGAGTTGCTGTTGTTGTTGTAAATTAATTTCCACACAGTTAAAATGAGAATAATTTACATTGTGCCATTCTGCCCAATATTGTTTTTGCTCTGTGTGCTTCACTGGGAAATTATCATTAGCTTTGGTGTTTGCTCCAAACTGCATCATTAGCCATCAACTCCATCCATCTCATTGATAACTGTCAGAGATTTTCCTATCATTCCTGACCCCAAGCTGAGTTGCTGACCATATATTCAAGCTGTCACTAACTCGGCCTATTCCGTTTCTCTAAGATCCCCCCGTTTCATCCCTGCTTCAGTTCGTCCACTGCTGAAACATTCATTCATTCTTTCTTTGTTGCCTTGAGAGCTGACACATTCCTGATCCCAAACTCTATCCTCTGTAAACATGAGGTCCTCTGCTCGCTGTGTCCTTACCAAATCCCTTCTCAGCCCCGTGCTCGCTGTCCGACATCAACCCCTGGAGAGGCAAGGCCCCGAATTTCAAATTCCCATCCTTCATTTCAATTCTGCCCATGGTTCACACCCTCTTTGTAATGTCCTGTAGCCTCTCAGCTCAGTCTGGGCGGAGTCTGCACATTCTCCCTTAAGTGGGTTTCCTCCGGATGCCCCAGTTTCCTCCCACACGCCAAAGATGTGTGGGTTAAGTGCATTGGCCATGCTACATTGCCCCTTAGTGTCCCGGGATGTGTAAATTAGAGGGATTAGTGGAGTAAATGTGTGGGGTTATGGGGAGAGTGCCTGGGGAGGGATTGTTGTTGGTGCAGAGTCGATGGGCCAAATGGCCGCCTTCTGCACTGTAGGGATTCTGTGATTCTATCCTTCCCGAGATCTCTGTGTTCCTCTGATTCTGCTGCCTTGAGCATTCCCGATTTTCATCATTGTGCCACTGACAACCGTGCTTTCAGCTGCCTGGGCCCACAGCTCTGGAGCTGCCACCATCTCCCTCTAGCCTTCGATCTTCAAAAGCACACATCATACCCCTTTGAGCTGAGAGTTGCAATGTTAACTTGTCTATCTCCCGCTGAATCTTTGTCAGTTAATTTCTGTCTCTGTTCTGTGTTTCGCAGCAGACTGTATATTCTTACACCTCCACAATCCTACGATCAGCTCTGTCTCTTTCTCGCACAACTCTCGCTCCCTCTCTGCTTTTTCAAAGGCATCTGGAACTGACTCATGTGTAACATGGGGGGAGGCCGAATGGTATAATCGCTAGACTATAATCCAGAAACTCGGCTAATGTTCTGGGGACCCAGGTTCAAATCCCGCCACAACAGATGGTGGAATTTGAATTCAATTTTTAAAAAAATCAGGAATTAGGAATCTACTGATGATCATGAAACCATTGTCGATTGTCGGAAAAACCCATCTGGTTCACTAATGCCCTTTAGGGAAGGAAATCTGCCGTCCTTACCCGGTCTGGCCTACATGTGACTCCAGATCCACAGCAATGTGGTTGACTCACAATGGCCCTCTGAAATGGTCTAGCAAGACATCAGTTTCAAGGGCAACTAGGGATGGGCAATAAATGCTGGCCAGCCAGTGACATCCATGTCCCATGAAATGAATAAAAAAACAATTTCATTCCCTTGTTCAATTTCTAAGGCTCGAACACTCCACCTGTTGGTTTCCTGTTTTGAGGCACTCAGCTCAGTTTACTGATCCTTGTGTCTTTCACATCCAACTCCTTCATAAAACTGGCTGTGACCTTACTTAACTTGGAGACGTCTTTCCCTTGTCCTGTCCTGAGCTTCTTTCCAATGCTGCTGACCAGCAACTCCCTGACCCTCATCTTCTACCCATTTCGACCTCTTGCCATTCAGATACCCCCAGAGTACCTTCTGTCAGCCTTGTACTTCACTAGCCATTTCCTATCTGCCTTTGTCCACCCACGTCATTTGATTCAATGACCAACAATCAGCCAATTTAACCATGGCCCAACCAGGGACACCAGATGTTGCCCTCAAAATCAGGTCAACCAATGCCATGGATAAAGACACTCAAACTCTTCAATTATTGCACAACAAATCACCTTTATTGTACTCTACCAAGTTACCACAAAAGCATCAAATTCTAATACAAAACTTTGTAGTATGCAAAGCATATAGCCTCTGACGTTACTTTGTTATACACAAAGACTGGAATTCTTCCGTCACCGCCCGCCACGGAAATTGTAGCGGGCGGAGGAAGGGGGGGACCATGCAAAGGTCCATTGACCTCGGGTGGGATTCTTCGGTTTTGAGATGAGCGCGGCCAGAGAATCCCACCCCAAGTATTTAACCTCTAACCTACTTTGTTGTACACAAAGTATCCAAAAGGTATCAAAAGCTTCAGAAAATATTCAAACTCACAACTGATGGACTTTGTTCCGATGTCTTAGAGCCCCAGACTTGGGGTCTTGCTGTTTCATCTACAGTGGTTGATCCCGGGTTACTCCTTCTGATGTCTCTGAGTCTCTCCTTCTTATGCAGATGTTGATGATATTTACCATGCTTCAAGTCACATACTCACAGGGACAGGTACCAATCAATCATGCAACGTAGGAATTCTTTTTTTCTTTCATGGGATGTGGGCATCCCTGGCTGGGCCAATATTTATTGCCCATCCCCAACCCTTGAGCAGGTGGTGGTGAGCTGCCTTCTTGAACCGCTGCAGTCCATGTGGTGTAGGTACACTCCCAGTGCTGTTCGGAAGGGAGTTCCAGGATTTTGAGCTTGTACAGTGAAGGAACGGCCAATATATTTCCAAGTTAGGATGGTGAGTGCCTTGGAGAGGAACTTGCAGGTGGCGATTTTCCCAAGCATCTGCTGCCCTTGTCCTTCTAGGTGGGAGAGGTCACGGAAGGTGCTGGGAAAGGAGACTTGGAGAATGTTGAGCTTTTTGAGTGTTTTTGGAGCTGCACTCATCCATTACACGCCTCAACTACTCCCTGTGGTAGCCAATTCCACATCCTAATACTTGTGTCTTGCAGAGGGTAGACAGGCTTTGGAGGAGTGCGGAGGTGTGTTAATTTCCACAGAATTCCCATCTCTGACCTGCACTTATAGCCACAATAATTATGTGGCTTGGCCCAGTTCATTTCTGGTCAATGGTAACCCCTGGGATGTTGATATTGGGGGGATCAGCAATGGTAATGCCGTTGAATATCATGGGTCAATGGTTAGATAGTCTCTTGTTGGAGATGGTCATTGCCTGGCACTTGTGTGGCGTGAATGCCACTTGCCAGTCATCAATCCATGTTGTCCAGGTCTTGCTGCATTTGGACACAGACTGCTTCAGTATGTGAGGAGTTGTGAATGAACATTGTGCAATCATCGGCGAACATCCTCACTTCTGACCTTATGATGGAGGGAAGGTCATTGATGAAGCAGCTGAAGATGGTTGGGCCGAGGACACTCCCCTGAGGGACTCCTGCAGTGATGACCTGGAACTGATTGACCTCCAACCACAACAACCATCTCCCTTTGTGATGGTATGTCTCCAACTAGTGGAGCGTTTCCCCCTGATTCCCACTGATTTCACTGCTAGGTCTCCTTGATGCCATACGCAGTCAAACGCACCGTGATGCTGAGGGAAATCACACTCACCTCACCTCAGTCTTGAGTTCAACTCTTTTTTTTCTATTTTTGGACCATGGCCACGTCTGAGAGGCCCAGCTGGAACCCAAACTCAGCCACAAAGAGGAGCTTATAAATATTTTTTTTACTCATTCGTGGGACATGGGCATCACAGGTTGGCCAGCATTTAATGCCTATCCCTAGTTGCCCGAGGATAGTTGTGAGTCAACCACATTGCTGTGGCTCTGGAGTCACATGTAGGCCAGACCGGGTAAGGACGGCAGATTTCCTTCCCTAAATGGACATCAGTGAACCAGATGGTTTTTCCAACAATCTAAATGGTTTCATGGTCATCAGAGGTCGGCACGGTAGCACAGTGGTTAGCACTGCTGCCTCACAGCGCTAGGGACCCAGGCTCAATTCCCGGCTTGGGTCACTGTCTGTGTGGAGTCTGCACGTTCTCCCCATGTCTGCGTGGGTTTCCTCCGGGTGCTCCGGTTTCCTCCCACAGTCTGAAAGAGTCCCACAGCCATGCTACATTCTCCCTCAGTGTACCTGAACAGGCGCTGGAGTGCGGCAACTAGGGGATTTTCACAGTAACTTCATTGCAGTGTTAATGTTAGCCTACTTGTGACACTAATAAATAAGACTTTAATTCCAGATATTTTTTATTGAATTCAAGTTCCACCATCCGCTGTGGCGGGATTCGAACCCGGGTCCCCAGAACATTAGCTGAGTTTCTGGATTAATAATCTAGCGATAATACCACTAGGCCATTGCCTCCCCAGTTGACAGCCAATTTGAGCACAGCATGCTCTCGCCAACAGCCATGTGATAATGATCATTTAATCTGTTTCTTTGTGACGTTAATTGAAGGATAAGTATTGGCCAGGATAAGAGTTATCAGTGTGGACAAGTGGGTGGAAAGAGGAGATCGAATCCTGCATTTAATTAATTTTTAATCTTTAATTAGTTGACTGAGACAAATATAATACAGCAATCATTTCACCTATGAGCGATTTCATCAATAATGAATTCTGGTTGGTAGCTAATTGAATATCGCAGCCATTCGCCAGCACAAGAACACAATTCACATCTATTGGCTTAATCAATTTTAATTATACCGGTCGTTCTTAATATTGAACAGCAGATCCGCCGCACGTCTGAATGGGTATGTTTTACGGTGACAGTAATTATATGTAAAGATAGAACTTGCACTGTTAAACTAAACAGAAACATAGAAACTAGAAGCAGGGGGAGGCCATTCGGCCCTTCGAGCCTGCTCCGCCATTCATCTTGATCATGGCTGATCATCAAATTCAATATCCTGATCCCCCCCCTTCCCCCCCATATTCCTGATTGCTTTAGCCCCAAGAACTATATCTGATTTCTTCTTGAAATCAGACAACATTTTGCCCAACTACAGTCGGTGGGAGTGAATTCCACACATTCACCACCCTCTGGGTGAAGAAATTTCTCCTCACCTCAGTCCTAAAAGGTTTACCCCCACATCCTCAAACTATGACCCCTAGTTGAGGACTCCCCCACCATTGGGAACATTCTTCCTGAATCTACCCTGTCTAACCCTGTTAGAATTTTATAAGTTTCTATGAGATCCCCTCTCGCTGTTCTAAACTCCAATGAATATAATTCTAACCGACTTAGTCTCTCCTCATATGACAGACCTGCCATCCCAGGAATCAGCCTGGTAAACCTTCGCTCTACTCCCTCTATAGCAAGGATATCCTTCCCTAGATAAGGACACCAAAACTGCACACAACTCCACATGTGGCTCACCAATGCCCTATACACTTGCAGCAAAACATCCCTATCCCTATACTGAATTCCTCTCGCTATGAAGGCCAACATACCATTTGCCTTCCTTACTGTCAGCTGTACCTGCGCACTTACTTTCAACGACTGATACATGAGGACACCAAAGTCTCGTTGAGTAGCCACCTCTCTCAATTTACACCCATTCAAATAATAGTCTGGAAAATAAACATTTGAGGGGCCACAATATTTTGGAAAGAGCGACAGGATGGCAAAGGGGCTGGGCTAGCCCTGATAGTAAAAGGTGCCATCAGAACATTAGTGAGATGCCAAGCAAAAAAGGTAAGTGTGGGGAGGACAAAGGAAAAGCTGTAAAGATATTTAGACAGCTTAGAGTGGCAATAAGATGGCAGATGAAGGCATGTGTGAAGTTACTCACTTTGGTCGTAAGAATAAAAAATATTTTTCAACAGTTGAGAAACTTTTAAGTTTATGTTCAAAAAGACTTTGGTGGCCTGTACAAGGAATGTGCCAAGTTAGCACAGAGATGCAATAAGCAATGAGGAAGGCTCGTGGCATGTTGACTTCTATTGCAAGGGAACTTAAGTTCAAGAATAAAGAGGTCTTGCTCCAACTGGTGAGGCCACATCTGGAATAGTGTGAGTAGTTTTAGTTTCGATATTTAAGGTTAGATACACTTGCATTGGAGGCAATACAGCAAATGTTCACTAGATTGGTCCCTGAGATGGTCCTTTGGGAAAGCAATGGCCCAATGGTATTATCACTAGACTATAAATCCAGAAACTCAGCTAATGTTCTGGGGACCTGGGTTCAAATCCCGCCACGGCAGATGGTGGAATTTGAATTCAATAAAAAATATCTGGAATTAAGAATCTACTGATGACCATGAAACCATTATCGATTGTCGGAAAATCCCATCGGGTTCACTAATGTCCTTTAGCTAAGAATATCTGCCGTTACACCCGGACTGAGAACGATGAAAGGCCCATCGCCAACAATGAAATCCTTACAACACATGTGCGGCACAGTGGTTAGCACCGCTGCCTCACAGCGCCACGGACCCAGGTTCGATTCCTGGATTGGGTCACTGTCTGTATGGGGTATGCACATTCTCCCCGTATCTGCGTGGGTTTCCTCCGGGTGCTCCTGTTTCCTCCCACAGTCCTAAAGATGCGCTGGTTAGGTGCATTGACCATGCTAAATTCTCTCTCCGAGTAGATGCCGGACTGTGGTGACTAGGGGAATTTCACAGTAACTTCATTGCAGTGTTAATGTAAGCCTACTTGTGACACTGATAAATAATAAACTTTAAACTTTGAACTTAAATTTAAAACTTTACTTAAACCCTATTGTCATGTAAACATCCACCCTCCTTACAGTTTATTAACGACAGGCGACCTGTCCTTGTTTGTACTGAATATCTAACCATCTCAAAGCAATACCGTCTCAATGCAGCCTATGTCTCATGTATGACATGTGGATTAATACTTGCAGGAAATGTCAGATTATCTTTGGCCAGCTATAATATGTGAATTCATTTGATGCTCGGCACCTGAAATACTTGGTGTTGCCAATCACTTGAGGAGACAAGTTAATTGCAGCAGCGAGCGAGGACTTTGATCGCAGCTTGTGATTTGGACAGGAAGGTGAATGGATTAAGTTTCCAGCCTTCAGCTCTATGTCTGCTTCCTGCAGCTTGTGTGGTGAGGACACTGAAAGACTGAGGCCAGGATTTTCTGCCTTGCTCCTTTTTTTGAATTACTTGGGAGACTGAGGGCCTTATACTTTGTTTTCTTCATGCAAATGCCTCAGCCAATCAGAGCCAAGTTGCCATCCAATCAGCACCCTTTACTCCTGCAGTATAAATATTTGTGCTTTTGAAATTTGGTATTCTTGTATTTGACCTGATGAGTACCAGAGAAAAAGCTTCAACAACATGTCTCTACTTAGCAATATTGAAGATTTGTACTACCAAATGACTAGGATATTCTTGGAAAGGCAACGAGGTTGGTCCCCTTTTATTCCACCAATGAATGTTTGTTCTCATGAAGTTAAGGATATTGGTCTTTGAAAATAGAAAAGTTTTTTTATCATTGGCTCCCAGTATCTTCATCAAAATGTCTCAGGGTAATGATTACAGGGTTTATTTCTTTGTCTGACCCCTCAGAGTAAGACTGGAAATTCAATTCAGTTCAAATATGGGGTGGGATTCTCCCCCAAAAATTCTAAGTGTCGAATTTGTGTAAAAGCTGGAGTAAATCCCACTGGTTTTTTATAGTGGGATTTTCAAAAAGAATCTCCCACGCTCTGTATCACAGAGAGCCTCAGTGTGAATCACGCTGAAAATCAGTAGGTGGGGCCTATTCCCGTGGACAAGGCGGCAGCACAGCGCTGAGTGGGCCACTGTGCATGCGCCAATCTGTCAGCGCCAAGATCAGTGCATGCCCAGTGGCCCCGCACTGCCGACCTCCCGATTGCTGGTCAGCCCTGCAACCCCAACACCACTGCCCCTCCACACACCCCCCCCCCCCCCCTCCCCATGGCCCATTCGCTGGCCCCTGGCCGTTTCCGGGCCAGCATCGACCCTCCCCCACCCCAACCCCCAGGCAGTCCCGATCTCCCCCCGCCCTTCCCCCCAGCAGGCCGACACCCCCCCACACCTCAACGGTCAGCCCCAATCGCTGGCCTCCCTCCCCCACCCCCGTCACTAACGAGCGTGGAGTGGCAATGGGACCCCCCCCCCCCCCCCCCCCCCCCCACCCCCACCAATCTACCCGCCAGAGGTCCCGCCCCATCTGGCTCCACCCCATTGGCACAGTCCGATGCCCGGTGGGCAGTTACAAGGTACCCCCTGGGCATTGGCACTTTGCTTCTTGGGCAGTGCCTGGGGGTCAGGGTGGCACTGTCAAGCTGGCAATACCCAGGGGGTGCCCCCCTTTCCCCCAACCTCCTGAGGGGCCTCGATGGCCACCCCCCCTTCACTCCAGCATGTTGGGCCGCTATCTCCCTGTCACTGTAAACCCCACAGGAGTGAAACACTCCTGGCATGGGGAGAGAGGCTAGTGGGCCTGGAGGCTGCGGTCCCGGGCCCCCTAATGAAAAGCTAACGATCATTATAATAATTTATTCAGCTATCGGCGCGGAGCTGACGACACCGGAAATCTAGCCTGCGGAAGGGGTAGCACCCAGCGGGGAGCCTGCTACACGGCCTCCGCTTAAGTCTTCCAGCCCGCTGCACTGCTAGAGCAGCATGGTGAGCTGGGAAAGTCACCCCCATGGGGAGGCAATGGCCTAGTGGTATTATCGCTAGACTATTAATCCAGAAACTCAGCTAATGTTCTGGGGACCCGGGTTCGAATCCCACCACGGCAGCTGGTGGAATTTGAATTCAATAAAAAATATCTGGAATTAAGAATCTACTGATGACCCTGAAACCATTGTTGGAAAAACCCATCTGGTTCACTAATGTCCTTTAGGGAAGGAAATCTGCCGTCCTTACCTGGTCTGGCCTACATGTGACTCCAGAGCCACAGCAATGTGGTTGACTCTCAACTGCCCTCGGGCAACTAGGGATGGGCAATAAATGCTGACCAGCCAGTGACGCCCCATGTCCCATTAATGAATAAAAAAAATTTACATAGTGCTATCATGGCTCACAATGTGTTTTACAGACAATTAAGTACTTTTGAAGTGTAACCACTGTTGCAGGAAAGAGGGAATCTAGCCATTGCCCTTTGACATTCAATGGTATTACTATCACTGAATCCCCCACTAACAGCATCCTGGAGTTACCATTAACCAGAAACTGAACTGGACCAGCAATATAAATACTGTGGCTACAAGAGCAGGTCACAGACTGGGAATTCTGCAGCGAGTAACTCACCTCCTGACTCCTACAAGACTCAAGTCAGGAGTGTGATGGAATACTCTCCACTTGTCTGGATGGGTGCAGCTCCAACAACACTCGAGGAGCTCAACACCCATCCGGGACAAAGCAAACTGCTTGATTGGCACCCCTTCCACAATATTCACTGCCTCCACCACTGACGCTCAGTGCTAGCCGTATGTACCATCTACAAGGTGCACTGCAGCAACTCCTGCACTGCTCCTGAGGCAGCACCTTCCAAACTCACAACCGTTACCATTTAGAAGGACATGAGCAGCAGATACATGGGAACGCCAGCACCTGAAAGGCTCCCCTCCAAGCCACTTACAAACGGTCATCTGGACTCGAAGCATCAGCTCTTTCCTCCCCTTACAGATGCTGCCAGACCTGCTGAGATTTTCCAGCATTTTCTCGTTTGGTTTCAGATTCCAGCATCCGCAGTAATTTGCTTTTAAGCCACTCACCATCCTGACTTGGGAATATATCGGCCGTTCCTTCACTGTGGCTGGGTCAAAATCCAGGAACTCCCTCCCTAACAGCACTGTGGCTGTACCTACACCACATGGACTGCAGCGATTCAAGAAGGCAGCTCACCACCACTTTCTCAAGGATGGCACAGTGGTTAGCACTGCTGCCTCACAGCGCCAGTGACCTGGGTTCAATTCCGGCCTTGGGTCACTGTCTGTGTGGAGTTTGCACATTCTCCCCATGTCTGCGTGGGTTTCCTCCGGGTGCTCCGGTTTCCTCCCACAGTCTGAAAGATATGCGTGTTAGGTGGATTGATCGTGCTAAATTAACACTCGTATCAGGGGGATTATCAGGATAAATGAGGGTTACGAGAATAGGGCCTGGGTGGGATTGTGGTCGGTACAGACTCGATGGGCTGAATGGCCTCCTCCTGCACTGTAGGGATTCTATAATTCTAATGAGGCGATAGCTGAAAAATGCTGGCCTAGCCAGCGACATCCAAAATCCCTCAAATGATTTTTTAAAAGCAGGTTTGTACGGAACATAAACAGAAATGAATCTCAGTTTGCCCAAATGCCCTTTTCCGTGCTGTTAAATCACTTCAAAAGCTCATTAAAGCCTTATTCCAATGCAACAAGCCAAATAAGAATTCAGCACAGAATATTTTTATGCCAAGGAATGGGCTTGAATCGGATTATTTTTAAATATAGCATTGATCTGAAATGTGATTTTTGGAAGCTATAAATGATATCAGAGGTTAAAACTGGATTAAAAGAATGTTTCCACAAATGAAATGTATTTCCAGATCGCATGGGGAGAGTTTGTGAAGTAATTAAAATTAGATCAACCTCACAACACTGCACACTGTACCATTTACACACAGCATGGGAAGGTCCGCTATATTTACAGATTATTTTTTGGTTTAGTAGTTAAAGCGAATGAGAGTTGTGGATCAGAGAGTCGCACTCTCCTCTTGGAGTAATGAGTCATCGGTTCAAGCCCCCCGCTAGGGTCCTGGACACGGAATCTGGAGGATTTTGCACTGTTGGAAATACGTTCTTCTGGATTGACCTTTAATCTCTGTCTGCTCTTGGGTTCCCATTTCATCTCAAACTAAAGAGACAGTTTAAAACATAACCATCCATTTCTAAAACCTTCAGGGAAGGAAATAGGGCAGCACAGTGGTTAGCACTGCTGCCTCACAGTGCCAGGGACCCAGGTTCAATTCCAGCCTCGGGTTTAATCATAGAATCTCTACAGTGCAGAAGGAGGCCATTCAGCCCATCGAGTCTGCACCAACCACAATCCTATCCAAGCCCTATCCCTGCAACCCCACATATTTACCCTGCCAATCTCCCTGACACTAAGGGGCAATTTAACATGGCCAATCCACCTAATCAGCATATCTTGGACTGTGGGAGGAAACTGGAGCACCCGGAGGAAACCCACGCAGACACGGGGAGAACGTGCAGCCTCCACACAGACAGTGACCCAAGCTGGGAATTGAACCCGTGTCCCTGGCGCCGTGAGGCTGCAGTGCTAACCACTGTGCCGCCGAAATGTTTAAAACCTATTTATTTATTAGTGTCAGAAGTAGGCTTACATTAACACTGCAATGATGTTACTGTGAAAATCAAAAGAGAAAATGCTGGAAAATCTCAGCAGGTCTGGTAGCATCTGTAAGGAGAGAAAAGAGCTGATGTTTCGAGTCCAGATGACCCTTTGTCAAAGCTGTCAGATCTGCTGAGATTTTCCAGCATTTTCCGTTTTGGTTTCAGATTCCAGCATCCGCAGTAATTTGCTTTTATTACTGTGAAAATTCCCCAGTCACCACAGTGCGGTGCCTGTTCGGGTATGCTGAGGGAGAATTTAGCACGGCCAATGCACCTAACCAGAGTGCCTTTCGGGCTGCGGGAGGAAACCGGAGCACCCGGAGGAAACCCACGCAGACACGGGGAGAACGTGCAGACTCCACACAGACAATGACCCAAGCTGGGAATCGAACCTGGCTCCTTGGCGCTGTGAGGCAGCAGTGCTAACCACCGTGCCATCCTATTTCCTGACGCTCTGTGTGGTTCTGAAGCAGAAGAGATTGAGGAGAGATCGAATTAAAACAAATAAAATTATGAGCAGTCCAGTTTGAGTGAATAGGAAGACCCAATCCCTGTTGGTTGGATCTTTGGTAAGAAGGGTTCAGAGGGGATTCAAGCGGAAATCTTGTCAGACATGCTAAATTCTCCCTCAGTGTACCCGAACAGGTGCCGGAGTGTGACGACTAGGGGATTTTCACAGTAACTTCATTGCAGTGTTAATGTAAGCTTACTTCTGACACTAACAAATAAATTTAAACAGATGCTTTTTAAAGGATGTGAGGCAACCTGCCTCCACCACCCTCCCAGGCAGCGCACTCTGGGTAGAAAGGCTTTTTCTATAAATGTGGTAAATAAATTTTGCGATGCCATTTACTGTGCAAAGAAGTCAATTAGTTTTACACAACACCTTTGTAAAATATTCTGCCCCGTTCAACCTGAATCCCTACAGAAACTGGTTCTATTCGTCATAAATAATCTCCAGCGTTGGCCGTGAAAGGCATCTCTTAAGTTGTGTTTGTATTTCCATCTTTACATTGTTAAAAATTAATATTTCTGTCTGGAAACTAAAACGTGTGGAATGCCATAAAGCTTGGATCAGGCACAGCTCAGTGGCCAGCGCTCCTGCCTCTGAATCAAATGTTTTGGCCTCATATCTCACTCCGCAAACTTGAGCACAATAGGCTGACATTCCAGTGTCAGTAACAAGGGAATGCCGCACTACCAGAGGTGCCGTCTCCCACGTGAGCTGTTAAACCAAGATCCTGTCAATTCTCTCAGGTTCCTGTAAGTGATCTCGTTGACACTATTTTTAGGATGGTCAGAGTGGTTTGGATGTGGGCCTTGTTGGCTAGGCCAGCATTTATTGCCTATACCTTACTGCCCTCGAGAAAGCTACTTTCTTGAACCGCTGCAATCCGTGTGGTGTAGGTACACCCACAGTGCTGTCAGGGAGGGAGTCACAGGATTTTGACCCAGCGACAGTGAAGGAATGGCCGATATATTTCCAAGTCAGGATGCTGCGTGGTTTGGGGAGAAACCTGCAGCTGGTGATGTTCTGGTACGCCTGCTGCCCTTGTGGGAGCAGTCCCAGGTTTAGAAGGTGCTTTTGAAGGACATTTGCCAAGTTATCGCATTACTGTGTGTGGGAGATTGCTGTGTGCAAATTGACTGCTACGTTTGTTACATCAGGGTGGCACAGTGGGTTAGCACTGCTGCCTCACAGCGTCAGGGACCCGGGTTCAATTCCCGGCTCGGGTCACTGTCTGTGCGGAGTCTGCACGTTCTCCCCATGTCTGCGTGGGTTTCCTCCGGGTGCTCCAGTTTCCTCCCACAGTCCGAAAGACATGCGGGTTGGGTGCATTGGCCACGCTAAATTCTCCCTCAGTGAACAAGCACCGGAGTGTGGTGACTCGGGGATTTTCACAGTAACTTCATCGCAGTGTTACTGTAAGCCTACTTGTGACACTAATAAAAAATAATAAATACAGTACAGAAGGAGGCCATTTGGCCCATCAGTCTGTAACGGCAACAATCCCACCTCGGCCCTATCCCCGTAACCCCACGTATTTACTCTCCTAATCCCACTAAGGGAAAATTTAGCATGGCCGATCCACCTAACCCGCACATCTTTGGACTGTGGGAGGAAACCAGTCTTGAGTCACTGTCTGTATGGAGTTTGCGCAACCGGGTGCTCCGGTTTCCTTCCACAGTCCAAAGATGCGCGGGTGAGGTTGATTGGCCATGTTAAATTGACCCTGGTGTCAGGGGGATTAGCAGGGTAAATGTGTGAGGTTCCGCGAATAGGAATTGTGGTCGGTACAGACTCGATGGGCCGAATTGCCTCCTTCTGTACTGTAGGAATTCTATGATTAGAAACCGGAGCACCCGGAGGAAACCCACGCAGACACGGGGAAAACATACAAACTCCACACAGACAGTGACCCGAGGCCGGAATTGAACCCGGGTCCACTGGCGCTGTGAGGCAGCAGTGCCAACCACTGTGCCACCATTCAGCGAAGTCAACTAGAGTGATACAGAAGCATAGAGGGATTGGAACACTTTCTCATAATAAACAGTCTTTTTGGTTTGCTTTTTAGATCCTTTTGCCACCCAATGATGAAGCCATGATGATACCTACGAAAGATTCTCCTCCACCTTACATGTCAGCTTAAAGATCATGACAGCAAGAACCGCACGAGTATTGAAGCAACACTGTCAGAGCAAAAAAAACTATTCCAGAGATGCTTTCATTCCATGAAGTGTTTCCATCATTCTGGGAGTGAAGCTTTCTAGAAATACGATTTGGGTTTTTTTTGTTTTGCTGTGGTTTCTCGTTTCAGAAATATAATCCCAGAACATTTATTGACATTTTATCATTCCCTATCATGTTTGAAATGTTTCTAAAATTGATTCTGAATCCTATTGTCAGCATTCCCTGCTGTTTCGGAGACAATTGTAGTGAGTCGAACTCTCTGATTCCAAACAGGAATATTACAGTGTTTTACAAAGAAGCTAGTTTGCTGATGTGAAGATCAGGTGACTGATTCTGAGCATTTTGATTTGCTGCAGTGATTGTGAATAATTTATTTTTGTTGTTGTATATTTTCCATTTGCCTCCCCGTTACAAAGGACCAACTGTTAACCTGCCATTGATTAATAGTAGTTTATTTATTAGTTTATTTATTAGTGTCACAAGTAGGCTTACATTAACACTACAATGAAAATCCCCTAGTCGCCACACTCCGGCGCCTGTTCGGGTACACTGAGGGAGAATTTAGCGTGGCCAATGCACCCTAACCAGCACGTCTTTTGGACTGAGGGAGGAAACCGGAGCACCCGGAGGAAACCCATGCAGACACGGGGAGAACGTGCAGATTCCACACAGACAGTGACCCAAGCCAGTAATCGAACCCGGGTCCCTGGCGCTGAGAGGCAGCAGTGCTAATCACTGTGCCACCGTGCCGCCCCTCTACCTAGAGTACAATTGACATAGAATCAAACAGCACAGAGGGAGGCCATTTGGCCCATCGTGCCTGTGCTGGCACACTGAAACAGTTGTCCAATTAGTCCCACTCCCTTACTCCTTCCCTACGCCCCTGCAAATCTTCTCCCCTTCAACTAGTTATCCAATTCCCTTTTGAATGTTACTACTGAATCTGCTTCCACCGCCCTTTCAGGCAGCACCTTCCAGATCACAACCCACTTGATGGGCCGAATGGCCTCCTTCTGCACTGTAGGGATTCTATGATTCAGTCGTTCAAAAGAAAAGATCCCTCTCATTTTAATTCTTTACCATCTGCCTCAAATCAATAATCTCTTGTGAGTAGCCCTTCTGACATTGGAAAATGTTTCTTCTTATTCATTCTATCAAAACTTTCCATGATTTTGAGCATCTGTATTATATTTAAATAAATACATCTATTTCTATCCTTCTGCCCTCTTCCCTCCCTCCCAGAACCATGACAGTGTTCACCATTGTCCTCACGTTTCACCCCACCAGCCTCTGCGTGCAAAGGATCATTGGTGGCCTTTGATGAGCTGTAGAAACAGGGTTATCTCCTCCTAGCTAGAGGCAACCTGGCTTCCTCTATCTGCTCTGTCCGTCCTTCTAACAGTAAACAACCAAGACCTTGCTGGAGGGTTCTTGCGAATCTGAGGTCCTTGAGGGTGTGTAAGGGGCACTGGGGTCGAAGTGTTTGACAAACATGCGTTCTTACTCTAACCTCTTCTGCCTTTTCCCCCAACTCCAGCATGATGCCAGCAGCAAACACTTCTCCCCCTCACCTCTCCTTTCAGCATTTTGTAGAGGCCATTCCCTCTGTGACATCTTGGTTCACTCCTCCATCGCACCCAGCACCTTGTCCCTCTCCCACGGCACCTTCCTGGAAATCGCAGGAGGTGTAGCCCCCGGCCCTATACCTCCTCCCTCTTCACTGCCCAAGGCCCCAAACACTCCCTCAAGGTGAAGCAGTGATTTACTTGTTGGTTATTTATTGCGCGATCTCCTCTAGACTGGGGAGAGCAAGCGCAGACTGGGTGACCGCTTTGTGCAACACCCTCACTCAGTCCGCAAGCACGACGCTGACCTTCCTGTCACCTGCCATTTCCATCTTGCTCTCATTTCTGTCTTCGGTCTTCTTCAATCTTCCAGTGAAGCTCAAGGCAAACTGGAGGAACAGCACCTCACCTTTCGATTAGGCACTTTACAGCCTTCTGGACTTAACATTGAATTCAATAACTTCAGAGCATGAATTAAAGTTTATTTAAGTTTATCTATTAGTTTATTTATTAGCCTCACAAGTAGGCTCACATTAACATTAAATTACATTCAGTTACAAGGAGAGGCTGGATAGACTAGGACTTTTTTCCCTGGAGCGTAGGAAACTTAGGGGTGATCTTATAGAGGTCTATAAAATAATGAGGGGCACAGATCAGCTAGATAGTCAACATCTTTTCCCAAAGGTAGGGGAGTCTAAAACTAGAGGTTAAAGGTTTAAGGTGAGAGGGGAGAAATACAAAAGGGTCCAGAGGGGCAATCTTTTCACTCAGAGGGTGGTGAGTGTCTGGAACAAGCTGCCAAAGGCAGTAGCAGAGGTGGGTACAATTTTGTCTTTTAAAAACATTTAGATAGTTACATGGGTACGATGGGTATAGAGAGATATGGGCCAAACGCGGGCAACTGGGACTAGCTTAGTGGTTTAAAAAAAAAGGGTGGCATAGACAAGTTGGGCCAAAGGGCCTGTTTCCATGCTGTAAACCTTTATGATTCTGTAACACTGCAATGAAGTTACTGTGAAAATCCCTTAGGCGCCACACTCCGGCGCCTGTTCGGGTACACTGAGGGAGAATTTAGCGTGGCCAATGCACCCTAATCAGCACGTCTTTCAGACTGTGGGAGGAAACAGGAGCACCCGGAGGAAACCCACGCAGACATGGGGAGAGCGTGCACAGAGAGTGACCCAAGCCAGGAATCAAACCCTGGTCTCTGGCGCTGTGAGGCAGCAGTGCTAACCACTGTGCCACCGTGCAAATTCTGCCCTTCATTTTGATGTAATTTTTTTCCCAACCCCTCTCCCCCCACAGGGAAAGTCTGTAACTTGTTTATAGGTTTTGCTTCCAGAGACTGTTGACCCTTGTTTTGCTAAGAACACACTCTGCTCTCTGACCTTCTTGCCACTATTAGCATCGGTCTCAGCTTTTAACATCATCATTAACCACTCTGTCTTGTGTCCATTGTCACATCTCTCCTTATCTTCCACCAATCATTGACCTTCTATTGTGCCCCAACAGCTACTGCTCCTCTCTCCAACAGTGTAAAATCCATCTCCTTTCTACCTCTCTTTAGCTCTGGCGAAGGGTCACCCAGACCCAAAATGTTAACTCTGTTACAAAAAGAGAGAATCATAGAAACCCTACAGTGCAGAAGGAGGCCATTCGGCCCATCGAGTCTGCACCGACCACAATCCCACCCAGGCCCTACCCCCACATATTTTACCCACTAATCCCTCTAACCTACGCATCTCAGGACTCTAAGGGGCAATTTTTAACCTGGCCAATCACCCTAACCCGCACATCTTTGGACTGGAAAATGCTGGAAAATCTCAGCAGGTCTGGCAGCATCTGTATGGAGAGAAAAGAGCTGACGTTTCGAGTCCAGATGACCCTTTGTCAAAGCTAAAAGGCAGAGAAAGTGGGAGGTATTTATACTGCAGGGAGAGGGAATGAAGGATGAGTTATAGCCACAAAAACAAGGGGAAAGGCTAAGAGGTGCTAATGGCACTCCTTAATGGCTTTTATCCAGACGTTAACTCTGTTTCTCTCCACAGATGCTGCCAGACCTGCTGGGTTTTTCCAGCATTTTCTGTTTTTGTTTCTGGACTCAAGTTCAATAACTTCAGACCATGAATTCTACTCTCTATTTTGATTCCAGCCCCCACAACCAGTGCAGTATTTTGCTTCATAAAAGCAAATTACTGCGGGTGCTGGAATCTGAAACCAAAAGAGAAAATGCTGGAAAATGTCAGCAGGTCTGGCAGCATCTGTAAGGAGAGAAAAGAGCTGACGTTTCGAATCCAGATGACCCTTTGTCAAAGCTAAAATGTATTTTGTTTCTATTCTTATCTTCTTTGATTCTGAATTTTATTCACTTTTTTGCGCACATTACATCACAAGGCTGATTTTTCCACCCCTGGTTTATTCACACTCCAAACATTCAAATCAATCAAGACCGACAACACTATTTAATCTCGTGATCGAAAATAACACATGAATTGGTCAGAACTGCGAACAGTTAGAAACTATTTACATATGCTAAATAAAGCAGAAACTGAGTCACTTGTTAGCACAATGTGCACCTCATTGTTAATGAATGAAATCACAATACTGTTACCTGAAGAGCTGTCTGTGTATATGTAGATCTTCCTGTAAATACTTCTGGTTTAATAAATCCTGTGCACTCTGTCTTTGATTCCTGTGTCATGTTTATTACCTGAGTCAACAAGAAAGATGCACGCGACATTTCAAAGGATAGCTAAATGATTCCAGGTATGATTTAAGTTTAAGTTTATTTATTAGTGTCACAAGTAGGCTTACATTAACACTGCAATGAAGTTACTGTGAAAATCCCCGAGTCGCCACACTCTGGTGCCTGTTCGTGTACACAGAGGGAGAATTTAGCATGGCCAATGCACCCTAACCAACACGTCTTTCCGACTATGGGAGGAAACCGGAGCACCCGGAGGAAACCCACGCAGACACGGGAAGAACGTGCAGACTCCGCACAGACAGTGACCCAAGCCGGGCAATCGAATCTGGGTCCCTGGCGCTGTGCGGCAGCAGTGCTACCCACTGTGCCACCATGCCGCCCAATGCCACCCATGTCACCATGCCATCCATATGAAATGCACCAATTCTAATCGTCACGGCGGTACAAATTGATTCACGTGTACCAGGCTGACAGCTGGGCGAGGAAACGGGAATGTCCACATTGTACATAATCGTTCCAAATCGGTTACACCCTCAGTCCATGATGAAGATAAACTGTGGAAGATTGGGATGCTTTTATTGTTCCGATCCTCCAGCATCACCTATGACTCAAGTTTTGGGAATGTGGGGTGGGATTCTCCAGTCTCATCCATGGTGGGAACCCATTGCGAGCAAGAATGGAAAATTTGGCATTCCAGACACAAACCCATTCGCTGTCAGCTGTACTGGAAAATCCCAGCCGTAGACAAGAATGGGAGATTTCAGCTGTGGCTGCCTATTGGCTGCGTACTGACACATTGGGCGGAATTTTATGACCTCATCGCACCCATTTTGCAGCAGGAAAAAGTCGTAAAATCGGGCGTGATGCGATTAGCGAGAATGTTGCCCGTTTTCGCGCCCATTCCCATTTTACCAAAAAAATTGGCGTGATTGGGACCGCGCCCAAAACGGACCAAACATCAATTTGTATTTTTTTGCATTCATGGCAATATAATGAGTGAGCTTCACTCCCAATCGTCCCAGCTCACCTGCTTTAACCACCTTGTTCACTGCAGCTGGAAACGGTGAGGAAAACACCTCGAGTATAAAAGTCACATTCAGGCGCTGGAGCAGAGAGGGTGAGTGAGGAGGGAAGTCTCTGCTTTCAAACTGCTCCGTGCTGCTCAGGGGGGGTTATTTCGTGGCAGCCATGTTGCGCTTCGGGTTGGGGGGGACCTGCAATTCCACCAATCTTTGTGTCATCCGCAAACTTACTAATCAAACCAGTTACATTTTCCTCCAAATCATTTATATATATAAAACAAACAGCAACGGTCCCAGCACTGATCCCTGAGGAACGTCACTTGTCACAGCCCTCCATTCAGAAACGCACACTTCCACTGCTACCCTCTGTCTTCTATGACCGAGCCAGTTTTGTATCCACCTTGCCAGCTCACCTCTGATCCCATGCAACTTCACCTTCTGCACCAGTCTGCAATGAGGGACCTTGTCAAAGGCCTTACTGGAGTCCATGTAGACAACATCCACTGCCCTACCCTCATCAATCATCTTCGTCACTTCCTCGAAAAACTCAATCAAGTTAGTGAGACATGACCTCCCTTTCACAAAACCATGTTGCCTCTCACTGATACATCCACTTATT
The DNA here is from genome assembly GCF_964213995.1 of Mustelus asterias. Taxonomy (NCBI): domain Eukaryota; kingdom Metazoa; phylum Chordata; class Chondrichthyes; order Carcharhiniformes; family Triakidae; genus Mustelus; species Mustelus asterias. Next base: position 8,162,180 of record NC_135807.1, read on the forward strand.
TCCAAGTGAGAATAAATCCTGTCTCGAAGAATCCTCTCCAATAATTTCCCTACCACTGATGTAAGGCTCACCGGCCTGTAATTACCTGGATTATTCTTGCTACCCTTCTTAAACAAAGGAACAACATTGGCTATTCTCCAATCCTCTGGGACCTCCCCCCCATAGCCAGTGAGAATACAAAGATTTCTCTCAAGGCCCCAGCAATTTCCTCCCTTGCCTCTGTCAGTATTCTGGGGTAAATCCCATCAGGCCCTGGGGAATGTTTCTCAAGAAACCCAATGCACAGAGTGCGGAGATTCGGGTCTGAAGTTGAACTGAAAAAACAGTCGTGATTTAGAACAGTTTTCTCGCCAATTCAGCACTTTTGGGAGAATCGCCCCCAACTGTTTCAAGAAGCACTCGTGGATGCTCCTTCCAAACTCTGCCCCATCCACGCCCCTAGCACTGAGTCCGAGTAAATATGTGGGAAGTTAAAGACAATATAGGGAAAGTAGATGTGAAAGTGACGGCTGCCTTAAACCTTCATGCCGCCGGGTCCTTCTGGACCCCCGCCCTCCTCCCGCAAGCACGGGACCAAAGCCCACCCCATCGCTAGCATGTTCCTCCACACCTTCCCCGACATGGGACACTGGCACTGGGGCCCTCCCAGTGGGTCCCCCTGCGAACCTCCGACATGCCCACCCCCTCCCCCCCTCCATCAAGACCTCGGACATGCCTTCCCATCAAGGCCGCCTTCACCATCCACCCCTGCATGACATCATCGTCAGACCCCAGAGCCCCCCATTATAGCCCCCAGACCACTCCCACCCAGGCCCCACCCTCTCGGCACAACCCCTGGCTCCTAATCACCATGACCGAGACTGGCTTATTAATGGCTGAATAAAATGGGGAACATTTTTACTCTGAAATATTAAAATGTGGCATTAATCACCATGTGGAGAGGTGGAGCTGAATATCAGAGATATATTTAAGGGGAAGTTAGCTAAGTACCCAAGGGAAAAAGAATAGAATAGAAGGGAATGTTGATGAGGTGAGATGAAATGACTAAGGAAATTTGGCATGTCGGCTACGACTCTCACCAGCTTTTACAGATGCATCATAGAAAGCATTCTTTCTGGTTGTATCACAGCTTGGTATGGCTCCTGCTCTGCCCAAGACTTCAAGAAACTACAAAAGGTCGTGAATGTAACCCAGTCCATCACGCAAACCAGCTTCCCATCCATTGACTCTGTCTACACTTCCTGCTGCCTCGGCAAAGCAGCCAGCATAATTAAGGACCCCACGCATCCCGGACATTCTCTCTTCCACCTTCTTCCATCGGGGAAAAGATACAAAAGTCTGAGGTCACGTACCAACCGACTCAAGAACAGCTTCTTCCCTGCTGCCATCAGACTTTTGAATGGACTTACCTTGCATTAAGTTGATCTTTCTCTACATCCTAGCTATGACTGTAACACTACATTCTACACTCTCTCCTTTCCTTCTCTATGTACGGTATGCTTTGTCTGTTTAGCGCGCAAGAAACAATACTTTTCACTGTATCCCGATCCATGTGACAATAATAAATCAAATCAAATCAGAAGGGAATGAGAGTGGATGTTTGTGAGGTGCATTAACACCAGCAGGGACCAAGTGGGCTGAATGGCCTGTTCTGTGCTCTAAGTACGGTTGCCAACTGTGTCTAAATGTATTCCTGGAGGTTTCATCACATGACTTTCCCTCTACACTCCAGCCATTAGTCGGCCAACACATCCATTCTGGTGACACACGGCCTTCCTGCACCAATTGGAAAGCAAAAGTGCTCATTAGCCAATTCGATGACACTTGACAACAGATTTCCCCCCACAACCCCCCACAACCACCCGCCCACCCCCCGCCCACCCCCACACCTGTTTTTAATATGTTTATTCTGGTGAAGAGAAAATGTTTCAAAAAATGGCTAAACAAAAGCAATCTTTTTTGAATGTCCGGATGATTTTTTTCCAGGGTCACACACAGCCGTGTCCTGGAGACTCCAGGCTGATCCCGGAGAGTTGGTAACCCTAGCTGTAAATACTATGAAGTAATGAGTCAGCAAATTATCCTCCAGCACGGTGGCACAGTGGTTGGCACTGCTCCCTCACAGCGCCAGGGACCCAGGTTCGATTCCCGGCTTGGGTCACTGTCTGTGTGGAGTCTGCATATTCTCCCCGTATCTGTGTGGGTTTCCTCTGGGTGCTCCGGTTTCCTCCCACAGTCCAAAAGACGTGCTGGTTAGGAGCATTGGCCGTGAATTCTCCCTCAGTGTACCCGAACAGGCGCCGGAGTGTGGTGACTAGGGGATTTTCACAGTAACTTCATTGCTGTGTTAATGAACATAGAACATAGAACATAGAACAGTACAGCACAGAACAGGCCCTTCGGCCCACGATGTTGTGCCGAGCTTTATCTGAAACCAAGATCAAGCTATCCCACTCCCTATCATCCTGGTGTGCTCCATGTGCCTATCCAATAACCGCTTAAATGTTTCTAAAGTGTCTGACTCCACTATCACTGCAGGCAGTCCATTCCACACCCCAACCACTCTCTGCGTAAAGAACCTACCTCTGATATCCGTCCTGTATCTCCCACCACGAACCCTATAGTTATGCCCCCTTGTAATAGCTCCATCCACCCGAATTGAACGTTCACTCTATCTATCCCCTTCATCATTTTATACACCTCTATTAAGTCTCCCCTCAGCCTCCTCCGCTCCAGAGAGAACAGCCCTAGCTCCCTCAACCTTTCCTCATATGACCTACCCTCCAAACCAGGCAGCATCCTGGTAAATCTCCTCTGCACTCCTTCCAGCGCTTCCACATCCTTCCTATAGTGAGGTGACCAGAACTGCACACAATATTCCAAATGTGGTCTCACCAAGGTCCTGTACAGTTGCAGCATAACCCCACGGCTCTTAAACTCCAACCCCCTGTTAATAAAAGCAAGCCTACTTGCATTAATAAATAATAAATAAACTTAAAACTTTGTCATGACTGAGGTTAAAACAAGTGCGGCTCCTTTAACTAGAACTGGAACCGTCCGTTTGCCTGGCTGCATCAGCCACTCCATTGTAAGGAGTGCTAATACAGATTGATGGACAGTTGTTGAGAAAGTCTTAAACATATTGTCAAATTCCTCATGTCCTCCAGCACCCAACTATTTGTGTCCAGCTCTTGCCCCATTCCACCAAAGATCAGGCGAGAAGGTTATTTAAAAAGGAGTGGGTGGCACGGTGCCACAGTGGTTAGCACTGCTGCCTCACAGTGGCAGAGACCCGGGTTCGATTTCTTTCTCAGGTCACTGTCCATTTGGAGTCTGCACGTTCTCCCCGTGTCTGCGTGGGTTTCCTCCGGGTGCCCCAGTTTCCTCCCACACTCCAAAGATGTGCAAGTTAGTTGGATTGGCCATGCTAAATTGGCTCTGAGTGTTCCAAGATGTGTAGGATAGGTGGATCAGCCATGGTAATGTGTGGGGTTACAGGGATAGGGTTGGGGAGAGGGCCTGGGTAAGATACTCTTTCAGAGAGTCGGTACAGACTCGATGGGCCGAACAGCCTCTTCTGCACTCTAGGGATCCTATGGTTCCAAGGCAGCCAAAGACTGAGTTTAAACGGCATCATTCTTACTATTGCACTGACTGTTTCTCTCCTCCTGCTGAGGTTCGCTCACCTTTGCAGAGCTCTGAATGTCAAAGACAGCCCTCCTGGAAAGAGGGTTTGCTGAGTGTGGAATGTTTGTCCGGGTTGCCGCCAAGGTTTGTGCAATAATATTTAGAGACGATTTATCCCTAAAATTGAAACAAATTCTCTGGCAGTTCTTTGGCGTAGGTTACACGTTTTTGGCTTCCTCAGTGAGTGCAAGAACAGGAGCATTGTACAGGTCCTGGGTCAAAGCCATTCTAATCAGAGAGGCAGGTAGTGAGAGAGCACTGAGTACCACAACATCACAAAGATATAGATGCAAACTAGGCAGGGCACTTGTTATTCCCCTTATTGGAGAATAAATGGTTATGCATTTTACAGATTTATTTTATTCATTCGTGGAACTTGGGCGTCACTGGGCAGCCAGCATTTATTGCCCATCCCTAGTTGCCCTTGGAGGGCAGTTGAGAGTCAACCACATTGCTGTGGCTCTGGAGTCACATGTAGGCCAGACCGGGTAAAGTTAAAATTTATTTATTAGTCACAAGTAGGCTTACATTAACACTGGAATGAAGTTACTGTGAAAAACCATTAGTCGCCACACTCTGGTGCCTGTTCGGGTACACTGAGGGAGAATTTAGCATGGACAATCCACCTAACTAGCACATTTTTCAGATTGTGGGAGGAAACCCACTCAGACACAGGGTTGGGGGGGGGGGGGGGGGGGGGGGGGGATGTGGGGGAGGGAGGCATGCAGACTCCACACAGACAGTGACCCAAGCCGGGAATCGAACCTGGGTCCCTGGTGCTATGAGGCAGCAGTGCTAACCAGGTAAGGACGGCAGATTTCCTTCTCTAAAGGACATCAGTGAACCAGATGGGTTTTTCCGACAATCGACAATGGTTTCATGGTCATCAGTAGATTCTTAATTCCAGATATTTTTTATTGAATTCAAATTCCACCATCCACCATTAGTGAACCGATGTGATAATGGTCAGGAAGAAACTTGATTGAGACTTTGAAAATCATGAAGTGTTTTTTTTTCGGATAATGTTCCGGATAATAGAATCTATGTTTCTATAAATGGGGAGAAATTGTTTTCCACAACTGAAGGGTAGATATCCGAAGGGTTAAAGCTTTTGGAAGCTTCCACAGCTTCGAGGGGCTGAATGGCCTCCTCCTGTGCCAAACTATTCCATCATTCCCTGGACAGGATTTCCTGGCTTGTTTTCCAGCGGCACAGACAGCTCGCCATTGGTTGCTGTCGGGATTTTCCAGTCCCACCGATGTCTACGGCATTTCACATGGCTCGGCTGCCCTGTCAGGGGGTAGGTCGCCTTCGGTTGGACTGGAAAATCCTGCAGGCAGGAAGGGCTGGAAAATCCCACCCAATAGGTTAAATTTAAGGTGCTCAAGAACAGAGGGGAGGTGAGATGAGGATTTTTTTCTACACAGTGAGTTTTTGTGATCTGGAATGTGCTGCCTCAAAGGGTGGCGGAAGCAGATTCACTTTTGTGAAGGAAGTTCAATAAATTCTTGAAGGGAAAATATTTTAATGAGCTCATGAAGAAATCTTTGAAGAAATACTTGTATCTACATCGCGTCTTTCATGATGCTTGGATGCCCAAAGCACCAGCGAGATACCTTTGAAGCAAAGTCTGCGATTTCCCCTCCTCCCCCCCCCACACCGCGGCAGAGGTGTCTCACCATTGGCCGGCGGCAAGATCTTCCAGTCCCACCAAAGACAATGACGTTTCCCATGGTTCACCACCCACACCACCAGGAAACCTGCCAGCCAATGACGACCTGCCTCCACCGCCAGAGAACCCGCCGTGAGGGTCGCTGGAAAACTCCCGACCGCAGTCACTGCCGTAACGCAGGAAAACCGGCAGCCATTTTGCACTCAGCAAGATCCCACGAATAGCCACGTGATAATGGCCAGATAATCTGGTTTAGCGATATTGGTCGAGGGATAAAATGGCAAGGGAGCAGGACTGTGAGGTTAACTCTACCCCAAAAGAGAAAAAGATACAAAAGTCTGAGGTCACGTACCAACCGACTCAAGAACAGCTTCTTCCCTGCTGCTGTCAGACTTTTGAATGACCTACCTCACATTAAGTTGATCTTTCTCTACACACTAGCTACGACTGTAACACTACATTCTGCACTCTCTCCTTTCCTTCTCTATGAATGGTATGCTTTGTCTGTATAGCGCGCTAGAAACAATACTTTTCACTGTATGTTAATACATGTGATGCGCGTTATCACACACGAGGCTTGAGATGCTCAAGGAAATAAAGGCTTTTATTTACTGTTACAACGAAGCTCACCATGTATAGTACACGATCCCAGACTGAGGGGTCCCAGACAGAGCAGTGACCTTTATACCTCTCCCAGGAGGCGGAGCCCGACTGGGATGTACCATAATAACTATAATACAGGTGTAACAGCCCAACCCTAACCCCAACAACAACAAGTAGAACAACCCATCCCTAACCCCAACAGCAACATATATACATACTCGTAGTACTGGCCAGACCCTGGCTCAGTACTATCTAGTGGGAACCAACGATGGTTCACCACATTCACCCCTCCTTTGAAGACAAAGGCCGGCGGGGTACAAAAAAAACAGAATAATTTGCCATCAGTCTATAAGTTCAGACGGTCAGGGGGACCGCACCGTCGTTGTGACCTCCTCAACACCGGTGATGACACCGGAGTAGGCACTCGCGGTGGCGTTCTCCCCAAGGCGATGTCCAACGGTTCCTCCACAGTCTCACGGGCCGGTTGACCCTGAGGTGATGATAATCCGTTGAGTTCCGACACGCCCTGAAGTGGTGACCATCTCCTGGACTCAGGCAAGCTGTACACGGGAGTAAAAGGGTTAAGTAATGGTCCCGATGCTGCCCGCGCTGTGTCAGGAGGGGAAACAATAGTTGGGGGGTTTCTAACAGGGGGTATGGGAGCGACAGGGGTTTCTACGTCCCCTGCTGGCGCCAGGTCTCGGATCGAGACCGTGTCCTCTCGCCCGTCAGGGTATGCCACATAGGCATACTGAGGGTTGGCGTGGAGGAGATGGACCTGTTCGACCAACGGGTCGGACTTGCGGGCCCTTACATGTCGCCGCAGGAGGACAGGTCCTGAGTACGTCAACCAAGACGGTAATGAGGTCCCAGAGGAATACTTACGAGGGAATGAAAACAGCCTCTCATGGGGAGTAGCGTTGGTTGCCGTACACAGGAGTGAGCGTATGGAATGGAGCGCATCAGGGAGCACCTCTTGCCAACGGGAGACTGGAAGGCTTTTTGACTTCAACGCCAGTAAGACAGCCTTCCAGACTGTAGCATTCTCACGTTCCACCTGTCCATTACCCCTAGGGTTGTAGCTCATGGTTCTACTAGAGGCAATCCCGTATGAGAGCAGGTATTGCCTCAAGTCATTGCTCATGAACGACGAGCCCCTATCGCTGTGAATGTAGCAGGGGTACCCGAACATGGTGAAAAGATCACGGAATGCCTTGATAACCGTGGCAGCGGATGTATCGGAGCAGGGAATAACAAAAGGGAATCTCGAGTACTCATCAATGATGTTGAGGAAGTACACATTCCGATCTGTTGAGGGAAGGGGGCCCTTAAAGTCGACACTCAGTCTTTCGAAGGGGCGAGTTCCCTTGACTAGTTGTGCCCGGTCAGGTCGGTAAAAGTGCAGTTTGCATTCCGCGCATACCCGACAGCTTCTTGTTATGGACCTGACATCCTCCACCGAGTAGGGCAGATTGCGGGCTTTTACGAAGTGGTAGAGCCGAGTGACCCCAGGATGGCATAGGTCATTATGGAGAGCCTGCAAACGGTCCTCCTGTATACTGGCGCATGTTCCACGCGACAGGGCATCCGAGGGCTCATTGAGTTTCCCTGGACGATACATGATGTTGTAATTATAGGTGGAGAGTTCGATTCTCCACCTCAAGGTCTTGTCGTTCTTGATCTTGCCCCGCAGCGTGTTATTGAACATGAACGCCACGGACCGCTGGTCCGTGATCAGGGTGAACCGTTTTCCCGCCAAGTAATGGCGCCAATGCCTGACGGCCTCCACAATGGCCTGGGCCTCCTTTTCCACTGCTGAATGTCGAATTTCGGGGCCTTGGAGGGTGCGGGAAAAAAAGGCGACGGGTCTGCCCGCCTGGTTAAGTGTGGCGGCCAGGGCGAAATCAGATGCATCACTCTCCACCTGAAAGGGCATGGACTCATCAACAGCGTGCATCGTGGCTTTCGCGATGTCGGCTTTTAGTTTATCAAAGGCCAATCGAGCCTCTGGTGTTAGGGGAAAAGAGGTGGACTTGATGAGCGGACGGGCTTTGTCCGCGTAATTGGGAACCCACTGTGCATAATAAGAGAAGAAGCCTAAGCATCTTCTCAGTGCTTTTGCACTAGTGGGCAGGGGAAGTTCGAGGAGAGGACGCATACGGTCTGGATCAGGGCCAATGACCCCGTTTTCCACCACGTATCCGAGGATGGCTAAACGGCGCGTACGAAACACACACTTCTCCCTGTTGTAGGTCAGGTTCAGGCGAGATGCAGTGCGTAGGAAATTCAGGAGATTTGTGTCGTGGTCCTGCTGGTCATGGCCGCAGATGGTGACGTTATCCAGGTACGGGAAGGTAGCCCGCAGCCCGTTCTGGTCCACCATTCGGTCCATAGCACGCTGGAAGACCGAGACCCCATTGGTGACACCAAAAGGAACCCTGAGAAAGTGATACAAGCGACCATCCGCCTCAAAAGCCGTGTATTGTCGGTCCTCTGGGCGAATGGGGAGTTGGTGGTAGGCAGACTTGAGGTCTATGGTGGAGAACACCCGGTACTGCGCAATCTGGTTGACCATGTCAGATATGCGCGGGAGGGGATACGCATCCAGCTGCGTGTATCTATTAATGGTCTGACTATAGTCAATGACCATCTGGGGTTTGTTCCCACTCTTGACCACCATGACCTGCGCTCTCCATGGACTAGCGCTAGATTGTATGATCCCTTCCTTGAGGAGCCGCTGAACTTCAGATCGAATGAAGATCCGATCCTCAGCGCTGTAACACCTACTCTTAGTCGCGATGGGCTTGCAGCCTGGCACAAGATTCTGGAACAGGGAGGGTGTGGTAATCTTCAGCGTCGAGAGGCTACAGGCGGGGTGCGTTGGGCAATTTGGAAGCTGCTGTTCTCCCACTGAAAGCGGAGGGAGTGGCCCACCGTACTGTAGTGTTACACTCTTCAAGTGGACCATGAAATTTAGTCCGAGGAGTATTGGCGCGCAAAGGTGCGGCAACACCAGGAGCTTGAAGCGCTCGTAAACCGTGCCCTGCACCGTTAAATTTACCACGCAACTCCCTAGCACGGTGACAGACCGGGACCTTGATGCCATCGAGATTGTCTGTTTGACAGGTTGGATCTGGAGGCCACACCGCTTCACAGCATCTGGGTGAATAAAACTCTCAGTGCTCCCGCTGTCAAACAGACAATAAATCAAGTGGTTGTTTACCTGAATGTCCATCATAGACTTGTTGAGTCTGTGAGGCTTGGCCTGGTCCAGGATGATCGATGCCACCGTTGGTTCGTGAGCGCCACTGCAGGCAGCTGAGATAGACGAAGATGACCCCTGCTGGTCGTTCGCGGTCGGTGCCGACCAACATGGCCGCTCCCATAGGTCGCACGTGGGTGATGGCGCCAAAATCAGTGACCCCTGGTGGTCACGCATCTCCGACTCCATCGACTGTAATGGCGTCGTCCTGGCCTCGCACGTGGACGAAACCCTTGACGATGCCGACGACAAAGAACCGGGCTCCGGGGAGTCGCAGGCCGCACTGCTGTTCCTGGAAGTAAGTTTAGATCGGCATACTTTCGAATAGCGCCCCTTCTTACCGCAGGCGGAGCACAACACAGCTTTAGCGGGACATCGCTGCCGAGTGTGCTTCACTCCCCCACAGAAGTAACACCACGGGCCGCCCAGAGCTGCTGCCGTCGTCAGGCCCGAGTGTGGGCACGCCATCACGCAGCTTTTCGAACCCGAGGGACGAGGAGGGATCAGCGACTGCTCCTGCCACGTTGTCTCCACGTGGTCTTCAGGATACAATACTAGGCTTTTGGAGGCCGTCTGCAATGTATCCGCTAGTTCCATCGACTTAGTGAGATCAAGATTACTTTGCTCCAACAGTCTGAGTCGGATGTAAGATGATCCGATTCCCGCCACAAACGCATCTCGAGCGAGGTCGTTCATATTCTGGTCTGCCGACACTGCTTTGCAGTTACAGCCCCTGGCTAGCTGTAGGAGCTCGTTCGCGTATTCTTCCGTCGTTTCGCCGGGCTGCCGTCGTCGAGTGGCTAAGAGGTATCGAGCATGCATCTCATTTGGCGGCTTAATGTAACGCTTCTTAAGAAGCTCGAGGGCCCTAGTGTAGTCGGTGGCCGCACGGATCGCGAGATATACGGTGTCGCTTACCCTCGCGTGGAGGACCCGGAGTCTGTCGTCGTCTGTGGTGACCGCTGCGGAGGCTGTCAGGTAGTCCTCAAAACATTTCAACCAGTGGTCGAAGGTGTTAGAGGCGTCTGCCGCACGTGGATCCAGTGTAAGACATTCGGGTTTTAACATCTGCTCCATACTCTCTGTATCGTTTTCTGTTTTTTTTACGACGAGAGTTTAATTAACAGTAAATAAAATTGATGCGCGTTATCACACACGAGGCTTGAGATGCTCAAGGAAATAAAGGCTTTTATTTACTATTACAACGAAGCTACCATGTATAGTACGATCCCAGACTAAAGGGTCCCAGACAGAGCAGTGACCTTTATACCTCTCCCAGGAGGCGGAGCCCGACTGGGATGTACCATGATAACTATAATACAGGTGTAACAGCCCAACCCTAACCCCAACAGTAACATGTAGAACAACCCATCCCTAACCCCAACAGCAACATATATACATACTTGTAGTACTGGCCAGACCCTGGCTCAGTACTATCTAGTGGGAACCAAGGATGGTTCACCACAACATGTGACAATAATAAATCCAATCAAATCAAAACCAATATGCCAGCACAAACATGATGGGCTGAAAGGCCTCCTGTTCGGTATCATTCTGTAATTCATGATCTTATTAAAGTATTTTGAATGGTTGAATATTCAATCATTTAAACTGAAGGAAGCGTCGAATGCTACAAACGATCGCTGCTGTTGTTATGTCAGATTTTAATCCTCCTTCAAGATTAAATAAAATGCATTAGCATCAGTGTGATTCTTGCTCATTCCGAGAATACACTCACACTCATACATACACATACACACACACTCTCACATACTCACACACACACTCTCACACACTCACACACACACTCTCACACACTCACACACACACTCTCACACACTCACATACACACACTCACACACACCCACATACTCACACTCACACACACACACACTCTCACATACTCACACACACACACACCCACATACTCACACTCACATACACACACACTCTCACATACTCACATACACACACTCTCACACACTCACACACACACTCTCACACACTCACACACACACTCTCACACACTCACATACTCACACACACACTCTCACACACACACACACACTCTCACACACTCACACACACACTCTCACACACTCACATACTCACACACACACTCTCACACACTCACACACACACTCTCACACACTCACATACACACACTCACACACACCCACATACTCACACTCACACACACACACACCCACATACTCACACTCACACACACACACACCCACATACTCACACTCACACACACACACACCCACATACACACACTCACACACACCCACATACTCACACTCACACACACACACACCCACATACTCACACTCACACACACCCACATACTCACACTCACACACACACACACACCCACATACACACACTCACACACACCCACATACTCACACTCACACACACACACACCCACATACTCACACTCACACACACACACACCCACATACTCACACACACACTCTCACACACTCACATACACAATCGCATTACAGTAAAAACTGAAGAGAAATGCTGGTATGTTCCTGTTCACAAAGAACTTCAATTCTGTTAGAAACTAACAACACTTTGTCCCGAATTCAGTCTTTAAATGCTTCAGCGGAAGTGGACAGGGAACATGGAAAACCGCATCCGACCTTGGCTCAGTGAGTAACATTCCTACTCAGCGGCTGCCTGCGGGGATTGGTCAGCCTTGGCTTATTGGAGTAGTGCTGCCTCTGGGGTCAGTGGATTGTGGATTCAAACCCCCCGTCTTCCCTCCCCCCCACCCCTTCCCCCCTGTCCCCTCCACCCCCCTCCCCCCTGTCCCCTCCCCCCTGTCCCCTCCCCCCCTCCCCCCTGTCCCCTCCCCCCCCTCCCCCCTGTCCCCTCCCCCCCCCGTCCCCTCCACCCCCCTCCCCCCTGTCCCCTCCACCCCCCTCCCCCCTGTCCCCTCCACCCCCCTGTCCCCTGTCCCCTCCACCCCCCCCCCCCGTCCCCTCCACCCCCCTCCCCCCTGTCCCCTCCACCCCCCTCCCCCCTGTCCCCTCCACCCCCCTCCCCCCGACTCCAGGAGCCAAACACAGAATCAGGACCAAGCTTCACACAATCCTGATTTTGATCTCGCCGCCATGAATGGCCGCACTTCCATCCAGTGACGCCGTAAACTCTCGAAACCCGACTCGAAAGCTTCTGCCCCTTATTCCCACATTAAAACCAAACTCCTCAGCCAAGCTTCTGGCCGCTGGCCCTAATACCTCCTTAAGTAACTTAGACTTCAATTCCATTTAGTAACATACTCGCGAACCACCAGGGAATGTTGTCCTACATTAAAGGCTCTGTATCAATGAAACTTGTTGTTGAAATGAAAATGTTAGCTCTGCTGATCAACGCATTAGGAACCCATTTGATGCTTAGCATGTTCGCTGTGTTATCAGGACATTAAGAGGGTAGACAGGATAGATTACATAGAACGTAAAACATAGAACTTTACAGCGCAGTACAGGCCCTTCGGCCCTCGATGTTGCGCCGACCTGTGAAACCAATCTAAAGCCCATCTAACCTACACTATTCCAATATCATCCATATGTTTATCCAATCACCATTTAAATGCCCTTAATGTTGGCGAGTCCACTACTGCTGCAGGCAGGGCATTCCACGCCCTTACTACTCTCTGAGTGAAGAACCTACCGCTGACATCTGTCCTATATCTACCACTCCTCAATTTAAAGCTATGTCCCCTCGTGCTAGCCATCACCATCCGAGGAAAAAGGCTCTCACTATCCACCCTATCTAATCCTCTGATCATCTTGTATGCCTCTATTAAGTCACCTCTTAACCTTCTCTCTAACGAAAACAACCTCAGGTCCCTCAGCCTTTCCTCATAAGACAAAGAACAAAGAACAATACAGCACAGGAACAGGCCCTTCGGCCCTCCAAGCCCGCGCCGCTCCCCGGTCCAGGATTGAATCCTGAATCCAGGATCCCCACCCAATTTTCCAGCCTATCTACATACTAATATCCTATCCACCGAGCTGTCCCTCACAGCTACGATGCTTTGTTCATCACAACCTAGTAACTCACCCCCACCCCCCCATTCCAGACCATGTGATCTCCAGGGAGAGGCGAAAACCCAGAGTGAAAACCCCAGGGCCAATATGGGGAAAAAAAATCTGGGAAATTCCTCTCCGACCCCCTGAGGCGATCGAAACGAGTCCAGGAGATCACACTGGCCCTGATCGGAAAATGCTTCCCAACCCTATTCATTTCCACTTCCACGAACACCATATGAATTCCCTGCCCCCGAGACAGGTTCCCAACTATCCGCAGTCTCGCTCTGTACTGGCACCAGCAAGATGATCATAGAATGAAGCCTTGAAACGAGAAACAAAGAACAATTAACCCGCGCCGCTCCCTGGTCCAAACTAGACCACTCATTTGTATCCCTCCATTCCCACTCCGTTCATATAGCTGTCTAGATAAGTCTTAAACGTTCCCAGTGTGTCCGCCTCCACCACCTTGCCCGGCAACACATTCCAGGCCCCCACGACCCTCTGTGTAAAATATGTCCTTCTGATATCTGTGTTAAACCTCCCCCCCTTCACCTTGAACCTATGACCCCTCGTGAATGTCACCACCGACCCGGGGAAAAGCTTCCCGCCGTTCACCCTATCTATGCCTTTCATAATTTTATACACCTCTATTAAGTCTCCCCTCATCCTCCGTCTTTCCAAGGAGAACAACCCCAGTTTCCTCAATCTCTCCTCATAACCAAGCCCCTCCATACCAGGCAACATCCTGGTAAACCTCCTCTGTACTCTCTCCAAAGCCTCCACGTCCTTCTGGTAGTGTGGCGACCAGAACTGGACGCAGTATTCCAAATGCGGCCGAACCAACGTTCTATACATCTGCAACATCAGACCCCAACTTTTATACTCTATGCCCCGTCCTATAAAGGCAAGCATGCCATATGCCTTCTTCACCACCTTCTCCACCTGTGACGTCACCTTCAAAGATCTGTGGACTTGCACACCCAGGTCCCTCTGCGTCTCTACACCCTTTATGGTTCTTCCATTTATCGTGTAGCTCCTCCCTACATTATTCCCACCAAAATGCATCACTTCGCATTTATCAGGATTGAACTCCATCTGCCATTTCCTTGTCCAAATTTCCAGCCTATCTATATCCTTCTGTAGCCTCTGACAATGTTCCTCACAAAGACCTTCCCACCATACCAGGTAACATCCTGGTAAATCTCCTCTGCACCCTTTCCAATGCTTCCACATACTTCCTATAATGCGGCGACCAGAACTGTATGCAATACTCCAAGTGCGGCCACACCAGAGTTTTGTACAGCTGCAACATGACCTCATGGCTCCAAAACTCAATCCCTCTACCAAAAAAAGCTAACACACCGTACGCCTTCTTAACAACCCTATCAACCTGGGTGCCAACTTTCAGGGATCTATGTTCATGGACACCGAGGTCTCTCTGCTCATCCACACTACCAAGTATCTTACCATTAGCCCAGTACTCTGTAATCCTGTTACTCCTTCCAAAGTGAATCACCTCATACTTTTACGCATTCAACTCCATTTTCCACCTCTCAGCCCAGCTCTGCAGCTTATCTATGTCCCTCTGTAACCTGCAACAACCTTCCGCACTGTCCACAACTCCACCGACTTTAGTGTCATCCGCAAATTTACTAGCCCATCCATTTATGCCCTCATCTAGGTCATTTATGAAAATGACAACAGCAGTGGCCCCAAAACAGATCCTTGCGATCCACCACTAGTAACTGAACTCCAGGATGAACATTTCCCATCAACCACCACCCTCTGTCTTCTTACAGCTAGATTTCCAGAGCAGATTTCCACTCCAGCTGACGAAGGAGCAGCGCTCCAAAAGCTAGTGGCGTTTGCTACCAAATAAACCTGTTGGACTTTAACCTGGTGTTGTTAGACTCCTTACTGTGTTTACCCCAGTCCAACGCCAGCATTTCCACATCATTCTTACAGCTAGCCAATTCCTGATCCAAACTGCTAAATCACCCTCAATCCCATGCCTCCGTATTTTCTGCAATAGCTTACCGTGGGGAACCTTATCAAACGCTTTACTGAAATCCATATACACCTCATCAACTGCTTTATCCACATCCACCTCTTTGGTCACCTTCTCAAAGAACTCAATAAGGTTTGTGAGGCACGACCTACCCTTCACAAAACCGTGTTGACTATCCCTAATCAAATTATTCCTTTCTAGATGATTATAAATCCTATCTCTTATAATCCTTTCCAAAACTTTGCCCACAACAGAAGTAAGGCTCACCGGTCTATAATTACCAGGGTTGTCCCTACTCCCCTTCTTGAACAAGGAAACAACATTTGCTATCCTCCAGTCTTCTGGCACTGTTCCTGCAGACAATGACTTTGATTGGATGGATGGGGCATTGGATTATAGGACGGGGCATAGAGTTATAGGACGGGGCATAGAGTATAAGAGTTGGGGTCTGATGTTGCAGATGTATAGAACGTTGGTTCGGCCGCATTTGGAATACTGCGCCCAGTTCTGGTCGCCACACTACCAGAAGGACGTGGAGGACATATTTCACACAGAGGGTCGTGGGGGCCTGGAATGTGTTGCCGGGCAAGGTGGTGGAGGCGGACACACTGGGAACGTTTAAGACTTATCTAGACAGCTATATGAATGGATTGGGAATGGAGGGATACAAAAGAGTGGTCTAGTTTGGACCAGGGAGCGGCGCGGGCTAATTGTTCCTTGTTTCTCGTTTCAAGGCTTCATTCTATGATCATCTTGCTGGTGCCAGTACAGAGCGAGACTGCGGATAGTTGGGAACCTGTCTCGGGGGCAGGGAATTCATATGGTGTTCGTGGAAGTGGAAATGACTAGGGTTGGGAAGCATTTTCCGATCAGGGCCATTGTGATCTCCTGGACTCGTTTCGATCGCCTCAGGGGGTCGGAGAGGAATTTCCCAGATTTTCTTTCCCCATATTGGCCCTGGGGTTTTCACTCTGGGTTTTCGCCTCTCCCTGGAGATCACATGGTCTGGAATGGGGGGGTGGGGGTGAGTTACTAGGTTGTGATGAACAAAGCATCGTAGCTGTGAGGGACAGCTCAGTGGATAGGATATTGGTATGTAGATAGGCTGGAAAATTGGGCGGGGATCCTGGATTCAGGATTCAATCCTGGACCGGGGAGCGGCGCGGGCTTGGAGGGCCGAAGGGCCTGTTCCTGTGCTGTATTGTTCTTTGTTCTTTGTTCTTTGATGGATGGATGGACGGACGGACGAACGGATGGAAACTATTTCCACCAGTGGCCGAGTCTGGGTAACAGCCATCTCCAGCAAACCACCGCCCTTTGACATTCAGTGGCAATGCCATCACTGAATACCCCACCATTAACATCTTGGGGGCTACCATTGACCAGAAAATAAAGACTGTGACTACAAGTGAAGGTCAGAGGCTAGGAAGTGCTACAGATGCTGGCAGATGGGATTAGGTGGGAGTTCAGGTGTTTCTAATGTGTCAGTGCGGACTCAATGGGCCGAAGGATCTCTTCCGTGATGTACGATTCAATGATTCTAGGAATCCTGCGGTGAGTAACTCACCTCCTGACTCCCCAAAGCCTGTCCACCATCTACAGGGCACAAGACAGGAGTGTGATGGAATTCTCACCACTTGCCTGGATGGGTGCAGCTCCAACAACACTCAAGAAGCTCAACACCATCCAGGACAAAGCAGCCGCTTGAATAGGCACCCCGTCCACAAACATTCACCCCCTCCACCACCTGATGCACCGTAGCAGCAGTGTGTACTATCTACAAGATGGCACGGTGGCACAGTGGTTAGCACTGCTGCCTCACAATGCCAAGGACCCAGATTCGATCCCTCACTTGCGTCATTGTCTGTGCAGAGTCTGCACATTCTCCCCATGTCTGCGTGGGTTTCCTCCAGGTGCTCTGGTTTCCTCCCACAGTCTGAAAGATTTGCTAGTTGGGTGCATTGGCCGTGCTAAATTCTCCCTCAGTGTACCCAAACAGGCGCCAGAGTGTGGTGACTGGGGGATTTTCACAGTAACTTCATTGCAGTGTTAATGTAAGCCTACTTGTGACACTAATAAATTAACTTAAATTTAAAACTTAAAGATGCATTGCAGGAACTCACTAGGGCTCCATCGATAGCACCTTCCAAACTTGTGACCTCTACCATTTAGAAGGATAAGGCAGCAGATACATCGGAACACCTTCACTTGGAAGTATTCCTTCAAACTACTCACCGTCCTGACTTAAAAAGTAGAGTTAAAGTTTATTTATTAGTGTCACAAGTAGGCTTACATTAACACTGCAATGAAGTTATTGTGAATCCCCTAGTCACCACACTCTGGCACCTGTTCGGCTACACTGAGGGAAAATTTAGCATGGCCAATGCACGTAACCAGCACGTCTTTCATACTGTGGGAGGAAACCGGAGCACCCGGAGGAAACCCACGCAGACACGGGGAGAACGTGCAGACTCCACACAGACAGTGACCCAAGCCGGGAATCGAACCCGGGTCCCTGGCGCTGTGAGGCAGCAGTGCTAACCACTGATTTGGGAATATATCGCCATTCCTTCACTGTCGCTGGGTCAAAATCCTGGAAGTCCCTCCATAACAGCACTGTGGGTGTACCAAACATTCAGGAAGATGGCTCACCACCAACTCTTCAAGGGCAGTTAGTGATGGACAATGCATGTTGGCTTTGCCAGTGATGCCCACATCCCATGAACAAATATAACAAACCAACTGAGTGATCTGAACACCCTTCCGATTTCCCAAGCTCACTCCTCCTCTCAGAATGTACCAGTGACTCTGGAAAATCTACCCTGTATTGTACGTGTTTGGATCAGTAAGCTGAAGTTAACAGTTTTCCATTCAGAATTCCTGTTTTCCTATCAGAATTCCTGCAATAGGTTAGCAGATCCTGTGAGTTATGCCAAGTGAATCAACGTGCAGAAGTTAAAATTTCAGAATGGGAATGAAATTCTTGGCAAATAATTCGTCTTCCTCCAAGTTATGAAATTACAATACTGGAAGCATTATATCCAGGTTTCTCCAGAGAATCAATGGAAAATTAATTACTTGACAACTTTGCTTGGCTTCTTTTCTTTGGCCCTGTTGGAAAATTATTTGCTGCTTCAACAAGTTCAATTGTCAAAGTTGTGTTTGCAACTTTTGTTCAACAGCTACCATGTTCAAATTGCAAACGGCCAGTTTTTTCATCTCAGCCCTCGAGCTGCACAGACAAGATAGCTGGGATACTCATAGCAAGGAGGCAGTGGCGGAGTGGTATTGTCATTATTGTAGTAATCCGAAGACTCGGGAGCATTACCCTGGCAAACTGGGTTTGAATCCCACCACAGCAATGGTGAAGTTTGAATTCAATAAAAATCTGGAATTAAATGTGGACGGAGAAAGAACAGCTACAACAATAGTGACTTTAAAATGGCTATTCTGGCTGAGAGCTAAGCATGCTGGGATTTTTGGTCAATCTATAAATTAAAACCAGATGCAGGTCATAAAGAGGCACTGGTCTGAGAGAAGTGATCTGAAGCTTCCCAGGGGGTAAGGGGAGTTTTTTACATTAACCCAGACAGCGTGGCTTTGACTTACATGACTGCTATGTATGGGACATGTCAAATAAACTAAGTGTAATGGCAACGTTCAAAAGTAATTTCATTGGATGTTCGAGCCATGTGATCGATTTCTGGTTACACAGTTGGCTGGATGACAGAGAATCTTCTGGAAGCGAGTGGAGAATTGTGGATAAAAAGGTATGTGAGTTCTTTGTTTGGCAGCGATAACTCGAAGAGACCAACCATTGCTTGAAGACTTGTGCCCAGGAGGATGCTTCAGGGAAGGAGAAGATAGATTCTACCTCGAGGATATTTCTTGGCCAAAGTTTTCCTAAACTTGGTAGTATCTATTTTCAGTTAGATAGTTAAAGTTGATGTTTAGTTGAAAGTTAAAGTCAGTTAGAGTTACAGTTCAGTAAAGAGTTAATGAGCTGCAACTGTTTATGTTCGAGTTGGTATTGGAAGTGTTAAATTGAGAAATAATTGAGTTCCTGTATTTGTTTGTCTCACTAAACTGGAATGCTTGGAACGTGTTTAAATTAAAGCTGTATAACATAAAAGTCTAATTTTTAAAATTAATTTGTGGGACATGGGCGTCGCTGGCTGGGCCCAGCATTTATTGCCCATCCCTAGTTGCCCTTGGAGGGCAGTTGAGAGTCAACCACATTGCTGTGGCTCTGGAGTCACATGTAGGCCAGGCCGGGTAAGGACGACAAATTTCCTTCCCTAAAGGACATTAGTGAACCCGATGGATGTTTCCAACAATCGACAATGGCTTCATGGTCATTAGTAGATTCTTAATTCCAGATATATTTATTGAATTCAAATTCCACCATCTGCGTGGCAGGATTTGAACTGGGTCCCCAGAACATGAGCGGAGTTTCTGGGTTAATAGCGATAATACCACTAGGCCATCACCTCCCCCTAATGATGACCATGAAACCATTGTCAATTGTTGGAAAAACCCATCTGGTTCACTAATGTCCTTTAGGGAAGGAAATCTGCTGTCCTTACCTGGTCTGGCCTACATGTGACTCCAGGGTGATCATTTAAGAGTCAACCACAGCAATGTAGTTGACTCTTAAATGCCTTCAAGAATGGGCGCCCACATCCCATGAATGAACTTTTAAAAATGGTAATAATCTCAATTCTGCGTCAGTAAAACGTGAGTTCAAATCCCACTCCAGACACTTGAGCACTGGGGGTAGCACGGTGGCACAGTGGTTAGCATTGCTGCCTCACAGAGCCAGGGACCTAGGTTCAATTCCTGGCTTGGGTCACTGTCTGTGTGGAGTTTGCACATTCCCCCCGTGTCTGCGTGGGTTTCCTCCGGGTGCTCCGGTTTCCTCCCACAGTCCAAAAGACATGCTGGTTAGGTGGATTGAACCGAACAGGCGCCGGAGTGTGGCGTCTAGGGGAATTTCACAGTAACTTCATTGCAGTGTTAATGTAAGTCTTACTTGTGACTAATAAATAAACTTTACTTTAAATCTAGGCTGATACCGAGTGAGTGCTGCACTGTAAGAGGGACTATCTCTTGCAAGTTCCTGTCTGTTCTTTCAGAAGAATGTGGCCTTATACAAAGAGCAGGGGAGTTGCCCCCGTGCCTTGGTCAATATTGCATCTCCATTAAGGACGGTCACCTCAGCACCTCACTGCACCGCAAGCCCACGGATAACCTCACGATGCTCCACTTCTCCAGCTTCCACCCTAAACACGTTAAAGAAGCCATCCCCTACGGACAAGCCCTCCGTATACACAGGATCTGCTCAGATGAGGAGGATCACAACTGACACCTCCAGACGCTGAAAGATGTTCTCATAACGGCACGGTAGCACAGTGGTTAGCACTGCTGCTTCACAGCTCCAGGGTCCCGAGTTCGATTCCTGGCTCGGGTCACTGTCTGTGTGGAGTTTGCACATTCTCCTCGTGTTTGCGTGGGTTTCCTCCGGGTGCTCCGGTTTCCTCCCACAGTCCAAAGATGTGCGGGCTAGGTTGATTGGCCAGGTTAAAATTGCCCTTGAGATGCGTAGGTTAGAGGGATTAGCGGGTAAATATGTGGGGGTAGGGCCTGGGTGGGATTGTGGTCGGTGCAGACTCGATGGGCCGAATGGCCTCCTTCTGCACTGTAGGGTTTCTATGATTTCTATAAGAACAGGATATGGCGCTCGACTCATCGATCGACAGTTCCGACGTGCCACAGCGAAAAACCGCACCGACCTCCTCAGAAGACAAACACGGGACACGGTGGGCAGAGTACCCTTCGTCGTCCAGTACTTCCCCGGAGCGGAGAAGCTACAACATCTTCTCCGGAGCCTTCAACATGTCATTGATGAAGACGAACATCTTGCCAAGGCCATCCCCATACCCCCACTTCTTGCCTTCAAACAACTGCACAACCTCAAACAGACCATTGTCTGCAGCAAACTACCCAGCCTTCAGGAGAATAGTGACCACGACACCACACAACCCTGCCACAGCAACCTCTGCTAGACATGCCAGATCTTCGACACGGATGCCATCGTCTCACATGAGAACACTATCTATCAGGTACACGGTACCTACTCTTGCAACTCGGCCAACGTTGTCTACCTGATACGTTGCAGGAAAGGATGTCCCGAGGCATGGTACATTGGGGAGACCATGCAGACGCTATGACAACGGATGAATGAACACCGCTCGACAATCACCAGGCAAGACTGTTCTCTTCCTGTTGGGGAGCACTTCAGCGGTCACGGGCATTCAGCCTCTGATCTTCGGGTAAGCGTTCTCCAAGGTGGCCTTCACGACACACGACAACGCAGAGTCGCTGAGCAGAGACTGATTACCAAGTTTCGCACACATGAGGACGGCCTCAACCGGGATCTTGGGTTCATGTCACACTGTCTGTAACCCCCACGACTTGCCTGGGCTTGCAAAATCTCACTAACTGTCCTGTCTAGAGACAATACACATCTCTTTAACCTGTGCCTAATGCTCCCTCCACTCACATTGTCTGTACCTTTAAGACTTGATTACCTGTAAAGACTCGCATTCCAACCATTATTTTGTAAATTGAGTTTGTGTCTTTATATGCTCTGTTTGTGAACAGAACTCCCACTCACCTGACGAAGGAACAGCGCTCCGAAAGCTAATGGCTTTTGCTACCAAATAAACCTGTTGGACTTTAACCTGGTGTTGTGAGGCTTCTTACTGTGATTACCCCAGTCCAACGCCGGCATCTCCACATCAATATTTATCTCCCAACCAACATCACTAATACACAGATTGGCTGCTCATTGCTGTTTTTGGGTTCTTGCTATGTGTCACATGGTTGCCATTTGTCCTGTATCGAAGTAGTCACCACACTTCAAAAGTACGCCATTGGCTGTAAAACTCTTTGGACATCCTGAGGTCCTGAAAGGTGCTATAGAATCATAGAATCCTCTACCGTGCAGAGGGAGGCCATTTGGCCCACTGAGTCTGCACTGACCACAATCCCATCCAGGCCCTATCCCCATGCATCTACCCTAGCTAGTCCCCCTGACACTAAGGGGCAATTTATCATGGCCAATCCACCTAACCCGCACATCTTTGGACTGTGGGAGGAAACCGGAGCACCCGGAGGAAACCCACGCAGACATGGGCAGGATGTGCAAACTCCACACAGACAATGACCCAAGGCAGGAATCAAACCCGGGTCCCTGGCGCTGTGAGGCAACTGTGCCACCGTGTCACCCCCATATAAATGTAATTCTGTTCTTTTTCTGACTTCTAATCTCCTTATTTAGCTTTCAAGTTCAATCTCGCAGAAAATCCAATGAATCCTCTGCTCCTCATTTATCACCTTTCATCCCTGTCCGCATCGTCCTCCACTGGTTCCCTGTTTCTAGCTGTATTGCCTCAAAAGTCTCCATCCTTAATTTCTACGGTTTGTACTCACACAGAGTGCTCCAATGGTACACCCCCGCATGCCGATACATATCTCTGCCTCTTTCTGCCTTACTATTAGTTTAAGTTAAAGTTTATTTTATTTGTGTCGCAAGTAGGCTCACTGTAACATTGCAGTGAAGTTACTGTGAAAATCCCCGAGTTGCCACACTCCTGTGCCTGATCGGGCACAATGAGGGAGAATTTAGCACGGCCAATGCACTTAACCAGCACATGTTTCGGACTGTGGGAGGAAACTGGAGCACCCAAAGGAAACCCATGCAAACACAGGGAGAATGTGCAGACTCCGCACAGACAGTGACCCAAGCCGGGAATTGAACCCGGGCCCCTGTCGCTGTGAAGCAGCAGTGCTAACCACTGTGCCACCATGCTGCTCACATTGGTGGAGAGGACTTTAGCATCATATCCAGCCTTCTGGAATTATCTTCCGTAACCAGCTTCTGTACTCTCTTGTTCGTTTTCGGAGTGTGGGAATAATTATTTTAAGTGTGTGGCCCCCCCCTTTACATTTTGATTGTGTGCCGTGTGTACGCACGGTAACGTATACGCGCCAACCTGTGTACGGCCCGTGTGGGAAGCGCCCGGTTGCTGAACTGCTTTGAAGGAAAATTCCATCCTATCTTCAAAACTTGCTGAAAACATGTCTTTGGACTGTGCTTTTAACTACTTTCCCGCTCCCTCTCTCTTCCTGCTCAATGTCTTTGAGTCAGAGTTCAAACTCCACTCTCCGCAAATCTGAGCACAGGGTTTGGGCTGTCAATCCCAGTGTCAGTACTGAGGGAGTGCAGCACTGTCAGAGGTGCCATCTTGCATATGAGACATTAAACCATTCACTTGTTCAGGGTGATATGAAAGATCCCACTGTCACCAGTTTGAAGAAGAGCAGGGAGTTCTGGGCAATATCTATCCCTCAATTGTGACGTTAGTGTCCCTTTAAGAAAGGTTTTTTTTGAAAATTATTTCTGCAGCTCACAGCTTCAGTGATGTCATCGTTGCCGGCTTGACTACGATGAGTCCCTTCATTGCTCCTTAAATAGTTTAAATGGGGTTGTTTGTGTTTACTCTGAGATTAGTTTTACGATCCTACATTGTGAGGGGCAAAGGTCATGTGTTTTTGGACAGTTTTTTTTCTTTCCAGTGGGTTTAAGGTTTTAGTTATGAGAGTTCTGAGGCTGTAGTTTAGTTTGAGAAGGGACATCAAGCACCAAAGAAGCTGAAGTCTCTCTCTCTCTCTGTCTTCCTGTTCTATTTGGAAATTCTGCTGGTTATCTCAAGGCAACATTTTGCCTTCCGGAAGGAAAGTGCAGGCTTCGAAAAGACTCAGTTCCAGTCAAGTGAAATTTTAACCTATGCTGGGTTAAGCCTGTGAAAAGGGTTTTGTCTATGAAAGGTTTTGGTTTATTGGAACAGCTTTAATATTCAATTTAGGGTTAGTACATTATTGTGGTTGTTTTCTTTCTGCTTTTTTCATTTATAATTGATAAAAGGTATTGGTAATTTTCCTTCTATACATGTTAACTATATTTGTGAATAAACTTTGTTTGATAAAAGCTCCCTAGTGGGTCATTTGAATCATACCTGAAGTGAAACCTATCGTGCTTTCCTATCCTAGCCAAATTCAAGATGCAAAACTTATGGTCCAGACGGTCTCCAGAAAACACTTTGGAGTTTCTGACCTGAACCATAACACAATCAATATCACTAAAACAGATGATCTTGCTCATTATGTCATCGCTGTTTGTGAAGTCTTGCCATGTGCAAATGATCATGTTTCCTAAATCACAACAAAGACCACAGTTTTGAAGTATTTTATTGGCTGTAAAGTGTGCTGGAATACCCTGAGGTAGGGAGAGAAGCTGCAGAAATACAAGCCTATCCTTCAAACCCACTAACCCAGTTGTCAAATGCCTTTGGTTAATCATAGAATAGAATCATAGAATCCCTACAATGCAGAAAGAGGCCATTTGGCCCATTGGGTCCGCACTGACTCTCCAGCAGAGTATTTTATCCAGACCCTATCCCCATAACCTTACATATTTAACCCGCTAATCCCCCAATCAACACATTTTTGGACACGAAGGGGCAGTTTACCATGGTCAATCCACCTAAGCTGCACATCTTTGGAGTGTGGGACGAAACCAGAGCGCCCGGAGAAATCCAATTTTAATATTTATGACCTGGTTTACATGTCTTTAGTGGGTCCCGGATGTTATCCTTATCTGTCCTTACCTGCTCATTGGTGGAAATTTCCACCAATGGGGATCAGATATAATGGCGTCACCGGTGGGAAAAGAGGCCTTTGAAGATCCTCGGGAGGTCAAGGGCAGGGCCAGGCAGTACCCGCCTGGCACCCTTGTACTGCCCATCGGCACCCTGGCATTATTCACCGTGCAATGTCAAGGGGGCGGGGCCTGAGGGGGACCGAGAGGGTGGCAGGGCCATGATGGGGGGAGGGGGGGGAGCTCTGTAGAGAGGGGGGAAGGGGGGAACTCTGCAGAGAGGGGTTGATCAGCAGGGGTGGTGATTGGGGGTGGGGGATGTGATTGGCCACTGCGACAGTCGGGGGTTGGGTGGCAATCAGCCGGGGCAAAGATTGGGGGGGGGGTGTGGTTGATTGGCTGGGGTGGCGATTCGGCCCATCGAGTCTGCACCGACCACAATCCCACCCAGGCCCTATTCCCATAACCCTATACATTTACTCAAGCTAGTCCCCCTGGCACTAAGGGGCAATTTAGCATGGCCAATCCACCTAACCCGCACATCTTTGGAGTGTGGGAGGAAACCGGAGCACCCGGAGGAAACCCACGCAAACACGGGGAGAACGTGGAAACTCCACACAGACAGTGACCCAAGCCGGGAATCGAACCCGGGTCCCTAGTACTGTCTTTCCCTGTGTCTAACCTGTGCTGCCTTTCCCCCCGTCAGGTAACTCACTTTAAGCTCTGAAGTATTTATTTTGGTGGTTGGAAGCAGTTTGAGCTCACTATTTCCACACTCCAACCTTTACTTTCCAATTCTTCATGGAAATCATAATATTGGCGGCCATTGGTGCTGGCAATGTGCTTCACCTGCCAAGACAGTCACTTTAGCAACGCTGCCAGCTTCTCCTCATCAAAAACACAGGACTGAGGTCTTCTCTAATGGGAAAGCTGGCTCCACAAACACAACGAGAGGGTTTTTAAAGAAAAAATACATTTCTTAAGATGTATTAGGAAGTTCTGCCAACTTCACTTCAAGCGACAGCCAATGGAACGCCGCAGCCTCATTGGACAGGGTTCCCCTCCCTGAAGTGAATCCGAACACAAAAGTAAAACTATTTCTTGTCCAAGAGTGAAACTGGGAGCTGAGGTCTGGCGAGGTTCAGGTAAGAAGTTATATTTGTTGTACTTTTAAATAAAAATCTTATTATAAATGTTGGCGGGACAACTATGGAAGAGTTATAAAGGTTTTGGTCAACTTCTCCGAAATATTTTCAGATTAATTCACGTGTTTTTTTATTTTGCCTTTAAACTGTATTATTTTTAAATAAATCTATTTTCAGCTTTCTGAGATTTGCCAGCTTAATAATTGCAGAATCCACTTCCACTGAATTACATTCTTTGTGATTCTAATCTCTCAAATTAGCCCGGTAACAGTTAGGGACCGCAATAGATTCTGACACCTTCAGTATTTGACTATTTATCTTGTGTCAATTTACACTCAAGATTGGCTCACCTGCTTGTTAGAATTATCTGATAAACAAAGCACAAACCTGTAAATGCTTGCCCAAGGTCGAGTTCGCATTAAACCTTTTCAATGCTTGATTTGATTTGATATATTATTGTCACATGTATTGGGATACAGTGATTAGTATTGTTCCTTACGCGCTATACAGACAAAGCATACCGTTTAGAGAGTACATAGGGGAGAAGGAAAGGACAGGGTGCAGAATATAGTGTTACAGTCATAGCTAGGGTGTAGAGAAAGATCAATTTACGGTAAGTCCATTCAAAAGTCCGATGGCAGCAGGGAAGAAGCTGTTTTTGAGTCAGTTGATACATGATCGCAGACTTTTGTATCTTTTTCCCGATGGAAGAAGGTGGAAGAGAGAATGTCCGGGATGTGTGGGATCCTTGATTATGCTGGCTGCTTTTCCGAGGCAGCGGGAAGTGTAGACAGAGTCAATGGATGGGAGGCTGGTTTGAGTGATGGATTGGGCTACATTCACAACCCTTTGTAGTTTCTTGCAGTCTTGGGCAGAGCAGGAGCCATACCAAGCTGTGACACAACCAGAAAGAATGCTTTCTATAGTGCATCTGTAAAAGTTGGTGACCGTTATAGCAGACATACTAAATTTTCTTAGTCTCCTGAGAAAGTAGAGGCGTTGGTGGGCTTTCTTAACTATAGTGTCGGCATGGGGGGACCAGGACAGGTTGTTGGTGAATTGAAAACCTAGAAACATGAAGCCATTTCCACTTCATCCCTGTTGATGTAGACAGGGGCATGTCCTCCATTACGCTTCCTGAAGTCGATGACTATCTCCTTTGTTTTGTTGACACTGAGGGAAAGATTATTGTCATTGCACCAATTCACCAGATTCTCTATCTCTCCTGTACTCCGTCTCAATAAGTCATGAAGTTAGTTGTGTTTTCTGATGATTTTTCTGTAAGATCCAGCTGGATTTTAATTGACGGTGCAGTTGGATTTTTAATGTATCTATAATCAGAGGGCACAAATTTAAAATAATTGGTAACTGGACAAAAGGGACAATGAGGAGAACTTATTTTAAAGTAGCGAGCTGTTACGACCTGGGTTGAATGAGCTGACTGAAAGGGCAGTGGAAGCTGTAACTTCCAAAAGGAAAATATTGAAAAGGAGAAATAGCAAGCAGTGTGATTATTTGGAAAACTCTTTCAAAGAACAAGCATGGGCATGAGGGGCCGAATATTCACCTCCTGAAGATAAACACAAAATGCTGCAGATGCTGGAATCTGAAACAAAATCCGAAATATGCTGGAAAATCTCAGCAGGTCTGACAGCATCTGTGGAGAGAGAATAGAGCCAACGTTTCGAGTCTGGATGACCCTTCGTCAGAGCTGACTCTGATGAAGGGTTATCAGAAGGGTCATCAACTCTCGAAACATTGGCTTTATTCACCTCCTTAAGTTTGTTTATTTATTACTGTTACAAGTAGGCTTACATTAACATGGCAATGAAGTTACTGTGAAAATCCCCTGGTCGCCACACTCCGGGTACACCCGAGGGAGAATTTAGCATGGCCAATGCACCTAACCATTCTTTCGGAGTGTGGGAGGAAACTGGAGCACCCGGGGGAAACCCACGCAGACATGGGGAGAACGTGCAGACTCTGCACAGACAGTGACCTAAGCCAGGAATTGAACCCAGGTCCCTGGCGCCTTGAGGCAGCAGTGCTAACCACTGTGCCACCGTGCTGTCCATGTGCTGCGCTGTATCAGGGTAAGGTTTTCATTGTTGGCAATGGGCCTTTCACCATTCTCAGTCCGGGAGTAACACAGATTCTACAATGCTAGTGAGCCAGACTGCTGTCCCAAACTGTGCCTCTCTTCCCCAACACCTCCGCACCTACCCTCACCCCCAACAACATCCTGGTGGCAAAAGGTAGGCAGCTGAAATCCGGGGATGGTAGGTGGATGGGCAATGTCAGTGGGCTTGTGCTGCTCAGAAGCTCAGCAAACCCCAGTGATACTACACTCAACTAGTCTGACGAAGGGTCACCCAGACTCGAAACGTTGGCTCTATTCTCTCTCCACAGATGCTGCCAGACCTGCAGAGATTTTCCAGCAGTTTCTGTTTTTGTTTCAGATTCCAGCGTCCGCAGTAATTTGCTTTTTTCAGTGTGTTAGTTTAGCTGTAGGTGGCCAACTCAAATCCCAATAGAAAGTCCTCTCAGTTTGTGGTTATTGTCCCATCTGATAACTGATCGGCGTAACATCAACTACCGCCACCTTCGTGACATGAGTCAACAGTGAACTTAATCACCTTTAACTCCAACAATGTTCCTTCAACACAATGGATTGTCTTTTTCTTTTAACTTCACTGTTTCTAGATGCTGCAGTTTACACAAGATCTGTTTATTTGAGTGGTGTGAGGACAACAGATAATGATACTGTCCTCAATGGCACCGAATAACTGGAAACGGAAATCGATACAGCCACAATGAAGTAACTCAGCGTTCCCCTAAAGTAAAAGCAAAGTTTATTTATTAGTGAAACAAGTAGGTTAACATTAACACTGCAATGAAGTTACTGTGAAAATTCCTGAGTCGCCACACTCCAGCGCCTGTTCGGGTACACTGAGGGAGAATTTAGCACGGCCAATGCACCCTAACCAGCATGTCATTCGGACTGTGG
The DNA here is from genome assembly GCF_964213995.1 of Mustelus asterias. NCBI lineage: Eukaryota > Metazoa > Chordata > Chondrichthyes > Carcharhiniformes > Triakidae > Mustelus > Mustelus asterias. The sequence continues at coordinate 8,191,334 of NC_135807.1, forward strand.
GAGGAAACTGGAGCACCCGGAGGAAACCCACGCAGACATGGGGAGAGCGTGCAGACTCCTCACAGACAGTGGCCCAAGCCGGGAATCGAACCCGGGTCCCTGCCGCTGTGAAGCAGCATTGCGAACCACTGTACCACCATGCCGCCCCTGGCGTGGGGTTACGGGGACAGGGCTGGATGGGGTGCTCTGTTGGAGAGTTGGTGCAGGCTCGAAGGGCTGAATGGCCTCCTTCTGCACTGCAGGGATTCGATGAGAAGTTCAGTCTTGATGTTATTGAATAGCAAAGCATGACCATCTCCTACTCCCGGTCTTTGATGTTTCTTTTGTCTCCTCAGATATGAAGATGACATTTGGAAATATCTTTCTCCTTCTTCTTTTGGGGGTTGCATTGGTTGAAGACCGTGCATTGGCCAGACAAACACAGCATACAAAACAATTCAGAGTCAGCAAGGAAGTCAAAGCCGCAGTGCAGCAAGACATCGGTGGGTGCCTGTGGTGAACCATAGATGGTTACCACTATGGATACTTGTACATATGTTACTCTTGTTACTGTTGGGGTTAGGGTTGGGGTGTTCCACCTGTTATCATTGTTTATGTGGTACACTCCGTTAGGCTCCGCCTTCTTACAGGAGTATAAAGGTCACTGCTACTTCCTAGTAGCCCTTAGTCTGGGATAGTATTGTTAAGTAGTGTGCTCCAACCTTGTTGTGAATAAAAGCCTTTATTCCCGGGTACGTCCTAGCCTCCCGTGTGAATCAATAGCTGCCCATCACAGGCACTGAAACCAATGCTAATGGAAGATGATTTTAAGGGAACATGTAAAGTTTAAAGCGAATGTTTATTTATTAGTGTCACAAATAAGCTTACATTAACACTGCAGTGAAGTTACTGTGAAATTCCCCTAGTCGCAACACTCCAGTGCCTGTTTGGGTACACTGGGGGAGTATTTAGCACGGTCAATGCAACTAACCAGCACGTCTTTCGGACTGTGGGAGGAAACGGTGGGCGGTACAGTGGCACAGTGGTTAGCACTCCTGCTTCACAAAGCCAGAGACCCGGGTTCAATTCCAGTCTTGGGCGACTGTGTGGACTTTGCACATTCTCCCCGTGTCTGCGTGGGTTTCCTTCAGGTGCTCCGGTTTCCTCCCACAGTCCAAAGATGTGTTGGTTAGGTTGATTGGCCATGTTAAATTGCCCCTGGTCCCAGGGGGATTAGCAGGGTAAATGTGTGGGGTTACGTGAATAGGGCCTGGGTGGGATTGTGGTTGGTACAGACTCGATGGACCGAATGGCCTCCTTCTGTACTATAAGGATTCTATGATTAGAATCTGGATCACTTGGAGGAAACCCACGGGGACTACACGCAAACTCCACACAATCGCCCAAGTAGCAGAATTGAACCCGGGTCCCTGGCGCTGTGAAGCAGCAGTGCTAACCACTGTGCCGCCCTATAAATGTAAATTTTAAAACAGAGATTGATAGATTTTTGCTAACCAACGGTCTAAGGGATTTGACACAAAGGCCTCTTATGTGGAGTTGGATTGTTGGAGCTCAGCCACAATCTCATTGAGTGACAGAACAGGCTTGAGGGGCTAAATGGACCTTGCTCTTCCTGTATTCCTATTGTGTTTACAGCTCTGTACTGGTACTTATGACAGACATTTTCCCATTGGATATTGTTGTTTTCTGATAAGTAAATCATTGCGTTTCTTTCCAGAGGAACAATGTGTCGGCAAGGCCCTGGACTTAGTTTTCGTCATTGACAGTTCCCGGAGTATACTTCCTCCTGACTTTGAGAAAGTGAAGGAATTCATCAATAACCTCCTCAAATTCCTGGATGTTGGTGCCGACAAGACGAGAGTCGGCCTTGTCCTGTACGGCAGCACTGTCGAAAGTGTGTTCGCCCTCAACACCCACAGGAAGGTGGCGGACATGATGGGAGCCGTCAAGGACATGGTTCACCTGGCGACTGGCACCATGACGGGTCTGGCAATTGAATACACGATGGAGGTGGCATTCTCCACGCGTGAGGGGGCAAGGCCATTGAACAGAAATGTGCCGCGAGTGGCGATTATAGTGACAGATGGGAGACCTCAGGATAAGGTGGCGGAGGTCGCAGCACAAGCGAGAGACTCGGGGATTCTGATATTTGCGGTTGGTGTGGGGAGGGTGGATATGGAAACCCTGCGGCTGATTGGGAGTGAGCCACATGAGAAACATGTCTTCTTTGTGCAGAATTTCAGCATGATTCAAACACTCCTCTCTGAGTTTCAAACCAAAATATGCGGTAGGTTTGGAAGGCTTTGCATTATTACGTTTTAATGACACTGTTTAAAAGCAATTTAGAAGCGAGAGACAGTAGCCGGTGCAATTTTTCTTGTCACTTGTTGAAGGGATGTGTGTTTCGCTGGCTGGCCAGCATTCATCATCCATCCCTTAGTGGTTAACACTCACCTCAGAGGCAGAAGGTTTTTTTTCCTACAGTGCAGAAGGAGGCTATTCGGCCCATCGAGTCTGCACCGACCACAATCCCATTCCCGTAACCCCACATATTTACCCTGCTAATCCCCCTGACACTAGGGTCAATTTAGCACGGCCAATCAACCTAACCCTCACATCTTTGGATTGTGGGAGGAAACCGGAGCACCCATAAGACCATAAGACACAGGAGCAGAATTAGGCCACTCGGCCCATCGAGTCTGCGCCGCCATTCAATCATGGCTGATATTTTTCTCATCCTCATTCTTCTGCCTTTTCCCCATAACCCCTAATCCCCTTATTAATCAAGAACCTATCTATCTCTGTCTTAAAGACACTCAATGACCTGGCCTCCACAACGTTCTTCGGCAAAAAGATTCACCACTCTCTGGCTGAAGAAATTCCTCCTCATCTCTGTTTTAAAGGATCATCCCTTCAGCCTGAGATTGTTCCCTCTGGTTCTAGTTTTTCCTATGAGTGGAAACATCCTCTCCACGTCCACTCTATCCAGGCCTCGCGGTATCCTCTAAGTTTCAATAAGATCCCCCCTCATCCTTCTAAACTCCAACGAGTACAGACCCAGAGTCCTCAACTGTTCCTCATACGACAAGCTCCTCATTCCAGGGATCATTCTTGTGAACCTCCTCTGGACCCTTTCCCAAGGCCAGCACATCCTTCCTTAGATATGGGGCCCCAAACTGCTCACAATACTCCAACTGGGGAGTAAATTTCTCTTTCCTCCAAACCAGGAGGAAACCCACACAGACACGGGGAGAATGTGCAAACTCCAGACAGAAAGTGACGCAACCGGGAATCAAACCCAGGTCTCTGACGCTATGAGACGGCAGTGCTAACCACTGTGCCACCATGTCGCCCAGTGAAGCCCCATTCAAGAGACTTGAGCACAAATATCTAGGCCAATGGCGGGCGACCTGCGACCCAGGGGTCACATACGGCCTATCTGGGTTCCGAGTGCAGCCCCCACGAGACATTTTGTTGACTGTTGCCCAGGCGCAGGGTCACCACATTCCGCTGATTCCCGTCCGTGTAGTGTTTTTCCTCCCGGTGTGACTGAAGCGATTCGCACGTAAAGCGAGGGTGAGTGAAGTGAGGTGGGTGCTGATTGCTCACAACACTGACTGTGAGAGCCGTGCGCTCCCTCTGTGTCCCAAAGCTTCAATATTCCTTTCGTTTTTACCATTTGATGACAGTTCTGTTAATATATAAACAATTAAACATTTTCTATAACTCGTTATGAAATATTTGGCGTGTATGAAATGTATTTAACCTTATTCACGGTTAGTGAACAATCTTGCAGCCCACTGAGGTGAAGGGTGGGCCGCTCATGCGGTCCACTCACTGGCCTAGTTTGCTTATCACTGATCTGACACTCCAGTGCGCCGCTGAGGGGCAGTTGCAGTGTTGGAGATGCTGGCTGGAATTCTCCAGCCGTTCACACCGGCGGGATTCTCCAGTCCCGCTGCAGTGAACGGAGATTGGCTGAGCGCCAAATTCTCCACTCTCGTTTGCAGCAACGGCAGGGCGTGAACATCCGGAGAATTCCAGCCGCGGATTTTCAGAGGAGAGGTTAAACCTACACCCTGCCTACTCCCTCAGATTGATGTGAAGATCTCCCAAGGCACCAATTCAAAATTGAGGCTCATTAGGGTTTAACGTCAACTTGGATTAAAAATTTGCCTTCAGAACAGAAAGCAGTGAGACATGATGAATGGTTGTTTCTCATATTGAGGTGGTGTTCAGTGCTTCAGTATTGGTAAATAGGTATAAATGATACTGGAACACAGGATAACATTTCAAAATTTGCCAATGATACTTGACATGGAGCCATGGCAAACAGTGAGGATTGTGCTGAGTGACTGCAGCAGAGTATAGATGGGCTGGCAGGGTGGGCAGACAGGTGGCAGATAGAGTTTAATACAGGATAGTCAGGCAGTGTATTTGGTCAATCGGGATAAGAAGTGGTGGTATAGGTTTGATGGCACAGTTCCAAAGAGTAGGAAGGGGCAGTGGGATTTCGGGGCTTGATATACATCGTTCTTTGCAGGTGGCAAGATATGGCGAGAGGGTAGCTGGCAAAGCTTGGAGATCTTGGGCAGCATGGTGGCACTTTAGTTAGCACTGCTGCCTCACAGCACCAGGGACCTGGGTTCGATTCCCGGCTTGGGTCACTGTCTGTGTAGAGTTTGCACATTCTCCCGGAACCTGCATGGGTTTCCTCCGGGTGCTCCGGTTTCCTCCCACAGTCCAAAGATGTGCGGGTGAGGTGCATTGGCCATGATAAATTTCTCCTTAGTGTCCCGGGATGCGTAGGTTATTTACTCTAGCTCATCTCCCTGACACTAAGGGCCAGTTTAGTATGGCCAATCCTCCTAATCCGCACATCTTTGGACTGCAGGAAGATATCGGAGCACCTGGAAGAAACCCAAGCAGAGATGGGGAGAACATGCAAACTTAACACAGACAGTGACCCAAGCCAGGAATCGAACCCGGGTCTCTGGCGCTGTGAGGCAGCAGTGCTAACCACTGTGGCACCCAATTGCTCACTAATCAGGGAATTCCACAAATTCACAACCCTTTAGCTGAAGAAGTTCCTCCTCAACTCAGTCCCAAATCTGTTCCCCCTTATTTTGAGGCCATGCCCCCTAGTTCTAGTTTCACCCACCAGTGGAAACAATCTCCCTGCTTCTATATTATCGATAAGATCACCCCTCATTCTTCTGAATTCTAGTGAGTATAATCCCAGTCTACTCAGCCTCTCCTCTTAAGCCAACCCTCTCGACTCAAAGAAAAGAACATAATCTCATAATCTTGTAGACTTCTATCAGGTCGCCACCTCAACGTCTGTCGTTCCAGTGAGAACAAACAAAGTTTCTTCAACCTCTCCTCATAGCTAATGCCCTCCATACCAGGCAACATCCTGGTAAATCTTTTCTGTACCCTCTCCAAAGCCTCCACATCCTTCTGGTAGTGTGGTGACCAGAATTGAACACTATAATCCAAGTGCGGCCTAACTAAGGTTCTATAAAGCTGCAACATGACTTGCCAATTTTTAAACACAATGCCCTGGCTGATGAAGGCAAGCATGCCGTAGACCTTCTTGACTACCTTCTCCACCTGCGTTGCCACTTTCAGTGACCTGTGTACCTATACACCCAGATCCCTCTGCCTATCAATACTCTTAAGGGTTCTGCCATTTACTGTATATTTCCCATCTGTATTAGACCTTCCAAAATGCATTACCTCACATTTCTCCAGATTAAACTCCATCTGCCATCTCTCTGCCCACGTCTCCAACTGATCTATATCCTGCTGTATCCTCTGACGGCCCTCATTGCTATCTACAATTCCACCAACCTTTGTGTCATTAGCAAACTTACTAATCAAACCAGTTACATTTTCCTCCAAATCATTTATATATATTGCAAACAGCAAAGGTCCCAGCACTGATCCCTGAGGAATGCCACTAGTCACAGCCCTCCAGAATCAACTCAGTGAATCTCCTCTGCACCCACTCCAGTGCCTTTATATCCTTTCTCAAATAAGGAGACCAAAACTGTACACAGTACTCCAAATGTGGCCTCACCAGAACCTTACACAGCTCCAACATGATCTCACTGTTTTTAAACTTCATCCCTCTAGCAATGAAGGACAAAATTCCATTTGCCTTCTTAATTACGTGCTGTACCTGCAAACCAACTTGTTGCGACTCATGCACAAGGACACCTAGGTCCCTCTGCACAGCAATTTTTTATCATTTAAATAATAGTCCATTTTGCTGTTATTCCTACCAAAGTGGATGACCTCACATTTGCCAACATCTGCATGTACTCCATCTGCCAGACCCTCGCCCACTCACTTAGACTATCTATATCCCTTTGCAGACTTTCAGTGTCCTCTGCACACTTTGCTCTGCCACTCATCTCAGTGTCATCTGCGAACTTGGACACACTACACTTGGTCCCCAGCTCCAAATCATCTATGTAAATCGTAAACATTTGCGGTCTCAACACTGATCCCTGAGGCACACCACTAGTCACTGATAGCCAACCATAAAAATAGTTCCTTTTTTAAACAGTGGCGTCACATTTACTGTTTTCCAATCGCAGGAATCACCCCAGAGTCCAGTGAATTTTGGTAAATTACCACTAGTGCATTTGCTATTTCCCCCGCCATCTCTTTTAGTACCCTGGGATGCATTCCATCAGGACCAGGAGACTTGTCTACCTTGAGCCCCATTAGCTTACCTAAACACTGCTTCTTTACTGATAATGATCATTTCTGGGTCCTCACCTTCCATTGCCTTCTTGTCATCAATTTCTGGCATGTTATTTGTGTCTTCCACTGTGAAGACCGACACAAAATACCTGTTCAATGCCTCGGCCATTTCCTCATTTCCCATTATTAAATCTCCCTTCTCATCCTCTAAAGGACCAATGTTTACCTCAGCCACTCCTTTTCATTTTATATATTTGTCGAAACTTTTGCTATCTGTTTTTATATTCTGAGCTAGTTTGCTCTCATAATCTATCTTACTTTTCTTTATAGTTTTTTTCGTGGCTTTCTGCTGATCTTTAAAGATTTTTTTGGATGCATTTTCTTTCAATTTGATACCCTCCTTTATTTCCTTAGATATCCATGGCTGACTATCTCTTTTTCTACAGTCCTTCCTTATCACTGGTATATACTTTTGCTGAGCACTGTGAAAAATCACTTTGAAAGTCCTCCACTGTTCCTCAATTGTCCCACCATAAAGTTTTTGCTCCCAGTCTATCTTAGCGAACCCCTCCCTCATCTCATTATAGTCTCCTTTGTTTAAGCACAAGACACCGGTATTGGATTTTACCTTCTCACGCTCCATCTGTATTTTAAATTCTACCATACTGTGATCGTTCCTTCTGCGAGGATCCCTAACTGTGAGATCATTAATTATTCCCGTCTCATTACACAGGATGTGGAGATGCCGGCGTTGGACTGGGGTAAGCACAGTAAGAAGTCTCACAACACCAGGTTAAAGTCCAACAGGTTTATTTGGTGGCAAATACCATAAGCTTTCGGAGCACAGCTCCTTCGTCAGATGGAGTGGTTATCTGTAACCACTCCATCTGACGAAGGAGCTGTGCTCCGAAAGCTTATGGTATTTGCTACCAAATAAACCTGTTGGACTTTAACCTGGTGTTGTGAGACTTCTTACTGTCATTACGCAGGACCAGATCTCGGATAGCTTGCTCCCTTGTAGGTTCGATTTGAATATAGGGATAGGGATGTTTTGCTGCAATTGTATAAGGCGTTGGCAAGGCCACGCCTGGAGTATTGTGTGCAGTTTTGGTGTCCTTATCTGAGGAAGGATATCCTTGTTATAGAGGGAGTACAGCGAAGGTTTACCCGGCTGATTCCTGGGATGGCAGGTCTGTCATATGAGGAGAGACTAAATTGGTTAGGGTTACATTCACTGGAATTTAAAAGAGTGAGAGGGGATCGCATAGAAACTTATAGATTCTAACAAGGTTAGACAGGGTAGATTCAGAAAGAATGTTCCCAATGGTGGGGGAAGTCCAGAACCAGGGGTCATAGTTTGAGGATAAAGATTTAGAACTGAGGTGAGGAGAAATTTCTTCACCCAGAGGGTGATGAATGTATGGAATTCACTACCACAGAAAGTAGCTGAGGACAAAACATTGTGTGATTTCAAGAAGAAATTAGATATCGCTCTTGGAGCTAAAGGGATCAAGGGATATGGGGGGGAAGGGGAGATCAGGATATTGAATTTAATGATCAGCCATGATCAAAATGAGTGGTGGAGCAGGCTCGAAGGGCCGAATGGCCTACTCCTGCTTCTAGTTTCTATATTTTTTGGACCAGAGACGCAGGGGGGGAAACATGAGGAAGAATTTTTTTTACACGGTGAGTGGTAATGAACTCGCTGTCCAGTAGGATGGTGGAAGTGGAGACAGTGAATGATTTCAAAAGGAAGCAGAAGGAGGCCATTAGCCCATTGAGTCTGCACCAAACACAATCCCACCTAGGCCCCATCCCCACAATCCCATGCATTTACCCGAGCTAGTCCCCCTGACACTAAGGGGCAATTTTACCATGGCTATCCCAACTAACCCGCACATCTTTGGCTGTGGGGAGGAAACCGGAGCACCCGGAGAAAACCCACGCAGACACGGGGAGAACGTGCAGACTCCACACAGACAGTGACCCAAGCTGGGAATCAAACCCGGGTCACTGGCGCTGTGGGGCAGCAGTGCTAACCACTGGGCCACCGTGCCACCCTTCTTAAGGGAAATAAACTTGAAAGGTGACAGAGGTAGAGGTGGAGTAATGGGACTGACTGGATTGTTCTAGAGAGCCGACATTGACTTGATGGATCAAATGGCCTCCTCTGTGCTGGAATGACTCTGTGATGCAGTCATGTTTTAACGATGTTAGGGGCTGTGGGTTTTAAACAAAAAGAAAAGATGCGGTTTGCACACGGAGATTCAAGCTAACAACACAACCGATTTATTCGAGGAGCTCTGGCACGGACAGAGTACAAACTGAAACTAAAAGCAGGAGCCTGTGAAAGACTCTAATGTTATCACCATCAAATCATGTGACCAGCTCTTAAAGCAACCATGCGATCGTTTAAATACATAAACAGATGCCATGATTCTATGAGCTGAATTTTATGCGGTGCTGTGGTGCCCACCCACCCAGCTGAAAGGCTAGGAGGTGTCTGCCAGGGAAAGAACAGTTGCCCCACAGCCAATAACAGCAATTGCTGCTGATAGGCTCAGGGTAGGATTTCTGCATTACCCTGCGATCTTCCTTTCCATTTCAAGGGTTTATCCAATTCCCTTTCGAAAGTGTCCTTGTGACTTTGGGCGGATTTTTCCCGTTCCAGCTGCCACCCGGGAATTGCAGCGGGCGGGACACGGACTATGCAAAGATCCGTTGATCTCGGGTGGGATTTTCCAGCCTCGGGGCGAGCGCAGTAGGAAAATCCCCTTTGTGTCCAGCACCTTTTCAATCCGCGAACATTCCAGCTGATTCCTGGGATGGCAGGTCTGTCACATGAGGAGAGACTAAGTCGGTTAGGATTATATTCACTGGAGTTTAGAAGAATGAGAGGGGATCTCACAGAAACTTATAAAATTCTAACAGGGTTAGACAGGGTAGATTCAGAAAGAATGTTCCCGATGGTGGGGGAGTCCAGAACTAGGGGTCATCGTTTGAGGATAAGGGTTGAACCTTTTAGAACTGAGGTGAGGAGAGATTTCTTCACCCAGAGGGTGGTGAATGTGTGGAATTCACTACCACTGAATGTAGTTGAGGCCAAAACATTGTGTGATTTCAAGATGAAATTAGATATAATTCTTGGGGCTAAAGGTGTCAAGGGATATGGGGGGAAGGGGGAATCAGGATATTGAATTCGATGATCAGCCATGATCAAGATGAATGGCGGAGCAGACTCGAAGGGCTGAATGGCCTCCTCCTGCTTCTAGTTTCTATGTTTATCCTCATTGTCTCCTTCTAAAACACCCTCCTCCTTGCATGCTTCTTTGTTAAGGATTGTACTAATTGTACTTTTTATTTTAAACTGGATATAGACACAGACCTCTGTGGAGTGATTGGCCATGGATGTGAACAGATCTGTATCAGCACACCGGGATCTTACCTTTGTAAATGTAAAAAAGGATTCGTCCTCAACAGTGACCAAAAAACCTGCAGCAGTAAGGCCGGTCGATGTTTTACTCTCAATCCCGCGGACAATTTGAATAGAAACTTTATGCTGATACCACACCAGAACCTTGTGATGCTCACAGATGGTAAAGAAGGTTAATGGTTGATCGAGGAAAGGTGCAAGGGATAGTTTAGTGTGTCCAACAGCTTGTGAAGGGTCGCCATCTGTGATTTAATGCATTCCTGGCAGTTTCATCACATGACTTGTCACTTAGGGAAGGAAACCATAAGACCATAAGATACAGGAGCAGAATTAGGCCATTCAGCCCATCGAGTCTACTCCACCATAGCTGATAAGTTTCTCGACCCCATTCTCCCACTTTTTCCCCCATAACCTTTGATCCCTTTACCAGTGAAGAACATATCTATCTGTGTTCAAGACACTGAATTCCACACATTCATCACCCTCTGGCTGAAGAAATTCCTCCTCATCTCAGTTCGAAAGGGCCGTCCCTTTATTCTGAGGCTCTGCCCCCGGATCCTGGTCTCTCTCTTTAATGGAAACACCTTCCCCACGTCCACTCTATCCAGCCCTTTCAATATTCTGTAAGTTTCGATGAGACCCCCCCTCATCCTTCTAAACTCCCATCGAGTACAGACCCAGAGTCCTCAAATGCTCCTCGTATATCACACTTTTCATTCCCGGGATCATTCTCATGAACCTCCTCTGGACCCTCTCCAGAACCTGGTCTAGAAAAAGGAGGAGGCTATTCAGCCCTTCTAGTTCCGCCCATCAATGAGATAGCTGCTGATCTGTATCAGGATCCACACTTGTGATTTAAAGAAAAGTATAATGGACAATAAGGTCACATTTATTGTCCACTTTTGGTTGAACATTGGCATCGATGAGCCTTCTCCATGAACTTCTAGATGAGTTCTAGGATATTGAGTCAGCAGCATTGACAAGATGGCATCATATGCCCAAGTCAGGATGGCATGAGGAACGATAGTGTTCTCACAATATTCTTCTCCATGTCCTTACACACTTAGCTTCACACAGCACAGAACCAGGCTATTCGGCCCAACTGGTCCATGCTGGTATTTATACTCCACACGAGCCTCATCCCACTGTTCTTCATCTAACCTCATTACCATAGCTGCGTCCTGTAGCAGAGCGGTAATATCACTGGTCCACTCATCCAGAGACAAATCCCAAAACAGCAGCTAGGGAATTTAAATCAAAAAATTAAAAAAATAATATTTGTAATGGTGAGTGTGATACCACTGGACTTGGGTAAAAATCCACCTGGTTCATAATAGCCTTTAAGGGAGTCGTAGAGGTACCCGGCACAGAAAAAGGCCCTTCAGCCCATTGCCAACAACTGCCATCCTTATCTGGGCTGCCTACATGTGACTCCAGACTCCAACAATGCAGGTGGCTGTTAACTACCCTCTGGAATAGCCCAGCAAGCCAATAGGAATGGTTGTGTTCAAGGTGGCAGCTCACCACTTTCTCAAATGCCATTCTAGATGGGCAACAGGAATTGCCACTGATGCCAACATCCTGTGAATAAATTTTAAAAACCTTTTCTTCCTTTCCTTCTCCTTATCTACCTTTCCCTTAAATGTATCTAAGCCTCTGCTACCCCTTGTGATAGGCTGGTTCCACATTCTCTCTTTCTTGGTCACAGAATACTACAGTGCAGAAGAGGCCCTTCGGCCCATCGAGTCTGCACCGACGCATGAAATGCCCTGACCTGCCCACCTAATCCTACTTGCCAGCACTTGGCCCATAGCCCTGAATGTTATGATGCGCCAAGTGCTCATCCAGGTACTTTTTAAAGAATGTGAGGCATCCCGCCTCCACCACCCTCCCAAGCAGCGCATTCCAGACCCTCACCCCCTCTGGATAAAAAAGCTTTTCCTCAACTGCCCCCTAAACCTCCCACCCCTCACTTTTAACTTGTGTCCCCTCGTAACTGATCCTTCAACTAAGGGGAACAGCTGCTCCCTATCCACCCTGTCCATGTCCCTCATAATCTTGACCACCTCGATCAGGTCACCCCTCAGTCTTCTCTGCTCCAGAGAAAACAACACAAGCCTATCCAACCGCTCTTCAGAGGTTTCTCCTGAATTATCCACTGAATTTATTAACTACTGTCTTATATTTTGGCCCCTAATTCTGGTCTCGCCTGCATTCTTTCTTGTTGGTAGGGATCACACAGAGGAGGGAGGTACTGTCAAAATATCCATCAGTGCATTGTGTAGATTGTACATGTTGGGGCCACAGTGAGAGCTGGAGAGGGACACTATCAAGTGGAATGTTGTGCGTTGGATGGTGATGAATATCGCTGTGAATGCTCCCACTGTTTCTTTTTCTATTCTTTCATGGGATGTGGGTGTCACTGGATGGACCAGCATTTGTTGCCCATCCCTAATTTCCCTTGAACTGAGAGGCTGTCTAGGCCATTTCATAGGGCAGATAAGAGTCAACCATGTTGTTGGAATCACACGCAGGCCAGACCAGGTAAGATGGCAATGGGCTATAGTGCTTTGTTCTGTGCTGGTTGGTTATCTGCCTTTGATGTCACGCTTACCTTATTTTTTTATATTCGTCCATGGGATGTGGGCATCGCTGGCTGGGCCAGCATTTATTGCCCATCCCTGAGGGCATTTAAGAGTCACCCACATTGTTGTGGATCTGGTGTAAAGAACATAAGAACTAGGAGCAGGAGTAGGCCATCTGGCCCCTCGATCCTGCTCCGCCATTCAATAAGATCATGGCTGATCTTTTCATGGATTCAGCTCCACTTACCCCCCCACTCACCATCACCTTAAAGGACATTAGTGAAGTAGATGGGTCTTGACAACAATCGACAATGGTTTCATGGTGGTCATCTGACTTTTATTCCTATTGAATTCAAATTTCACCATCTGCCTTGGTGGGATTCGAACCCGGATCCCCAGAACATTACCCTGGGTCTCTGGATTACTAGTCCAAAGACAATACCACTGCCTCTCCTTATCATTTAACATCATTGTTTAATTAACATACCATTAACCCTTTACTCTACAGCTGTCTTTTCATAATGCAGATCATTGGATTCTCTGTTCTTACTGCAGGAGTTGATTTCTGTGTCTTGGCCGGGAATAGCTGTGAACATGACTGTGTGAATACAGAAGACAGTTACCTCTGTAAATGTCGGAAAGGATACATACTTAACCCCGATGGGAAGACCTGTCAGGGTAAGTCTTTCTTCCTTTGCTCACAACTCCCCATCTTCACTTCCTTTTCAACCTTGCCTCATTAGTAACTGGATTTTATTCCAATCTAGCAAGCTCCTGCAGAAATGCTCATTCAATTGTCGCCAATAAGGGCGTGGGCGGTACGGTGGCACAGTGGTTAGCACTGCTGCTTCACTGCGCCAGGGACCCGGGTTCAATTCCCAGCTTGGGTCACTGTCTGTGCGGAGTTTGCACGTTCTCCCTGCATCTGCGTGGGTTTCCTCTGAGTGCTCCGGTTTCCTCTCACAGTCTGAAAGACGTGCTGGTTAGGTACATTGATCCGACCAGGCGCCGGACTGTGGCGACAAGGGGAATTTCACAGTAACTTCATTGCAGTGTTAATATAAGCCTTACTTGTGATTAATAAATAAATTTAAAACTTAGGAATGTTACAGCTCAGATAGCTAGGCCGTGATGGATAGAACACTGATGAAGCCTAGACTTTATACACCCATGAGTTTTATTTACAAAAACAAGTAATACAGACACTTCCAACCAGTAATTCCTTCAGGTTGCTCCTGCAGACTGCTCCTGCATACATGAGCTCGAGCGAGTTCCCCATCAATACCCACCACCTGAATAGATTTGGCACCCGACTGATGTACAGTTGACAAGGTAGGCTTTAAGTTTGACTCACCATGTAGGGAACTATATCAAATATATTGCAGAAAAATATTGGCGGTCTTGTGGCGCAGTGGGCTAGCTTCTCTGCCTCTGAGGCGGAAGCTCTGGGCTCGAGTCCAACCCCAGGACTTGGTGGCCAAGGGAGGTGCGTTCGTAACGTGGTCAAAAGAGGTTGAGTGTCAACCTGAACAATCCTTCCAAACACGCCAGTGGCTGGTGGTTAACGTGTAAGTTCAGTCAGCAGTTAGAAAGGCAAATTCAATGTTCGTGTTCATTTCTAGAGGGCTGGAATACAAAAGCAGAGATGTACTTCTGAGGCTGTGTAAGGCTCTGGTCAGGCCCCATTTGGAATTTTGTGAGCAGTTTTGGGCCCCAGACCTAAGGAAGGATGTGCTGGCCTTGAAGGGGGTCCAGAGGAGGTTCACAAGGATGATCCCAGGAGTGAAGGGTTTGTCATATGAGGAGTGGTTGAGGGGTCTGGGTCTGTACTCGACGGCGTTTAGAAGGATGAGGAGGGGATCTAATTGAAACCTACACAATACTGAGAGGCCTAGGTAGAATGGACGTGGAGAGAATGTTTCCACTAGTGGGAGAGACTAGAACTCGAGGGCACAACCTCCTTTAAAACAAATGAGGAGGAATCTCTTCAGCCAGAGGGTGGTGAACCTGTGGAACTCGTTACCACAGAGGGCTATGGAGATCGTTCAAACTCCACACAAACAGTGATTCAAGTCGGGAATCGAAGCCGGGTCTTTGGCATTGTGAGGCAGCAGTGCTAATCATTGCGCCACTGTGCCACCCCAATCCCTCCCCCAATCCAAGAACATTCAGAACACTCCATGGACATTTCATTTGCTTAATAGGCTCCGAGATCAAGCACTCTCTCTGTACAGGATGTACAGATTATTGCAACACAACCTCGGTTTCCGATTCCCATTGATTCCAGTTTTGTTCGGGCTCCTTGAGGCCGCACTTGGTCAAATGCTGCCTTGATGTCAAGGGCAGTCACTCATCTCAAATCTGGAGTCCAGCTCTTTTGTCCATGTTTGGACAAAGGTTGTAAGAAAACTGCTTTCTTCTGTGGTTAGATGTGTATTATAGCTTAACACACATGACCTTCTTTTCCCACTTATGTTTATGACGATGATCATGTCTGTCTAGTCCCACATGCTTCATGGGTATTCTTCTGTTTGGCTGCTGTAGAGTGTACCAATGGAGCAATGGATCTTGTATTCTTCATCGATGGATCAGGAAACCTCGGAGCGAAGAATTTCCAGTCGGTGAAACAGTTTGTCAGCAGCATTGTGGATGGTTTGGAAGTTGCATCGAACACAACTCGTGTGGGCCTGGTGCAGTATTCCACTAAAGTGCAAACCGAATTTCCCCTCAGGCGCTACAGCACAGCGAATGAGGTCAAGGCAGCAGTGAGTCAAGCCAAGTACATCGGTCGAGCGCCCACGACAGGACTGGCACTGAGGCAGATCTTTAAAAACAGTTTCAAAGTGGCTGAAGGAGCTCGGCCTCTGTCGGAGAATATCCCAAAGGTCGCGATTGTGTTCACTGCCGGGCGTGACCAAGTCGACATGGCGGAATGGGCAAACAAAGCAAAGCAGAATGGTAATGATTGAATTTGATTTGATTTGATTTATTATTGTCACATGTATTAGTATACGGGGAAAAGTATTGTTTCTTGGGTGCTATACCGTTCATAGAGAAGGAAACGAGAGAGTGCAGAATGTAGTGTTACAGTCATAGCTAGGGTGTAGAGAAAGATCAACTTAATGCAAGGTAAGTCCATTCAAAACTCTGATGGCAGCAGGGAAGAAGTTGTTTTTGAGTCGGTTGGAACGTGACCTCAGGCTTTTGTATCTTTTTCCCAACGGAAGAAGGTGGAAGAGAGAATGTCCGGGGTGTGTGGGGTCCTTATTTATACTGGCTGCTTTGCTGAGGCAGCGGAAGTGTAGACAGAATCAATGGATGGGAGGCTGGTTTGCGTGATGGATTGGGCTACATTCACGACCTTTTGTAGTTCCTTTCAGTCTTGGGCGGAGCAGGAGCTATACCAAGCTGTGATACAACCAGAAAGAATGCTTTCTGTGGTGCATCTGTAAAAGTTGGCGAGAGTCGTAGCTGACATGCCAAATTTCCTTAGTCTTCTGAGAAAGTAGAGGTGGGCTTTCTTAACTATAATGTCGGCATGGGGGGACCAGGACAGGTTGGTGATCTGGACACCAAGAACTTGAAGCTCCCGCACATTAATGCACATTTCATAATGACGGCCATTGAGGGCAGTTGCCCATAGGATCACACAGCTTACATTTTTACAGTGTCAGTCATGACTTTCACCACTTAGTCAGAAAGCTGAGGCCTCAACAATCACTTCAGACACTTGAGAACAATAATGCCACTCCAGTGCCAGTACTGAGGGAGTGCTGCACTGTCAGAGGTGCAGTCTGACTGATGAGACACTAAAGCATGGCCCCATTTGCTCTCTCGGGTAAATATAAAAGATCTCAAGGTAGTTTTTCAGAGCAGCTGTGTTGATCTCCACAGCATCCTGTCCAATATTTATATCTCAATCAACATCACTAAAAATAATAGTGTTAATGGGAGCTTGCTGTGCAGAAACTGGCTGCTGGATTTCCACTAGTACAATGGTGATTACGCTTCCAAAGATCTTCTGTGGATACAAAATGCTTTGGGGCATCCCGAGGTTTAGAGGGTGTTGTATAAATCCAATTTGTTATCTTTAAAACAGAAAGAGGCCTTTCAGCCCATCATAACTGAGTTTCTGAGGGGCGGTACGGTGGCACAGTGGTTAGCACTGCTGCCTCACAGCACCAGGGACCCGGGTTTGATTCCAGCCTCGGGTCACTGTCTGTGTGGAGTCTGCACGTTCTCCCCGTGTCTGCGTGGATTTCCTCCCACAGTCCAAAGATGAGTGAGTTAAGTTGATTGGCCATGCTAAATTGTCCCTTAATGTCAGGGGGATTAGCAGGGTAAATATGTCTGCGTGTGTTTCCTCTGGGTGCTCCCGTTTCCTTCCACAGTCCAAAGACGTGCTGGTTAGGGTGCATTGGCCATGCTAAATTCTCCCTCAGTGTACCTGAACAGACGCCAGAGTGTGGCGACTAGGGGATTTTCACAGTAACTTCATTGCAGTGTGAATATAAGCCTACTTGTGACTAATAAATAAACTTATGTGGGGTTGGGGGATAGGGCCTGGGTGGGATTGTGGTCGGTGTAGACTCGATGGGCCGAATGGCCTCCCTCTGCACTGTCGGGATTCTATGATTCTATTCTCTAATTCTTCATCTGAGCTGTCCTCCAGATATTCAAGTCAATGCATCAAGTGTGGGGCCAAGTGCCTTCAATCTTCGAAAGAGCAACCCAAGTGGTCAGTATCCCCTGCTCTTCCCCACATCTCTGCAAAGCTTTCCTTTAAATACTTATCTAATTTTACATATCCCAGATCACAACAACTCATTCTGGCTCTATGACACACACAAGGCAAAGAGAACCAAGATAATGTACTTATGGGAACTGTCTCAACAGGTATCAATATATATGCTGTTGGGATTGGCAAGGCAGCTCAAGAAGAATTGCAACAGATTGCTTCATTTCCACACGATGAATATTTGTATTATACAAAAGACTTCAAAACCATGGGCAAAATCGCGGAAAAGCTTAAACTACAGATTTGTAAAGGTAATTCCACAACTTTTTTTGAAAAACTGTTCGCGGGATGCGGGTGGTGGAGGTTTATTGCCCATCTCTAATTGCCCTTTGGAAGGTGATGGTGAGCTGCCTTCTTGAACCGTAAGAAGCTTCACAACACCAGGTTAAAGTCCAACAGGTTTATTTGGTAGCACGAGCTTTCGGAGCACTGCCCCTTCATCAGGTGAGTGGAGAATTGGGTTCACAAACAGGGCATATATAGACACAGACTCAATTACAAGATAATTGTACCTGTAAATTGTACCTGTACAGGAATTGTACCTGTAAAGACTTAAATACCTGTTAAGACTCGCATTCCAACCATTATCTTGTAATTTTGTGTCTTTATATGCTCTGTTTGGGAACCCAATTCTCCCCTCACCTGATGAAGGGGCAGCGCTCCAAAAGCTCGTGCTACCAAGTAAACCTGTTGGACTCTAACCTGGTGTTGTGAGACTTCTTACTGTGCCCACCCCAGTCCATGTCTGCTATTGGAAAGGGAGTTCCAGTGACAGCGAAGGAGTGTTCTGTAACTCCTGCTAGAATACCCACCGAGTGTCACAGCTCAACACAATTCCTGCCATGTGCAAAGTAGGGAGAATAGGCTTGGATTGTTTTCTTTAGAGCGGAGAAGGCTGAGGAGGGACATGATTGAGGTGTATAAGATTATGAGGGGTATGGACAGGGTGAGCAGGGAGTTGTCCCCCTTGGTTGAGGGGTCAATCATGAGGGGGTATAGTTTTTTTTCATTCATTTGTGGGACATGGGCATCGCTGGCTGAGCCAACATTTGTTGCCCATCCCATTTTTTATTCCAAATATTTTTTATTGAATTCAAATTCCACCATCTGCCGTAGTGGGATTGAAACCCGTTTTAGGGTGGGGTGGGTAGGAGATTCAGAGGGGTTTATAAAAAAAAACACTCAGAGGGTGGTGGGAATCTGGAATGCACTGCCCTGGGAAGGTAGTGGAGGCCAGAAATCTTACGATCTTGGATGGGCACTTGAAATATCATAACATTCAAGAATATGGGACAAGTGCAGGTAAATGGGATTAGCGCGCCCTTCGTGGTAGTTATTGTTGGTGCAGGTTCAATGGGTCGAAGGGCCTTTTCTGCACTACACAACTCTATCACTATGACTCCGAAGTAATAATATCAGTAATAATGTATTGTACCTAATTAAACCTGAATATAACTAGTAATTCTTGTCCCATTTGTATTGTTGCGTTTCATCCTATAAACAGTGTTTTTTTGTTTCAAGATGCAGTTAGCTGTAAATTTAAAATTCCAAATATCTGGAAGGGAGGAGTTTTGCAAATTAAACTAGTGGTGAGAATGTGAAACTCGCTGTCATATGGAATGGTGAACAAAGGGAGCATTAAAGCACTTAAGTAACTTGATGCAAACATGGAGCAGGGAATAGACGGATACAGAGATGGGATTAGAAAAGGTAATTAGGCTGGCGGGGTGAGGGTTGGGAGGAGGACAATATGGACCTGTTGGGCCAAATGGCCTGCTCCTGCCCTTTAGATCCTATAGAATTGGAGGGAGGAAGTGTTTCGCTATGATGCTCTGACCACCATGGTATGGGACAGGTTTGATGGATCAATTGGTCTTTGACTACCTGTCAAGTTGCATGCAATTCCACAATAACTAGAGTTTGTATTGGATCAACGAAAAGCAACAGAGAAAAGGAATTGTGGGCAGAACATTCAATCTCAGGCAAAAGGTGGAGTCAATGAAGGATAATAATGGCCTCTGTCAAAGTTAAAAGCTGTGCCTACCAACTATTTGCACATGAAGATTAATTGATACCTGTATGTTAATTATTTACAGGAAGCCCATCACTCGACGATCAATGCAAGTGTGAAGCAGTCGTGTCATTCCACGTTAATGCTAATGAAGGAATACGGACATTATCCCAGAAATATATCCTTTCAATGTATAGTATTTGATTTATTATTGTCACATGTATTAACATACAGTGAAAAGTATTGTTTCTTGCGCGCTATACAGACAAAGCAAACCGTACACAAAGGAGAGGAGAGAGTGCAGAATGTAGTGTTACAGTCATAACTAGGGTGTAGAGAAAGATCAACTTAATGCGAGGTAAGTCCATTCAAAAGTCTGATGGCAACAGGGAAGAAGCTGTTCTTGAGTCGGTTGATACATGTCCTCAGTGCTTCACTGATTCACATGTTATTCCACAATGGAGAACAATCGCCTGTATTTGCTCTGTGAGCGTCCACATGAACACAAGTGGACTTCTTTCAAACCATTTTATAGACAGTTTTATAGGCAAATGGAATTTAACCCTGAAAAGTGTGAGTTGGTGTATTTTGGGAGGACTAACAAGGCAAGGGAATGCACCATGAACGGCAGGACACTAGGAAGTACAGAGGAACCTTGGGGTGCATGTCCGAAGATCCCGGAAGGCAGCAGGACAGGTAGATAAGGTGGATAAGAAGGCATATGGGATACTTGTGATGCACTATCAATCAAGTCAAGACTAGTTGTGAGCAAGACAAATAGGCTTTTATTAGCAAGAACTTGGAGCCATCCCTGTCGGAGATCTGGTCTGTACTAAAGGCTAGGGGGAGGAGCCACCGCCTTTATACCCGGAGCAGGGGGAGGAGTCTTGGGCGGAGTCGACAGGGATGTGCCACATATACAGGTAATAATAAGTACAACAGATAACAGTGGTTTACCACATTCACCCCCTGTTTAAAAAAGAGTTCGTCGGGGGTGAGGCAGAATGAACAATATTTACAGGTTCAGTCTATCCGGAGGCTTGCTCTGCCGCTGCGACCGCCGTAGTGCCGGTTCCGATGTAGTTTCAGGTCGTGGTGTCGTGTCAAGCGCCAGGACGATGTTGTCATCCGTCCACTCGTCGACGACTCCTGGGGCTCAGGCGAGCTGTATACGGGGGTGAGAGGAGTGAATAGTGGTTCTGATGTGGTAGGGACAAAGTTGGGGATTGGGGGTGAGGGGTCGGGGGCCATAGTGGTCCCTGAGTCACCTGCGGGCGCTAGGTCATGGATAGATACCGTGTCCTCCCGCCCATCGGAGTACGCCACATAGGCATACTGGGGGTTGGCGTGGAGGAGTTGAACCCGTTCTTGCCTTTATTAGCCAAGGCATAGAAAACAAGAGCAGGGAGGTTATGATGGAGTTGTATAAAATGCTTGTTAGGCCACAGCTAGAGTACTGTGTGCAGTTCTGGTCGCCACACTGTAGGAAGGTTATGATTACACTAGAAAGGGTGAAGAGGAGATTCACCGGGATGTTGCCTGGGCTGGAGTGTCTCAACTATGAAGAGAGGCTGGTTAGGCTGGGGTTACTTTCCTTAGAGCAGAGAAAACTGAGGAAGGACCAGATCGAGATGTGCAAAATTATGCGGGACATAGATAGGGTAGATAGAAAGAAACAGTCCCCTTGATAGAGGGTTAATAACCAGGTGGCATAGATTTAAGGTATGGGACAGGAGATTTAGAGAGTGTTTGAGAAAAAACCTTTTAACCTAGAGGTTGCTGCGAATCTGGGGTGAGAACCCTCATATTTAAGAAGCATTTAGATGAGCACTTGAAACGCCACAGCATACAAGGCTATGGACAAAGTACCGGAAAATGGGGTTTTACTAGATAGGTGCTTGATGGCCGGCAGACACGATGGCTCAAAGGGCCTCTCTCTGTGCTGTAAAGCTTAATGACTCTATGACATTTTAGTGGCAATAGATGGTCGAGGTATTGCATGGCAGTCTGTAGACAAGGGAAGGAGGGAAGAGCCAAATATAGGCATCAGCCATGGTTCCATTGGTAGCATTCTTGCCTTCAAATGTTGTGGGGTCAAGTCTCGCTCCAGATATTGAGCACAAAAGAACAAGACTCAGAGTCAGAGATTTACAGCATGGAAACAGGCCCTTCGGCCCAATTGTCCATGCAAGACTATTGCTCTAGTGCATGGAGCAATTTAAATCAGGGATGCTCAAGAGGCCAGAATTGGAGCAGTCCAGATCTCTGAGGGCTGTAGAGCTCGGGGAAGTTAGAGACAGCAGAGGCCATGGGGAATTTAAAAACATGCATTTGAGTTTTAGAAAGGTCAAGATGCTGCTTTAGCAGCAGCCAGTGTACATCAGCAAGTGCTGGATGATGGGTAAACAGAACTTGGCGCAAGATAGGACAACCTCCAGTTTACTGAGAACAGATCTGGAGCAGCCAGCCTGAGGGGCATTGGAGCAGTTAATCAGAGGGGTAAGAATGACATGAATGAGGATTTCAGCAGATGAGCTGAGGCAGGAGCAAAGACAGGCGATTTAAAGTTTATTTATTAGTGTCACAAGCAGGCTTACATTAACACTGCAATGAAGTTACTGTGAAACTCCCCTAGTTGCCACACTCCCAACGCCTGTTCGGGTACACTGAGGGGGAATTTAGCACGGCCAATGCACCTAACTAGCATGTCTTTTGGAATGTGGGAGGAAACCAGAGCACCCGGAGGAAACCCACGCAGACACGGGGAGAACGTGCAGACTCCACACATAGTGACCCAAGCCGGGAATTGGATCTGGGTCCCTGGCGCTGTGAGGCAGCAATGCTAACCACTGTGCCACCATGCAGAATCTCAGGATATACTGACTTTTCTGGTTCAGTATCAAACAGTTGCAAAGGAGAAGTACAAGTCTGCGGAAAGGGAACAGAGTTGGTCTCAGGAACGGATTTTGGTCTTCCCAACATTCAGTTGAAAGAAATTTAAGAAACAGCAGAGGGGATTAAGAAAATTGGTGAAAGACAGTGTGCCACGAGCTAGAGGAACAGTGTGTAGTTCCGTAAATTAACTGGGGTTTATTTGACAAGTCAAATCTGGTTTCACTCAGGCATCTGGATGAATAGGAAACGAGTAACAACAAAGGACAAAGAATATTACAGCACAGGAACAGGCCTTTCGGCCCTCCAAGCCTGCACCAACCTTGCTGCCCGTCTGAACTAAAACCCCCTACCCTTCCACAGACCATATCCCTCTATTCCCATCCTATACATGTGTTTTCCCAGACACCCCTTAGAGGTCACTATCGTATCTACTTCCACTACCTCCCCCGGCAGCGACTTCCAGGCACACACCACCCACTGTGTAAAAAACTTGCCTTGCTGAGGGATACGGACCAAGCAAGGGCAGAACTTTTTTTTAGTTTAGTTAGGGCATCATTTGATTTATTATTGTCACATGTATTAGTATACAGTGGTAAGTATTGCTTCTTGCGTGCTAAACAAAGCATGCTGTTCATAAAGGAGAGTGCAGAATATAGTGTTAGTCATAGCTAGGGTGTAGAGAAAGATCAACTTAATACGAGGTAAGTCCATTCAAAAATCTGATGGCAGCAGGAAAGAAGCTGTTCTTGAGTCGGTTGGTACATGACCTCAGACTTTTGTATCTTTTTGCCCAACGGAAGAAGGTAGAAGAGAGAATGTCCGGGGTGCGTGGGGTCCTTAATTATGCTGGCTGCTTTGCCAAGGCAACGGGAGGTGCAGACAGAGACAATGGATGGGAGGCTGGTTTGCGTGATGGTCATGATTGGAACAGGCTTGGAGGGCCGAAGGGCCTGTTCCTGTGCTGTACTTTTGTTTGTTCTTTGTTGCTCCCTTTGTTCTAATTCCTTTAATGATCTCTCAGCCCCCTCTAATGCAAGTTATAAAGAACTCCAAAAAGCACAAGTTATTTCTGGGTGGGATGAGTCATATTAATTTCCTCAGTGGAGTATCACACCATTGCCAAGCAATGGGCCTACAACACTTGGCCCGACTGGTCTAATAAAATGCAGCAATTTCTGCTGTGACTCAGTGGGCGGAAATAGTATGAACTCACAACATAGAACAACCAGCAACATTTAACATTTGATCGCCTACTTGAAGTACAAGGAACAAATGCCCCCAAATGTAGAAATTTAAACGGGGTTTTTAATTAATCCTGAAATTGCTGCATGCACACTCTATTTAATCACATGTAAAAAAAAAAAGACAAGCAGCAAATGCCAGCATTTGAACTTGAAGTTCCTTAACTAGAACCACTGGATGAAGTGATGAACAGGCTGAAGATTGTGGAAGACTATTTGAAAGCCAAGTAGAAGAAACAAAATAAATAATTTGCCTTTTTCCATGATTCATACGAAGGCTTTAGATTGAAGCAGTGTGTTTTAATCGGGTAATTAAATCCCACCATTATATATATGTTACGAATTAGGTTATTACATCAAATGGGCAAAGGAAAAATTATTACTGACCCTGTTGTCCAGATCTGAAACAAATTGTACGTCACTTTTACATGTGTGTTAGCAAGTATATAATTTTAATAAGCTAACTGAACATTGCTAGAATTACATATTTCTAACTTTATATCTAGTATCTCCATACATGTAACTCACTTCTGGTTTCACAGGTAAAGATCTAACCTTCAAAGAGTAGTTTTAAACAAAATATTGTAATTCTAAGACAGCCATTGTAACTCAGCATCATTGTATATTGTCTATTGCCATAACTATTGCAAAAACCATTTACGATTATTTGCCTTTTGCTGCAGAAAATCTAATTTCTCCCACTAAATGAAATGGTTAATATATGTACCAAGCTTATATGTTTAAGCAAATAAAAGGAAAGTGTGCCCACATGCAATGAGTTTGTCTTGAATCCTTTATAGTCTTTATCATGCCCTCCAATCTCCCACAGAGCCTGCCTACAGACCATTTTGAAAACTCAATAAATAGTTTTTCTCCTTTTCTAACAAGAAATAGCAGTATTAAGCCATCAGGCCCTTCAAGCCTGCCCCGCCATTCAAATGGCTGATCTATGCTGGCCTTAACTCCTTTTCTGTGCCATTTCCCCATAGCCCTCAATTCCTCGATCTATCAAATACTCACCCACCTCCACTCTGAATACTTCTAATGATCTAGCCTTTGGGGCAGAGAATTCCAGAGATTTACCACCCTCAGACGAAATTTCTACACAGCTCAGTCTTAAATAACTGTCCCTTTATCTTGTAACTATGTCCCCTTGTTCGAGACTCTCCCACTAGTGAAAACATCTCATCATCTACCCTGTCAACCCCCTTCAGGATCTTATATGTTAGAATGTCACCCCTCACTCTTTTAAACTCCACGAAATACAGATCCAGAATATTTAGTCTCATCCCAGGAATTAGCCTGGTGACTCTCCTTTGGACTGCCTCCAGTGTTACTATATCCTTTTTAAAGTAAGGGGACCAAAACTGTACGCAGTATTCCAGGTGAGGCTTCACCAACACCCTGCATAATTACAAAAAAACCTCCCTATTTTTAAACTCCAACCTTTTTGCAATAAAGGCCAAATGCCATTTGCCTTCTTAACTACTTGTTGGACTTGCCTCCTAGCTTTTTGTGATTCATGCATCAGAACACCTAGATCCCACTGTGCTTCACTTAGAATCATAGATAATAGAATCCCAACAGTGCAAAAGGAGGCCATTCAGCCCATTGGGGCTGCACCGACCACAATCCCCCCCAAGCCCTACCCCCATGCATTTACTCTAGCTAGTCCCCTCACACTAAGGGGCAATTTAACATGGCCAATCCACCTAAACAGCACATAGAATATACAGGTGGCCATTTGGCCCATCGAGTCTGCACCGACAACAATCCCACCCCAGTCTCATCCCCATATTTACAGTCCTAATCCCTTGACACTAAGGGACAATTTATCATGGCCAAACAACCTAACCCGCACATCTTTGGACTCTGGGAGGAAACCCACGCAGACACGGGGAGAACATGCAAACTCCACACAGTGACCTGAATCATAGAAGAATCATAGAAACCCTACAGTACAGAAAGAGGCCATTCGGCCCATCGAGTCTGCACCGACCACAATCCCACCCAGGCCCTACCCCCATATCCCTACATATTTTACCCACTAATCCCTCTAACCTACACATCTCAGGACACTAAGGGGCAATTTTAGCATGGCCAATCAACCTAACCCGCACATCTTTGGAATGTGGGAGGAAACCGGAGCACCCGGAGGAAACCCACGCAGACACGAGGAGAATGTGCAAACTCCACACAGACACTAAGCCGGGAATCGAACCCAGGTCCCTGAAGCTGTGAAGCAGCAGTGCTAACCACTGTGCTACCGTGCCGCTACCTGCCGTGAAGCCAGAATTGAACCCGGGTCCCTGGTGCTCTGAGGCAGCAGTGCTAACCACTGTGACACAGGGCCTTCCCATCTTTGGACTGTGGGAGGAAAGCTGCGCACCCGGAGGAAACCTACGCAGACAAGGATAGAACACGCAAACTCCATACAGAAAATGACCAAGCTGGGAATTGAACCGGGGTCACTGTGCCACCGTGCTGCCCTGCTCTCCTCCGAGATAAAAACCATCCCACTATGCTCTGCAAACATGGCATCGCACTTCACTCACGCTGCTGCACTCTCCACCCGGCCTCCCCTAAGCTGGCCACTCATCCTATAAAGTTTCTGTGGATCCCAGTTTGGTAGAAGGTCAAGGGGCAGCAGACACAGTACCCTCATCATCATCATGTCAGATTTCCCTCCAGGTCACACACCACTTGACCTGGAAGTACACCGGCATTCCTTCATTGACAAACTCTCCGTTGCCCCAACACTACTTTCACTTCATGGATTCCAGCTGCTCAAGAAATGTCTCATCACCTCATGAACAAATAGCTTATATTAACTGGTCACTAATCCTTGCAATTACTATATTGGCGACGAGGTAAATCAGAGCAACTACATTTGCAGTGAGGAATTAAAAGAGAACATCTTTGCAAAACTGCAGAATGAATCAGATCAGTCCAAGGCTGAAAAAGAGGGAGCAGTGATGCCTCTCGTTGGAAAACTAGAAGCCTTTGACCTGACCACTGAGATCTGGGTACAAACGCAGTACGGTTAAAGCATTTTTTTAGGGATAATGGAATAGAGGGGGAGAGCAAGACATTTTACTTCCCGCATGTGGGACCTAGGCATATAACTTGATCTGAAGTTGAACATCTCCAGATGTTCCCGACACAAAGACATTTGCAAAGCTTGTTGAGCTAGCAAAGGGACATTTCCACCCTAAAGCCTCAGTAACACTGCAAAGATATAAGTAATTAGATGGGGAGGGCCCCGGGGGAGACCAATGCAGCCTTCGTAGCAAGGCTAAAGCAGATTGCAGAGCATTGTAACTTCAGGTCAGCTTTAAATGACACATTGAGATATCAATTGTTCTGTGGTGTAAATAATGTAGCTACACAAAAGAAACTGAGTTGACATAAGGAGGCGATGGAAATGGCGACAGTGATAGAGAGCCCCAAGGAGGGTGTCCAGGAGCTACAAAGCAACCAAAGTATCAAGATCCATGAGTTAGGGTGAGAAACCACTAGTAATGGCATCAAAAGCGAGGGATCAAGCTCAAGCAGCAATGCTTCTTTTTCTAGCTGAGCATAGTTGGAACCAGCGCTAGTCAGAGGACGCAAAGCAAAATCTGTTGGTTGTTCTTCTCCCAAAGGCATATGTCAAACGACTACCTCTACTCCACAAGGTGAAGTGCCGCAAGCAAGCAGTAATGGTAGCTTCAGATTAAAACGAACCAATACTTCACATTTCTGCAAACGATCTTTGACATCCTTGTATGCTTTCTCACGTTCAGTTGTCCAGTCCCATGACTGTTTCACACAGTAAATTTTCCACGCCTTCAATAATGTAGATACGTTTGTAACAAGTTTGCCATAATAATTTACGAAGCCTAGAAAGGACCTTGATTGTGTCACATTCATTAGATGTCATATTTCTAAAATAGTTTACATCTTTTTTTTAGGTGCGTTATGTGGGTCTTTATCAATAATGTGACCCAAATACTGCATTACTGTCTGGAAAAAGTCACACTTTTCTCCCTTGATTCACAGACCACGTGCTTGAAGACATTCCAGTGTTGCTTCTAATGCACGTCAACACCACAAGTGTCACGTTGAGCATATAATTAAAAACAGAGCCAGGTGTCTTTTTATAGAATAATTTTATTTGGAAAATATTTCAGAGTCCTTGCTGAGTTTATTTCTCACTGATTTGCTCTGGCATGCTCCTGATGATGTCAGAATCGCCTGAAAAAGAAAACCTTCAGTTCAGTCGATGCAAACTTGACTCAGAATAACAATATGGAGGTCAGCTCCAACTTACTGACCATCACTGTTAGATTTCAGAAAGACAGGACAGGACCAAAGTCAATCTTTACACATTTTTATAAACATTTACTCAACTGCCACAAAATATGTCAGCAAAGTTAAATCCCAGGGAATAAGACAACTCAAGCATAGATACAAAATTAATGGAATGACAGGAATAGTGGTGAATCTTTCTTTTCCAGATCAGAGGAAGGCGTACAATGGGGTCAGTGTTAGGACGACTCCTTTTTAAAAAATATATTAAAGAACGAGACTTGGGTGCAGAGGGCACAACTGCAAAATTTCCAGGTGACAAAACTTGGAAAGGTTCATAGAATCCCTACAGCGCAGAGGAGGCCATTCGGCCCATCAAGTCCACACCGACAACAATCCCACCCAGGCCCTATCCCCGTAACCCCACATATTTATTCCACTAATCCCTCTAACCAATGCACCCCGGGACACCAAGGGGCAATTTAGCATAACCAATGCACCTAACCCGCACATCTTTGGACCGTGGGAGGAAAGCCACACAGACACAGGGAAAATGTGCAAATTCCACACAGTGACCCAAGCTGAGAATCGGACCCAGGTCCCTGGAGCTGAGAGGCAGCAGTGCTAACCACTGTGCTGCCCACGGTTGTGACAGGTGAAGGAGATTGGGATAGATTTCAAAAGGACAGACAGGCCGGTGGAATGGTTGGGTACACAGCAGATGACATTTAATGCAAATGATTCACTTGGGTAGAAAGTATATCAGTGAGTGGACCCGGGGTTTACATTAACAAATTTACAGGGCTACAGCTTGCAACGTATACTGAATGCGCATTACTGAACCAAGCAAAGAGATGATTAACAGATTCTCTTCCAAAAAGTAAAATATTCACCTCAGCCACAGAAATGAAAAAAGCATGACAAACAGGAGTATGCAGGGGCCAGGGTGCCAAGAACAAGTCAAAGTCACCCATGTTCATTGTGTAAAGCCAGTGCACTGTATTGTCAGATATACATTAATACCAAAAGCAGTGTACCTTTAAAATGTGTTGTCTTATATCACTTGGAATAAAACCATGTTGCATTTCAGATGTGACAGAACAGGTATATTACAAAGTGTAATAAAATAAAGTTGTTGCTGTCAATATTAAACAGGACTTGACAAACTAGCCCTGCAGACAATACGCACAGCAATAATCTAGCGAATGTCTAGCCTGACTTGATCGGAGACAAAAATCAAGCCAGCGAGAATATTCGCATTGTATATATTTAAGCATTAATGGCTAAAGCATGCAACAGTAGCGTACCATTCTTACACACTGCATGTACACATTCCAGAGCAACAATTGACACAAACCCTCGATTATTTTCAATATCAATTAAAACAATTAATTCACGGGATGTGAGTGTCACTGGCTAGGTTGGCATTTATTGTTCATCCCTAATGGCCCTCAAGGTGGCGATGAGCTGCCTTCTTGAGTCCCAAGATGCAGCACTGTGGCAGTACCTATGCTCCAGGGATTGCAATGCTTCAAGGATGCATCTCACCATCCATCTTTGCATGGGCAACTAGGGATGGGCAATAAACGCTGGTCTAGCCAGTGACACCCACATCCTGTAAACATATAAAAAAAACACCCAACATTTTCAATGGGTTTTAACAGTGGGACAACCCATGGAAAAGCTTGTTCTTTGAAGAACTTACCAGGATCAATGATAGCCAGTGTGCACACTCTGTAGTATTTACCACAAGCTGTACCTAGTTCAATGTTGTTGCCACTGTAGTGATGCACACCAGTTTTCGCTAACATAGCATAGTACTCAATCTCAGATTTCCTGAAACAATGAAGACAATTCACCATCAAAATAGAATCGTTATCATTTCAGATTTTAATCAAGACAAGGCCAGCCATTATAACAGACAAGTCTGTCCAATGCCAGACAAGGCAGTCTAGGTATGAGTGATAGGCAAAGTAAAGGGCAAGCTTTATACTATGAAGGACAATCCAGCTGGGGGAATTCAAACTGATCTATTTTGTGTAAAAGGGTGCTTAGAATTTTGTTCCAATGGTGTTCTAATAGTACACGTATTCCTCCAGCCAACAGTGGTAAGTTTGAAGCCCGCAAACGGATTGGTTTGAGGGCATATTACAATCAAAGGCAATCTTACTCAAGCACGTGGACTAAATTTAACATGCTACAGGTAGGTAACTAACACCCACATTGCAACAGCAGAGGAATCTGGTATACACACACACACTGTCAACTTGTACTCAATGCTTATCTCTTAAAACCCCCCAAAAAAAGCACAACATCGCAAAAACGTCAGCCAAAACATGACTTGCTCCTGTGATGTGCGTACCATTGGTACGGCCAGCATTTATTGCTCATCCCTAATGTCTCTCAAATCACCCGCCACTGAATGGTTATTTGAGGACAGGATCACCTTGGTGTGGGTCTGGAGTCAGATGGAAGCCAGACCAGGTAAAGACAGGGTTCCCTCCCTGAAGGATATCAGTGAAGCAGATAGGGCCTTTGTAACAATTGGGTAGTTTCATGATTAGAAATGAGATTAGCTTTTTATCCCAGATTGATCGATTCAATTTAAATTCCTGCAGCTGCCACGATGGAGTTTGAACACAGTCCAGATCTCTGCATTAGGGCTACAGTTTAATTAGGACACAACATAAGTACAGAATCAGCAGTGGTTTGCACACAGTGAAATACTTTTGGTGAAGCGGTCAATCGACTTGTTGATGGTGGGGTGGTGAGGTAAAATGGAGTGAACACAGGAAAAGTTCCTTGTGCATTAATTCATGAAACATATTTAGTAAACTTCAGAGAGAGCAATGCACTCCCAGTTAAAGGAGGATGTCAAAATGCATAGTCATTTACTGAGAAACGCTGCAGTGAATTTGCACAAAGCAAGACTCTACAAAAAGCAGTGTTTCAGTGTTTGTTGAGCACAGCACTTTAGCTAGGGCAGGATTCATGCTACATTCTATAGTGCAGTTATGTCACTAGACTAGTAGCCCAGAGGCATAGGCTAATGCCCTGGGCACACGGGTTCCAATCCCACCATAGCAACTGGTGGAGTTTAAGTATTAAATTAGGAATTTAAAAAAACAGAAACTCTACAAGTGGGCATAACTATAGGGTTCATGGTGAGAGATATAGGAAGGATATCATAGGTTCTTTACGCAGAGAGTGGTTAGGGTGTGGAATGGACTGCCTGCAGTGATAGTGGAGTCAAACACTTTAGGAACATTTAAGCAGTTATTGGATAGGCACATGGAGCACACCAGGATGATAGGGAGTGGGATAGCTTGATCTTGGTTTCAGATAAAGCTCGCACAACATCGTGGGCCGAAGGGCCTGTTCTGTGCTGTTCTATGTTCTAAAAAGTCAGTTTCAGTAATAGTGATCATGACAACTGCTCATTGTAGAAATCCATCTAGTTTACTTTTGGGAAAGGAATCTGCCATCTTGTGGTTGACTCTTAACTGTCCCTTGAAATGACCTAGCAAATGGGGATAGGCAGATGAAAGAATAAAGAAAAAGTAATCACCTCCATTCAAGAAAGGAAGGAGGCTGAAAGCAGGAAACCCCAAGCCAGTGAGCTTAACAGGTGTCAGAGGAAAATGCCAGAGCCTATTGCTTGACTAATTTATGAGTTCTTTGAGGAAGTAACAAGCCACATGAATAAAAGGGAATCTGTAGATATGGAGCACTTGGATTTCAAAGGCACATTAAAGGTTCCTGCATAAAATAATACATGGTGTATATTTGATTTATTGTCACATGTATTAACATACAGTGAAAAGATTTGTTTCTTGCATGCTATACAAAACATACCGTTCATAGAGGAGGAAAGGCGAGGGTGCGAATTTAGTGTTACAGTCATAGCTAGGGTGTAGAGAAAGATCAACTTAATGCGAGGCAAGTCCATTCAAAAGTCTGATGGCAGCAGGGAAGAAGTTGTTCTCGAGTTATTTTTAGATTGGCATGTTACTAGTGAACACCACAGGGTTCAGTGCTAGGGCCTCAAATTATTGACAATTTATATCAATGACTTGGATGAAGGGACCAAATGTATGTTTGCTAAATTTGCTGATGTCACAAAGATAGTTAGGAGACTAAGTTGTTAAGCGGACAGAGTGCACAACGGGGTATGCAGAAATTAAGTGAATCAACAAAAAAAAATGGGCACATGGAGTATAACACGGGAACATGTGAACTAGCCCACTTTGGCAGGAAGAATAGAAAAGCAGTATACTGTTTAAATGGAGATTGCAGAGGATCCGAATGTCCTGGTACACAAATCAAAAATAGTTAGTATGCAGGTACAGCAACTGATAACAGCAAATGTAATGTTGGCAGTTATTGCAGGGGAATGGAATATAAAAGTAGGGAGGCTTTAACTGCAGCAAAGGGCATTGGTGAGATAACATCTGGAATACTGTTGAATTTTGGCCTCCTTATTTGTTTGTTGGTTTATTAGTCACAAGTAAAGATTTACATTAACAGTGCAATTAAGTTAGCGAAATTCCCCTACTCTGGCGCCTATTTGGGTCAATGCACCTAACCAGCACGTCTTTCAGACCGTGGGAGGAAACCGCAGCAGAGGAAATCTACGCAGACACGGGGAGAACGTGCAGACTCCACACTGACAGTGACCCAAGCTGGGAATCGAACCCGGGTCCCTGGCACTGTGAAGCAGCAGTGCTAACCACTGTGCCACCCCCTTGTTATCCTTTATTGCAAGGGGAGCAGGTGGTGTAAATTATAAAGGACAGTAACATTGGTTTGCACTGTATTTTGCCATTTACTTCACAAAATGGTTCAACTTACCTCAAGGCTGGGCAGTTGTTGGCAAGAATAACCAACTTGGCTTTGCCTTGACGAATCATTTTCAAAGTCTGTTTGTAGCCCAGCACATATTTGCCACTTTTCATAACCAGCTGGAGCCTGGAGTTGATGGACTCCAATGACTTTTTCTGCATTCAAGAAACAAAGTCAATTTTAAACAAACACCACACCCTACAAAATAATAGCATTCCATCAACAACTCCACAACACTCGAGCTTTCTCAGAAGACTAAGGAAATTTGGCATGGCAGGTACGACTCTCACCAACTTTTACAGATGCATCACAGAAAGCATTCTTTCTGGTTCTATCACAGCTTGGTATGGCTCCTGCTCTGCCCAAGACCGCAAGGAACTACAAAAGGTCATGAATGTAGCCCAGTCCATCACGCAAACCAGTCTCCCATCCATTGACTCCGTCTACACTTCCCGCTGCCTTGGCAAAGCAGCCAGCATAATTAAGGACCCCGTGTACCCAGACATTCTCTCTTCCACTTTCTTCCATCGGGAAAAAGATACAAAAGTCTGAGGTCATGTACCAACCGACTCAAGAACAGCTTCTTCCCTGCTGCTGTCAGACTTTTGAATGGACCTACCTTGCATTAATTTGATCTTTCTCTACACCCTAGCTATGACTGTAACACTACATTCGGCACTCTCGTTTCCTTCTCTAAGAACAGTATGTTTTGTCTGTATAGCACGCAAGAAACAATACTTTTCACCATGATAATACATGTGACAATAAATCAAATCAAAGCTACTTGATGGATAATTTATTTTCAAAGCATACACACAATATGCAATAGACTAGATGAACGCATTTGAAAATGTAACTCTTATATTCTGTCCCCCCATGCGTCAATCCCCTTTGGGTCACTAATCAGCCCTGCCCCTCCTCTTGCCAACTTTTTACTCTTTAAATGCCACTAGAAGACTTTGGGATTCACTTTCGAGTTAGCTGCCAGTCTCTTTTCACATTCTCACTTTGCTTGTATTATTTGCTTTTCAATTTGCCCCTGAACCTTCTATATTCAGCTCGGTTCTCGGATGTATTGTCCATCTGACACAGGGTAGATGCAGGGAGGATGTTCCCAGTGGTGGGGTGTCCAGAACCAGGAGTCACAGTCTGAACATACCATGATGTGGAGTTGCCAGCGTTGGACTAGGGTAGACACAGTAAGCAGCCTCACAACACCAGGTTAACCTGACTCACCTGATGAAGGGGCAACGCTCCAAAAGCTCGTGTTACCAAATAAACCTGTTGGACTTCAACCTGGTGTTGAGACTACTTACTGAGCTTACCAGGTAGACCGGTTAGGACAGATGAGGAGAAATTTCTTCACCCAGAGCGTGGTGAGTCTGTGGAATTCGTATCAAGAAAAAAGTTGATGCCAAAACATTGTATGTTTTCAAGTAGTTAGATATAAATCTTGAGGCAAAGGGGATCAAAGGATATGGGGAGTGGGGCAGGATCAGGCTATTGAGTTGCATGGTCAGCCATGACTATGATGAATAGCCTCCTCCTGCTCCCTTTTCCTGTGCTTCTATCCCTGTATCCATTGCATAAATGATCTCCAAGACATAGGAACATAAAGAGGTCATTCAACCTATCACCCATTCAATAGGATTACAGCTGATCAAACACTTCAATGCTTTTATCCACACTATTGCCATAACCTGAGCTTCCAGAGTCCTCCTGGAGTAGAGAATTCCAAAGATTCACAACCCTCTGTGTTACCCTTCCTCTCGGTCCTAAGTGGCATCCCTATATCAAGGCTATGGGCCAAGTGCTGGCAAGTGGGAGTAGGTAGAGGCAGGTCAGGGACTTTCATGCATCGGTGCAGACTCAATGGGCCAAAGGGCCTATTCTGCATTGTAGTATTGTGATTGAGAGATATTTTGTAATTATGCCCCTTGGTTCTAGACTCCACTATCAAGAGCAGCATTTTACCTGCATCTATCCTGTCTATTCAAATATTTGTAAGCTTCAATGTGAGATCACTTCTCATCCTTCAAAGCTCTAGAGAATACAGGCCCAGTTTGCTCAATCTCTTCATAGGATGGTCCCTTCATCCCTGCATTCCCTCGATGGCAATGTCTTTTCTGAGTTAAAGGGACCAAAACGGCACACACTACTCCAGGCACCATCAAACCAAGCTTCTATACATTTGAGCCAAGACTTCACCACTCCTGCACTCAAATCCTCTTGTGATAAAGGCTTACTTTAGCCTTCCTACTAGTTTGCTGCAAGTACTGATCATTGTAGTACTCCACTGCCTGTCTACACAAGAATGACCTGTTTCTGCCTGTTAACCAACCTTTAATCTATACCTGCATATTATCTCCTACCCCATATCCTCCTCTGGGGGACTATTAACAAAACCCTTCTGGAAATCCAAATATATGGTACCCATCAATTCTCCTTTCATTAATTTTGAGTCACAAAAACTCCCAACTAAGAAACTTGATTTTGATTTGATTTATTATTGTCACATGTAGTGGGATAGTGAAAAGTATTGTTTCTTGTACTCTTTACAGACAAAGCACACCGTACATTTGGAAGGAGAGTTCAGAACATAGTGTTACAGTCATAGCTAGGGTGCAGAGAAAGATCAACTTAATGCAAGATGCAATGTAGTTCATCAAATATGATTTATGTTATGTTTATGATTTCCTTTTGATAAATCCATGCTGACTATGCCCAAAAGTGTAAATGCACATTTCAGGATAATCCAAGCATCCAGTTATCACATGGTTTATAATAAATTCCAGCATTTTCTCCAGCACTGATGCAATGTTTACAGGCCTATAGCTCCCTCCAATACTGAGGTGACATTTGCTACTTTCCAATCCTTAGGAACCGATGCAGAATCTATGGAAATTACACCAAAGCAGCCACTATCTCCACAGTAACTTCCTCCAACAACCCGGGGTGAAAATATCCAATATCAACAAGGGTTTAAAATGGAGAAACCAGCCCAGCCCAACCGCCCCCAAATTGCTTCCCTCCATGGAGATGGCGCCAGGGGAGAGTGAAGCCCCCACCCCCGGCAGTGCGAGGCTGCTCAGGGTCCGGCCTGGGGAAGGTTTGCAGCCTCCCCGGGCTCTCTCTCCCCTTCCACGTGAAGCCTAGGCCGCGCTCTGAGGCCGCGGGCGGCGGGGGTGGGCAAGCCGGAGACTCACCGTCTTCTTGGCCGCGACCATCTTGCCTGCCTGTGCTTGCTGACGGTGAGGGAGGTGAGGAGTGGGTGCGGTGAACTGGGCAGCGCGGGTTTGAGCTCCGCTGCGGGAAGAGCGGCAGCGCCGGCGAGGCGAACCCAAGATGGCCGGAGAGAGAAAAGGAAGGATATCCCAGAATCCACCGCGCTTCCCCCATCGGCCACCGCGAGAGCTCCCTGACAGGATCACGTGGCGGTGCGGGGGCCGGAAACCGACGTCATCCGCCTCGCCGCGTGGCCGGGGCGGGCCACGGGGCGGGGCCTGGAGCTGACGTGATGACGCAAAGGGATAACGTGGCCTGAATAACTTTGCCCCGCAAGGAGCGGGGCCCGGGTGATCACGTGTGCTCAGCCCGTCTCCATGGGAACAGTGGGCGGCCCCGCCCAGTCTCAGCATCAGGACAAGACAGTAAAATACTGCAGCAGCTGGATATCTGAAATCAAATCAGAAAATTGTTGACACAATCAGCAGATTTCAAAATGTTATTCATTTAGCTTATTTATTAGTGTCACAAGTAGACTCACATCAACACTGCAATGAAGTTACTGTGAAAATCCCCTAGTTGCCACACTCCGGCGCCTGTTTGGGTACACAGAGGGAGAATTTAGCACGCCTTTCGGACTGTGGGAGGAAACCGGAGCACCCGGAGGAAACTCACGCAGACAATAATCTCTCCCTCACTGTCAACAAAACGAAGAAGATTGTCATCGACTTCAGGAAGCGTAAAGGAGAACATGCCCCTGTCTACATCAATGGGGACGAAGTAGAAAGGGTCGAGAGCTTCAAGTTTTTAGGTGTCCAGATCACCAACAACCTGTCCTGGTCCCCCCATGCCGACACTATAGTTAAGAAAGCCCCACCAACGCCTCCACTTTCTCAGGAGACTAAGGAAATTTGGCATGTCAGCTGCAACTCTCACCAACTTTTACAGGTGCACCATAGAAAGCATTCTTTCTGGTTGTATCACAGCTTGGTATGGGCTCCTGCTCTGCCCAAGACCACAAGAAACTACAAAGGGTCGTGAACAAAGCCCAGTCCATCCTCAAACCAGCCTCCCATCCGTTGACTCTGTCGACACTTCCTGCTGCCTCAGCAAAGCAGCCAGCATAATTAAGGACCCCATGCATCCCGGACATTCTCCCTT
This sequence comes from Mustelus asterias, assembly GCF_964213995.1. NCBI lineage: Eukaryota > Metazoa > Chordata > Chondrichthyes > Carcharhiniformes > Triakidae > Mustelus > Mustelus asterias. The sequence continues at coordinate 8,228,529 of NC_135807.1, forward strand.
CCACCTTCTTCCATTGGGAAAAAGATACAAAAGTCTGAGGATACGTACCAACTGTCTCAAGAACAGCTTCTTGATTTGATTTGATTTGATTTATTATTATCACATGTATTAACAGACAGTGCAAAGTATTTTTTCTTGTGCGCTATACAGACAAAGCATACCATTCATAGAGAAGGAAAGGAGAGAGTGCAGAATGTAGTGTTACAGTCATAGCTATGGGTGTAGAGAAAGATCAACGTAATGCAAGGTAGGTCCATTCAAATGTCTGACAGCAGCAGGGAAGAAGCTGTTCTTAGGACCTCATTGTCAGGGAGACCATGCAGACGCTACGACAACGGACGAATGAACACCGCTTGACAATCACCAGGCAAGAGTGTTCCCTTCCAGTCGGGGAACATTTCAGCAGCCATGGGCATTCAACCTCTGACCTTCGGGTAAACGTTCTCCAAGGCGGCCTTCACAACACACGTTACGCAGAATCGCTGAGCAGAATCTGATAGCCAAGTTCCGCACACATGAGGACGGCCTCAACCGGGATCTTGGGTTCATGTCACACTATTTGTAACCCCCACAACTTGCCTGGGCTTGCAAAATCTCACTAACTGTCCTGGCTGGAGACAATACACGTCTCTTTAACCTGTGCTTAACCCTCTCTCCACTCACATTGTCTGTAGCTTTAAGACATGATTACCTGTAAAGACTCGCATTCCAACCATTATCTTGTAAATTGAGTCTGTGTCTATATATAGAAACATAGAAAAACTACAGCACAAACAGGCCCTTCGTCCCACAAGTTGTGCCGAACACATCCCTACCTTCTAGACCTACCTATAACCCTCCATCCTATTAAGCTCCATGTACTCATCCAGGAGTCTCTTAAAAGACCCTATTGAGTTCGCCTCCACCACCACTGACGGCAGCCGATTCCACTCGCCCACCACCCTCTGTGTGAAAAACTTACCCCTAACATCTCCCCTGTACCTACCCCCCAGCACCTTAAACCTGTGTCCTCTCGTAGCAGACATTTCCACCCTGGGAAAAAGCCTCTGAGAGTCCACCCGATCTATGCCTCTCAACATCTTATATACCTCTATTAGGTCTCCTCTAATCCTTCGTCTCTCCAAGGAGAAAAGACCGGGCTCCCTCAGCCTATCCTCATAAGGCATGCCACTCAATCCAGGCAACATCCTTGTAAATCTCCTCTGCACCCTTTCAATCTTTTCCACATCCTTCCTATAGTGAGGCGACCAGAACTGAGCACAGTACTCCAAGTGGGGTCTGACGAACACAACTCCACACTCACCTGAAGAAGGAGCGACACTCTGAAAGCTCGTGCTACCAGATAAACCTGTTGGACTTTAACCTGGTGTTGTGAGACTTCTTGCTGTTCTTACCCCAGTCCAACGCCAACATCTCCACATACAGGGGAGGTCGCAAAGGATTGGAGAATAGCCAATGTTGTTCCTTTGTTTAAGAAGAGTAGCAAGGATAATCCAGGTAATTACAGGCCAGTGAGCTTTATGTCAGTGATAGGGAAATTATTGGAGAGGATTTTCCAAGACAGGATTTACTCCCACATGGAAATAAGTGGTCGTATTAGCGAGAGGGACCATGGTTTCGTGAAGGGGAGATCGTGTCTCATTGAGTTTTTCGAGGAAGTGACAAAGATGATTGATGAGCATGGGACAGTGGATGTTGTCTTCATGGACTTCACTAAAGCCTTTGACAAGGTCCCTCATGGCAGACTGGTACAGAAGGTGAAGTCGCATGGGATCAGAGGTGAGCTGGCAAGATGGATACAGAACTGGCTCGATCATAGAAGACAGAGGGTAGCAGTGGAAGGGTGCATTTCTGAATGGAGGGCTGTGACAAGTGGCGTTCCTCAGGGATCAGTGCTGGGACCTTTGCTGTTTGTAATATATATAAATGATTTGGAGGAAAATGTAACTGGTTTGATTAGTAAGTTTGCAGATGACACAAAGGTTGGTGGATTTGCGGATAGCGATGAGGACCATCAGAGGATACAGCAGAATATAGATCGGTTGGAGGCTTGGGCAGAGAGATGGCAGATGTTTCATCCAGATAAATGTGAGGTAATACATTTTGGAAGGTCTAATACAGATGGGAAGTATACAGTAAATGGCAGAACCCTGAAGAGAATTGATAGGCAAAGGGATCTGGGTGTACAGGTACACAGGTCACTGAAAGTGGCAATGCAGGTGGAGAAGGTAGTCAAGAAGGCATACGGCATGCTTGCCTTCATCGGCCGGGGTATTGAGTTTAAAAATTGGCAAGTCATGTTGCAGCTTTATAGAACCTTAGATAGGCCGCACTAGTGTTCAATTCTGGTCGCCACACTACCAGAAGGATGTGGAGGCTTTGGAGAGGGTACAGAAAAGATTTACCAGGATGCTGCCTGGTATTGAGGGCACTGGCTATGAGAAGGGGTTGGAGAAACTTGGTTTGTTCTCACTGGAACGACGGAGGTGAGGGGCAACCTGATCGAAGTTTACAAGGTTATGAGGGGTGTGGTAAACCACTGTTAGCTTATTGCCTGTGTGTGTGTGTGACATGCCTGGGCATGCCCCTGCCGGCCCTGCCTGAGACTCCTCCCCCCCGGCCCAGGTATAAAGGTGACTGTTCCCAACCCCCCTGCCTCAGTCTATAACCAGTTCAGCAGCATGGGTGTGCTCCAAGTCTTTTGCGAATAAAAGCCTATTTGTTCTTGCATACAAACTAGTCTTTGCTTGATTGATAGTGCATCAATTTTATTCACAAAAAGTTTTAGGATGGAGCAGATACTAAAACCCGATAGATTAGAATTGGATCCTCAAGCCGTAGGAGCCTCTAACAGCTTCGATCACTGGCTGCGATGTTTCGAAACTTTCCTCACCGCCTCCACCTCCATCATCCGGACCGAAACCAACAAGCTACACGTGCTCCACGCCCGGGTAAGCGATCAAGTATTCTCGATGATTAGAGACACTGAAACTTACGAGGATGCGATCGAACTTTTAAAAGGCCAGTACAATAAACAGACTAATGTAATCTACGCCAGACACCTTCTGGCTACTCGCAGACAACAGCCAGGAGAATCGGGCGACCAACTCCTGCGTGCGTTGCGAGCACTTGGCAGGACCTGCAACTGCAAGGCTGTAACAGCCGCCCAAAACACTGAGGATTTAATCAGAGATGCCTCTGTCACGGGTATCGGGTCAAACTATATCCGACAACGACTGCTGGAACAGGGTGGGCTGGATCTACAAAAGACTGTAGCGCTTGCCGACTCGTTAGAGATGGCCTTCCGTAATCTCGAGGCCTACACCCCCGATCACGGGGGCGTATCGTGGACGCCGCAGTTGCCACCACCTCTGTACTCGGGAGGGCCGCAGGCCTACGCCACGCCACGTCCCACCAATGACCCAACCGCTGCGGCAGGCAGTTTCTGGAGGCCCGAAGTGCTACTTCTGCGGCCTGGGGAAGCACCCCCGACAACGCTGCCCTGCGAAGGATGCGATCTGCTCTGGGTGTGGAAAGAAGGGCCATTACGCGAAGGTATGCAGGGCGAAGTCAACCTCCAAGCCCAGTAGCACCGCGTGCGACCCGCGGGGGCCGCCATCTTGGGCGCCAGTAACCGCGTGTGAGCCGTGCGGGCCGCCATCTTGGACACCTTCAGCCACGTGTGAGCCGTGCGGGCTGCCATTTTGGAGGCCATCAGCCACGTCGCAAAATCCAACGGTGGCTTCGGTTACGCTGGACCAATCCAGGCCTCACCAACTCGCCAGGTCCATGATGGACATCGAGGTAAACGGTCGCACTACAAACTGTTTATTTGACTGTGGGAGTACGGAGAGCTTTATTCACCCTAACACAGTGAGCCGCTACGTCCTTTCAGTACTGCCAGTGAAGCAAACGATTTCCATGGCTTCAAAGTCCCACTCGGTGGATGTCCTCGGGTACTGCGTGGCGACCCTGACTGTGCGGGGCACAGTGTACAAAAACTTCAGGCTCCTCGTGCTGCCACAACTCTGCGCTGCCGTACTCCTGGGGCTAGATTTCCTGTGTCACCTTAAGAGCGTCACCATGGAGTATAATGGGCCTTTTCCCCCGCTCTCTGTTTGCAATCACCAGTTCTTAGATCGCCCACCGCGCACCACCTGCAGCCTCTCAACCCTTAAAGTCGCCCCTCCCTCACTGTTTGAAAATCTCACCCCCGATTGCAAGCCCATCGCCCCCAAGAGCAGACGCTACAGTGCTGGAGACAGGGCTTTTATCAGGTCCAAAGTACAACAGCTCCTAGGTGAGGGGATCATCGAGGCCAGTATCAGCCCCTGGAGAGCCCAAGTAGTAGTTGTTAAGAGTGGGGAGAAACATCGCATGGTCACTGACTACAGTCAGACCATTAACCGCTACACGCAGCTGGACGCGTACCCCCTCCCCCGCATATCTGACATGGTTAATCAGATTGCACAATATCAGGTGTTCTCCATCATCGACTTAAAATCTGCATACCACCAGCTCCCTATCCGCCCGGAAGACCGCCAATGTACTGCCTTCAAGGCGGATGGCCGCTTCTATCACTTCCTTAGGGTCCCCTTTGGCGTCACCAACGGGGTCTCGGTTTTCCAGCGTGAGATGGACCGAATAGTAGACCAGAACGGGCTGCGAGCCATCTTCCTGTACCTGGATAACGTCACCATCTGCGGCCATGATCAGCAGGACCACGACGCCAACCTCCACAAATTCCTCCACACCACCACACTCCTAAATCTGACCTATAATAAGGAGAAGTGCATATTCTGCACATGCCGCCTCGCCATCCTTGGTTGTGTTGTGGAAAACGGGGTCATCGGTCCCGATCCCAACCGCATGCGTCCCCTCCTGGAACTCCCCCACCCACCAGCCTCAAAGCACTGAGGAGATGCCTGGGCTTCTTCTCGTATTACGCCCAGTGGGTCCCCAATTATGCGGATAAAGCCCGTCCGCTCATCAAATCCACCTCTTTTCCTCTGACGGCAGAGGCCCGCCTGGCCTTTGACCGCATCAAAGCAGACATTGCGAAGGCCACGATGCACGCTGTAGACGAATCCATCCCGTTCCACGTGGAGAGCGATGCATCTGACTTCGCCCTAGCCGCCACCCTTAACCAGGCGGGCAGACCCGTGGCCTTCTTCTCACGAACCCTCCAAGGCCCTGAAATTCGACACTCCTCTGTCGAGAAGGAGGCCCAAGCCATCGTGGAAGCTGTACGGCACTGGCGCCACTACTTAGCTGGTAAACGATTCACCCTACTCACGGACCAACGGTCAGTTGCATTCATGTTTAACAACATGCAGCGGTGCAAGATCAAAAATGATAAAATATTGAGGTGGAGAATCGAGCTTTCCACCTACAATTACGACATCTTATACCGGCCCGGGAAGCTCAATGAGCCCCCAGACGCCCTGTCCCAGGGAATATGTGCCAGCGCACAAATAGACCAATTGCAGACTCTCCACAATGACCTCTGCCACCCGGGGGTCACCAGGTTTTTTCACTTCATTAAAGCCCGTAACCTGCCCTACTCCATTGAGGAAGTCAGGTCTATAACCAGACACTGCCAGGTCTGCGCAGAGTGCAAGCCGCACTTCTATCGGCCAGACAGAGCACACCTCATAAAGGCCACCCGCCCTTTCGAATGCCTAAGCATCGACTTCAAAGGCCCCCTCCCCTCTTTTGACCGCAACATATACTTCCTCAACTGTCATTGATGAATATTCACGTTTCCCCTTCGCTATTCCCTGCCTGGATATGACCTTGGCCACAGTCGTCAGGGCCCTGCACAGCCTCTTCACCCTGTTCGGTTTCCCTAGCTATATCCATAGCGACCGGGGATCCTCCTTTATGAGTGATGAGCTGCGACAGTACCTGCTCTCCAAAGGCATAGCCTCGAGTAGGACCACCAGCCACAACCCCAGGGGGAACGGACAGGTGGAGAGGGAGAATGCGACAGTCTGGAAGGCCGTTTTACTAGCTCTGAGGTCTAAAGGTCTTCCAGTCACCCGCTGGCAAGAGGTCCTCCCTGATGCACTACACTCGATTAGATCACTCCTTTGCACAGCTACCAATGCTACCCCTCACGAAAGGATGTTTGTTTTCCCCAGGAAGTCCTCCTCGGGGACCTCACTACCGTCGTGACTGACGTCCCCAGGCCCTGTCCTGCTCTGGAAGCACGTGAGGACCCATAAGTCGGACCCCCTGGTCGAAAGGGTCCAGCTCCTCCACGCCAACCCCCAATACGCCTATGTGGCGTACCCCAATGGGCGGGAGGACACGGTCTCCATTCGAGACCTGGCACCTGCAGGTACCCCAGGGACCACGACGACCCACAATCCCACACCCCCAACCCCCGTATACAGCACGCCTGAGCCCCAGGAGCCGCCACCACGCACCCGACAATCGGAAGGGACTACAGACGACTCGAGCGACTACGGCCTGGTGCCTGAACCAACACCGCGGCCACCGGAACCGACACCACAACCAGCACTACGGTGGTTGCAGCAGCAGATCAAGCCCCCAGAGTGACTGAATTTGTAAATTTGTAATTCTGTCAATATTGTTCCACCCACCTCACCCCCGCCGGACTCTTTTTAAAAGCAGAGGGTGAATGTGGTAAACCACTGTTAGCTTATTGTCTGTGTGTGTGTGTGTGTGTGTGTGACATGCCTGGGCATGCCCCTGCCGGCCCTGCCTGAGACTCCTCCCCCCCACTGGTCCAGGTATAAAGGTGACTGCTCCCAACCCCCCTGCCTCAGTCTATAACCAGTTCAGCAGCATGGCTGTGCTCCAAGTCTTTTGCGAATAAAAGCCTATTTGTTCTTGCATACAAACTAGTCTTTGCTTGATTGATAGTGCATTAAGGGGCATGGACAGAGTGGATAGTCAGAAGCTTTTTCCCAGGGTGGAAGAGTCAATTACTCTGGGGCATAAGTTTAAGATGCGAGGGGCAAGGTTTAAAGGAGATGTACGAGGCAAGTTTTTTACACCGAGTGTGGTGGGTGCCTGGAACCCGTTGCCGGGGGAGGTAACGGAAGCAGATATGATCGTGAGTTTTAAGGGGCATCTGGACAAATACATGAAGAGGATGGGAATAGAGGGATATGGTCCCCGGATGGATAGGGGGTTTTAGTTCAGTTGGGCAGCATGGTCGGAGCAGGCTTGGAGGCCGAAGGGCCTGTTCCTGTGCTGTAATTTTCTTTATTCTTTGTTCTTTGTAACTAACAAGGCCAAGGAAGCCATTTTGATAATAACACACAGCTAAAGAGGTTATTTTGCATTTTGTATTGGCCACACATATTAAGCAAATTACTTTATTAAGTTAGTAACCAGTCATGAAACAGATGATTGTACAAGTAATGAGCCTTTATTAAGTTATCATTAATTGATCAATAATCACATTAGAAAGACGACAGCCGGAATTCTCCCGTCCTGCCCGCCATGAGGATTGTCCCGGGTGGGGAGCAGACCATGCAAAGGTCCATTGACCTCGGGGGGGGATTCTCTGGTCTTGAGACGAGCAATGGCTAGAGACCCCCGCCCTAGATTTTCATTCACAGCTTTAAGTTCAATTATTATAAGTTGTTATGTCTTGTGTGAGAAAGTGTCGTTTTCAGATAGACTGTTCTAGTAATTAAGCCTTTTTGACAGCAACACTAGACAGCAACACTATATTCTGCACCCTCTCCTTTCCTTCTCCCCTATGAACTCTATGAACCTAGGGGAGGAGATGGCTTAGTGATATCACTAATCCAGAATCTCAGCTGATGTTCTGGGACCCGGGTTCGAATCCCGCCATGACAGATGGTGGAATTTGAATTCAATGAAAAAAAATCTGGAATTAAGAATCTACTGATGACCATGAAACCATTGTCGATTGTTGGAAAAACCCATCTGGTTCACTAATGTCCTTTAGGAGAGGAAATCTGCCGTCCTTACCCGGTCTGGCCTATATGTGACTCCAGAGTCACAGCAATGTGGTTGACTCCCAACTCCCCTCAGGAAACTAGGGATGGGCAATAAATGCTGTAAGAGTTTTAACAACACCAGGTTAAAGTCCAACAGGTTTATTTGGTAGCAAATGCTATTAGCTTTCAGAGCGCTGCTCCTTCGTCAGATGGAGTGGAAATCTGCTCTCAAACAGGGCACAGAGACACAAAAGCAAGTTACAGAATACTGATTAGAATGCGAGTCTCCACAGCCAACCAGGTCTTAAAGATACAGACAATGTGAGTGGAGGGAACATTAAGCACAGGTTAAAGAGATGTGTATTGTCTCCAGACAGGACAGCCAGTGAGATTCTGCAAGTCCAGGAGGCAAGCTGTGGGGGTTACTGATAGTGTGACATAAATCCAACATCCCGGTTTAGGCCGTCCTCATGTGTGCGGAACTTGGCTATCAGTTTCTGCTCAGCGACTCTGCGCTGTCGTGTGTCGTGAAGGCCGCCTTGGAGAACGCTTACCTGAAGATCAGGCGGCACGGTAGCACAGTGGTTAGCACTGCTGCTTCACAGCTCCAGGGTCCCGGGTTCGATTCCCGGCTCGGGTCACTGTCTGTGTGGAGTTTGCACATTCTCCTCGTGTCTGCGTGGGTTTCCTCCGGGTGCTCCGGTTTCTTCCCACAGTCCAAAGATGTGCGGGTTAGGTTGATTGGCCAGATTAAAAATTGCCCCTTAGAGTCCTGGGATGCATAGGTTAGAGGGATTAGCGGGTAAATATGTGGGGGTGGGGCCTGGGTGGGATTGTGGTCGGTGCAGACTCGATGGGCCGAATGGCCTCCTTCTGCACTGTAGGGTTTCTATGATTCTATGATCAGAGGCTGAATGCCCGTGACCGCTGAAGTGCTCCCCCACAGGAAGAGAACAGTCTTGCCTGGTGATTGTCGAGCGGTGTTCATTCATCCGTTGTCGTAGCGTCTGCATGGTTTCCCCAATGTACCATGCCTCGGGACATCCTTTCCTGCAGCGTATCAGGTAGACAACGTTGGCCGAGTTGCAAGAGTAGGTACTGTGTACCTGGTAGATGGTGTTCTCACGTGAGATGATGGCATCCATGTCGATGATCCGGCATGTCTTGCAGAGGTTGCTGTGGCAGGGTTGTGTGGTGTCGTGGTCACTGTTCTCCTGAAGGCTGGGTAGTTTGCTGCGGACAATGGTCTGTTTGAGGTTGTGCGGTTGTTTGAAGGCAAGAAGTGGGGGTGTGGGGATGGCCTTGGGGAGATGTTCGTCTTCATCAATGACATGTTGAAGGCACCGGAGAAGATGTTCTCGCACAGGGTCCCATTGCCTCATACAATGGGACGGCCAGGTGTGTTGGCCTTGTGTATCTTCGGGAGGCAGTAGAGATCTCCAACGCGGGGAGTACGTGGGATGAGAGCACGGAGGGTGCTCTGAAGGTCCGGATCAAAGGTCTTGATCAGAGTGTTGAGTTGACGGGTGTGTTCTTTGGTCAGATCTGTGGTAACTGTCTGTAATGTCCGCATTCTAATCAGTATTCTGTAACTTGATTTTGTGTCTCTGTGCCCTGTTTGAGAGCAGATTTCCACTCCATCTGACGAAGGAGCAAAGCTCCGAAAGCTAATGGTATTTGCTACCAAATAAACGTGTTGGACTTTAACCTGGTGTTGTTAAAACTCTTACTGTGTTTACCCCAGTCCAACGCCGGCATCTCCACCTCAATAAATGCTGGCCAGCCAGCGACACCCATGTCTTACCAATGAATTTTAAAAAATGATTTGTCTGTATAGCACGCAAGAAACAATACTTTTCACTGTATCCCAATACATGTGACAATAATATCAAATCAAATTCCTGATAAATAGTTCCTGAGGAAAGAACATTATGACCTCACACAGTTAGCCCAATGAATGGGGAATTTGTGCAGTCAGTGTGAAACAACTCCATTGTATTCCTGCCTGAGATACTGAAAGCAGCTGATGATTACAATAAAGATCCAATTAAATTCATCTAACAACAGCAAATACCAATTAATGAATTGGAAAACACACTGATATGGGGTGATGGTCAATTAGGGTTAAAAACTGGAGTTCAGCAAGCTGTTGAAGCGAGTCAGGTACTGAAGACTCCCAAGGCAACAACCATGGGCGAAGTCTTACCAAAAGAATGCAGTGTTGTTTCCGGCAAGAAAACTGGTCAGGTTTCTGTACGGTCTTATGACACTCTGCCAAAAAAAAGGGGGGGGCGTGTATGATGCCGTCAAACAGGGGAACGGGACCTCAACAAAACCCAACTGCATAGAAATCAGGTGCCATCTTTAAAACATTCCCCTCCCCTTCAGCGAGGGCGATGGCCTGGTGGTATTATCACTAGACTATTAATCCAGAAACTCAGCTAATGTTCTGGGTTTCGAATCCTGCTCTGGCAGATGGTGGAATTAGAATTCAATAAAAATATCTGGAATTAAGAATCTACTGATGACCATGAAATTGTCGGAAAAACCCATCTGGTTCACTAATGTCCTTTAGGGAGGGAAATCTGCCGTTCTTACCCGGTCTGGCCTACATGTGACTCCAGAACCACAGCAATGTGGCTGACTCTCAACTGCCCTCCAAGAGCAGCTAGGGGTGGGCAATAAATGGTGGCCAGACAGCGAGGCACATGTCCCACGAATGAATAAAAAAATAATCAGAACCTCAAAAAACCTGAATAAACCCCCTGCCCACCATGGAGGTCTCAGGGGCCCTCTCCCCACCCCCGATCGAAGTCGGCACTTCTCTACCACCCCACGACCATCGGCCCTGCCACCCCCACCCCCAATCACCGGCCCCTCCTCCTCCCCCTGCCAACACCTCCTGCTCCACCTGGCCACGGCATTCCCCCATTCTCCATCCCCCCCCCCCCCTCCTTGCCCTTTCATGAGGGTCCCACTGGGGCATTCCCCATTGGCAGCTAGTGTCTGGCTTCGTTATTCATTCTTTATTCATTCGTGGGACATGGGCGTTATTGGCTGGCCAGCATTTATTGTCCATCCCTAGTTGCTCTTGGAGGGCAGTTCAGAGTCAACCACATTACTGTGGCTCTGGAGTCCCATGTAGGCCAGACCGGGTAAGGACGGCAGATTTCCTTCCCTAAAAGACATTAGTGAACCAGATGGGTTTTTCCGACAATTGGCAATGGTTTCATGGTCATCGGTAGATTCTTAATTCCAGATATTTTTTATTGAATTCAAATTCCGCATCTGTTGTGGAGGGATTCGAACCCGGGTCCCCCAGAACATTAGCTGAGTTTCTGGATTAATAGTCCAGCAATAATACCACTAGGCCATCCCCTCCCCCTATTGAACACCGAATATGATGATGACCCAGAGAAGCTGCAGCCCATGGGGCCCAATGTCAATGAGATCCATCCCATCAAAATGAAGAGGGCTCACTGGGCATCATGCCAGACTGCTCGGCCAAGTCGCAGAGAGAAGGGATTGAAATCCACCTCATGGCCTGTAAAACAGTAACTGAGATGATGCTGCTCTAATCTCTAGAGGGTGCTGTGCGCCAGAGCTTTTCATTTGCGTGACTCAGCTTCTGGTGTTCACTGTATTTACAAAGTGGTGTGTATCCTGACAGGAAATTAACACGATGTCAATCATTAACACCCAAAACGTCCTCTTCAAAGAACTCCTTCGGTTCACAGCTGACGAAGCAATGCCATTGACACAGGGCCTGACAAAAACCCACGCATCTGTCCCGAACTCCCATAGCCCCAATTGGAACACACTCCAACCGAGCAAACCGATGACAGCCCCGCCGTGACACACCTCCTGATTTAGTGGATACAGGCACATGGGGAGATGGCAGTGAGGAGGGAGCGGGCATTAAGTGGGGAATGCAGGCACAGGGTGGGAGCGGGCAGTGAGAGGGGAGCGGGCATTGAGGGGAGGAACTTGCAGGCACGTGAGGAGGGGGCAGTGAGGAGGGAGCGGGCACTGGATGGGGAATTGCAGGCACAGAGTAGGAGTAGGCAGTGAGGGGGGAGCGAGTATTGAGGGGAGGAACTTGCAGGCACATGGGGGAGCAGGCAGTGGCGAGGGGGGGGGAATGGGTATTGACAGGAGAATTGCTGGCACAGGGTGGGAGTGGGCAGTGAGGGGGAGCGGGTATTGATGGGGAATTGCAGGCACAGGGGTTAAGGGGGAGTGAGCAGTGAGGGGAAACTGTAGGCTTGGGGAGGTTAGTGGACAGTGGGGGGAGGTGGGGGGGAAGCGCTGGTGATACTGCTGCTGTGGTTATTTATTGGCTGATTGAACAGAGCTGGATGTATCTGTGGCCAGAGACAGAGTTACTCATGGCTGCGTTTCCATTCACACAGGAGAGCATCCTGAGCCTGAGGACTGTCTGCCTGTGCAGAGATTTGATCTGTCTTTTCAAAGTTTTAACCTTCTCCACTGGGTTCCAATCCCACTCCAGATCTTGTACTCAAACACAAATAGCGGGCTGTGTCTTGAGGGCAGTGAATGGCATCAGCTACTAGGTACCCTGCACAGCTTGTGTCTGGCCATCAAAAGAATATTCACAGTAGAAGACCATTTTATACAAAGCGCATTACTACCCAGATTTATTTACAAATAAACTGATTCACAGAAGCAAAATTATATGCAAGACATTTGGGCGGCAGGGTGGCACAGCAGTTGGCACTGCTGCCTCACAGCGCCAGGGACCCGGGTTCAATTCCGTCCTTGGGTCACTGTCTGTGTAGAGTTTGCACATTCTCCCCATGTCTGCCTGGGTTTCTTCCCACGGTTCAAAGATGCGCAGGTTAGGTGGATTGGCCATGCTAAATTGTCCCTTAGTATCCCAAGATGTGTAGGTTAGATGGATTAGCCATAGTGAATGTATGGCGTTACCGGGATAGGGAGGGGGAGACGACCTGGCTAAGATACCCTGTCAGAGAGTCGGTGCAGACCTGAATGGACGAATGGTCTCTTCTGCACTGTAGGGATTCTATGGTTATAAAGTACAATGATCAATATATACTGAACACTGTGGACTGTATATCAGGGTCTGTAGTTCCTCTGCTCTTTTGTGAGGGCATGCAGTCTCTGGTGATACAAAGGAGTAACACATTTCATCTATATCTGTATGTTACAGTTCAGTTATATCTAATAAACCAGTCATTGTTTAGACATACCAATGTCTCAGACGTCATTCCTCAGCCAGTCCAAACACTCAACAATATCCACCAGTAGACTGGGAATGGATGGGAAAGGAAAGGAAAGGAAAGGGCAGCACGCTGGCACAGTGGTTAGCACTGCCAGGGACCCGGGTTCAATTCCCAGCTTGGGTCGCTGTCTGTGTGGAGTTTGCACGTTCTCCCCGTGTCTGCATGCATTTCCTCCGGGTGCTCCGGTTTCCTCCCGCAGTCCAAAGATGTGCTGGTTAGGTTGATTGGCCGTACTAAATTCACCCTAGTGTCAGGTGGTTTAGCAGGGTAAATCTGAGGGGTTACAGGAGTAGGGCCTGGGTGGGATTGTGGTCGGTGCAGACTTGATGGACCGAATGGCCTCCTTCTGCACTGTAGGGATTTTATGATTAGAGGGATATGGGCCAAACATGGGGAATTGGGACTAGCTGGGAGGACACCTTGGTCGGTATGGACTGGTTGGGCCGAAGGGCCTATTTCCGTGCTGTATTGCTCTGACAGCCTTTACAGGACTGAGCTGACTGAAAAAGATACCTGGTCAATTTGCTGGATGGTTCACAGGCCCCCCTACAGGAAGCCTGTGACCCTGGTCCTCCACCAAAGGGAAAGAGGGACAATCACCTGGCAGACTGGTCAAACTGCCGGGGACTCACGGATGTTGAGTGACTTTATTTCGGGAGCGGGTAGAAAAGGCAGTAGATTGTGTTAATATTTAGTGAGTACGGTGGAAGGCTTGGGGATGGAGGCGTGCTACATTTATATATGTGCAGCCTTTAAACGATCTGACAATCAGTAATTGAAAAGCACTTGAAGATTTTGGTGTTAGAAGTGTTTGAAGTTCAAGGAAATAGGGCGGCATGATGGCACAGTGGTTAGCACTGCTGCCTCACAGCGCCAGGGACCCGGGTTCGATTCCCGGCTTGGGTCACTGTCTGTATGCAGTCTGCATGTTCTCCCCGTGTCTGCCTGGGTTTCCTCCGGGTGCTCCGGTTTCCTCCCACATTCTGAAAGACATGCTGGTTAGGTGCATTGACCCGAACAGGTGCCGGAGTGTGGCAACGAGGGGAATTTCACAGTAACTTCATTGCAGTGTTAATGTAAGTCTACTAAAACTCTTTCCTATGGACATTGAACATTGAAGATCAAACTAACTACGATGCCTTTCCTAAATCAAATTTGTTAATGACTTTGTTTCCTAGTTTGATCATTAACTGTGTGCTCTCAGCAGTTAATAAGGACTAGAACTTTCTACCTTGTGATCCCTGTTGTCATACTGGCTGCAAACTATATTGTTTTAAAGTTTGTGTCACAAGGAGGCTCAGATTAACACTGCAATGAAGTTACTGTGAAAATCCCCTAGTCACCACACTCCGGTGCCTGTTCGGGTACACCGAGGGAGAATTTAGCACGGCCAATGCACCTAACCAGCACGTCTTTCGGACTGTGGGAGGAAACCAAAGCACCCGGAGGAGACTCACACAGACACGGGGAGAACGTGCAAACTCCACACAGACAGTGACCCAAGCCAGGAATCGAACCCGGGTCTCTGGTGCTGTGAGGCAGCAGTGCTAACCATTGTGCCACCCATTGCTGCCTGGGTTCCTGATCACTCAGTTAATATTTGTAATGTCCCTTCTATTCTAGTCTTTAAATATGACTAATTTATGAATTTTAGCTCTGGAATATAGATTAGCCGATCAGTCCTGATCTAATTGAATGGAGCAGAGAGATAGAGAGGCTGAATGGCATTTTCCTATTTCAGTTTGCAATACAAGTGCTTGGGTCCAGTTTCAAGATGCGGTCCAGAGGATTAAAGCTCTATGGGCACAACTTCCAAATGTGGGATGTGTGAAATCAGGCAGTTTTGGGTCTTGTTGCTATTCTAGCTGCAGTGCTGGAGGTGCTGCCCTTTGGATCAAACATTAAACTGAAACCCCACCTACTCTTTAAAGTGAATGTAAAAAATCCCATGGAATTAATTAGAAAAAAGAGTGGAAGGGTTCTCCCCGGTGGCCAAATTTATCCCTCAACCAACATCTCTATAAAGCAGATTGCCTGGTCATTAGCACCCTGATATCTGTGGAAGCTTGCTGTGCACATACTGGCTGCTGTGTTTCGTACTTGAGTACAAGAGCAAGGATGTCTTACTGCGGCTGTGCGAAGCCTCAGTGAGAGCACAACTGGAGTATTGAATCACAGAATCACAGAATGCTACACTGCAGAAGAGGCCTTTCGGCCCATCGCGTCTACACCGAAGCATGAAAGGCCCTGACCTGCCCACCTAATCCCACTTGCCAGCACTTGGCCCATAGCCTTGAATGTTATGATGTGCCAAGTGCTCATCCAGGTACTTTTTAAAGGATGTGAGGCATCCCGCCTCCACCACCCTCCCAGGCAGCGCATTCCAGACCCTCACCACCCTCTGGGTAAAAACATTTTTCCTCAAATCCCCCCCTAAACCTCCCACCTCTCACTTTTAACTTGTGTCCACTCGTAACTGACCCTTCAACTAAGGGGAACAGCTGCTCCCTATCCCACCCTGTCCATGTCCCTCATAATCTTGAACACCTCGATCAGGTCACCCCTCAGTCTTCTCTGCTCCAGAGAAAACAACCCAAGCCTACCCAAACCTCTTGGTCTCCTTATCTAAGAAAGGATATCCATGCCAGAGAGGGAGTTCAGCAACGGTTCACCTGACTGGTCCCTGGGATGGCAGGATTGTTATATGAGGAAAGATTTCGTCCACTGGGCTTGTATTCACTGAAATTTAGAAGAATGGCAGGGGATCGAATTGAAACAAAAAGTTCTGACAGAGCTGGACAGACTGGATGCAGGAATGCTGTTTCCTCTGGCTGGGGAGTCTGGAACAAGGGGTCACAGTCTCAGGATAGGGAGTAGGACACTTAGGACTGAGATGAAGAGTCTCAGAGAGTGGTGAACCTGTGGAATTATTTACCACAGAAGGCCATGGAGGCCAAATCACTAAGTGTATTTAAGAAGGAAATAGGTAGATTTCTAGACTCCAAAGGTTTCGAGAGGTATGGGGAGAGCGATATAGTGTGGATAAAATCAAATTACTGCAGATGTTGGAATCTGAAACCAAAATAGAAAATGTTGGAAAATCTCAGCAAGTCTGGCAGCTTCTGTAAGGAGAGAAAAGAGCTGATGTTTCAAGTCTAGATGACAGCTTTGACAAAGGGTCATCTGGACTCGAAACGTCAGCTCTTTTTTCTCCTTACAGATGCTGCCAGACCTGCTGAGATTTTCCAGCATTTTCTATTTTGGCACCATGGTGTGGCGTTGAGATTGAGGATCAGCCTTGATCATGTTGAATGGCGGAGAAAGCTCAATGGGCCGAATGGCCCACTCCTGCTCCCATCTTCTACGTTTCTACGTTGCTTAACTTAACGTCTATTCTTCGAGCATGCTTCATTGGGCTGTAGAGCACTTTGAGACATTGAAAGACGCTAGATAAATAAAACCTTTGGCATTTCTAGTTTTTAAAGACCAGATATTTCTCTTAGCGATGTACAATTGAAGGAGTTGGTTTGTGTCATTAATAATTCACCCTTGTTAATTCAGTCTGAATAGTTGTGTGCCTCCCTTGTCAGAGCTTATTAATCACAGTAAGTCAGGTTGGAACTCAGTTGATTTGCACTGACAACTTAGTGTGAGAAACAGGGTGTGTGCCAAATTCATATCTTCTCAGCTGTGACATTAAAAGCGACAAGCTTTGTTGAAAGACAATAAAAGTGTTCCGAAGTTAATGTGATGAAGCTGTTTATCCCACCCCCAGCCCCTGTCACTTTTCTTTCAGGTCTGAAGAACAGGAATAATAGGATGGGCTTGACAAATTAACTGATGTGCAATACGCTTGCTGAATTTTTCTAGAAGGGACATGTCAAAGTACATTTTTTGGATGAGATGTTATACAGGAGCATCCTCTGCAGAGGGAAGTTAAATACATCGTAGCATTATTCGAAATAGAGTAGAGGGAAAAACTCTTTTACCCAGAGGGTGACAATCTGGAATGCGCTGCCTGGGAGGGTGGTGGAGGCGGGATGCCGCACATCCTTATAAAAGTATCTGGATGAGTACTTGGCACGCCATAACATTCAGGCGTATGGGCCAAGTGCTGGCACATGGGATTAGATGGGAGTTCAGGTGTTTCTAATGTGTTGGTGCAGACTCGATGGGCTGAAGGGCCTCTTCTGTACTGTATGATTCTATGATTCTCTGCAGTGTCCGACCAATACTACCCCTTAATCAACATGGCTAAAACAGGTTATCTGGTTATTATCGCATTACTAGTTGTGGGAGCTTGCTGCTATACCAATCTTTAGTGTTTCTCATTGAGGGCTGGCTGGACGGAACCAAAGTTTAATGTCTCACTCCAAAGTTTGTGTGGGTGAGATTCAATTTGGGTGGGTTGGAGAGGAACTCTTAGTGAGAGGGGGAGGATAGATCTATCTAGGTGCAGCATGGTAGCACAGTGATTGGCACTGCTGCCTCACAGCGCCAGGGGCCCAGGTTTAATACCGACATTGAGTGACTGTGTGGAGTCTGCACGTTCTCCCCGTGTCTGTGTGGGTTTCCTCCAAGTGCTCTGGCCTTCTCCCACAGTCCAAAGATGTGCAGCTTAGGGGAATTGGCCATGCTAAATTGCCCCTTTATGTCAGGGGGATTAGCTAGGATAAATATGTGGGGTTACGGGGATAGGGCCTGGGTGGGATTGTTGTTGGTGCAGACTTGGTGGGCCGAATGGCCTCCTTCTGCACTGTAGGGATTCTATGATTCTGTGAAAGGTGTTGCATCTACAGCCCAATATATCTCCCACCTGACATCCAGTGGCGTCAATAGCACTGAGCGCAGAATCTTACAGCCCATGAAGCCTTTCTGCCACTGGGACCAAAAGCAGGTCCGACCCCATCGGCATTGGTTGGCCACATGGTGTCATGACCTTATGGGAGGAAGCCAAGTTAAAGGCCACCCCCCTGTTCGCTGTCCGATTAAGGACAGGAGTGTGCTTCCAAGACGGGAGGCCTAATCAGTCAGGTCAAAGCTCCATATGGGAGAAGTGGGCACAGCAGAAGCAGGTAGGGGACCACGAGGGTACCTCGAAATGGAGGGGGGATCTTGTTGGACCATCTGTGTGGAGGGAAGCCCCTGCACAGAATTGCACCCGGCTGTGACTGTGGCCCCTGATCCCTGCGATTGTGTAAGGGTCAGATTGAGACACGGGGTGGAATTTTCCAGACCCGCCCACCATGGGAATTATAGTGGGCGGGGGTGGACCTTGTGAGGTCCATTGACCTCAGGCAGGATTTTTCCAGTCTTGGGGCGAGCGTGGCTGGAAAATCCTGCCCACAATGTCAATGACAAACACTCGCCCTCCCCACAATGCTCCCATCCCGACCTGACACTGGGAGGCCATTTTCAGCAACTTTCCATATTCCTGCAAGGGGCCCTTCTGACCTTGGGAAGATCCCAGTTCCATCAGGAACCTGTCCACCATTAGCACCGACGAGTGACTCCAAATTGACTACTTGGCACTGCTGGGTGTGTAACTGTGTTCACCCCCACACCCTATCCTAATGCACTAGACCCAGTAACCCAGAGGTCTGGACTGATGTTCTGGGGAAGGAGGTTCAAATCCCACTACAGCAGCTGATGGAATTTAAATACAAGTAATAAATCTGGGATATAAATCTCGTCTCAGTGACGGTGACCATCAAACTATCATCGATTGTCGGAAAAATCCATCTGGTTCACTCATGCCCTTTAGGGAAGGAAATCTGCCATCCTTATCTGGTCTGGCCTACATGTGACTCCAGACTCACAGCAATGTGGTTAACTCTCAACTGCCTTCAAGGGCGGCACGGTGACACAGTAGTTAGCACTGCTACCTCACAGCGCTAGGGTTCGATTCCCAGCTCGGGTCACTGTCTGTGCGAAGTCTGCACATTCTCCCCGTGTCTGCGTGGGTTTCCTCCGGGTGCTCCGGTTTCCTCCCACAGTCCGAAAGATGCACGTGTTTGGTGGATTGGCCAAGCTAAGTTGCCCCTTAGTGTCAGAGGGACTAGCTAGGGTAATGGGGTTATGGGGATAGGGCCTGGGTGGAATTGTGGTCGGTGCAGACTCGATAGGCCGAATGGCCTCCTTCTGTACTGTAGGATTCTATAATTCTAAGGCACTTAGGGATGGGCAAAAAATGCTGGGCTGCCAGTAACACCCACATCCCAGGAGCGAATAATAGAAAATCGCTTGGACACAGGAATATCGAGGAGTCAGATATTCCTCTCAGTCCTGCCTTCAAATCCATCACCATATGGCCTCTTTAACAGTGCAGCACTCCCTGAGTACTGACCCTGTGACAGTGCAGCACTCCCTCAGTACTGACCCTCTGACAGTGCGGCACTCCCTCAGTACTGACCCTCTGACAGTGCGGCACTCCCTCAGTACTGACCCTCTGACAGTGCGGCACTCTCTCAGTACTGACACTCTGATAGTTCAGCATTCCCTCAGTACTGACACTCTGACAGTGTGGCACTCCCTCAGCACCGACCCTCTGATAGTGCAGCACTCCCTCAGTACTGACTCTCTGACAGTGCAGCGCTCCCTCAGCACTGACCCTCTGACAATGCAGCATTCCCTCAGTACTGACCCTCTGACAGTGCAACACTCCTTCAGTACTGACCCTCTGACAGTGCAGCACTCCCTCAGTACTGACCCTCTGACAGTGCGGCACTCCCTCAGTACTGACCCTCTGACAGTGCGGCACTCCCTCAGTACTGACCCTCTGACAGTGCAGCACTCCCTCAGTACTACATGGTCAGCCTAGATTATGTACATCTGGGCCTTGAACCTTAACACCTTCTGATTCAGAATTGTTATTTCAATATAAATTAAGTTATGAATAATAAACAGTTCCGAAATGGTCAGCATTTACAAATAATTCACCCAGAATTTTACAGCACAGAAAAGGGCCATTCGGCCCAATTGATTGATGCAAGTATTTAGTTCCATATGATCTTCTGCCCACCTAATTTCATCTCCCGTCATTAACATGTTCACTTCTCTTTCATAGACCCTATCTAGCAACCTGCTGAATGTATCTCTGTTACTCGGTTCAACTGCTTCATGTGGTAGCAAGTTCCACATTCAGTGCAAGGATTTTTTTTCCCTTGAATTCCCTATTGGATTTGTTGGTGACCAAATCCTTAAAAGGTATGGATAAAGGGATGTGGAGCGGATGCTTCCTCTCCTGGGGCATTCTAGGACGAGAGGTCATAGTCTTAGGAAAAGGGGTAGCAAATTTAAAACAGAGTTGAGGAGAAACTACTTCTCCCAAAGGGTTGTGAATCTGTGGAATTCGCTGCCCCAAAGTGCGGTGGATGCTGGGACAGTGAGTAAATTTAAGGAGGAGTTAAACAGATTTTTAATCGGTAATGGGTTGAAGGGTTATGGGGAGATGGCAGGAAAATGGGAATGAGGAACATATCAGCCATGATCGAATGGCGGAGCAGACCGATGGGCCGAATGGCCAAACTCTGCTCCTATATCTTATGAACTTATAATGTGGTTGACTTTCAACTGCCCTCCAAGAGCAACTAGGGATGGGCAATAAATGCTGGCCAGCCAGCGACGCCCATGTCCCATGATGAAGCTACGACTCTCACCAGCTTTTACAGATGCACCATAGAAAGCATTCTTTCTGGTTGTATCACAGCTTGGTATGGCTCCTGCTCTGCCCAAGACCGCAAGAAACTACAAAGGGTCGTGAATGTAGCCCAATCCATCACGCAAACCAGCCTCCCATCCATTGACTCTGCCTACACTTCCGGCTGCCTCGCAAAGCAGCCACATAATTAAGGACCCCACACACCCCGGTCATTCTCTCTTCCACTTTCTTCCGTCGGGAAAAAGGTACAAAAGTCTGAGGTCGCGTACCAACCAACTCAAGAACAGCTTCTTCCCTGCTGCTGCCAGACTTTTGAATGGACTTACCTTGCACTAAGTTGATCTTTCTCTACATGCTAGCTATGACTGTAACACTACATTCTGCACTCTCTCCTTTCCTTCTCTATGAACGGTATGCTTTGTCTGTATAGCGCGCAAGAAACAATACTTTTCACTGTATGTTAATACATGTGACAATAATAAATCAAATCAAATCAGAATTTAAAAATCCCATTTTCCTGCACTTATCCCATATCCTTGAAAATCAGGATATTTCAAGTGCTCATCCAAATATTTTTTCAAGGTTTTCAGGCTTGTGGCCTCCAATAGCTTCCCAGGCAGCGCCTTCCAGATTGCCACCACCGATGTGGGAATGTGTAACAGGTTAACCGCGCACAGGAAGGTTGTTCAAATTGAAGAGAGAGCGCAGGAGCAGCTTAATGCAGAGCTGTCAGGAGCTGCCCCTTGCCATCGCACCATTCTCTTCCTGACAGTCCGTCATCAGTCAGAGCAATGTAAATCAATCCATCTTTAGTCAGGCTGATTACCTTGCTCATATGGCAACCGATCACAACACAGTGCACATCACTGTGTCTGTCCTTGCTGAAGCGGAAACAAGGTTAATGGGGGATAAAGTTGTCCGGGCTTTTTTTTTCTGAAAACAGTTTGGTTGCTTCACTCTCTTGCTGCTGAACAACTCCCTGTCTGTCGCTGCCTCTCCCAGGTACACAGAGAGAGAGAGAGGGAGGGAACACACCCGGAGCTGTCTTCTGGTTTGATTTTGTTGCCAACTTCAGTTTCTTGGACCTATTTATTTCCCCCTCGACTCGGAGAGTTATTTTTCTTGCCCTCTTGCAGGCTGCTTTTTTATTTTCGGGGCAATGGGTTGTTCCAGCAGCACTCAAACCCAACTTCAGGAGAGTGACAGACCCAGCTCCAAACTGGAGGATAGGAATGGAGGCAGCAAGTGTGGTGAGTTTTCTCTCTGTCTTACCTGGGTTTAGGATGTCCATGAACCAAATACCCTGGATTTTTATATTAACGCACCTTATTCCTGCCCTGGTTCCACAATGTAATGCTTGTACTGATTTCTTTTTTAAATATACACCATTTGTTTGGTATTGGGCTGTGGTTAGTCAAGTTATTATTTATTGTGTAGCAAAGAATTTTTAAAAATTCTCTTCTAGAGCTTTATTTTTGCTAAGTTAGATGAAGCTGGGGGCGACACGGTGGCACAGTGGTTAGCACTGCTGCCTCACAGCGCCAGGGACCCGGGTTCGATTCATGGCTTGCGTCACTGTCTGTGTGGAGTCTGCACATTCTCCTCGTGTCTGCGTGGGTTTCCTCCGGGTGCTCCGGTTTCCTCCCACAGTCTGAAGATGTGCGGGTTAGGTGAATTGGCCATGCTAAAATTGCCCCTTAGTGCCAGGGGGACTAGCTAGGGTAAATGTATGGGATTATGGCGATAGGGCCAGGGTGGATTGTTGTTGGTACTACACGATGGGCCGAATGGCCTCCTTTTACACTGTAGGATTCTATGGATTCTAAGCTGGTCACCTACTTGGAGTCAGAGGAGAAAATGATACCAGCTATACCGGGATGATCAATATAATAAAAGCAAGATGCTGGAAATCGGAAACAAAAACAGAAAATGCTGGAAAAACGCAGCAGGTCTGGAAGCATCTGCGGAGAGAGAATAGATGTGGAGATGCCGGCGTTGGACTGGGGTAAACACAGTAAGAAGTCTCACAACACCAGGTTAAAGTCCAACAGGTTTATTTGGTAGCACACGCCACTAATGTTCGGAGCGCTGCCCCTTCATCAGGGAGTGGGAGTTCTGTTCACAAACAGGGCATATAAAGACACAAACTCAATTTTCTTTAACCTGTGCTTAACCCTCTCTCCACTCACATTGTCTGTACCTTTAAGACTTGATTGCCTGTAAAGACTCGCATTCCAACCATTATTTTGTAAATTGAGTTTGTGCCTTTATATGCCCTGTTTGTGAACACAACTCCCACTCACCTGATGGAGGAGCAGCGCTCCGAAAGCTGGTGGCTTGTGCTACCAAATAAACCTGTTGGACTTTAACCTGGTGTTGTGGGACTTCTTACAGAGAGAATAGAGCCAACGTTTCAGTCTGTGTGTCTCGAAAGAAGAGTCATACAGACTTGTTAACTCTATTCCTCTCTCCACAGATGCTGCCAGACCTGCTGAGTTTTTCAAGCATTTTCTCTTTCTCTTTCATCTGTTTTTGGTCACCCTAACCCTGATAGCTTCTTACGTGTCAAATTTTGTTTGATAATTGCCTCGCTATGTTAAAGGCGCTTCACGAATGCATGTTGTTGGCTCAGTAGGGCCTGGGTGGGAGTGGGGGTAGGGCCTGGGTGGGATTGTGGTCGGTGCAGACTCGATGGGCCGAATGGCCTCCTTCTGCACTGTAGGGTTTCTATGACTCTATGATCTATGAGTAAATGAGGTTGCCATGGTAATGTCAATGGACTAATAATCTAGGGGCCCAGGCTAATGGCAACAAGCAAGGGGGGGTGAAAGGTTATCAGGTGTAGACAGGAATGTGGAGCTGAGGTCAACATCATGTCAGCCATGATCCTTTTAAATGGTTAAGCAGGATTGAGAGGCCGAGTGACCGACTCCTGCTCCTAGTTCAAATGTTTGCATGCCCTGGGAACATGGGTTCAAAGCCCAACACGTCAACCGGTGACACTTCAATTCAGTTAATAAAGTCTGGCATATAAGGTGATGGTGACCACAACAACTATCACGATTGTCATAAAAACCCATCCCGTTCACTAATGCCCCTTCAGGGAAGGAAATCTGTCGTCCTTACCTGGTCTGGCCTACATGTGACTCCAGACCCATAGCAATGTGGTTGACTCTTAACAGCCCCCTGAAATCACCCAGCAAGCCGCTCTGTTCAAGGGTAATTATGGATGGGCAACAAACGCTGGCCTTTCCCAGTGATGCCCAGATCCCATGAAAGAATAAAGAAAAACAGTAGCTCAGCGTGGAGGGAAATAAAAGTGAGAATATTAAACAGAGTAAAATATCATGGAAACAGAAGGAACTTGTCAGAAACGTCTCCATTCTTACCTAGCGACAGATGAAACAAAATATGAATTATAGTCAACAGATCCTGTTCTTCTTTTACAGCCATGGTTATGGTGAAATATGTGGTGTAATGTTTAGAGTAGTACGGGCCTTTATGGCCATCCGGTCCAGAGATAGTCAATGCAGAGCTGGGCTGAGAGGTGGCAAATGGAGTTTAATGCGGAAAAGTATGAGGTGATTCACTTTGGAAGCAGTAACAGGAATACTGAGTATTGGGCTAATGGTAAGATACTTGGTAGTGTGGATGAACAGAGGGATCTGGGTGTCCATGTGCATAGATCCCTGAAAGTTGGCACCCAGGTTGATAGGGTTATTAAGAAGGCGTACGGTGTGTCAGCTTTTATTGGTAGAGGGATTGAGTTTCGGAGCCAGGAGGTCATGCTGCAACTGTACAAAACTCTGGTGTGGCCGCATTTGGAGTATTGCGTACAGTTCTTGTCGCCGTATTATAGGAAAGATGCGGAAGTGTTGGAAAGGGTGCAGAGGAGATTTACCAGGATGTTGCCTGGTATGGTGGGAAAATCGTATGAGGAAAGGCTGAGGGGCTTGAGGTTGTTTTCGTTAGAGAGAAGAAGGTTAAGAGGGGACTTAATAGAGGTATACAAGATGATCAGAGGATTAGATAGGGTGGATAGTGAGAGCCTTTTTCCTCGGATGGTGTTGGCTAGCACGAAGGGACATAGCTTTAAATTGAGGGGTGAGAGATATAGGACAGATGTTAGAGGTAGGTTCTTTACTCAGAGAGTAGTAAGGGCGTGGAATGCCCTGCCTGCAGCAGTGGTGGACTCGTCAACGTTGAGAGCGTTCAAGTGGTTATTGGATAAACATATGGATGATATTGGAATAGTGTAGATTAGAGGGGCTTTAGATTGGTTTCACTGGTCGGTGCAACATTGAGGGCCGAAGGGCCTGTACTGCGCTGTAATGTTCTATGTTCTATATGACAATCATTTTTTTTGTAATAAATGTTTTTTACGAGAATTACATGAAATTAACAGCACAGAAATAGTCCATTCAGTACAACTGGTCTATCCCGGTGTCTACACCAACCTCCTTCCAGCTTAATTCATCTAACTCCATTAACACAACAAATCCAGAAAAGAGTCATACAGACTCAAAACTAATTCGGTTTCTCGCTCCACAGATGCGGCCAAAACTGCTGAGATTTTCCAGCGTTTTCTGTTTTATTTCCCATGAGCATATCCTTCTATTTCTCTCTCCCCTATGCACTTATCTAGCCTTCTCCTCAGTGCATCTATGCCATTCGCCTCAACTAAGCCCTGTGTTCGTGAGTTCTGATGTGGAGATGCCGGCGTTGGACTGGGGTAAACACAGTAAGAGTTTTAACAACACCAGGTTAAAGTCCAACAGGTTTATTTGGTAGCACAAGCCATTAGCTTTCAGAGCGCTGCTCCTTTGTTAGATGGAGTGGATATCTGCTCCATCTGACAAAGGAGCAGCGCTCTGAAAGCTAATGGCATTTGCTACCAAATAAACCTGTTGGACTTTAACCTGGTGTTGTTAAAACTCTTACTGTGTTTCATGAGTTCCACAAGGGTGGTACAGTGGCACAGTGGTTAGCATTGCTGCCTCACAGCGCCAGGGACCTGGGTTCGATTCCTGGCTTGGGTGACTGTCTGTGCGGAATCTGCACGTTCTCTTCGTGTCTGCGTGGGATTTTTCCGGGTGCTCCGGTTTCCTCCTACAGTCCAAAAGACATGCTGGTTAGGTGAATTGACCATGCTAAATTCTTCCTCAGTGTACCCGAACAGGTGCTGGAGTGTGGCGACTAGAGGATTTTCACAGTAACTTCATTGCAGTGTTAGTGTAAGCCTACTTGTGACTCTAATGCATAAACTTTTAAACCCAGTCTCCAAATAAAGTGTTGGACTCCACCACAGGAGTGAATATTATTGACAGGGTTTCTGTGGCTCTGATATAAAGTAGGAAACACAACAGCCAATTTGCTCACAATAAGATTACACTTTCATTTGATTTGATTTATTATTGTCACATTGTATTGGGATACAGTGAAAAGTATTGTTTCTTGTGCACTATACAGACAAAGCATACCGTTCATAGAGAAGAAACGAGAGAGTGCAGAATGTAGTGTTACAGTCATAGCTAGGGTGTAGAGAAAGATCAACTTAATGCAAGGTGAGTCCATTCAAAAATCTGATGGCAGCAGGGAAGAAGCTGTTCTTGAGTCGGTTGGTACGTGTCCTCAGACTTTTGTATCTTTTCCCGACAGAAGAAGGTGGAAGAGAGAATGTCCGGGGTGCGTGGGGTCCTTAATTATGCTGGCTGCTTTTCCGAGGCAGCGGGAAGTGTAGACAGAGTGAATGGATGGGAGGCTGGTTTGTGTGATGGTCTGCGCTTCATTCATGACCCTTTGTAGTTTCTTGCGGTCTTGGGCAGAGCAGGGGCCATACCAAGCTGTGATACAACCAGAAAGAATGCTTTCTATGGTGCATCTGTAAAAGTTGATGAGAGTCATAGCTGACATGCCAAATTTCCTTAGCCTCCTGAGAAAGTAGAGGCATTGGTGGACTTTCTTTACTGTAGCACAATCAGCAACGTGATATGATCAGACAATCTGCTTTTAGTGATATTGTTTAACAGATAAATATTGGTCATTGGTAGAGGGCATTGGGGACACTAGCAGCCCTTCCTTGAAATAATGCCATAGGATCCATTATGTTCATCAAAGAGGGGAAACAACCTCAGTTTGACCTGAACCTCCAATAGTTCAGGATTTCTTCAGTCTCACACTGGAGTATCAGCCTGGATTATGTGGTCAAATGTCTGGATTGGGACTGTAACCCAGTGTGGGAGTAGTTTAACAGCTACTCGGAATACAGCAGCAAATGGAAAGCCAGAGCTTCATCAGTCTATCCTCCATCATCAGCAGAATAATGGACACTTACCAATAAGCTACACACCAATGCTCAGTTTGGGCTCTACGCAGCCCATTCTCTTCTAGACCTTATTACAGCCTTGGCCCAAACTTGGACAAAATAAGAGTTGCGAGTGACTGCCCTTGACATCAAGGCAGCAATTGACTGAGTGTTACATCAAGGAGCCCGAGCAAAACTGAAGTCAATGGGAATCAGGAGGGAAACTCTACTGGTTGGAATCAGTAGGTGGCAGTAGTTGTTGGAGGCCAATCATCTCAGCAGCGATGACATTGCTGCAAAGGATTCTCCGGGTAGCACCCTCAGTCCACCCATCTACAGATGCTTCATCAATGACCTTCCTCTCATCATAAGGCCAGGATTGGAGATGTTCACTAATGATTGGATAATTTTCAATTCCTTTCTCGACTCAGATACTGAAGTAGTCCGTGCCCATATACAGAAAGACCTGGACAATAATTGGGCTTGAATGGGAAATAACAGTCACGCCACACAAGTGTCGGGCAATGACATCTCTAACAAGGAAGAGTTTAACCAATCCCCTTTGATAGTCAAAGGGATTAGCACCCCCCCCTATCTTCAACTCCCTGGTGGATTACCACTGACTAGAAACTGAACCGGACTAACCAGATAGGCATTGGAATGGCACGGTAGCACTGTGGTTAGCACTGCTGCCTCTCAGCGTCAGGGATCCGGGTTCAATTCTTGGCTTGGGTTACTGTCTGTGTGGAGTCTGCACGTTCTCCCCGTGTCTGCGTGGGTTTCCTCTGGGTGCTCCGGTTTCCTCCCACATTCTGAAAGACGTGCTGGTTGAGGTGCATTGACCCGAACAGGCACCGGACTGTGGCGACTGTGGGGAATTTCACAGTAACTTCATTGCAGTGTTGATATAAGCCTCGCTAATAAATAAACTTTAAAAAAAGGATAAATACTGTGGCTACAAGATTTAGTCAGGGGCTAGGAATTCTGACAACATCAGACAATATTTGTCCATTCCAAAGATTCGCAACATTTCTTCTGAAGTGAACACCTGTGAAAGGGTCTGTGTTTTGATCCTTTTCTAAATGACTTTCAAACAAATGTGCGATCGAATCCTGGGAGTGTTCCTTTAAAATATTAACAGCTTTTTTATTGTTCAGTTTCTGGTTAAACAGCCTGTGTGATTAGCAGCAGTAATAACCTCTTTGTTTTGCTTTGTGTCCACAAAGATTACCAATTGAGGACAAATTTCTTCCTTTGCAATTTAAACGTTAAAATAATTTCCTACAGAATCTTCGTGTCCAAATTAATTTTGCGGGTTAAGAGGTTTTGTTCGTTAAAAACTGGAAAACTGCAGACAATGAACCTTGATGTTGCCTGGTATGGAGGGCATTAGCTATGAGGAGAGGTTGGAGAAACTTGGTTTGTTCTCACTGGAACGACGGAGGTTGAGGGGCGACCTGATAGAAGTCTACAAGATTATGAGGGGCATGGACAGAGTGGATAGTCAGAAGCTTTTTCCCAGGGAGGAAGAGTCAATTACTAGGGGGCACAGGTTTAAGGTGCGAGGGGTAAGGTATAAAAGAGATGTACGAGGCAGGTTTTTTTACACAGAGGGTGGTGGGTGCCTGGAACTCGTTGCCGGGGGAGGTAGTGGAAGCAGATACAATAGTGAGTTTAAGGGGCGTCTGGACAAATACATGAATAGGATGGGAATGGAAGGATATGGTCCCCGGAAGGGTAGGGGGCTTTAGTGCACACGGACAGCATGGTCGGTGCAGGCTTGGAGGGTTGAAGGGCCTGTTCCTGTGCTGCAATAAGTTGATAAGATATAGGAGCAGAATTAGGCCACTCGGCCCGTCAAGTCCACTCCACGATTCTATCATGGCTGATATGCTCCTCACCCCCATTTTCCTGCCTTCTCCCCATAACCCTTCAACCCATTACCAATTAAAAATCTGTCTAACTCCTCCTTAAATTCACTCACTGTCCCAGCATCCACCACACTACGGGGCGGCGAATTCCACAGATTCACAACCCTTTGGGAGAAGTAGTTTCTCCTCAACTCCGTTTTCTTCTTTGTTTTCTGTTCTTTTGAAGATTTACGTTTGTTTTCATGTTTAAGATTTCTAAAAGTTGGCATTGCCACTTTGTTTCCGTCCAAGATGTGGTACATTGCACCTGCGCACATTGGCTGGAGTTTTCCCGCCACGCCCGCCCCGGAGTCAGAACTGCAGAACGGAATTCTCCGTTAGCTTCGGGTGGGATTTTATGAGCCTCGCCCGAGCGTGGTCGTACAATACCGGCCTTTGTATCTGCCTTTGTTCTGACCATTTCACACTTGGCCCAATGCATTCCGTTTCCCCAGCTGTCTCGGAAAAGTCACTCGCCTTTTCCAATCTGTTGTGAGCTTCGAACCTGATCAACCGGTCACATTTATGAATCAAAACCACTGGCGCAAGTTAGAAACAGGCCTGGTTGAAAGAGCAAACACGGCAATTTATAGCTCAGAATTTCTCACTTTATCCCATCCTTAAGCTCGGCACGGTGGTTAACGCTGCTGCCTCACAGCGCCAGGGACCCCGGGTTCGATTCCTGACTTGGGTCACTGTCTGTGCGGAGTCTGCACGTTCTCCCCGTGTCTGCATGGGTTTCCTCCGGGTGCTCTGGTTTCCTCCTGCGGTATGAAAGACGTGCTGGTTCGGGTGCATTGGCCGTGCTAAATTCTCCCTCAGTGTACCCGAACAGGCGCCAGAGTGTGGCGATTCGGGGATTTTCGCAGTAACTTCATTGCGGCATTAATGGAAGCCTACTTGTGACAGTAATAAAAAATATTTTTGAACCATCCTTTTCATGGGATGTGGGTGTCACTGGCTAGGCCAGTATTTATTGCTCATCCTGAATTACCCCTTGAGAAGTTGGTGGTGTTAAGATCCCAACTGATGTTACTACTGGACAGTAAGGTCTCAGAATGGAACCCTGGCTCAATGGACCATAACTTTTATCTTTTTGTTTAGAGACATGGATGAACAGTCAGAGGACTGCTGGTTAACTGTGAACAAAAGAATAAAACATTTATTCAGCATGAAAAGATTGACTATAACACAATACTCCTTCACCCCACCTATATCTTCACAGATGTACACAGACTTTTAAGGATAACAGAAGTTACAAAATATACTTTATACTATAATGTCCTCAGTAGGTTTACAGTTCATGTAAACCAACAGACCAACTGTGGTCAGATACCCCACACTGAAACCAAGTGGCAGATGCCATTAAACATTGGTGATGGAAGAGTCATAGAGGTTTACAGCATGGAAATAGGCCCTTTGGCCCAACTTGTCCATGCTGCCCCTTTTTTTAACCACTAAGCTAGTCCCAATTGCCTGTGTTTGGCCTGTATCCCTCTAGACCCATCTTACCCATGTAACTGTCTAAACGCTTTTTAAAAGACAAAATTGTACCCGCCTCGACTACTATCTCTGGCGGCTTGTTCCAAATACTCACCACCCTCTGAGTGAAAACATTGCTCCTCTGGATCCTTTTGTATCTCTCCCCTCTCACCGTAAACCTATGTCCTCTAGTTTTAGACTCACCTCTCTTTGGGAGAAGGTATTAATTATCTAGCTGGTCTATACCTCTCATTATTTTGTACACCTCTATAAGATCACCGCTAAACCTCTGATGCTCCAGGGAAAAAAGTCCCAGTCTCCTCTCCTTATAACTCAAACCATCAAGTCCCGGTAGCATCCTCGTAAATCTTTTCTGCATTCTTTCTAGTTTAATAATATCCTTTCTATAATAGGGTGACCAGAACTGTACACAGTATTCCAAATGAGGCCCAAGTGTGGGAGGAGTGAATATTTGTGGAAGGGGTAGCAATCAAGTGGGCTGCTTTGTCCTGGATGGTGTCGAACTTCTTGAGTGTTGTTGGAGCTGCACCCATCCAGTCCAGTGGGGAGTATTCCATCACACTCCTGATTTGTGCCTTGCAGATGGTGGGTAGGCTCTGGGGAGTCAGGAGGTGAGTTATTCGCCGCAGTATTCCTAGCCTCTGACCTGCTCTTGTCGCCACTGTGAGTCCAGTTGAGTTTCCGGTCAATGGTAACCCCAAGGATGTTGAGATCTGCTGAGAATGGATCGCTTGTCAGGCAGCATCAGGTAAAGAATTGTGAAGAGAAAATGCAGGAAGTAGTCAGCAGGTCAGGCAGCATCTGTGCAGAGAAATAGAGATTTGGGACTGAATTTTACCGCCCCCCCCCCCCCCCCCCCCCCACCCCAGTGAGCAGGGAGAGAGATACGGGGGGGTGAGGGGGGGCTGGTAAAACCAGCCAGACAATGTCATTTGGCTCCCCAACCATGTCCCTCTGCCAGGATATCTTATCAATGGTTGGAAGCGAATCGGGCAGGATGTTCACCCCAAAGGGACGGGCAACCTGTTAGCCCGTTTGCATATGTAACGGTCCTAATAAGGACATTTCACTGTGCTGTGCTTTACTGGAGGGGGTGCAGAGGAGATTCACCAGGATGCTGCCTGGGATGGAACATTTAAGTTATGAAGAGAGGTTGGATAGAAATCATAGAATCATAGAAACCCTACAGTACAGAAAGAGGCCATTCGGCCCATCGAGTCTGCACCGACCACAATCCCACCCAGGCCCTACCCCCATATCCCTACGTATTTTACCCACTAATCCCTCTAATCTACGCATCCCAGGACACTAAGGGGCAATTTTAGCATGGTCAATCAACCTAACCCGCACATCTTCGGACTGTGGGAGGAAACCGGAGCACCCGGAGGAAACCCACGCAGACACGAGGAGAACGTGCAAACTCCACACAGACAGTGACCCGAGCCGGGAATCGAACCCAGGTCCCTGGAGCTGTGAAGCAGCAGTGCGAACCACTGTGCTACCGTGCCGTCCCACGGCTTGGGTTGTTTTCTCTGGAGCAGAGAAGACTGAGAGACGACCTGATCGAGGTGTTCAAGATTATGAGGGACATGAACAGCGTGGATAGGGAACAGCTGTTCCCCTTAGTTGAAGGGTCAGTCACGAGGGGACATGGGTTCAAGGTGTGGGGCAGGAGGTTTGGGAGATGTGAGGAAAATTTTATTTTACCCCAGAGGGTGGTGACAGTCCGGAATGCGTTGCCTGGGAGGGTGGTGGAGGCGGGTTGCCTCACATCCTTTAAAAAGTACCTGGAGGAGTACCTGGCATATCATAACATCCAGGGCTATGGGCCAAGTGCTGGTAAATGGGATTAGGTGGGAGACCAGATGTTTCCTGTATGTTGGTGCAGACTCGATGGGCTGAATGGCCTCATCTGTGCTGTATGATTCTGTGATTCTTATGTCAGCACTTTCTCAATGGTGGAGTGACATCACCCCCCCCTCCTCTCGTAAGGAGGCCACCAGTTAAATGGAGGCACCCTGCCATTGTTGCCCATGAGTTGGGAAGATGGTTCTTAAAGCAAAGCAGGGGACCACAGGTAGGGAAGGTAACCCCCCACTCCCAGCCCCAGCAATCTCTCTGGACCACGTTCCCCTCCAGCACGTGGAGAACTCCGCTGATCTTCTCTGAATAGCGCCATGGGATCCATTACTCTGCCTCCTTCCTCTCTCTCTCCGTGTACACAGCATGTGCTCTTCCAACATTTTCTCCATATTTTAGTTTTTCAACAGCCTGCAGTGCTTTGCTTCTGATATCGGGGAAAGTAAAATGGGTTAAGAATCATAGAATCCCTACAGTGCAGAATGAGGCCATTCGGCCCATCGAGTCTACACTGACCACAATCCCACCCAGACCCTATCCCCATGCATTTACCCTAGCTAGTCCCCTGACACGAAGTGGCAATTTGCCATGGCCAATCCACCTAACCCGCACATCTTTGGACTCTGGGAGAAAACCGGAGCATCCAGAGGAAACCCACACAGACACGGGGAGAACGTGCAGACTCCGCACAGGCAGTGACCCAAGCCGGGAATCAAACCCAGGTCCCTGGCGCTGTGAGGCAGCAGTGCTAACCACTGTGCCACTATGCCACCCATTAAGGTGTGACCTTCCACCTGAACTAGGGTAAAGAAACCCCTTTATACTTACTGTGGAGCTCAGAGACAATGTCACAGAGAAAACATTAGCCTAGCTTTCCCTTACAGATAATCTGTTTCAGTGCTAAAAAAAAACTACACCCTTGGTTTATTTAGGCACGCGATCCATCAGTTGGGTGTCAGCTGAATTAGTTTAAGCAGCAATTATTTTTATTTATAGGGAGATTTTCAAGTTTATTTTTCACTTTAAAATGCATCCCACTTGGAGAATTGTGGACTAATTTGTGACTTTTTGTTACCTGTTTTAGACACAGTCATCCGCTTAAGAGATCTCCAATTAGTTCAAGTTACAAGATAAATTATTTATGTTTTTCCCTCTCAGAGGATTGTCATCTCATTTACTGGGAGCTCTGACTCTCTGTAAACAGTGTGTGAGTCTTTTTTAAAATTCAATCTTGGGCTGTGGGCATTCACTTTTATTGTCCATCCTAAACTGACCTATTGACTTGCTAGGCCATCTCAGAGGGCAATTAAGTGTGAACCACATTGACTGTGAATTTGGAATCACAGGTAGGCCTGACTGGAGAAGGATGGCTGATTTCCTTCCCTAAGATGTGTGGGTTAGGTTGATTGGCCATGATAAATTGACCCTAGTGTTAGCAGGATAAACATGTGGGGTTACAGGAGGAGGGCCTGGGTGAGATTGTGGTCAGTGCAGACTCGATGGGCTGAATGGCCTCCTTCTGCACTGCAGGGATTCTATGATCAATGAACCAGATGAGTTTTTAACAACAATTGACAATCATTCAATTTTTAATTCTAGATTTTTTTTTTATTGAATTCAAATTTCACCATCTGCTAGGGTAGGATTTGAACCCGGGTCTCCAGAGTATTAATCTGAGTCTCTGGATTACTAGTCCAGTGACAATACCACTACACCACTGTCTCCCCTACAGCACGACAACAACTTGTATTTATATAGGGCTTTTAACATGGGGAAATGGCCCAAAGTGCTTCATGGGAGTGTTATCAGGTAGAATCTGATACATGAGGAGATATTTGGTCTGATGACCAAAAGCTTGGTTAAAGAGGTAGGGTTTAAGGAGTGCCTTAAAAAAAAGTGAGGCATATACGAAGAACAAAAGAACAAAGAATAGTACAGCACAGGAAACAGGCCCTTCGACCCTCATTGGTCCAACTAGACCATTCGTTTGTATCCCTCCATTCCCAGAATGCTCATGTGACTATCCAGGTAAGTCTTAAACAATGTCAGCGTGCCTGCCTCCACCACCCTACTTGGCAGCGCATTCCAGGCCCTACAATCCTGAGGACTTGATAGGGGTTACAGAGAGGATGTTTCCAATTGTGGAGCAGCCTAAAACCAGGGGACCCGAAACCAGGGGACACAGTTTAAAACTGTGTTCTTTTTCAGAATGAAATGAGGAGGGTTTTTTTTTCCCTCAGCATGCTGAGTCTGTGGAATCCTCTTCCCCGGAGAGCAGTGGAGGCTGAACCATTGAATTGATTCAAGACTGAATTTGATTTCTGATAGGCACGAGAATCAGACAAGAAAGTGAAGGTGAAACCACACTCAGAGCAGTCGAGATCTTATTGAATGATGGAGCTGGTGCGGAACAGCCAAAGGACCTATTTCTGTTCCTCAGTTTCTATGAGACAGAGTGGTTTGTGGAGACAACTCCAGAATTCAGGGCCTCAGTAGCTAGGAGACTATTTCTGCCAATAACTGATTAAAGTCAGTGGATGCACAAGAGGCAGAATCTCTCATTTGTTTTTAAATTTTATTTATTAGTGTCACAAGTAGGCTTACATTAACACTGCAATGAAGTTACTGTGAAAATCCCCGAGTCGCCATACTCCGGCGCCTGTTCGGGTACACTGAGGGAGAATTTAGCATGGACAACGCGCCTAACCTGCCTTTTGGACTGTGGGAGGAAACTGGAGCACCCGGAGGAAACCCACGCAGACATGGGGAGAACGTGCAAACTCCACACAGACAGTGACCCAAGCCGGGAATCAAACTCGGGTCCCTGGCCCTCTGAGGCAGCAGTGCTGACCACTGTGCCACCGTGCCGCCCATGTTACAAAGAGTCTACAAACTTATAGCCAAGTTCCACACGCATGAGGACGGCCTCAACTGGGATCTTGGGTTCATGTCACACTATCTGTAACCCCCACCATTTGGCCTGGGCTTGCAAAATCTCACTAACTGTCCTGACTTGAGACAATTCACACCTCTTTAACCTGTGATTATCCCTCTCTCCACTCGCACTGTCTGTACCTGTAAAGACTTGATTACCTGTAAAGACTCGCATTTCAACCATTATCTTGCAATTGTGTCTCTGTCTATATATGCCGTGTTTGTGAAACCCAACTCTCCATTCACCTGATGAAGGAGCAGTGCTCCGAAAGCTCGTGATTCCAAATAAACCTGTTGGGCTTTAACCTGGTGTTGTGAGACTTCTTACAAAGAGTTTAAACAATGGAGTCTTCTCACACATACATTACTGCCACCTTCTTTATCTGCCTTGGCAGTTAGCTTAGAGTAACAGAGTTTCCTCATTGATCTCCCTCTATAGTAATCTGGTCTGACAGTCTACTGCCTGTACTGAGGGTCAGGATGTGGAGATGCTGGTGTTGGACTGGGGTGGACAAGTTGAGAGGTCACGCGACACCAGGTTAAAGTCCAACAGGTTTATTTGAAATCACGAGCTTTCGGAGCGCTGCTCCTTTGTCAGGTGAAGTGAATTGAATTGAATTCTGCCGTGGCAGGATTCGAATCCGGGCCCCCAGAACATTAGCTGAGTTTCTGGATTAGTACCACTCGGTCATCGTCCCCCCTTACTGTTGTTGTTTAAGGAGAGCAACACAAGTGAATCCAACCATAAAGATTGAAAGGAAAGTACTGAGGATTCTTTCTAGATGAATAGAATACAAAGCAGGGAAGTAATACATGGATAGATAACTTTGGTTACACAACATATGGAGTACTGTGCACAGTCTCTCTGTTACAAAAAGATTATTGGTGCAATTGAGAAAGTGCAGGAAAGATTACAAGGACAGTTAACAGAATTGATGAGGTACTTTCATCTGTGGAAAAGTGAAGACTAAGAGGAGATTTAGTATAGAACGCCCAAGAGTACTATTCTTTCAGTGGTCGTACTGGTAATTTCAGTATCTGGAGCAGTGATAAGTCTCATGAGAAATAAGTTGCAAGATTTGATCCTCAATCAATGCTGAGTTTGCTGATCTGAGATAGTTCATTGATTGGGCTTCTGCAGTTGGCAGAATATAATTGTTTCATCGTTGGCCTGCATCAGAGAATACAGAGTCAGACTCATACAGCACAGAAACAGGCCCTTTGGCCCATCATGTCTATGCTGACCATCCAATGCCAATCTGCACTAATCCCATTTACCAGCTTTTGAACCATCACCTACTCGGCCTTGGTGATTGAAGTGCTCGTCCAGATGTTTCTTAAATCTTGCCAGAGTTCTTGCCTCCACCGACCTCTCAGGCAGCGCCTTGCATATTTCCACCACCCTCTGGGTGAAAATCTTTTTCCTCAGATCCCCTCTAAACTATTTACTCCTCACCTTAAACCTATGCCCTCTGGGCAACACAGTGGCTGTGGTTAGCACTGCTGCCTTACAGCGCCAGGGACCCCGGTTCGATTCCCAGCTTGGGTCACTGTCTGTGTGGAGTCTGCATGTTCTCCCCGTGTCTGCGTGGGTTTCCTCCGGGTGCTCCGGTTTCCTCGCGCAACCTGGAAGATGTGCTGGTTAGGTGCATTGGCCATGCTAAATTCTCCCTCAGTGTACGCGAACAGGTGCCGGAGTGTGGCGACTAGGGGATTTTCACAGTAACTCCATTGCAGTGTTAATGTAAGCCTTACTTGTGACAATAATAAATAAACAAACTCTGGTCTTAGTCACTTCTGCCATGGGAAAAAGATTCTTGTGATCTACCCTATCTCTGCCTCTGAAAATGTTGTACACCTCTGTCAGATCCCCCCTCAGCCTCCTCTGCTCCAGGGAAAACAAACACAGCCTATCCAGTCTCTCCTCACAGCTGAAACTCTCATCCCAGGGAACATCCTGGTGAATCTTGCCGGCACTTTCTCCAGTGCCATCACATCCTCCTGATAGTGTGGTGACCGGAACTGCACACAAAAATCAATGAGTATAATTTAGAAAGTCAGGATTATATACGTGCTGTTAGCTCTGTTTTAAACCATTGGCAGGCTCAAATCCTACCCTCAGTGTCGATAGACAGCAATTATAAACTGTTCACTAGACTGTAAGTGGAATGTAATCCCATGAGAATGACTTTGTATGGTTATGATCCTTGGCCAGATCCCGGGATGTGGGGGAAGATCCGGCTAGGGATCAAAAACGTGTTGTTTAATGTGGATAAAGGTTGAGGCCGGAATTTTTCCATCCCGCCCGCCACTTGAATTCTAACTGGGGGTGGGGTGCAGGGGGCGGGGTGGGGGGGGGGGGGGGGGACACATGTAAAGGTACATTGAAGTCGGGCGGAATTCTCTGGTTTTCAGGCGATCGCGGCCGGTAAATCCCTTTCAGAGTTTCAAGAAACCTGCTTTTGAAATAAAGCCACAAGTTCCACTGGTTTTGAACAAAGAAAAACAAACCCTACTATACAAGTTGGGCGGTACGGTGGCACAGTGGTTAGCACTGCTGCTTCACAGCGCCAGGGACCTGGGTTCGATTCCCGGCTTGGGTCACTGTCTGTGTGGAGTTTGCACTTTCTCCCCGTGTCTGCGTGGGTTTCCTCCTGGCATTCTGGTTTCTTCCAAAGATGTGCGGGTTAGTGGGGGTTTATCATGGTTTGGCCATGCTAAATTGGTCCTTAGTCCCAAGATGTGTAGGTTAGGGGCATGGTGGGGTAAATATGATTCTATGATATGATTCTATGACATAAATATGTGGGGTTAGGGATTGGCTCGTGAAGTGGACCTGGGTAAGTTGCTCTGTTGGAGAGTCGGTGCAGGCTCGATGGGCCGAATGGTCTCCTTCTGCACCGCAGGGATTCTATGAATTTATAATATGTATCTTGTACTCTAACATTCAGAGTAAGTATGAGGTACATGTGAATTAGAAGATGCACTGTGGTTGGACTCACCACAATGCAGAGGCAAAGGCAGGTACAACCAAGAATACAAATTCCAAAGATCTCTCAACAAATCACCCAGACATTAGTACAACTGTGAGTCAACCAATCTCACTGAAACTTTGTCTTTCTCATTAGAGTTTCCAATCTCTGTTGTTGAAGATATCTCCTTGGCGGCGGGGTGGCACAGTGGTTAGCACTGCTGCCTCACAGCGCCGGGGACCCGGGTTCGATTCCCGGCTTGGGTGACTGTCTGTGTGGAGCTTGCACATTCTCCCCGTGTCTGCGTGGGTTTCCTCCGGGTGCTCCGGTTTCCTCCCACAGTCCGGACGATGTGCTGGTTAGGGTGCATTGGCCATGCTAAATTCTCCCTCAGTGTACCCGAACAGGCGCCGGAGTGTGTGGCGACTAGGGGATTTTCACAGTAACTTCATTGCAGTGTTAATGTAAGGCTACTTGTGATACTAATAAATAAACTTTAAGCTTGAAATTCTCTCCAAAGGCTTGGACAGCTTTGACACTCGCCCAACTCGCTGAGTTTCAGTCTTGTCTCCCTGGATTCCCGAGTCCACTCAAACACTATCTCACAAACACACTATGGCCAAGCAGAATACCACTGCTCCAAATGGGCACCTTTGTCCCAGTGGCCCATAGTTCAGAATCAGTCTGCTAGCTGCAGATCTTTCTTTAATGCATCGCCTACTTTGCTTCCTGCTTTGAGCTTACTTAATAGGACCTACAGCTATCTCTGTGTCATAGAGTCATATAGGTTTACAGCATGGAAACAGGCCCTTCGGCCCAACTTGTCCTTGCCGCCCTTTTTTTTAGAACCCCTAAACTAATCCCAATTGCCCGCATTCGGCCCATATCCCTCCATACCCATCGTACCCATGTAACTGTCTAAATGCTTTTTAAAAGACAAAATTGTACCCGCCTCTACTATTACCTCTGGCAGCTTGTTCCAGATACTCACCACCCTCTGTGTGAAAAAATTGCCCCTCTGGACACTTTTGTATCTCTCCCCTCTCACCTTAAACCTATGCCCTCTAGTTTTAGATCCCATACCTTTGGGAAAAGATATTGATTATCTAGCTGATCTATGCCCCTCATTATTTTATAGACCTCTATAAGATCACCCCTCAGCCTCCTACGCTCCAGAGAAAAATGTCCCAGTCTATCCAGCCTCCGGTAGCATCCTAGTAAATCTTTTCTGCACTCTTTCTAGTTTAATAATATGCTTTCTATAATAGGGTGACCAGAATTGCGCACACTATTCCAAGTGTGGCCTTACCAATGTCTTGTACAACTTCAACAAGACGTCCCAACTCCTGTATTCAATGTTCTGACCGATGAAACCAAGCATGCCGAATGCCTTCTTCACCACTCTGTCCACCTGTGACTCCACTTTCAAGGAGCTATGAACATGTTTGGATTGTTTTCGCTGGAAAGGCGGCGGCTAAGAGGGGATCTTATTGAAACATATAAGATGATTAGAGGTTTAGATAGGGTGGATAGTGATAGCCTTTTTCCTCTGATGGAGAAATCCAGCACGAGGGGGCATGGCTTTAAATTGAGGGGGGGTAGTTATAGAACCGATGTCAGGGGTAGGTTCTTTACCCAGAGGGTGGTGAGGGATTGGAATGCCCTGCCAGCATCAGTAGTAAATGCGCCTAGTTTGGGGGCGTTTAAGAGATCCGTAGATAGGTTCATGGACGAAAAGAAATTGGTTTAGGTTGGAGGGTCACAGTTTTTTTTTTAACTGGTCGGTGCAACATCGTGGGCCGAAGGGCCTGTTCTGCGCTGTAATGTTCTATGTTCTATGTTCTATGTACCCCTAGATCTCTTTGTTCTGTAACTCTCCCCAACGCCCTACCATTAACTGAGTAAGTCCTGCCCTGGTTCAATCTACCAAAATGCATCACCTCGCATTTATCTAAATTAAACTCCATCTGCCATTCGTCAGCCCACTGGCCCAATTGTCTGTAACACTTCTGGCTAATAGACTGCCTGAAACTAACTGCCTCAAGAAGAAATGTTTACTGACATTTCAACTGATCTGGTGACCTATCAAAACACTCACTGAGGGCCCCACCCTTTCTTACTGGGCAGGAACTAATAGGCATTGGAACATTCTCTACCTTAAATGTTATGATCTCCACAGATAGTTAATTTATTGCCCAGGAACACAAACATTCATGAATTCATGACAGTATGCAAACCTATGTGTTTAAAGTTTATAAAATGTATTTATTAGTGTCACAAGTAGGCTTACATTATGAAGTTACTGTGAAAATACCCTAGTCGCCAAACTCTGGTGCCTGTTTGGGTACACTGAGGGAGAATTTAGCATGGCCAACGCACCTAACCAGCACGTCTTTTGGACTGTGGGAGGAAACCGGAGCACCCGGAGGAAACCCACGCAGACACGGGGAGAAGTTGCAAACTCCACACAGACAGTGACCCAAGGCTGAGAATCGAACCCTGGTCCCTGGCGCTGTGAGGCAGCAGTGCTAACCACTGTGGTGTGACCAGAGGGTGTAGATCCTTGTTTGAATTTCTGAGTGTGTGTGCCTTAAAGTAAACGCAACTGAATCTCTGAGTTATATGGCCTTCACTTTTTAAGTGTGTTTGCTCACTAGTGGCTTGTTTTATCACTATTGTACTTGTATTTGCACAAATCATTCCATTGGTCTGTACAGCATACAAATATAAGTGTAAATGGATTCAGGAGGAGGCTTTCAGCACCTCAATCTTGTTCCACCATTCAGTTCGATCATGGCTGATCTGTATCTTGAAAGTTGGAGCTCAAGAAGGAATAACGAGATCAGAGAGTACTCAATGGATGGCAGGATATCAGGAAGTTCAGAGGAACAGAGGGATCTTGGGGTGCTTGTCCACAGATACCTGAAGGTGGTAAGACAGGTGAATAGGGTAGTTAAGAAGGTATACAGGACGCCTGCCTTTATCAGTTGTGGCATGGAGCATAGGAGCACGGAGGTTATGTTGGAGCTATACAAAACTTTGGTTAGGTCACAGCTGGAGTACTGCGTGCAGTTCTGGTCACCTCACTATAGGAAGGATATTCTAGGGGAGGTGGTGGCATAGTGGTATTGTCACTGGACTAGTAATCCAGGGACCCAGGGGACCCGGGTTCGAATCCTGCCACGGCAGATGGTGAAATTTGAATTCAATAAAAAATATCTGGAATTAAGAATCTACTGATGATCATGAAACCATTGTGGATTATTGGAAAAACCCATCTGCTTCACTAATGTCCTTTAGGGAAGGAAATCTGCCAGCTTTACCTGGTCTGGCCTACATGTGACTCCAGGGCCACAGCAATGTGGTTGACTCTCAGCTGCCCTCCAAGGGCAATTAGGAATGGGCAATAAATGCTGGCCAGCCAGCGACGCCCATGTCCCATGAATGAATTTTTAAAAATACATTCATCACTCTCTGGGTGAAGAAATTTCTCCCCACCTCTGTCCTAAAGGGTCTGCCCCTTATCCTCAAACTATTATCCTTAGTTGAGGATTCCCCCATCGTTGGGAACATTCTTTCTGAATCTACCCTGTTTAGACGGAAATATCCCATTTTGAAAATGAGCATTCTCATTGGCGTCCTGGCCAATATTTACCCTCACCCAACCTTAAAAACAGAAGTTAGAACAGGGAACATTGGGAATATTCAGTGGCTGGAATTCTGCGTTGCTGCTGCCAATGAGAACAGAGGAATTGGCGCTCAGCCAAATCTCCATTCACAGCAGCGGGACTGGAGAATCCCAGCCGTGGGCGAGGTTGGAGAATCCCAGCCGCGGGTGAGTTGGAGAATCCCAGCCGCGGGTGAGTTGGAGAATCCCAGCCGCGGGTGAGTTGGAGAATCCCAGCCGCGGGTGAGTTGGAGAATCCCAGCCGTGGGCGAGGTTGGAGAATCCCAGTCTGACAGCCTCAGCAGAGCGAGAAACAGAGTAAATAATTTAAGCCGCGGACCTTTCTTCAAATCAGATAATCCAGTCCTGACATTTGCTGAACACAAATTGGTTGCTGCATTTCCGTCATTGCAACAATAACAAAAAAAGGCTGGGCAGAATGAGGAACCAGAAATGTAATTGGTGATAAATCTAATCGGAGGTTTATGGGAGTGAACTGCCAAACTCCACTAACACCATGGGCCCAAGTTTCCCTAAATTCAGCAAAGGCCAATAGCTGGGGGGAAAAGTGGGACCAACGGCAGGGTGGGCTCTGATTGAGACGGGATGATTCAGGTATAGAGACTCGATAATGATATGCTAATGTAGGGAAACGATGTATGGGGAAGTTATCCATAAGACCATAAGACATAGGAGCGGAAGTAAGGCCATTCGGCCCATCGAGTCCACTCCACCATTCAATCATGGTTGATTTCAACTCCATTTACCCGCTCTCTCCCCATAGCCCTTAATTCCTCGAGAAATCAAGAATTTATCAATTTCTGTCTTGAAGACGCTCAACGTCTCGGCCTCCACAGCCCTCTGTGGCAATGAATTCCACAGACCTACCACTCTCTGGCTGAAGAAATTTCTCCTCATCTCTGTTCTAAAGTGACTCCCTTTTATTCTAAGGCTGTGCCCCCGCGTCCTAGTCTCCCCTGCTAATGGAAACAACTTCCCTACGTCCATCCTATCTAAGCCGTTCATTATCTTGTAAGTTTCTATTAGATCTCCCCTCAACCTTCTAAACTCCAATGAATATAATCCCACGATCCTCAGACGTTCATCGTATGTCAGGCCTACCATTCCTGGGATCATCCGTGTGAA
Organism: Mustelus asterias; assembly: GCF_964213995.1. NCBI lineage: Eukaryota > Metazoa > Chordata > Chondrichthyes > Carcharhiniformes > Triakidae > Mustelus > Mustelus asterias. The sequence continues at coordinate 8,271,692 of NC_135807.1, forward strand.
TCTCCGCTGGACCTGCTCCAGTGCCAGTATGTCCTTCCTGAGGTGTGGGGCCCAAAATTGCTCACAGTACTACAAATGGGGCCTAACCAGTGCTTTATAAAGCCTCAGAAGTACATCCCTGCTTTTGTATTCAAGGCCTTTAGAAAACTCCTGACCCTTGCAATCTCCTGATTTCCAGGGATGGTTCTGCTTGCCTGAAGCAGTGGAAGAGGAATTTTCCAGGGATTTAGTTTTTCCTTTATTGACCCTCTTTTAACGTGGTGGCGATGGGAGGGCAAGGGGGAGCTGGAAGTCACAAAGCTCCATAATGAGGTGTGAGGCAGGCTTGATGAACCACATGGTCTTTTCCTGCTTGTTAGTTTTTATGTTCAGAAGCTATTGATTAGCATTTGATTTGATTTATTATTGTCACAAGTATCAGTATTCAGTGAAAAGTATTGTTTCTTGCGCGCTATACAGACAGAGCATACCGTTCATAGAGAAGGAAAGGAGGGAGTGCAGAGTTGATGAACTATTCCATTCATGAGGACTGTCCAGAGTCCATACTGAGAAGAGAGTTTCAGATCCGTTATTTCGGCGAGGCCACAAATGGAATCTTATGACACAGTGCAAAAAATGATGCACGATCTCTGATTCCTGCAGCAAGGGGAAGGGGGCAGGGCCTAAGCTCGCTGGAAAGCCGGCTGCTCTTACTGGAGTGCGCTGTCGCACTTGCACAGATCACTCCGTTTTGTGCAACAGAGCAAATAGATCTGTCAAGTCACCTCACCTCACTCGGCCAGTTGCCCCCCCACCACCCAGCTGATCCCCCGCCCCTGGCCCAGTATATCACCACCCCAGTCGATTGCCCGTTACAGAGTGCAAAACCATCCCCCCCACACAGCCGATCGTCAATTGCGGAATGTGCAGGATATAAATCCTACCCTGGTTTGACTTTCCAAACTGCAACACCTCACATTTATCTGTATTGAAACCCATTTGCCAACCCTCGGCCCACTTCCCTAACTGATCAAGATCCCCTGTAATTTTTGATAACCTTCTTTGCTATCAACGATACCTCCTAATTTATTATCATCCGCAGTCTTACTAACTGTGCCTTGTACATTCACATCCAAATCATTTATATAAATAATGAATAACAAGGGCCCCAACACTGACCCCTGAAGCACACCACTAGTCACGGGCCTCAAGTCCGAGAAACAACCATCAACCATCACCCTCTGCTTCCTACCATCGAGCCAATTTTGAATCCAATTGGCTAGTTCTCCCTGGATCCCATGTGACCTAACCTTCCAGACTAGCCTGCCATGCGGGAACTTGTCAAAGGCCTTGCTAAGCTCCACATAAACAGCATCTACTGTGCTACCCTCATCCATCCTCTTGGTTACTTCTTTGAAAAACTCTGAAAGGTTTGTCAGGCATGACTTCCCACACACAAACCCATTCTAACTATCCCTAAACAGACCTTGGCTGTCCAAATGTTGGTAAATGCTGTCCCTCAGAATCCCCTCCAGTAACTTACCCACCACTGATGTCAGGCTCACCGACTTGTAATTCCCTGGCTTGTCTTTGCGACCCTTCTTAAACAATGGAACAACATTAGCCACCCTCCAGTCTTCTGGAACTTTGCCAGTGGAAAGAGATGAAGCAAGTGTCTCTGCAAGGGCCTCTGCAATTTCTTCCCTAGTTCTTTTAAGAGGGCCTGACCTTTTGCGTTGGTTGCCAAGCAATAATACCACTAGGCCATTGCCTGGTCATCTCACGTTTCCATTCCTTATAACTCTTAATTCGGACATTGGCTGTAGAGCGCTTTGAGATGCCATGAGATTTTGACAGGTGCGATATAAATACATTTCTTTTTTTATTGTTAGTAATGAAGTTGCTGTTCTAACGCCTGAGGAAACAGCTGTCAGGTCTACACACACACCACTGTCAGCAGCACCGCTTCTATTAGGCTGAATAATCAAACAATGTTTTGTACAGGGATTAGAAGCTATTATGTCTCTGATTTTTTTTGGGGCCGAACCGTGTCAGGTCAATAAACTTGCAAAGATGCGATTGCAATGAAATCGAGCAAGTGTGCCTAATAAATTAATACTGCCGGAGCCAGATTCTGCCAAGTGTTGAAAAAAAAGCAGCTTACAAATCTCCCTGTTATTGTTGCCAGTCAGAGATGTTTTATTCTGCAGAAAGTTTCAATACCAACAGGAACCATCAAAGCACAAAAAGATTCAGGAAGAAAAATTGAATGTGATTAGCTTCGGAAAGGATTTGCATTCAATGGCACTTTTCCCTGAGCACCGGACGTCCCAGCACTTTCCAAAGAAGTACAAGGGCAGTCACTGCTGTAATGTGGTAGATGCTGCAGTCAGCTTGTGATAAGCAAACTCCCACAGAGAATAATGTGATAATGACCAGATATTCAGGTTTTCCGTGATATTGATGGAGAGATAACATAGAACATGGGAGCAGGAGGAGGCCATCCGGCCCTTCGAGCCTGTTCCGCCATTCAGTGGCACAGTGGTTAACACTGCTGCCTCACAGCGCCAGGAACCCGGGTTCAATTCCCGGCTTGGGTCACTGTCTGTGTGGAGTTTGCATGTTCTCCCCGTGTCTGCGTGAGTTTCCTCCAGGTGCTCCAGTTTCTTCCCACAGTCTGAAAGATGTGCTGGTTAAGTTCATTGGCCGTGCTAAATTGCCCCCTAGTGTACTCGAAGAGGTGCTGGAGTGTGGCAACTGGGGGGTTTTCACAGTAACTTCTTGCAGTGTTAATGTAAGCCTACCTGTGACTAATAAATTTAACTTAACTTACAATCATGGCTGATCGTCCAACTCAGTAACCTAATCCTGCTTCCTCCCCATAATCTTTGATCCCATTCGCCCCAAGTGCTATATCCAGCCGCCTCTTAAATACATTCAATGTTTTGGCATCAACTACTTCCTGTGCTAATGAATTCCACAGGCTCACTACTCTTTGGGTGAAGAAATGTCTCCTCACTTCCGTCCTAAATGGCCTACCCTGAATCCTCAGACTGTGACCCCTGGTTCTGGACACTCCTACCATCGGGAACATCCACTTGATAACTAATGGACAGAATAATAAAGACAGCCCCCCTTCTATTCTTCAAAATAGTTCCACCAGATGATCTTTCTCATGTATGTGAGCAGGAAGACGGGACCTCAGTTTAACATCTCATCCAAAATGCAGCACCACCAACAATGCAGCACTCCCTCTGTATTGCAATGCAGTATCAGCCCAGTTCACATTCTCAAACACTTGTTACAATCTTGTTAGGGACAATTAATTTAAGAGAAATCTGAACACCCCATAATTAACAGACATAAGTACGCCACAGGACTTCAAAAACAAACTTTTTATTGTACGTAAGAATTAAACAAAAGAAGTACTATTAACTTCTTTAGTTTATAGCTATTTATGCTCCAAACTCCGTTGTATTTTTCATCTCACCCTGCGCCCCCAAGAATTCCCTTGTACATTATAAGAATCTAGAAAGTCCATTCAAGTCTTTAGGAGCAAACCCACATGATATGCCATAGCTCCCCAGAATTCACTTTAATTTTCCTCTGTGTTCTAGCTATTCGCAAAGATAATATTTTATGGAGATTTTTCCATGAAAATTTGGGTGGAGCAACCGTCCGACTTTTATTTGTGGTTAAGTACAATTCTGTTGCCGTTGATGGCCCACAGCGCCTCATGGTTTTATAGTCTTGAGTTGCTAGGTCTGTTCAAAGTTTAGCATGGCAGGAGAGCCATACAACACGATGAAGGGTTGGCATTTTGTCCACATCAGAAAGGCCCTCTGCCACATGGAGAGACTGCCAGGTAAAGCTTGGTGGCCCTCCCAGCAGATTCCCAGGGAGGGTGGGCTCCCTAATCAGTGCTACATGTCTCACTCCACCCCCACTCCTTCCGGTGACAACGTCTGTCTCCAACCCAAGATTCTGCTGTTGGAACAACCGCCACCCCTCATTCCATCTGCACTCCACCCTACTGCTCCACACCCCATTGTAGGGACTTGCTGGCCTGTCCTTGACTCCCTGAAAGAAATTCGGAAGATGTTGAATGCGCCTCCCTGGTGTTGCATCCCTCAGCAATGGCCACCGGGAGTGGTGGCGCTGCTGAGCTACCAGCATTCTGATTGGCCTGGCAGCTCTTGAGAGGATGGCAATGGGGGGGGGGTTATATCATCAATTCAACAGCTGCTCCAAAAGCTGCTTGTTAATTGGCTGCTGTCGGCAAAAGTCTTCCCAGGGTCCCACTGCCTGTCAGAGCGAACTCGGCCGTTGCTTCCAACCTGGCAGAGGGACTTCAGACTGCAGAAAAATTCAGCCCGTGGTTCATACCATTTTTGCAACCACTACCAACTTGCAAATAATCTGAGTAACCTAACTCCCAATCTCCGTTCTGTCTCTTCTGGACAATTTCTACAATTAATTACAACCCATAATTCCATATCCCAAAATCTACAAAGTTCTGCTTCATGTAACTTCAATGAAGAATTTCTGAAAGTCCATTTATACTTCATCAAGGGTATTTCCCCGTGTTGGCACAGTGGGTAGCACTGCTGCCCCACAGCTCCAGGGATCCAGCTTCGGGTGACTGTGTGGAGTTTGCATGTTCTCCCCATGTCTGCATGGGTTCCCTCTGGGTGCTCCGGTTTCCTCCTACAAAGATGTGCAGGTTAGGTTGATTGGCCATGCTCAATTGACCCTAGTGTCAGGGGATTAGCAGGGTAAATATGTGGGGTTACAGGAATAGGTGGGATTGTGGTCAGTGCAGACTCGATGGACCGAATGGCCTCCTTCTGCACTGTAGGGATTCTGTGTTATCAAATGAGGTTGCTCAAACACCATCCAACGTTCTGAGCTTTGAGTTGTCACTTTGACCTGTTTAATGTTATAATTCAGGGAATCCATTAGTGTGTGGTGCAGATGCAGTGGAGGACACCACAAGTCAAGAGGGTGAAATGGATTGGAGCCTCCAGACTTGAATGTTCCAATGCTTTCCTGACCAACCTCCCACCTCATACCCTCGCTAGACTTAACCTCATCCAAAACTCTGTAGTCCATGGGCTGGATTCCCCGACCTTGCCTGCGGCTGGGATTCTCCAGTCCCGCTGCAATGAATAGAGATTTGACTGAGTGCCAAATTCTCACCGGCAGCGGCAGCGAGGATTGAACGGCTGTACAGACTGCCAATCTTTTTCTGATTTGCAATCGGTGATAGTGGGGTTCCGCAGGGATCTGTGCTCGGACCCCAACTGTTCACATTATATATTAATGATTTGGAGGAGGGAGCTGAATGTATTATTTCCAAATTTGCAGATGATACAAAGTTGGGTGGGAGGGTGAGCTGTGAGAAGGATGCAGAGATGCTTCAGCGTGATTTGGATGGGCTGAGTGTGTGGGCATCTGCATGGCAGATGCAGAATAATGTGGATAAATGTGAGGTTATCCACTTTGGTGGCAATAATAGGAAGATATATTATTACTTGAATGGATGTAAATTGAGAGAAGTGGATACTTAGCGATACTTTGGTATCCTTGTCCATCAGTTGCTGCAAGTAAGTGTGCAGGTACAGCAGAAAATAAAGAAGACAAATGGTATGTTAGCCTTCATAGCGAGAGGATTTGAGTATAGGAATAGGGATATTTTGCTGCAATTGTATAGGGCGTTGGTGAGGCCACACTTGGAGTATTGTGTACAGTTTTGATCTCCTTATCTAAGGAAGGATGTCCTTGCTATAGAGGGAGTAGAGCAAAGGTTTACCAGGCTGATTCCTCGGATGGCAGGTCTGGCATATGAGGAGAGATTAAGTCGGTTAGGATTATATTCACTGGAGTTTAGAAGAGTGAGAGGGGATCTCATAGAAACTTATAAGATTCTAACAGGGTTAGACAGATTCAGAAAGAATGTTTCTGATGGTGGAGGAGTCCAGAACCAGGGGTCATAGTTTGAGGATAAGGGGCAAACCTTTTAGAACTGAGGTGAGGAGAAATTTCTTCACCCAGAGGGTGGTGAATGTGTGGAATTCACTCCCACAGAATGTAGTTGAGGCCAAAATGTCTGATTTCAAGAAGAAATTAGACATAGCTCTTGGGGCTAAAGGGATCAAGGGATATGGGTGGAAGTTGGCAGTAACCAGAGGGATGGCACAGGGGCACAGTGGTTAGCACTGACGCCTCGCAGCGCCGGGTCACTGTCTGAGCGGAATTTGCACGTTCTCCCTGTGTCTGCGTGGGTTTCCTCCGGGTGCTCCAGTTTCCTCCCACAGTCCAAAGATGTGCGAGTTAGGCAGATAAGCCATGCTAAATTGACCCTAGTGTCCGGGGGATTAGCAGGGTAAAAGTATGGAGTTATGGGAATAAGGATCTGGGTGAGATTGTGGTCGGTGCAGACTCGATGGGCTGAATGGCCTCCTTCTGCATTGTAGGATTCTATGATTCTAAGGAGGATCAGGATATTGAATTCGATGGTCAGCCATGATCAAAATGAATGGCAGAGCAGACTCGAAGGGCCGAATGGCCTTCTCCTGCTTCTAGTTTCTATGTTTCTATAAATTCTGGCCCATATCTAACTCTCACTAAATCCTGTTCACCCATCACCCCTCTTGGTCTGCAATGAATACCAATCCACCAATTACTCCATTTTAAAATTCTCACCTTGTTTGACAATTCCTCCATAAGCTTTAACCCTCCCCATCTCTGTGCTATCCTCCAGCCCTGCAACCTTCCAGGATCTCTGCATTCCTTGACTCTGGCCTCTTCTGCATCCCCAGTCATTTTTGCTCCATCACTGCCGGCCACACCTTCAACTGTCCGTGTCCTGAGCTGACCAATTCTCTCCCCACATATCTCCACCTCTTTATTTCTCACTCCGCTCCTTTTAAAATGCTGCTTAAAACCAACTCTTTGACCAAGCTTTTAATAAGCTGTGCCAATATCTGTGCTAATGTGAAGTGGTTTGGGATCCTTTACCTCATTCAGAGCGCTATATAAATGCGGGTTGTTGCTGATGTGCGTATGAAAGATAAAAACATGAGATTAATGGGGATGTTTTAATCGGAGAAAATATTTTTGTTTCTTTCCTTTAATGGGCACAATGGGGGAAAACCAACAGCTCCGGATGTAAACGGCCCCATCACAGATGAAAGTGAAACCATTGCAGATCACTCCCAACTACTGGAGGCTAAAGAGGTTGAGACTGTCCCAGACAAAGTGGTCACCAGTGAGCCAGGCCCTTCAGAAGCTGTAGGAGGTTTGGAGGTAGCTGCTGAGGCTTATCTCGGGCCTGTTGCTGCAGAGATGTTTGCTGATGAACCAGAACCAGAACCTGAAGCTGAACTAGAACTAGAACCAGAACCAGAACCAGAACCGGAACTGGAACCGGAACCGGAACCGGAACCTGAACCAGAACCAGAGATCTCAGAAGCCCTGAAGGAAGCGACATCTCCTTCTGATGCAATCGTACAACCCTCGGAGACAGAGCAACAGACTGAAGGTAATATAGCAGCCGTGGCCTTAAATTGTGCGGTTGTGACCAGCAGTGTTTTCCACTGATGGTCACAAGTTTCCTATGGTGGCACAGTGGTTAGCACCGCTGCCTCACAGCGCCAGGGACCCGGGTTCAATTCCCGTCTTGGGTCACTCTCTGTGTGGAGTTTTCACGTTCGCCCCCGTGTCTGCGTGGGTTTCCTCCGGGTGCTCCGGTTTCCTCCCATATCCTGAAAAAGGTGCTGGTTTGGGTGCATTGACCTAAACAGGCGCCGGAATGTGGTGATAGGGGAATTTCACAGTAACTTCATTGTAGTGTTAATGTAAGCCTAACTTGGGACTAATAAATAAACTTTAAACTTGTCTTTAAACTCAAAAGGGACAGCCAGTCTCGAAAGGTACAACTGGCGGATTTGGCTCCTGCAGCTGAGTAGAACAGTCTGCACTGCCCGAGCTATTCACACCAAACAACTAATGAATGTGAGAGTCCCAGTGAAAAATAGGAGACATTCATTCTAACCAGCAATGCCCCAAATGGTGAATTGGTATTTCAGATTTATTGGTTTATTTTTAAATTTGTCTTTGGAATGTGGGCCTTACTGGCAAGGCCAGTATCCATTGCCCATCCTTAGTTGCATTTAAGCAAATGGTAGTGAACCACTAACAGGAGCTCACCAGGCTACTTCAGGGGCAGTTAAAGCCAACCAGATTGCTGTGGGGCTAGAGTCACATGTAGGCCAGGCTAGGTAAGGATGGCAGATTTCCCCTCCAGAAAGCCATTAAGAGTTTAGAAGAATGTAAGGTGACCTTATTGGAACATATCAAATTCTGCAAGGGTGGCACAGTGGTTGGCACTGCTTCCTCACAGCACCAGAGATCCGGGTTCGATTCCGGCCTTGGGTCACTGTCTGTGTGGAGTCTGCACGTTCTCCCCGTGTCTGCGTGGGTTTCCTCTGGGTGCCCCGGTTTCCTCCCACAGTCCAAAGATGTGCAGGTTAGGTGGATTGGCCATGCTAAATTGCCCCTTAGTGTCCAAAGGTGTGCAGGTTAGGTGGATTGGCCTTGCTAAATTGCCCCTTGGTGTCCAAAGGTATGCAGGTTAGGTGGATTGGCCTTGCTAAATTGCCTCTTGGTGTCCAAAGGTGTGCAGGTTAGGTGGATTGGCCATGGTAAATGTGCGGGGGTCACCTGGATAGAGCAGCGGGAGTAGACCTAGGTAAGGTGCTCTTTCGGAGAGTCGGTGCAAACTTGATGGGGCAAATGGTCTCCTTCTGCACTGTAGGGATTCTATGGATTGACAGGGTGGATGCTGAGAGGATGCTTCCCTTTGTGGGGGAATTTAGAACCAGAGGGCACAGTTTAAAAATTAGGGATCTCCCATTTAAGCCAGAGAAGGGGGAGAATTTCTTTTCTTAGGTCATTAGTCTTTGGAATTCTCTTCCATAGAGAGCACTGGAGGCTGGCTCCTTGAGTTTATTCAAGGCTGAGTTCGACAGATCTTTTATCAACGAGGAAGTCGAGGGTTATGGGAGGCAGACAGGAAAGTGGAATTCAGCCACAATCTTACCGAATAGCAGAAAATGCTTACTCCTGCTCCTAATTCTGAAGATTTTATGAACAAGATGGGCTTTTCTAATTAACCAGCAGAGCATTGTTAACAAGACCAGCATTTTATTCCAGATTTACTCATTAACTTGGGTTATAATTCCCCTAGTTACCCAGGTGGGATTCGAATCCGTGTCTCCCAAGCATTCATCCGTAACTCAGGATTACTAATAGTTTATTTATTTATCAGTGTCACAAGTAGGCTTACATCAACACTGCGATGAAGTTACTGTGAAAATCCCCCAGCTCTAGTACAATAACATTACCACTGTGTGACCACAAATCCATATTTATGAATCCTTGTTCCAAACTGACAGCCTCAACTTCTGGGACCAAAAGAGAAAACGCTGGAAAATCTCAGCAGGTCCGGCAGCATCTGTAAGGACAGAAAAGAGCTGACGTTTCGAGTCCAGATGACTCTTTGTCAAAGCTTTGACAAAGCTTCTGCAGATTCCGCACAGATAGTGACCCAAGCCAGGAATCGAACCCGGATCCCTGGCGCTGTGAGGCAGCAGTGCTAACCATTGTGCCGCCGTGCCGCCTATTGTCGCTGCCAAGTTTAAGTTGTTCCTTTAACTGCTTGCTGAGTGCATACCTCATGTTGATGCTCACAGTCACAAGAGTGATCTAGTGGGCTGTATGCACAGAAGATTCATACTTGCAGAAGAACTTTTCTCAGTAAATTCTAAGTTGGCCTTGGCAGAGCAGGGATGCTTAGAACAGCATTCCTTTCTGTCGGGAAGCACTGACCGTCAGTGTATGTGTCGCAGGGGAGATAATGACACAATTAAAGAAAGAGGAAAAGGCTCCCACAGAACCATACTGCACAGAAAATGACCATTTGGTCCATTTAGTCTCTGCCAGCTCCTTGAAGGACCTGTTCAATTCGTCCTACTACCCTGTTCCTTGCCCATAGTCCTGCAATTTGTTCCCCTTCAAGTATTTATCTAGTTTTGAAGTTTACTATTAAATCTGCTTCCACCAGCTTTCAGTCAGGGCCTACGAGATCAACATTGCTACAAAAACACTCTCACCTTGGGCGGGATTTTCTGACCGCACCTGCCCCAAAGCAGGAAAATCCCACCCGAGCTCAACGGACCTTGACTCTGGTTCTTTTATCAAAAGTCATCAATCTGTGTCCTCTGATTACTGACCTTTCTGAAAATGTAATGTTTCGCCCCGTTTACTTCTCCCTATTTACTCGATCAATGCCCTTCACAGTCTTAAGCACCTCGTTCAAATCTCTCCTAAACATTCTCTACTCCAAGGCGAATAAACCTACTCCACTCTGGGACTGTTCTGATGCATCCCTCCTGCACCCTCTCTCTAATGTGTGGTGCCTGGAATTGGAGACAACACGCAGGCTGGCTTTGTCTCAGCACTGTTTACCTTTCCGTATTTCAGGGATAAAGCCTTTGGAAGGTCGGCTGGCTGTGAGATAAGAGTGTGTCTGGGTAATGCGTGTAAAATTTGATTTGGATTGCATGGTTACTGTATCCAGGTGAGATTGGAGAGAAGTTGGAAAGCGAGATAAATGTCGACACTGAGATCGAAGAGGTGGAGACAAAAGAAGAGGAAACAGAAGACACTCTGGCTTCTGAAGTGACAGAGACGAGTAAGTTGAAAATTAAATAATGACTGGATTAAACATGGCAGGCTGATAGACGGAACACATCACCACCTGGGCAATCTTAAATTTCTCGCGGTTCCCCACACTTGCCCAAACCGCTCCCCATTCTCACAAGTGTTGAAATAAATAGAATCATCAAATCCCTACAGGGCAGAAGGAGGCCATTCGGCCCATCAAGCCTGCACCGACAACAATCCCACCCAGGCACTATCCCTGTAACCCCGCCTATTTACCCTGCTAATCCCCCTGACACTATGGGACAATTTAGCATGGCCAATCAACCTAACCTGGACATCTTTAGACTGTGGGAGGAAACCGCAGCACCCGAAGGAAACCCACGCAGACACGGGGAGAATGTGCAAACTCCGCACAGACAGTGTCCTGAGGCCGGAATTGAACCCGGGTCCCTGGCGCTGTGAGGCAACAGTGCTAACCACTGTGTCACTGTGCACCATCTCCCACTCTAACTCATTCTTCACCAGGACTTCAAAAATCCAATCCTCTGTTCTTTGGTTAATCAGTAATGCTTTTAAACCTAAGCTTGTCACTTCACCACTGGGTGTCCTGAAAATGATCTCATCTTTCTACCTTGGTGGTGTCCTGCCCTGTGGACCCTAGCCTTTCACCTGGTTCCTCTCAGTAAACTAACTGTAACTTTTGTTATCCATTAATGGAGAGACTGAAATCCTAAATTCTGCACTGATGCTCTGAATGGTGGAAAACACAAGTCTGAAAGTTTACAGATTAATGCTGTGTAGCAGCTGAATTCAAAATGGTCTTTGATTTTAAAGTTCTCAGCCTTGTGTTCAAATCCCACCCTGGCTTCAACCCACTTGCTGTAACTTCCCCCAGCCTGACAACCCTCCTCCTATTCTGGGTTCTTGCGCACTCCTGATTTTAATCACTCCATCATTGGTAGCCATGCTTTCAGCTGCCTGAGTCCTAAGTTCTGGAATTCCTCCTTAAACCTCTCCACACCACCAACTTTCCCTTCCTTTAAGATATTTTCCTTAGAAGCTATGTCTTTGACCAGCTTTTACTCATCTGCCCTAATATGCCCTCAGGTGGTTCAGCATTGACTTTGGATTGACAGTTGCTCCTGTGAAACACCTTGGGGCATCTTACTACATTAAGGTAAAGGGGTATTATAGCCAGTGAGATTATTGCTAGACTATTAATCCAGAAACTCAGCTAATGTTCTGAGGAACCGGGTTCGAATCCCACCAAGACAGATGCTGGCATGAATTTGAATTCAATAAAAAAAATGTGTCTGGAATTAAGAATCTGCTAATAACCATGAAACCATTGTCGGAAAAATCCATTTGGTTCACTAATGCCCTTTAAGAAAGGAAATCTGCCGTCCTTACCCGGTCTGGCCTACATGTGACTCCAGAGCCACAGCAATGTGGTTGGCTCTCAACTGCCCTCCAAGGGTAATTGGGATGGGCAATAAATGCTGGCCAGCCAGCGACGCCCATGTCCCACAAATGAATTTTAAAAAGATGCTATATAAATGGAAATAGTGCTCACAATGACACTTGTTTCAGCGAAGCGTGCCCCCAGCTGTAGCAGCGTGCTGTAAATGCAGCGGATCGAACGAGGACACACTCCCTATTCACTGTGTTAGATCCTCTGTTGTCTGTAAGAGGCCTGATCATGCTCTGTTTAGGACCCCAATTGCAATCATGTTGCAACTTAGCTCATCCTTTAAGATTCTTTAATTGCTGTTCCTTGCCTGTCTATTGAGATAATTGCTTTTGAGGCTGGTCTTTATTTTCTTTCATTAAACTTATCCCTCTCTATTATTATATGCTGACGGACACTGAAATAAGATGTTGAAGACAAGGCTACGGACCAAATGCTGGAAAATGGGATTAGAATAGATAGATGCTTGATGGCTGGCACAGATGTGAAGGGCTGAAGGGGCTCTTTTGTGCTGTAAAACTCTGACACTAAGGGTGGGAGTTTCTGGCCTCGTTTGCCATGAAACTGGAAAATCCCGCCCGAGGTCAACAGATCTTTCCATGGTCGTGCTACGATTCCCGTGGAGAACGGAACGGGAAAATTCGTCTCTCAGAGCTGCAAGCTTGCAGGATTTTTGCAGGAGTATGTTGAAGTCTCATCAACCCCCTGCCTTGCCATCATAGAAACACAGAAAATAGGAGGAGGAGGAGGCCATTTGGCCCTTCGATCCTGCTCCACCATTCATTACGATCAAAACTGATAATCCAACTCAATAGCCTGATCCCGCCTTCCCCTATTGATCCCTTTGCTCCAAGAGCTATATCTAACTCCCTCTTGAAAACATACAATGTTTTGGCCTCAACTGCTTTCAGTGGTAGCAAATTCCACAGGTTTACCACTCTCTGGGTGAAGAAATTTCTCCTCATCTCGGTCCTAAAAAGTTTACCCCGTATCCTTCAACAACAGCCCCTGGCTCTGGAAATCCCCCATCATTGGGAACATCATTCCTGCATCTACCCAGTCTAGTCCTGTTCGAATTTTATAGGTCTTTATGAGATTTCCCCCTCATTCATCTAAACTCCAATTAATATAATCCTATCCGACTCAATCTCTCCTCATACGCCAATCCCAGCACTCCAGGAATCAGCTTGGTAGACCTTCGCTGCACTCCCTCGAGAGCAAGAATATCTTTCCTCAGATAAGGAGACCAAAACTGCACACAATATTCTAGGTGTGGCCTCACCAAGGCTCTGTATAATTGCAGCAAGACATCCCTGCTCCTGTACTCGAACCGTCTCGCTATGAAGACCAACATACCATTTGCCTGCTTTACCGCCTGCTGCACCTGCATGCTTACCTTCAGCGACTGGTGCACAAGGACACCCAGGTCCTGTTGCACATTTCCCCCTCTTAATTTATAGCCATTCAGATAATAATGTCTTCCTGTTTTTGCTACCAAAATGGATAAGTGGATATCCTTACATTTATCCAAATTCTTCTGCATCTGCCATTTGCCCACTCATTCAGCTTGGTCAAATTATACTGAAGCATCTCTGCATCCTCCTCACAGCTCACCATCCATCCAGCTCTGCAAATTTGAAGATATTACATTTAATTCCCTCATCTAAATCATTAATATATATATATAGTGAATTGCTGGGGTCCCAGCACTGATCCTTACGTTACCCCACTAGTCACTTGCTGCCAGTCAGAACCACTCTTTGCTTCCTGTCTGCCAATGAGTTTTCTATCCATCTGAATGGACTACCCCCAATCCCATACATTGTAATTTTACACGCTCATCTCTTCTGTGGGAATTTGTCGAAAGCCTTCTTAAAGTCCAAATAAACCACATCCACTGACTCCCCCTCATCAACTCCACTAGTTACATCCTTGAAGAATTCCAGATTTGTCAAGAATGATTTCCCTTTCATAAGTCCATGCTGACTCCATCCAATTCTACCACCGTTTACCAGAGGTGCTGCTATAAAATCTTTGATAATGGACTCTCGAGTTTTCCCCAGTATCATCATCAGGTTCACTGGTCTATAATGCCCTGTTTTCTCTCTACCTCCCTCTTTAAATGGTGGGGTGACATTAGCTATTCTCCAATCTGTGGGCGCCGTTCCAGAGTCCATAGAATCTTGGAAGAAGACCGCCAATGCATCCACTATTTCTAGGGCCACTTCCTTCAGTACTCTGGGATGTAAATTATCAGGCCCTGGGGAATTATCGGCCTTTAATTCCATCAATTTCCCCCACATCATTTCCCTACTAATACTGATTTCCTTCAGTACCTCCCTCTCACGAAAGCCTGGCTTCTGCAACATTTCTGATGTGTTATTTGTCAGGTTCTCCTTTGTGAAGACAGAACCAAAGTATGTATTTAGTTGGTCACCCATTTCTTTGTTCTCCATTATAAATTCCTCTGTTTCTGATCATAAGGGACCGACATTTGCCAATCTTTTTTCTCCACATAACTCTAGGAACTTTTACAGTTTTTATGCTCCCCGCAAACTTACTCACTATTTTTCCTTTCTTAATCAATCCCTTCGGCTTCCTTCGCTGAATTCTAAACTGCTCTCAATCCTCAGGTCTGTTGTTTTGTTCTGGCTAATTTATATGCCTCTTCCTTGGATCTAATACTATCTCTAGTTTCCATTTGCCGTTGCCTGTTCCCCATCCCTTTACCCTGATAGTTATGGTGATGGAGTTTCACCTTTGGCCTACCAAACTGCAGGTTCTTTGCACAGTGCTATCACTTTAATAATTAACTTGAGAGGCCAAATATTAACCCAGTTTCCAGCAAACGGAAAGAAATCCACACTGGTGCGATACGCCTTCCTCATGTCACCAGGTGGCCAAACAACATTTGAATAAAAACTTGTTTTAGTCGTGATCATTTGTACTTTCCCTTTTTTAAAACAAAGACAATTTTTTTTTACCAAGTTTCCCAATCTCAACAACTGGTTCCAGAAAAATCTTCCTTCAATTTTATTATTTTTTTCACACGTCACACAAGTCTGTGGGATGTAATTTATTTCATTTATTAGTCACAAGTAGGCTTACATTAACACTGCAATTAAGTTATTGTGAAAATCCCACACTCCGGCACCTGTTCGGGTACACTGAGGGAGAATTTAACATGGCCAATGCACTCTAACCAGCACGTCTTTCAGACTGTGGGAGGAAACCGGAGCATCCGGAGGAAACCCACGCAGACACGGGGAGAATGTGCAGACTCCACACAGACAGTGACCCAAGCCAGGAATTGAACCTGGGTCCCTGGCACTATGAGGCAGCAGTGCTAACCACCGTATGTTGTACAGCATGGAGATTCATCAATTATTTTAATTGATTATTCAACTTTATAGATTGCACAGTTAATTCATTAAAAACATGGGTAAATTACTCACACTTTTAATGTTTTCTTCTTTTAATTAACAGAGAGTAAGGAAGATTAAATCTCTGCTGTTCAAGTCTTGCTCACGTGGAACTGTAAAATTGCTTTATATCCTACAATTTACTATCCTCAATAAGAGATTCCAGCAGCAATTCTGCAGAATCGTTACCATTTAATCTGGGGTTTCTACACACATCACTTGCCAAGACATACAGCCATGCAATCATTCGATTGGACTGCTCGGTGTGTTAATGACATCCATTGGCTGTCCACTAATGTCACCAGGTACAAACGGGAGTAACTGAATCATTCTCGGGAGCTGCTGCTTTCACTACATTTACCACCTTTTAGGTCCGAGTAATCGTGGAACCTGTGTGTAATTGCAAAACTGGGCCTGTAACCTGGCAGGCGAAAGAATTTAATTCGGGTGTTTATTCACTCTATGAACACATCGATGAAACAACAAAAATAGGGACAAACTAGTGTCGTATCCTCATCTTTTAGTGGAAAGAAGTGTAGCAATCTGGACAATGTCTTATGTGTAATTATGCTTGCAGTACTAAGTAGTGATCTTTTTAAAATGTTTTTTTGGGGGGGTTAACACTGTACAAGAGCATGCTCATGACTTGATACAAGACCATGCGCTGTGTATCTTTGCTGCTGGGAGCTTTCAGGAGCACTGCCAAGTTGTCTACAGCATGATGCTGCACAAGTTCGATAAAGTGCTCCACCAAAATGATCCTTTCAATGTGCAATGCAATGTTTGACAGATACAAATTATTTTAGGGAACACTTTATAAATTATTGGATACATAGTAAAAATGAAGAAGAACTGTTTATATTTATAAATATATTCCCGCTCTAGCACATCAGAATGTTAGTAAACATATCATTTGAGCACATTGATTGATAAGATTTTTGTAAGTCAATAGTGTTGAGGATTACAGAGCCAAGGTGGTAGATGGACCCAAGATACAGATCAGCCGTAATCTCACTGAATAATGGAATAGGCTGAAAGGAACGAGGAGGAAGAAAGACAACGTTTGGAAGGTGACATCGCAGTAGCTATGAACCTCCTTAAAATGGTCTGTATTTGATTTAAAGAGTAAATGCTGCAAAATATGAAATATAAAACGGCTTTTAACGATATTCTGGTATTTGTGTGGTTTATTCTTAATTGCAGTTTAGCCTGGACTTCACAAAAATACAGTGCAATATTAAACCAAAAGAGAAGATGCTGGAAAACCTCAGCAGGTCTGGCAGCCTCTGTGAGGAGAGAAAAGAGCTGACGTTTCGAATCCAGATGACCCTTTGTCAAAGTGCAATATTATACTTCCCAACTTGCTGAAAAATGGACACACAAGCAGTAAAGCTAATATCGTTACACTTGATGAGGGATTTGCTATCTATTTATTATTCACAAGTCTTGCACGGTTTTGTGAGGTGATGCATTTTGGAGGATCAAATTCAGGTGCGAATTATACAGTAAATGGCAGAACCCTTAGGAGCATTGACATAGAGGGACCTGGGCGTACAGGTCCCCGGATCCCTGAAAGTGGCAACACAGGTGGATAAGGTGGTCAAGAAGGCATACAGCATGTGTTTGCCTTCATCAGCCAGGGCATCGAGTATAAAAGTTGGCAAGTTATGTTACAGTGTACAAAACTTTCGTTTTAGGGTTATGGTGAGCAGATAGGTAAGGGGAGCGGAGTCCACAAATAGATCAACCATGATCTTATTGAATGGCGGAGCAGGCTCGAGGGGCCAAATGGGCTACTCCTGCTCCTAGTTCTTATGTTTTATACAGGCCACATTTGGAATATTACGTGCAGTTCCGATCGCCACACTACCAGGACATGGATGCTTTGGAGAGGGTGCAAAGAAGGTTCACCAGGATGTTACCAGGTTTGCAGGGTTTTAGGTATGAGGAGAGGTTGGATAAACCGGATTGTTTTCATTGGAAAGACGGAGGCTGAGGGGCGACCTGATAGAGGTCTACAAAATTATGAGAGGCATAGACAGGGTGGATAGTCAGAGGCTTCTTCCCAGGTTGGAAAGGTCGACTACAAGAAGGCACAGGCACAAGGGTCCTGGATGTCTCGGAGCAGGTAGGAAGCATCCTAAAAGGGACGGGTAACCAGACAGACGTCATTGTCCACATTGGTGTAAATGACGTAGGCAGAAAGAGCAGGGAGGTCCTGCGAGAGCAATTCAGGGAGTTGGGTAGTGGCTAAAAAGTAGGGCCTCTCGGGTAGTGATCTCTGGACTACTCCCAGTGCCATGTGCTAGTGAGGCTAGGAACAGGGAGATTGTACAGCTGAACGCGTGGCTAAAGGACTGGTGCAGGAGGGAGGGTTTCAAATTCGTGAATCACTGGGAAGTCTTCAAGAGAGGATGGCACCTGTACAAGAAGGACGGGTTACACCTAAACTGGAGGGGCACGAATATCCTAGCTGGGAGTTTTGCTAGTGTGGTTCGGGTGGGTTTAAACTAATGTGGCGGGGGGGGTGGGGATCAGAACAATAGGTCAATAAGCATAGAGGCTGGGGACGAGGTTGGGGCCAAGATAAGGCTATCTAAGAGGAAGAGCATTCTGGGGGAGGATGACCTCAGTGGGCCTGGAGGTCTGGAGTGCATCTGCTTCAATGCAAGGAGCGTCACGGGCAAGACAGACAAGCTTAGAGTCTTAATGCTTGCACGGGACTTGGATGTGGTTGCAGTGACAGAGACTTGGTTAAAAGGACAGGACTGATACCCTGGAATATTCAGCTGTAAGTGTTTTAGGTGAGACAGAGAAGGGGCTAGGAGAGGTGGGGGAGTAGCAATGCTGGTTAGGGAGCATATTACAGCAGATGGTGGACAATTTGGAAGGGTCAGGTAACGAATCACTGTGGGTGGAGCTGAGAAACAGGAAGGGCGCAGTCACTATGCTAGGAGTATACTACAGGCCTCCCAACAGCCCACGGGAAGGTGAGGAACGGATATGTAAGGAGATTCTGGACAGGTGCAGAAAAAATAGGGTTGTTGTAGTGGGAGACTTTAATTTCCCTTGTATAGACTGGAAATCCCTTAGGGCTGGGGGCCTGGACGGGGAAGAATTTATAAAATGCGTACAGGAAGGTTCTTTGGAACAATATGTTGACAGTCCAACTAGAGAGGGGGCTATACTGGACCTAGTACTGGGGAATGAGCCCGGTCAGGTCATCAAAGTTTCAGTAGGGGAACATGTGGCAAATAGTGACCACAATTCTGTAAACTTTAGGATAGTAATGGAAAAAGATGAGTGTTGTCCTATGGGTAAGATGCCGAATTGGGGGAAGGCTAACTACAGCTGGATTAGGCAGGATTTGGTGGCTGTTGATTGGGAGAGGCTGTTTGAGGGTAAATCCACATCTGGCATGTGGGAGTCTTTTAAGGAGCAGTTGATAGGACTGCAGGACAGGCATGTGCCTGTAAAGAGGAAGGATAGGAAAGGTAGGATTCGGGAGCTGTAGATAACCAGTGAAATTGTGGGTCTAATCAAAAAGAAAAAAGAGGCATACATGAGGTCCAGGCAGCTAAAAACAGATGGAGCACTGGAGGAATACAGAGAAAGTAGAAAAGAACTCAAACAGGGACTTAGAAGGGCAAAAAGGCGTCACGAAATGTCCTTGGCAGACAGGATTAAGGAGAATCCGAAGGCATTTTATACATACGTTAGGAACAAGAGGGTTGTTAGGGAAAGAATCGGACCTCTCAGGGACAAAGGAGGGGAATTATGCTTAGAATCAAAGGAAGTAGGAGAGATCCTAAACGAATACTTTGCAACAGTATTCACAAAGGAGAGGGACATGTTGACTGGCAGTGTCTCAGAGAGATGTGTTGACCCGTTAGAAAAAATCTCAATTACAAGGGAGGAAGTGTTAGGTTTTTTAGGAAACATTAAGACAGACAAATCCCCAGGGCCAGATGGCATCTACCCTAGACTCCTCAGGGAGGCAAGAGATGAAATTGTTGGGCCTCTAACAGAAATCTTTGTCTCTTCACTGGACACAGGTGAGATCCCAGAGGATTGGAGGATAGCAAATGTGGTCCCGTTATTTAAGAAGGGTAGCAAGGATAACCCGGGTAATTATAGGCCGGTGAGCTTGATGTCCGTGGTAGGGAAATTGTTGGAGAAGATTCTTAGAGATAGGATATATGCGCATTTAGAACTGAATAATCTTATTAGCGATAGACAGCATGGTTTTGTACGAGGGAGGTTATGCCTCACAAATTTGGTTGAGTTTTTTGAGGAGGTGACAAAAACGATTGACGAAGGAAGGGCTGTGGATGTCGTCTATATGGATTTTAGTAAAGCGTTTGACAAGGTCCCTCATGGCAGGCTGGTGCAAAAGGTAAAATCTCACGGGATAAAAGGTGAGCTAGCTAGATGGGTGGAGAACTAGCTTAGCCATAGAAGACAGAGGGTAACAGTGGAGGGGTCTTTTTCCGGTTGGAGGTCTGTGACTAGTGGTGTTCCGCAGGGCTCTGTACTGGGACCTCTGCTGTTTGTGATATATAGAAATGATTTGGAGGAAGATGTAGCTGGTGTGATCAGTAAGTTTGCGGACGACACAAAGATTGCTGGAGTTGCGGATAGTGATGAACATTGTCAGAGAATAGAGCAGGATATAGATAGGCTGGAATATTGGGCGGAGAAATGGCAGATGGAATTTAATCCAGATAAATGCGAAGTGATGCATTTCGGTAGATCTAATGTAAGGGGGAGCTATACAATAAATGGCAGAACCATCAGGAGTATAGACACACAGAGGGACCTGGGTGTACAAGTCCACAGATCCTTAAAGGTGGCAGCACAGGTGGAGAGGGTGGTCAAGAAGGCATATGGCATGCTTGCCTTTATTGGATGGGGCATAGAATATAAAAGTTGGCATATGATGTTGCAGCGGTGTAAAACGTTGGTTAGGCCACATTTGGAACACTGCGTCCAGTTCTGGTCGCCACACTACCAGAAGGATGTGGAGGCTTTGGAGAGAGTACAGAAAAGGTTTACCAGGATGTTGCCTGGTATTGAGGGTCTTAGCTATGAGGAGAGATTGGGTAAACTGGGGTTGTTCTCCCTGGAAAGACGGAGGTTGAGGGGCGACCTAATAGAGGTGTATAAAATTATGAAGGGCATAGATAGGGTGAACAGTGGGAAGCTTTTTCCCAGGTTGGAGGTGACGAACACAAGGGGTCACGGGTTCAAGGTGAGGGGAGCAAGATTCAACACAGATGTCAGGGGGACGTATTTTACACAGAGGGTGGTGGGGGCCTGGAATGCACTGCCAAGCAAGGTGATTGAGGCGGACACGCTGGGATCGTTTAAGACTTATCTAGATAGCCACATGAACAGACTGGGAATTGAGGGATACAAACGAATGGTCTCGTTGGGCAAATGAGCGGCGCAGGCTTGGAAGGCCGAAGGGCCTGTTCCTGTGCTGTATTGTTCTTTGTTCAAGGTGAGAGGTGATAAGTTTTGGGGAGACGTGCGGGGAAAGTCTTTCACACAAAGGGTGGAGGGTGTCTGGAACACGCTGCCCATGGAGGTGGTAGAAGCAGGCACGTTAGCAACAGTCAAGGTGTATCTTGATAGACACATGAACGGGAGATGAACAGAGGGATAGAAACCATGTAGCAGCACAGGTTTGGTGGGCCAAAGGGCCTGTTCCTGTGCTGTATTGTTCTTCACCTCAAACGAATCAGCCACTAATCTGTTTTTGGCAGTGATGGATGGACGAGCGAGGAATTTAGGAAGACTAGTGTATCTCTTCAAGTATTGCCAAAAGCGAATTGTACCTCCCTGTAAATTGGCAGGCAGGGCCATGGTTTAACGTCTCATTTGAAAAACATTCCAGTGTTTCTCACAGAGCTGTAATGTCAGCCAGGAGTTTTGAGAAAAACTGAGCAAAACATCAATAAATAAACAAGTCCAGTCGCTTAATTTCACATTATATATTTCACCAAACTTTGATCACTGGATATAAAAGCACTATTGGCTACTGATAAACATCGCTTCTTGTTGAAAGGTTTTTTTAAAAAATCACATTTAATTTTGAAAGTGTAATTTAAATTATTGATCCATACAAAGGAATAAAATAACATTGCCGTGATTTCCTTCTATTGAGTGTATCAGTCGGCAGTTTATAATTTCTGTTCCAGGATGCCTTCCACAATCGGCCCCAGCACAGCCACAGCTTCAATCTCAACACGACCTCCCTGCAAAAAATAATCACTAAATCAGGCAAATCTTGACATACAAACATGTGTCAGTGGCATGGGTCCTATAACACAATGCAGCCCATCAATTCTTATGGGATTACAAAGCTTCAAGTTACATAGAATTTGCATCACAAAGTGCAAATGCCGGCGTTGGACTGGGGTGGACACAGTAAGAAGTCTCACAACACCAGGTTAAAGTCCAACAGGTTTATTTGGAATCACAAGCTTTCGGAACGCTGCTCCTTCATCAGGTGAGTCACCAGGCGAAGGAGCAGCGCTCCAAAAGCTCGTGATTCCAAATAAACCTGTTGGACTTTAACCTGGTGTTGTGAGACTTATTGCTGTGCTTGCGTCACAAAAGCAGGCCATTCAGCCCAACTGGTCAATGCTAGAGTTTACACTCCGCACAAGCCTCTTCCCACCCTATTTCATCTCACCCGATCACTGATTCCTTTCTCTAATAACTCATGTGCCTCTCCAGCTTCTCCTTAAATGTATCAATGCTATTCACCTCAACAACTCCATGTAGACTCAAAGTTCTTCGAAAGTACTTACCAAACCTATGACCTCTACCACCTAGAAGGACAAGGGCAGCAAATGTATGGAAACACCACCACCAGCAAGTTCCCCTCCAAGCCTTTCACCATCACGGTTTGGAAAGGTATCATCATTCCAACATTGTTGTTGGGTCAAAATCTTTGAACTCCCTCTCTAACAGCTCTGTTCATGTACCTACAAATATTGTCATCCTCAATCCAGCAAGCCTTGCACAAACAGGCTGAAGCATTTGCAAATATTTTCAGTCAGAAGTGCATAGCAGGTGATCCATCTTAGACTGGATGGCCAATCTACCTACCTGTACATTTTTGGACTGTGGGAAGAAACTGGAGCACCCAGAGGAAACACACGCAGAGACAGGGAGAATGTGCAAACTCCACACAGACGATCACCCAAGACAAGAATCAAACCCAGGTCGCTGGTGCTGGGCAGCAGTGCTTAGGGCAGCACGGTGGCACAGTGGTTAGCACTGCTGCCTCACAGCGCCAGGGACCTGGGTTCGATTCCCAGCCTTGGGACACTGTCTGTGGGGAGTTTGCACATTCTGCCCGTGTCTGCGTGGGTTTCCTCTGGGTGCTCCGGTTTCCTCCCACAGTCTGAAAGCCGTGCTGGTTAGGTGCATTGGCCATGCTAAATTCCCCCTCAGTGTACCTGAACAGGCGTCAGAGTGTGGCAACTAGGGGATTTTCACAGTAACTTCATTGCAGTGCATACTTGACAATAATGAAAAAAACCTAACCACTGTACCACCGCGCCGCTGCTGAGAGTCACCAAACAATCTTACCCGTGGCAATGCAGCAACCTGATAGGCAGCTCTGGCTGGAAAGTTGGTTTTGAAATCTGAGAAAAAAAAACAAGTTTACTTCACACAGAATTAACAGCTAAGAAACAGGTCATTCTGCTCAAATGCTCTATACCAGTGTTTATGGCCCTACAAACGCCTCCTCTTCCCGTTCTTTTCCTTTCTCTGTCATCTAGCTTCTCCTTAAGTTCACCTATGCTATTCACCTCAGGCACTCCATAGGAAAATAGAAGACAAGTTTATCGATCACAAACAGTAAATGCGTTTTATATAAATTGAAAGAAGTCCTCTTTCTCCGGTTGTCAGTAGGAAAATGTTTCAATATTGCAATTAAATAGCAGCCATTCACTGTCATAGATTATAATTCCAGGAGTTATTAAATCCTCAACCCCTTCCATCTACAAACAGGAGATCTATACTTGCTTTAAAGGGAGTGCAATGAGCGCTCACCAGACTGATTTTTGGGATTTCGCAGCCCAAGGCCTCATTGAAACTGAGTACTTAAGGGGCTTGACAGGATAGGTGATGAGGGGTTCACATTCTGAGTAACTCAACTCCTGACTCCTCAAAGCCTGTCCACCAGTTACCAGGCACAAGCCCGGAATGTGGTGAAATACTCTACACTTGCCTTAATGAGTGCAGCTCAACAACACTCAAGAAGCTCAACACCATCCAGGACAAAGCAGTCTACTTGATGGGCACCTCTTTGGGCGGCACGGTAGCACAGTGGTTAGCACTGCTGCTTCACAGCTCCAGGATCCCGGGTTCGATTCCCGGCTCGGTCACTGTCTGTGTGGAGTTTGCACATTCTCCTCGTGTCTGCGTGGGTTTCCTCCGGGTGCTCCGGTTTCCTCCCACAGTCCAAAGATGTGCGGGTTAGGTTGATTGGCCAGGTTAAAAATTGCCCCTTAGAGTCCTGGGATGCGTACGTTAGAGGGATTAGCGGGTAAATATGTGGGGGTAGGGCCTGGGTGGGATTGTGGTCGGTGCAGACTCGATGGGCCGAATGGCCTCCTTCTGCAGTGTAGGGTTTCTATTCTATTCTCTTCCACCACCTCAATCATGTACTCCCTCAATCAGTGACGCACAGTGGCAGCAGTGTACCAGTTACACGATGCACTGCAGAAAACTCTCAGCCTCTACAACCTAGAAGAACAATGGCAACAGATGCATGGGAACGTTATCACCTGCTAGTTTCCCTCTAAGGCGCACACCTTCCAGACTTTGAACTATATCGCTGTCCCTTCACTGTCACTGGTTCAAAATCCTGGAACTTGCTTGCTAACAGCAGCAACCCCCCCCCCCTCATTGCTCAGACATTGAGCACATTCAAGGCTGAAGCTGATAAGATATTTGGACACAAAGTGAATCAGAGGATATGGGGAAAGGGTGGAAAAGTGGAGTTGAGGTAGAAATTTAGTTTGCGCAGGTTTAGGACAGTACGGTGGCACAGTGGTTAGCACTGCTGCCTCACAGAGCCAGGGACCCGGGTTCAATTCCAGCCTCGGGTCACTGTCTGTGTGGTGTCTGCACGTTCTCCCCGTGTCTGCGTAGGTTTCCTCCAAGTGCTCCGGTTTCCTCCCACAGCCCCAAGATGTGCAGATAAGGTGGATTGGTCATGCCAAATTGTCCCTTAGTATCGCAAGATGTATGGGTGAGATTGATTAGCCGTGGGAAATGTGTGGGGTTCTGGGGATAGGGTGGGGGAGGGGACTGAATGAGATATGCTGTCAGAGAGTCGGTGCAGACTCGAGGGCCGAGTGGTCTCGTCTGCACTGCAGGGATTCTATGATTCTGAGGCTCGAACAGCCCAATGGTTTACTCCTGCTCTTCTGTGGGTTTCCAGTGCTTGCATCGCTATAAAGCTACACAAAGATGGAGATCTATACTCACATTGCTTGTAAACATCGTTAACACAGTTGAAATCGTTGATGTCTGCCAGCAGAACGGTTGTTTTTATAACTATGATGTAAATTTCAAAAAACATTCCTCAGTAAGTGCACAAAATTAAATCCAAGTCAACACATCATAGATGATCTATCTTCTCAAAGAATGATTTCAGTAATATTCTCTGCCAGATTGTCCATTCAGCAATTACCACACAAGGTACAACACTCCATTAAATAAATAAAACAAAACTGAAAATGCCAGAAACTGGTCAATTGATCAATTGGGCCAGTGGGCTGACGAATGGCAGATGGAGTTTAATTTAGACAAATGCAAGGTGATGCATTTTGGTAGATTGAACCAGGGCAGGACTTACTCAATGAATGGTAGGGCGTTGGGGAGAGTTACAGAGCAAAGAGATCTAGGGGTACAGGTTCATAGCTCCTTGAAAGTGGAGTCAAAGGTGGACAGAATGGTGAAGAAGGCATTCGGCATGCTTGGTTTCATTGGTCAGAACACAATACAGGAGTTGGGGCGTTTGTTGAAGTTATACAAGACATTGGTAGGGCACTGGAATACTGTGTACAGTTCTGGTCACCCTATTATAGAAGGATATTATTAAACTAGAAACAGTGCAGAAAAGATTTACGAGGATGCTACCTGGACTTGATGGTTTGAGTTACAAGTAGAGGTTGGATAGGCTGGGACTCGTTTCCCTGGAGCATAGGAGACTTAGGGGTGATCTTATAGAGGTCTATAAAATAATGAGGGGCACAGATAAGGTAGATAGTCAATATCTTTTCCCAAGGTTGGGGAGTCTAAAACTAGAGGGCATAGGTTTAAGGTGAGAGGGGAGAGATACAAAAGGGTCCAGAGGAGCAATTTGTTCACACAGAGGGTGGTGAGTGTCTGGAATGAGCTGCCAGAGGCAGTAGTAAAGCTGGTACAATTTCTGTCTTTTAAAAAGCATTTAGACAGTTACATGGGCAAGATGGGTATAGAGGGATATGGGCCAAATGCAGGCAATTGGGACTAGCTTAGGGGTTTAAAAAAAAGAGCAGCATGAACAAAATGGGCCGAAGGGCCTGTTTCCATGCTGTAAACCTCCATGACTCAATGGTTCAGTAGATCAGGGAGCATTAACAGAGAGAGAGAGAAAAGCTGAGTTAACATATCAGGTCAATGACCTCACAGGCTGGATTAAAAGATCATCGACATGAAACATGAACTGTTTCTTTTTCCACAGCTTCTGCACATTTTCAGCACTTTCCATTTTTATTCCAGGAATTCCAGCATCCACACTATTTTGTTTTAAACTTCCCATTTCCAGCAGAAAGTAGATTTGATGATATCCCTCACTAAGCACAAATCATTGAATATTTTTTGATCATTTCCCCTCTACTTTAGTCTTCCTGATTTATGATTGAAAAACGTTCTTGTTTTCTACGTGGCAAAAGGAGGAATGCCACATTTTCACCTCGTACCATTATTGTAGTCACAGTTTGCAGCCTTGAGGATCTCTCCCATGTTGATAAGCGCCTGCCACAGAGAACATTACAAGTTAGTTCAGATCATCAGTCATTCCTTCTCAGTCGTTATTCTGTGCAAATTTACTTAGAAGCTTAAACGATTTTCCCCACAAATCTCCTTTGAGATTGCAAATCATTTAAATAGCTACAAGTTTTTCAAAGTGAAGATTAATTCATGTTAAAGTCTTGGATTGCAAAATGTTTCATAATTAAAGCACAGTCTGCATGCCCAAACTTGCAAATAACCTTCAAAGATTAGGTCCTAGATCATAACGATTCAAAAAGTTACTCTATTGGTAACAGTCATTGAATATCAACTGTTGATGGATCACAGAAATATTCCTCGGATTACATCAAACCTAGCCGGGTGGATCCAGTGAAAAATGGACGATTTTCTCCAAAACAGATTAGTTATGTTTGATATCCAAACATAAAATCAGTGGTTTACAGAATACCTGATTTACAGAACTTGCTTATATTTGGGAGCAACTGCGAGCTATAGAAACATAGAAAATAGGAGTGGGCCATTCAGCTCTTTGAGCTGGCTCCGTCCTTCAATATGATCTTGGCTGATCCTCTATTTCAATGAAATACTCCCACAATCTCCCCACACCTTTAGAGTCTTAGTTCCTTCTTAAGAATAGTCAGTGACTTGGTATCCACTGCCTTCTGTAGTAGAGAACTCCGCATGTTCACCACCCCCAAGTGATATCCTTTATGGCCTTGGCCATGTCCTGAGATTGCGGACCCTTGTTCTAGACCCTCCAGCCTGAGGAAACAACAGCCCTGTATCCAGTCTGTCCAACTCTGTCAGAATTTGATATATTTCAATCAGATCCCCTCATTCTTCTAAACTCCAGCGAATGGGGTTACGGGAATAGGGCCTGGGTGGGATTGTGGTTGGTGCAAACTCAATGGGCCGTACGGCCTCTTTCTGTACTGTAGGGATTCTATGATTCTATGAATACAGTCTAGTCGACCCAATCGCTCCTCATACAACAATCCTCCCATCCCAGAAAGCACTCCCTCTATGGCACACATAACCTTTCTTAGATAACTGCATACAATACCCCAAATGTGGTCTCACCAAGGCCCTGTACAGCTGGAGTAAGACACCCTTGCTTCTGTACTCAGTCCTCTTGCAATGAAGGCCAGCATAACATTTGCCTTCCTAACTGCTTGCTGGCTTTCAGTGACAGGTGTCCTAGTTCACCAAGGTCCCATTGTATGTCAACATTTCCCAATCTATCACCATTTAAATAATATTCTGCCATTCTGTTCCTCCATCCAAAGTGATAACTTTACATTTATCCACGTTATAATGCATCTGCCATATATTTACCAATTCACTCAACTTGTCTAATATATTTTCGATAAACCTTTAATTACTAACATGAATATTTTGGTTTATATTCACATATGTGGTAAAGGTGCAATTGTAACACTTCTGACTAAAAGTATTAAGGATTGAGACAAGAGTGTCAAACATCACAATGCATACTGAATCTATATATAATCAGTGGCAGATAAAGTACTGTCAGTATGGTCTGGTAACCAAGCAAGGCACAAATGTCACTGATTATTACTACTCCAGGGAGCATTCAAGTCTATAACAATAGATCAAAGAGCAGCAATGTGAACTGGAACATTTTATTAAGGAAATCAGGTGAGAAGAAAGTAGGTCAGTGGAGAAAGGACATGATGTTGATTGAAGAAAAGTGTGGTTCAGAAGTAGCGATACAATTCAGGGCAAAGCAGTCTGCTTGATTGGGATCACGTCCACAAACATTCATTTCCTCCACCACTGATGCACAGTGGCGGCAGTGTGTACCAAGTATAAGACGCACTGCAGCAACTCACTAAGCTTCCTTAGGCAGCACCTTCCAAATCCATGACCACAACCATCTAAAAGAACAAGGGCAGCAGGTACCTGGGAACACCACCACCTGCAAGTTCCCCTCCAAGCCACTCACCATCCTGCCTTGGAAGTATATCGCACTACTTCACACTGTCGCTAACTCAAAATTCTGGAACTCCCTCCCTAATAGCACTGTAGGTGCACCTACACCATATGGACTGCAGCGGCTCAAGAAGTCAGCTCACCACCACCTTCTCAAGGATATTTAGGGATGGGTAATAAATGCTAGCCTCGCCAGCAAAGCCCACATCCCTTAAATGAATTTAAAAAAATTAAAACTAATGAGTTGGTTGGGGGATGGAATGGTTGAACGAAGTGAGATGTTCACAGTTTAAAGTTCCGGGAATGATTGCACAATGAGTAGTCAGAACAATCTATCCCGTATCTATAAAACATTATGGCCGGGATTCTCCCAAAAAAATTTTAAGTGCCCAATTCACGTGAAAATTGGAGTGATTCTAACTGGATTTTTTTAAAGTGTGATTTCCAGATTGAATTTCCGACAGTGAGCACTGAAGAGTGCCCCTGCAGGATTTATGCTGAAAATCAGGGGGCGGGACCTAGTCGCGCCCGAGACGCCGACAGCATCGTGCTGAGTGGGCCACTGCACATGCGCCGATTTATCAGAATGGAGGTCGATGCATGCTCAGTGGCCCTGCATTGCTGGCCTTCCAATCGCTGGCCAGTTCCGCAACTCCCCATTGCTGGCCTCCCGCACCTCCAAGGGCAAGCCCCGATATCCCCCACCTCCCACAGTTCCAATTTTCCGCCCCCCCCGCCGTCCCAATTTCTTGAACCCCCCCCACCCCAGCAGTCCCGATCATCCCCCACCCAGATGGCCAGCCCTGATTGCTGTCCTCCCTCCCTGTGATCCTTTTCCGGAGGGGATGCGGGGCTCCCTCCCCCACCACCCCCTCCCAACCCCACCCCCCACCAATTGCAGCCAATAGGCCCCGCCCCTCTGGCTCCACCCCATTGACACTGGGTGATGCCTGGTGGGCAGTGCCATCTTGGCAGATGGCACCCGGGGGCACCCCCCCTTACCCCCAACCTCCGGGGAGGAGCCTTGATGGCCTCTGTTCCCTCCAGTGGGATTGGCCGCCAGTTCCCCGTTTGTGGGGAGCAGTAGTGGTCCCGGCTGGAGTGAACCACACCTGGCTGACTTAAGGACTGATTAGGGACAGTCAGCATGGCTTTGAATGGAAAATCATGTCTCACAAATTTGATTGAGTTTTTTGAAGGGGTAACCAAGAAGATAGATGAGGGCAGTGCAGTTGATGTCTACATGGACATTAGCAAGGCCTTTGACAAGGAACTGCATGGTAGGTTGTTGCATAAGGTTAAGTCTCACGGGATCCAGGGTGAGGGTGAAATAGATACAAAATTGGCTTGATGACAGAAGACAGAAGGTGGTTGTAGAGGGTTGTTTTTCAAACTGGAGGCCTGCGAACAGCAGTGTACCTCAGGGATCGGTGCTGGGTCCGCTGTTATTTGTCATTTATATTAATGATTTGGATGAGAATTTAATAGGCATAGTTAATAAGTTTGCAGATGACACCAAGATTGGTGCCATAGTGGACAGTGAAGAAGGTTATCTAGAATTGCAACAGGATCTTGATCAATTGGACCAGTAGCTGACGAAAGGCAGATCGAGTTAATTTAGATAAATGCGAGGTAATGCATTTTGGTAGATTGAACCAGGGCAGGACTTACTCAGTTAATGGTAGGACGTTGGGGAGAGTTATAGAACAAAGAGATCTAGGAGTAAAGATTCATAGCTCCTTGAAAGT
Organism: Mustelus asterias; assembly: GCF_964213995.1. Lineage (NCBI taxonomy): Eukaryota > Metazoa > Chordata > Chondrichthyes > Carcharhiniformes > Triakidae > Mustelus > Mustelus asterias. The sequence goes on from NC_135807.1 coordinate 8,302,036, forward strand.
GGAGTCACAGGTGGACAGAGTGATGAAGAAGGCATTCGGCATGCTTGGTTTCATCGGTCAGAACACTGAATACAGGAGTTGGGACGTCTTGTTGAAGTTGTACAAGACATTGGTAAGGCCACACTTGGAATACTGTGTACAGTTCTGGTCACCCTATTATAGAAAATATATTATTGAACTAGAAAGAGTCTAGAAAAGATTTATTAGGATGCTACTGGGACTTGATGGTTTGAGTTATAAGGAGAGGCTGGATAAACTGGAACTTTTTTCTCTGGAGCGTAGGAGGCTTAGGAGTGATCTTATAGAGGTCTATAAAATAATGAGGGGCACAGATCAGCTAGATAGTCAATATCTTTTCTCAGATGTAGGGGAATCTAAAACTAGAGGGCATAGGTTTAAGGTGAGAGGGGAGAGATACAAAAGGGTCCAGAGGGGCAATTTTTTCACACAGAGGGTGGAGTGTCTGGAACAAGCTGCCAGAGGTAGTAGTAGAGGCGAGTACAATTTTGTCTTTTAAAAAGCATTTAGACAGTTACATGGGTAAGATGGGTATAGAGAGATATGGGCCAAACACGGGCAATTGGGACTAGCTTAGGGGTTAAAAAAAGGGGCGGCATGGACAAGTTGGGCCGAAGGGCCTGTTTCCATGCTGTAAACCTCTATGACGCTATGCTAATGGATGTAAATGCAAATTTAAATATTGAAATCAGTTCAGCTCCAATTCCTGGCAGGGAGCTGATGACGCTAAAAATCTTGGCCGCGGAGTAGCGCAGAGACCCGGGTGCCCAGCGGAGAATCCGCAAAACGGCTTCCGCTGGCTGATGTCTCCCGGCCCGTTGCACTGCTGGAGCAGCGCACCAAGCTGGGAGAATCACCTCCTATGTGTCTAATTCTGGGCATTGTACTTTGGGAAGGAAGTGAGTTTTTGGAGAGAGTACAGAAGAAATGTGCTGGAATGGGGTGAAGGGATACAGTTACGTGGATCAATTGGAGAAGTCATTTTCCTAAAGCAGGAAAGGTTAGAGGAGATTTGTGGCGATTGTCCCTTTAAAGATCCATTTGCAGAGGAAGGATCACATGACCCAGGGTGGGGGATCACCCTGGTGAGCTCGCGTTTCTGTCCCAGAACCTTCTCAGAAGCTGAGTGACGGCCATGAGGCTGAAAGCCTCTGTATTATAGTTATAGGTAACTGAACATTTCAGTTGTTATTTACCCAACTGGTGACAGGAACTATTACCAGATTTGATAAAGGTGTTTAAAATTATGAAGTGTTTAGATAGAGTAAATAAAAATAAATTGTTTATGACTGAAGAGAGCTCACATGAGCATAAACCTTTTTCCATAATGTGTGGTTATGATCTGGAATGCACTGCATAGTGGATTGAAAATCTTGGCTTCAGAATGGCATCAGATTAAAATATGAAAATATAAAATATGACAGAGCTTCGAAAGATAGACTCAATGGGCCCAAAGGCCTCTGTCTACACTGCAGTATTCTACAATACAAAAAGGTACAGCATTAATTGGCCAGGAATTTGCTGTTAATGAAGCTTACACATTACCTGCTTAGCTTCCTGTGTTGTTCCTCCTGTCACAAGCTGTCCAGTTGCAGGATCCAACCCCAGCTGCCCAGAAACGTACATGGTTCGATCCACCACCACTGCTTGGCTATAAAATACATTTACAAAATGATCATAGCCACACAGCACACCACACAATAGTACAGTGGATGGAGCACAAGAATTCCCTCTGCCTTTCAATCAATTTTTGGTCACCAATCCTGATATCTCTCCATGTGGAGCAGCGCCAAATTTTGTCCGATTAGACTTCTACGAAGCACCTTGAGATGTTTTACTATGTTAAAGGTGCTCCATAAATGCCTGTGTGGTATCTCTTCCAACTTTGGCACTAGATGACACGGTGGCACAGTGGTTAGCACTGTTGCCTCAACTCCAGGGAACCGGGGTTCAATTCCAGTCTTGTGTGACTGTCTGTGTGGAGTTTGTACGTTCTCCCCCGTAACTGCATGGGTTTCCTCCGAGTGCTCTGGTTTCCTCCCACAGTCCAAAGATGTGAAGGTTAGATGGATTAGCCATGGTAAATGTGTGGGGATAGATTGGGGAGAGGGTGTTGGTGAGATACTCTGTCAGAGAGTCAGTGCAGACTCAATGGGCCAAATGGCTTCTTCTGCACAGTAGGGATTCTATGATTGTGCCTTGATTCAATGCCTAAAAATTGTGGAGTGTTATATGCTAATTTATATCTCTTACAATAGTACAGCCGTATGTCAGCAGCTCCCAGATTCAAGCCATGGTCTTATTCAATCCACAGCGATAGCTAGGGACATTACATTGGCCCAGTTTGAGATTCACAGACCCTCTGCAGAAGGCAGTGTGTGGGATCAGACACAGAGCAAGTCTCTGTCCTAAAGCTCACAAAAGCTCTGTGGTCAACTATCAGTGAGTGAGGTGAACAGTCAGCGCCCTTCCTTCCCTAATTACTGCAGAACCCAAGCCAACGTAGCTCAGGAATGAAGAGGTGCCACTTTGCTAAGATGAGTGTGGAATTAACTCCCAGAATAACAGGAGACAGAGTGGGTGGATGAGAATGGGGAAGCAGAAGAGAAAATTATATAGACAGTAGTAGAACAATTGAAGTAAATAGTTTAATAAAATGGTGCATTTGCACTATTTATTCCGAACGGTCGCATGGCACTGGCCAGTAAACAGTTAAACAGTTAAATATGCAATAATAAATAAAAGATAGACCAAGAAATTATCTAACATTGTGCAATATGCACAGTGCAGATTTTGCGATGACAGTTAGATTCAATTTGTGATAATTGCAGACCCAGTGAAAACACATTTTTTACTGCAATAAATAACTCCCAAGTTAAATTTTTCGCAACCAGTTGGTGGAATGATCAGAAGTCAATCTTTACTCAGTTTTAAAGTTATTCACAAAGTGAGACATTACAAATATATGCAGGGAACCGCACACTGTGATATAAGGTCTGGTAACCAAAAACTTTTTAAAGTTAAAGTTTATTTATTAGTCACAAGTAAGGTTTATATTAACACTGGTCAAAGAGGTAGGTTTTAAGAAGAGTCTAAAAAGGAGGAAAGGAAGGTAGATGTTTAGGAATATAATTCCAGAGCTTAAGGGCCTGACCAAGAGAGAATAGTAACTACAAAAGGTCGAGAATGCAGCCCAATCCATTTCGCAAACCAGCCTCCCATCCATTAACTATGTCTACACTTCCCGCTACCTCGGCAAAGCAGCCAGCATAATTAAGAACCCCACGCACCCCGGACATTCTCTCTTCCACCTTCCTCCGTCGGGAAAAAGATACAAAAATCTGAGGTCACGTACCAACTGACTCAAGAACAGTTTCTTTCCTGCTGCTGTCAGACTTTTGAATGGACTTACCTTGCATTAAGTTGATCTTTCTCTACACCCAGCTATGACTGTAACATTACATTCTGAACTCTCGTTTCCTTCTCTATGAACGGTATGTTTTGTCTGTATAGCGCGCAAGAAACAATACTTTTCACTATGTTAATACATGTGACAATAATGAATCAAATCAAGTGGTACTGTTACTGGGCTAGTGATCCAAAGGCCCAGGACAACACTCTCGAAGATACAAGTTCAAATCACACCAGAGCAGCTGAGGGAGTTCAATTAAATAATAAATCTGGAATAAAAGGCTTATTTTATAAACAATGATTATGAAACTATTGTTATAAAAACCCACTAGGTTCAATACCTTTCCGGGAAGAAATCTGCTGTCCCTACCCAATCTGGTTTATACATGACTCTTAACTGCCATCTGAAATGATTCTGATGGGCAATGAAGGCTGGTCTTGCTAGCAACATTCACATCCCAAGGAGAAATAATTTAAAAAGTCCCCATGACCCAGCTGCCTAAGTTGTGGAAAAGGAAAATGGGATGAGCAAGAGGCAGAATGAGAGGAGCACAGACATCACCAAGTACTATATTTCTCTATATTATTATATATTGGACAGTAAGAGGCTTAACATTCACTAGTGGTTGTGTCCCCTGAAAAATTAGACTGGTTTAGATTATCAACCATGAGAGCAAAGCAAATGTTAAGAAACACCATTCACATACAGAGCAGCTGCTGCTTGTACAGGCGCACACCAAAAACATCTTAAAGCATTAATATCGACAACAGGTTCCCAATTTTTAAAACTGTTAATGTTCCAACCCCTGCTGCCAATTTTCCCTGACCATTGTTGTATCATATTACTAACAGATGGTGGTGGGTGTGGAGTTATTACAAAATTGACTTCATTGCAGTGTTAATCTAAGCCTACTTGTGACACTAATAAATAAACTCTAAACAACTTTAAATTAGGTCACAAGACCAGGATACAGGGAGACAGTGTAGTGGTAATGTCAATGGACTAGTAATCCAGAGGGGGAACCTAATGCTCGGAGGTGGAGATGCCGGTGTTGGACTGGGGTGGGCACAGTAAGAAGTCTCACAACCAGGTTAAAGTCCAACAGGTTTATTTGGAATCATGAGTTTTTGGAGTGCTGATGAAGGAGCAGCGTTCCGAAAGCTCATGATTCCAAATAAACCTGTTGGACTTTAACCTGGTGTTATAAGACTTCTTACTAATGCGCTGAGGACATTCTCCGGTGATGCAGTGGCATTATTTATCCAGTGACCCAGAGTAATGCTCTGGAGACCTGGGTTCAAATCCCACCACAGCAGATGGTGAAATTTGAATTCAATAATCTGGAATTAAAATTCTAACGGTGACCATGAAACCATTGTCGATTGTCATAAAATCCCATCTGGTTCACTGATGTCCTTTAGGGAAGGAAATCTGCCGTCCTTACCCGGTCTGGCCTACATGTGACTCCAGACCCACAGCAATATGGTTGACACTTAAATATTACCTAAAATGGCCTAGCGAGCCACTCAGTTCAAGGGCAATTAGTGAGTTAGCAATAAATGCTGGTCCAGCTAACGACACCCCATCCTATGAATGATTTTTTAAAAAAAGGCCCACCATGGCAGTTGTGGAACTTAAATTCAATTAAACAATCTGGAATTGAAAGAAGTCTCAGAAATGATGGCCACGAAACTGCCATTGAACAAAAAATATTTAGTTCACTAATGCCCTTTAGGGAAGGAAATCTGCCATCCTTACCCAGATTTCCTTCCCTAAAGGACATTAGTGAACTAAATGTTATTTATTCAATGGCAGTTTCGTGGCCATCTTTCAATTCCATCTGGCCTACATGCGACTCCAGAACCACAACAATGTGGTTGGCTCTGTGTCTCCAGTGAGAAACCCCAAGAATCAGCAGCTATTGTGGACCAGAACTCTTCACCTATAAACAAGCCTCTAAACACACAGAATTTTTTGTTGGAGGACTTGATTTGTTGCTTGGTCAAGTTTTACTTTGATGAGTTTCATGTCTTATTTTGCACATTTGGCAGGGGTGCATGTTGTTTTTCTATTTGTGGGAACTGTGATACAATTGTATATTTTAAACTTTATGTTAATAAGGTCTGTGTCTTTACCCGAGCGAGTTAGCAATAAAACTAATTCTTTAATTGTTAACTTAAGACTAGCTTATTGCTTGAACCAAGTAAAAAGTTGGCAGTATCCCTCCCTTTTATATTCAAAGTCTGAGTCAGTTATAAACAAGGAGAGGAGCCAGTTCACCCCTGTTAAAGCGATCAGAACAATATAAAATAAAGCTTACCACCACAGTGTTACACTCAAAGCATAAGTTCCTAACTTGAACATAAGCCCAACACATTGTTATGCCGTTTTACGGTACCTGTAAATTCCGAGTCTAACTGGAGCTTTGGGAGTGTAGACACAAACTCGTTTTGTAGCCATTGTCGATATTAACCTCACTGCCAGCCTCAGATTAACATTAAAGCAAAACGACCTTTGGAGTAAACTGCTGTCAGAACATTATGGCTGTTATAAACACTGCTGGTCCACACTGTAGTGGGTGCTGGTGTTTGGATTTTATAACTCTTCAAATCAGTCTCAAGATGAGTTTGCAGAAGAGGAAAGAAATTTTCACTTTGTTTACTGAACTGCTTCAGCTTTTCCTTTTCTCCGGCCTTGTTAATAAGAACACAAGAACTAGGAGCAGGAGTAGGCCATCTGGCCCCTCGAGCCTGCTCCGCCACTCAATAAAATCATGGCTGATCTTTTCGTGGACTCACTTACCCGCCCGCTCACCATAACCCTTAATTTTTTTATTGTTCAAAAATCTATCTATCTTTGCCTTAAAAACATTCAACGAGGTAGCGTCAATCACTTCACTGGACAGGGAATTCCCAGCGAGATATACAGTTGCTTCCCAGGGAATTGATGTGGAGATGCCGGCGTTGGACTGGGGTAAACACAGTAAGAAGTTTAACAACACCAGGTTAAAGTCCAACAGGTTTATTTGGTAGCAAAAGCCACACAAGCTTTCGAGGCTCTGAGCCCCTTCTTCAGGTGAGTGGGAATTCTGTTCACAAACAGAACTTATAAGACACAGACTCAATTTACATGAATAATGGTTGGAATGCGAATACTTACAACTAATCCAGTCTTTAAGAAACAAAACAATGGGAGTGGAGAGAGCATCAAGACAGGCTAAAAAGATGTGTATTGTCTCCAGACAAGACAGCCAGTGAAACTCTGCAGGTCCACGCAACTGTGGGAGTTACAAATAGTGTGACATAAATTCTGATTCTAGGATCGCATGATAAAGACTCAGGAGGAAAAAAGCAGAAATATTTATGTGAAATAGTGTGACATAAACCCAATATCCCGGTTGAGGCCGTCCTTGTGTGTGCGGAACCTGGCTATCAGTTTCTGCTCCGCGACTCTGCGCTGTCGTGTGTCGCGAAGGCCGCCTTGGAGAACGCTTACCCGAATATCAGAATATCAGAGAATATTAAGGACGGTCACCTCAGCACCTCACTGTACCGCAAGCCCACGGATAACCTCACGATGCTCCACTTCTCCAGCTTCCACCCTAAACACGTTAAAGAAGCCATCCCCTACGGACAAGCCCTCCGTATACACAGGATCTGCTCGGATGAGGAGGATCGCAACAGACACCTCCAGACGCTGAAAGATGCCCTCATAAGAACAGGATATGGCGCTAGACTCATTGATCAACAGTTCCAACGCGCCACAGCGAAAAACCGCACCGACCTCCTCAGAAGACAAACACGGGACACAGTGGACAGAGTACCCTTCGTTGTCCAGTACTTCCCCGGAGCGGAGAAGCTACGGCATCTCCTCCGGAGCCTTCAACATGTCATTGATGAAGACGAACATCTCGCCAAGGCCATCCCCACACCCCCACTTCTTGCCTTCAAACAACCGCACAACCTCAAACAGACCATTGTCCGCAGCAAACTACCCAGCCTTCAGGAGAACAGTGACCAAGACACCACACAACCCTGCCACAGCAACCTCTGCAAGACGTGCCGGATCATCGACACAGATGCCATCATCTCACGTGAGAACACCATCCACCAGGTACACGGTACATACTCTTGCAACTCGGCCAACGTTGTCTACCTGATACGCTGCAAGAAAGGATGTCCCGAGGCATGGTACATTGGGGAAACTATGCAGACGCTGCGACAACGGATGAATGAACACCGCTCGACAATCACCAGGCAAGACTGTTCTCTTCCTGTTGGGGAGCACTTCAGCGGTCACGGGCATTCGGCCTCTGATATTCGGGTAAGCGTTCTCCAAGGCGGCCTTCGCGACACACGACAGCGCAGAGTCGCGGAGCAGAAACTGATAGCCAGGTTCCGCACACACAAGGACGGCCTCAACCGGGATATTGGGTTTATGTCACACTATTTCACATAAATATTTCTGCTTTTTTCCTCCTGAGTCTTTATCATGCGATCCTAGAATCAGAATTTATGTCACACTATTTGTAACTCCCACAGTTGCGTGGACCTGCAGAGTTTCACTGGCTGTCTTGTCTGGAGACAATACACATCTTTTTAGCCTGTCTTGATGCTCTCTCCACTCCCATTGTTTTGTTTCTTAAAGACTGGATTAGTTGTAAGTATTCGCATTCCAACCATTATTCATGTAAATTGAGTCTGTGTCTTATAAGTTCTGTTTGTGAACAGAATTCCCACTCACCTGAAGAAGGGGCTCAGAGCCTCGAAAGCTTGTGTGGCTTTTGCTACCAAATAAACCTGTTGGACTTTAACCTGGTGTTGTTAAACTTCTTACTGTGTTTTCCCAGGGAATTCCCATGAGATACGCACTTGCTTCCCTTGCTTACTATATAGAGGCACTGTTTTATCTAACTACCACAAAACACAAGTGTAAAACCCACAAAGTCTGTGGGGAAGTGCAATGGATAGGAAACACTGTTCATTCACAGATATCCATAAGAATCTGGGTCACAGAATCTCCTTCTATCTACGGATGTGGAGATGCCGGCGTTGGACTGGGGTGGGCACAGTAAGAAGTCTCACAACACCAAGTTAAAGTCAGACAGATTTATTTGTAATCACAAGCTTTCGGAGCGCTGCTCCTTCATCAGGTGGGTGGAGAGGTAGGTTCACGAGCACGGCAGATATAGAGACGATCACAGGGTAAAGAGATATGAATTGTCTCAAGCCAGGACAGTTTTTGCTCGGCGATTCTTTCTGACGACAACACAGAATCGCCGAGCAGAAATTGATAGCCAAGTTCTGCACGCATGAGGACAGCCTCAACCGGGATCTTGGGTTCATGTCACACTACATGTAACCCCCACCATTTTCCTGAGTTTGCAAAATCCTACTAACTGTCCTGGCTTGAGACAATTCACACCTCTTTAACCTGTGATTATTCCTCTCTCCACTCGCATTGTCTGTACCTGCAAAGACTTGATTACCTGTAAAGACTTGCATTACAACCAATCTTCACATTCCAATCTGTAATGATCTTGCAATTGTGTCTCTGTCTATATATGCCGTGTTTGTGAACCTGCCTCCCCACTCACCTAGAGTCATTGAGGTTTACAGCATGGAAACAGGCCTTTAGCCCAACTTGTCCATGCTGCTCCTTTTTTTTTGAAACCACTAAGCTAGTCCCAATTGCCCGCATTTGGCCCATATCCCTCTATACCCATCTCACCCATGTAACTGTCTAAACGCTTTTAAAAAGACAACATTGTACCCACCTCTACTATTACCTCTGGCAGCTTGTTCCAGACACTCACCACCCTCTGTGTGAAAAAATTGCCCCTCTGGAACCTTTTGTATCTCTCCCCTCTCATCTTAAACATATGCCCTCTAGACTCCCTGACCTTTCAGGAAAGATGTTGACTATGCCCCTAATTATTTTATAGACCTCTGTAAGATCTGCCCTAAGCCTCCTATGCTCCAGGGAAAATGTCCCAGTCTATCCAGCCTCTCCTTATAACTCAAATCATCAAGTCCCATTAGCATCCTAGTAAATCCAGGAGAGGGACAGGTTGTGGCCCTCCACAAGTTGCTCAGATGCTAGAGATAGGAAATAGGAAATAAAAACAAAAAGTGCTGGAAAAACTCAAGCAGGTTTTAAAAAAAATATTTACTCCATTCTTAAAGTTACAAAGCCAATGCACAGAGTGGACAGGGCAAACTCGAATCCATCTCCTTGCTTGCTCCAAAAACCAAATTCAAATTGAATCCAAATCATGGTCTTCACAGAGAAACAAACAAGATCCAAGGTGACAAGATAAGGCATTGGGCTCGATCCAACACTTGATCTTAGCCAAAGGGCAGGTCTGGCAGCATTTGTGGAGAGGGAAACAAAGAGTTGAGTTCAATATAGTTCTTCTTCAGAAATCCATAGTGCTTTGTCATACTTTACAGTTTGATTTGATTTGTCACACGGGGATACAGTGAAAAGTATTCTTTCTTGTCCACTATACAAAGCATACTGTTCATTGAGTACATAGGGGAGGAGGAAAGGAGTTTAAGTTTATTTATTAGTGTCACAAGTAGGCTTACATTAACACTGCAATGAAGTTACTGTGAAAATCCCCTAGTCCCCACACTCTGGCACCTGTTCGGGTACACTGAGGGAGAATTTAGCATGGCCAATGCATCTAACCAGCACGTCTTTCAGACTATGGGAGGAAACTACAGTACCCGGAGTAAGCCCACACAGACACAGGGAGAATGTGCAGACTGCACACAGAAAGTGACCCAAGTCGGAAATTGAACCCAGGTGCCTGGCGCTGTGAGGCAGCTGTACCACCGTGCCACCCTGCAGGGTGCAAAATGTAGTGTTACAGCAACAGCTAGGGCATAGAGAAAGATCAAGATATAGATATAGAATAGATATAGAAACCCTACAGTGCAGAAGGAGGCCATTCGGCCCATCGAGTCTGCACCGACCACAATCCCACCCAGGCCCTACCCCCACATATTTACCCACTAATCCCGCTAACCTACGCATCCCAGGATTCTAAGGGGCAATTTTTAACCTGGCCAATCAACCTAACCCGCACATCTTTGGACTGTGGGAGGAAACCGGAGCACCCGGAGGAAACCCACGCAGACACGAGGAGAATGTGCAAACTCCACACAGACAGTGACCCAAGCTGGGAATCGAACCCGGGACCCTGGAGCTGTGAAGCAGCAGTGCTAACCACTGTGCTACCGTGCCGATAATTAGACTAGTTATTCGTTTTAAAGCAAGAATGTGCAATTATATAGAACCCTTCACGGTCTCCAAATGATAGATAGAATAGATAGAAACCCTACAGTGCAGAAAGAGGCCCTTCGGCCCATCGAGTCTGCACCGACCACAATCCCACCCAGGCCCTATCCCCATATATTTTACCCACTAATCCCTCTAACCTACACATCTCAGGTCTCTAAGGGGCAATTTTTTTAGCATGGCCAATCAACCTAACCTGCACATCTTTGGACTGTGGGAGGAAACCGGAGCACCTGGAGGAAACCCACGCAGACACGAGGAGAATGTGCAAACTCCACACAGACAGTGACCCAAGCCGGGAATCGAACCCAGGTCCCTGGAGCTGTGAAGCAGCAGTGCCAACCACTGTGCTACCAAAGTACTTTACAATCAATTAAGTACTTCTGAAGAGTTGTAATGCTTACTTTAAATGCAACTATTTTACAACAAAAATATAGCCGTTCCATAAGTTTATATGAGTTGACAACTATAACAATGTTAAAAACTATTTAATCTCACTTCACCATCCTATCAAAGTTTTTTTTTTTTTTTTTTTTTTTGATTTTAAACTAAATTTTATTTACAATAGAGAACTTCATTGACACACATGCATTTTTACAAATCCATAATGCAGATCAACTGAGCAGGATTTACCTGTAGGGACCGATTGCCCCAGGTGCCTTGGTGGTGCTGACAATCCTCCTGACCAGCGCTGCCATCCTCTCCAAGCAAGATTACAAAGCCACTGGAGTCCTTCAGACTTTAGCAGCGAACAGCGCGCATGCGCAGCCAGGGCGCACAGCAGCCTGGGATCTGTAGTCCCCCAGTCGGACCCATCTCCCAGAATGCTCCTCCGCAAACCCACGCGCAGCCTCTGTCTGATCAATGAATACTGCGCATGCGACACCGGTGCGGCCCACAGCAGCCTGGGATTTGTAGTCCCCCAGTTGGAGCCATCTCCCAGAATGCTCCTGCGCAGCCTGTCTGATGCCGGGAATTGGGAGTCGCAGCCGCTCGCGCGATAACATTTCACGTGGCTGACGGTTGGCCGGAGCCGGTTAGCCCCGACTGACTGACTTTCCGTTCGGTAGGTTTTTTTTTGTAATATTAGCAGATTCGGCAGGTCATTTGGGACATTTTGGCTGGATGTGGCTGTAAAGTTGAGATGACTGCAGTGTGAGGGGATGACTGCCCACGCAGTGCGCATGCCGCTGACGGATTGGCGCAGGCGCGCTCCGACCACAGCGGTTGGGGCATGCGCGGTAGCGCTGCACCGGTTTCGCGGCGCATGCGTGGTGATTCTCTTGCTCGACTGCCTTTTGGCCAAGTGTCTCCTTCAGGAGTGAGTGTGCAGGAAAGGCAGCTCCTCTCCTAATGTCAACTGGAGGCGGTAGGGGGACTGGAAATGCAAAGGGGGCTGGGAGTTAGGTACATGATTCTGGAGGGGGCGGGGTGGGTTGAAAATTAGGCACATGATTTTTGTGGGGGTGAGAATTAGGTACATGATTTTGGGGGTGTGTGAGAGTTAGGTACATGATTTTGGGGGGGGGGGGGTGTGAGAGTTAGGTACATGATTTTGGGGGGGGGTGTGAGAGTTAGGTACATGATTTTGGGGGGGGGTGTGAGAGTTAGGTACATGATTTTGGGGGGGGGTGTGAGAGTTAGGTACATGATTTTGGGGGTGTGTGAGAGTTAGGTACATGCTTTTGGGGGGGTGTGAGAGTTAGGTACATGATTTTGGGGAGGTGTGAGAGTTAGGTACATGGTTTTGGGGGGGTGAGAGTTAGGTACATGGTTTTGGGGGGGTGAGAGTTAGGTACATGGTTTTGGGGGGGGGGTGAGAGTTAGGTACATGATTTGGGGAGGGGGGTGAGAATTAGGTATGTGATTCTTAAGGCATGTTGAATTGAGGCTCAAATATGAGAGCTGAACTTCTTTGTAATTCACTCATGGGATGTGGGCATTGCTGGCTGGGGCAGCATTTATTGCCCATCCCTAATTGTCCCTGGAGAAGATGGTGGTGAGTTGCATCCTTGAACTGCTGCAGTCCATGTAGGTACACCCACTGTGCTGTTAGGGAGGGAGTTCCAGGATTTTGACCCAGCGACTGCGAAGGAACAGTGATATATTTCCAAGTCAGGATGGTGCCTGACTTGGAGGGAACTTGCAGGTGGTAGTGTTCCCATGCACCTACTGCTCTTGCCTTTCTAAATGGTAAAGGCCATGGGTTTGTATGGTGCAGTGCACCTTGTATATGATGCAAGGACGCGCAGTGGTTAGCACTGCTGCCTCAGTGCCAGGGACCCATTCTGGCCTTGGTGACTGTCTTTGGAGTTTGCACGTTCTCCCCGTGTCTGCGTGGATTTACTACGGGTGCTCTGGTTTCCTTCCACTGTCCAAAATGTGCAGGTTAGGTGGATTGGCCATGCTAAATTGCTCCTTAGTGTTAGAAGATCTGGCAGGGTAAATACATGGAGTTAACGGGGATAAAACCTAGCTGGGATTGTTGTCGGTGGAGGCTCAATGAGCCGAATGGCCTCCTTCTGCACTGTAGGGATTCTATGTCAATTTTCTTGAGTTTTGTATCAAGTATTCCATCACCCCTCTTACTTGTGCCTTGTAGATGGTGGGCAGGCTTTAGGGGGTAAGGAGGTGAGTTACTCACAGCAGAATTCCCAGTCTCTGACTGTTCTTATATCTGTGTTAGTCCAGTTCATTTTCTGTTCAGTGGTAACCCCCAGAATGTTGTTAGTCACGAGTCTGTAACAAAAAGTGACTAGCAAATATTCTGTTACTCAGATGACTGTTCAATGAAGGATTATCTCGCTTGGGATGGCACAGTGGTTCGCACTGCTGCCTCACAGCGCCAGGGACCCGGGTTTGATTCCTGGCTTGGGTCACTGTCTGTGCGGAGTTTCTCCCCGTGTCTGCATGGGTTTCCTCCCACAGCTCATAGAACGTGCTGGTTAGGTGCATTGGCCATGCTAAATTCTCCCTCCGTGTACCCGAACAGGTGCTGGAGTGTGGCGACTAGGGGATTTTCACAGTAACTTCATTGCAGTGTTAATGTGAGCCTACTTGTGACGTTAATAAATAAACTTTGAGCTTATATCGAGACTCACTCTGCACCCTCAATGTTCTTGTGGCACTATTTTGAAGTAGGGAAGTTCTCTCTGGTGTTCTGTCCCAATATTTATCTCCACAAACATTCCCAAAACAGATTGTCAGATTGGTGCTTTTTGCGGAACTGCTTGTGTGTAAATCAACTACCATGTTTCCTATCTTATAAAAATGACTGCACTTCAAATGTACTCTGCAAAAGGTGTTTTGGGACATCCTGTGGTTGTGCAAATGGTATGTAAATGCTAGCCTTTTTAAAATTTGATCCTAATTAGCTGACCCCTCCAGTGGTTCCCAAAGGGTGTGGCACGCCACACTAGTGTTGAGTCTTAACACAAAGAGAGATGGCATGAAATCTGGAAACTTCTACGGGTTTCTATACATGAATGTTTAAATGTTTCTTTGATTGTCCTTGAATCTTCCCGCCATCCTCTCTCGCTGCACCAGTGTGGTGCGCCGCACCTTTGGGAACCACTCCTAAGACTGCGACCTCTTGTTCTAGATTCTCAGAATTTACCCTGTCACGCCTGTTAAGATTTCTGTGCTTCAGCAAGATCGCCTCAAAGCTTTTAAACTCCAGAGAAGGCCCAACCAATTCTCCTTTGCTCGTTGGACAGCTCCCTCATCACAGGAATCAACCTGGTAAACTGTTGCACCCTGTCTAAAACAAGCATATCTCCCTGGGTGAGGAGACCAGAGCTGTACGCTGTACTGTGGGTGTGGTCTCACCAAAGCCTGTACAATTAAACAGAAGAATTAGGAGCAGGAATAGGCCATTTGGCTGCTCAAGCCTTCTATGACATACAATAAGATCATGGCTGATTGTGGCCTCAATTACTTTCCTACCCATCCCTCGTAACCCTTGATTCCCATGTAGATCAGAAATCTGTTTAACTCGGCCTATGTTCCAGCCTCCACTGTTCTCGGAGATAATTCCAAAAGTTAACCACTTTCTGAAAGAAAAAATCCTCTTCATCTGAAACGGGAAACTCTTATTTTGAAACTCTGCCCCGGTTAATTAATTTTATTCATTTACAGGACGTGAGCATTGCTGGCTGGTCAGCATTTATTGCCCACTCCTAGTTGCCCTCCATTTCATAGGGGCATTTGAGAGTGCATTTAGCTTGGCCAATGCACATTGCTGTGGGTCTGGAGTTACATATAGGCCAGACCGGGCGAGGACGATAATTTTCCTTTCCCTTAAGGACATCAGTGAACCAGATAGGTTTTTACGACAATTGACAATGGTTTCATGGTTATCAGTAGATTCTTAATTCCAGATATTTCTTGAATTCAAATTTCAGCATCTGCCATGGTGGGATTCAAACCTGGGTCCCCAGATCTTGCCCTGGGTCTCTGGATTACTAGTCCAGTGACAATACCACTACGCCACCACCTCCCCAGTTCAAGATTTCCCCCTCGAGAGGAGATGTTCTCTCAACATCTCCTCTTGAGGGGCGGCACGACATCTCCTCAGGGGCGGCACGGTTGCACAGTGGTTAGCACTGCTGCTTCACAGCTCCAGGGACCTGGGTTCGATTCCCGGCTTGGGTCTCTGTCTGTGTGGAGTTTGCACATTCCTCCTGTGTCTGCGTGGGTTTCCTCCGGGTGCTCCGGTTTCCTCCCACAGTCCAAAGATGTGTGGGTTAGGTTAATTGGCCATGCTAAATTGCCCCTTAGTGTCCCGGGATGCATAGGTTGGAGGGATTAGCGGGTAAATATGTGGAGATGTGGGGATTGTGTGGGATTGTGGAGATGTGGGGACTGTGTGGGATTGTGGTCGGTGCAGACTCGATGGGCCGAATGGCCTCTTTCTGCACTGTAGGGTTTCTATGAATATTCTATGAACACTTACCCTGTCAAGCTCACTCAGAATCATATGTTTCAGTAAGGTCACCTGGGCGGCACGGTAGCACAGTTGTTAGCACTGCTGCTTCACAGCTCCAGGGTCCTGGGTTCGATTCCCGGCTCAGGTCACTGTCTGTGTGGAGTTTGCACATTCTCCTCGTGTCTGCGTGGGTTTCCTCCGGGTGCTCCGGTTTCCTCCCACAGTCCAAAGATGTGCGGGTTAGGTTGATTGGCCAGGTTAAAAATTGCCCCTGAGAGTCCTGAGATTCGTAGGTTAGCGGGATTAGCGGGTAAAATATGTGGGGGTAGGGCCTGGGTGGGATTGTGGTCGGTGCAGACTCGATGGGCCGAATGGCCTCCTTCTGCACTGTAGGGTTTCTATGATTTCTAATTCTTCTAAACTCCAATGGGTATCGGCCCAACCTTTCCTCATAAGTCAACCTAGTGAACCTTCGCTGAACTTCCTTACTGTTGCATGTTGAACCACTTGTAATAAAGGCTAAAATACCAATAGCCTTCCTAATTGCTTACTGTACCTGCATATATAAGGGCAGCTAAATCATTCTGATTGAATCATTCTGAATATCGTCTTTTACTTGTGTCTCACTTTTTAGAAAATAACTCTGCTTTATTTGTCCTTCCAAAGTGGCTTACTTCGCACTTCCCTACATTATATTCCATTTGCCACCTTCTTGTACAATCACTTAACCTGTCTACATGCCTTTGCATCCTCCTTCCTAGCTTTGTATCATCAGCAAATGTGAATGTGTTATACTCTCCTCACGCCTAAGTCACTTGACACAGGTAGTAAATAGCTAAAGCCCAAGGACTGATCCTTGTGACACTCCACTAATTGCATCTTGCTATCCCAAAAATATCCTGTTTATTTCTGCATTCTATCTCTTAACCAATCCTCAATGCATGCTAATATACACTCCCCAATCCCATGAGCAGCCCGTTAGATTAGTACCTCATCCACAAACAATCACTCCCTCCACCACTGATGCATAGTAACAGCAGTGTGGACCATCTACAAGCTGCACTGCAGGAACTCAGTAAGAAGTTTAACAACACCAGGTTAAAGTCCAACAGGTTCCACTGCAGGAACTCACCAGGGCTCCTTAGAAAGCACCTTCCAAACCCATGACTGCTACTATCTAGAAGGACATGGGCAGCAGTAACCTGGAAACACCACCATTTTGAGGTTACCCTCCAAGCCATTCACCATCCTGACTTAGCAGTATATTGCCATTCCTTCACTTGTTGTGTTAAAGTCCTGGAACTCCCTCCCGAATAGCACTGGTGGGTGTACCTACACTTCAGGGACTGCAGTGATTGAAGAAGGCAGCTCGCCACCACCTTCTCAAGAGCAACTAAGGATGGGCAATAAATGCTGGCTGAACCACCAACACCTGCATCCTGAAAATGAATTTTAAGAATGAGCTATAATCTTGTGTAACAACCCCTGAGTGACACCTTCGTTCCTTTCTCCTCCTCTATCTCGCTCCTTCCTTGAGCAGGCATTTACATTTGCAAGGGGCCTTTCTGGGGAATTCTGGAAGACCACAGTCACTATAGAACTACTGACCCTCCAGAAACATTTATTGGAGTCATCAGTTTATAACATATTATTAAAACAGCTTCCATCATCGAATGGTGACAGCATAGAAGGAGGCCATTTGGCCTCTCATGTATTTGCTAGCTCTCCAAGAGCCATTCACTTAGTCTCAATCCTCCATCTTTTCCCTGTGGCCCTGAAAAAATTTTCTCTTTAGATAATGGCCCAATTCTCTTGAAAGCCACGATTGAGTCTTCCTCCAGCAGTGCATTCCAGACGTTAATCACTCGCTGTTTAAAATGTTTTTCCTTATGTTGCCATTGTTTCTTTTGCAATCACCTTAAATCAGTGCCCTCTGGTATTCGATCCTTCCGCTGATGGAATAGTTTCTGCCATCTACTATGTCCGTATATCAGGTCTCAACCCTGTCCAAGGAGAACAGCCCCATCTTCTCCAATCTTTCTATTTAACATTCCTCATCCCTGGAATCTTTGCTGAAGCCTCTCTTATTCCTTCACACCCTTCCTGAAGTGTGGTGCCCAGAATCTGGGCAGCGCTCCTATTGAAGTTAAACGTGTAACGATGTATTGTGTGGAGGTTTGTAATGGAAAGTGTTGTTATTATTTGCTTTGGAATTGTGTGTAAATTTTATTGTGAAAGTGTTAATTGCATTTTCTTTGTAGAGCCATGTCTGGAGTCAATCGGAAAGAAAAGAAATTTGCCAAGTTGATGAGAAACCAGCCCAGCAATATCACCTTCTCCTCCTCCTCTGATCCAGGGGCTGGCAGATCTGGAATGGGATCATCTGAATCACAAACCGATAGTCCTCATTACAGCTGCTTTACACATCATCAAGGTAAAAAAATCTTTGTGTGGTTTGAAGTTTTGAGCAGCTTTCCTTGGTTTATGGGTTAAAAAGTAAAAGTTCTGATCCATTCATGTTGGTGAAATCTGATATCTGTAGATCCTAACGGTTTTACTCCACCCTCTGGTTGCACTCCTGTTCATCCAAGCTGTCTACTTTGAGTCTGCAATACAATGCATTCTTTTCTAGCACTACAGATAAGTCCTTCAGCCATTCCCACCCCTGCACTCTGGAATTCCTGATTGAACTTTGACCTGTCATCCTCCATAATCTTGCGCTTGACCTAACTCGCACCAAACCTCCTCTTATCAGCCCTGTTCTTGCTGACCTGCATTAGCTCCCAGTCCAATGTCATCTCCATTTTAAAATTCTCATCCTGGTTTTCAAATTACAGCTTGTCCTTGTATCTCCCTAGCCACCTCCAGTCCTGCTACTCTCCCCAAATTCCACACTCAGGTAATTCCCCAATTTTAATCACACTGCAATTTGCCACTTTGCTTTCAGCTGCCCAGGCCAGAAGTTGTTGAATTTTCTTCCCAAGCCTTTTGACCTGGCTTGAAGGCACTCTTTAAAATCTACCTTTTTGGCGAAACATTTGATCGGCTGTCCTAATATCTGCTTATCAGGCTCTTTGTGTCTACTAGATCATCAGTAAAGTGATGGAAGATGTCTCTGGGAGTGCTATCAAGAGGCATTTAGTCAGTAATAACCTGCTCACTGATGTTTGGTTGGGTTCCACCAGGGCCACTTGGTTCTAGACCTCATTACAGTCTTGGTTCAAGTCAGAAATGGAAATGTTTGTTGATGATTGCAGTGTTCTGTCCCATTCACAATTCCTCCCAGACTGAAGTAGACTCTGCCTGCAGGCAGCAAGAGCTGGGCAACATTTGGGCACGAGCTGATAAACAGAAAGAAACACCACACAAGTGTTGGGCATGATGAAACTCAAATCTTAATCTGAAGCTGGGCGCTCCAGCTCCAGTTCTGACCGAACCATGTGCTTTTGTGTGTGTGCTGGCTGGGAAATGGCTGCATGTGCACAGTTCATTTATTTTACCACCTTCAGCTCAGGAGCCAGTCCTGCGCAGAAGCGAGGAATCTGATGAACTGGTGCAGCAACAGTAATCTCTCCCTCAATGTCAACAAAACGAAGGGGCCAGTCATCGACTTCAGGAAGCATAGAGGAGCACTTGCCCCTGTCTACATCAATGGGGATGAAGTAGAAAGGATTGGAGGCTTCAAGTTTTTAGGTGTCCAGATCACCAACAACCTGTCCTAGGCCCTCCATGTCAACACTAGTTAAGAAAACCCACCAACGCCTCTACTTTCTCAGAAGACTAAGGAAATTTGGACTGTCAGTTACAACTCTCACCAATTTTTACAGATGCACCATAGAAAGCATTCTTTCTGGTTGTATCACAGCTTGGTATGGCTCCTGCTCTGCCCAAGACCGCAAGGAACTACAAAAGGTCGTGAATGTAGCCCAATCCATCAAAACAGCCTCCCATCCATTGACTCTGTCTACATATCCTGCTGCCTCGGCAAAGCAACTAGCATAATCAAGAACCTCGCGCACCCCAGACATACTCTCTTCCACCTTCTTCCGATACAAAAGTCTGCGGTCACATACCAACCGACTCAAGGACAGCTTCTTCCCTGCTGCCATCAGACTTTTGAATGGACTTACCTTGCATTAAGTTGATCTTTCTCTACACCCTGGCTATGATTGTAACACTACATTCTGCACTCTCTCCTTCTCTATGAACGGTATGCTTTGTCTGCATAGCCGCCAGAAACAATACTTTTCACTGTGTACTAATACGTGTGACAAATCAAATCGAAAGGCAAACCATGCAATAAAACGGGTCTAATGAGTAGAACTGGAGCACCATTACAAAGTAAGTGTCCCAGGGAGAACGTCCCCAATCAGGGAGGGCAACAGTGTCCAAAGAGGACGTCCTAGGTGAGGGACAAAGGCAGGGATCAGGAACAGCTCCCATTAAGTTAAAAGAGCAGAGAAATGGACCCCAAGTTAGAGCAACTATGAGGAGAACTGAAGAGAAGTGGCTTGAGAAAAGCTCTCGGAGCAAAACCACAAGGCTACTGAGAGAATAGTTGACTGAGTTAAGACTCAGCAAAGTGATCAGTTTAGCAGAGATGCTAATGCAAAACTCAGTTCAGTAAATTCAAAAGTTCACTCTACAGTTGAAGAAACATTAAGTATGGGGTGCATTTTTTGGGTGCCTCTGGGAGAGGTGCAAATTGGGTGTGACACATCAAGTGAATGCTCAGGAATCCACTGGAAGGAAACCAGTTGCAACTGTGCCAGCCCAAACGAGAAGCCTTTGTGTCAAGCTAGTGGTAACATTTCACTGGTTTGTGTCTGTAAATATATTGCTGGGGTAAAGGAACAGTTGGAATCTGAATTATCATCTTGTATTTGTATTGAGATCTTTCTGACGTTTTTGTCTGGTGTTAATATTTTCATTTTTCTTGTTTTAATAAATATCTTATTCCTTGTATGAACAGTTCATCAGCGGACTCCTGTGAATTTGTTTAGTAACTTTACTCCATGGTTTCTGAATAAGAATTACGATCTGCCAAATTAGGTTGCCCTCTGGGATCTGACTTGTCCAGTGTTAGCATCAACTGGGATTGTAACATAGGCAACAACGGGAGCGAATCTGACCATCTCTCCTTGACGTTCAACAACAGTATCTTCATTGAGTCCCCTACTGTCAACATCCAGGAACATTGACTAGAAATTGAACTGGACCAGCCAGCTAAATACTGTGGCTACAAGAGCTGGTCAGAGGGTGGGAATCCTGTGCTGAGTAACTCAACCCCTGACTCCCCACTGCCTGTCCACCGTCTACAAGGCACAAGTCAGAAGTGTGATGGAATACTCTCCTTCCCTGGTGACTGCAGCTCCAACATTCAAGAAGCTTGACACCATCCAGGACAAAGCAACCCACATTATTGGCACCCCATCCACTGATGCACATTGATAAGTCTACACAATCATTGCAGCAATTCTCCAAGGCTCCTTAGACAATACCTCCCATCAACATTTACCATCCTGAAGGACAAGTGCAAATTCAAGGGAGTGCCACCACCTACACATTCCCCTCCAAGCCAGTCCCCAGACTGACTTGGAAATATATCACCGTTCCTTCAATGCCACTGGGTAAAAATCCTGGAATTCTGCACTGCAGCAGTTCACAAAGGCAGCCCACCACCACCTTAGAGGGCAATTTGGGCTGGGTAGTAAACACTGGCCCAGCCATTGATGTCCATGTCCCATGAACAAATTTTCTTTTAAATCATCCAGAACACTCATGAGCGTGTTTTCGTGCAACTTTTGAACCATGGTGATGAATTTCACAGGGTAGTCAAATTTCTCCAGTGACCCTTGAGGCTGACTGTGTCAAAGACTTCGGTCGGGTCCACGGATGTGGTGTGGAGGTCGATGTCCTGTTCTTGGCATGTTTCCTGGAGCATTTTGTTATTTCTCAGTGTGGAAGGATTACCAAGAGAACAGTTGATGTCAGCCTGTACCAGTCTGAGTTGCTCCATTAATGGATGGAGGCCGATTGAGGGGTTAAAATGCTCCGACCATCGTAAATTTGGATTGACTTTGAGCAGTGTTGATTAGCAGGGAGGATTGGTGATGAGCCAGTGGACTGGGCTGTGTAGACACAGTTCAGAGCATCATAGAATCTCCTCCATGTTATGGTCAGCATATGATTGAATTTTGTGTTTTCTAATTCGGCCAGGTATCTTGCATCTCTCTGAGCTTACATTGGACAATCCTGTGGATGTTTTGGTAGGCATCGTGCTTGGATAGTGATGAATTGTCATCAGGTGATGTTTTTCCCCCAGCAATTTCTGGACTGCCTCAGTAATTTCACTGAACTAATCTTAATGCCTACGGACTTACAAATTAGGAGTAGGCCCTCAAGCCTGTTCCACCATTCAACAAGATAATTGCTGATCTGTTTATAACCCCAACCCCACACTCCTGCTTACCCCTGATAACTTTCACCCCTTTGTTAATCAAGAATCTTATCAAAAATATTCAAAGACTCTCTTTTTCAAAAGGCAGTGGGAACAGAATTTCAAAGACCTGTGTGACCCTGTGATAGAAAAAATAATCTCCTAATTTCCATTTTAATTGAGTGACCCTTTATTTTCAGATAGTGCTTATTTGAGCAGGTAGGGCCCTGTGGAGCAGTGGAGTACATTATATCCCTGAAGATCACTCAGTCGTCCTTGCAGTGGATTTTATATTTGATTTACAGAAGCAACACTCTCTAGTTTTTCAGATTCCTTTGTGACTGCTCATTTGGGCCTTGAGATTTTGAGACGATCTGGACTTTTATGGATTCAGATCTTTTATTTTGAGCTTTGAAATGACGAGGATGGTCAGTACCGCAGATGGATTTTGTCAAATGCAGACAGTATGAATTGGTTTCAAGCAGGCAATTGGGTGTGTTTGTGAGGAGTTGAGATTAGAGGGATATTGTGTGAAGACGGATTATTGGGATTGTGATCTGATCAGAAAGGAACAGACTTGTGGACCATTTTTCAGAACTCCAGGAATTCTTTTCATTTCTGGCCCTTTTTAAAAAAAATCCAGGTGTTAATGGCGGCCATGTGCAACAACAGCAGGTGGGATCCAGCCATCAGCCATCTTGTTATGGTGACCGACAGAGGGGCTCACATAGAGGAGGTTTCCGAGGGCAGCGAGGAAGCTCAAGAGGAAACTATCGTAGCTACGTTCAAGAAATTCCCAAAATCATAACTGGTAGGTACTCTGCAGTAAATAGAAGCTTGTTTTTATTATTGCAGGAACAAATGAATTTTAAAATATCTGATTCTAAAGCTCTCCTACTCCTTGCCTGTTTATTTAATGATGTTCTTTAACCTGGGTGCCTTGTAATATTGCAGAATGAATGGGGTTATGACCTTCAATGGGAATCTTGCATTCTGGGAACTAATTGATATCGGTGGCACAGTGGTTACCACTGCTGCCTCACAGCTCCAGAGGCCTGGGTTTGATTCCTGGCTTGGGTCACTGTCTGTGTGGTGATTGCACGTTCTCCCCATGGCTGCCTGGGTTTCCTCCGGGTGCTCCGGTTTCCTCCCACACTCTAAAGATGTACAGGTAAGGTGGATTGGCTATGGTAAATTGCACATTAGTATCTCAAGATGTATAGGTTAGGGGGATTCACGGGATAAATATGTGGGGTTATAGGAATAGGGCCTGGGTGGGATGCTCTGTTGGAAAGTTGGTACAGACTCGATGGGCCGAATGGCCTCATATACTGTAGGAATTCTATGACTTCTATGAAGTTGTGACCTTTTAGATATGATGTAAAGTGAGGTGAGATTGGAGAGAAAATCTGAAAGGGAAAGAAGTTAGAAAATGAACTTTTTTTCATCCTAAAATTATCGCTTAAATATTATTAATCAATTTCTTAATTTTTATTTTTAATACCGTAGCAACAAACTTTGCGCAGGCTCGTGCTGCCGAAATCAATGCCATGTTAAAAGCCGTCGCACACAAGTCTAGCTCTCAGTTTCTGCAGTCACTACCACCAGCAATGCGTCGGAGAGCTATGAGTCACAATATTAAACGTCTCCCGAGAAGGCTTCGAGAAATTGCAAAGAAAGAGGTAAAGTTATAAACCAATCAGAGTATTTGGAATGCTCTTCTGGGTCAAGTAACTGAGGCAAAAGCTCTGAAGTGGCTTAGTTATCTGTAGTTGCAATGATTGGTGTGTTCTGAGTATTTGTAAAACAAAGATCCAATTGAGATGAATGGCAACTCATTCAAATGTGTTTTGTAATTATATATTCAACACGCGACTGACTTTGCTGCAATATTCCGTATTGAAATGGTCAATGATAGATTTAGGGGCTTGTGCCCTATTCTTTGTTCTGATTTTCAATGGATGAATCCTTGATTGTATTATGATAGAGAATGAATTTTGTTTCTTTTCCATATGAATATTTTAAAATATTGCTTTTAATTATCCGCTCTCACCTTATAAGCTGGAATGCGACTGTTTTAAAAACTGCAGCTGATAATGTTGTCTTCATAACAGTTTTACCCGAGTATTGATAACTTGTGTTGGTGTCGTTGAATGGCCGATGCGATCCTTTGGAAGAACGGGGGGAAACTCCTTTTTGAAAGCCCTGGTTTATTAATTTGCGAACCAAACCTTTTACTGCAGGTGGAAAAGATCGCCCAGCTGAAGAAAGAGCAATCGAAGAGCAAGTCCCGCAAAGCCCGTCGGCGACATGGCAACTTGTTAATGGAATTCAATCGTAGGCAGCGAAAGAACATTTGGCTGGAGACCCACATATGGCACGCAAAAAGATTCCATATGGTCAAAAAGTGGGGATACTGTTTGGGCAATAAACCAACAACTAAAAGTTACAGAGCATGTTACCGTGCTATGTCAAAGCAGTGTCTCCTGCAGGTACTGTACCCTCAAATCTGTGTTTTTAATCATTTTGTGGAGGACAATTGATTGGGGGCTAGAAGATACAAGTTAAATTTGCAAAATCCTTATTGTGTACTGCTTACAAAATCATCTTTGGCATTGAGCTGGCATGGACTCGGTGGATCAAGTGGCCTCCTTTTGTGCTTTGCTGTACTTGAGATTATTTCAGTATTTAATATTTTCCACTTCCTTCTCCCCCCCCTTCCCCCATTGAAAACCAGAAAGGAAGGTTGCCTCTCTTGTATACCGTTGGGAGAATTCTGGATCAGTTTTCTATGTGTCAGCACTCTATGGTTCACTGGACAGATGTGATATGATGATCTAAAAGTTGTGCATAACATCATGTTTCAATTTACTTGCTCTTGCGTCTCAACTGACCGATCTCTTTCAGTCACTGCATTTTTAACATGTGGTGTTTAATGATGCAATGGCCTTGAAGAGCAATCACTTCAGAGTGTAACAGTCAAGTTTGTCCCCTGGCATGTTATCCAGAAATGAATCTATTCAGCTTTCTGAGACAGAGTGAAAGTTATATTTGGATGAAGTTTCAATAAAATTGTTTAAAGGTTTGATGCATGAAGTCAGTTCTCATGTACTGTGACCGAAATGAATGAGACTAGTAATCTAGATACCCAAGGTAATGCTTTGGGGCCCCGGGTTCGAATCCCACCAGATGCTAGAATTTTACACCAATAAAACTCTGGAATTCTAACGATGACCATGAAACATTGTCGTAAAAACCCTTCTGGTTTCCTCATGTGCTTTCGAGAAGGAAATCTGCCGTCCTTGCCTGGGCTAACCTACATGTGACTCGAGACCCACAGGGATGTGTGCTTGACTCTTATCTGCCCTCTGAAATGGCCTAGCCAGCCACTCGGTTCAGGGGCAATTAGGGATAGGAAACAAATGCTGGCCTTGCTTTCCTGGAAATGGAATTGGATTGAAGAGTAAATATTCTAATTCAGTGCTGTTTTGGCCTGTGCACTTTTTTTTGACAAAACATAACTATTTATCTAGGCGACATAAAGATTGTTTTAATCAATTCAAGTAGAATCATAGAATGATTACAGCACAGAAGGAGGCTATTCGGCCCATCTTATCCATGCCTTGTCTCTGCAGAAGCATCTTAATTAGTCCCGCTCCCTTTTCCTTTCACCTGTAAATCTACAAAATTTTCCCTTTTGAAAACCACGATTGAATCTGCCTCCACCACACTCTCGGGCAGTGCACTGCAGCTCCTAATCACTCGCTGTGTATATTTAAAAACATATACTTCCATCGCTCTTGGTTCTTTTGATTTGCACCTTAAATTGGTGTCTTCTGGTCTTTGCCCTTTCTCTCTATCTACTCTGCTCAGACTGCATCTGTCAAATCTCCTCTCAACCGTTGCCCAGCTTCTCCAAGCTATCCAAAGATGTGCGGGTTAAGTTGATTGGCCATGTTAAATTGACCCTAGTGACAGGGGGATTATCAGGGTAAATGTGTGGGGTTACGGGAATAGGGCCTGGGTGGGATTGTGATCGGTACAGACTCGATGAGTCAAACGGCCTCCTTCTGTACTGTAAGGATTCTGTGTAACTAAAGTCCCCCATCCCTGCAGTCATTATTGTAAATTTTTTCTCTATCTTGCCCAATACTCCCTCATCCTTCCTGACATCTGATGCCTAGAACTTGACATGATTTCAGTTCAGGCTGAGCCAGTGTTTTATAATTTTCTTCATAATTTTCTTGCTTTTGTATTCTCTGCCTCCATTCATAAAACCCTGGAACCCGCTTTCTCAGTCTGCCTTGCCAGCTTTATGCACTTAAACTCTCTCTCTCTCTGTCCCTGCAGCACCTTTCAACTTGTATCATTATATAGTTACCAGTCCATATTCTGGGAGCATTTGGCTATAGTTTTAATTGGTAATTTTTCTGCCTGCAATTCTTCCAGGATTTGTCTTACTCTTGCTGTTTGGAGCTGAGTGGTACAGAGGATAATCTCCTGAAGACTCTTGGACGTTTGAGTAGCAGAGATGCAGGTATGCTCATCACTATTCAATCATCATCCTCCATGTTGTTTTGCTGTTTCTTGATTACGAAACAATGCAGCGTGTTTCCAGACTTGACACAACTGCTAGGAGGTATTCTTAATGTGTGGTTGGTAGGAAGCAAAGTTAACTGATATTTATTACCTCCCCATGGTGGCCTGAACACTCGGTGCCGTATTATCTGTTTGAGGTGTGTTAATTCACCAGAGAAGTCCCCTCAATCCAATTTGTAGAGCTCCCAATACAAAGAATAATTCCATGCTGCATCTGTTTCAGTGGATTGAGAACGTTTATTTTGTTCTAAATCATAATGAGCTTCAAGCTAAATAAATTGTTCCTCCTCTTTGCTGCAATCCATAACAGAGTTTAATGTTCCTGGGCAAAGAGAATCTAACCACCTCTCCGTGACATTCTGTGGTATTACCATTGTTGAATGCGCCACTATCAACATCCTAGGGGTTACCATTGACAGAACCTGAACTAGACGCAGCCATATAAATATTGTGGCTACCTCAAGAGCAGGTTCGAGGCTGAGGGTCCTGTGGTGAGTAACTCACTTCCTGACTCCCCAAAACCTGCCTGCCATCTACAAGACACAAGTCAGGAGTGCGATGGAATACTCTTCACTTGCCTAGATCAATGCAGCTCCAACAACACTCAAGAAGCTCAGCACCATTCAGAGCAAAGCAGCCCATTTGACTGACACCCCTTCCACCACCTTCAACATTTACTCCCTCCACCACCAATGCACAGTGGCAGCAGTGAGCACCATCTCCAAGATGCACTACAGCAACTCACCAAGGCTCCTTTGGCAGCACCTTCCTGTGATCTCTATCACCTAGAAGGACAAGGGTGGAAGACACACGGGAACATTGTCGCCTGCATTTTTTCCTCCAAGTCACACATCATCCTGACTTCGAAACATATTGCTGTTCCTTCACTGTCACTGGGTCAAAAATCCTGGAACAGCACAGTGGATGTATCTACACTGCGGGGATTGCAGCGGTTCAAGAAAGCAACTCACCACCACCTTCTCGAGGGGAATTTAAGGTTAGGCAATAAATGCTGGCCTAGCATTTGCCCTGGAAAATATTTTAAACAAAGCCCGCAAGAAAATGGAATGGTGCTGACTCTCCCACTCTGACTTCACTCGCATGGCCAATCTCTTGATTTCTCTATCTCATTGCTCTGCTTGAGATAATTTAATGGCCCACACCCCCTTACTCTCTCTCTGGAACAACATTACAAGTCAGTCTTCCTCCAAGCTGGTAAAGGTAAATGACCTTGAAGTAAGACGTTTCAGTCCTGTGGAGTTTGCTTGCATTGATTGCACACTCAATGAAAGTTTTTGCTCCATTCCCCTTCCCCACATTTACATAAACACTGTTTGATTTTGATGCATCATGTGGAATTCTATGGGCGATCAACTAGTTATAGTTATCGAAGCCATTCAACAAATAGCTACTTGTGGGAATGACCTAATGAAACTCCGTAATTCTTTTTGTCTTGATTCTTTGCTATAATAAAACTTGTTCTGTGGCATTTTTATTATTATCTTTAATTGATCGAATGAATATTGCCCTGCTGATTCTATTTTTGTCTGGTACTAAAGGTACAACATTTGCCTCTGTGGCCTGCCTGTCTGGGAAGCGTCAAGGGTCATTGGTTCTTTACAAGGCAGATCAATATCCTACGAAGCCACTGGGCCCAGTTACATTCCTCTGGAGGCCTAAAACACCATCTGAAAACAGACAGCTTTGGATTTGGGCACATCCAGCACTTAAAATGGTAACTCATTTTCACTATTCAATGTAAAGATTCACACCGTTTTCAAGGAAATTAGTCAGAAATATAACTTGCAGAGCACCCGAAATTATATGAAATAGGTTTGTAATCAGGTATGGCTTTTACTTTATAGCTTCAAAGAATATTATGCAAGAGGTGTGACCATAAGATGATAAGAAGTAGGAACAGGAGTAGGCCATTTGGCCCATTGAATCTGCTCCGTCATTCAATAAGATCATAGCTGACCTGATTTGTGGCCTTGAGCATTGTCTTGTCTGTCCCCCATAACTCTAACGTGTTGTGTTTTTTACCCCTGCTTTTGCCTAAGTTTCAGCCAAGCCTGGACTATGTTTTATAATTCTTTCTCAACTTTTTTTTCCATTCCCTCTCCTAAGAACCTCACTTTTTAAAACAAAAATCAAGATTTCTTTTTGGCCTTTGTGCTAATACAATGTGGAAAAGTGAGAAGTTATGCACTTTGGAAGAAGGAATGGAGGCATAGATTATTTTCTAAATGGGAAATGCTTAGGAAATCAGAAACACAAAGGGACTTGAGAGTCCTTGTTCAAGATTCTCTTAAGGTTAATGTACAGGTTCAGTCGTCAGTTAGGAAGGCAAATGCAATGTTAGCATTGAGAGGGCTAGAATACAAGAGCAGGGTGTACTTCTGAGGCTCTGGTCAGACACCATTTGGAGTATTGTGAGCAGTTTTGGGCCCCGTACTTAAGGAAGGATGTGCTGGCCTTGGAAACGGTCCAGAGGAGGTTCATAAGAATGATCCCTGGAATGAAGAGCATGTCGTATGAGGAACGGTTGAAGACTCTGGGTCTGTACTCATTGGAGTTTAGAAGGATGGGTGGGGATCTTATTGAAACTTACAGGAGACTGGGAGGCCTGGATAGAGTGGACGTGGAGAGGATGTTTCCACTAGTAGGAAAAACTAGAACCAGAGGGCACAACCTCAGGCTAAAGGGACGATCCTTTAAAACAGAGATGAGGAGAAATTTCTTCAGCCAGAGTGTGGTGAATCTGTGGAATTCTTTGCCACAGAAGGCTGTGGAAGCCAGGTCATTGAGTGTCTTTAAGACAGAGATAGATAGTTTCTTGATTAGTAAAGGGATCAGGGATTATGAGAAAAGGGCAGGAGAATGGGGATGAGAAAAATAGCAAACCATGATTGAATGGCGGAGCGGACTCGATGGGCAGAGTGGCCTAATTCTGCTCCTATGTCTTATGGTGAAGCGCATGGGATATGTTATATGTATGCAAGTTGTTGTATATAGTTTGGAAATATTATAATGGACAGAGGGCACACCTTGATGGAAAACGTCAATGTGGGACTTTTATTCACGTGAGATTGCTGGGGCAAATGGCATAGCGAGTTTGAGGAAGCTAGATAAACACGAGAGAGAAAGATGAAATTAACTGAAAATAGGCCGAAGCTGGCTCTTGTGCACAAAAATCGGCACAGGCCTGTTAGAGTTCAGAAGAGTAAGACACAGCTTGATTGAAATGTGAATGATCCTGAAGAGTCTTGACAGGGTGGATGTGGGGAAGATTTTCTCTGGGGAGAATCTAGAACTAGGGACCACTGTTTAAAAAATAAGGGGTCACTCATCTAAGACAGCAGAGGAGAAACTTTTTCTCAGAATCGCGAGGATTTGGGATTCTCCTCTTCAAAAAGCAGTGGAAGTAGAGTCTGAGTATCTTTAAAAGGCAGAGGTAGATTTTTGATGAGCAAAGGGGTGTCAGGGGTAGGTGGGAATGTGGAGTTTCATGGCTGATCAGACTGTATGGCGGAGCAGGGCTCGAGGGGCCGAGTGGCCTACTCCTGCTCCTAATTGGTATGCTGGTACGAGCAGTCTGTTTCTGTGCTGTACATTCTCTGTGCTGTACAAGTTTTGAGTAGTTTTCCAGTGCCAATTTGACTTGGTGGGAACACAGAAGATCACAGATTCAATTCCCTCACCAGGGCAAGAGTATGTAGTTTAGACTGACACCACAATGTAGTAGGCGGTGCAACTTTTTTTGGGGGGGGGGATGTGCTGCAGTTTTTTTTAAAAAAAGATGTTAAACTGAGATTATACCTGCATGTTTAGGTGCATGTAAAACTTCACAGGTGAACCGAAAGGAAAAGCTTGCACTTACTCCAGGCAGGACATTTACAAAGTACAAAGAGGTGGCCCAACGGATAAAGATCTAGAAGAGTATACAGCTAATAGGAAGGATCTTAAGAAGGAAATTAGGAGAGCCAGAAGGGGTCATGAGAAGGCCTTGGCAGGATTAAGGAAAACCCCAAGGCATTCTGCAAGTATGTGAAGAGCAAGAGGATAAGACGTGAAAGAATAGGTCCTATCAAGCGTGATGGTGGGAAAGTTTGTATGGAACCAGAAGAAATAGCAGAGGTACTTAATGAATACTTTACTTCAGTATTCACTATGGAAAAGGATCTTGGTGGTTGTAGTGCAGACTTGCAGCGGACTGAAAAGCTTGAGCATGTAGATATTAAGAAAGATGATGTGTTGGAGCTTTTGAAAAGCATCAAGTTCGATAAGTTGCCGGGACCGGATGAGATGTACCCCAGGCTACTGTGGGAGGCGAGGGAGGAGATTGCTGAGCCTCTGGCAATGATCTTTGCATCATTCATGGAGACGGGAGAGGTTCTGGAGGATTGTGGATGTTGTTCCTTTATTCAAGAAAGGGAGTAGAGATAGCCCTGGAAATTATAGACCAGTGAGTCTAACCTCAGTGGTTGGTAAGTTGATGGAGAAGATCCTGAGAGGCAGGATTTATGAACATTTGGAGAGGTATAATATGATTAAGAATAGTCAGCATGGCTTTGTCAAAGGCAGATCATGCCTTACGAGCCTGGTTGAATTTTTTGAGGATGTGACTAAACACATTGAAGGAAGAGTAGTAGGTGTAGTATATATGGACTTCAGCAAGGCATTTGATAAGGTGCCCCATGCAAGGCTTATTGAGAAAGTGAGGGGGCATGGGATCCAAGGGGACATTGCTTTGTGGATCCAGAACTGGCTTGCCCACAGAAGGCAAAGAGTGGTTATAGATAGGTCATATTCTGAATGGCGGTTGGAGGGCCGAAGGGCCTGTTTGCTGTGCTGTACCAGTGGAGTGCCCCAGGGATCTGTTCTGGGACCCTTACTCTGTGATTTTTATAAATGACCTGGATGAGGAAGTGGAGGGATGGGTTGGTAAGTTTGCTGATGACACAGAGGTTGGAGGTGTTGTGGATAGTGTGGAGGGATGTCAGAAGTTGCAGCGAGACATTGATAGGATGCAAGACTGGGCGGAGAAGTGGCAGATGGAGTTTAACCCAGATAAGTGTGAGGTGGCTCATTTTGGCAGGTCAAATAGGGTGGCGGAATATATTATTAATGGTAGGACTCTTGGCAGAGTGGAAGATCAGAAGGATCTTGGTGTCAGAGTTCATAGAACGCTCAAAGCAGCTGTGCAGGTTGAGGCTGTGGTTCAGAAGGCATATAGTGTACTGGCTTTCATCAATCGAGGAATTGAGTTTAGGAGTCGTGAGATAATGTTGCAGCTATACAAGACCCTGGTCAGACCACACTTGGAGTATGTGCTCAGTTCTGGTCGCCTCATTACAGGAAGGAAGTGGAAGCCATAGAAAGGGTGCAGAGGAGATTTACAAGGTTGTTGCCTGGGTTGGGGAGCATGCCTTATGAGGATAGGTTGAGTGAGCTCGGCCTTTTCTCCTTGGAGAGACGAAGGATGAGGGGTGACCTGATAGAGGTGTATAAGATGTTGAGAGGTATTGATCGAGTGGACAATCAGAGGCTTTTTCCTAGGGCTGAAATGGTTGCCACAAGAGGACACAGGTTTAAGGTGCTGGGGGGTAGGTACAGAGGAGATGTCAGGGGTAAGTTTTTCACTCAGAGGGTGGTGGGTGCGTGGAATGGGCTGCCAGCAACAGTGGTGGAGGCGGATTCGATAGGGTCTTTTAAGAGACTTTTAGATAAGTACATGGAACTTAGTAAGATAGAGGGTTATAGGTAAGCCTAGTAATCGCTAAGGTCGGGACATGTTCAGCACAACTTTGTGGGCTGAAGGGTCTGTATTGTGCTGTAGTTTTTCTATGTTTCTATTTGTGTTTTTCACTGTATGAACACTGAATTAAAATACTCGTCAAGCAGGGATTTGTTTTAAGGTTGTTTATGTATGGCACTCAGCAGAGAAGGATAAGGTCACCATCAAAGAAAAAAATGTTTTGGGAAGGGGAGAATTAACATTTTGGACAGAGGTGGATCGAAACATATATAAATAACTATAAGATGGGTTTTGTGGAGAGAACAAAATTTATTTCTATCTTGTGTATACTAGTTTACAAAATTTGAGAGGTTTATTGTTTCAATATCAGAAGTGTAAATATTTGTTCTGATGAAGTTTTGTGATAGTTCAGCATATTTGCTGAAGGGATATTTCTTCCTAAATAACGAGGAGGTTACATACAGCGATGTGCAGTGTGCACACTCATTCTTAGTCCCAGCACAAACTTGGCTGGAGTGTTTCCCAGTGTATCCGCACCTTCTTTGAACTTCTTGCAAATGGTTTTCTACCTCTCTTTGCACCTGAATACAGGGTAACCCAGCGTATGTAATTTCTAATTGAATGTTTTTTTCCCCCCCGTTTAGGATTTATTAACGGAGCTTCAGTTGGTCTGTCAATGTCTGGATGTCCCTGTACCTGAACCAGCTCCGAGTGAATGTAAAACTATAACACACGTGACAGCAAACCAAACCGTTCCTGGCTTGAAAAGAAAACTCCAGGATAATGCTGGGGAGGAGGTCATACCCGAGAAAAAGATTATCGGCGATGGGACTAGAGATCCACTGCAAACAGTGACATGGACATCATTAACATCTGGCATTGTAATAGAGTGAGTATGAAGGAAGCACGTGGCCTGAAATCTACATGTAAGCGAGTAGCTAGATGGCATTGTTGACGATGTGGAGATGCCGGCGTTGGACTGGGGTAAGCACAGTAAGAAGTCTCACAACACCAGGTTAAAGTCCAACCAAATAAACCTGTTGGACTTTAACCTGGTGTTGTGAGACTTCTTATTGTTGACAATAACAGCATACTGATTAATGGACTAGTAATCCAGATTACAGACTTGCTGTATCTGTTCTTTAACTATGGCCTCATGAGCAGCCACAACTTTATTCACCCTTCGCGACTGTGGTTCATTTGATCATGTCATAAGCTCTGGAATTCCATCCGTTTCTCTCTTTTCTCACGCGCTTTCTCTTTCTTTTCTCTCTCTTCTCTCACCTTTTCTGTCTCTCTCCTTTTCTCTCTCTCTCTCTCGTTCTTTTCTCTCTCTCTCTCTCGTTCTTTTCTCTCTCTCGTTCTTTTCTCTCTCTCGTTCTTTTCTCTCTCTCGTTCTTTTCTCTCTCTCGTTCTTTTCTCTCTCTCGTTCTTTTCTCTCTCTCGTTCTTTTCTCTCTCTCGTTCTTTTCTCTCTCTCGTTCTTTTCTCTCTCTCGTTCTTTTCTCTCTCTCGGCACGGTAGCACAGTGGTTAGCACTGCTGCTTCACAGCTCCAGGGACCTGGGTTCGATTCCCGGCTTGGGTCACTGTCTGTGTGAAGTTTGCACATTCTCCTCGTGTCTGCGTGGGTTTCCTCCGGGTGCTCCGGTTTCCTCCCACAGCCCAAAGATGTGCGGGTTAGGTTGATTGGCCATGCTAAAATTGCCCTTAGTGTCCTGAGATGCGTAGGTTAGAGGGATTAGTGGGTAAATATGTAGGGATATGGGAGTAGGGCCTGGGTGGGATTGTGGTCGGTGTAGACTCGATGGGCCGAATGGCCTCTTTCTGCACTGTAGGGTTTCTATGATTCTATGATTTCTTTCTTTCCTCTCTCTTTCCTTCCTCTCTCTCTCACTCTCTTTTTCTTCTCCCCCTCTCTTTTTCTTCTCCCCCTTTCTCTCTCTCTCCTTTTTTCTCCATCTTTGGGACACTCCTTAAAACCGATGCTTTTGGTCATTTGACCAAATGTTTCATAGAACATAGAACATAGAACATTACAGCGCAGAACAGGCCCTTCGGCCCACGATGTTGCACCGACCAGTTAAAAAAAAAAAAAAAAAAAAACTGTGACCCTCCAACCTAAACCAATTTCTTTTCGTCCATGAACCTATCTACGGATCTCTTAAACGCCCCCAAACTAGGCGCATTTACTACTGATGCTGGCAGGGCATTCCAATCCCTCACCACCCTCTGGGTAAAGAACCTACCCCTGACATCGGTTCTATAACTACCCCCCCTCAATTTAAAGCCATGCCCCCTCGTGCTGGATTTCTCCATCAGAGGAAAAAGGCTATCACTATCCACCCTATCTAAACCTCTAATCATCTTATATGTTTCAATAAGATCCCCTCTTAGCCGCCGCCTTTCCAGCGAAAACAATCCCAAATCCCTCAGCCTCTCCTCATAGGATCTCCCCTCCATACCAGGCAACATCCTGGTAAACCTCCTCTGCACCCTCTCCAAAGCCTCCACATCCTTCCTGTAATGTGGGGACCAGAACTGCACACAGTACTCCAAGTGCGGCCGCACCAGAGTTGTGTACAGTTGCAACATAACGCTACGACTCCTAAATTCAATCCCCCTACCAATAAACGCCAAGACACCATATGCCTTCTTAACAACCTTATCTACTTGATTCCCAACTTTCAGGGATCTATGCACACATACACCTAGATCCCTCTGCTCCTCCACACTATTCAAAGTCCTCCCGTTAGCCCTATACTCAACACATCTGTTATTCCTACCAAAGTGAATTACCTCACACTTCTCCGCATTAAACTCCATCCGCCACCTCTCGGCCCAACTTTGCAACCTGTCTAAGTCTTCCTGCAAACTACGACACCCTTCCTCACTGTCTACCACACCACCGACTTTGGTGTCATCAGCAAATTTGCTAATCCACCCAACTATACCCTCATCCAGATCATTAATAAATATTATGTGGCCTAGTGTCACTCTTTGTTTTATGATGCTTTCGTGAAGTGCTTTGGGACGTTTTATGTTTAGAAATGTGTGGCAAAGCAAGAGTTTTTCAACAGTAAATGTTCACAAATGAATAGATTTATTGTGTGTGCGTTCGTGTTTAATGCAGAATTGGTGGGATTGTCTTTTTCAGAGATCTGACCATGGAAATTTTGAGGTATCGGCTGATTGGCCCTCTATCCCACTGTGTGATGTTTGAAGCTTTGCAAGCTGCTGCTATCCTGAAAGTGAGTCTTTTGTTGGAGATTTCCTGTAGCCAAGACAAACCGTGGCCTCAAAAGTCGAGCACTGCATTAATTTATAATTCGAGGTTTCCCTCAGTCCCCATGTTACCTCCAAGCCTGGAGGTCCAGTGCTGCTGTCATCTGTGGCTCAGTGCATTTACATCACTGTGTTAACTTGTCAAGTTTTTTAAGTCAGTCAGGTTAGAATCTGACAATGTAGTAAATTATTCCAACACTGAATACTTCCACATCAACATATCTGGGGATAAATCACACTGTAATATTTTCCTGTTGCATGGGTATAGAGGGATATGGGCCAAATGCGGGCAATTGGGACTAGCTCAGTGGTTAAAAAAGGGGCGGCATGGACAAGTTGGGCCGAAGGGCCTGTTTCCATGCTGTAAACCTCTATGACTCTATAGGCAAATTAAATGGCTTTGACAAAGTAGAGATCGGAGAAATTTTGTGTGAATGTTTACTTATCTTGCAGCGTGATTTCAATCTCTCAAAAGAAAATTGCTAACTCTTTCTCCCATTAGTCAATTCCTCCTGTTTAGTTTCCTAATGCCTACCACTTATTAAAGAAAATATACGTTGACTAGCTTTGCGTATGCATCACAGAATTTAAAAAGCACTTTGCAGCTTGTAGATATAGTATTTCTAGGGAATCCGTTGTAGTTATGATAATACCAGAGTTTTAAGATCCACAAATTCTGGCTCCTTCCATTCCCTTCTCTTGCTGCACTAGACTTTAATGTTGTGCACAGACATTTTTTATTCATTCGTGGGTCATGGGCGTCGCTGGCTGGCCAGCATTTATTGCCCATCCCTAGTTGCCCTTGTTCAGAGGGCAGTTGAGAATCAACCACATTGCTGTGGCTCTGGAGTCACGTGTAGGCCAGACCGGGTAAGGACGGCAGATTTTCTTCCCTAAAGGACATTAGTGAACCAGATGGATTTTTCCGACAATGACCAACGGTTTCAGGGTCATCAGTAGATTCTTAATTCCAGATATTTTTTATTGAATTCAAATTCCACCATCTGCTGTGGTGGGATTTGAACCCGGGTCCCCAGAACATTAGCTGAGTTTCTGGATTAATGGTCCAGCGATAACACCACTAGGCCTGTGCTTTGAGAAGAAAGAAATTACAACAGGACACAAAGATACTTGGGAGTTCAAAGGTTATGGGGAGAAAGCAGGAGAACGGGGATGAGCCATGATTGAATGGCGGAGCAGACAAATGGCCTAATTCTGCCCCAAATCTTGGGGGGTTATTTTGTATTTTATTTGAAGTATAACTCATAGAGTCATATCATAGAAACCCTACAGTCCAGAAAGAGGCCATTCGGCCCATCGAGTCTGCACCGATCACAATCCCACCCAGGCCCTACCCCCATATCCCTACTAGTTGCTACTTTAAATGCTGTCACGTGCAAACTGATAAAATTTCAGCTTTGCTCCTATAGCCCTGCGATGCTGCTTATCTTCAATTCCTATGTCTCAGATGGCAGTAATAACATACACATGAACATATCAGTTAGGAGTAGGCTGTTCTGGTCCTCTGAGACTGTTTCTCCATTTGATAAGATCTTGGCTGATCTGAGTGTGACCTCAACTCTATTTTCTTGCCTACGCCCCCACATACATTGCACATTATTTAGTTGCCAGCTCTGAGACCCACGATGATTACCTCCCATAATGTTGTGATGAATTGCGTGCTATGCGATAAATCCACAGTGAACTAATCTCTTTAAGTGATCGATTTTGATCCAAGAAAACTAGCTTTGCCTATGTTTTGTTCTTTTCAGTCTTGATATAGATAGTGTGACTGCTCTGCTGTTGACCTCTGGAATTCTTGCCCAGTTCCCTCGACTCTGTTAATACGCTTTGTTTTTTCCCAAAGCCCTCTTGTTTGAAGCTACCTTTTTAGTTCCCCAGTTCCAGCCTTTCCATTTCTCGTGTATTTTCCAAGCTTGTGACAGCGAGTACTCTGAAATCAAAAAAGTGAGGAGTGCCATATGGGAATTGTTATGGCATGAGCGTGATGGGCTGAAAGGCCTCCTCCTGTGCTGTACATAAATAAACGACCCCACAGTGTACGTTGGTGTGCGGCTGAAAAGAGAGCTGGCGGTGGGTGCACACTAACTAATTTGACAATGCAAATGTTAATTTCCACTCATTCTGGGGAACTGTCATTGGTCAAGTTGGTAAGAGTTTTAACAACACCAGGTTAAAGTTCAACAGGTTTATTTGGTAGCAAATGCCATTAGCTTTCGGAGCGCTGCTCCTTCGTCAGATGGAGTGGAAATCTCATCAGATTTCCACTCCATCTGACGAAGGAGCAGCGCTCCGAAAGCTAATGGCATTTGCTACCAAATAAATCTGTTGGACTTTAACCTGATGTTATTAAAACTCTTACTGTGTTTACCTCAGTCCAACGCCGGCATCTCCACATCATGATTGGTCAAGTTAAGCAGGAATTCTGATGGGTTCACTGTGCCCATGCTGCCTTTTGTTTCTCCTCTTCTGACGTATCCTCTTTGTTTTAAAACTGGCTTTAGAATTCCGAAGGGAGGGAAGAGTCGGGATTGCGCTGCTGGTGGTCCGAATATTGCAAGAGACCTGAAAACATGACCCTTCATAATGGTCAGGAAGGTGTCCTACTGTTACTTCCTGGTGAGTGATACAGAGCTCAGAAACAAGTGATTGTTACTAGTTTGGAGTCCAACAGAAATGTGAATTATTAATTGGTAATTGTCGTTTTGAAATGCGACTTTGAGTGTGCACCACCTTGTATTCTTGTGTTTATTCAAGGTAACTTGACACCAGATTAGAATATCTGATTCTCAACTTTAGGCACACATAATATTTAAGTTATTAGGCCAGAGTTTGGAACCATAAAAGCATCATCAGAACTTGCTGCGCTCCTAACCAAAGCCATTCCAGCTACAAAACTGGCATCAACCTGGCAATGTGGAAAATTGCCCAGGTATGTCCTGTACACAAGAAACAGGACAAATCCAACCTGGCCAATTACCAACCCCATCAGTCTACTCTCGATCATCAGTAAAGTGATGGGAAGGGTCATCCACAGCGCTATCAAGTTGCATTTACTCAGCAATAACCTGCTCACGGATGCTCAGTTTGGGTTCCACCAGGGTCACTCAGCTCCTGACCTCATTACAACCTTGGTTCAAAAATGGACTAAAGAGCTGAATGCCAGGGATGCAGTGACAGTGACTGCCCTTCACATCAAGGCAGCATTTATCCAAGTGTGTTATCAAGGAGCTCTAGCAAAACTGGAGTCAATGGGAATCAGAGAAAACTCTCCACTGTTGGAGTCATACCCAGCACAAAGGAAGAGGGTTGTGCTGGTTGGAGGTCAATCATCTCAGCTCCAGGACTGCAGGAGTTCCTCAGGATAGTGTCCTCAACCCTACCATCTTCAGCTGCTTCATCAATGACCTCCCTTCCATCATAAAGTCAGAATTGGGGTTGTTCGCAGATGACTGTATAATGTTCATCACCATTTGCAACTGCTCAGATACTAAAGTAGTCCATGTCCAAATGCAGCAAGACCTGAATGATATCCAGGCTTGAGAAGTGGCAAGTTACATTCACGCCACACAAGTGCCGGACAATGACCATCTCCAACAAGAGTATCTAACTTTTGCCCCTTTACATTCAATGGCACTACCATCGACATTAACATCCTGGGGATTACCATTAACCAGATACTGAACTGGAACAACCCTATAAATACTGTGGCTACCAGAGCAAGTCAAAGGCTAGGAATCCTGCGGGAGGAACATACCTTCTGACCCCCAAAGTTTACCATCTACAAGGCACAAGTCAGGAGTGTGATGGATACCCTCCACTTGTCTGGATGAGTGCAGCTCCAACAACACACAAGAAGCTTAACACAATCCAGGACAAAACAGCCCATTTGATTGCTGCCCCTTTCACAAACGTTCAATCCCTCCATTACTGATGAACATTGGCAGCCATGTGTACCGTCTACAAAATGCAGTGGGTGGCACGGTGGCACAGTGGTTGGCACTGCTGCCTCACAGCGCCAGGGATCTGGGTTCGATTCTGGCTCTGGTCACTCTGTGCAGGGTCTGCATATTGTCCCTGTGTCTGCGTGGGTTTCTCCTGGGTGTTCCGGTTTCCTCCCAGTCCAAAGATGTGCAGATTAGGTTGATTGACCATGTTAAATTGCCCCTTAGTGTCAGGGGGATTAGCAAGGTAAATACGTGAGGGATAGGGCCTGGATGGGACTGTGGTTGGTACAGACTCGATGGGCCTAATGGCCTCCTCCTGCACTGTAGGGATTCTATACGATGCACTGCAGAAACTCATCAAGATTCATTAGACAGTACCTTCCAAATGTCTGACCTCTATCATCCATAGGGACAAGAGCAGCAAACGTATGGGAACACCACCTAAAAGGTTCACTGAATTGGAAAAATATTGCTGTTCCTTCATTGTCGCTGGGTCAAAATCCTGGCACTCCCTCCCTATCAGCTCTGTAGGTGTAACTACACTCATGGACTGTTCAAGAAGGCAGCTCACCACCACCCCCTTCTGATGGGCAACAAATACTGGTCTAGCCAGCAATGCCCAGATCCTGCAGCAAATGAATTAAAGTAATCACTGCACCAAACAAGTGTATTGGATTACGTTGCAGAAGTCAGTGTCTACGTGAAATTACAGCCTTATTGGCGAGTGTTGATCAATGCAGTGTGAAGTGAATCGTTTTACGATTTAATAACTTAAATGTCAAATTCTGTAAGTAGCCTTTTAAAGAGAAAAATTTCCTCCTGTCGATTTCCTGTACTTTGTCTCGTCATTGTTTGAGATCCGACCCACTACAGTGGCATCATCAGCAAACCTGAGGATGGAGCTGAATTTGGCCACAGGTATAAAAGGAGTATAGCAGGGGGCTGAGGACACAGCCTTGTGGGGCACCGGTGTTGAGGATGATCGTGGAGGAGGTGCTGTTGCCTATCCTTAGTGATTGCGGTCTGTGGGTTAGGAAGTTGAGGATCCAGTTGCAGAGGGAGGAGCCGAGAAATGCTTCAGCCTTCCCTTTTGCATTGATCTACTGAGTTTAAGTTTTAAGCTTAAATTTATTTATTATTGTCACAAGTAGGCTTACATTAACACTGCAATGAAGTTACTGTGAAAATCCCCTAGTCGCCACACTCCGGCGCCTGTTCGGGTACACGGAGGGAGAATTTAGCATTGGCAATGCGCCAAACCAGCACGTCTTTCAGACTGTGGGAGGAAACCGGAGCACCCGGAGGAAACCCGCATAGACACGGGGAGAAGGTGCAGACAGTGACCCAAACCGGGAATTGAACCCGAGTCTTTGGCGCTGTGAGGCAGCAGTGCTAACCACTGTGCTGCCCTGATGTCCTTTGAGGATGGGATATTTGTGCAGTTAGATGTTTAATTGTCTGACGCCAATCATGACTGCATATGACAGGACTGCACAGTATTGATCTGACCTGTTTATTGAATACGTTTCTGCTGCCAATGGCCCATAGTGTGCCAGTGGACAGCCAGTTTTGAACTAATTGGCCTTGTTCAAGTGGGTATAACTCAGATATCCTGTTTGATGAACTTTGGCAGGGCGTTGATCTGTAGAGCGAGGGCTATCACAGCCAGGCCAAATAATGCCTTCACCCAAAATTTTAATTCCTGACAGTTCAATCTTTGGTCACTAATTCATGGAATCATAGAATCCCTACAGTACAGAAGGAGGCCATTCGGCCCATCGAGTCTGTACCTCCCACAATCCTATTCCCGTAACCCTATTAGCATGTCGGGGGATTAGCATTTACCCTGCTAATCCCCCGACACTGAGGGCCAATTTATCATGGCCAATCAACCTAACCTGCATATCTTTGGACTGTGGGAGGAAACCCACGCAGACATGGGGAGAATGTGCAAACTCCACACAGGCAGTGACCCGAGGCTGGAATCGAACCTGGGACCCTGGCGCTGTGAGGCAGCAGTGCTAACCACTCAGCTAACCACCAAGTTCAGTTCTTTTAGCAAATCCTGTTGAACTCTAGACATTGTTGATTTATATGAATTAACTATTTATTAGATAAACCTATCGATCTCCCAGATACTCCCCGTTTTTTGAAAGTGAGTCTTGTATGAATGGACAACATAATCAGTATAAAGCTGATTGTTTTCCATGAAATGTTTCATATGCGACTTGGCAATAACTGCTGAGCAGTAAAGAAAGATGAAGTAATTATAACCTGCAATCAAACTTCCACAATTCTGTGTTTTATTCTTTTAAGGCATTGCTTCACCAGCAGAAATTCCGGCCGGCACCGTACTTGGACTTACTGTGGGTGATCCTCGTTTAAATATGCCTAAAGACAGAACCACGGCTATGCCAGACCCAACACAGGTGAAAGGTAGTATCCCTCAGTCACACCGAGCATAACTCGAGAGATCCTAAATTATTTTCTGCTGACAGACATTGTATAGTTAGAATTTGGAACTCAATGCCACTAGAACTAGCTGATGTGTTTAAAAGCAAGCTAGATTAAAACACAGGAGCAAGGGATTGAAGGCCATGTTGACAGGATGAGATGAGACTGGGTGGAAGGAGGTTTGAACCGAGAATAAACGTTAGTGTAGACCTCGAGGGCCTGTTTGTACTGGACATTGTGCGTAATATTTTGTTTAATTACCTTCTCGAACCAGGATTTTGCATAAACCCTAAATATGCGGAGGCCTGTTTTTGTGTATGCATTTTCTTTCATATTAGATATAAATTGAAAAGGCAATCTTCTGTACGTAGGTTTTATTCTTCACGCAGTTGAAATAGGTTGGTGAACAGAGCGGGGAGGAAATGGCACGTCTGACATTCAACGCAGATCCTTGGACACACATCTTCCTTTCCCCCAACCAAATAAAATATCACTGTTTGGTTTGGAAAATCAGCTTCATTATTATCAAATCGTGGCTGCCAGCACTGACTCCACTAATCCAGAATGGAGAAGATTAGTTTATTCTCACTGATCATCACCTGATCAATGACCGTTCACGGAAATGACCGATTTTATCCTCATAATCATGAAATGCGAGAACTGCTTGACACAACATTGCATTGATTTTGCAGCCCTTTTATTAATTGCCCTTCTATTAAAATGGAGGCATGATCTTTGATAAACTCTATTGGGGCTGGCAGTGTGAAAATAAGATTGAAAAATTAGCTATGAGGAGAGGTTGGGGAAACTCGGTTTGTTCTCACTGGAGCGACGGAGGTTGAGGGGCGACCTGATAGAAGTCTACAAGGTTATGAGGCGCATGGACAGAGTGGATAGTCAGAATTTTTTTCCCAGGGTAGAAAAGTCAATTAATAGGGGCAAAGGTTTAAGGTGCGAGGGGCAAGGTTTAAAGGAGAAATACGAGGCAAGTTCTTTTTACACAGAGGGTGGTGGGTGCCTGGAACTCGCTGCCAGGAGAGATAGTGGAAGCAGATACGATAGTGACTTTTAAGGGACATCTTGACAAATACAGGAATAGGATGGGAATAGAGAGATATGGTCCCCTAAAGGGTAGGGGGTTTTAGTTCAGACAGGCAGTAAGGTCGGTGCAGGCTTGGAGGGCTGAAGGGCCTGTTCCTGTGCTGTAATTTTCTTTGTTCTTTGAGTTCCAAGGCAGTAGTAGAGGCGGGTACGATTTTGTCTTTTAAAAAGCATTTAAACAGTTGCATGGGTAAGATGGGTATAGAGGGATATGGGCCAAATGC
The DNA here is from genome assembly GCF_964213995.1 of Mustelus asterias. Lineage (NCBI taxonomy): Eukaryota > Metazoa > Chordata > Chondrichthyes > Carcharhiniformes > Triakidae > Mustelus > Mustelus asterias. Next base: position 8,345,524 of record NC_135807.1, read on the forward strand.
TGGCAATTGGGACTAGCTTAGTGGTTAACAACTGGGCGGCATGGACAAGTTGGGCCGAAGGGCCTGTTTCCATGCTGTAAACCTCAAATTTCCTACAACTCCTTTGAAGAAGTGACGAGGAGGGTTGTAAGACTGATTCCCAGTTTATGAAGCTTTTGATAGCCAGACGGGATCAATGTGCCAGTACTTTTGGGTAGACTCGGGAGTGACTTGAGATTTATCCAGTAATGGGATCATAGAATCACTACACTGCAGAAAGAGGCCATTTGGCCCATCGAGGGACTGGATTGCAGTTGTGTAGACCGATCATTTCAACTGAATAGATTAGGGAGGTTGAGGGAGTCAGGCTTAGAAGTGTGTAAATGCAGAACTAAGAAAGGATGTTAGGCAGGTCCTCTTTTCGCAGAATAGTCGACCTATAACACAGTTTGCCAGCTTGGGCAACAAACGCTGATTTCGCTGTGTTCCTTCAAGCGAGGCATGTGTCTGCCCGGGTGGAGATCACCTTGTACAACAGGTGCGTATCCTATCATATAAATCGGGTCAGTTTGATTTGCCTGAGTTTTAATTCTTTCCTGGGATGTGGGCGGCGCTGGCAGGGCCACCATTTGCTGCCCTTCCCGAATTGCCCTTGAACTGAGTGGCTTGCCAGGTCAATTCCGAGAGCAGTTAAGAGTCAACAACATTGACGGCTAGTCTGGAGTCACATGCAGGCCAGACCAGGTAAGGATGGCAGATTTCTGTCCTTGAAGGAACATTAGTGCACCAGGTGGGTGCCGAAGAGTTTCTTTTCACCTGGCAATTGGCTTCGAGTTCCTTACTGCTTCATTGTGTCTCCCTCCTCCAAGATGATGACATGCCTCTGGGGTGGAAAGGGTGTGTATTGTGAAGCATAACGTATCACAACTGTGCAAGACAAGCTGGGTGGAACACTGTCATTTCTTGTCTGTCATTCTTTTGTATGTTTGTATGTAAATAACCTGCTTTGTGTTTAGTATTGTGCAGATGGATCCCTGTTTTTCCCCACTTCCCTGTTTTAGAGTTTTAGACTATTCCTGATTTCAATAACAGCAAATATTTAGGCACACATTGCTGGTCTTGTGCTCAGTGAGAGCCTCTGTTCTTTCATGCAGATGTTCCAGGTTTGAATCCTGGCAAGGCCAACTAAGTGCTGTTTGCGACAAGAGTTTATGTCGATTGATACGTTGCATAGATCTAAACTGACAGTAAGAATATCCATATGACCTGCAAACATATTACAGTGCTTGCCTTGGCTCATTGCTTGTAGCACATGTTCTGTTTAACAATTAGGAGTCTATTGATTTTATTTTTGATGTGAATCCTTTGTCATTTTAACCAGTTATCATGTTATTAACCATGAAACTTTGTGAACTTATCTAAACACAATGGTGTATACTTTTATCAACTTTTTAAAAAGATTTGATTTATCAAATACTCCTGAACTCTCCTATTTCCGAAGATTAAGCTGTTATCTATAGACATTAAATTAAAAAACCCCAAAGTGATTCTTGGCTCCAGCCTTGCAACTGGATGGCTTCCCAAACCACAGTACAAATTGTTGGAACATTCAATTTCTTTTCTTAAGAGGCAACCAACACAAAACTGAAGGTTTTTCTCTTCTCCCTCCCGACCACGTGAAAAATAAAATGCAAACATTAATTGCCGCATGGGGGTTAGGTTAGTAAGTGAATTAATTTGAATTTGGGCAGTTTCAATAAAGGTTCTGGAATGTACAGGCTTATGAATTTCAATGGAAATTTAACTGACGCATGAGAAAATGCTGCCATTAACATTCAAGATTGACCCCCAAGCTGCTTTGATCTGGCCCACACAGGGCAGCATGGTGGCACAGTGATTAGCACTGCTGCCTCACAGTGCCAGGGACCCGGGTTCGATTCCTGGATTGGATCAATGTCTGTGCGAAATCAGCACGTTCTCCCCGTGTCTGCATGGTTTTTCTCCGGGTGCTCCGGTTTCCTCCCACAGTCCGAAAGACGTGCTGGTTAGGGTGCATTGGCCGTGTTAAATTCTCCCTCCGTGTACCCGAACAGGCGCCAGAGTGTGGCGACTTTCACAGTAACTTCATTGCAGTGTTTATGTAAGCCTATTTGTAGCACTAATAAATAAATTTTAAAACCTGACTGGTTGCACAGGTATGGTCTCTGAAGTCTGGTTGTCTGAAAAATGGGCCTTTTTTAGAATGTGCCAATGCGTCAATTTTAATGAGTGCAATTTTTAAAACTTAACTGGACAAATTGACTAGGTGCTGCATGGTGTTGAAGCCGTTTGCCACTTGCAAGCTGGTCTATTCCCATGCTCCGAGCTAATCTGCAGAATATTATTTTTGTCCTAAAATTTAAACCCCTTCCTGGCCAAGCTCTTCCCCCTCTGTTTAACCTCCTACAGCCCTCACTGGACTGACTGCAAGAAGTTAGCCCACCACCAGTTTCTCAAGGGCAGTTAGGGATGGACAACAAAAGCTGGACAACTGCCTGACCTGAAATCCGGCACAGCTTCAATCCTGAGGCAGCTGGTTCTGACGCAAACTGGAAAGCAAAAGTTCCAACCACCCTCTCCGCAGTCTAAGAGCGGCAATTTTAAAGAGAGCCGATGAGTTTATTGCTGCTCCCTGTGCTGCTGTTGTGACACCAACCAGATCTCAAAGTGCTTTACGACCTCTGAACCCTTAAGAGTATTGATAGGCAAAGGGATCTGGGTGTCTGGGTACACAGGTCATAAGAACATAAAAACATAAGAAATAGGAGCAGGAGTAGGCCATCTAGCCCCTCGAGCCTGCCCCGCCATTCAATAAGATCATGGCTGATCTGAAGTGGATCAGTTCCACTTACCCGCCTGATGCCTACAACCCCTAATTCCCTTACCGATCAGGAATCCATCTATCCGTGATTTAAACATATTCAACGAGGTAGCCTCCACCACTTCAGTGGGCAGAGAATTCCAGAGATTCACCACCCTCTGAGAGAAGACGTTCCTCCTCAACTCTGTCCTAAGCTGACCGCCCTTTATTTTGAGGCTGTGCCCTCTAGTTCTAGTTTCCTTTCTAAGTGGAAAGAATCTCTCCATCTCTACCCTATCCAGCCCCTTCATTATCTTATAGGTCTCTATAAGATCCCCCCTCAGCCTTCTAAATTACAATGAATACAAACCAGATCTGCTCAGTCTCTCCTCATAATCAACACCCCTCATCTCTGGTATCAACCTGGTGAACCTTCTCTGCACTCCCTCCAAGGCCAATATATCCTTCCGCAAATAAGAGGACCAATACTGCACACAGTATTCCAGCTGCGGCCTCACCAATGCCCTGTACAGATGCAGCAAGACATCTCTGCTTTTATATTCTATCCCCCTTGCGATATAGGCCAACATCCCATTTGCCTTCTTGATCACCTGTTGCACCTGCAGACTGGGTTTTTGCGTCTCATGCACAAGGACCCCCAGGTCCCTCTGCACAGCAGCATGTTGTAATTTCTTTCCATTTAGATAATCCAATTTGCTATTATTTCTTCCAAAGTGAATAACCTCGCATTTGTTAACGTTATACTCTATCTGCCAGAACCTCGCCCACTCACTCAGCCTGTCCAAATCTCTCTGCAGACCTTCTACGCCCTCCACACGATTCACTTTTCCACTTATCTTTGTGTCGTCTGCAAACTTTGTTACCCTACACTCAGTCCCCTCCTCCAGATTGTCTATATAAATGGTAAATAGTTGAGGCCCCAGTACCGATCCCTGCGGCACACCACTAGTTACCATCCGCCAACCAGAAAAGCACCCATTTATTCCGACTCTCTGCTTCCTGTCGGATAGCCAATCCCCAATCCACGCTAACACCCTACCCCCAACTCCATGTGACCCAATCTTCTTCAGCAACCTTTTGTGAGGCACCTTATCAAACGCCTTTTGGAAATCCAAAAACACTGCATCCACCGGTTCCCCTCCGTCAACCGCACTAGTCACATCTCATAAAAATCCAACAAGTTCGTCAAGCACGACTTTCCCCTCATGAATCCATGCTGCGTCTGCTTAATCGAACCATTCAGGTCACTGAAAATAGGTGGAGAAGGTAGTCAAGAAGGCATACGGCATGTTTGCCTTCATCTGCTGGGGGCATCGAGTTAAAAAATTGGCAAGTCATGTTGCAGCTTTATAGAACCTTAGTTAGGCCTCACTTGGAATATAGTGTTCAATTCTGGTCGCCACATTACCAGAAGGATGTGGAGGCCTTGGAGAGGGTACAGAAAAGATTTACCAGATGTTGCCTGGTATGGAGGGCATTAGCTATGAGGAGAGGTTGGAGAAACTTGGTTTGTTCTCACTGGAACGATGGAAGTTGAGGGGTGACCTGATGGAAGTCTACAAGATTATGAGAGGCATGGACAGAGTGGATAGTCAGAAGCTTTTTCCTAGGGTGGAAGAGTCAATTACTAGGGGGCACAGGTTTAAGGTGCGAGGGGCAAGGTTTAAAGGAGATATACGAGGCAAGTATTTTTACACAGGGTGGCGGGTGCCTGGGGGAGGTAGTGGAAGCAGATACAGTAGTGACTTTTAAGGGGCGTCTTGACAAATAGGATGGGAATAGACGGATATGGTCCCCGGAAGAGTAGGGGCCTTTAGTTCAGACAGGCAGCATTGTCAGTGCAGGCTTGGAGGGCCAAAGGGCCTGTTCCTATGCTGTAATTTTCTTTGTTCTTTGTTCTCTGAACTAATTTCTACAAGGGAGGGAGTGACTGCCTCAGAAGACAGGAAAGATAGAGGAACAGTTCAGAAGTTAGGTTGATTGGCCAGGTTAAAAAAAAAATTGCCCCTTAGAGTCCTGATGCGTAGGTTAGAGGGATTAGCGGGTAAATATGTGGGGGTAGGGCCTGGGTGGGATTGTGGTCGGTGCAGACTCGATGGGCTGAATGGCCTCCTTCTGCACTGTAGGGTTTCTATAATATTAAAAAAAATAAGAGTAAAGAAGCAAGTGAGAAGATAAAAAATTAAATTCTTTTTAAATGACTTAATTAACGTCTGTAATATAATTTTCACCTACATAACTAACTATTCTTAAAATAATTTGTGATAAATTTGGCTGCTTCTCCAAGACCGGGTGAAGCGCTGTGTAAGTTTAAACTCCTCCAGTCTGACTTGAAAAGCACAGTGCAGTCTGGAACCAGAGAAGACAATTTTGAAATAATAGCCAGAAAATCAGGGTGGAGATGCGGATTGTTTTTACTGGGTGAGTTATGATTTGGATACTGAATGTGGTGGAGCTGGTTCAGTTGTAAATTTCAGATGGGAATTGGATTGCTATTTTTAAAGGAAAATAATAGCCGAGTTACAGGGAAAGAGTAGGTGATTGGCAGTAATTGGATAGCTCTCTCCGAGCCAGCACAGGCATGGCTTCCTGTGCAAGCTCATTCTTGAGGAGGGCAGGGGGACATATTACAAGGAAACATTCTCCCCCACCCTTATCCAAAACTCTGTCATCTGCATCCAACCCACATCAAGTCCTGCTCATCAAACACTCCTAACTTTAAAATGTCTCCAGTTTAAATCCCTTTCTAGCCAGGCCTCTTCCCTCTCTGTTTAACCATCTACCGTACAGCCCTCACTAGGTGAACTACAGCCATTCAAGAAGGTTTCTCGAGGACAATTAGAGATGGACAACAAATGCTGGTCTTACTAGCGACTCTCATCCCATAAAGGAATTGAAAGAAAATTCGTCCACTGTACTCTTGTTTCATTACAGGCAGCAGGGCGGCACAGTGGTTAGCGCTGCTGCCTCACAGCGCCAGGGACCCGTGTTCAATTCCAGCCTCGGGTCACTGTCTGTATGGAGTTTGCACGTTCTCTACTTGTCTGCGTGGATTTCCTCTGGGTGCTCCAGTTTCCTCCCACAGTCCAAAGATGTGCAGGCTAGGTGGATTGGCCATGCTAAATTCTCCCTCAGTGTCCAGAGATGTGTAGATTAGGAGGATTAATAGAGTAAATGGGGGAGGAGGGGGGGGGGGGGGGGCGGTTGTTTACAGGGATAAGGCTGGGTGCTCTGTCAGAGAGTCAGTGCAGGCTCAATGGGCCGAATGGCCTCCTTCTGCACCATAGGGATTCTATGATTAGTTCTGCCCTCTTGTATATTCGTCCCTTCCTCATTGGTGATCAAAATCATAACCATTTAGGAACTTCTGCCCTAAACCTCTTCTCTTCTCCATTAAGGTTACCCTCAAACCTCACCACTTTAATCAAGCCTTTGGTAAACTCCCTCTTAATATCTTTAATGTTTTTTTCTTAGAATCCACTTTCATCTGATTACCCCTCAGGGATGTTCTTGGATGTTTTTCTACATTAACAGTGCAATATGATTGCATGTTTTGTTATTGCTGTTTTGTGTGGGAGGGCTTGCATGGCTTGCATTCTTGAATTTGGAGCTTGCAATATTACACTGATATTGAACTATTCACTGGTTTTGCCAGGTGTATCAATTCCCAAAGAACCGTACAGCACAGGAACAGGCCCTTCGGCCCACCAAGCCTGCACTGGCACATGATACCTTCTAAACTAAGGATTTTTTTGCCTCTCCGGGGTCCGTCTTCTTGTATCTGTCAAGATGCCTCTTAAACGTCGCTATTGTTTATGCTTCTACCACCTCCTCTGGCAGCGCATTCCAGGCACTTACCACCCTGTGTTTTTTTAAAAAAAATTGCCGCTCACATCTTCTACCTTAAACCTATGTCCCCCAGTAATTGACATTTCTATCCTGGGAAAAAGATTCTATGACTATCCATGCCTCTCATAATTTTGTAAACTTCTATCAGGTCACCCCTCAGCCTCCAACATTCAAGTGAAAGCAAACAGGTTTGTCCAATCTCTCCTCATAGCTAATATCCTCCAAACCAGGCAGCATCTTAGTAAACCTTTTTTGTACCCTCTCCAAAGCCTCTACATCCTTCTGGTAGTACGGCGATCAGGTTAAGACAACCCTGCTTTAAAGAACCATGTTTAGTAATTGCCAGAATATCTCTACTTTGGCTTGGATAAATTCATCAAACTTACAAAATAAATCGTATCAGGACTCCCCTCAGACAGAGTCTGAGGGGAGACCTGATAGAGATCTACAAAATTGAGAGGCATAGACAGGGTGGAAAGTCAGAGGCTTTTTCCCAGGGTGGAAGTGTCAATTACAAGGGGGCACAGGTTCAAGGTGAGAGGGGGAATGTTTAAGGGAATGTGCGGGGGACGTTTTTCATGCAGAGAGTGGTGGGTGCCTGGAACGCACTGCCAGAGGAGGTTGGTGGAAGCAGGCACATTATCAACACTTAAGAGGCATCTGGATGGGTAGATGAATAGGGAGGAAATAGAGAGATACGGACCGAGTAAAGGCAGAAGTTTTTTTTTAGCTTAGTTAGAACATCATGATTGGCACAGGATTGGTGGGTCGCAGGGCCTGTCCCTGTGCTGTACTTTTCTTTGACTGTATCCCAAGTGGTAACCAAACCATTCTGTCCAACATAGCTTAAACACTTGTTAATGATGTATGGTGGACCAGAAAGCTATTTTCCTCAATTTGAGAAGCCACTTGCAACATTTTCAGGAAGTTTTGAAGAATTCTGAAAATAAAATAAAAAATAATGGACAACCTCTCCTTTCTCAGTTTTTAAACTGAGGCTAGAAGTTGGCGAGGGTCGCAAGTTCAGGTCTTCAGGCTGGATATCGTGATGTGGCTGAAATATTTCAAAGAACAGTTTAGGAACATAGCAATTAGGAGCATAAGTAGGCAATTCAGCCCTTCGAGTCTGCTCCATCATTCAATTAGATCATGACTGATCTCTCCCTGGTCTCAAATCCACCTCCCTATCTGTTCCCCATATCCCTTTAACCCATTTTTGTTAATCAGAAATATATCTCCTTGAAACCATTGAATGATTCAAACTCCACCGCGCTATGGGGCAGCGAGTTCCACAAATTCACCACCCTCTGCGAGAAGTAGTTCCTCCTCATCTCAGTTTTAAATCTACCGCCTCTCAACCTATACCTGTGACTCTTTTTTTGGAATTTTTCTTTTTGAATTGTCCAAGTGCGTATTAACTAGGTTTAGATCTCAGCAGTTAGTTACAGTCAGAGCTGTTTACAGGTTGGTATTGCGGTTCCTTTCCACTCTCCAACACTGCAGCTTTCCTGCCCGTGTCCTGAGAATTGGTCACGTGAAATTGTGCAGTGTCAGCCGTATTTGCGTTCTGTGTGTTCTATAATAATTTTCCTCTTCCATTGTAGATCTGGAAAAGATCAGGGAGTTGTGTCTGAATGGTGTTGGTGCAGAGTTTGCTCAAAGTGAGATCTGGGACCGCAATGTCCGCAATATTGTCACAGAAACTAAACTCACTGAACAGGTAATTCGACTGCAGTGAAAAAGCAGAATCATTGAAGTTGGAAAATCTTCTCCATGTTTACATTTGTTTTTCAAATATCTTCTCATCCCCCCCCCACTCTCTTGTAAGACTGACTTGTGCTGCTGTGTAGTTCCATTATGGGTTTGCTGCTATCTTCAGGTTAGCTGTGGCTCAACTCGGAATCAGAATGTGTTCAAGTCCCACTACAAAGACTGGAACATAAAATTCTAGGCAAATACTTACCAGTGCAATGCTGACTGAGTACTGCAATATGGTATATGATATTAAACTGGTGGAGACTGTTCTGAAAAAAAGAGCAGGCAAGTTCTCCATGGTATCCTGGGCAGATGGTTGGTCCTAAACCAGCATCACTAAAATAGATTAGCTCTTTTTAAGGGCGGTGCAATGGTTAGCACTGCTGCCTCACAGCGCCAGGGACCTGGGTTCGATTCCCGGCTTGGGTCACTGTCTGTGTGGAGTCTGCACGTTCTCCCCGAGTCTGCGTGGGTTTCCTCCGGGTGCTCTGGTTTCCTCCCGCAGTCCGAAAGACGTGCTGGTTAGGTGCATTGGCCGTGCTAAATTCTCCCTCAGTGTACCCGAACAGGCGCCAGAGTGTGGTGACTAGGGGATTTTCACAGTAACTTCATTGCAGAGTTAATGTAAGCTGACTTGTGACTAATAAATAACTTTAACTTTTCTCCCTATGCCTGTGTGGGTTTCCTCCGGGTGCCCCAGTTTCCTGCCACAGTCCAGAGATGTGTAGGTTAGGTGGATTGGCCATGCTAAATTGACCTTCAGTATCCGATATGTGCCAGGGTTAGGGCAGGGGATTGGGCCTCAGTAGGGTTCTCTTTTAGAGGGTCGGCGCAGACTCCGTGGGCTGAATGGCCTCTTCTGTACTGTAGGGATGCTATGATTTACCATACTGTGTTTGTGGGATCTTGCTATTTACAAATGAGTTGCCATGTTTCCAATGCCACAACAGTGATTGCCCTTAAAATGTCTCATTGATTGTAAAGAGAGATGGGTTTTTGTCCTTTCAATTCCTTGGTTGTGATTATTGGAGAACATCAGTCAGCCGCACACTTGTCTGTGGCTTTATCACAGTGGAGCCTAATCCTGGATCCTGATTCCTTTCCACGCTCCGATTCCCGCAGGGTTTCCGCTGCCGTGCTGAAAATTGCCCGCTTGTAAATGTGCAGTGTCGACCATATTTGCATTCTCTGTGCGTTCTATAATGATTTTCCTCTTCCATTGTAGATCTGGAAAAAAATCAGAGCCCTGTCTAAAGAGTGCTGATGCCAAGTGTGCTCAGGGTTTGGGGAGACAGTGGCATGGTGATATTGTTACTGGACTAGTAATACACAGGGCATTGCTCTGGGATTCCTGGGATTGAATCCCACCACAACAGATTCTGGAATTTGAATTCAATAATAAATTTGGAATTATAAGTCTCATGGTGACATGAAACCATTGTTGATTATTGTAAAAGAAAAACCCATCTGGTTCACTGATATCCTTTGGGGAAGGAAATCAGCCGTCCTTACCCAGTCTGGCCTGCATGTGACTCCAGAGCCACAGCAATGTGGTTGACTCTCAACTGCCCCCTGGCAGCTAGGAATGGGCAATAAATGTTGGCCGGCCAGCGACGCCCATGTCCCACGAATAGAAAAAAATACACTTGAACTATGTGCAATATTGATTGCCAGTGGATGTATGTTGATGCATCTTGAGGCTAAATGTTTAGGCCTCAATGGGGTCAGGCACAGGGAAGGATGGATGTGGAGTTTGAAGCCACTAGTTTCGCAGCTCCATCAGGTTGAAATTTTTCCAGTGGCATCCAGGTTCCCAGTGCGGTGCCTGTAGGCAGCAGCCCCGGAAGGATTAGGGGACCCCCTGCCTGCCAGCTTTGGTGACCCGGCTATTTGATGAATACTTTGTACGTGGGGTGGGACTCTGCCACAGCATTCTGCTGCTGTTCTTTGGGGCTCAGAGGGATGGATGGGCTCCTCCTATTGACCTCCAATGCCCAGAGCCCTCCTGCCATTCTTAATTGGATGATGAGCCTGCCCTTTGGCTGTTAATTTGCTTTGAAAAGAATTGCAGGTAAGTAACCGTTTCAGTCTGACGGCTGAGCCCTGGAGCTGACAGGGGAACTCCGGGGCAGCATAGTGATTAGCACTGCTGCCTCACAGCGCCAGGGACCCGGGTTCGATTCTCAGCTTGGGTCACTGTCTGTGTAGAATTTGCATGTTCTCCCCGTGGCTGTGTGGGTTTCCTCCGGGTGCTCCAGTTTCCTCCCACAGCCCAGAGATGTGCGGGTTAGGTTGATTGGCCATGCTAAAAAATTGTCCCTTCATGTCGGGGGATTAGCTAGAGTAAATGCATGGGGTTATGGGGATAGGGTCTGGGTGGGATTGTGGTCAGTGCAGACTCGATGGGTTGAATGGCCTCCTCCTGCATTGTAGGGATTCTGTGATTCCTGTCCTTACTGTTCACTGATTTGAGTCACAAATGATAGTTTGCTGAAATGTGTTTTAAAAAGACATCCTCTCCCAAAAATCTGTGGTCATTTGGGTACTAGTGCTTTGGTTCTGATTCTGCTGTTCAGTATGTATTTAGATTCATTGCATTAAAATTGTGCACTGTTTCTGGGCTGTCTATGGATGTGGCATGTGATGTGAAGTTTTAAATTAGTTTATCTTTAATCTCTGACATGTTTTCTTAGTTATATTGTGCTGATCTCTCTGAGCATCGTATCGCATCTGTTCCCAACCAGCAGCATTTTATAACGTCATGTTCCACTTAACAATCTTCTTCTTCTTCTCCGACTAACATTTTCTTGCTGAATTGAAATCATTAACTATTCTGCATCCTGGAGAGTGTATCCTATTTGTACAAATGTGATTCATGCCAGCCTGAAATGAACAAAGCTGACAAAGGGAACACAACAGAAGTGTCGTAACCTTTCCTCTTTACACAGCTGGTCAGCCAATACCTGTATTCCCAGTTTTGTCTGTTCTGGTTTAATTGGGGCATTCAGCCCTGATTACTGGATTGTTTGCTGCCAACAGCCTGTTTAAAATGCACATTTCTAATGCCAGGTCCTCTCAGGGCACATACCCAAAAGTATGGAGAGTACTTGATACGTTAATGTTATATTTAATGAGGTCCATATCTATGTGAGTAGTCGAATACCTTTCCCACGTGGAGCAGTTAAGGCAGAGACAAAGAACCAAGAGCAAAGAGCAGTACAGCACAGGAACAGGCCCTTCGGCCCTCCAAGCCTGCGCCAATTATGATGCCTGCCTGAACTAAAACCGTATGCACTTAAGGAGTCCATATCTTTCCATTCCCATCCTATTAATGTATTCATCTAGTTGCCCCTTAAATGCCACTATCATATCTGCTCCCACCGCCTCCCCGGGCAGCGCATTCCAGATATTCACCACCCTGTGTGTAAAAGAAAAACTTGCCTCGCGCATCTCCTCTAAACTTTTCCCCATGCACTATAACCTATGTCCCCTAGGACTTGACTTTTCTACCCAAGGAAAGAGCATCTGACTCTTCACTCTGTCCATGCCACTCAGAATCTCATAAATCTCTATCAGGGGTGGCACGGTAGCACAGTGGTTAGCACTGCTGCTTCACAGCTCCAGGGACCTGGGTTCAAATCCCGGCTCGGGTCGCTGTCTGTGTGGAGTTTGCACATTCTCCCTATGTCCCTATGGAAGTGTTAGGTTTTTTAGGGAACATTAAAACTGACAAAGCCCCAGGGCCTGATGGCATCTATCCTCGACTGCTCAGGGAGACGAGAGGTGAAATTGCTGGGCCTCTGACGGAAATCTTTGTCGCTTCTTTGGACACGGGTGAGGTCCCTGAGGATTGGAGGATAGCGAATGTGGTCCCGTTGTTTAAGAAGGGTAGCAGGGATAACCCAGGAAATTATAGGCCGGTGAGCTTGACGTCCGTGGTAGGGAAGTTGTTGGAGAGGATTCTTAGAGACAGGATGTATGTGCATTTAGAACGGAACAATCTCATTAGTGACAGACAGCATGGTTTTGTAAGAGGGAGGTCGTGCCTTACAAATTTGGTGGAGTTTTTTGAGGAAGTGACAAAAACGGTGATGAAGGAAGGGCCGTGGATGTCGTCTATATGGATTTCAGTAAGGCATTTGACAAAGTCCCACATGGCAGGTTGGTTAAGAAGGTTAAGGCTCATGGGATACAAGGAGAAGTGGCTCGATGGGTGGAGAACTGGCTTGGCCATAGGAGACAGAGGGTAGTGGTCGAAGGGTCTTTTTCCGGCTGGAGGTCTGTGACCAGTGGTGTTCCGCAGGGCTCTGTACTGGGACCTCTGTTATTTGTGATATATATAAATGATTTGGAAGAAGGTGTAACTGGTGTAATCAGCAAGTTTGCGGATGACACGAAGATGGCTGGAATTGCGGATAGCGAAGAGCATTGTCGGGCAATACAGCAGGATATAGATAGGCTGGAAAATTGGGCGGAGAGGTGGCAGATGGAATTTAATCCGGATAAATGCGAAGTGATGCATTTTGGAAGAAATAATGTAGGGAGGAGTTATACAATAAATGGCAGAGTCATCAGGAGTATAGAAACACAGAGGGAGCTAGGTGTGCAAGTCCACAAATCCTTGAAGGTGGCAACACAGGTGGAGAAGGTGGTGAAGAAGGCATATGGTATGCTTGCCTTTATAGGACGGGGTATAGAGTATAAAAGCTGGAGTCTGATGATGCAGCTGTATAGAACGCTGGTTAGGCCACATTTGGAGTACTGCGTCCAGTTCTGGTCGCCGCACTACCAGAAGGACGTGGAGGCATTGGAGAGAATGCAGAGAAGGTTTACCAGGATGTTGCCTGGTATGGAGGGTCTTAGCTATGAGGAGAGATTGGGTAGACTGGGGTTGTTCTCCTTGGAAAGACGGAGAATGAGGGGAGATCTAATAGAGGTATACAAGATTATGAAGGGTATAGATAGGGTGAACAGTGGGAAGCTTTTTCCCAGGTCGGAGGTGACGATCACGAGGGGTCACGGGCTCAAGCTGAGAGGGGCGAAGTATAACTCAGACATCAGAGGGATGTTTTTTACACAGAGGGTGGTGGGGGCCTGGAATGCGCTGCCAAGTAGGGTGGTGGAGGCAGGCACGCTGACATCGTTTAAGACTTGCCTGGATAGTCACATGAGCAGCCTGGGAATGGAGGGATACAAACGATTGGTCTAGTTGGACCAAGGAGCGGCACAGGCTTGGAGGGCCGAAGGGCCTGTTTCCTGTGCTGTACTGTTCGTTGTTCTTTGCTCCGGTTTCCTTCCACACTCCAAAGATGTAGGTTGATTGGCCATTCTAAATTGCCCCTTCGTGTCCTGGGATGCATAGGTTAGAGGGGTTAGTGGGTAAATATGTAGGGATATGTGGATAGGGCCTGGATGGGATTGTGGTTGGTGCAGACTTGATGGGCCGAATGGCCTCTTTCTGCACTGTAGGATTCTATGATTCTAAGGTCACCCCTCAATTCTGTCATTTCAGTGAGAACAAACCTAGTTTATCCAAACTCTCCTCATAGCTAATATCCTCCAACCAGGCAACATCCTGGGAAACCTCCTTCTGTACCCTCTCCAAAGCATCCACATCCTTCTGGTAGTGTGGCGACCAGAATTGAATACTATATTCTAAACAAGGCCTAACTAAGATTCTTCCAGTCGCAACATGACCTGCTGCATCTTTTCAGTGAAGTAGAGTGCGATATGACGAGAGAATGAGCCAATGGGATTAGTTTCAACGCGCACTAACAAAGAGTTGGTAAGAAATTATACATGGAATAGGTTCCTTCTCTACTGTAAAATAAATCTGCTGTGAGCTTTATCTGTCCAATTGGTCATCTCGTTGAAGTAAACTAATTTTTATTATTTTAAAAACTCTTTAAAACGAGCAAAAGTGATGTTGAATTATGTCTACTAGCAAGTTATAACGATCCTGTTAATTTTTATTGTATTTCAGGAACTGAATCAGATGAGAAGCAAACTGTTAGTCCCGGGTTCTCGTCTGGATCTGGGGCCACAAGAATCCAAGGTTCCCATCCTGTTAGTGCAGCAGCCCGGGAAGATGGCTGGGCAAGAGCACACTGGTTGGGGCAGTGGCTGGGATATCCTCATCCCAAAAGGCTGGGGAATGGCATTCTGGATTCCTTTGGTATTAATGCATGCAATAGCACGTAATCTACAAACTGTGTATATAAGATATCCCTGTCGGTTCTCCATAATAGACCTGTATGCATTCCGAATGCAGGTCACTGAAGTCATTTACAAGTGGGCTAGCGTTAAGGAATTCTGCAGCAATAAAAGGCCAATCCTCACTCTGTTGGCTCACTGAAATAGTTATTTTTCTCTTGTCCAGGGACCATCATTGCAAGCAACATCCCAGAAATGGGCCAACCCCTGTGACCCCACACCCTGGCCAGTACCAATCTCCTGGTTTTCCTCAACCCCTCCTGGACCCAGATGGCCAACCCCGATCATCGTCCGCCCTCCCTCTGCCCACAATCCCAAATGCAGAGTGGGTTTCCCCCCTCCACTCCCACTGTTTGCCCCACCCCTTAGCACTGCTCGGTGCCCGGTTGGCAGTGCCAGCCTGGTACCAGGGTACACAGTGCCAGGGTACCAAGCTGGCACTGCCCAAGGTGCACCCCATCCTTACTGCCAACATCCTGGGAGCCTCAATTGGGCTCTCTTCACTCTAGTGGGATTGGCTGCCTGTTCCCTGTTAGTGGGAAAGAGTTGTAAACCCTGCTGGAGTGAACCACTCCTGCCCTGGGTCAGGGGGAGAACGCTAATGGACCTTCAGTCCCGGGCCCGCTAATGAAATTTAAATCCAGATTAGCATATTGAAATCAGCCCCGTGCCGATTTCTTGCAGGGAGCTGATTACTCTGAAAATCTTTGGGTGGGAGACGCGCGTAGGCCCGGGCGCCCTGTGGGAGGCCCGGGCGCCCTGTGGGAGGCCCGGGCGCCCTGTGGGAGGCCCGGGCGCCCTGCGGGAGGCCCGGGCGCCCTGCGGGAGGCCCGGGCGCCCTGCGGGAGGCCCGGGCGCCCTGCGGGAGGCCCGGGCGCCCTGCGGGAGGCCCGGGCGCCCTGCGGGAGGCCCGGGCGCCCTGCGGGAGGCCCGGGCTGCCCAGGCAACGGCGTCTGCTGATGTCTCCCAGCCAGCGCACCGGACTGGGAGAATCGCCCCCATCGTCTTATTCTTTAGTCCCAAATTTCTCCTTGCATTTCTCTGCATTGAATTTTATCAAATGTCAATCTGCCCACTGCACCAACTTGTCTATGTCCTTCTGAAGTCATCAACAGTTTTTCCTCAAAAGTTAACCAATCACTCCCTTTCTGTTTTCTTTGTAAATTTTGATATTGCGTCACTTGTACCCGAGTCCAGATTATTTACTTGTGTATCAAGAAGACCAACAGCTCCTAACGATGGGAGAAGCCACTAGTTGAGCAATGAACCACCATTACCTTTGTCCTTCAGCCAACTTCCTACCATGTTGTCAAACCTTTAAAACTATATTTAATCAAATAGCCTCTTACACGGCCGGAATATCCAGTGAAGATCTGCATCGTTAGCAAAGCACGGAAAAACCTCCTTAAAGCACTTTCATTAAATCTGTGACACCCAACTTGACTTTTACAAATCCCTGCAGGCTATCCTTAATTATCAAAAAAGTTTTAAGTGGTTACTAATTTAGCTTGACCTCAAGAACCTTATTTATGCACAACTGAAGCAAGACTAATCTACCGCTGTCCAGTTTCGCTGTTTCTGCACCAAGGTGCAACTTTTGCAGCTGGTCAGTGCTCTTGCACCAATTCAATACCCAAAAATTATGCATGTAATTGGAGCCTCGGCCATGTTCTCTCCGTCACTTGTGATCAGTTGGTATCCCAAGGGCTTAAGATTAAAGTACCATTCGAGGGTTTGAGCACAGAAATCGAGCCTCCGGTGCAGTGTGAAGGAGAATTGCACTGTCGGAGCACTGATCTTTTGGATGAGATGTTAAATCCTGGCCTCGTGCATTTTTTTTGATGAAGAGCAGGGGAGTAATTCCTGCTGTCCTGATCAATATTTATCCCCCAATCAATATCACAAACAAATGATCTGGTCACTATCGCATTGCTGTTTGTGGGAGTTTGCTGCGTGCAGGTTAGCTTTGATTTGATTTATTATTGTCACATCTATTAACTTACAGTGAAAAGTATTGTTTCTTGCACGCTATACAGACAAAGCATACCATTCATAGAGAAGGAAAGGAGAAAGTGCAGAATGTAGTGTTACAGTCATAGCTAGGGTGTAGAGAAAGATCAACTTAGTGCAAGGTAGATCCATTCAAAAGTCTGACAACAGGGAAGGAGCTGTTCTTGAGTCGGTTGGTATGTGATCTCAGACTTTCGTATCTTTTTCCTGATGGAAGAAGGTGGAAGAGAGAATGTCCGGTGTGCGTGGGGCCCTTAATTTTGCTGGCCGCTTTTCTGATGCAGCGGGAAGTGTAGACAGAGTCAATGGATGGGAGGCTGGTTTGCGTGATGGATTGGGCTACATTCACGACCTTTTGTAGTTTCTTGCAGCCTTGGGCAGAGCAGGAGCCATACCAAGCTGTGATACAACCAGAAAGAATGCTTTCTATGGTGCATCTGTAAACGTTGGTGAGAGTCGTAGCTGACATGCCAAATTTTCTCAGTCTTCTGAGAAAGTAGTGGGCTTTCTTAGCGATAGTGTTTGCATGGGCATGCTGCGTTTGCCAATCTGAATCGCACGAAGAATCATTGATAACCAGGCAGGAAGCCCATTTAACCATTCGTAACTGTTATGTAACCAATGACTTAAAAAATTCCTTTTTAAAACAAACGCCTATTTTGTTTTCTTGAATTGTAGAAATAATTTCAGATCAGCATCTTGACTTTAGTTCTTGAATTTTGATGGATTGATAAACGTTTAGGATATTGTTCATTTTCTTTCTCAAGGTTTTGAAACATTGACCATTTTGTCAGATCTACAGGGGGGCTCGAGCAGGAGGTTTGCAAGAAGGAGCTAAGCACACCCAGTACAAGGGGCTTCCACACTTCCCGGATGATTTTCCGGACTGTCCAGCAGGCATCCAGCACAGTATGGAGACTGAGAAGGAGCTGATAGGCAAATATAAGAAGTAAGTACAACAATTTGACTTGCCAAAACCGCACAGTAACTCCATCGAACTATTAAAAGCAAGGTTAACATTTGGGACCAAATATTTCTGGCCTGTATCTGGGGCAATTGGATGATCGAGGCAGAAAAATTCAGGTGAATCAGATATTGAAGAATACGCACCCATAATGGAGCCCATGGAGTGGGTGTGTGGGTAGCACTGGTTAGCACTGCTGCCTCACAGCACTAGGGACCTGAGTTCGATGCCCGGCTCTGGTCACTGTCTGTGCAGAGTCTGCATGTTCTCACCATGTCTGTGTGGGTTTCCTCCCATAGTCAGAAAGACGTGCTGGTTAGGAGCATTGACCATGCTAAATTCTACCTCCGTGTACCCGAGCAGGTGCCAGAGTGTGACGACTAGGGGATTTTCACAGTAACTTGATGCATTTTGGTAGACTGAACCAGGGCAGGACTTACTCAGTTAATGGTAGGGCGTTGGGGAGAGTTACAGAACAAAGAGATCATGGGTACATGTTCATAGCTCCTTGAAAGTGGAGTCACAGGTGGACAGAGCGGTGACGAAGGCATTCGGCATGCTTGGTTTCATCGGTCAGAACATTGAATACAGGAGTTGGAATGTCTTGTTGAAGTTGTACAAGACATTAGCAGTTGATGTCATATACATGGATTTTAGTAAGGCGTTTGATAAGGTTCCCCATGGTCGGCTCATGAAGAAAGTAAGGAGGTGTGGGATAGAGGGAAATTTGGCCGATTGGATAAGTAACTGGCTATCTCATAGAAGACAGAGGGTGGTGGTGAATGGAAAATTTTCAGACTGGAGACCAGTTACCAGCGGTGTACCACAAGGATCAGTGCTGGGTCCTCTGCTATTTGTGATTTTTATCAATGACTTGGAGGAGGGGGCTGAAGGGTGGATCAGTAAATTTGTTGATGACACCAAGATTGGTGGAGTAGTGGATGAGGTGGAGGGCTGTTATAGGCTGCAAAGACACATTGATAGGATGCAGAGCTGGGCCGAAAAATGGCAGATGGAGTTTAACCCTGATAAGTGCGAGATGATTCATTTTGGTAGGACAAATTTGAATGCGGATTACAGGGTCAAAGGTAGGGTTCTTAGGAATGTGGAGGAACAGAGAGATCTTGGGGTTCATATCCACAGATCTCTGAAGGTTGCCACTTCTCCTTGGAAAGACGGAGGATGAGGGGAGACTTAATAGAGGTGTATAAAATTATGAAAGGCATAGATAGGGTGAACGGTGGGAAGCTTTTCCCCGGGTCGGTGGTGACGTTCACGAGGGGTCATAGGTTCAAGGTGAAGGGGGGGAGGTTTAACACAGATATCAGAAGGACATATTTCACACAGAGGGTCGTGGGGGCCTGGAATGTGTTGCCGGGCAAGGTGGTGGAGGCGGACACACTGGGAACGTTTAAGACTCATCTGGACAGCTATATGAACGGAGTGGGAATGGAGGGATACAAAAGAGTGGTCTAGTTTGGACCAGGGAGCGGCGCGGGCTAATTGTTCCTTGTTTCTCGTTTCAAGGCTTCATTCTATGATCATCTTGCTGGTGCCAGTCCAGAGCGAGACTGCGGATAGTTGGGAACCTGTCTCGGGGGCAGGGAATTCATATGGTGTTCGTGGAAGTGGAAATGACTAGGGTTGGGAAGCATTTTCCGATCAGGGCCATTGTGATCTCCTGGACTCGTTTCGATCGCCTCAGGGGGTCGGAGAGGAATTTCCCAGATTTTTTTTCCCCATATTGGCCCTGGGGTTTTTCACTCTGGGTTTTCGCCTCTCCCTGGAGATCACATGGTCTGGAATGGGGGGGTGGGGGTGAGTTAATAGGTTGTAATGAACAAAGCATCGTAGCTGTGAGGGACAGCTCGGTGGATAGGATATTGGTATGTAGATAGGCTGGAAAATTGGGCGGGGATCCTGGATTCAGGATTCAATCCTGGACCGGGGAGTGGCGCGGGCTTGGAGGGCCGAAGGGCCTGTTCCTGTGCTGTATTGTTCTTTGTTCTTTGTTCAAGTGGATAGAGCCGTGAAGAAGGCCTATAGTGTGTTAGCGTTTATTAATAGGGGGTTTGAGTTTAAGAGCCGTGGGGTTATGCTGCAACTGTACAGGACCTTGGTGAGACCACATTTGGAATATTGTGTGCAGTTCTGATCACCTCACTATAAGAAGGATGTGGAAGCACTGGAAAGAGTGCAAAGGAGATTTATCAGGATGCTGCCTGGTTTGGAGGGTAGGTCTTATGAGGAAAGGTTGAGGGAGCTAGGGCTTTTCTCTTTAGAGCGGAGGAGGTTGAGAAGCGACTTAATAGAGGTTTATAAGATGATGAGGGGGATAGATAGAGTGGACGTTCAGAGACTATTTCCTCGGGTGGATGTAGCTGTTACTAGGGGGCATAACGATAAGGTTCATGGTGGGAGATATAGGAGGGATGTCTGAGGTAGGTTCTTTACTCAGAGTGCTTGGTGTGGAATGGACTGCCTGCTGTGATAGTGGAGTTGGACACTTTAGGAACTTTCAAGCGGTTATTGGATAGGCACATGAAACACACTAGAATGATAGGGAGTGGGATAGCTTGATCTTGGTTTCAGACAAAGCTCAGCACAACATTGTGGGCCAAAGGGCCAGTACTGTGTTGTACTGTTCTATATTCTATAAGGCCACACTTGGAATACTGTGTGCAATTCTGGTCACCCTATTATAGAAAGGATATTATTAAGCTAGAAAGAGTGCAGAAAAGATTTACCAGGATGCTACCGGGACTTGATGGATTGAGTTATAAGGAGAGGCTGGATAGACTGGGACTTTTTTCTCTGGAGCGTTGCAGACTGAGGGGTGATCTTATAGAGGTCTTATAAAATAAAAGATCTTATAAAATAGATCTTATAAAATAATGAGGGGCTCAGATCAGCTAGATAGTCAATATCTTTTCTCAAAGGTAGGGGAGTCTAAAACTACAGGGCATAGGTTTAAGGTGAGAGGGGAGAGATACAAAAGTGTCCAGTGGGATAATTATTTCACACACAGGGTGGTGAGTGTCTGGAACAAGCTGCCAGAGGTAGTAGTAGAGGCGGGTACAATTTTGTCTTTTAAAAAGCATTTAAATAGTTACATGGGTACAATGGGTGTGGAGGGATATGGGCCAAATGCGGGAAATTGGGATTAGCTTATGGGTTTTTTTTTTTTAAAAAGGGCGGCATGGACAAGTTGGGCCGAAGGGCCTGTTTCCATGCTGTAAACCTCTATGACTCTATGACTTAATTGCTGTGTTAATGTGTCTCAAGTAGACTTACAAATAAATAAACTTAATTAATCTGAGCAAAGATTCGGCCCATGTACTTGCATCCTCCCTGTTTGATATTTTTCTATTTTTGGTACATCCAGTCTCTCCAGTGCCTCGGGGATAGAAACAGGAAAATCTACCCTTTTTTTTGCTTTTATTTAACACGCACTTCTTTTCTAACTGAAACCCTTTCATTGTAATTTTTTTGACAGGCTTTGTGTGGAGTGAATCTTAGATTCCTGTGATTCACTGCTTCAGTTCAGCTTGATTTGATTCTGACAATTTTTTGTCTCTCTGCTAAATGTTGTCTCCTCTGCGCACCTGACTTTCTGGAATTAAGACATCTGGGTAAACCGTGCAGTTTATAATTCAGCCCTGCAGCACATTGCAGTGTTTGCAGCTTCTTCTTTTCAGCCTATTCTGTTTTTCCTGAAGTTTTATCCACGTTGCATCCTTTTTGGTGGCATCACATGAAACACACTTGTTTAATTGGAATTCAGCAGGCATAGAGAATAGGAAAGGCCGAATGGCCTCCTCCTGCTCCACTATTCATTATGATGTCAGGTGTCAGATCTCTCAGTGGGAGAGCATCTTGGGGAGAGCGATCATAACTCTATCTCCTTTAGGCTTGCATTGGAAAAAGAGAGGATCAGGCAAGCTAGGAAAGTGTTTATATGGAGTAAGGGGAAATATGAAGACATTAGACAGCATATTAGAGGAGTAAATTGGAAGGAGGTATTCTCGGGGAAATCTACTGAAGAGAAGTGGCAGTTTTTCAAGGAATGTCTGTCTAGAGTTCTACAGGACAACGTTCCGAGCAGACAGGGAGGTGTTGGTCGGTTAAAGGAACCGTGGTGCACGAAAGCTGTGCGGGACCTAGTCGAGAAGAAAAGGAAAGCGTACAAAAGGCTCAGAGAGCTTGGCGAAGATAGGGATTTAGAAGAGTATACGGCTTGTAGGAAGGGACTAAAGAAGGAAATTAGGAGAGCCAGAAGGGGTCACGAGAAGGCCCTGGCAGGTAGGATTAAGGAGAACCCTAAGGCGTTCTATAAATATGTGAAGAGTAAAAGGATGAGACGTGACGGAATAGGGCCTATAAAATGTGAAGGCGGGAAAGTCTGTACGGAACCAGGAGAAATGGCAGAGGTGCTCAATGAGTATTTTGCCTCGGTTTTCACAGAGGAGAAGGACCTGGGTGGATGTACTGCGGGCGTGTGGTGGACTGAAAGGATTGAGTATGTGGACTTTAAGAGGTTGTGCTGGAATCTTTGAATGGCATCAAGATAGATAAGTCGCCGGGTCCGGATGGGATGTACCCCAGGTTACTGTCAGAGGCGAGGGAGGAGATTGCAGAGCCTCTGGCGATGATCTTTGCGTCGTCGATGGAGGCTGGAGAGGTGCCAGAGGATTGGAGGATTGCGGATGTGGTCCCTATTTTCAAGAAGGAGAATAGGGATAGCCCAGGTAATTACCGACCGGTGAGTCTAACCTCAGTGGTTGGTAAACTGATGGAGAAGATCCTGAGGGACAGGATATATGAGCATTTAGAGAGGTTTAGTATGCTCAAGAATACTCAGCATGGCTTTGTCAAGGGCAGATCGTGCCTTACGAGCCTGGTGGAGTTCTTCGGGAAATGTGACTAAACACATTGACGAAGGGAAGGCGGTAGATGTGATTTATATGGATTTTAGCAAGGTGTTCGACAAGGTTCCCCCATGCAAGGCTTCTAGAAAAAGTGAGCGGGCATGGGATCCAAGGGGCTGCTGCCCAGTGGATCCAGAACTGGCTTGCCCAAAGGAGGCAGAGAGTGGGTATAGATGGGTCTTTTTCTAAATGGAGGTCGGTCACCAGTGGTGTGCCCCAGGGATCTGTTCTGGGACCCTTGCTGTTTGTCATTTTCATAAATGACCTGGATGAGGAAGCGGAGGGATGGGTTGGTAAGTTTGCCGACGACACGAAGGTTGGTGGGGTTGTGGATAGTCTGGAGGGATGTCAGAAGTTACAGAGGGACATAGATAGGATGTAAGACTGGGCGGAGAAGTGGCAGATGGACTTCAACCCAGATAAATGCGTCGTGGTCCATTTTGGCAGGACAAATGGGATGAAGGAGTACAATATAAAGGGAAAGTACGGTAGAGGATCAGAAGGACCTTGGGGTCCGGGTCCATAGGACTCTAAAATCGGCCCCGCAGATGGAGGAGGTGGTTAAGAAGGCGTATGGTGTGCTGGCCTTTATCAATCGAGGGATTGAGTTTAGGAGTCCGGGGATAATGATGCAGCTATATAAGACCCTCGTCAGACTCCACTTGGAGTACTGTGCTCAGTTCTGGTCGCCTCACTATAGGAAGGATGTGGAAAAGATTGAAAGGGTGCAGAGGAGATTTACAAGGATGTTGCCTGTATTGAGTGGCATGCTTTATGAGGATAGGCTGTGGGAGCTCGGTCTTTTCTCCTTGGAGAGATGAAGGATGAGAGGAGACCTAATAGAGGTGTATAAGATGTTGAGAGGCATAGAGCGGGTGGACTCTCAGAGGCTTTTTCCCAGGGTGGAAATGTCTGCTACGAGAGGACACAGGTTTAAGGTGCTGGGGGGTAGGTACAGGGGAGATGTTAGGGGTAAGTTTTTCACAGAGGGTGGTGGGCGAGTGGAATCGGCTGCTGTCAGTGGTGGTGGAGGCGAACCCAATAGGGTCTTTTAAGAGACTCCTGGATGAGTACATGGAGCTTAATAGGATGGAGGGTTATAGGTAGGTCTAGAAGGTAGGGATGTGTTCGGCACAACTTGTGGGCCGAAGGGCCTGTTTGTACTGTAGTTTTTCTATGTTTCTATGATACTATTGAATGGCGGGGCAGGCTCGAGGGGCCAGATGGCCTATTCCTGCTCCTAGTTCTTATGTAATGGTTCAAGAAGGCAGCTCACCACCACCTTCTCAAGGGCAATTAGAGATGGGCAAAAAATGATGGCCTAGCCACAGATGCCCAGATCCCAGGAAGTTATTGTTGCCAATGATTCTTTATTTTTTTTAAAAACTTAATCCAAAGTCCTGAAAAGCAATTCTACATCCTTCAACGACTTTATATTGCACAATAATGTGTTATTTGCCAATTTAACATCAAAGTGTGTTTGGAGTCACATGCAAGTCAGGCCAGGTAAGGACTCCTTATGTTTCTACCACTGACGGCAGGTAAAGACTCCAAACCCACACTAATGTGGTTGACTCTTAACTGCCCCTCCAAGGGCTATTAGGGATGGGCAATAAACGCTGGCCCAGCCAGCGTCGCCTGAGATCCATGAACGAATAATAAAAAAATGTGCCTGTTCACTTATTTTAATATTCCTGTCGCAGATTTGCACTTGCTTTTAAAGTTAAACTTTAGAGACGTTAATAAATTAGTTTAACAAATATCTCGCCATAGCATAATACAAGACAAGTGTGCGCCAAATGGAAGTTGAGTTGAACTCACACATTCATTTCAACTGACAGATCCATAGCAAAACATTATAGTTCTGGTTCATGTCATGGCTTGCTTGTTTGCGTGAGAGGATGTTTTTTCTTTCAATCCTCTTGGTAATGTTGAAAGATCAAGTTGATGTTTCATGCACTTTTTTCTTCAGATTAAGTAACCAAATTTCTCTACAGGTACCCACCAGCCAAGAGGCCTAACTATATCCATCATGGCACCATGACTCCATTCCGTTGTCCTTGGCAACAACTAGTAGAAGATTGGAAGACCCAGAACCAAGATGGCAGCTTCAAGCTTGCTGGGAGCGACCAAGAACAAGGGCTGAGACCTGAAATGCAAGTTTCAAGCAGGGAATATGTTGGGGTCCATGAGAAGGAAATATCGAGTGAAGAGAAACCTCTGAAGTTGGAAGAGGAAATGGAGGAAGAATCTGAAAGTGTGACCACTCTTGAGCCAAACATAGGATGTGAAAATCTTCAAAATCCAAGTACTGGAGACCGCTGCTCAGAAAGTGGCCATGTTTCTATTTTGAGGTCTGTACATGACATGTTTTCTTTCTAAATTCAACAAAAGTCATGATTCTATGAAAATATTCTTCTGTAAATGGTTCTCTGCCTATATTAGGCAATACAATGATTCAGTAGTCATTAGAGATGCAATTAGAGATAAAGTACCATTCTGCAGGCACCACCCTCGCATAGCTGAGTGCTTTGGCAAACTGCAGTTCATAAATACTCCTGTCCAACCTGCAGAATTGTTATTTTCCATTACTTCAACCAACTGGGAGCTGAGATTGTTGTTCTCGGAAGATAGTCCTCACTAAATTTGGTACAAAAACTATCTTCCCATCTCTCTATATTTTCAGTTAAACCCAGGCATGTGGATGCCAAATTCTCACCAGGCAAGTGGGGAGTATTCCATCACACTCCTGACTTGTGCCTTGTAGATGGTGGATAGGCTTTGAGGAGTGAGGAGGTGAGTTACTCACTGCAGTATTCCTGGCCTCTGACCTGCTTTTGTAGCCACTGTGCTTATGTGGCGAGTCCAGTTGAGTTTCTGGTCAATGGTAACCCCGAGGATGTTGACAGTAGGGGATTCGGTGATGGTTACACCATTGAATGTCAAGGGCGGTGGTTAGAATGTCTCTTATTGGTGATGGTCATTGCCTGGCATTTGTGGGGCACGAACGTTACGCCACCTGTCGGCCCAAACCTGGATATTGTCCAGATCTTTTTCCCAATAACTGCGATAGAAGCAAAATATGGCAGATGCTGGAATCTAAAATGAAAACAGAAAATGCTGGAAAATCTCTGCGGGTCTGACAGCATCTGTGGAGAGAGAATAGAGCCAATGTTTTGAGTCTGCTGGATGACTCTTTGTCAGAGTTCTGACTGAAGAATCATCCGGATTCGAAACGTTGGCTCTATTCTCTCCCCACAGTTGCTGTCAGAGCTGCTGAGATTTTCCAGCATTTTCTGTTTTCATTTCCTAATAACTGACTGTTTTCAATACCGTTGGGTAAGTGGAACTCAGTACAGGGTGGAGTATTGACAATAGAGTATTTTGGCACGGGTTAATTTTGAAAGGGATGTGGACAGTACCCAGGGAGAGGGAACTGTTTGCAAAGTCAGCAAGTATGGGAATCGAGAGGAAAAGTTGGTTTGTTAGTTTTAGTGAAAATAAGGTCAAAGAATTATAGAATCCTATAGTGCAAAAGGAGGTCATTTAGCCCATCGCATCAGCACCGACCACAGTCCCACCCAGGCCCTATTCCCAAACCCCACATATTTACCCTGCTAATCCCCCTGATACTAGGGGCAATTTATCATGGCCAATCAACCTAACCCGCACATCTTTGGACTGTAGGAGGAAACCGGAGCACCCGGAGGAAATCCACGCAGACACGGGGAGGACGTGCAAACTCCACACAGACAATAACCCGAGGCCGGAATTGAATCCGGTCCCTGGCGCAGTGAGGCAGCAGTGCTAACCACAGTGCCATCGTGCTGCCCTTATGCAGTGGGTTTTTGGGCAAAACCAGTTTGGGGAGAGCATGTGGGGAGATGGAAGAAAAGCTAGAGAAGATAATTAGTGTGGTGGCAGTGGCATAGTGACATTGTCACTGGACTAGTAATCCAGCGACCCAGAGTAATGCTCTGGGGACCTGGGTTCAAATCCCGCCACCGCAGATGGCGAAATTTAGATTCAATAAATACTTGGAATTAAAATTCGAATGACCATGAAACCATTGTCAATTGTTGGAAAACCCACTTGGTTCACTAATGTCCTTTAGGGAAGGAAATCTGCCGTCCTTACCTGGTCTGGCCTACATGTGACTCCAGAGCCACAGCAATGTGGTTGACTTTCAAACGCCTTCTGAAGTGGAGGGCAGGTAGGGATGGGCAATAAATGCTGGCCCAGCCAGTGACACCCATAATTCCGTTAATGAATTTTTAAAAATAGGGTCCGAGCTGGAGAGGTTTAACCTGGGTAGATATTGGGGGAAGAAACAGCAGAGTTCCAGTTTTAGTGACACAAAATTCCATCAGCTGCCCACACTTGCTGGGTCTGGAGGGGGGCATGGAAACAGAGTGAAAATAGATGGTCAACAAGGAAGAAAAGTAGCTTTCCAACATTGTGCGTTTTACTTAAAACCGTTTTGTTCTATTGATTTTAATAGGCAAAGTATTGTGGACATGAACGTTTTTCTGTTGTGTTCCAGGAGTAGGAAGTTGCTGAAGCAGATATCCACGTGGTGTCGGCCTACGTCCAGCAAGGGTCAGCAGACCCGGCGATACGTGGGGTCTGCACAAGTGCAGATGACCGCAGACGCTGTGAAGGCCATCATCTGCTCCCATCCCCGGTTCCTCGTCTGGGTCAGGCTGTCATTGCTGAAGAAAGGCAGTCCTGTCACTAATGCGACCATTTGCATTCCTTCCGAAGAGGATCTTCATCTTTTGGCATCGGAGCCTAATTGCCCTGGCCCTCAGGAGCCAAAGCACAGGGATCCGTTCAAACACCAGTTTAAAGCTTCGAAGAGCCAGAAGAAAAGGGCCTTCTCGCAGGATCCAGAAACTGCTGCTGGAGATTTGCAACGGAAACCAGTAGCCAGCTGTGGAAAGGATTTAATTCGAGGGCTATGGCCTGATAGACCACAGAATGTGATGTCCCACTGCTCCAGACTAACCATTGGCTTTGTCACCCAAGGGGATTTCTCACTGACTGTAGGCTGCGGAGAAGCACTGGGATTTGTGAGCTTGGTGGGACTTTTGCATATGGTATCCAGTCAGCCAGCAGAGAGACGAGGTCTTGCACTAGTGCGGTGTCCAGCTTCCCTACAGTATCGATTCGCTAAGATAGACATTGAGGTGTAGATCCGGATACAAATTCCAGATAGGTCAATTTAAAACAATATCGCAAAGCGTGACTGATGTTAAATGTTTACATTTCCTTTCAAAAGGCCAGAACGTTTTTGACATAACAATATTTCAAAAATAAAATGCTGGAGGAAACAAAAAAATCAGAAATGAAGCAAAAAAAATCTGGGAATACTCAGCAGGTCTGTGAATCGGGAGTTAATGGCTGGAATTTTCCCATCCCGCTCGCCGCAGGAATCATAGCCAGGGGAGGGGGGGCAGACCGGACCATGCAGAGGTCCATTGACTTCGGGTGGGATTTTCCGGTCTTGGGAGCGAGCGTGGCTGGAAAATTCCACCCAATGTTTCTGGAAGTTGTGTTTCTTTGAAACAGTTAATTCTGGTTCTCTCTCTCTGCACAGACGCTGCCTGTCCAGCTGAGTATTTCCAGCATTTTCTGATTTCATTTTGGTATCTCCTGTTGGATTTGAATTCCGCTGATGGCGAATTGAAGAATCTAGATAAACTCCATTTCAAACATATCAAGAACTGGCCAGTTTTTTTTTGAATGCTGCTCCCATTTATGGTGCACTTAACAAGACAACCTTCCTGAAGAGGGCAATTTCCAATAATGGTGGGTGTCAGTTGATGAATTTCAGTGTAACTGCAGCATATAATTAATATGAAAATTAATATTGGCATAATTGTAATCATTGTGGAGGATTACTGAACAGGAAATAATCCACCCTCTGCTTCAACCTCAAATAGACTGTGGTGAAAAGAATTTTAAAATAAAATTGCTGAGAATGGTCCTGTTTGTTTTATGGTTGTCTTCAGTTTTTTGTTTCAACTCTACAAGAGTTCCTCGTTGCAATGACCTGGGCCCAGCGATCTTCAGCTGCTTCATCAATGACCACCTTCCAACATAAGGTCAGAAATGGGAATAAGACCTCAAGACGTAGGGGCAGAAGTCGGCCATTCGGCCCATTGAGTTTGTTCCATCATTCAATGAGATCTTGATTGATCTGATTTATAATAATTCTCATCTCCACTTTCCCAC
The DNA here is from genome assembly GCF_964213995.1 of Mustelus asterias. Lineage (NCBI taxonomy): Eukaryota > Metazoa > Chordata > Chondrichthyes > Carcharhiniformes > Triakidae > Mustelus > Mustelus asterias. The sequence goes on from NC_135807.1 coordinate 8,374,319, forward strand.
CTTATCCCCATAACCCTAGATTCCTTAACTGATTGAAAATCTGTCTAGCTCAGTCATAACATAAAATCAACAATGTACAAGGAGGCCATTTGGCCCATCGAGTCTGCACCGATAACAATCCCACCCAGGTCCCATCCCCATAACCCTACATGTTTACCCTCTTAATCCAATCACCCTGACACTAAGGGGCAATTTAGCATAGCCAATCAACCTAACTCACATCTTGGGACAGTGGGAGGAAACCAGAGGAAACCCACGCAGACACGTGGAGAATGTGCAGACTCCGCACAGACGGTGACCCAAGGCAGGAATTGAACGCGGGTCCCTGGCGCTGAGAGGCAGCAGTGCTAACCACTGTGCTGGCCAAATCAAGGTGGAGAATGTGGGCATCGATCCCACTACCTATCACATGCAAAGCGAGCGCCTACCATTTGAGCTAATACCCCGTGGCACATGGTCTGGAACATACTCAACAACCCAGCCTCTACAAATGTTTGCAGAAGTTCCATTTATGGCTTCTCAGAGACTGAAGCAGTCCGTGTCCAAATTCAGCAAGACTGGACAATATTCAGTCTTGGGCTAATAAGTAACGGTTGTGTCACGCAAGTGCCAGGCAGTGACCATTTCCAGTAAGACAGAATCTAACCATCTGCCCTTGACATTCAGTGGCATTATCAACATCCTGGGAATTACCATTGACCAGAAACTGGGCCAGACAAGCCGTATAAATACTGAGCCGACAAGAGCAGATGCTAGGCTGGGAATTCTGTGGTGAGTAATTCACCTCCTGACTCCCCAAAGTCTGTCCACCATCTACAAGGCACAAGTCTGGATCATAATGGAATACTCTACTTACCTGGATGGGTGCAGCTCCAACAACACAAGAAGCTTGACACCATCCAGGCCAAAGCAGCCTTCTTGATTGGCATCCCCATCCATCACCTTCAGCACTCACTCCATCTCACTGACCCAACAATTGCAGCTTTATACACCATCTCCAACTTAGCGTGCCATTTTTGATCAACTTGTGACCTCTTTCGTAGAAGGACAATGGCAACAGATGCATGGGAACACCATCACCCACAGGTTCCCCTCCAAGCGCGCACCGTTGTGACTTGGAGCGATAGTTAACTTCACTGTCGCTGGCTCGAAATCCTGGAGCTCCCTCCCTAATATCACTGTGGATGTACCACATCACTTGGGCTGCAGCAGTTCAAGAAGGCAGCTCACTACCACCTTTTTGAGAGCAATTAGAGATGGGTAATAAATTCTGACCTGGCCAGCGTCACTCCCATCCCATGAGCAAACTTTAAGAATGTCTTTATTGATCTGCGTTCGCCATATGCCTCTTCTGCCCCATTCCTGACACATTCATGTCTACGTGCAACTTGTATTCTTCCTCACTTCACTATCCCTTTCACATGGTTTCTTCAGCAAATAGTTCCATGTTCAAATCATACCTATATGGAATGCATTAGGTGCTCACACTCAACATATATACATGGGGTGGCACTGCTGCTTCACAGCACCAGGGACCCGGGCTCGATTCCCGGCTTGGGTCACTGTGTGGAGTCTGCACGTTCTCCCCGTGTCTGCATGGCTTTCCTCCGGGTGCTCTGGTTTGCTCCCACATTCTGAAAGATGTGCTGGTTAGGTGCATTGACCCAAACAAGCGCCGGACTGTGGCGACTACGGGAATTTTACAGTAACTTCATTGCAGTGTTAATGTAAGCCTTACTTGTGACTAATAAATACACTTTAAAAACTTTTAAAACTTTCTACCAATTTGAAGGAAGTATGGGTGGTATAGTGGTTAGCACTGCTGCCTCTCAGCAGTTCGATTCCCGGCTTGGGTCACTGTCTGTGCGGAGTTTGCACATTCTCCCTGTTTCTGCATGGGTTTCCTCTGGTTGCTCCAGTTGCCTCCCACATTCTGAAAGAGGTGCGGATTGGGTGGATTAACCATGCTAAATTACCCCTTAGTGTCAAGGAGATTAGCAGGGTAAATATGTGGGGTTACGGGGATAGGGCCTGGGTGGGATTGTTTGTGCAGGCTCAATGGGCTGAATGGCCTTCTGCATTGTAGGGATTCTGTGATAATTTAATCTTCTGCCTTTTTTAGTCCCATCTTGAACAATGGCTCCACTTTGCATCAGGGTTTGTGTTTCAAGTGACCAAAGCTGGATTCTTTATATTAGGCTAACAGCCCCCATCATAATAACATAGTAAACCAAACAACAACTTCTGACATGCGCATGTGCTCAGCTGAACATGCAAATCTGGAGGTTATAGAATTCCTACAGTGCAGAAGGAGGCCACTCAGCACCTTGAGCCTGCACAAGCAATCTCACCCAGGCCCAATCCCTGTAACCCTGTGTAGTTACCCTGAAACTAAGGGGCAATTTAGCATAGCCAAGCCACCTCGTCCGCACATCTTTGGACTGTGGGAGGAAACCGGAGCACCCAGAGACACGGGGAGAACGTGCAAACTCCACACAGTCACCCGAGGCCGGAATCGAACCTGGGTCCCTGGCACTGAGAGGCAGCAGTGCTTGCCACCTTGTCACTGTCATTGTCCTTGCTAAATAACTCAATAGAGCAAGTTCACACTCTTATGATTATTGCTGTGATTGATCATTTCTTTCTTACTAAAGGGGCAGGAGTATTCAGCAATCGAATAGCACGCTAATTACCCTTGAACAATCCTGAGCTTTGACTTTTACAAGTGTGGTGTCTCATTTGCTCAGAAAATATCGTTGGCTATAAAAACACTTTGCACTTTTCTTCTATATGAATTATCTCTTTTAACCTCATCTGCATTTCCCAATCTTCATTTCACTTCCAGCACATTGAGTAAACTTGCTATTTCCTGAGGCCAGGAGAATCGGAGTAGGCGAGGGGCGGACCATAGAAAGGTCCGTTGACCTCGTGGGATTTTCCAGTTTCGGGGCGAGCGAGGCTGGAAAATCCCGCCCGTGATGTGATTCACCCAGCGAGTCATTGGGGTTTGGAATGCTCTGACTGGGAGTGTGGTGGGGGCAGGTTCAACCGAGGCATTCAGGAGGGCATTAGATGATTATTTGAATGGAAACAATGTTATGAGGTACGGGGAAAAGACAGGGGAATGGCATTGAGCCATGACACTTGAATGGAGAGCCAGTGCAGACACAATGGGCCGAATGGCCTCCTCCTGCACCCGTAACAATTCTGTGATTGACTTCATTTCTAGAAGGATAGAATTGAAAAGTCGGGAAGTTATGCTAAACCTCAGTTGATCCTTGGTTAGATGGCACTTATCGACTATTGCGTGCAGTTCTGGTCGCTATCTTAAAAGGATATAGGGGCACTGGCAAGGGTGCAGGAGAGATCAAAGAGTATGATACTGGAAATGCGATGGTATCAGGAAAGGATTGACATGGGCTGATGATGTGACTTGTCACAAGTGAACCGCCAGAGGTTGAGGTGAAGGGTGCGAATGATTGGCTGTGCCTGTTGCAGAGGGGAAGTGACAGCTCAGTTGAGATTGAGATTTTCTTGCTGTGATGATTCCAGTCGGCCATTTCCTGTCAATTGTTGAGCATTGATGGCACTCAGCGGGGCTGGGGCAGGATTGGTGCTTGTATACCTCTGATTATAGAGACAACTCATAAACCTGGAAGAGTCAAATGGGCTCGAAACGTTAACTCTCTTTTCTCTCCCTATAGATGCTGTCAGACCTGCTGAGCTTTTCCAGCATCCTCTGTTTTTGTTTCAGAGACATGGAACCTGTTCCTACCTCCACCACCTTGCCCTGATGTCACTTCTGCTGACATCTCCCTGGATATGTCCAGCCAGAGTTGACAACCATGGGGACTATCTCATCACACCCCTGATGTGTACCTTGTGGACAGATTTTGGGGAGGCAGGAAGCGATTTACTCTCCGCAGAATTTCCAGCTTCTAACCTACTCATTGTAGCAGTTGGAACCCCCCAGGGTGTTGATGGAGGGAGATTCCATTATGGTAATATCACTGAATGTCAAAGGGCAATGGTTAGATTATCTCGTGTTGGAGATGGTCATTGCCTGGCACGCGTGTGGCAAGAATATTACTTCCCACTTATTCGCCCAACACTGAATGTTGTCCAAGTCTTGCAGTACCTGAGGACTGGGCAGCACGGTGGCACAGTGGTCAGCACTGCTACCTCACCAGGGACCCAGGTTCGATTCCAGCCTAGGATCACTGTCTGTGTGGAGCCTGCACGTTCTCCTTGTGTCTGCATGGGTTTCCTCTGGGTGCTCCGGTTTCCTCCCACAATCCGAAAACATGCTGTTTAGGTGCATTAGCCATGCTGAAATTCTCCCTCAGTGATTCTGATAAATAAACTTTAAACTTGCTTCTGTATCTGAGGAGTTGGGAATAGTGCTGAACATTATGCAATCATCAGTGAACAACCCCAATTCTGATGGAGGGAAAGTAATTGATGAAGCAGTTGGTATTTGGGTGGAGGGCACTACCCTTAAGGAACTCCTGTAGCAATGTCTTGGGACTGAGAATCACAAGCATCTAGCTTTGTGCTAAGTATGACTCCACCAGTGGAAGGTTTCCCCAATGCCCACTGACTTCAATTTTGTTAGCAAAGATATTTCTCCTCAACTGAGCTCAACCTGACCATCTCCTTATCCTGAGACAGTGACACTTAATTTTAGACTTCCATAGAATCCTTACAGTGCAGAAGGAGGCCATTCGACCCGTCGAGTCAGCACCAGCTCTCCAAAAGAGCATCTTACCCAGGCTCTGCCCTCTCCCCATAACCCTGTGCTTTTATCATGGCCAATCCATCTAGCCTGCAGTTCTTTCGACACTAAGGAGCAATTTAACACGGCCAATCCATCTAGTCTGTGTGGAATTCACTACCACCAAATCTAGTTGAGGCCAAAACATTGTCTGATTTCAAGAAGAAATTCGATATAGCTTTTGGAGCTAGAACGATCAGGGAATATGGGGGGGAAGGGGGGGTTCAGGATATTGAATCTAATGATCAGCCATGATCAAGATGAATAGTGGAGAAGGTTTGAAGGGCCGAACAGCCTACTCCTGCTTCTTGTTTCTATGGACACTAAGGGGCAATTTAGCACGGCCAATCCACCAAACCTGCATATCTTTGGACTGTGGGAGGAAACCCACGCAGACATGGGGAGAATATGCAAACTCCGCACAGTAAGAAGTTTAACAACACCAGGTTAAAGTCCAACAGGTTTATTTGGTAGCAAAAGCCACACCTTTGTGTGGCTTTTGCTACCAAATAGACCTGTTGGACTTTGTGTGGCTTTTGCTACCAAACAAACCTGTTGGACTTTAACCTGGTGTTGTTAAACTTCTTACTGTGTTTACCCCAGTCCAATGCCGGCATCTCCACAATAGAACTCCGCACAGACAGTGACCCGAGGCTACAATCGAACCCGGATCTCTGGCATTCTGAGGCCGCAGTGTTAATCATTTTTAACCATGCCTCCCTTAGTTGGGAGAAACAACCTCTTGGCAGCTAGCAGGTCAAGCCCTCTAAGAATTGTATATTTTTTTCTGAGATCCCATTCTACTCATTCTCTCCTCAATGAAGAGCCCTCTCGTCCACCCACTCTGAGCTAAGCATGTCCTTCCTGAGGCATGGACACCAAGACAGTAAACAGTATTCCAGGTAGGTTTCACCTGTACAATTGGAAGCAAGACTTCCTTACTTTTGCACTCCAACCCTCTGTAGTGAAGGCCTTTGATTTCCTAATTGCAGACGGTGCCTGTATGCTAATTGTTGTTTTGTGTACAAGGGCACCCTTGTCAGATGATAGTTTCTCACCATTTCTTCACGGGATTTTAACAGTGAGGTCTGCAGTGTCGATAGGGAAGTGAACATCAGTTCATCTTATTTCTGAGATTCGAGGATGTGAGGACAGGGAACCTCATGGAGAAGTGGGAAATCACCAACTCCTGGACATCCGTGCCAAACACTAACTGTGCAGTTTCAGAGTAATGACAGTAAGTTTTTAAAAATTCATTCATGGGACATGGGCGTCGCTGGCTAGGCCAGCATTTATTGCCCATCCCTAGTTGCCCCTGAGAAGGTGGTGGTGAGCTGCCTTCTTGAATCGCTGCAGTCCACGTGCTGTGGGTTGACCCACAATGCCGTTAGGGAGGGAATTCCACGATTTTGTCCCAGTGACTGTGAAGGAACGGCGATATATTTCCAAGTCAGGATGGTGAGTGATTTGGAGGGGAACTTGCAGGTGGTGGTGGTCCCATGTATCTGCTTCTAGATGGAAGTGGCCATGAGTTTGGAAGGTGCTGTCTTAGGATCTTTGGTGAATTGCTGCAGTGCATCTTGTAGATGGTACACACTGCTGCTACTGAGCGTCGGTGGTGGAGGGAGTGGTTGTTTGTAGATGTGGTGCCAATCAAGCGGGCTGCTTTGTCCTGCATCTTGAGTGCTGTTGGAGCTGCGCCCATCCAGGCAAGTGGGGAGTATTCCATCACACTCCTGACTTGTGCCTTGTAGATGGTGGACAGGCTTTGGGGAGTCAGGAGGTGAGTTCCTCACCACAGTATTCCTAGCCCCTGACTTGCTCTTGTAGCCACTGTGTTTATGTAGTGAGTCCAGTTGAGTTTCTGGTTAATGGTAACCCCAAGGATGTTGACAGTGGGGGATGTTGAAAGTGCTGTCAGTCTTGCAGTCATTACAATCATGTTTTGCTTGAGCCCTCTTCACAGTTAGATTTTCCACCGACCTTCGTATCGTCATCAAACCCGTCATCAAACCCGCTTACGTTACACTCGCTCCCTTCATGTCAGGCATTTTTATAGAAACCTGAGCCCGCCCCAGCAGACTGACCAAAAACCTTGTGTAAAAGTTTTAACTTCTCAGCATTTTGAACTGATTTGTAAATGTGGCCCATTAGAGGGCATGACGTGAAGATGCCGGCGTTGGACTGGGGTAAACACAGTAAGAAGTCTCACAACACCAGGTTAAAGCCCAACAGGTTTATTTAGTAGCAAACGCCACTAGCTTTCGGAGCGCAGCTCCTTCGTCAGGTGGGTGGGAGATCCCACTCACCTGACGAGTGGGAGATCCCACTCATCTGACGAAGGAGCAGCGCTCCGAAAGCTAGTGGCGTTTGCTGCCAAATAAACCTGTTGGGCTTTAACCTGGTGTTGTGAGACTTCTTGCCATTAGAGGGCACCAGAGCTTCAGTAAAAGTGTCCTGTATACTTTCCCTATTCTCAAAGTGCCGCTGCAGAGGTCCCAGCTGCCTCACCCTGACCCGTAACCAAGCACAACGGAGAAGCTCCACTCAGAAAGGTACTGAATGCATCCGGAGAATCATCTAGAATGTGCCGAGGCAGAGTTGAGGCATCGGGAAGGGCTCACAAATCTCCAAACAACTCATCTGCCGGACCCCTCAAATACCAGCAGCCCCCACATGTAACAGGGTCTGCACTGGACTTATCATCCATTTCAGAACCCCTCAAACCAGGAGTGGAAGCAACTCATCCGAAATCCTGCAGGATTTCCGAGGGGAATGGATGTTATTCCCCAAGTTACAACTTCGTTGACTGTCAAGCATTTTAGGATTTGATTCGATTTATTATTGTCATATGTATTAACATACAGTGAAAAGTATTGTTTCTTGTGCACTATGCAAAGCATACCGCTCATAGAGAAGGAAAAGAGAGAGTGCAGAATGTAGCGTTAGTCATAGGTAGGGTGTAGAGAAAAATCAGCTTACTGCGAGATAAGTCCATTCAAACGCCATTTAAACCAGCCTCCCATCCATTGACTCTGTCTACACTTTCCGATGCCTCGGCAAAGCAGCCAGCATAATTCAGGATCCCACGCACCCCGGAACATTCTCTCTTCCATCTTTTTCCTTCAGGAAAAAGATACAAAAGTCTGAGGTCACCTATCAACTGGCTCAAGAACAGCTTCTTCCCTGCTGAACAAAGAACAATACAGCACAGGAACAGGCCCTTCGGCCCTCCAAGCCCGCGCCGCTCTCTGGTCCAAACTAGACCATTCTTTTGTATCCCTCCATTCCCACTCCGTTCATATGGCTGTCTAGATAAGTCTTAAACGTTCCCAGTGTGTCCGCCTCCACCACCTTGCCTGGCAGCGCATTCCAGGCCCCCACAACCCTCTGTGTAAAATATGTCCTTCTGATATCCGTGTTAAACCTCCCCCTCCTCACCTTGAACCTATGACCCCTCGTGAATGTCACCACCGACCTGGGAAGAAGCTTCCCACCGTTCACCCTATCTATGCCTTTCATAATTTTATACACCTCTATTAGGTCTCCCCTCATCCTCCGTCTTTCCAGTGAGAACAACCCCAGTTTACCCAATCTCTCCTCATAACTAAGCCCCTCCACACCAGGCAACATCCTGGTAAACCTCCTCTGCCCTCCCTCCAAAGCCCCCACGTCCTTCTGGTAGTGTGGCGACCAGAACTGGACGCAGTACTCCAAATGCGGCTGAACCAACGTTCTATACATCTGCAACATCAGACCCCAACTTTTATACTCTATGCCCCGTCCTATAAAGGCAAGCATGCCATATGCCTTCTTCACCACCTTCTCCACCTGTGACGTCACCTTCAAAGATCTGTGGACTTGCACACCCAGGTCCCTCTGCGTCTCTACACCCTTTATGGTTCTTCCATTTATCGTATAGCTCCCCCCTACATTAGCTCTACCAAAATGCATGACTTTGCATTTATCTGGATTGAACTCCATCTGCCATTTCTTTGCCCAAATTTCCAGCCTATCTATATCCATCTGTAGCCTCTGACAATGTTCCTCACTATCTGCAAGTCCAGCCAATTTCGTGTCATCTGCAAACTTACTGATCACCCCAGTTACACCTTCTTCCAGATCGTTTAAATAAATCACAAACAGCAGTGGTCCCAATACAGAGCCCTGCGGTACACCACTAGTCACAGGCCTCCAGCCGGAAAAAGACCCTTCCACTACCACCCTCTGTCTTCTGTGACCAAGCCAGTTCTCCACCCATCTAGCCACCTCCCCCTTTATCCCATGAAATCCAACCTTTTTCACCAGCCGACCATGAGGTACTTTGTCAAACGCTTCACTAAAGTCCATATAGACAACATCCACGGCCCTTCCTTCGTCAACCATTCTAGTCACTTCTTCAAAAAACTCCACCAGGTTAGTGAGGCATGACCTCCCTCTCACAAAACCATGCTGACTATCGTTAATGAGTTTATTCCTTTCTAAATGCGCATACATCCTATCTCTAAGAATCCTCTCCAACAACTTCCTTACCACGGACGTCAAGCTCACCGGCCTATAATTACCCGGGTTATCCTTCCTACCCTTCTTAAATAACAGGACCACATTAGCTATCCTCCAATCCTCTGGGACCTCACCTGTGTCCAGTGACAAGACAAAGATTTGCATCAGAGGCCCAGCGATTTCATCTCTCGTCTCCCTGAGCAGCCTTGGATAGATTCCATCAGGCCCTGGGGATTTGTCAGTCTTTATATTCTCTAACAAACCTAACACTTCCTCCCTTGTAATGGAGATTTTCTCTAACGGTTGAACACTCCCCTCCAAGACACTCCCAGTCAACACATCCCTCTCCTTTGTGAATACCGATGCAAAGTATTCATTTAGGATCTCCCCTATTTCTTTGGGCTCCAAGCATAATTCCCCACTTTTGTCCCTGAGAGGTCCGATTTTTTCCCTGACAACCCTTTTGTTCCTAATGTATGAATAAAATGCCTTGGGATTCTCCTTAATCCTGTCTGCCAAGGACATTTCGTGACCCCTTTTTGCCCTTCTACTTCCTCGTTTGAGTTCTTTCCTACTTTCTTTGTATTCCTCCAGAGCTCCCTCTGTTTTTAGCTGCCTGGACCTAACGTACGCCTCTCTTTTCTTTTTGACCAGTCCCTCAATTTCCCTGGTTATCCACGGTTCTCAAATCCTACCCTTCCTATCCTTTTTTACAGGCACATGCCTGTCCTGCAGACCTAACAACTGTTCCTTAAAAGACTCCCACATGCCAGATGTGGATTTACCCTCAAACAGCCTCTCCCAATCAACAGCTGCCAATTTCTGCCTAATCCCACTAAAGTTAGCCTTCCCCCAATTCAACACCTTACCCTTGGGACACCACTCATCCTTTTCCATTGCTATCCTAAAGCGAACAGAATTGTGGTCACTATTTGCCGCATGTTCCCCTACTGAAACTTTGAAGACCTGACCGGGCTCATTCCCCAGTACTAGGTCCAGTATAGCCCCCTCTCTAGTCGGGCTATCTACATATTGTTCCAAAGAACCCTCCTGTACGCATTTTACAAATTCCTCCCCATTCAGAGTCCCAGCTCTCAGCGATTTCCAGTCTATACCAGGGAAATTGAAGTCTCCCACTACAACAACCCTATTTTTCCTGCACCTATCCAGTATCTCCTGACATATCCGTTCTTCCACTTCCCTTGGGCTGTTGGGGGGCCTGTAGTATACCCCCAACATAGTGACTGCGCCCTTCCTGTTTCTGAGCTCCACCCACAGTGGCTCGTTCCACGACCCCTCTGAATTGTCCTCCCTCTGCACCGCTGTAATATGTTCTCCAACTAATACCGCTACTCCCCCACCTCTTTTGGCCCCTCCTCTGTCTCGCCTAAAACACTTGTACCCCAGAATATTCAGCTGCCAGTCCTGTCCCTCTTTCAACCAAGTCTCTGTCACCGCAACCACATCCAAATTCCTCGTAAGCATTAAGGCCCTAAGTTCATCTGTTTTACCTGCTATGCTCCTTGCATTGAAGTAGATGCACTCCAGACCTCCAGGCCCAGTGAGGTCATCCTCCCCCAAGAGTGCTCTTCTTCTTTGCCAGCCTTGTCCTGGCCCCAAGCTCGTCCCTAGCCTCTACACTTGTAGACATAATTTTTTGATCCCCACCCCCCTGCCATATTAGTTTAAACCCACCCAAACTGCACTAGCAAAACTCCCAGCCAGGATATTCGTGCCCTTCCAATTTAGTTGTGACCCATCCTTCTTGCACAGGTGCCATCCTCTCTTGAAAACTTCCCAATGATCCAGGAAAATGAAGCCCTCCCTCCTGGACCAGTCCTTTAGCCAAGTGTTCAATTGTACTATCTCCCTATTCCGAGTCTCACTGGCCCTAGGCATTGGGCCAGTCTGTTGCTGTCAGACTTTTGAATGGACTTACCTCGCATTAAGTTGATCTTTCTCTACACCCTAGCTATGACTGTAACACTACATTCTGCACTCTCTCGTTTCCTTCTCTATGAACGGTATGCTTTGTCTGTATAGTGCGCAAGAAACAATACCTTTCACTGTATACTAATACACGTGACAATAATAAATCAAATCAAATCAAAATCAAATGAAGGCAGTAGGGAAGAAGCTCTTCTTGAGTCGGTTGGTACATGACCTCAGACTTTTGTATCTTTTTCCCAACGGAAGAAGGTGGAAGAGAGAATGTCCGGGATGCGTGGGATCCTTAATTATGCTGGCCGCTTTTCTGAGGCAGTGGGAAGTGTAGACAGAGTCAATGGATGGGAGGCTGGTTTGGGTGATGAACTGGGCTACGTTCACAACCCTTTGTAGTTTCTTTCGGTCTTGGACAGAGCAGGAGCCGTACCAAGTTGCGATACATTCAGAAAGAATGCTCTGTATGGTGCATCTGTAAAAGGTATCTGGTGGTCATGAAAGACGTTATATAAACTCAAGGTTTTAAAAATCTTAAATGATGCATCAATATAACAAAGAACAAAGAACAATACAGCACAGGAACAGGCCCTTCGGCCCTCCAAGCCCGCGCCGCTCCCCGGTCCAGGATTGAATCCTGAATCCAGGATCCCCGCCCAATTTTCCAGCCTATCTACATCCTAATATCCTATCCACCGAGATGTCCCTCACAGCTACGATGCTTTGTTCATCACAACCTATTAACTCACCCCCACCCCCCCATTCCAGACCATGTGATCTCCAGGGAGAGGCGAAAACCCAGAGTGAAAACCCCAGGGCCAATATGGGGAAAAGAAATCTGGGAAATTCCTCTCCGACCCCCTGAGGCGATCGAAACGAGTCCAGGAGATCACACTGGCCCTGATCAGAAAATGCTTCCCAACCCTATTCATTTCCACTTCTGCTTTACGAACACCATCTGAATTCCCTGCCCCTGAGACAGGTTCCCAACTATCCGCAGTCTCGCTCTGTACTGGCACCAGCAAGATGATCATAGAATGAAGCCTTGAAACGAGAAACAAAGAACAATTAGCCCGCGCCGCTCCCTGGTCCAAACTAGACCACTCTTTTGTATCCCTCCATTCCCACTCCATTCATATAGCTGTCTAGATAAGTCTTAAACGTTCCCAGTGTGTCCGCCTCCACCACCTTGCCCGGCAACACATTCCAGGCCCCCACGACCCTCTGTGTAAAATATGTCCTTCTGATATCTGTGTTAAACCTCCCCCCCTTCACCTTGAACCTATGACCCCTCGTGAACGTCACCACCGACCCGGGGAAAAGCTTCCCACCGTTCACCCTATCTATGCCTTTCATAATTTTATACACCTCTATTAAGTCTCCCCTCATCCTCCGTCTTTCCAAGGAGAACAACCCCAGTTTCCCCAATCTCTCCTCATAACTAAGCCCCTCCATACCAGGCAACATCCTGGTAAACCTCCTCTGTACTCTCTCCAAAGCCTCCACGTCCTTCTGATAGTGTGGCGACCAGAACTGGACGCAGTATTCCAAATGCGGCCGAACCAATGTTCTATACATCTGCAACATCAGACCCCAACTTTTATACTCTATGCCCCGTCCTATTAAGGCAAGTATGCCATATGCCTTCTTCACCACCTTCTCCACCTGTGACGTCACCTTCAAAGATCTGTGGACTTGCACACCCAGGTCCCTCTGCGTCTCTACACCCTTTATGGTTCTTCCATTTATCGTATAGCTCCCCCCTACATTAGCTCTACCAAAATGCATGACTTTGCATTTATCTGGATTGAACTCCATCTGCCATTTCTTTGCCCAAATTTCCAGCCTATCTATATCCATCTGTAGCCTCTGACAATGTTCCTCACTATCTGCAAGTCCAGCCAATTTCGTGTCATCTGCAAACTTACTGATCACCCCAGTTACACCTTCTTCCAGATCGTTTAACAAACAAAGAACAAAGAACAATACAGCACAGGAACAGGCCCTTCGGCCCTCCAAGCCCGCGCCGCTCCCCGGTCCAGGATTGAATCCTGAATCCAGTGATTTAAATAAATCACAAACAGCAGTGGTCCCAATACAGAGCCCTGTGGTACACCACTAGTCACAGGCCTCCAGCCGGAAAAAGACCCTTCCACTACCACCCTCTGTCTTCTGTGACCAAGCCAGTTCTCCACCCATCTAGCCACCTCCCCCTTTATCCCATGAAATCCAACCTTTTTCACTAGCCTACCATGAGGGACTTTGTCAAACGCTTTACTAAAGTCCATATAGACAACATCCACGGCCCTTCCTTCGTCAACCATTCTGGTCACTTCTTCAAAAAACACCGCCAGGTTAGTGAGGCATGACCTCCCTCTCACAAAACCATGCTGACTATCGTTAATGGGTTTATTCCTTTCTAAATGCGCATACATCCTATCTCTAAGAATCCTCTCCAACAACTTCCCCACCACGGACGTCAAGCTCACCGGCCTATAATTACCCGGGTTATCCTTCCTACCCTTCTTAAATAACGGGACCACATTGGCTATCCTCCAATCCTCTGGGACCTCACCTGCGTCCAGTGATGAGACAAAGATTTGCGTCAGAGGCCCAACGATTTCACCTCTCGTCTCCCTGAGCAGCCTTGGATAGATTCCATCAGGCCCTGGGGATTTGTCAGTCTTTATATTCTCTAACAAACCTAACACTTCCTCCTTTGTAATGGAGATTTTCTCCAACGGTTCAACACTCCCCTCCGAGACACTCCCAGTCAACACATCCCTCTCCTTTGTGAATACCGACGCAAAGTATTCATTTAGGATCTCCCCTACTTCTTAGGGCTCCAAGCATAAGTCCCCACTTTTGTCCCTGAGAGGTCCGATTTTTTCCCTGACAACCCTTTTGTTCCTAACGTATGAATAAAATGCCTTGGGATTCTCCTTAATCCTGTCTACCAAGAACATTTCGTGACCCCTTTTTGCTCTTCTAATTCCCCGTTTGAGCGCTTTCCTACTTTCTTTGTACTCCTCCAGAGCTCCCTCCGTTTTTAGCTGCTTGGACCTAACATACGCCTCTCTTTTCTTTTTGACCAGGTAACTTTCATTTCCAGGTATAAAAAGAAAGACTTGCATTCATATAGCACCTTTCATGAACTCAGCATGCCCCAAAGTGCTTTGCAGTGAATTATAGATACTATTGACTAACGGTACAAAACTAAGAAACAAATAAAAACTATTAAAAGTCTTAACTGAACCCTAATACCTCATCAAATTACATAACCCTGGCCTGGTTTCCCATTGAGAATAGAATCTCCCATTTGACAATATTATGTTTCTACTCTGCATTATTGAGCCAACTATGGTTCAATCAGACAACACAGTGTTTACGCTGGATAATGACACTCTCCTCTATTGTTGCCAGCTTTTAAAAAAAAGTCTTAAAAGGTCATACTTAATGGCCGTGTTACATGTTCAACAGTTCTTTCTGAGCTAAAGCTGTTTTGTTTTCGCAAGAAATTCTCGACGATCATTTATCCCAGATCAAACAAAGAATCAAGATGTAAATTCTTTCCATTGTCCCATTTATTTCATCTGTTGCGCAAAATGCACGAAGGACGACATTCGCCCGGCTGCCACACTCAACGCAACAGGACGTCACTGAGAAGGATTGCATCATGTGCTTAATTTTTAAAATTATATAAGTTACACCTGTACTCTCTCTTTCTTGACCTTAGGATGTATATCCACTTTATATCCACTTTTGAAGTGTAGCCACCCTTGTGTAGCATGAGAGGCGTGGCAGCCAGTTTGAACACAGCAAGCTCTCACAATGTAATAACAGATTATTTGCTATTAGATTTGATTTGATTTATTATTGTCACATGTATTAACAAGTGAAAAGTATCGTTTCTTGCGCTATAGAAACATAGAAATATAGAAAACTACAGCACAAAACAGGCCCTTCGGCCCCACAAGTTGTGCCGAACATATCCCTACCTTTTATGCCTACTTGTAACCCTCCATCCTATTAAGTCCCATGTACTCATCCAGGAGTCTCTTAAAAGACCCTATTGAGTTTGCCTCCACCACCACTGACGGCAGCCGATTCCACTCGCCCACCACCCTCTGTGTGAAAAACTTCCCCCTAACATTTCCCCTGCACCTACCCCCCAGCACCTTAAACCTGTGTCCTCTCGTAGCAGACATTTCCACCCTGGGAAAAAGCCTCTGAGAGTCCACCCGATCTATGCCTCTCAACATCTTATATACCTCTATTAGGTCTCCTCTCATCCTACGTCTCTCCAAGGAGAAAAGACCGAGCTCCCTCAGCCTATCCTCATAAGGCATGCCACTCAATCCAGGCAACATCCTTGTAAATCGCCTCTGCACCCTTTCAATCGTTTCCACATCCTTCCTGTAATGAGGCGACCAGAATTGAGCACAGTACTCCAAGTGGGGTCTGACGAGGGTCTTATATAGCTGCATCATTATCTCCGGACTCCTAAACTCAATGCCTCGATTGATAAAGGCCAGCACACCATACGCCTTCTTAACCACCTCCTCCACCTGCGGGGCCGATTTTAGAGTCCTATGGACCCAGACCCCAAGGTCCTTCTGATCCTCTACAGTACTAAGAGTCTTTCCCTTTATATTGTACTCCTTCATCCCATTTGTCCTGCCAAAATGGACCACTGCGCATTTATCTGGGTTGAAGTCCATCTGCCACTTTTCCGCCCAGTCTTGCATCCTATCTATGTCCCTCTGTAACTTCTGACATCCCTCCAGACTATCCACAACCCCACCAACCTTCGTGTCGTCGGCAAACTTACCAACCCATCCCTCCACTTCTTCAACCAGGTCATTTATGAAAATGACAAACAACAAGGGTCCCAGAACAGATCCCTGGGGCACACCACTGGTGACCGACCTCCATTTAGAAAAAGACCCATCTATACACACTCTCTGCCTCCTTTGGGAAACATGATGTGGAGATGCCGGCGTTGGACTGGGGTAAACACAGTAAGAAGTTTAACAACACCAGGTTAAAGTCCAACAGGTTTATTTGGTAGCAAAAGCCACACAAGCTTTCGGAGCTGCAAGCCCCTTCTTCAGGTGAGTGGGAATTCTGTTCACAAACAGAGCATATAAAGACACAACCTCAATTTACATGAATAATGGTTGGAATGCGAATACTTACAACTAATCAAGTCTTTAAGAAACAAAACAGCATGAGTGGAGAGAGCATCAAGACAGGCTAAAAAGATGTGTATTGTCTCCAGACAAGACAGCCAGTGAAACTCTGTGGGGGTTACAAATAGTGTGCCATGAACCCAATATCCCGGTTGAGGCCGTCCTCGTGTGTGCGGAACTTGGCTATCAGTTTCTGCTCAGCGACTCTGCGCCGCCGTGTGTCGCGAAGGCCGCCTTGGAGAACGCTTACCCGAATATCAGAGGCCGAATGCCCGTGACCGCTGAAGTGCTCCCCAACAGGAAGAGAACAGTCTTGCCTGGTGATTGTCAAGCGGTGTTCATTCATCCGTTGTCGCAGCGTCTGCATAGTTTCCCCAATGTACCATGCCTCGGGACACGTGAGAACACCATCCACCAGGTACACGGTACATACTCTTGCAACTCGGCCAACGTTGTCTACCTGATACGTTGCAAGAAAGGATGTCCCGAGGCATGGTACATTGGGGAAACTATGCAGACGCTGCGACAACGGATGAATGAACACCGCTCGACAATCACCAGGCAAGACTGTTCTCTTCCTGTTGGGGAGCACTTCAGCGGTCACGGGCATTCGGCCTCTGATATTCGGGTAAGCGTTCTCCAAGGCGGCCTTCGCGACACACGGCGGCGCAGAGTCGCTGAGCAGAAACTGATAGCCAAGTTCCGCACACACGAGGACGGCCTCAACCGGGATATTGGGTTCATGGCACACTATTTGTAACCCCCACAGAGTTTCACTGGCTGTCTTGTCTGGAGACAATACACATCTTTTTAGCCTGTCTTGATGCTCTCTCCACTCATGCTGTTTTGTTTCTTAAAGACTTGATTAGTTGTAAGTATTCGCATTCCAACCATTATTCATGTAAATTGAGGTTGTGTCTTTATATGCTCTGTTTGTGAACAGAATTCCCACTCACCTGAAGAAGGGGCTTGCAGCTCCGAAAGCTTGTGTGGCTTTTGCTACCAAATAAACCTGTTGGACTTTAACCTGGTGTTGTTAAACTTCTTCCTTTGGGAAAACCAGTTCTGGGTCCACAGGGCAGCAGCCCCTTGGATCCCATGCCCTCTCACTTTTTCTAGAAGCCTTGCACTTTTTCTAGAAGCCTTGCTATACAGACAAAGCATACCGTTCATAGAAAAGGAAACGAGAGAGTGCAGAATGTAGTGTTACAGTCATAGCTAGGGTGTAGAGAAAGATCAACTTAATGTAAGGTAGGTCCATTCAAAAGTCTGACAGTGGAAGGGAAGAAACTGTTCTTGAGTTGGTTGGTACGTGACCTCAGACTTTTGTATCTTTTTCCCGATGGAAGAAGGTGGAAGAGAGAATGTCCGGGGCGCGTGGTGACCTTAATTATGCTGGCTGCTTTGCCAAGGCAGCGGGAAGTGTAGACAGTGTCAATGGATGGGAGGTGGGTTTGCGTGATGGATTGGGCTACATTCACATACTTTTGTAGTTTCTTGCGGTCTTGGGCAGAGCAGGAGCCATACCAAGCTGTGGTACAACCAGAAAGGATGCTTTCTATGGTGCACCTGTAAAAGTTGGTGAGAGTTGGTGAGAGATTAGATGTTGGTTCAAGAATAAAATTTGTCCAGGGCATCCTCTTTGGACAGCACGGTGGCACAGTGGTGAGCACTGCTGCCTCACAGCACCAGGGACCCAAGTTCAATTCCGGCCTCAGATCACTGTCTGTGTGAAGTTTGCACATTCTCCCTGTGTCTGCATGGGTTTCCTCCGGGTGCTCCGGTTTCCTCCCACAGTTCAAAGATGTGCGGGTTAGGTAGATTGGCTATGCTAAATTGCCCCATTGTGTCAGGGGGATTAGTAGGGTAAATACGTGGGGTTACAGGATTGTGGATAGGATTGTGGTCAGTGCAGACTCAATGGGCCGAATGGCCTCCTTTTGCACTGTAGGGATTCTATGAAATGGGATCTTTTCTGCACATCTGAGCGGGCAGACTGGGCTTTAGTTTAAGGGTTCATTGGAAAGACAGTACCTCTGCGGATGGAGCACTCCCTCAGTGCTGCTGCTGGAGTGTGAGCCTAGTCTTTGGCCTCAGGCCTCTGCAGGAAACACAAATTTCCAGCCCTTGGGTCAAGGCAGGAGTTTTACAAACTGAGCCATGGATAACACCCTGATGATAGTGTTGGAGGGATATTACTGTGATGATAACCCAGGTGATGTGATGGCTATTTGAGACATTCTATTGTAAACTGACCATGATGGTCACAATCCAATTGAGGATCCTTGTGCATATATTTAAATGGGGTCTTACGCTGCTGTCAGGATCCATCCCTCCCGCTGACCTCCACTCAGTGACCTGCAGGTTAAGGAGAACAATCAGCAATCCTACAGGACCACAGAGACCATGTGGAAACAGAGTCACAGAATTGTTACAGCGCAGGAGGCCATTCGGCCCATTGTGTCTGCACCGGCTCTCCAAATGAGCATCATGACTCAGTGCCATTCCCCTGCCTTCTCCCCGTAACCCCTGCACATTGTTTCTGTTCAAATAACCATCTAATATCCTCCTGAGAGCCTCGATTGAACCTGCCTCCACCACACTTGCAGGCCGTGCATTCCAGACCCCAACCACTCGCCATGTGAAGATGTTTTTTCTTACATCACATTTTCTTCTTTTGCAAATCATTAAATCTGTTCTTGATCCTTTTACGGGCGGGAGCAGTTTCTTCCTGTCTGCTCTGTCCAGCCCCCTCATGATATTGAACATCTCTATCAAATCTCCTCTCAGCCTTCTTCTCTCCAAGGAGAACAGTCCCAACCTCTCCAATCTATCCTTGTAGCTGAAGTTTCTCATCCCTGGAACCATTCTTGTGAACCTCTTCAGCACTCTCTCCAATACATTCACATCCTTCCCATATTGACGCCCAGAACTGTACACAATATTCCAGCTGTGGTCCAACTAATGTCTTGTACAAGTTCAGCATAACCTCCTTGCTCTTGTGTTTTGTGCCTCTATTAATAAAGCCCAGGGTGCTAACTGCTTTATTAACTGCTCTCTCCACCTGTCCTGCCGCTTCCAACGATCAATGCTCACATACACCCAGCTCCCTCTGCTCCTGCACCCCTTTTAGAATCTTACCCCTTTTTTTATATTGCTTCTCCATGTTCTTCCTACCAAAATGCATCACCTCACACTTCTCCGCATTAAACTTAATCTGCCACCTAACTGCCCACTCCACCTTCATGCCACAGTCCTCCTCACAGTTTACACTAATTGCAAGTTTTGTATCATCCGCAAACTTTGAAATTGCCCCCTGCACACCAATATTTAGATCATTAATATATATCAGGAAAAGCAAGGGTCCCAATACTGACCCCTGGGGAACATTACAAAAAACCTTCCTCCAGCCCGAAAAATATCCATTGAACATTACTCTCTGCTTCCTATTATTCAGCCAATTTTGTAACCATGTTGCTGTGGTCTCTCTTATTCCATGAGCAATAACTTTTCTCACCAGTCTGCCGCTGTATTGAATGTCTTCTGAAAGTCCATGTACACTACATCAACAACATTACCCTCATCAAACCTTTCTGTTACCTCTTCAAAAGTCTCCAGCCAGTTAGTTAAACATGATTTCCCCTTTAGAAATCCATGCCGGCACTTCCTAATCAACCCACATCTTTCCATGGGACGACTAATCCTTTCCCGAATAATTGTTCTGAGAAGCTTCCCACCACTAATGTGAAACTGACTGACCTACAATCGCTGGGGCTTATTCTTACAATGTTTTTTGAACAAGAGTGCAACATTTACAATTCTCCCACCCTCTGGCGCCTCCCCTGAGTCTAGGGAAGGCGGGGTGATTGTGGCCAGCAATTCCCATTCTCACTTCCTTCAGTATCCTTGGATGTGTCTCATCCAGTCCCAATGTCTTGTCAACTTTCAATACCGACAGTCTATTCAACCCTTCCTCCTTATCAATTTTGAACCCTTGTAGAGACTGAATTTCCTTGACTGTCACTATGTCCTGGGCAACATCTACCTCCTTGGTAAAGGCAGATGCAAAGTATTCATTCAATACCTCAGCCATGCCCCCATCCTCCATGTGTAAATTCCATTTTTGGTCCTCCTTTTGCCACGTTGTTAATATTTATGTGCCTATAGAAGATTTTGGGATTCCCCTTTATGTTGGTTGCCAGTCTTTTCTCATGCACCCTCTTTGCTTTTCTAATGAGCTTTTTCATCTCCCTTCTGAACCTTCTGTATTCTTCTTGATTCTGAACTGTATTTTCTGCCTGACACCTGCCATAAGTTCATAAGATATAGGAGCAGAATTAGGCCATTCGGTCCATTGAGTCCGCTCCGCCATTCGATCACGGCTGATATGCTCCTCATCCCCATTTTCCTGCCTTCTCCCCATAACCCTTCAACCCATTAAAATTCTGTCTAACTCCTCCTTAAATTTACTCAATGTCCCAGCATACACCACACTTTTGGGGTAGCGAATTCCACAGATTCACAACCCTTTGGGAGGAGTTTAAAGTTTATTTATTAATCACAAGTACAGTTACTGTGAAATTCCCCTGGTCGCCACAGTCCAGCGCCTGTTCAGGTCAATGCACCTAACCAGCACATCTTTCAGAATGTGGGAGGAAACTGGAGCACTCGGAGGAAACCCACGCAGACATGGGAACAATGTGCAAACAGACAGTGACCCAAGCTGGGAATCGAACCCGGGTCCCCGGCGCTGTGAAGTCGCAGTGCTAACCACTGTGCCACCGTGCGTTTCTCCTCAACTCTGTTTTAAATTTGCTACCCCTTATCTAAGACCTCTCGTCCTAGAATGCCCCACAAGAGGAAGCATCCGCTCCACATCTACTTTATCTTTTACCATCTTATATGCCTCAATTTGATCTCCCCTTATTCTTCTAAATTCCAGAAAGTATCGGCCTAAACTGTTCAATCTCTCTTCACACTTTTCTTCCATGCCTTAATTTTTATCTTCTTTTTCATCCAGGGAGCTCTGGATTTGTTTGCCCTTGACTAATATACCGTTACAGTGCCTAGACCATTTCTTGTTTGAAGGTGTTCAGCTATAGTTCTTCCTTTCACCCCAGTCTAACCGGCCCAGCTCTGATCTTGCCCCCATTGAAGTTGGCTCTACTTCACTTAACTATTCTTACTCAGGATTGCCTGTTTTCCTTTTCTACCATCATCCTAAACCTTCCGTGGCGATGATCGCTTTCTCCTAAATATTCACTCACCTGAGGAAGAAGTAGCGCTCCAAAAGCTCGTGGTTCCAAATAATCCTGTTGGACTTTAGCCTGGTGTTGTGAGACTTGTTACTGGGCCCACCCCAGTCCAACACCGGCATCTCCCCATCATCCTAAAATTTCCCCGACTGACAATTGATCTATCTGGTCCACCTCAATTTCCAAGAACCAGGTCCGACAGTGCCTCTTGGTCTGGACACATGCAAAGTGGTTTGTTTACCAATCCTGCTTGGTTGGGCTAAGAGAAGAATTCCT
This sequence comes from Mustelus asterias, assembly GCF_964213995.1. NCBI lineage: Eukaryota > Metazoa > Chordata > Chondrichthyes > Carcharhiniformes > Triakidae > Mustelus > Mustelus asterias. Next base: position 8,396,260 of record NC_135807.1, read on the forward strand.
ATCAATTCTAGAGGTGCCCACGGCCCATCTCTCCATTCTTTAGTCCCACCCAACAATGCTTGGCTTGTCTGCGATAAAAATGCCACTGGGGTATCCTTGATTCCGTGATCAGTGAGGTGCCGGTGTTGGAACCATTTTGTCGAAATTAGGCCCAATAACCAAAATCAGTTCGGCCTCTGGCCTCTAGCCAGAGACACTCTGGACAGGTCCTACTATCTGAGAAAAGTCCAATGCTGCCAGATAACTTATAGATAAATATATATTATTTGTTCGTCACAAGTCGGCTTACTTGAAGTTACTGTGAAAATCCTCTAGTCACCACACTCCGGCGCCTGTTCAGGTACACTGAGGGAGAATTTAGCATGGCCAATGCACCTAACCAGCACGTCTTTCAGACTGTGGGAGGAAACCGGAGCACCCGGAGGAAACCCACGCAGACACGGGGAGAATGTGCAGACTCCACACAGACAGTGACCCAAACCAGGAATTGAACCCAGGTCCCTGGCGCTGTGAGGCAGCTGTGCTAACCACTGTGCCACCGTGCCTGATAAGCCTGATATCTTGCGCGAGTGTCTGTATGAATAGTCGCTTGATTGTACAGAACTTGAATATTGCTGAAAATTATGACATGGGGGGAATTTTCCCGTCCCGCCCGCCACGGGAATCGGAGTGCAAAGGTTCGTTGACCTCGGGTTTTCCTGTTTTGGGGCGAGTGCAGCTGAAAATCCCGCCCGTGTTGTCGAAGTTTTTAGTCCTGTATTCATCAGGACAAACACAAACATTTGAAACCATCACAATGATTTATGTTATGAGAAAAGACCCCCCTTGCCCCCTACCCCCTGTTCTTTTTGCCGTACAAAATGTTACGATCTGAAATTTGGTATTCTTGTGTTTGTCCTGATGAGTGCAAGATGAAAAGCTTCAACAACATGTTTCTCTTTCCAGCACTGCTGGAATCGAACCTGGGTCCCTGGCGCTGTGAGGCAGCAGTGCCACTGTGCTCTTGTCTGGTAAGAGGATCGCTGGGTAGCAAGGAAGAGTGATAAAGGCCAGCTGATTGAATTCAGTGACTTTGAGGCCTAAGTTGTAGAATGCAGTTTGAAACCTGCTAGATTTGGACAAGCTGGGAATGGGTCCCTGAATTGAATGGTCTGATTTCACTACGTGCAAGCTTTATCAGTTATTTGGGGAGCACAGATAATTTTTCAGCTATCAATTTTTCCATTTACTTGTGTCCTGTGATGTCAAAGTTTTTTGCAAAATGTCGTCGGTGGAAAATGAAACTTCAGAACTCAAACAATCATCCTACCCATCTTGGCCACGTTTTGTATTTTGACTTGGCAAAAGATGACAACTGGAGAAGATAGTGATCTGAATGTAATGAAATAATTGAGAACACATTTGTGGACATGTTTACACAGAATGTAAGATTTTATTTTTTTTATGCAGTTCACAGATGTTCTCAACTTTCATGTTTCTTGGATTCCTTTTGTCTTTTCTGCTCCTTGTCATCGCTCCCAATTTTCATCTGGGCTTCTGGGGAATGGTCACTTTCTCAATCACTTTCTCAATCCCAGGCAAAAGATAACAGTAAAACGGGGAAATAAGAATACTGGTCTGAACTGGTCGTGTATACTTTAAAATACTTTAAAAAGGCACGCCGGATCATCGACACGGATGCCATCATCTCACGTGAGAACACCACCCACCAGGTACACGGTACATACTCTTGCGACTCGGGGCCAATGTTGTCTACCTGATACGCTGCAGGAAAGGATGTCCCGAGGCATGGTCCATCGGGGAGACCATGCAGACGCTACGACAACGGATGAACGGACACCGCGTGACAATCACCAGGCAGGAGTGTTCACTTCCAGTTGGGGAACACTTCAGCAGTCACAGGCATTCAGTCTCTGATCTTCGGGTAAGCGTTCTCCAAGGCGGCCTTCAAGACACATGACAACGCAGAATCGCCGAGCAGAAACAGATAGCCAAGTTCCGCACATATGAGGAAGGCCTCAACCGGGATCTTGGGTTCATGTCACACTATCTGTAACCCCCACGACTTGCTTGGGCTTGCAAAATCCTACTAACTGTCCTGGCTTGAGACAGTTCACTCCTCTTTAACCTGTGATTATCCCTCTCTCCACTCGCACTGTCTGTACCTGTAAAGACTTTATTACCTGTAAAAGCTCACATTCCAACCATTATCTTGCAATTGTGTCTTTGTCTGTATATGCCGTGTTTGTGAAACCTAACTCTTCGCTCACCTGATGAAGGAGCAGCGCTTTGAAAGCTCGTGATTCCAAATAAACCTGTTGGGTTTTAACCTGGTGTTGTGAGACTTCTTACTGGGCCCACCCCAGTCCAACGCCGGCACACATCATACTTTAAAATGGAATACCAGTGAAGGGGGGAAATGAGAATACTGGTCTGAACTGTTTTTTCCTTCTGGGATTTTGATGTGTTTTGTGCAGTGACTGATACTTTCTCATTTCCTCACGCTTTAGGAGATTAAATGTCGGTTGGTGGCACTCTTGCCTCTGAATGGAGCGTCTGACTGCCACTCGGAGACTCGAGCACAAAAACCTAAAGCTGACACTCCCAGTGCGGTGCGAGTGCTGCACTGTCAGAGGTGCTGTCTTTCAGATGAGATATTAAACCGAGGCCCAGTCTGACCTCTGGACTGGTCACTAAGGATCCCATGGCGATGAAGAAGAGCAGGGGTGTTCTCCCTGCGACCCTGAGAGAATAGTTATCCCTCAATCGACATCCCTGAAAGAAACCAATCTGGTCATTTATGTGGGAGCTTGCTGTGCATATCTTTACTGTTGGGAATTTGCTTTATTACAATAGTGACTGCCTTTCAAAAAGCACTTTGTTGGTTGTAGGCACTTTTAGACATCCTGAACTCGCAAAAGAAGCAACATAAATGGAAGTTTGTTCCTTATCGTTGAAGCTATTGAATTGAGAAACCCACTCAATGGGGACTATGTATCCCACAGCCGTGGTTACTCCTTCCTCAGTCTCTCTCCCTCAGTCCTTTGCAGTGCCACGATTAGGATCCCTGTACATTAGCTCCTCAATTATAATTCCATTCAGCACAGCTTGAGATGCATTTAGTTTACACAAGGTTTCATCTTACATTATCTGGACATTTCGAATGTAAAGCGCCTGCAATGTTGCTTTGAAGGTTTTCATCGAGTTCGCATTTCTAGATAGTGAATTACTCGGTGAAAATCGAGAGCAAAATAATCTCAAGTTACTGGCCTGAGGGAAGGAAGGGGATTTTCTGCTTCATTCATTATTCTGGGGTGACTGAATTCTTTCCCCTCCTTCCTTCCTCTGTTTTTCTTTTGATTTGAAGCTTCTTTCCACAGGTCATTATGATATGTTGGACAGCGCGCCTGTTTGACTGGCTTATCACTGACTGACTGCCGCACACGCTTCCTGGCAGACCATCCTTGGCCTCTTCAAATGCTCACTAGAGCCAATCACTAGAATTTGTCTAAAAGTGCGAACCTAATCCATACGACCAGAGCGAGGCCACTGAATCATAGAATCATGGTAAGAAGTCTCACAACACCAGGTTAAAGCCCAACAGGTTTATTTGGAATCACGAGCTTTCGGAGCGCTGCTCCTTCATCAGGTGAGTGGAGAAGTAGGTTCACAAGCACAGCATATATAGGCAAAGACACAGTTGCAAGATCATTACAGATTGGAATGTGGGTGTCACTGGCTTTATTGCCCATCCCTAATTGCCCCTGAGAAACTGGCGGTGAGCTGTCGCCCGGACCTGTGGCAGTTTAGCGGAAGACAGTGAAAATCATAGAATCCCTACAGTACAGAAGGAGGCCATCCGGCCCATCGAGTCTGCACCGACAACAATCCCACCCCGTAACCCCATATATTTACTCTGCTAAACCCCCGAAACTAGGGTCAATTTAACATGGCCAATCAACCTAACCTGCACATCTTTGGACTGTGGGAGGAAACCGGAGCACCTGGAGGAAACCCACGCAGACACGGGGAGAATGTGCAAACTCCACACAGACAGTGACCCAAGCCAGGAATTGAACCCAGATCCCTGGCACTGTGAGGCAGCAGTGCTAACCACTGTGCCACCGTGCCACCACAAATGAAGTGGTGGTGATGTCATTATGCTAGTAATCAGGAGGTACAGGCTAATCCTCTGAGTAGAGGGAGTTTCTAATCCCACCCTGACAGCTGGTGGAATTTAAATTCAGTTCATAAATCTGGAATTAAATAGCTAATTTCAATAAAAATGACCATCAAGCTTTTTTTTGTTGTAAAAACCCACCTAGTTCACTAATGCCCTTTAGGGAAGGAAATCTGCCGTCCTTACCTGGTCTGGCCTACATAGACTGCAGAGCCACAGCAATGTGGTTGACTCTTAACTGCCCTTAGGCAACTAGGGATGAGCAATAGAAACTAGAAGCAGGAATAGGCCATTCGGCCCTTTACAGGTGGCACAGTGGCATAGTGATAGCACTGCTGCCTCACAGCGCCAGAGGACCCGGGTTCGATTCTTGGCTTCGGTCACTGTCTGTGTGGAGTTTGCACATTCTCCCCGTGTCTGCGTGGGTTTCCTCCGGGTGCTCCGGTTTCCTCCCACAGTCTGAAAGACATGCTGGTTAGGTGCATTGACCCGAACAGGCGCCGGACTGTGGCGACTAGGCAAATTTCACAGTAACTTCATTGCAGTGTTAATGTAAGCCTTACTTGTAAATAAATAAACTTTAAAAAAAAGTCCACTCTGCCATTCATTTTGATCATGGCTGATCATCAAATTTAATATCCTGATCCCCCCTTCCTCCCATATCCCTTCATCCCTTTGGCCCCAAGAGCAATATCTAATTTCTTCTTGAGATCAGACAATGTTTTGGCCTCAACTACTTTCTGTGGGAGTGAATTCCACCCATTCACCACCCTCTGGGTGAAGAAATTTCTCCTCACCTCAGTTCTAAAAGGTTTACCCCTTATCCTCAAACTATGACCCCCTAGTTCTGGACTCCCCAACCATCGGGAACATTCTTTCTGAATCTACCCTGTCTAACCCTGCTAACAATTCTTTGACAATGAAAAATAACCAGGATGGTGTGTGAGTTGGAGGTGTTCCCATGTGCTTGTGGCTCTTGATTTTCTTGGTAGGGTGTTGAGTAGCAATTGTCAAAGAACTATTTAGATGGGTTGCTGCGCCTGCAGTGAGGGTGAAGCGGTATTGGAGGGAGTGGGTGTTTCTGCAGCTGTAGTCCAGTAACTGGGCCCTACTGTACTGTGTGTGTCAGGATAACTGGAGGTGATGGTGATCCCAGCCCCTGTTGCCCATGTCTTTCCAGGTGATGGAGGTCGCGGTTTTGGGAGGAGAACATCCATAGGCTGGAATTTCCTTCACTCCCTCAGTGAGAGATGGAGACAAGAATAGCCAGTCTAATGTAAGGCTAGTACTATCCTCCTCACTATGCACCATATTGCTAGGTTCTGTATCATTCATCAACTTTGAAATTGCACTCGCTGTGACTCAAGTCCAGGTTATTTATATACAATAAGAAAAGCATTGATCCACCCTATCCCCGTGCATTTACCGTGGCCAATCCATCTAACCTACACGTCTTTAGACACTAAGGGGCAATTTTTCAAGACCAATCCACCTACCTGCACATCTTTGGACTGTAGGAGGAAACGGGCTCCCGGAGGAAACCCATGCAGACAAGGGGAGAACGTGTCTACATGTCAATTGGTCAAACCAGGTTGGTCAAGGCAACCTTGAGGAGGAGTTCATAGAATGTGTCCGCGATAGCTTCCTTGAACAGTATGTGATGCAACTATGAGGGAGCAAGCTATCCTAGATCTGGTCCTGTGTAATGACAGTAAGAAGTTTAACAACAGCAGGTTAAAGTCCAACAGGTTTATTTGGTAGCAAAAGCCACACAAACTTTCGGAGCCCCAAGCCCCTTCTTCAGGTGAGTGGGAATTCTGTTCACAAACAGGGTGTATAAAGACACAAACTCAATTTACAGAATAATGGTTGGAATGCGAATACTTACAGCTAATCAAGTCTGTAAGATACAAACAATGTGAATGGAGAGAGCATTAAGACAGGTTAAAGGGATGTGTATTGTCTCCAGACAGGACAGCCAGTGAGACTCTGCAGGTCCAGGCAAGCTGTGGGGATTTCAAATAGTGTGACATGAACCCAATATCCCGGTTGAGGCCGTCCTCATGTGTGCGGAACTTGGCTATCAGTTTCTGCTCAGCGACTCTGCGCCGTCGTGTGTCGTGAAGGCCGCCTTGGAGAACGCTTACCCGAATATCAGAGGCCGAATGCCCGTGACCGCTGAAGTGCTCCCCAACAGGAAGAGAACAGTCTTGCCTGGTGATTGTCAAGCGGTGTTCATTCATCCGTTGTCGCAGCGCCTGCATGGTTTCCCCCAGTCCAACGCCGGCATCTCCACATCTTGTGTAATGAGACAGGAATAATTAATGATCTTACAGTTAGGGATCCTCTTGGAAGAAGTGAATTTAAAATACAGATGGAGCGTGAGAAGGTAAAATCCAATACCAGTGTCTTGTGCTTAAAAAAAGGAGACTATAAAGGGATGAGGGAGGAGTTCGTTAAGATAGACTGGGAGCAAAAACGTTATGGTGGGACAATTGAGGAACAGTGGAGGACTTTCAAAGCGATCTTTCACAGTGTTCAGCAAAAGTATATACCAGTGATAAGGAAGGACTGTGGAAAAAGAGATAATCAGCCATGGATATCTAAGGAAATAAAGGAGGGTATCAAAGTGAAAGAAAATGCATACAAAGTGGCAAAGATTAGTGGGAAACTAGAGGATTGGGAAATCTTTAAAGGTCAACAGAAAGCCACGAAAAAAGCTATAAAGAAAAGTAAGATGAATTATCAGAGCAAACTAGCTCAGAATATAAAAACAGATAGCAAAAGTTTCTACAAATATATAAAACTAAAAAGAGTGGCTAAAGTAAACATTGGTTCTTGGTTGAGAAGGAGGATTTAATAATGGGAAATGAGGAAATGGCTGAGGCATTGAACAGGTATTTTGTGTCGGTCTTCACAGTGGAAGACACAAATAACATGCCAAAAATTGATGACAAGAAGGCTATGGAAGGTAAGGACCCAGAAATGATCATTATCACTAAAGAAGTAGTGTTGGGTAAGCTAATAGGGCTAAAGGTAGACAAATCTCCTGGTCCTGATGGAATGCATCCCAGGGTACTAAAAGAGATGGCGGGGGAAGTAGCAAATGCACTAGGGGTAATTTACCAAAATTCACTGGACTCTAGGATGGTTCCCGCAGATTGGAAAACAGCAAATGTGACGCCACTGTTTAAAAAAGGACGTAGATAAAAACGCGGGGAACTATAGGCCGGTTAGCTTAACTTCTGTAGTAGGGAAAATGCTTGAATCTATCATCAAGGAAGAAATAGCGAGACATCAAGATATAAATTGTCCCATTGGGAAGACACAGCATAGGCTCATGAAAGGCAGGTCATGTTTAACTAATTTGGTGGAATTCTTTGAGAACACTACATGCGCAGTACACAAAGGGGAACCTGTGGATGTGGTGTATTTGGATTTCCGGAAGGCTTTTGACAAGGTACCGCACCAAAAGCTGCTGCATAAGATAAAGGTGCACGGTGTTATGGGTAATGTATTAGCATGGATCGAGGATTGGTTAACTAACAGAAAGCAAAAAGTTGGGATAAATGGGTGTTTTTCTGGTTGGCGATCAGTGACTAATGGTGTGCCTCAGGGATCAGTGTTGGTTCTGCAATTGTTTACGATTTACAGAGATGATTTGGAATTGGGGACCAAGTGCAGTGTGCCAAAGTTCACAGATGACACTAAGATGAGTGGCAGAGCAAAGTGTACAGAGGACGCTGAAAGTCTGCAAAGGAATATAAATTGTCGAAGTGAGTGGGCAAGGGTCTGGCAGATGGAGTACAATATTGGTAAATGTGAGGTCATCCATTTTGGTAGGAATAACAGCAAAATGGACTATTAGTTAAATGGTAAAAAATTGCAGCATGCTGCTGTGCAGAGAGACCTGGGTGTCCTTGTGCAGGAATCACAAGGAGTTGGTTTGCAGGTGCAGCAGGTAATTAAGGAGGCAAAAGGAATTTATTCCTTTATTGCTAGAGGGATGGAGTTTAAAAACAGCGAGGTTATGTTGCAGCTGTATAAGGTGCTGGTGAGGCCACACCGAGAGTTCTGTGTACTGTTTTGGTCTCCTTCCTTGATAAAGAATATACTGGCACTGGAGGGGGTGCAGAGGAGATTCACTAGGTTGATTCCGGAGTTGAGAGGGTTGGCTTATGAGGAGAGACTGAGTAGACTGGGGCCATACTCATTGGAATTCAGAAGAATGAGGGGAGATCTTATAGAAACATAGAAGATTATGAAGGGAATAGATAAGATAGAAGCAGGGAAGTTGTTTCCACTGGCGGGTGAAACTAGAACTAGGGGGCATAGCCTCAAAATAGGGGGAAGCAGATTTAGAACTGAATTGAGGAGGAACTTTTTCACACAAAGGGTCGTGAATCAGTGGAATTCCCTTCCCAGTGAAGCAGTTGAGGCTACCTCATTGATTGTTTTTAAGGCAAGGATGGATACATTTTTGAACTGTAAAGGAATTAAGGACAGAGCGGGCAGGTAAGTGGAGCTGAGTCAACGAAAAGATCAGCCATGATCTTATTGAATGGCTTGAGGGGCCAGATGGCCTATTCCTGCTCCTAGTTCTTATGTTCTTAATGTGCAGACTCTGCACAGACAGTCACCCAAGGCCGGAATCAAACCCGGGTCCCTGGCGCTGTGAGGCAGCAGTGCTAACCACTGTGCCACCCTGCTGCCCCTTTAAATTTACTGGGCTCTGAGGATACAGCTGGGGGAATTGTTCTGACTGGATTGCTGTAGAGAGCTGGCATGAATTCAATAGGCGAATGGTCTCCTTCAGTGCTGCACTGTCTCTGCACGCCAGCATCCTTCGATATTTGTTTTCTTTCTCAAGAAACTTCTCAAAGGAAAACTTTACAATCCATGGCAGCAGAAGGATATCGGAATGCTTACATCATTTGATTTTTTTTTGTTGCTGCACTAAGCTGTGCAGCTGAGATCACTCTCACCAATTTTTACAGATGCGCCATAGAAATCATTCTTTCTGGTTGTCTCACAGCTTGGTATGGCTCCTGCTCTGCCCAAGACCGCAAGAAACTACAAAGGGTCGTGAATGTAGCCCAATCCATCACGCAAACCAGCCTCCCATCCATTGACTCTGCCTACACTTCCAGCTGCCTCGGAAAAGCAGCCAGCATGATCAAGGACCCCATGCACCCCGGACATTCTCTCTTCCACCTTCTTCTGTCGGGAAAAGATACAAAGTCTGAGGTCACGTCCAACCGACTCAAGAACAGCTTCTTCCCTGTTGCTGTCAGACTTTTGAATGGACCTACCTCACACTATGTTGATCTTTCTCTGCACCCTAGCTATGACTGTAACACTACATTCTGCACTCTCTCATTTCCTTCTCTATGAACGGTATGCTTTGTCTGTATAACACGCAAGAAACAATGCTTTTCACTGTATACTAATACATTTCCTGTTACATGGGTAAGATGGATATAGAGGCATATGGGTCAAAATGCGGGCAACTGGGAGTAGCTTAGTGGTTAAAAAAGGGGTGGCATGGGCAAGTTGGGCCGAAGGGCCTGTTTCCATGTTGTAAACCTCTATGACTCTATGACTCTATATGACAATAATAAATCAAATCAAATCAAATCAAAATCTTCATCTATTCTGAATTAGTTCACTAACTTGTGTCTTGAAAAAATAAACCTTGTGCATACATTTAGATAAAAACGATTTTATATTTAAAAATTTAAAAATGGGTCTGCTCGTGGAAGGATCAAAATCATTTCCAAATCAGTAGAACTGCTTTTCCTCAGTAGCTGTAGCAGTGTTAATGACTGAGGGTTACTATGATTATCTCCCACTCCCATTCACATCGTCAAGGAACTGTCAGGTCACATACAAACTCTTTGTTTAATTTTAAATTATTCTCCTCTCCAGAGCATGTGGGATGAAACGTGTACTGTGCCTATTACCCAGGTGATGTGTATGGGATGTGGCGTGCAGTATGTGTTTATCTACAGAATACAGAGCAGCAAGTTGCAAAGACATCTTTGGCAGCACCTTCCAGACTGAGATTTAAAGGACAAAGGCAGCAGGTCCTTACAGGTGATGGAAAAACCATCATTCCCAAGTCACGCACTACCCTGACTTGGATGTAAAGTCCTTTTTTTATTCAGTTGTGGGACATGGGCGTCATTGGTTGGCCAGCATTTATTGTCCAACCCTAAGATAAAAGCAAAGTACTGCGGATGCTGGAATCTGAAACAAAAACATAAGCAGAAACAGAGACAGATTCCCTTTGTCCAATTACAGCTCACACCCTCACACTCACAGTATAAATCTCTTCTGATTTTCGTTGTTCTTAGCTCTGATGAAGGGTCATCCAGACTCGAAATGTTGGCTCCATTCTCTCTCCACAGTTGTTGTCAGACATGCTGAGATTTTCCAGTATTTTCTGTTTTTATTACCCATCCCTAGTTGCCCTTGAGAAGATGGTGGTGAGCTGCCTTCTTGAACCGGCGCAGTCCATGTTCCGTGGGTTGATCCACAATGCCGTTAGGGAGGGAATTCCAGGATTTTGACCCAGCGACAGTGAAGGAACGGCGATATATTTCCAAGTCAGGATGGTGAGTGGCTTGGAGGGGAACTGCAGGTGATGGTGTTCCCATGTATCTGCTGCCTTTGTTCTTCTAGATGGAAGTGGTTGTGGGTTTGGAAGGTGCTGCCTAAGGATCTTTGGTGAATTGCTGCAGTGCATCTTGTAGATAGTACACACTGCTGCTACTGAGCGTTGGTGGTGGAGGGAGTGGATGTTTGTGGATGTGGTGCCAATCAAGTAGGCTGCTTTGTCCTGGATAATGTCAAGCTTCTTGAGTGTTGTTGGAGCTGCACCCATCCAGGCAAGTGGGGAGTATTCCATCACACTCCTGACTTGTGCCTTGTAGATGGTGGACAGGCTTTGGGGAGTCAGGAGGTGAGTTACTCACCACAGTATTCCTAGCCTCTGACCTGCTCTCGTAACCACTGTTTTCATGTGTCAAGTCCAGTTGAGTTTCTGATCAATGGTAACCCCAAAGATGTTGACAGTGGTGGTTACACCATTGAATGTCAAAAGGCAATGTCCCAGCGATGCCCATGTCCCACGAATGAATAAAAAAATCTTCTTCATCATATCCCAGAATAACTCCTTCAACATATCCCAGAGTAACTCCTTCATATCCCAGAGTAACTCCTTCATCATATCCCAGAGTAACTCCTTCATATCCCAGAATAACTCCTTCAAATCCTAGAGTAACTTCTTCATCATATCCCAGAGTAACTCCTTCAACATATCCCAGAGTAACTCCATCATATCCCAGAGTAACTCCATCATATCCCACAGTAACTCCTTCAACATATCCCAGAGTAACTCCTTCAACATATCCCAGAGTAACTCCTTCAACCTATCCCAAAGTAACTCCATCATATCCCAGAGTAACTCCATCATATCCCAGAGTAACTCCTTCAACCTATCCCAGAGTAACTCCATCATATCCCAGAGTAACTCCATCATATCCCAGAGTAACTCCTTCAACATATTCAGGAGGCGGAATATTTGGCTGGGTTTTGTTTTAGCAACATTGAAGGATTGGATGAGTTTCCTGCATGCGGAATTGAAGAGTTGGAGATTGTCCTACTCATCTGGTGCGGAGTGGAAAACACTGCACAAACTGTACGTTCTGTATGTCTGTGGTGTTTGGTTTTTGGTGTGGAGGTGAGTGAGGTTAAAGAGTTTCCCACCTTGACGGTATTTAACACTGACACCAGGGGGTAGTTGATCTTTGGTCAATAACCACTGTCAAGTGGGTTGTAAATAATATGGGAGCTTTCACACAACTTCGCTTCATCCTAGTCCAGATTTTGGAGGTGTCTGTTTTCAATCTCCTGCTTAAGACTGTTCCACTCATATTGCCGTGAAGAAAGTGTAGGATTAAATGTGCTGATAAAGTTCCTTTGACATCCAAATCTTTGGAACTTGTTTTGTTTTTATTAATTCCAGGGCTGAGGGCTTTGCGGCCTCGGTCAGCATTTATTGCCCATCCCTGATTTACCTTGAGAAGGTGGTCCTGAGCTGACTTCTCAAACAGCCTTTGATTTACTGGGTCAAATTTCGTGAACTTCGGTCCTCCTCTCTACACTGCTAATACCATCATTAACTAACAGAGCCACCTCTCCACTTGTTCCTCACTTCCTGTCCTTCATGTACACTTCAAAATTCGGGTCCCAATCTTAGTCCTCCTGCAGCCATGTCTTCGTAATGGCTATCAAATTGTATTTGTACGCGCTCAGCTCATCTGTTTTGTTTCAAATGCTTTGTACATTCAGATACGGAGCTTTTACTTTTATCCTTTTGATCTTTTAAGTTAACTGTGAGATAGGTATGTTCTATCCCTTCCTGTCACAGTCTGTTTTTTTATTTCCCAGAATAATACGTTTCTCTTTTGCCTTGTCTCTACTCTTTGACTTACCGCATCTCAAATTTCACAGGCTCTGAAGAAGAGTCATGTGGAGTCGAAACATGGGCCGGAATTCTCCAGTCTCGCCTGTCCCGCTACCGCTGCCAGTGAAAAGAGAATTTGGCAAATCTCCGATAACTGCAGCGGGAATGGAGAATCGTAGCAGCGGGAAATATTGGAGAATTCCAGCTGTTAACTCTGTTCTTCTCTCCACAGATGCTGCCAGACCTGCTGAGTTTATCTGGCATTTTCTGTTTTTATTTCAGTTTTCCAGAATCCAGCATTGCTTATTAAAAGATATATGTTAATAGGATGAGATGAAGTGTCTGCTGTGTTTATTTTGGGGTGGCATGGTGACACAGTGGTTAGCACTGCTGCCTCACAGCACCAGCGACCCGGGTTCGATTCCCGGCTCGGGTCACTGTCTGTGTGGAGTTTGCACATTCTCCTCGTGTCTGCGTGGGTTTCCTCCGGGTGCTCCGGTTTCCTCCCACAGTCCAAAGATGTGCGGGTTAGGTTAATTGGCCATGCTAAATTGACCCTTAATGTCAGTGGGACTAGCTAGGGTAAACATGTTGCGTTAGGGAGATAGGGCCTGGGTGGGATTGTGGTCAGTGCAGACTTGATGGGCCAAATGGCCTCCTTCTGCACTGTAGGACTTCTAAGTAAATAGGATAGGAGGAGGCTCACATGAAACACAAACTGAATGGGACAAACCTCCTCTTTCAGAGATGTGCCCACTGTGGAAATTCCTTCGGAAAATTATTATTGAATCTCTCCATCGCTCTTTCAGCAGTGGATTCCAGATCGTTACTCGCTGTGTACGAAGAATCCATACATCTCCCTTCTCTTGCCAATTATCTTAAACCTGTGGACAAATTATATCTTAAATTTAGTACATGGCTCATTAAGAATGTGTAAGTCTCAGAATTACCAATTATTCACACAGATGCCATCGTAGTGAATATGTCCAAATCAAAGGTGATAGATGTGTCCTTTTATAATTTTATTATATCTATAAAGGGCAATTATTGTATTATTATTATTGGGGCGGCACGGTGGCACAGTGGTTAGCACTGCTGCCTCACAGCGCCAGGGACCCGGGTTCGATTCCCAGCTCGGGTCACTGACTGTGCAGCGTCTGCATGTTCTCTCCATGTCTGCGTGGGTTTCCTCCGAGTGCTCCAGTTCCCTCCCACAGTCCAAAGGCATGTGGGTTAGGTGGATTTGCCATGCTAAATTGACCCTTTTTGTCAGGGGGATTAGCTAGGGTAAATGCATGGGGATAGAGCCTGGGTGGGTTGTTGTCGGTGCAGACTCGATGGGCCGGATGGCCTCCTTCTGCACTGTAGGATTCTATAAATATAAATTGCTGGCCAAAATGTTTCTGTAAGTCACTCAAAGCACTTGCTGAAGTTTTTTTTAGCTGCTACTCTTTCTTCAAAATTGCTCTTAAAGATTTTCCTCTTGAAGCAGGCATGATGTAGGCTGAGGTTGAAGAGTTCTCTGACATCTTGGTGCTCGCCCTTGGAGATGTAACAGAGAGGGCAAACAGGAGTATTGCAGTAGATGTCATTCATCTGGATTTTCAAAAGGTCTTTGATAAGCTTCCCCAAAATAGACTAATGGACAAAGTCAGTGCAATGACTTCAATCAGGCCATTGAGGTTGGCCTATTGGAATATGAACTCCCTGATTAAGGAGTCAATTGATGGGCCAATCAGGGAGTCTTTTCCTGGGATTTAACTGGGAGTGTCAGTTCCTCTGGCACTCCCGAAGGTAGGCTGCTGACTGATCGCACTCTGTGTACGCTGTTGGAATTGTAAATAAAGGGATTTGGGTGAAGGGACTTCTGCCTCTGAAGACTTATTACAGTCAGAGAGTTCAGGCGACAAGTGGCAGAATGGATTGCTAACTGGCTTCAAGGCAGGAAGCAGAAAGTGGAAGTGAAGGATAGTTATTCAGAGTGGAAAAGGTTGAACGCAGTTCTCCACAAGGATCAGTGCTGGGACCACCTAGTGGTCAAAATTTACATGATTTGGACTTAGGAATCAATAACGTATTTCAAAATTTGTGAACGACACTACGGAGGAGGCACAGTCAATATTGCGGAAGGACTGCAACAAATCACAGGGCATTAGTAAACATTGTGGCGTTAGTGTCCCTTTAAGGGATTTTTAAAAAAAACCATGATCACTGCAGCTCTCACAGTCAGTGTTTCTCAGCTCACAGCCTTAGGTGATGTCATTGGTGGGAGGAGCAAACAAACTGTGTGCCGGTCAGGTGACATGGGTTGTTTTGGCTGCAGTGTTAGAAGCATAGCTGAAAGCAGTCTCTTTCTTTGTTTTTATTTTGAAAGTTTTACCAGTTAGCTGAAAGAACAGCTTATTGCCATGCTGCAGTAAAGAAACTATGTTTTTGATGTTTTGGGAAGCTGATGACTAGAAGCTGCTCTGAGTTTTCAAGATCATTTGAAATCAGCATTCAATCCAGGTTGATTCCAGTATCATGTGAGCTTTAGCCTGTGCAGTGATAAATCTGTTTATTGGATGCTGGTTTTGATTGGAACATCTGATATATATATATATATTATTTATATTATTCATTAAGAATTGTACATTATAGTGGTTGTTTTGGTTCTTGTTTATAATTGTTCTTGCTAATTTTCTTTCTCTACATGTTAACTATATTCTTAAATAAACTTTGTTTGTTAAAAGCTCCCTAGTGGGTCACTTGAATCATACCTGAAGTGAAACATATCATGCTTATCCTATCCAAATTCAAGATGTGAAGCTTGTGGTTTGGGTGGGCTTCATAAGACACTTTGGAGTTTCTGCCCCGAATCATAACAACTTGCAGAATGGAAAATAATGAAGTTCAACGCCGATAAATGTGAGGATATACATTTTGGTTGGAAGGATAGGGAGGTCACTTGTTACTTAGAAGGTACACAGTGGTTAGCGCTGCTGTCTCACAGCGCCAGGAACCTGGGTTCGATTCCGGGCTCGGGTGACTGTCTGTGTGGAGTTTGCATGTTCTCCATGTGTCTGCATGACTTTCCTCCGGGTGTTCCCGTTTCCTCTCACAGTCCAAAGATGTGCGGGTTAGGTGGATTGGTCATGCTAAATTGCCCCTTAGTGTCCAAGGTTAGGGGGATCAGCCGTGGTAAATATGTGGGGTGACAGGGTGAGGGTATGGGTGGGATGCTCTGTTGTGAGGTTGGTGCAGATTGATGGGCTGAATGGCCTGCTTCTACGCTGTAGGGATTCTATGATTCTAAGTCTAGGATTGGGGTAGAGGAGGAAAGGGAACTCAGAACAGTAATACAGCAATCACTGAAAGTTCCGCCAGATGTAAAAAGCAAACCAAGTATTGGGTTTTATTTCTAGAGGGGTAGAATTGAAAGGTGGAAAAATGATGCGGAACCTGTATCAATCTTTGGGTAGATCGCACTTAGAGCCACATTTCGGTGAATTCAGGAAAACCCGGGAGACATAAAAAAACTTGCGTGAAAACATGAGTAACTCCCACCGATTTATTTAGTGTGATTTCCAGAATGAATCTCCCACACTCTGTGTGTCACAGAGTGCCCCAGCGGGATTCCCTCTGAAAATTAGTGGACGGGGGTTAATCCCGCTGGAGATGCCGGCAGCATAGCGCTGAATGGGCCACTGCGCATGCGCTGATTTGTCAACGCGGAGATCAGCGCATGCGCAGTGGCCCCCCATTGCCGGCCTCCTGATAGCTGAACAGCCCAATCACTGACCAGCCCCGCGACCTCCCATTGCTGGCGTTATCGACTCCCCCACCCCCTGATCGCTGGCCTCCCGACCTCTCCGAACAAGCCCCGATATCCACCCCCCCCGCACCCCCACCGGCCAACCCGGGTCTCCCCAAACCCCCATCTGGCCAGCCCTGATCTGCCGATTCCATCGCCGGGCAACACCGATACCCTGGCAGCCCCGACACCCCACCCGGATGACCAGCCCCGATCACCGTCCGCCCTCCCTCTGCCCCGATCCCAAATGCAGAGTGGCAGTGGGACCCCCCCCACCAATCACACCCAATAGGCCCCACCCTTTCTGGGCCCGCCCCCTTGGCCCTGCCCGATGCCCAGTGGGCAGTGTCAAGGCGTCCCCTGGGAAGTGCCAATTTGCCCCTTGGGCAGTGCCAGAGGGACAGGGGCACCCTCCCCTTACCCCGACCTCCTGGGGGGGCCTCACTGGCTTCTCTTCACTCCGGGGGGGGGGGGGTCGGCTGTCTGTTCCCCGTTAGTGGGGAGCTGTTGTAAACCCTGCTGGAGTGAGCCTCTCCTGACGCGGGGGTGGGGGGAGCAAGGCTGGCGGGCCCGGAGACTTCAGTCCCTGGCCCGCTCTTGACAATGAAATCTGGATTTCCATTCTCTGGAAATCTTTGGCTGGGAGACGTGCGGAGCTGTGGTGCCCAGCGGGAAGCCTGCGAAACGTCCTCCGCTGATGTCTCCCGGCTGGGAGCATCACTCTCCATATCCCTTAATATCTTTGCTTCACAAAAATATATCTATCTCAGATTTAAAGATAGCAACTGATCTCACATCAACTGCCATTTGTGGAAGAGAGTTTCAAACCTCCACCACCTTTTATGTGTGTAAATGCTTCCCAACATCTCTCCTGAACCGTCTGGCCCTAATTTTTTGACTATGCCCCGATTCTAGAATCTCCAACCGGTGGAAATAGTTTTACTTTGTCCACTCTATCTTTCCCTGTTAATATTTTGAAGACTTTGATCAGATCACCCCTTAATCTTCTAAATTCTCGAGAAAACAGGTTTTATAATCTCTCCTTAGAATTAAAGCCCAGAAGTCCAGTAAACATTCTTGTAAACCTTTGCTGCACTCCCTCAAAAGGCCAATAAACCCTTCCTGAGGTGCCCAGATCTCACAACAGTAACGGTTACGGAGAAGCTGCCAAAGAGAGACAGACAGAAGCAGAAACAAATGAAAAATGATACCTAAAGACGGAAGGACATGTTAGTCGGATGGTGAAAAAGGCATATGGCACGCTCATCTTTATCAGGGTCTGGAATGCACTGCCTGGTGGAGGCGGGCTGCCTCACATCCTTTAAAAAGTACCTGGATGAGTATTTGGCACATCATAACATTCAGGGCGATGGGCCAAGTGTTGGCAGACAGGATGAGGTGGGAGTTCAGCCGTTTCTGGCATGTCGGTGCAGACTCAATGGGCCAAAGGGCCTCTTCTGCACGGTATGATTTTATGAAAAGCAGCAACAGATGCATCAGGGTCAAATAAGGGAGTGACCATATCTTGAACTACCACTGAAGGTTTTTTTGAGGCATTGCATTAATGACATGTTTTCAACAGGAAACCATTTTATTCATGATGACAGCAGAATTTTAACATTTGAAAGAATCAAATAATAAGTATATTCTCCAAACTAACTAAAATAAATATTCTATCCCGTGGATGAAGATGATAAATGACTGATGTTTGTAAATACAGTACTTAACGTTGCGGGTGCAAGTCCCACTCCGGATCCCTGTCCGCACAACCTCGGCTGACAGTCCAGTGCATTACTGGGGAGGCCTACCTGCTCACTCAGAGGGATGTAAAAGATTTCATGGCACTATATCGAAATACTCCTCTATCTCCTGGCCTGGATTTATCCCTCATCCAACACCACCCTAACCTATCCAGTCACATTGCTGCTTGTGGAATCTTGCTGTGCACAAATTGGCTGTCACTCGCCCTATATTCAAAAGTACATCATTGGAAGTTCTTAAGAGTCATTGCGACACAGGAGGAGGCCTTTCGGCCTATCAGTTCCTTGCCGGCTCTCTATTGAGCAATCCAGTCAGTCCTTTTTTCCTGCTCTATCCCTGCAAGTTTATTCCCTCCAAGTGGGCGGCGTGGTGGCACAGTGGTTAGCACTGCTGCCTCACAGCTCCAGGAGACTGGGTTCGATTCCCAGCTTGGGTCACTGTCTGCGTGGGGTTTGCACATTCTCCCCGTGTCTGCGTGGGTTTCCTCCAGGTGCTCCGGTTTCCTCCCACAGTCCAAAGATGTGCGGGTTAGGTTGATTGGCCATGCTAAATTAACCCTAGTGTCAGGGTATTAGCAGGGCAAATATGTGGGGTTACGGGAATGGGGCCTGGGTGGGATTGTGGTTGGTGCAGACTTGATGGGCTGAATGGCCTCCTTCTGCACTGTAGGGATTCTGTGAAGTGCCTTTTGAAATCATTTATCACCTCTGCTTCCCTCCGCCTTGTAGGCAGCAAGTTCCAGGTCACTACCACTCCCTCTGTAAAAAATGCTCTTCCTCACATAATCCCACATCTCTTGCCCAAAGCCTTAAATTTTGAGCGTTAGTTGGTCCTGAGGTCAGTAAGGACAATGTATGAGTGCATGTCCCTGCTTTGACATCATTACCCGAGAATAGCTGACATTTTTACTGATTGATTTTCCTCTGTAGGTCCATCGAGTGGCTGAGCCAAGCTGACCTTCTTCTCCAGTGCATCTCACACAACAGAGAAAATAAATAATAGAAAGGG
The DNA here is from genome assembly GCF_964213995.1 of Mustelus asterias. Classification (NCBI taxonomy): domain Eukaryota; kingdom Metazoa; phylum Chordata; class Chondrichthyes; order Carcharhiniformes; family Triakidae; genus Mustelus; species Mustelus asterias. Next base: position 8,415,472 of record NC_135807.1, read on the forward strand.
TTTCTGTCTTGTTTCTCTGTCTGAATCTTGGAATAAATTTGTGTCCATTTGTCAGGAGTTGTGTGTGAAAATTTTCAGCCGAAACCGGGTTGTCCAATGTGGAAAAAGGTCACTAAGAAAGAGCGACCTTTCAATACACATGTTGGCATCGATAGCGGAGAGTGCTGTTTTCCAGAATAAACACTGGTCTTGTCTGATTGAACCACAACAGTGCAGAGTAAGAGACATAATATTGTCAAACCAGAGTTCCTAGCCCCAGCTGGGATAGAAAACTAAGAGGATCTAACTTGATGAAGTGTTAAGGTTCAGCCAGAGTATTGGATCCTGATTTCTGCTTTAATGGTTATTTTGCATCTTCACTCGGAGAGTCATGAGTGCGTTCTCCATCCTGTACAGTACCATAAGAATTGATGTGGCTCAGGTCAGGTTGAATTTTCTCTGTGCTTCTCTCCTCTGCCGAAAAATAGAAAAATGTGTTAGAATCATAGAATCCCTACAGTGCAGAAGGAGGCCATTCAGCCCATCGAGTCTGCACCGATCACAATCCCACCCAGGACCTATCCCTGTAACCCCATATATTGACCATGCTAATCCCCCTGATACCAATGGACAATTTAGCATGGCCAATCCATCAAACCCCCATATCTTTGGACTGTGGGAGGAAACTGGAGAACCCGGAGGAAACCCCACCCAGACATGGGGAGAACGTGCAGACTCCACACAGACAGTGACCCTACCTGGGAATTGAACCCGGGTCCCTGGCACTGTGAGGCAGCAGTGCTAACCACTGTGCCACCGTGTTTAAATATATTTTCATTGTTCAAGCTTCTTTAAGCCAGAGTTAACGTCAGACCCGTCCTATCCGCTGATAAAGCTTTTCACCGAACCACAGAAGGTGCGCAACACAGAAAGAAGTCCCGTGGCCCTGTGTCGGCACAGGGCGAAAAATGAGCCCCCCCCTGCCAGCCTAATCCCACTGCCCAGCATTTGGTCATAGAATCCCTACAGTGCAGAAGGAGGCCATTCAGCCCATTGATTCTGCACCAACTCTCAGAGACAGCATTGTACCCAGGCCCTATCCCCATAACCACATACACATTTACCCCACTAATCCCCCTAACCTACATATCTTTGGACATTAAAGGGATATTAAAGGACATTAAAGGACATTAAAAGCATGACCAATAGAGAAATGCATTTTGTTGACACTTTGCACTAGAGATTATGCAGTTGTGTATTGTGCACAGTAAACATCCAGGGCCTGTACCAGGAGTCAATCGCCAGACCTTCTACATTTCCACTGACAGTTCTCAGAGACACTGAGAATTTGTTCTGATTGTATTTTATCTTTTAATGTGGAGGCTTCGGCTGAATCTTTCCATCTGTTTTAACTGGCGGGACCTTCCAGTTCCTCCAATGGCACACCCCTGCCGCGGGTATTTTGGAGACGAGGGGGGCATTCGACGGGAAACTCCGTTGACAACAGCGGGACTGGAAAATCACGCCACCAGCCAATGGCCATCCGCCTCCCCCCACCGTGAAACACACTGCGGATTACTCGGTAAATCCCGGCCTTAGAGTATGAAAAGTATGTGTATACTGTATCATTGCATACTCTTTATTTTCTGTTTAATGTACTAGAACGAAGAACAAAGAAAATTATAGTACAAGAACAGGCCCTTTGGCCTTTCAAGCCTGCACTAGCCATGCTGCCCATCTGAACTAAAACCCCCTGCCCTTCCGGGGACCGTATCCCTCTATTCCCATCCTATTCATGTATTTGTCAAGGCGCCCCTTAAAAGTCACTATCGTATCTGCTTCCACTGCCTCCCCTGGCAACGAGTTCCAGGCCCCCACCGCCCTCTGTGTCAAAAACTTGCCTCGTACATCTCCTTTAAACCTTGCCCCTCGCATCTTAAACCTATGCCCTCTAGTAATTGACTCTTCCACCCTGGGAAAAAGCTTCTGACTATCCACTCTGTCCATGCCTCTCATAATTTTGTAGACTTCTATCAGGTCGCCCCTCAACTTCCGTCGCTCCAGTGAGAACACACCAAGTTTCTCCAACCTCTGCTCATAGCTAATGCCCTCCATAGCAGGCAATATCAAAGACCAAAGAACAATACAGCACAGGAACAGGCCCTTCGGCCCTCCAAGCCCACGCCGCTCCCTGGTCCAAACTAGACCATTCTTTTGTATCCCTCCATTCCCACTCCATTCATGTGGCTATCTTGATAAGTCTTAAACGTTCCCATCACCTTGCCCGGCAGCGCATTCCAGGCCCCCACCACCCTCTATGTAAAATACGTCCTTCTGATATCGGTGTTAAACCTCCCCCCCTCACCTTGAACCTATGACCCCTCGTGAACATCACCACCGACCTGGGAAAAAGCTTCCCACCATTCACCTATCTATGCCTTTCATAATTTTATACACCTCTATTAGGTCACCCCTCATCCTCCGTCTTTCCAGTGAGAACAACCCCAGTTCACCCAATCTCTCCTCATAACTAAGCCCTTCCATACCAGGCAACATCCTGGTAAACCTCCTCTGCACTCTCTCTAAAGCCTCCACGTCCTTCTGGTAGTGTGGCGACCAGAACTGGGCGCAGTATTCCAAATGCGGCCGAACCAACGTTCTATGCAACTGCAACATCAGACCCCAACTTTTATACTCTATGCCCCGTCCTATAAAGGCAAGCATGCCATATGCCTTATTCACTACCTTCTCCACCTGTGACATCACCTTCAAGGATCTGTGGACTTGCACACCCAGGTCCCTCTGCGTATCTACACCCTTTATGGTTCTGCCATTTATCGTATAGCTCCCCCCTACGTTAGTTCTACCAAAATGCATCACTTCGCATTTATCTGGATTGAACTCCATCTGCCATTTCTTTGCCCAAATTTCCAGCCTATATCCTTCTGTAGCCTCTGACAATGTTCCTCACTATCTGCAAGTCCAGCCATTTTCGTGTCGTCCGCAAACTTACTGATCACCCCAGTTACACCTTCTTCCAGATCGTTTATATAAATCACAAACAGCAGAGGTCCCAATACAGAGCCCTGCGGAACACCACTAGTCACAGGCCTCCAGCCGGAAAAAGACCCTTCCACTACCACCCTCTGTCTTCTGTGACCAAGCCAGTTCTCCACCCATCTAGCCACCTACCCCTTTATCCCACCCCCACTGGTAAATTTTTTCTGAACCCTCTCCAAAGCCTCCACATCCTTCTGGTCGTGAGTGTTGCTGAATATTAGAAGTAAAAGGAAAAATAAAAGAAGTTCTTTACTTCCTGGCCATCTGCATATTATTTTATACTTTATTCTTTTTAAGTTGATGCTAAAAGCATTGCGTTGTATTCAATGGATGAATGTAAATCTCTGGTTACCGGCATTTTTGATTAACCGCTTCACCCATGCCTGGCATATAGAACCAGAGAAAAGTTACAGCACAGAAGGAGGTCATTTGGCCCATCTTGTCCATGCCAGCCCAAGGACAGATATGCCAGATGACAAAGATTTTCCTGCAATATGATAGGATTTATGATGTAAAGATGAAATTATGCTCAATTTTTGGTAGTTCATCTACTTGATCCTGTGATCGAGTCAATAAGAAAAGAAACACTGGCTTAGAATCATTGAATCCCAACGGTGCAGAAGGGGGCCGTTTGGCCCATTGAGTCTGCACGGTAGCACAGTGGTTAGCACTGCTGCCTCACAGCTCCAGGGACCTGGGTTCGATTCCTGGTTTGGATCACTGTCTGAGTGGAGTTTGCACATTCTCCCCGTCTCTGCGTCGGTTTCCTCCCACATTCCATAGATGTGCGGGTTAGGTTGACCAGTCATGCTAAATTGCCCCTTAGTGTCCCGGGATGTGTAGGATAGAGGGATTAGCGGGGTAAATGTGTGGAGATAGGGCCTGGGGTGGGATTGTTATTGGTGCAGACTCGATGGGCCGAACGGCCTCCTTCTGCACTGTAGGGTTTCTATGACTCCCTGACAGAGCATCCCACCCTGGCCCTATCCCCGTAATCCCACACATTTACCCCACTAATTCCCCTATCCTACACATCTTGAGATACTCAGGCCAGAATCGAGCCTGTGTCCCTGGCAGTGAGAGGCAACAGTGCTAACCACTGCGCCACCGTGCCGGCTCTTACTGCTCAGATCTGGAGTTGGCCTTCAAAAGTGTTCAGTCACGAGACTACAATAAAGGCATCAAGTTCATGGTGACATATAACCAATGGTGTTTGCGGGATGGGCACTGTTTTTGGTCTTGAAATTTTGATTTATTCATTGACGGGATGTGGGCACCCCTGACCAGGCCAGAATGTGTTGCCCATCCCTAATTGCCCTGAGCAGGTGGTGGTGAGCCGCCTTCTTGAGCCGCTGCAGTCCCCTGAGATGCAGGTACATGGCCAAGAACCCCCTGCACTTGTGGTCAACTTAATCATTATGAATCTTATCAGCTCTCCAAACTAAACAAAAACTGCTAAGATGTAGTTTTGTTTGACATGTTGCCATATTTCTGAGTTCTGGAAGTTGTGTTGTATTTAATCGCTGGCAGTTTCCTTTTTGTTTCCTTGCCCATGTTTTATAAAACGATCAGAACTGACAAATATAATAACCACATTCAATTGTTCATACTTGGAATGGTGCCCAAGTCAATATATGGGATTTCAGCTGTCCGCTTCTCTCTGTTTCTGGCTATCAGGAAAACTCCAAGGAATGACAGCATACACCTAGGAATATAGAAACAAGACATGACTGAAGCACCAAAGACAAAACATGCACTCCAACCGCCCAATGTCGGCCTTGAACACTATTCAACACTTACAAAGCAGCCTCAACTTGTAAAACATTGTTCACACATGAAGTTATTCTTTAGGATTCACTGTGTGAAAAAGCAACTCGGTAGAAGGAACATTCAGATTTAACAAGGCATGGCATCAAGGCATACGGTTTTTTTATTCATTCATGGGATGTCGGTGTCCCCTGGCCCGGCCAGCATTTATTGCCCATCCCTAATTTCCCGTGAACTGAGTGCCTTGCTGAACTAAGGGGCGGCACAGTGCAGGGTGGCACAGTGGGTTAGCACTGCTGCCTCACAGCTCCAGGGACCCGGGTTCCATTCCTGGCTTGGGTCACTGTCTGTGCGGAGTCTGCACGTTCTCCCCGTGTCTGCGTGGGTTTCCTCCGGGTGTTCCGGTTCGCTCCCACACTCCAAAGATGTGCGGGTTAGGTTGAATATCCATGCTAAATTGCCCCTTAGTGTCCTGAGATGTGTAGGTTAGAGGGATTAGCGGGGTAAATATGTGGGGTTATGGGGATAGGGCCTGGGTGGGATTGTTGTCGGTGCAGACTCAATGGGCCAAATAGCCTTCTTCTGCACTGTAGGGATTCTATGATTCTATTTGAGAAGCAATTAAGAGTCAACCACATTGCTGTGGGTATGGAGTCAAGTGTAGAGGTGGCACGGTAGCACAGTGGTTAACATTGCTGCCTCACAGCTTCAGGGACCCGGGTTTGATTCTGGCCTCGGGTCACTGTCTGTGTGGAGTTTCCACGTTCTCCACGTGTCTGCGTGAGTTTCCTCCGGGTGCTCCGGTTTCCTCCCACAGTCCAAAGATGTGCGGGTTAGGTGGATTGGCCATGCTAAATTGCCCCTTAGTGTCAGCGGGACCAGCAGCGTAAATACGTGGGGTTACCAGGTGCCTGGGTGGGAATGTTGTCGGTGCAGGCTTGATGGGCCGAATGGCCATCTTCTGCGCTGTAGAGATTCTATGTAGGTCGGACCGGGTTAGGATGGTAGATTTTCTTCCCTAAAAGACATTAGTGAACTAGATGTGTTTTTATGACAGTCAACAATGGTTTCATGGTTATCAGTAGACTCTTAATTCTTGATTGTTATTTAATTCAAATTTCACCATCTGCCATGGTGGGATTCGAACCCAGGTCCCCAGAACATTACCCTGGGTCTAAGGATTACTAGTTCAGCGACAATACCATTGCTTCATTGCAGTACCAGTAAGAAGTCTCACAACACCAGGTTAAAGTCCAACAGGTTTATTTGGTAGCACGAGCTTTCGGATGGTGCCCCTTCATCAGGTGAGTGGAGAGTTGGATTCACAAAAGGGCATATATAGACAAAGACTCAACTGCAAGATAATGCGAGTCTTCACAAGTAATCAGTTTGCTGTGGACAATGGTCTGTTTGAGGTTGTGTGGTTGTTTGAAGGCAAGTGGTGGCGGTGTGGGGATGGCCTTGGCGAGATGTTCGTCGATGAAGATGAACACTACTTGTCTTCAAATAACCGCAGAACCTCAAACAGATCATTGTACACAGCAAACTACCCAGCCATCAGGAGAACAGTGACCGTGACATCACACAATTCTGCCACAGCAACCTCTGCAAGATGTGCCAGATCATCGACATGGATGCCATCATCTCACGTGAGAACACCATCCACCAGGTACATGGTGCATACTCTTGCGACTCAGCCAACGTTGTCTACCTGATACGCTGCAGGAAAGGATGTCCCGAGGCATGGTACATTGGGGAAACCATGCAGACGCTACGACAACGGATGAATGGACACCGCTCGACAATCACCAGGCAGGAGTGTTCCCTTCCTGTCGGGGAACACTTCAGCAGCCAAGGGCATTCAGCCTCTGATCTTTGGGTAAGTGTTCTCCAAGGCAGCCTTCAAGACACACAACAGCACAGAGTCGCTGAGTAGAAACTGATAATCAAGTTCCGCACACATGAGGACGGCCTCAATCGGGATCAAGAGTTCATGTCACACTAACTGTAACCCATACGACTTGCCTGGGCTTGCAAAATCTCACTAACTGTCCTGGCTTGAGACAATACACACCTCTTTAACCTGTGATTAACCCTTTCTCCACTCGCATTGTCTGTATCTGTAAAGACTTCATTACCTGTAAAGACTCGCATTCCAACCATTATCTTGCAGTTGTGCTTTTGTCTCTATATGCCCTTTTGTGAATCAACTCTCCATTCACCTGATGAAGGAGCAGCGCTCCGAAAGCTCATGCTACAAAATAAACCTGTTGGACTTTAACCTGTTGCAAAACTTCTTACTGTTCTCACCCCAGTCCAACGCCGGCATCTCCACATCATTGCAGTAAAATCTTGAACAAAGAAAGTGGGAAGCAGAATGTGGGAGATAGGGTGGGATTTTACAGTCCCAGTCCAGTGGGAGATACGGTGGGATTTTACAGTCCTGGCGCAATGGGGGAATAGGATGGGATTTTACAGTCCTGGTGCAGTGGGGGATAGGGTGGGATTTTACAGTCCCTGCGCAGTGGGGGATAGGGTGGGATTTTACAGTCTCGGCGCAGTGGGAGATAGGGTGGGATTTTACAGTCCCGGCGCAGTGGGAGATAGGGTGGGATTTTACAGTCCCGGCGCAGTGAGAGATAGAGTGGGATTTTACAGTCATGGTGCAGTGGGGGATAGGGTGGGATTTTACAGTCCCGGCGCAGTGGGGGATAGGGTGGCATTTTGCAGTCCCGGCGCAGTGGGGATAGGGTAGGATTTTACAGTCCTGTTGCAGTGGAGGTTAGGGTGGGATTTTACAGTCCCAGCACAGTGGGGGTAAGGGTGGGGTTTTACTGTCCCGGCGCAGTGGAAGATAGGACGGGATTTTACAGTCCTGATGCACTGGGCGGGACCGCAAAAAACTGTGAGCTGGTCAAAAGTCCAGGGGCTTTTGGCACGGTGGCATAGTGGTTAGCACTGCTGCCTCACAGTGCCAGGGACCCGGGTTCAATTCCCGGCTTGGGTCACTGTCTGTGTGGAGTTTGCACGTTCTCCCCGTGTCTGCGTGGGTTTCCTCCGGGTCCTCCGGTTTCCTCCCACAGTCCAAAAGACGTGCTGGTTAGGTGGATTGGCCATGCCAAGTTCTCCCTCAGTGTACCCGAACAGGCGGAGTGTGGCGACTAGGGGATTTTCACAGTAACTTCATTGCAGTGTTAATGTAAGCCTACTTGTGACACTAATAAATAAACTTTAAACTTTTAAAAAAAGAATTAAGCAGGACCAGAAAATCTCACCAATGGAAAGAGCCAGAAAATTCTGCCTTTTGTTTACTACTGGCTGGTTTAATCACTTACCCAAATAAGAACATAAATATATTAAGTAAAGCAGCACCATGGAACTCCTGATAAAATATCACTCCTGCAGTTATAATAAAAGAAATACAGAACCATAGTTAGAATAACACATTCAATCTTCTACCAGAGTTTTCAGTGTCTAAATACTGCTGAAACAGTAACCCATTTCTGGTCTCCAAATTGTATAGAAATGTATGTTTAGACTGTAACAGATTGCAATGCTCTCCATCATTCTGTGTGTTAAAGCGAGCGAGTGTATTACAAATGCTACTTAAAATAAACATTTTGGCAACTCGACTAAGGAAAGGCAATGCAAAATAAAAGGTGCAACTTTATCAGGAGCGTAGGGGCAGAGACTTTGTACGTACACAAACCTTTGAAGATGCCAGGAGAAGACAAGAAGGTTATTAAATACTAATGGGTGAGATTTTCCATTCCCGCCCATCCCAAGACAGGAAATTCCCGCCTGAGGTCAATGGATGAAGGGGCGGCACGGTGGCACAGTGGTCGGGGCGGCACGGTGGCACAGTGGTCGGGGCGGCACGGTGGCACAGTGGTCGGGGCGGCACGGTGGCACACTGGTCGGGGCGGCACGGTGGTCGGGGCGGCACGGTGGCACAGTGGTCGGGGCGGCACGGTGGTCGGGGTGGCACGGTGGCACACTGGTCGGGGCGGCACGGTGGCACACTGGTCGGGGCGGCACGGTGGCACAGTGGTCGGGGCGGCACGGTGGTCGGGGCGGCACGGTGGCACAGTGGTCGGGGCGGCACGGTGGCACAGTGGTTAGCACTGCTGCCTCACAGCACCAGGAACCCCGGTGTGATTCCCAGCTCGGGTCACTGTCTGTGTGGAGTTTGCATGTTCTCCCCGTGTCTGCGTGGGTTTCCTCCGGGTGCTCCGGTTTCCTCCCACAGTCCAAAGATGTGCGGGTTAAGTGGATTGGCCATGCTAAATTGCCCCTTAGTGTCAGGGGGACTAGCGAGGGTAAATGCATGGGGTTATGGGGATAGGGCCTGGATGGGATTGTGGTCAGTGCAGGCTCACTGGGCTGAATGGCCTCCCTCTGCAGTGTACGATTCTATGGACCTTTCAATAGTCCATCAAATTCTCCATCCCACCTGTGATGTGGGTGGCACAGTGGTTAGCACTGCTGCCTCACAGCGCCAGGGACCCAGGGTCGATTCCCAGCTTAGGTCACTGTCTGCGCGGAGTCTGCACTTTCTCCCCGTGTCTGTGTGGGTTTCCTCCAGGTGCTCCGGTTTCCTCTCACAGTCTGAAAGACGTGCTGGCTAAGTGCATTGGCCATGGTTAATTCCCCCTCAGTGTACGCGAACAGGCGCCAGAGTGTGGCGACTAGAGAAGTTTCACAGTAACTTCATTGCAGTGTTAATGTAAACCTACTTGTGACACTAATAATTGAACTTAAAAAAACTTAAACGCAAAGTTCCCATCATGGGCGAGGATGGAAGATTTAATCCCTTGACTTTATTAATATATGATGTGGAGATGTCGGCGTTGGACTGGGGTGGGCACAGTAAGGTGTCTCACAACACCAGGTTAAAGTTCAACAGGTTTATTTGGAATCACGAGCTTCCGGAGCGCTGCCCAGGTGACCTGATGAAGGAGCAGCACTCCAAAAGCTCGTGATTTCAAATAAACCTGTTGGACTTTAACCTGGTGTTGTGAGACTTCATACTTTATTAATATAGGCAGACAAATATGCTAAATCTTTATAAATTACAGGTTAGACCTGCACTGTGTCTAATTGTAAGCACTTTGGGTTGGATGTATAGCCCTTGGAGAGGGTGTAGAGGAGATTTATTGGACTGGTACCCGGGATGGAGGGATTTCAATTCTGTGAAGAGATTAGAGTTAGTTAGGATCATTCTCTCAGGAGCAGAAAAGGTTAAGAGACAATTTAATGGAGGTGTTCAAAATCCTGACAGGTTTTGATTGAGTAAACAAAAATAAACCAATTCCAGGGGCAGGACCTCTCAAACCCACGAGGAACAAGGGCAGGAGATGCATCTGAATATGGCAACTGCCAAACCCTCTCCAAGTCACTCACTATCCCGACTTGGAACTATATCGCTGTTCTTTCACTGTTGCTGGGTCAAAGTCCCTCCCTAACAGCACTGTGGGTGCACTTACATTACATGGAAGGCAGCTCACCGCCACCTTCTCAAGGGGCAATTAGGGATGGGCAATTAATGCTAGACCACATCCGACGAATGAATAAATACGATTTTAAAAATGAAGGAAGTGGCGCAGTAACCAGAGAAGACCGACTTAAGGCAATGAGCAAAAGAACCAGAGGAGAAAGAACATGAGGAGAAACAAATTCACGCAGCAAGTTATGTTGATCTGGAACGCAATGCCTGACAGGACATCGAGAAGTAAAGTCTACTCAGAAACTGAGTAGACTTGGAGAGACTGAGTAGACTGGGGCTATACTCATTGGAATTCAGAAGAATGAGGGGAGATCTTATGGAAACATATAAGATTATGAAGGGAATAGATAAGATAGAAGCAGGGAAGTTGTTTCCACTGGCGGGTGAAACTAGATCTAGGGGACATGGCCTCAAAATAAAGGGGAGCAGATTCAGGACTGAGTTGAGGAGGAACGTCTTCACCCAAAGGGTTGTGAATCTGTGGAATTCCCTTCCCAGTGAAGCAGTTGAGGCTACCTCATTGAATGTTTTTAAGGCAAGGATAGATAAATTTTTGAACAGTAAAGGAATTAAGGGTTATGGTGAGCGGGCGGGTAAGTGGAGCTGAGTCCACGAAAAGATCAGCCATGATCTTATTGAATGACGGAGCAGGATCGAGGGGCCAGACGGCCTACTCCTGCTCCTAGTTCTTATGTTCTTATTAATTAACATTCCAAAGAAAACTTCCGGGTAAATACTTGAAGGGAGAACACTAACAGGCCAGGGAATGGATTGAATGGCCCGCCCTGCCAAAGAGCTGCAGAGGAGGGGGACAATGAACTAACTGGCCTCCTTATGTACTGAATCATACTATAATTCTATACAGGTTCAAAGATGTCCACATTAGATTCAATGCGTGGGGTAATAAGGACAGGACAGGGGAGTGGGCTTAGGTAGAGTGCTCTTTCGGAGGGTCGGTGCAGACTCGATGGGCCAAATGGTCACCTTCTGGATTCTATTCTATTACGAATGAAGCATGTGATGAGAGCACCCCACATTCATTTGCATCTTTACATCAATACAAAACTCATATTAAAACAACACTGGCTCCAAATAATTCCTAGGTGCTGGCTGTCAAACAGTGTGTTGCTCATGCACGGTGAATAATTAATAACCATAGCAACTAACAATGGTCTGATCAAGACGCATGCTATTCACTTGTGTCTGCTGCCCTTAGGATAAAGTCAGTCATTCATATTCTTGACAGTGAGACTTGGCTGCAAGAGTGTGTCGCTCACAATAAGACCACAGCACCACAGCCCTTATTCTGTGTTTCCTCTGACCATTCCCTGCTCGGGCTAAAGAATCACTCCCTCTCATACCAACGAAAGTACTGCTCACAATCATATGACACAGAAAGGAGACCGTTCTGTCCACTGGCCCTGTGACAGATCTTTGGAAGGGCTGTACAATTATTCATAGAGTCCCGACAGTGCAGAAGAGGCCACTCAGCCCATCGAGTCTGCACTGACTCTCTGACAGAGCATCTTACCTCGGCCCCCTCCCCCACTCTGTCACTGCAATTCCACACATTTAGTGTGGCCAATCCCCCTAACCTGCACATCTTGTGGGAGGAAACCCACGCAGACACGGGGAGAACGTGCAGACTCCACATGGACACTCTCCCAAGCCGGGAATCGAACCTGGGTCCCTGATGCTGTGAGGCAGCAGTGCTAACCACTGTGCCACCATAATTTTCATAGTATCAAGGTATGCTATGATATATAAAAGGTTAGGAACCACTGGCCTATACTATTGTAAACCCGAGGAGTAGAAAACATCTTAACCTTTTCCCAGATGCTGCTGTCCCTCTGGAAGAGTGGGAATCAATTCCACCAGGGTGAGAAAGGTAGCAAAGGCAAAAGAAAATGAAAACCCCCTCCATCCCCAACCCCTCCCCCCCCCCCCCCCCCCCCCCCCCCAAACACCAAACTCTACTCCATTTGATAGGAGTCTCAGCCTCTGCAATTTTCCAATAGGTTTAAGCTTCTCTCGGCTTGTTTGGATGATAGTGGGGGCTGCTGGGTAGGTGAGAGTGGGGGCTGCTGGGTGGGTGAGAGTGGGGGCTGCTGGGTGGATGAGGGGGCTGCTGGGTGGGTGGGAGTGGGGGCTGCTGGGTAGATCAGGGGGCAGTTGGGTGGATGAGGGGGCTGCTGGGTGGGTGGGAGTGGGGGCTGCTGGGTCGATGAGGGAGCTGCTGGGTGGGTGAGAGTGGGGGCTGCTGGGTGGATGAGGGGGCTGTTGGGTGGATGAGAGTAAGGGCTGCTGGGTAGATGAGGGGAGTGTTGGGTGAATGAGAGTGGGGGCTGCTGGGTAGATGGGGCTGCTGGGTAGATGAGGGGGCTGGTGGGTGGATGAGGGGGCTGCTGGGTGATGAGGGGGCTGCTAGGTAGATGAGGGGGCTGCTGGGTGGGTGAGGGAGCTGCTGGGTGGGTGAGGGAGCTGCTGGGTGGGTGAGGGGGCTGCTGGGTGGGTGAAGGGGCTTCTGGATAGATGAGGGGCTGCTGGGTAGATGAGGGGCTGCTGGGTAGATGAGGGGACTGGCCATGGCACCATGGTACAGAAAGATAATCAAGTGCGGGGAGCAAAGAGGAGTGTAGTGGTAGTAGGGGATAGTATAGTGAGGGGATAGACACAGCGCACTGCAGCAAAGAGCGAGAATCCAGACAGTTGTGCTGCCTGCCCAGTGCAAGGGTTCGAAATATCCACTCCAGGTTGGAGAGGAACTTGCAGTGGGAGGGGGAGGATTACAATGTCGGTGTCTGTGTAGGTACCAACAACACAGGTACAACTAGTGAAGAGGTTCTACATAGAGAGTATGAGGAGTTTTTTTAATTAATTAATGGGATGTGGACGTCGCTGGCATTTATTGCCCATCCTTAATTGCCCCTTGAGAAGGTGTTAGTGAGCTGCCTGCTTGAACCGCTGCAGTCCCCGAGGTGTAGGTACATCCACAGTGCTGTTAGAGAAGGAGTTGCAGAACCTTGACCCAGTGACAGTAAAGGAACAGCGATATATTTCCAAATCAGAATGGTGAGTGGCTCAGAGGGGAACTTTCAAGTGGTGTTCCCAGGTATCTGTGCTCTTGTCCTTCCAGATGGTAGAGGTCGGGGGTTTGGAAGATGCTGCAAGGAGCCATGGTGAGGTCCTGCAGTGCATCTTGTAGGTGGTACACATGGTTACCACTGTTCATAGGTGGTGGAGGGATTGAATATTTTTGGAAGGGGTAGCATTCAAATGGGCTGCTTTGTCCTGGATCGTGTGGAGCTTCCTGAGTATTAGAACAAAGAAAAGAACAGCACGGGAACAGGCCCTTCGGCCCTCCAAGCCCGTGCCAATCCTGGTGCTCTGCTCAGTAGAGACTGAGTAGACTGGGACTATACTCATTGGAATTCAGAAGAATGAGGGAGATCTTATAGAAACATATAAGATTATGAAGGGAATAGATAAGACAGAAGCAGGGAAGTTGTTTCCAGTGGTGGGTGAAACTAGAACTAGGGGCATGGCCTCAAAATAAGAGGAAGCAGATTTAGGACTGAGTTGAGGAGGAACTTCTTCACCCAAAGGGTTGTGAATCTGTGGAATTCCCTGCCCAGTGAAGCAGTTGAGGCTACCTTATTGAATGTTTTTAAGGCAAGGATAGATACATCTTTGAACAGTAAAGGAATTAATGGTTATGGTGAGCAGGCGGGTAAGTGGAGCTGAGTCCACGAAAAGATCAGCCATGATCTTATTGATTGGCAGAGCAGGCTTGAGGGGCCAGATGGCCTACTCCTGCTCCTAGTTCTTATGCTCTAACTAAACTAAAGAAAAAAACCTTCTGCCCTTACTTGGACCATATTCCATCCCTATTCATTTACCCATCCAGATGCCTCTTAAATGTTGCTAATGTGCCTGCTTCCACCACCTCACCTGGCAACACGTTCCAGGCACCCACCACTCTCTGCATGAAAAACTCACCCCGCACATCTCCCTTAAACACAGAGTATGTATAAATGGGTTTTTTTATTGATTGGCAGGATATGATCAGTGGAGTCTCAGGGGTCTTTGCTGGGGACTCAATCTTTTGCAATTTATATCAATGACTTAGATGAGGGGAGTAAAGGGATGCTAGCTAAATTTGCAGATGACACAAAGACAGGGAGGAAAGTATACTCTGAAGTGGACATAAGGAGGTCGCAGACAGATATAGATAGGTTGAGTGAGTGGGCAAAAATCTGGCAGATGGAGTATGTGGGAAATTGTGAAGCTGTTCATTTGACAGGATGAACAGGAAAATGGAGAACGGCTGTGAATTCTAAGGAGCAGAGGGATCAAGATGTTCTCGAGCATGAGTCACAGGACGTTAGTATGTAGGTACTGTAAGTAATCAAGAGGGTTAATGGAATTCTATTCTTTATTACAAGAGGAATTGGAGGAGAAAAGCGAAATACTGCGAACGCTGGAAATTAGAAAAGAAAATGCTGGAAAAATTCACCAATCTGGCAGCATCTGTGGAGAGAGAAACAGTGTTAAAGTTTCGAGTCCGTATGACTCTTCCAGCATTTTCTCTTTTTTTTAAAGGAAAGGATGTTATGCTTCAGTTGTACAGGGCGTTGGTGAGAGCATAACCAGAATTCTCCAATCCCGTCGGCCCATGAGAATGGAGAATCTGGCGCTCAGCCAAATCTCCTTTCACTGCAGTGGGACTGGAGAATCCCAGCCGCGGGTGAGGTCGGAGAATCTGGCCCCACATCTCAGTTTGTTTGTGCAGCTTTGGTCTCCCTATTTAAGGAAAATTTCAATGCTTTGGAGTTGATTCAGAGGAGGTTTACTAGATTGATACCTGGACTGAGCGGGTTGTTTTGTGGGGAAAGGTTGAAAACAGGCTGGGCTTGTTTCCACTGGAGTTGGCAGGAGTGATTGAAGTATTGATCCTGAACTGTATTTTTTAAAATTAATTCGTGGAACTTGGGCGTCGCTGGCTGGCCAGCATTTATTGCCCATCCCTAGTTGGGCAGTTGAGAGTCAACCACATTGCTGTGGCTCTGGAGTCACATGTAGGCCATACCAGGGCGGCACGGTAGCACAGTGGTTAGCACTGCTGCTTCACTGCTCCAGGGACCTGGGTTCGATTCCCGGCTTGGGTCACTGTCTGTGTGGAGTTTGCACATTCTCCCCGTGTCTGCGTGGGTTTCCTCCGGGTGCTCCGGTTTCCTCCCACGGTCCAAAGATGTGCGGGTTAGGTTGATTGACCATGCTAAAAATTGCCCCTTAGTGTCCTGAGATGTGTAGGTTAGAGGGATTAGTGGGTAAAATATGTAGGGATATGGGGGTAGGGCCTGGGTGGGATTGTGGTTGGTGCAGACTTGATGGGCCGAATGGCCTCTTTCTGTACTGTAGGGAGTCTATGATTCTATGACCAGGTAAGGATAGGAACATCAGTATTAGGAGCAGAAGTAGGCAAATTCAGCCCTTCGAGCCTGCTCCGCCATTTAATCAGACCATGGCTGATCTCTCCCTGGTCTCAAATCCACCTTCTCACCTGTTGTCCACATGTCTTTAACCCTCTTTCTATTGAAAATATATCCATCCCCTTCTTGAAAATATTTTAATGATTCAGATTCCACCGCGCTGTGGGACAGCGAGTTCCACAAATTCACCACCCTCTGCGAGAAGTAGTTCCTTCTCATCTTAGTTGTAAATCCACCACCTCTCAACCTATACCTGTGACCTCTTGTTCTAAATCGCCCCACAAGGGGAAACATTTGGTCTACATTTACTTTATCAATCCCTGTTAAAATTTTATATACCTCGATCAGATCCCCTCTCATCCTTCCGAACTCCAGCGAGTACAAACCCAAACTGTTTAATCTCTCCTCGTACATCAACCCTTTCATCCCCAAAATCAATCTGATGAAGGAGGGTAGATTTCTTTACCTAAAGGACATTAGTGAACCAGATGGATTTTTCCAACAATCAACAATGGTCATCAGTAGATTCTCAATTCTGGATTTTTAAAATTAAATTCAAATTCAACATCTGCCATGGCAGGATTCGAACTCCAGTCCCCAGAGCATTAGCTGAGTTTCTGGATTAATAGTCTAGCAATAATACCACCAGACATTGACAAGTATTGACAAGGTAGATGTGAAAAGGATGTTTTCCCTTGTGGGTGAGTCCAGAACAACGGTTTTAAAAGTTAAGAATCACTCTTATAGGACAGAGATAAGGAGAATATTTTTCTCTGAGGGTTGTGTGACTTTAGGACTCTCTACCTCAGAAGGTGGTGGAAACAGGATCACTGAACACTTTTACGGCAGAAGTAGGTGGGTTCCCTCGCTCAACAAGAATCTAAGATGATCCTGGGTAGATGGAAATGTGGAACTGGAAACATGAACAAATCATTCATGATCTTTTGAATGGTAGAGCAGGCTAAAGGGGCTGAATGGCCTTCTATTTCTCAGGTACATTCTCCTCATATTTTCCTGGTTCTTTTTCCAAACGCCTTAAGTCTCTGTTCTCTATTAAAATCCAGTCAGGCACATGGAAAGAAAAACTTCCCCTTAACTTTTTCTGCTTTAAGGAGGCCAAACTCCTCATGTTTTAAGTGAGAAAACCTTATCTTTCTCCTTCACGTACTAGATAGCTGCCTCAGGGCGGCACGGTGGCACAGTGGTTAGCACTGCTGCCTCACAGCGCCAGAGACCCAGGTTCAATTCCAGCCTTGGGTCACTGTCTGTGCGGAGTCTGCACGTTCTCCTTGTGTCTGCGTGGGTTTCCTCTAAGTGCTCTGGTTTCCTCCCGCAATCCAAAGACGTGCGAATTAGGTTGATTGACCATGCTAAATTGCCCCTTGCTGTCAAGGGGGTTAGCAGAGTAAATAGGTGGGGTTACGGGGATAGGGCCTGGGTGGGCCGAATGGATTCCTTCTGCACTGTAGGGATTCTAAATTGTTTAATGTTTTGCTCTAATTTAAAATCCTAGCAGGCATTGTAAGCTGCGTGGTACTGAGTGACAATCTTGCCTGGTTTGGTATTTAAACACACATTAGAAATTTCTGGTTCTTAAATGGCTGGCAGCTTCTTGATAAAACCATCATTAGTTGCTACGGTTATTAATTATTCATTGTGCATGAGTAACATACTGGCTGACCGAATCTCAGCTTATGCTTGCTGCTGACACAAAGATCAGGCTTGTTCTGAATAACAGAACAGGCCACAGTGAGTTTTACAAATGAATTACAGACACCCTGCAGTGACTGCAGCTCTGTAATTAATCCTGTGGGATTGGTGTACAGCTAGAAATATGAAGCCGGATTTTATAGCCTGCTTAGTCCCAAAACTGTAAAATCCCGCCTGAGGTTAACGAACCTTCCCACTGTCCGCCCCTCACCCGCTCCGATTCCCATGGTGGAAGGGGCGGGAAAATTCCAGCCATGTTCTCGCGTGAAGGATAATCTTTTACCCAATTAACGTTTTGGGAGCCCATTGGAAATTTCAAAACTGAGGTTCATAGATTTTTGATCAGTTTAGGGGGATTCAGGACCACGCGGGGTAAAGTGGATGTTCAGATACAGATCATCCATAATCTAACTTGAGGGGCTGAGGGGCCGACGGCTATTCCGATGAAACTGCAATAAGGGGCGGCAAAATCTCAAAAGAATTTTCCAAACATTCACGCCGGTAGGCTTTTCCGGTTCTGCCGACGGCGCAGCCCCACCGCGGGTTTCACGGAGGCGAGGGGTACATTCAGTGGGAAAACCAGTTAACAATGGCAGAACCAAGAGATCCCAACATTGGCCAATGGCGGCTGCCACGAAACACAAGGCGGGTTGCGTGGAAAATCATAGAAACTAGAAGCAGGAGGAGGCCATTCGGCCCTTCGAGCCTGCTCCCCCATTCGTTTTGATCATGGCTGATCATCGAATTCAATATCCTGATCCTCCCCTTCCCCCCCCATATCCCTTGATCCCTTTAGCCCCAAGAGCTATATCTAATTTCTTCTTGAAATCAGACAATGTTTTGGCCTCAACTACTTTCTGTGGGAGTGAATTCCACACTTTCACCACCCTCTGGGTGAAGAACTTTTTCCTCACCTCAGTTCAAAAAAGGTTTACCCCTTATCCTCAAACTTTGAGCCCTCGTTCTTGACTCCCCCACCATCGGGAACATTCTTTCTGAATTACCCTGTCTAACCTGTTAGAATTTTATAAGTTTCTATGAGATCCCCGCTCACTCTTCTAAACTCCAATTAATATAATCCTAACTGACGTCTCTCCTCGTATGACAGACCTGCCATCCCACCCCAAGTCTGTAAAAGTCCAGTGTGAGTGTGTGTCCATTTTCTATTCCTCAGAGGGGGCGGGGGTGGGTGGGCATGGGGGTGGGGTGGGAGGGGGTGGGGTTGGGGATGGGTGGGGGTGGGAGGGGGTGGAGGAGTTGGGGGTTTAGAAGGGAGCATTTGAACAATGTTCCTTTCTTCATGAAGTGAAGACAAAAAGATTCTGAGGTGCTGCTCCCAATAACTGCACCACATTCTAATCTAGCAACAACCTGGACAGTTTATCCAGCAGCATGTAGGGGGGCGTTATCATACCTGCTATGATGGCACTGGTTGTAAAGAAAACAAAGTTGATTGGCACCACTTCTGTCGCGTTATAGAGTTTCATAGCTTGGTTCAAGAATCTGCAAACCAAAAAAAAAAATCATAATTGAAGGCCACGAGTAGCAATCTCTGAATCCAGCCCCGGTAATCCTAACACCTTTTCATACAATGTACAAGAGCTCCAATACAATGAAGAGGAGCAGCCTTTCACTGATATAACAACCCCCTTCACAACCAATCAAGTACTTCTAAAGTGTAATCACATTGTTGTAATGTAGGAATCGCAGCAGAAACATGATTGCACACAGCACAGTCTGGTAATGTCCAGATAAATCTGGTTTTTCTATAAAGAGAGTTCGGTTGTGAGGTAAATATTGTTCTGGACACTGGGCAGAGACCCCTGCTGTTCCACACAGTTGTGTCTGGGACTGCCCAGGGTGGCCTCAGTCTAATGCCTCAATTGAAAGACAGCACCTCTGACAGTGCAGCAGTCCCTTAATACCGCACTACAGCATCAGCCTGGATTACACGCTCAAGATTTTGGGGCAGCACGCTGGCACACAGCGCCAGGGACCTGGATTCGATTCTGGCCTTGGGTCACTGTCTGTGTGGAATCTGCGTGTTCTCCCCGTGTCTGCGTGGGTTTCCTCCAGGTGCTCTGGTTTCCTCCCATAGTCTGAAAGACGTGCAAGTTAGGTGCATTGGCCGTACTAAATTGCTCCTTAGTCTCCCAAAATGTTTCACTAAATTGCCTGTTAGTGCCCAAATGAAGTGTAGATTAGGGGGATCAGCGGGGTAAACATGTGGGGTTGTGGGGATAGAGTGTGGATGGGCCTGGGTAAGATGCTCTGTCGGAGAGTCAGTGCAGACTCGATGGGCCAAATGGCCTCTTTCTGCACTGTAGGGATCCTATGATGATTCTATGAAGGTTCAGAATGAGCCTTGGGCCGAGACTATTGAAATTCAAAGGTGAGAGTGGCATTAAGTCAGTGCGGTGCTGAGGGGGTGCGGCACTGTCAGATTCAATACCAGGGTGCTGGTGTGTGTCAGACCTCAGTGATTGGAGCTGGAGCTACAGCATTGCGGGGAAGCTGGTTATTGTGAGAGGGGGAGAAATGTTACAGAGGATAAGAGGACACTGGCTTCTGCATTAATAAGTCTCACAACACCAGGTTAAAGTCCAACAGGTTTATTTGGTAGCAAATACCATAAGCTTTCGGAGCACTGCTTCTTCGTCATTTCCTTCGAAAGCTTATGGTTTTTGCTACCAAATAAACCTGTTGGACTTTAACCTGGTGTTGTGAGACTTCTTACCGTGTTCACCCCAGTCCAACGCCGGCATCTCCACATTATTCTGCATTAATGAGCAGATACTGCAGAAGGTAACGATGTTTTGGAAGGAGACTGATTAGTGAACCAGAGAGATCAGTTTTAACAAGGGCATAGAGATTGGCCAATCTAAATCGATCATGCTAATTCCCTATCCCCTTCTCCCTCATGTGTTTAGTTTTCCCATAAATGCCCAAGATTGGGACTTCCACATTCTCACCACTCGCTGGATAATGACATTTCTTCTGAATTCCCTCCTGGATTTATTGGTGACTGTCTCATATTGATGCTCTGTGGTTAGTCCCTTTCTCTCTTGCAGAGATTTTGCGCTCACGATTGCTGCGGATGCAAATGGTGGCATCGGAACAAAATCTCACGGGAGATCTCACAGAGGGTAGCAGTCGAAGGGTCTTTTTCCAGCTGGAGGTCTGTGACCAGTGGTGTTCCGCAGGGCTCTGTACTGGGACCTCTGCTATTTGTGATATATATATAAATGATTTGGAAGAAGGTGTAACTGGTGTTATCAGCAAGTTTGCGGATGACACGAAGATAGCTGGACTTGCGTATAGCGATGAACATTGTCGGACAATACAGCAGGATATAGATAGGCTGGAAAATTGGGCGGAGAAATGGCAGATGGAATTTAATCCAGATAAATGCGAAGTGATGCATTTTGGAAGAACTAATGTAGGGGGGAGTTATACAATAAATGGCAGAGCCATCAAGAGTATAGAAACACAGAGGGACCTAGGTGTGCAAGTCCACAATTCCTTGGAGGTGGCAGCACAGGTGAAGAAGGTGGTGAAGAAGGCATATGGTATGCTTGCCTTGATAGGACAGGGTATAGAGTATAAAAGCTGGAGTCTGATGTTGCAGCTGTATAGAACACTGGTTAGGCCACATTTGGAGTACTGCATCCAGTTCTGGTCGCCGCACTACCAGAAGGACGTGGAGGCTTTAGGGAGAGTGCAGAGAAGGTTTACCAGGATGTTGCCTGGTATGGAGGGTCTCAGCTATGAGGAGAGATTGGGTAAACTGGGCTTGTTCTCCCTGGAAAGACGGAGAATGAGGGGAGACCTAATAGAGGTGTACAAAATTATGAAGGGTAAAGATAGGGTGAACAGTGGGAAGCTTTTTCCCAGGTCGGAGGTGACGATCACGAGGGGTCACGGGCTCAAGGTGAGAGGGGCGAGGTATAACTCAGATATTAGAGGGACGTTTTTTACACAGAGAGTGGTGGGGGCCTGGAATGTGCTGCCAAGTAGGGTGGTGGAGGCAGACACGCTGGCATCGTTTAAGACTTACCTGGATAGTCACATGAGCAGTCTGGGAATGGAGGGATACAAATGAATGGTCTAGTTGGACCAATGAGCGGCACAGGCTTGGAGGGCCGAAGGGCTGTTTCCTGTGCTGTACTATTCTTTGTTCTTTGAGTCGGAAATCTCGCCGGTGAGATCTCATTTCCACACCCCCAGGCACCACCCCCTGGCACCCCCCCCCCCCCCCCCCCCCCTCCCCGTCACTGATGTAGCCACGAGATTCTTGCCCAGGTCAGGAACTGCATTTTAATTAATTACAATATAATTAGCGGACTTCCTCGCCAACCCCCCATCCCACATTTGGAAAACATCAACCAAGCGAATGGAACCTGCCAGGGGCACCCAGGTAAGACATGCTCGGGACCCCATAGAGGTCTACAGAGGTCTATAGAGGTCTACAGGGCCTGTTTGGCCCTTCGGCCCAACTTGTCCGTGCCGCCCTTTTTTTTTTAAGACCACTAAGCTAGTCCCAATTGTCAGCGTTTGGCCCATATCCCTCTATACCCATCACATGAGGGAAACAAAACTGGCTCGGTCATAGAGGACAGAGGGTAGCAGTGGAAGGGTGCATTTCTGAATGTGACAAGTGGCATTCCTCAGGGATCAGTGCTGGGACCTTTGCTGTTTGTAATATATATAAATGATTTGGAGTAAAATGTAACTGGTTTGATTAGTAAGTTTGCGGACGACACAAAGGTTGGTGGATTTGCGGATAGCGATGCGGACCATCAGAGGATACAGCAGGGTATAGATCAGTTGGAGACTTGGGCGGAGAGATGGCAGATGGCGTTTAATCCGGACAAAGGTGAGGTAATGCATTTTGGAAGGTCCAATACAGACAGGAAATATACAGTAAGTGGCAGAATCCTTAAGAGTGTTGATAGGCACTGGGATCTGGATGTTGGGCAGCATGGTCGGTGCAGGTTTGGAGGGCTGAAGGGCCTGTTCCTGTGCTGTAATTTTCTTTGTTCTTACCCATGTAACTGTCTAAAAGCTTTTTAAAAGACAAAATTGTACCCACCTCTACGAATACCACTGGCAGCTTGTTCCAGACACTCACCACCCTCTGTGTGAAAAAATTGCCCCTCCGGACCCTTTTGTATCTCTCCCCTCTCACCTTAAACCTATGCCCTCTAGTTTTAGACTCTAGTTTTAGACTCTAGTTTAGGGAAAAGATATTGACTATCTAGCTGATCTATGCCCCTCATTATTTTATAGACCTCTACAAGATCACCCCTTTGCTCCAGACAAAAAGGTCCCAGTCTATCCAGCATCTGCTTATAACTTAAACCAGAGAGTTCCACTGACGGGTGTTCCCCTTATCGATTGAGGGGTTGCCCTTGTGCATGTTGGTGAGTGTCTTGCAGTAATCTGGGGGATCGGAGCACCCTTCTAAAAGAGCGCCCAATCGCTTTGCAGCCGGTTCACTGGTGTGTTTAGGCCCTGCCCCTCCCAGAACTGGTACGTAACTAACCACTCTCCCAAAATGCAGGGTGACTGTGGTTCAGTTCACGCCAGACAGACCAGCGGGAATCACTCCCGTTTGCTTGTTGATTTTTTCAGAAAATTGTGGCGGCACGGTGGTTAGCACTCCTGCCTCACAACGCCAGGGACCTGGGTTCGATTCCCAGCTTGGGTGACTGTGTGGAGTTTGTATGTTCTCCCCATGTCTGCGTGGGTTTCCTCCGGGTGCTCCGGTTTCCTCCCACAGTCCGAAAGACATGCTGGTTCGGTGCATTTGCCGTGCTAAATTCTCCCTCAATGTCCCTGAACAGGTGCCGGAGTGTGGTGACTTGGGGATTAAGTAACTTCATTGCAGTGTTAATGTAAGCCTAGTTGTGACTAATAAATAAACTTTAAAAACTTTAAATGCAAGTCTTTCCTTCCTTCTCAGACTGAAAACACTTACTGTACTTGGAAAATACAAGATGCGACCATAATAACAACCATCACATAGAATACAGGATACTGGAACTGAAGCTGCCCCTTCATGGAACTTGTTATCATTCCAGACACGGCTTTTACGGAGATCACAGTCAGTGAGGCTGTCAAAGACACAATACGGATTATTATACTCACATATGCAAAACTCAAACAAAAACAGAGAATAGGACTGGAATACTGTGTACAGTTTTTGTCTCCATGTTGTGATGACAGTGTACAGTTGCTATAGATATATAGATTGTTTTTTCATACATAAGGGGACTGTTTTAAAGTCCAGTTTTTTCTACAGGCAGTCGGTATGTTTGGAAGGAATGCAACTCAGGTGTTGGGAGAGCAGGATTACTATTCATTTTAGATTTGTACGCTAGAATTCTACTGCCCCGCCCATCACGAATCGGAGCAGGCGAGGGCCATTGACCGTTGACCTCAGGCGGGATTTTCCGGTCTCGGGTTGAGCGACGTCATAAAATCCTACCCGTAATGTTTACTTAGGAAAGAGCTAATGGACTTTTGTTTACAAAAAGAGAAGGTCCCCTGGGATTTTTGATTAAAGGAATGGAAAGTGGGATTAAGTATGCAGGGTCATGTGATAGTATGGTTGATGGGAGGAGCCAGATATGTAGCAGAGAGATAAACAGCTTTTGGTTCTGGCTGGGATTTCTTTAAAGGCAGAGGGCTGCAAGTTGCTCTCGCCACAAAATCTTCCTGAGAGCTTCAAGGCTGTTTACACTTAATGTAGCAAATATATTTATAGGTTGTATTTAAAGTGGTTTTTAAGTCTGTAAGAAGAATGTTGCTTATTTGGAACTGAAACAATGATAAGTTAGAAGTTAGCATTGTTACTATTCACGTTTAAATATTGTTCAATAGGCAATAGTTAAGCTGCTTCATTTGCTTGAGTTCTAGTTAATCTGTGTTATTAAATAAAGTTTGTTTTATTATAAAAGATCCCTAATTTGTCAGCGGAATTCCTCCTGGAGTGAATCATCCTTTCTTCACATTTATGCTAAAATAGAAAGGTTTTTGGGGTTTAGTCTGGCTTCTTAATGTGATTTGGGATTCTGATCCATGGCCCTAACAAAGGATGTGCTTGTCTTTAAATGGGGTGCAAAGAAGGCTCACGAGATTTATTTGTGGGAAGAAGGCGTTGTCCTATTGATGTGAGGCTAAGTTTAGAAGAATGAAAGGTAATCTCATTGAAACATGGAAGATTCTATGAGGGCTGCACAGGGTAGACGCTCTGAGAGGTAATTTCCCCTGGCTGGAGGGGTGGTCTAGAACTTGGAGGCATAGTAAAGTTGTGAATGGTGCTCCAGAAATGCAAGTCTTGTATTTCTTTCTGCATGACTACTTTGATTATCAAGAAGAAAAAGTACCAAAATTTTAACAAAGGAACTTGTAGGGTGATGTTTCATATCTTGGAGTTATGTAGAGATGACACTAGTTTCTCCATGCATGATGCATTTTATTTATAGTTTTAGAATGTCTACTCCATCCTATGACTCTGGGGTCCAGCGCTTCCCTTGTTTGACTTTCCCCGAGTCCTCCAGGCTTAACCAACCTTACAGGATACTGCGAGGCCTGGATAGAGTGGACATGGAGAGGATGTTTCCACTAGTAGGAAAAACTAGAACCAGAGGGCACAACCTCAGGCTAAAGGGATGATCCTTTAAAACAGAGATGAGGAGTGGGATAGCTTGATCTTGGTTTCAGATAAAGCTCGGCACAACATCGTGGGCCGAAGGGCCTGTTCTGTGCTGTACTGTTCTATGTTCTAGGAGGAATTTCTTCAGCCAGAGAGTGGTGAATCTGTGGAATTGTTTGTCGCAGAAGGCTGTGGAGGCCAGGTCATAGAGTGTCTTTAAGACAGAGATAGACAGGTTCTTGATTCATAAGGGGATCAGGAGTAATGGGGAAAAGGCAGGAGAATGGGGATGAGAAAAAAAATCAGCCATGATTGAATGGTGGAGCAGACCCGATGGGCCGAGTGGCCTAATTCTACTCCTACGTCTTATGGTCTTATAACCAATCACAGTGAGCATCAATTGTAAACAGACTCAAACACAGAACAACCAAACCATTGAACACTACTGGTGGCAGAGATGTTTCAAGTTAGCATCGCCCTTCACAGCACATTTCCAGCTCAGAGACATTGCTCTGAGGTGACACTGACTGTATGCGTTGAGTTTTACTGGCACGTCTGTCTGAGGTTCGTACGATCCTGCCCGAGGCCAACGGAGAATGCCGTTCTCTGAGCCTCGCCCACCCCCGGAATTGGGGCGGGCGTGCTGGTAAAATTCTGGCCTATGTTTCCAATAGGGCAGGAACAATTGTCACTTACTACATCAGAACTGTTTTAACGCACACTTCCTCCCAGCTCAGAGCAGCTTTTACAGTAGCCTGGGAATCGTATGCTCCGCATTTCCTTAGTTACACTCTGCAGAGCCGCGGAGACGGAAGGTAAGGAAGTAGCTGATCCCATTGAAACATTTTATTCCTTGTGTAAAGATGGAAAATATTAAATGGAAGCTGTGGCTTCCTGCACAACAGCACTTACCGAGAAGTGAAGACATCAGCAGTAGGATCACTATGTGTTTCATGCCTCTTTTCTTGAAGAGATACAAAAAAATAAGGAACAATATAAATTCCAAACCCTGCGCAAAAGCAGAAACAAAGGTGTGATTATTGTGCTGCACAGCTGAAATTTCACCACAAACACGGAGAATTTGCCTTGTAGAAAAGCAAAAACATTTTCCCAGAGCTGCGACAAAAGAACAGCCCAGTTTTGTGGGGCTTTGTCCTTCACCTAAAATATCCCTGACAAAATAACTCCTCAGAGGCCGGTGTCCAGGCACCACATTCCTTTATTTACAAACTCAATTCCACTCCTAAGAGTGCTTCAGATACACAGTCAGAATCCAGAGTGCCAGTAGACTGGACACTCCTCAATATATACACAGGTGAGACTCCCTGATTGGGCAGGCAATCATGACCTCAATCAGAGAGCTCATACTCAAAAGAGGCCAACCTCATGGGCCTCATTGAGGTCATTACATCTAATGCCACATTGGCTCAAACTTTAAAGCAATGAGGCCTCTTAAAAGGTAAGCAAGAGGAGTGTGGCCTGATGGGACATTGGCACTGAGGGCAGAATTTTCCCCTCCCGCCCCCCCACAGGAATCGCAGCGTGCGGGGCCGGACTGTGCAAAGGACTGTTGACCTCGGGCAGGAATTTCCAGCCTTGGGGCGAACGCGGCTGGAAAACCCCACCCGAGTCTCCGAATGCACATTCACTTCACCAAGCACCAAGTAACTGTTCGGAGTTGCATTTATGGATATTTGCTCAGCAAAATGGCTGCCAAAGGGCTGCTCAAGTTCTGAAGAAGACCCACAGGGACTCAAAACGTGAATTCTTGTTTCTCTCTCCACAGATGCAGGCCAGGACAGGTCCAATATACAGGCCAAGTCATGCCCAGAACACAAGCCTAGACAGGCCCCACATACTGACCAGGTCAGGCCCAATATGCAGGTCAGGTCTGTTCCATCAAACTATGAGGCTCCATTTTAACTCTGTCTAATTGAATGGGTTTTTGAATGAGCTAAAAAAAAAATCTCCTCCAAACCAAGCGCTCCTGTGAACCATCCAGACTCACCAGGATTAAAACACAATTAAGAGGAAAGAAAGGATCATAGAGTTAATGATGAGAAAGAATGTGAAAGGAACAAAAAAAGGAGGAATGAAGGCTGAAAACAGGCAGAAGAAAAATGTCCCGGAGAATAGAAAGAAATAACGCGATTAGAAAAGCAGAAAGAGAAGGCTTGTGATTTATTTTTGAAATAAAAAAGTCACACTGACAAGCTGTACAAGTCGACCTGTCAGGGCAGATCATCGTCCCTCACAACACTGTCAAACAGAATAATCAAGTAATTCTCCCCAAATTCATATCAGTGCTACATTCTGAGGAAAAAAGTTAGAGACAACTTTTAAAATGCATGTTTTACATAGCCTGGTACACAGCGCCAGGGACCCGGGTTCGATTCCGGGCTTGGGTCACTGTCTGTGTGGAGTCTGCACATTCTCCCCGTGTCTGCATGGTTTTTTTATTCATTCGTGGGACATGGGCGTCACTGGCTGGCCAGTACTTATTGCCCATCCCTAGATGCCCATCCCTGAGGGCAGTTGAGAGTCAACCCCACTGTATATTGGACCTGTCCTGGCCTGCATATTGGGCCTGCCTTGGTCAGTATGAGGAGCCTGTCTAGGCTTGCATTCTGGGCATGACTTGGCCTGTATATTGAGCCTGTGGATCTGGAATCTCATGTAGACCAGACCGGGTAAGGATGGCAGATTTCCTTCCCTAAAGGACATTAGTGAACCAGATGGGTTTTTCCAACAATCGACAATGGTTTTGTGGTCATCAGTAGATTCTTAATCCCAAATATTTTTTATTGAATTCAAATTCCACTATCTACCATGGTGGGATTCGAACCCGGGTCCCCAAGACATTAGCTGAGTTTCTGGGTGAATAGTCGAGTGATAATACCACTAGGCCATCGTCTCCCCCTCCAGATGCTCCAATTTCCTCCTATATTCTAAAAGAGTACTGGTTAGGGTGCATTGGCCATGCTAAATTCTCCTTCAGTGTATCCGAACAGGCACCAGAGTGTGGCGACTTGGGGATTTTCACTGTAACTCCATTGCAGTGTTAATGTAAGCCTACTGTGACACTAATAAATAAACTTTAAACATCTCAGTTTATATGTGTACTTTTATTCGGAGTTGGGCTATGTTAACTGAAAGTAAGTTACGGTGGAAATGAGAGTCCCTGTAATGGCTGAATACCCTGCCAATTACAAAATGAGTATTGGCCACATTAACGGCTCCACTTTAAGTTGCTGAGGTCCCAAGCTCTAGAATCTTTGTAATTCTCTACCCCAGAGGGCTGGAGGCTCAGTCATCAAGTACAGTTAAGGTAGACATTGATAGATTTCTAATCAGCAATAATGAAAGGGATAATGGGGATAAAAGTGGGTAAAAAGCATTGAAGTGTCCGATGAACATACTGAATGGCGGAGCAGGCTCGATGGGCTGAATGGCCTACTCCTGTCCCTAAAGAATTCCCTCCCTAAACCTTTTCAATTCCCACCTTTTCTTTAAAACACTCCTTAAAACTTGCCTCTTTGACCAAGCTCTTGGTCATCGAGCCTGATGTCTCCTTACGTGGCTTGGAGTCAGATTTTGCCTGCTAAACTCTCTTGTGAGGTGGCTTGGGACATTTTACTGTGTTAAAGGTGCTATATAAATTCAGATTGTTGAATGCAAAGAAAGAGCGTGGGTGGCAGTTACGACAGTGTTAGTGAGACTCGGAATAATAAACTGTTGGATAGCAATAGGTAAAAATAAATAGTTAAAAATAAAATATAAAAAAGTAGCTTCTGGAAGTGATTAAAAATAAGACAAGGGAGAAAATAGGTAGCAAATGAAGTGGTTATAAAATTCCCAAGGGAATAAGAAAACTTACTGACTAAAACTCTACCACAACAGAAATCTCCATTGGCCTCAGGTGGGATTTTACGATTTCGCCCGAGCAAAGGAGTAAAATCCCGCCCACTGCCTTTGGACAAGAGCAGCCGAGGAACTTCATTAACGGCTTAAACTGAGCAGGGGATGGTTAGAGCTGGTGCATTGATTAGCCAGGAATTCTCAGAGGAAAGCTAGCAGGAAGTGACATAGAATACATGGAATTTACAGAAGCAGGCCATTCAGCCCGCCTTACCAACGCTACATTTAGGTTTCACTCGAACTTCCTCCCATTTACCATGGCTAATCCCCAACCCACACATTTTAGGGACCCAAAGGGGCAGGAAATTCAGAGGGGTTTTGAGAAAAAACTTTTTCACTCAGAGGGGGACGGGAATCTGGAATGCGCTGGCTGCAAAGGCAGCGGAGGCTGGAAACCTTTAAAATGTATTTGGATGAGCATTGAAAGGTCATAACATTCAAAGATATGGGACAAGTGTAGGAAAATGGGATTAGCATTAGCGCGACTTTAGTGGTAGTTATTGTTGGCACAAGCTCGATGGGCCTTCTCTGCACTGTATGACCCTACCCTACATCATCTCACACTAATGAAGGGTGAAATCTTCCAGTTTTTAGCCTAGGTTTGATGGTGGAGGCAGAAGTGGGAGCATTTCTCACCGGGGCAGGTGGGGGGGGGTGGGGGGACCACAAGATTCCACCCAACAGAATGTCTACTCCTTTCTCCCTTAGGTGTTTATTTAGCTTCTCCTTAGCTGCAGTTTTTCTCTCCACCTCAGTTACTTCTTGCAGGAGCGAGTTCTGCATTTTAATGACTCTCCAGGTCGTACCTCACACTGCGATATTCAATAATTGTAAATAAACTTAGGAAGTAAAGGGAACTTCATTTTCACTGATGGGGTGGGGGGGAGGTGGGGGGGAGGGGGAGGC
Organism: Mustelus asterias; assembly: GCF_964213995.1. Taxonomy (NCBI): domain Eukaryota; kingdom Metazoa; phylum Chordata; class Chondrichthyes; order Carcharhiniformes; family Triakidae; genus Mustelus; species Mustelus asterias. The sequence continues at coordinate 8,445,470 of NC_135807.1, forward strand.
GGCAGTGAGTGGGGGGCGGGGGGGGGGGTGGTGGGAATGCAGGGCTATATCTGCAGGGAGAGATGGTGTAAATAGAGTGGGAGGATGTAAACATCGAACAAAGCCACGGCTGTGACCTATCAATTCCACAGAGTTGCTTTGCCACCGAGAGTCTCCCTCTGTTCCTGGATCACACTGAAATAAAACAAAATGTCACAGGTGTAATGTACTTAAACCGTCGCAGAAGGGGAGGCGATGGCCTAGTGGTGTTATCGCTAAACTATTAATCCAGAAACTCAGCCAATGTTCTGGGGACTGGGATTTGAATCATAGAGTCATAGAGGTTTACAGCATGGAAACAGGCCCTTCGGCCCAACTTGTCCCTGCTGCCCTTTTTTTAAAAACCCCTAAGCTAATCCCAATTGCCCGCATTTGGCCCATATCCCTCTATACCCATCATACCCTTGTAACTATCTAAATGCTTTTTAAAAGACAAAATTGTACCCGCCTGCCAAGGCAGTTGGTGGAATTTAAATTCAATAAAAAAATCAGGAATTAAGAATCTACTGATGACCATGAAACCATTGTCGATTGTCGGAAAAACCTATCTGGTTCACTAATGTCCTTTAGTAAGAAGTCTCACAGCACCAGGTGAAGGAGCAGCGCTCCGAAAGCTCGTGCTACCAAATAAACCTGTTGGACTTCAACCTGGTGTTGTGAGACTTCTTACTGTGCCCACCCCCATCCAACACCAGTATCTCCACATAATGTCTCTTTAAAACAGCACAGCAGAAGAGGGTCACCTGGCTTGAGGGAACAATGGGAACTGAGAGCCTTCTCTGCACTGTATGACCCATTCATTGGGTGCAGTCCTCCCTCTCGTACAGAATCCGCCAGAAGCCATGTAGTCATAGAATCATAGAATGTACGGCACAGAGACAGGCCATTCGACCCAAACTGGTCCATGCCGACCAAAAAGCCCGTCTAAGCAAACCCTATTTGCATTTGGCCCATATCCCTCTAAACCTTTCCTATCCATGTATCTGTCCAAATGCCCTTTTAAATGTTGTCAATGTCCCTGCCTCAACCACTTCCCCCGACAGCTCATTCCACCCTCTGTGTAAAAAAGTTGCTCCTCAGGTTCCCATTAATTCTTTCTCCTCTCAGTGTTAACAGATAAAGGCTGGAGATGCTGGAAACTGTCAGCATGTCTGACAGCTTCTGTGGAGAGAGAATAGAGCCCGGACCAGACTCAAAACGTTGCCTCTATTCTCTCTCCACAGATGCTGTCAGACCTGCTGCGATTTTTCAGCATTTTCTGTTTTTGTTTCAGATTCCAGCATCCGCAGTATTTTGCTTTTATGTAAAGGCTGGAGCTCCGCCCCACGGTTGCCAGGGGCCCTGTCCCTGATCTCTCTTTATCAATAAATACCATCTGTTCCTAACGAAGCTTGAACTGCGTTGACATCGCCTGAGGGGTGCCACACTACTACACTGGGATTTGCTTAGTTTGTGACAAAAATTAGTTCCAATGTGACAGAAACTCAGTTCCTGAGGGAATGGGGAGGGGCCATAAAGAGTTAACACAGATGACAGGATTAATAATCAGTTAGGAGCAAAGGGGTGTGACATAAGAACTAGGAGCAGGAGAAGGCCATCTGGCCCCTCGAACCTGCTCTGCTATTCAATAAGATCATGGCTAATCTCCCTGCTCTCAAATCCACCTCCCCACCTGTTCCCATAACCCTTAATTCCTTTACTGTTCAAAAATCTATCTATCTTTGCCTTAAAAACATTCAGTGAGGTAGCGTCAACTGCTTCACTGGGCAGGGAATTCCACAGATTCACAGCCCTTTGGGTGAAGAAGTTCCTCCTCAACTCAGTCCTAAATCTGCTCCCCCTTATTTTGAGGCTATGCCCCCTAGTTCTAGTTTCACCCGCCAGTGGAAACAACCTCCCTGCTTCTACCTTATCTATTCCCTTCATAATCTTATATGTTTCTATAAGATCTTCCCTCATTCTTCTGAATTCCAATGAGTATGTCTAAGAGGTATCTAAAAGCAACTCGCCTGTTATCGAGATAACAGGCACATGTGTTGTCTTTGTGACTCGATTAACCACTCCCCACCTCTCCTGTCAGCCCCACCTCCCCTCAGACCACCGCCACCCTCAGCCCAGTTACAGGCAATGCTGACACACAGACAGATGCACAGTTCGCTCCAGCGTGCACTCCTCCATGCAGATACGCACTCACACAGAAGCATGTCAAACAGCTAGTCAAACATTACCAGGAGCGGCTTTACATAATTCGAAGGTTGTCCTATTCATAGTGCTGGCACTTTGCCAGGACACACACGAGTGACTGGCAGCAAAGAGCACTATTTTCTGTTAGAATAATTACCCAGCAAACGCTGAGAGGCTGGCTGGAATCTCACAGCTATTGAGTCCTGTTCTGTTTTATATATTTTTCAATGCGGGAAGTGGGAGGTGATTCATTTTGGAAGGAGGAATATGGAGATGCAATATAAAATAAATTCTTAAAGAGGGTGCAGGAGCAGAGGGAGCTGGGTATATCTGTGCATAAATCATTGCCGGTGACAGAACAGATTGGGAAACAGTTGTTAAAGCTTTATTAAGAGGGGCACAGAGTACCAGAGTAAGGAGTTAGTGTTGAGATTGTGTGGCTAGAGTATTGTGGGCAGTTCTGGGTGCCACCAAATTGCAGAACTGTCGCAGCATGAAAGGAGGCACGGCGGCACAGTGGTTAGCACTCTGCTTCACAGCTCCAGGGACCTGGGTTTGATTCCCGGCTCGGGTCACTGTCTGTGTGGAGTTTGCACATTCTCCCGTGTCTGCGTGGGTTTCCTCCGGGTGCTACGGTTTCCTCCCACAGTCCAAAGATGTGCGGGTTAGGTTGATTGGCCAGGTTAAAAATTGCCCCTTAGTGTCCTGAGATGTGTAGGTTAGAGGGATTAGCGGGTAAATGTGTAGGGATATGGGGGTAGGGCCTGGGTGGGATTGTGGTCGGTGCAGACTCGATGGGCCAAATGGCCTCTTTCTGCATTGTCGGCTTTCTATGATTCTATGAGGCCATTCGGCCCATTGGGTGGAATTTTACAGGCTCACCCCACCTTTCGATGGACAGAGCGAGCCAGTAAAATCGCACAAGAGCCAAGAAATCAGGGTCACGCGCGATATCTCAGCTCTCGCGATTTCACGAGAGCCGCATTTCCGGCACAGTCAGCCTCTCGCCCACTTCCCGCAAGAGACTGAGTAACTTATTTAAACATATTCTAACGTTAATTTCCACTTGTTTAGGGAGCCCAGCGTTCATTCATGCGGGCTCGCTTGCCTTTATGGCCTCGCCGGGAGAGACACAGGCCCGATGGGCTGAATGGCCTCCCATGCTGTATATTTCCATGATTCACCTCTGGTCTGGGCCCTTGGCTGATCTCAGTTGGAGCAGCAACACAAGTGCTAAAGTTGGACTCTGTCTCCTTCAGTTTGGGAGAAAATCCAATTGTAATTCATTAGACCCTGCTGGGAAAAACATTAATGAACACTCATGAATATTCATGAATTTGGGGCATTGAATATAGGAATTGGAAAATCATGTTGCAGCTGTATAAGACTTTGGTTAGGCCACATTTGGAGAATTGTGTACAATTCTGGTCGCCGCATTACCAGAAGGATGTTTGATGCATTGGAAAGGCTGCAGAAGAGATTTACCAGGATGTTGCCTGGTTTGGAGGATATGGACTATGAAGAAAGGTTGAATAAACTTGGATTGTTTTCATTGGAGCGTCGGAGGATGAGGGGGGACCTGATAGAGGTTTACAAGATTATGACAGGCTTGGATAGGGTGGATAGTCAGAGTCTTTTTCCCAGGGTCAAAGGATCAGTTACTCTGGGGCATAGGTTGAAAGTGAGAGGGGGAAAGTTTAAAAGAGATATAAGGGGCAAGTTTTTCACTCAGAGGGTGGTGAATGCCTGGAATGCGCTGCCGGAGGAGGTGGTGGAAGCAGATTCTATAACAACGTTCAAGAGGCATCTGGATAGATACATGAATAGGCAGGAAATAGAGGGATATGGACCACATAGAGACAAGAAAATATTAGATTCAGGAGACATCTATGTCGGCACAGACTTGGTGGGCTGAAGGGCCTGTTCCTGTGCTATACTGTTCTTTGTATGATCTTATTCAAGCTGAGTGAGAGGGAACAACACTCCAAGATGTTTCAAACTTAAAGTCAAAAAATAGATCAAGCTGCATTGTGGGAGAGTCTGGGGGTGTGGGGGTGTGTGGGGGGAGCGGGGGGGGGGGGGGGAGGATGCAGGGAGAGGGGGCGCAGAGTGTGGGGAGGTGATGGGGAGTCTTTCACAGGAAGGCCTGAAGCTGCAGCTGAAGACTTGGACTCTGTGAGGGTCTCGAGGCCTGCATTGCACCCACCACCACCAACTCCTGCTCTTAGAGAATGAAACTGTTTGGAACAGAAAGGCAGCAGCAACGGTTGTCTGAACTGGTCTTGTGTACCTTACAATGGAACTCCAGTGTTACTAGTGCCCATAATACTGATTTTTTTGCTGTAATCTGAAATGTTTGAACTATTTCTTTCCTTCTGGGCCAGTCTGCCATGAGGAGGACATTTCTAAACTGCCGGCCTGTTCCCCACTGCCTCCAGGGACCTGGAGACCAACTGGAAAATTCCAGTCAGCCTCACTAGGCCTTTGTTCAGTTGAGACCCAGCACGTAGGTGGATAGCCCTAACTATCTCCCCATCCCCGCACCCCCCCGCACTCTGGGGAAAACGGCCTCGGGATGGAATGGAGCTGGGGGAACCTGGCGTGAAGATCGGCAGCATGAGATTCCATGTCCTTCCAGATCGGGGCTTCAAAACCCAAGATCATATAGCGCCCCAGTCATTCATTTATCTGTCTCTGCTTGAAATAGATGATCAAACATCAATAGTGGGCGCGTATCACAGACTGGTGGGAACAACATCTGAATGCTTTGGAAGGCCACTGGACCCTGGCACAGTGGTTAGTGCTGCTGCCTCACAGCGTCAGGGACCTGGGTTCGATTCCAGTCTTGCTGTCACTGTCTGTGTGGAGTTTGTTTGGTCCCCCGCCGTGTCTGTGTGGACTTCCTCCGGGTGCTCCGGTTTCCTCCCACAGTCCAAAAGATATGCAGGTTAGGTGGATTGGCCATGCTAAATTGCCCCTTAGTGTCCAAAGATGTGTAGGATAGAGGGATTAGCCATGGGAAATGCACGGGGTTACAAGGATAGCGCCTGGGTAAGATGCTCTTTCAGAACGTCTGTGTAGACTTGATGGGCCAAATCATAGAATCCCTGCAGTGCAGGAGGAGGCATTTGGCCCATTGAGTCTACACTGACATCAATCCCACCCAGTCCCTATCCGCATAACCCCCACATATTTAACCTGTTAACCTACCTGACACTAAGGGGTAATTTGACATAGCCAATCAATCTACTCTGCGCATCTTTGGACTATGGGAGGAAACCGGAACACCCGGAGGAAACCCAAATGCCCTCCTTCTGCACTGTATGGGTTATATATATATAATACACACCTCATTTCAGAGTGACTTACCAAGTAAACCAGAAACGGCCAACTGACAATATATTTATGAATTTTAGCGGCTGTGATCTCCTGTTGGACGTTAATGGCAAAAGTCACCAGAAGATATGTCCCCAGCACGGCCAGTGATCCCCCTGCAGGAAAAACGAACAACAGGGCAGATTTAAACCAGTCCGGGCATCAGCCAGAGATCATTTCATAAACAGAGTCTTATCAGATCTTCCTCCTGCGTTCCTGGCCCAAATAGATCCGGTCACAGTTAATCCTGAAGTTCCCAATGCTTCTTAATGACTTCTGCCTTATTGGACAGAGAGTTTGTCCATGGATATTTCGAGGGAATCATATTGGGGATGGGAATGATGTCCGGGGCTGGATGCCAGTGAGCAATGGGTAGTTGGCTCAACTGATTAGAAGCCCGAGGCCTCTTATCAGGGGCTGACGGGGATTTTCCATTTGGTCTCCAGGTGTCCTGAGGCAATGGGAAATCGGCTGGCTAGCCGGACATGGCCTCCCAGGAGAGCATATATCGTGATGCCCAATTCTACCTGGGATAGACATGAGATCATTATTTTACCTGCCATGGTTCAGGTGTGTTTCAACCTCTCCAAGGCCTCACCCCCACCTCCGTCTCTCTGAACCTCCTCTTTCCCGACTACTCTCTGAGAGTTCTGCCTTCCTCCAACTCTGGCCTCTTGGGCATCCCCGATATTCGTCGCTTCCTCCGGGCTTTCAGCTGTCTGGGCCCTAAGCTCTGGAATTCCCTCCCTAAACCTCTCTCTCTTCCTTTGAAAAGCTTGAGACCAGCCTGCAGGTTAGGTGGATTGGCTGTGCTAAATTCTCCCTCAGTGTACCCGAACAGGCACCAGAGTGTGGCGACTAGGGGATTTTCACAGTAACTTCATTGGAGTGTTAATGTAAGCCTACTTATGATGCTAATAAATAAACCTTAACCAATTCCAAAAAAGAGTCTTGTTCAACTTGAAGCGTTAACCTTGGGCGGGATTCTCCCATTTTGAGACTGAATACAGAGACGGGAAGCTCTGGCAGTGCCTGTCCCACTGACCAGGATGGCAGGATCCCGCGCCAGATTCTGCTTGGGAAGCTCATTAATTATGGATAAGAGAATTTCTCTCTGGCTCTCCTGGGGGGCCAGCAGCCGATTTCTCCACCCGCCCTCACTTGGTTCGAAGGTCCCGATGCTATATTTAAACACCAGTTCAGTACACTCATATCCATAGAACCATAGAAAATTACAGCTCAGAAACAGGCCTTTTGGCCCTTCTTGTCCGTGCCGAACCATTTTATGCCTAGTCCCACTGACCTGCACTTGGACCATATCCCTCCACACCCCTCTCATCCATGAATCCGCCCAAGTTTTTCTTAAATGTTAAAAGTGACCCCGCATTTACCACTTTATCTGGCAGCTCATTCCACACTCCCACCACTCTCTGCGTGAAGAAGCCCCCCCTAATATTCCCTTTAAACTTTTCTCCTTTCACCCTTAACCCATGCCCTCTGGTTTTTTTCTCCCCTAGCCTCAGCGGAAAAAGCCTGCTTGCATTCACTCTATCTATACCCATCAAAATCTTATACACCTCTATCAAATCTCCCCTCAATCTTCTACGCTCCAGGGAATAAAGTCCCAATCTATTCAATCTCTCTCTGTAACTCAGCTTCTCAAGTCCCGGCAACATCCTTGTGAACCTTCTCTGCACTCTTTCAATCTTATTTACATCCTTCCTGTAACTAGGTGACCAAAACTGTACACAATACTCCAAATTCGGCCTCACCAATGCCTTATATAACCTTACCATAACACTCCAACTTTTATACTCGATACTCCGATTTATAAAGGCCAATGTACCAAAGGCACTCTTTACGACCCTATCCACCTGTGATGTCACTTTTAGGGAATTCTGTACCTGTATTCCCAGATCCCTCTGTTCAACTGCACTCTTCAGAGTCCTACCATTTACCCTGTACGTTCTACTTTGGTTTGTCCCTCTCATGTCCTTTGGGGGCATGGGTTGAGAGAGAGAGGGGGAAAGTTTAGAGGTTTACAAGATTATGACAGGCTTGGATAGAGTGGATAGTCAGAGTCTTTTTCCCAGGGTCGAAGGTCAATTACCCGGGGGCAGAGGTTGAGTGAGAGGGGGTAAGTTTAAAAGAGGTGTAAGGGGCAAGTTTTTCACACACAGAGTGGTGAATGCCTCGAACGCGCTGCTGGAGGAGGTGTTGGAACAGGGGCGACATGGTGGCACAGTAGTTGGCACTGCTGCCTCACAGTGCCAAGGACCCAGGTTCAATTCTAGTCTTTGGTCACTGTGTGGAGTTTGCACATTCTCCCCGTGTCTGCATGGGTTTCCTCCGAGTGCTCCATTTTCCTCCCACAGTCCAAAGATGCGCGGGTTAGGTGCATCGGCCATGTTAAATTGACCCTAGAGTCAAGGTAAATATGTGGGGTTATGGGAATAGAGCCTGGATGGGATTGTGGTCAGTGCAGACTCGATGGGCCAAATGGCCTCCACCTGCACTGCAGTTATTCTATGATATAAAATTCTATAACAACATTCAAGAGGCATCTGGATAGATACATGATTAGGCAGGGAATAGAGGACCACGTAGAGGCAAGAAAATATTAGATTACAAACTTGGTGGGCCAAAGGGCCTGTTACTGTGCTCTCCAGCCCACCTGTCTTCACCAGACTGTTCAGGATGTCAGCAACCCAGAGGGAAAAGGCTCGCAGCCTCAAGAGGAAGTTTGTGCCTTGATTCAACCACCCTCCCCTACTCCCCAAGCCCATCATCCACGAGGCACCCATATATCACTTGAACTTCTATCCACCACGTATAGAGTTTTCATCCTTCCAGTGACGATGTGGTATCCTGTCGGCCCCTGGTTTCTGAGCTCCACACACACACACACACACACACACACACACACACACACACACACACACACACACACACACACACACCCCTCACCCCCACCTCACCTTACACCCCACTCTCGGTCGAACTGCGGACCGTTGTTGCCATGGCTGCATGAATCCCGCAGCTCAGTGCTGCCCAGACAGACACTGATGTGTGGCCCAGCGGGGGGAAGGAGACCCCTGTACTCCCCAACCCCAGACGCTGTACTGATCTGGGATGGTGATAGAGGAGGGTCCATGGGTCCAGGAGCACGGTGCTGTCCATGAAGACCAGCTGGGCATGGAGATGGAGGCAGGAAGCGGTCTGCCCGGCAAAGTGGTGAACAGCGCATCAGGAGCAGTGTGACACTGTGGCAGAAAGTTGTAGCCCTCACCCCAAAGTCTTACCAACTGAGCACTGCCTTGTACATGCCACTCTTTAGCAATTAGATTTGATGCCAATGTGATTTCCCATTGGCGTGACGTAAGATTGAAAGGCCTGATGGGACATTGGCGGGGCAGTTGTTCTAACGAGCATTCAGGAGATGCAAATGAAATTCATGCCACCAGCCAAAGGGAAGATGAACCCGCCATTAACCTGCCACTGGGAGAATTACAACAGGATTTTACGTCAACAAGTTTCTGACTTCTTGGCTCCTGCCAGATTCACCACGTCTTCCCGCCATCGAACCCACTGCAGGCTGGTTGAGTGCAGTGGCCAGTTCCCTCTCACAGTCCGAAAGACGTGCTGGTTAGGTGCATTGGCCGTGCTAAGTTCTCGCTCAGTGTACCCAAACAGGCGCCGGAGTGTGGCGACTAGGGGATTTTCACAGTAACTTAATTGCAGTGTTAATGTAAGCCTACTTGTGACACGAATAAATAAACTTTAAAACTTTAAACTGTTTCTGTGCTGTATATTCTGTACATAATTAAAAATACTGTTTCCAATTTGACCATCTAATGAGGAGAAGTCTAGCTGATCATGAACACTGCTTCATATATAAATGTTCTAATTTCAGACCTTGCGCACGGTCTATCATAGTCTAACCTTTATTTTTATTTTAAACAGCTAATTATTTATTGTGTTGTATGATAAGGGCACCCATGGGGTGACAGAAAAAGAAAGGGCAGATTTACATATATCAAGGGGTTGCCTGTAGTCCAGCAGAGTTGCTACTCAGTAATCAGCTGTGTAACTCAAACAAAAAGATTATGTATTACAGGAGGTCTGACTTACCCAAGATATCTGAAGAACGCATCTTCTCCTTGAGAAACAGCACCGAAATGGCTGCACTTGCTAAATAAATAATAATAATTCTGGTATCATTATAAGGTACAAGCAATTGTCCAAGTTTTGCATTAAAACAGAAACATTGAAAAATCAAAGTTAATGGTGATGGACCCAGGTTCTTATCACAGAATAGAATCCCTACAGTTCAGAAGGAGGCCATTCAGCCCATCAAGTCTGTACCGACCACAATCCCACCCAGGCCCTATCCCCATAACCCCATGCATTTATCTTACTAATCCCCCTGACACTAATGGACAATTTATCATGGCTAATCCACCTAACCCGCACATCTTTGGACTGTTGGAGGAAACCAGAGCACCCACGCAGACACAGAGAGAATGTGCAAACTCCGCACAGACGGTGACCCGAGGCCGGAATTGAACCTGGGTCCCTGGCACTGTGAGGCAGCAGTGCTAACCACTGTGCCACTGTGCCGCCCCTGTTTTATTCTGTCAATGTTATTCTGTCAATAACATCTAAAATTAGTGGAACACATTGGATGGGATTTTCTGGCCGTGCTCACCCTAAGGCCAGAGATTCCCGCCCCATTCCCATGGCGGGCGGGACGGATAAAATCTGCCCATTATATTCAGCAACTCCTTCGACAGCACTTTCCAAACCCGTGACCACTTCCATCTAGAAGGACAAGGGTAGCAGATAGATGGGAACACCACCACTGGAAGTTCCCCTCCAAACCACTCACTATCCTGACTTGGAAATATATGACCGTTCCTTCACTGTCGCTGGTGCTCCCTCCCTAACAGCATTGTGGGTGTACCTACACCACACAGACGGCAGCAGTTCAAGAAGGTGGGATGTTTTTTAAGAGCAAATAGGCCATCATTGCCAGTGAGCCTAACATCCCATGAAAGAACAAAGAACACACTCAGTAGCTCGTACTTTTGCTTGAGTCAAAAGATTATAGGCTCAAGTCCCACTCCAGGCTGATGCTCAAGTGTGGTACTGATGGAGTGCTGCATTGTTGGAGGTGCAATTTTTTGGATGGGATTAAGCCTCACCTGGTCTCTTAGGTGGATGTAAAAATCCCACGGTCACTATTCAAAGAAATGCAAGGGAATTTCCCTCGGTGTTCCGACTAATATTTATCCCTCAACCAACATCACTAAAACAGATCATTATCTCATTGGGGCTTTCTTGTATAAAAATCAGTCACCCCTTTTCCCACATTGAAAGAGTGCCTACGCTTAGCTTTGGGCATAGGCAGCTGGAGGTACTGCTGTGAAGTTGAGTTTGTGAAGTGTGGTCCCTTAAGTTATTGATGTAACCAACCGGGAACTTTAACTAAACAAGAAAATATCAATTAAAGTAAGGTTCTACTGGAACTGGAATGCTGTTCAAATAAATACAAGGACCATTCATTACCAAAACAAAATAATAATTTAGTCACTCTCAAAACAGGTTTTGCAGCTTTGGAAAAATACCTTTGGAGTTCTTCTGGTGATTCCGCTGTCTGTAAGCTCTTTCTGATTTGGTACCCTTTTGTTAGATCGATGGAGAGTTCTCTTAAGGGATATTTGTTAGCTGGCAGGGAGCCGCTCTTCCCTCTCTTGGTGTTGAGAGGTGGCAGCTCTTCAGTTGCACTGCAGTTCTTCTTTATAACTCTGATGACCTATCAATTTTCCTACACCAGGATTGGTCTGATATTGTCAACAACAACAAATTCAAATTTGATAGGTTCCTGGTAGCTGAGTGTCTTCTTTAAACTGATAGGCTGTCAAAATTCAAAAGCCTGCAAGGCCTGTTACTAAGGCAACCCTGATGCTTGGTCCTCGTTATAAATGTTGCAATCTGTGTACACTGAGTGCACCTGCATTTTAAACATCCAAGCACTGACACAAAACCAGCTTTTAAAGGGATCCCATTTCACAAACTCAACTTCACAACAGTACTTCACTAATGGTAGATCGATTAACATCAATCGATGCATCTTTCCTTATCTCACTAAGTTGGCTATTACCCGAATGTGGCTCCTTTACCAAACTGTCTCGCTGAGCTGAGGAATTGGAAGCCTCTCTGTACCTACAGGGCCTGTTCCTGTGCTGTAACTTTCTTTGTTCTTTGTACACCTTAGGGACCGCAGCAGTTCAAGAAGGCAGCTCACCACCACCCTGTCCAGGGCAACTAGGGATGGGCAATAAATGCTGGTCTTGCCAAGAACGCCCATAAAATGAATTTTTAAAAAAAATCTTAATGTAACAAACATCTTGTATGGGGTGAGTATGGGAGGAAACAGACGCGATCTGTCCAACTGGCAGCCGACATAATTCTGACAAAATTACAGATGAGGGCATTAGAAACCAGGGGCGGCACGGTGGCACAGTAGTTAGCACTGCCGCCTCACAGTGCCAGGGACCCAGGTTCAATTCTGGCCTCGGCTGACTGTCTGTGCGGGGTTTGCACGTTTTCCCCATGTTTGCGTGGGTTTCCTCCGGGTGCTCCCGTTTCCTCCCACAGTCCAAAGATGTGTGGGTTAGGGGGATTGGCCAAGATAAATTGTCCCTTAGTGTCAGGGGGCTAGCAGGGTAAATATGTGGGGCTAAAGCCTGGCTGGGATTGTTGTTGGTGAAGGGAAGGGCTGAATGGCCTCCTTCTGCACTGGAGGGATCCTATGAAAAAAAGGAAAATAACATTTCAGACAGAGGTTTACAATCCCAGTAGTTTTTGTGTGAAGTGACCGAAAGCGAGTGAGAATAGTCAGGGTCTCATTAGCTGCCGACGTTTTTTTTAAAGTAAAATTGCAGCAACCTTGTGTGTTATTGTGTGGGTGTTAGAAAGGATTTCACTGACCGGAATGTACCATCAGGAAAAAGAAAATGTCACTGAGATGCAGATACGACATGAATGAACCTCGTGCACAGCATGAGACGGAATTTCAGAGTCATCCGTGCAAGAAAAATAAAATGCTCTTCCCCTGACAGAGTAATGGACCTTTAGGAAATGCCACACAATTACTGGACGTTTGTGTTCCTAAAGGTACTATCATATTCTATCAGCAATATGATAAACTGAGGGCAAGCGGCCACCACACTCACGGTGAATATCTGCTGACAACTTTGTTTTCATTAACTTTTTATTTGACATTTGAGGAGGTCACGGATAAGTTTACATTCCACCCTGAGGTCAGGAATGAGCCAGACACGGCCAGGAAATTATAAAGCCAGCTGGCGGGCAGGCTTCCTGGTCTCATTCCGAGTGTCGGCCATTTTGACCAAGGCAGGTTAAGGCCCTGGGACTGTCATCATCTCCCTGAGGCGAAAGGCAATGAAGGCTCATAACAGCCAATTGTAAAAGGGAGTTTCCTGTCGGCCTCATTTTTCTATTCATTCGTGGGACATGGGCGTCGCTGGCTGGGCCAATATTTATTGCCCATCCCTAGTTGCCCTTGGAGGGCAGTTTAGAGTAAACCACATTGCTGTGGCTCTGGAGTCACATATGGGCAGGAGTCACAAGTAAGGACGGAAGATTTCCTTCCCCAAAGGACATTAGTGAGCCAGATGGGTTTTTCTAACAATCAACAATGGTTTCATGGTCATCTGTAGATTCTTAATTCCAGATATTTTTCATTGAATTCAAATTCCACAGCTTGCCTTGGCAGGATTTGAACCTGGGCCCCCAGAACATTTGCTGAGTGTCTGGATTAATAGTCTCGTGATAATACCACTAGGCCATCACCTCCCCAGACAGTATTTAAAGTTTATTTATTAGTGTCACAAGTAGGCTTACATTAACACTGCAATGAAGTTACTGTGAAAATCCCCTAGTCGCCACACTCTGGCGCCTGTTCAGGTACACTGAGGGAGAATTTAGCATGGCCAATGCACCTAACCAGCACGTCTTTGGGGCTGCGGGAGGAAACCGGAGCATCCGGAGGAAACCCATGCAGAAATGGGGAGAAGGTGCAAACTCCACACAGACAGTGACCCAAGCCGGGAATTGAACCTGGGTCCCTGGTGCTGTGAGGCAGCAATACCTCACCCTATTTACTGTGGGTGGCACTGTGCCACCCTATTTAACAGCCTATAGGTGGACATCCAGCACAAGGGGAGCCATGCAGTGCTCCAGGTAGACCTCTAGGCTGTCCCTGCCCGCCCGGCTGTGGGTACAGCTCTCCAGCAGGTTCACGGCTCCAGCAGTGTTAACCTGGTTACTTTCTATGACTTTCAATGCTATTTTTTAAGAAGTGACAGAGCTTCGGGTTGAAGCATCCTCCCAGTTATTTACCTCACATTGAAGCCAGGTGCTTCTCTGGAGCTGAAAGCACTGTGATTGGTTCTCCATCATTTTAAAGCCTGCCCTTCTATCTTTAATAAGGGAGGCGGTGGCTCAGTGGTATTGTTGCTGGACTAGTAATCCAGACACCCAGGTAATGCTCTGGGGACCCAGGTTCGAATCCCACCACAACAGATGGTGAAATTTGCAATCAATAAAAAAATCTGGAATTAAGAGTCTATTGATGACCGTAACACCATTGTTGATTGTTGGAAAAACCCATCTAGTTCACTAATGTCCTTTAGGGAAGGAAATCTGCCGTCCTTACCTGGTCTGGCCAAATGTGACTCCAGAGCCACAGCAATGTGGTTGACTCTTAACTCAGGTTAACCTCAGGGATGGGCAATAAATACTGGGACATCCAATGATATCCATATCCCTGAATGAAGAAGAAAAAAATTGGACAGGGAACCTGTCTCCATGCCAACTTAGGGCACAGCCATGTGAAAATCCTGACATTAACCAGTTTCTCTTCAGTTCAGGTCCTGAGAACAATCCCAGCTCCTCTTTCCCATTTCTGTGATGGAACTTCACCCGCACATCTCACAGTCAGAGTCTCTGAAGGAACAATTTTGATTCTGGCTGAGTGTCATGCAGGAGAAGGTGTGCAGGCCTTTTGCAGAGACAGAACTCCTGAGTCTCATCGAGGTAGGCCCGAGGTCCTCCTCACAGGAAGCAGCAGCTCACTGTCAGGAGGAATGAGATTACAGACAGAACAGGCCCTGAAGGAACTCCCAGGACCTTAGGCAGCCGCAACAATGACCGTCAATAATGGGGGCGGCACAGTGAGACAGTGGTTAGCACTGCTGCCTCACAGCGCCAGGGACCCGGCTTCGGTCACATTGGGAGATGGGCCGGGAAACCTGGGAGGATTAGAGTTTCTTTGTGGGGTTTGGAGCAACATTTTGAGTTAAAGTCTATTTATTAGTCACAAGTAGGCTTACATTAACACTGCAATGAAGTTCCTGTGAAAATCCC
Source organism: Mustelus asterias (assembly GCF_964213995.1). Taxonomy (NCBI): domain Eukaryota; kingdom Metazoa; phylum Chordata; class Chondrichthyes; order Carcharhiniformes; family Triakidae; genus Mustelus; species Mustelus asterias. Next base: position 8,460,521 of record NC_135807.1, read on the forward strand.
CTGGTCACCACACTCCGGCGCCTGTTCGGGTACACTGAGAGAAAATTTAGCACGGCCAATGCACCTAACCAGCACGTCTTTCAGACTGTGGGAGGAAACTGGAGCACCCGGAAGAAACTCACGCAGACACGGGGAGAACATGCAGACTCTACACAGACAGTGACCCAAGCTGGGAATCGAACCCGGGTCCCTGGTGCTGTGAGGCAGCAGTGCTAACCACTGTGCCACTGTGTCATCCACCCTGTCTTTGTAATCTCCTGTAGCCCTCAAACTTTCCAAGCTCATTGTATTTCTTCAATTCCGACCTCTTGGACAACCCAAATTCTATTTATTCCATTATTGACAGCCATTGTTGCAGCTCCTTGGGCCCTGAGCTCTGGAATTCCCGGCTGAAAACCTTCCACATTTCTACTTTATGGTATTCCTTAAAACGTACCTCACTGTCCAAGAGTTTGGTGATCAAGTGTAAAGTCTCCTTGTGTGGCCTGGTGTCTAGCTTTGTTTGATGATGGTGACGTGAAGCGCCTTTACAATGTTAAAGGTGCCACATAAATGCAATTTGTTGCCTTTGTTTGCTGTTTGGCATCTTCACTGGGACACATGAGCCACCTAGTGCCATTGTACTAACAATGTCTGGCCTGCAATGGAATTTAGGAACAGGAAGTGGCTATTCGGCCCATTGAACTTGTTCCAACACCACTCAATCAGATCACAGCTGAGTATCTAAATGTTTTTTGGGGGTAGATTATGTGGGGGGTTGTTTTTTAAAAATGTTGCTTCTTGTTTTGTCAAGGGACACATTTCTGGGGAATCGGGAAGACCCCTCGGACCTTTAAAAATGGCGGGTGGGACCCAGATGCGGACATCCTGTCCCATTTCTGACCATATAATTTTTGTCAGGAAAAGGCGTGGTTCACATGGGTAAAAAACCCCAACTCAGGTCAGTGCTGAGTTCAAACAGACCCCATTTTGGCTGCTGCAAGAGCCTTAACCCACAGTCACAAATGATGGAATAGATGTAAGTCTTCAAGAGTGTATGAGGTCTCTATAATTGTCATGGTCTAAAATTTTTTAATCCCCTGCTCTTTAAACTTTAAAGAACAGGCTGAAGCTGTCAGTGAGTGTTAAAAAAACAACCCTCTGCTGGATTACTTTGATTGACAGGCATAGGATAGAAAAAAAGGAAGCATCTGGGTATCCTGTTTCAACAGAGCTTTCTGTTGACATTTTCCCAAGGGCTATTATGAATGCTTGGTTGAGGTTCAAAAGCTACAATTATCTCAACAGGGAGTTATGAGTTCATTGTTTGCATGACATCTTGTCTGGAATTCTCTGACCATTCATACCCCACTGCCATTGCAAACGAGGATGGAGAATTTGGCACTCAGCCAAATCTTCATTCACTGTAGCAGGACCAGAGAATGCCGCTGCCGTGAATGGCTGGGGAATTCCTTAAAAAAGCTTGAAAGGATTAATTGTCTTTGATGTGCCATCTGAATAGATGTTTGTTTTTGTAAGAGATTAACCACTTTAAATGTTTAAAAGCTTCCAATGGGTTTTATGAATGTGAATTTTTTTGACTATCAAGTGTTTAGGAGTGAGAGCTGTAGAAGATCATTAGAAGTTGATTTTTTTCATCTACACTTCGTTCCTGAGGTCTGCCCATTTTAGATACTAGGGAATGTCTACAGTGGTGGCAGAGGGGGTAGGTGGGGTTGACATTGAATTGGCATGGAGGTAATGAGGGAAAATGGGGGATGAGTGGGAAGGGTGAGGGCTGGAGGGCCTAACAACTCCTAGAAAAAGTTGCCTTGTCACTCACCCACCTCCATGGCCACCTACGCTGGGCTTCCACCTCTATCCCACACCGGCCACCCCCACCCCGAAGTAAAAATTGCACAATTAGGGGACCTAATTGAGGTAACTTCAGCAAGTTGGGAAATTAGGCACCCTTGGTGGTCAAAACCAGCCCCAAATTTCAGAGGATTTCTCTCCTCATTCGCAGCTCCCAAGCTCTCGTGTATTTTTTCCCTTATTTCCAGCTTTTCCAGCAGTGAATTTGCTGCATAAAGGGGAGAATCTTCTTCCGGGAGAAGTTGAATTCTTTCTGTCTGAATGTTCACAGCTGGGGCATTGAGAGGACAGAGACCTAGTCAGTAACTGAGAGCTCCAGACAGGAATTTCATTAAATCTAAGCAGTAGAGTTGGGTTGGGAAAAAAAAGTTGCTTCTTTTTTATTTTTGTCGGGGGTAGCCATAGAAACCAGGGAGTTATTTGAAGCTTCAGAGAGTGATCACATTGGGTCAACTCATTGACGACTGAATTAGTCACTGCAAACTTCACATTTCATCTACACCTCCACACACAAAAGCAAGTTAATCAATAGAACTTATCGAGTTAATGAGCGGTCATCGGCCAATCATCAACAGCTACAGGAATACAGAATACCTCTCCAATTCACTGGACTCTTTAAATACTTAGCGCAGAGAATTTTACCCCAACAATCACTAACTCATGCTTTTTTTCTGATTTAGTGTTTTGAGTCTTACATAGAACATAGAACAGTACAGCACAGAACAGGCCCTTCGGCCCACGATGTTGTGCCGAGCTTTATCTGAAACCAAAATCAAGCTATCCCACTCCCTATCATCCTGGTGTGCTCCATGTGCCTATCCAATAACCGCTTAAATGTTCCTAAAGTGTCTGACTCCACTATCACTACAGGCAGTCCATTCCACACCCCAACCACTCTCTGCGTAAAGAACCTACCTCTGATATCCTTCCTATATCTCCCACCACGAACCCTATAGTTATGCCCCCTTGTAATAGCTCCATCCACCCGAGGAAATAGACTTTGAACATTCACTCTATCTATCCCCTCCATCATTTTATAAACCTCTATTAAGTCTCCCTCAACCTCCTCCGCTCCAGAGAGAACAGCCCTAGCTCCCTCAACCTTTCCTCATAAGACCTACCCTCCAAACCAGGCAGCATCCTGGTAAATCTCCTCTGCACTCTTTCCAGCGCTTCCACATCCTTCTTATAGTGAGGTGACCAGAACTGCATGCAATATTCCAAATGTGGTCTCACCAAGGTCCTGTACAGTTGCAGCATAATCCCACGGCTCTTAAACTCAAACCCCCTGTTAATAAAAGCTAACACACTATTCATTTTCCCTTTCAGTTTTCATCACTTAAGCAGGTTGGCAGTCAGTCTTCACACATATGGCTGCACCAAGTACCAAATGCTGCATTTACCAATGCACTAACAACCAAAGGCTGCATCAATTAAGGCATCAAAACACTGGTAGCTGCAGAAATCAATGCATTGAGTATTGGTATAGCTGTATTTCTTTTATTCATTCATGGAACATGGGCATCAGAGGCTGACCAGCATTTATTGCCCATCCCTAGTTGCCCCTTGAGAAGGTGGTGGTGAGCTGCCTTCTTGAATCGCTGCAGTCCATATGCTGTGGGTTGACCCACAATGCTGCTGGAGAGGGAATTCCAGGATTTTGACCCAGCGACTGCGAAGGAGCAGCGATATATTTCCAAGTCAGGACGGTGAGTGGCTTGGAGGGGAACTTGCGGGTGGTGGTGTTCCCATCTATCTGCTGCCCTTTTCCTTCTAGGTAGAAGTGGTCATGGGTTTTATCAATAGAAAGATATGGCTGCAGTTGAATTGAACGATGGAAACATAGAAATGAGAAACGGATGTAGGCCATTCGGCCCTTCGAGCCTGCTCCGCCATTCATTTTGATCATCGAATTCAAAATCCTGATTTCCCCCCTTTCCTTCCATATCCTTTGATCCCTTTAGCCCCAAGAGATTTATCTAATTTCTTCTTGAAATCAGACAATGATTTGGCCTCAACTACATTTGGTGGTAGTGAATTTCACACATTCACCACCCTCTGGGTGAAGAAAGGGATGAAGTGCAATAAAAACCACAGAAAATTGCACACAAAATCCCAAAATAAAACTTTACTGTCAGGTGTGACCCTGCGATTGGGCAGCACTTGCTGAATAATCCTGAGTGCGTTAATAACGACTGTGTGGCACGGTGGCACAATGGTTAGCACTGCTGCCTCACAGCGCCAGGGATCCGGGTTCAATTCTCAGCTTGGGTCACTGTCTGTGTGGAGTCTGCGCATTCTCCCTGTGACTGAGTGGGTTTCCTCCGGGTGCTCCGGTTTCCTCCCCACAGTCTGAAAGACATGTTGGTTAGGGTGCATTGGCCATGCTAAATTCTCTCTCAGTGTAACCCGAACAGGCGCCAGAATGTGGCAACCAGGGGATTTTCACAGTAACTTCATTGTTAATGTAAGCCTATTTGTAACACTAACAAATAGGGGGTGATTCTCCCAGCCCACTGCACTGCTCTAGCGGAGGCCGTGTAGCGGGCTTCCCATTGGGCACCATGGCCTTTGCGTGTCTCCGGCTGCCAGAAATTGGCGTGCAGCTGTATACACTATGCTAATTATCATAAATTATGCCTGCCAGTGCCAGCCTGGTCCCCTGGCACAGCCCAAGGGGCAAAGTGGAAGTGCCGAGGGGGCACCTTGGCACTGCCCACGTGCATAGGGCAGTGCCAAGGGGGCAGAGTAGGGCCTTTGGGTGAGGACATCATTGGGGGTAGGGGGTTTCCGCTACCAATCTGCACTCGGGTTTGGTGACAGAGGGAGGGAGGCCAGCGATCGAGGCTGGACATCGGGGTGGAGTGGTTGACAGCATGCTGGGGAGGGGGGTCGGGGCTGCGGGGGGGGGAATCCTCTATGACAGATTGGCGCATGCGTAATGGCCCACTCAGCGCTGTGCTGCCGGCCTCTCCAATGGGAATAGGCCCCACCCTCAGATTTCTAATGGGATTCACGCTGAGGCTCTCTACAGTGCAGAGTGTGGGAGATCCATTTTGAAAATCCTGCTGAGAAAAATAACGGCATTTACTCTCAATTCGCCACTTAGAATCTTTTTGGGAGAATCCCACCTATAAACTTTAAACTTAGCCACAGTAACAACCAAATTAAGATAATCAGTCAATCATGCTCACTTACACTTGTCCAAAGCAACATCCTTTCATATCTGGGGCCCTAACAAACAGAGGGAATATGTGCAAGCCTTGCATCTTTTCTGAATTACCCAAGAACTTGTGGAGCCTATAATTCCTTGTTGCTTTCTCGATGGCAATGCCTTAGCCAATCAGAGTTGATTTGCCAACCAATCAGTACAATACTCCTGTGATATAAATTGCTGTGATCGTTTGAAATTTGGTTTTCCTGTGTTTGTCCTGATGAGTGCAAAACAAAAAGCTTCAACAACACGTCCCTCCGTCCAACTATATTCAAAGTTCTGGATCACCAAGTGAGTGATTGAAATTGTAGATTTCTGCTTCTCGAAAGTGAAACCAACACGCAAAAAAAATGGACAGTCTCCCAGAAGATTAGATAGTTTCTCCCAGCCAAAGGGTGACCTCTCACTTCCACGTTTGATCCCTGCTTGGTTAGTCTCAGTCAGGTTGGGTATTGAGTGACAATAATGCCTCCAAATTAGGCAAGGAAGAACTGCTTGCTGCTCCAGCTCAGGACAGTTACCCAGTGCCTCCTGTAGAGGTGAGAATGTGCGGGTGTTGAGTGAGCTTAGCTCCCAGAGCAGCTGAATAGATTTCCAATACTAGCTGTCCACACTGGTGTGTGTGTCAGTCACTCTGCTGGGTGGAGTCATACCTGGCTCTAAGGAAGATGATTGTGATGGTTGGAGGTCAATCATCTCAGATCCAGGACATCTCTGCAGGAGTCCCTCAGGGGAGTGTCCTCGGCCCAACCATCTTCAGCTGCTTCATCAATGACCTTCCTTCCATTGTAAGGTCAGAAGTGGGGATGTTCGCTGATGATTGCACAATGTTCAGCACCATTCGTGACTCCTCAGATACTGAAGCAGTCCATGTCCAAATGCACAAGACCTGGACAATATCCAGAGTTGGGCTAACAAGTGACAAGCAACATTCACGCCACACAAATGCCAGGCAATGATCATCTTCAACAAGAGAGGATATAACCATCGTCCCCTGACACTCAATAGCATTGTAAGAAGTCTCACAACACCAGGTTAAAGTCCAACAGGTTTATTTGGTAGCAAAAGCCACTAGCTTTCAGAGCACTGCTCCTTCGTCAGGTAAGTGGGAGTTGTGTTCACAAACAGGGCATATAAAGACACAAACTCAATTTACAAGATAATGGTTGGAATGCGAGTCTTTACAGGTAATCAAGTCTTAAAGGTACAGACAATGTGAGTGGAAAGAGGGTGAAGCACAGGTTAAAGAGGTGTGTATTGTCTCCAGCCAGGACAGTTAGTGAGATTTTGCAAGCCCAGGCAAGTTGTGAGGGTTACAGATAGTGTGACATGAACCCAAGATCCCGGTTGAGGCCATCCTCATGTGTGCGGAACTTGGCTATCAGTCTCTGCTCAGCGACTCTGCGTTGTCGTGTATGCCACTCAATGGCATTACCATCGCTGAATCCCCAACTATCATCATCCTGTGGATTACCATTGACCAGAAACTAAGCTGGACTAGCCATATAAATACTGTGGCCACCAGAGCGGGCCAGAGGCTAGGAATCCTGCAGCATGTAACTCACCTCCCAACTCCCGAAAGCCTGTCCACCATCTACAAGACACAAGTCAGGAGTGTGATGAAATAGTCGCCACTTGTCTGGGTGGCGCAGCTCCAACTACGCGCAAGAAGCTCAACACCATCCAGGACAAATCCTCTCTGCGTCTCTCATCTAATATTTTCTTGCCTCTACATGGTCCATATCCCTCTATTCCCTGCCTACTCATGTATCCATCCAGATGCCTCTTGAACGCTGTTATAGAATCATAGACAGGAAGTCAGCACGTTGGCCTTTATTACAAGGGGATCGGAGTTCAGGAATAAAGGAATCTTGCTGCAGTTGTACAGGGCTAGACTTTTAGTGGGGTGGGTAGCCTTATCAGCCCCAAATGCACTTTGGTACAAATGGCTGGTGCCAGGGAAGCTAGCCGGCCAGTGCTTGTATTTCTGGACTCAGTCAGCTTCCGCTCTGCCCTGAGCAAGGCCCGAGGTTCAGCTGTTGATCTATATTATAGGATTAGCTGTACCTCCCATTGCCCAACATCAGATTGTAAAAGTGACCACGAACCTGTTGAACTTTCGTGAAAACCCATTTGGTTGACGAGTGTCCTGTGGCCATGGAAACCTGTTTTCCTTCCCTCGTCTGGCCCAAGCATGACTCCAGTCCCACAGCTATGTTCCTCTATTAACACAGGGTACAATTCTCTCACTCCCTCACTAGTGGGTTCAATGGTAGGCCGGGGAGAGGGGCGGGAGGGGGAGAACTTGGCAAGAGATCCAAAAGTCAGATTTGGGATACAAATGGAGGCCCGATTGGAATCGTCCCGACCGTGTCCAATTCTCCGTGACGCCAGTGGGAAAACACGCCAGTCCAGATCATGTCTAGAACAATGTGGATTACAGACGCCCAAATTAACCTGAAAAATGGGGCTGCCTCCGGAGTTCAGGGTGGAAGCCACCAGCGAGTCTGGTCTCTGAAATGCCACAGCAATGGGTGAGGGGCAAGAGTGGGGGCATGGGCGGGGGGGGGGTGGGGGGTGGGGGGTGGGGGGGGGGGGGGGGGAAGAGTATCCCTCAGGTGGACCTTCCAGATTCAGTGTCCTCGAGGAGACCCATTCTTCCAACATCAAGAGTATTCCTGGAGATCCATCTAGGGGTGGCACGGTGGCACAGTGGTTAGCACTGCTGCCTCACAGCGCCAGGGACTCTGGTTCAATTCCCGGCTTGGGTCAGTGACTGTGTGGGGTCTGAATGTTCTCCTCGTGTCTGAGTGGGTTTTCTCCGGGTGCTCCGGTTTCCTCCCACAGTCCAAAGCCGTGCTGGTTAGGTTGATTGGCCACGCTAAATTCTCCCTCCGTGTACCCGAACAGGCGCTGGAGTGTGGCGACTAGGGGATTTGCACAGTAACTTCATTGCAGTGTTAATGTGAGCCTACTTGTGATGCTAATAAATAAAATTTAAAGGATCTTCAACAGTGGGTCAGTGATGCTGGGTGTCTTTTAAATCCGGGCCCCGTGACGACAGGACGCGTGCACACACGCCCGCTAAAACCCCGGATACATCATTAATAAAGTCAGGACCAGGAGATGTGGCACTATGTCCCCTCGGACTCTAGAGCAGGAAAGACTCCCCATCCCTGCCCCGGCACGGAGTCACAGCTGGGAGGATTCTGCCCGCAGCGACTGCGCCAAGTGCAAGGCTCCAGAAGGTTCCGTCTAAATATTTTTCTTCAACCTGATTGGCCGTTAGCTGTCCCCTGAAGTAGTCCAGCAGGGCGACCAGGTTTAGTGTCACCGTGCCACCCCTAGATGGATCTCCAGGAATACTCTTGATGTTGGAAGAATGGGTCTCCTCGAGGACACTGAATCTGGAAGGTCCACCTGAGGGATACTCTTCCCCCCCCCCCCCCACCAATGCCCCCACTCTTGCTAATAAACGATTATATATTTTTTGTTTAAAATAACATCCAGTCCTCCGGTGGCTGTCTCTGTTCGAGATGTTTGCCTGAACTAATCCAGGCATTAAAAAAAACAGCAGCATGACGAAATAAAACCCAGCAGCATAGATTAGGAAGCAATATGCGTGCAATAACTCTGCTTAAACTGTGCCTTCAGCTCCCAAATTCAATGTCACCATAGCAACCGCCATAGCAAAGCGCTTTCCAATTTAATTTGGAGCAGCAGTTATTAACTCCACTGTTCAATAAAAAAAAGTTAATCCTCTCTTCTGGTAGTCTACTTGACCCACGCCACTTCAAAACACAAATGGTTATTTTACCCAGGAAAGTGAACTCAGCTAGAACCAGCACCCGCTCTTCTCCCCAAGTGTTCCCTTCTGCTCCAGCCCTGTAACCTCGCCCGGAGCATTGATTAGCTGCCTACACCCTGTTGGTGCTCACACCTTGGGAGGGTTCAAGTTAAAAAGTTTATTTATTAGTCACAAGTAAGGCTTACATTAACACTGCCATGAGGTTACTGTGAAATTCCTCTAGTCGCCACACTCCAGCACCTGTTCGGGTCAATGCACCCTAACCAGCACGTCTTTCAGACTGTGGGAGGAAACCGGAGCACCTGGAGGAAACCCACGCAGACACGGGGAGAACAGGCAGACTCCACACAGACAGTGACCCAAGCTGGGAATCAAACCCAGGTCCCTGACACTGTGAGGCAGCAGTGCTAACCACTGTGACACCGTGCTGCCTGGTTCTGTTGGGAGAGCTGGCACAGTGGTTAGTGCTGCTGCCTCACAGCGCCAGGGACCCGGGTTCGATTCCCAGCTTGGGTCACTGTTGTGTGGAGTTTTCACATTCTCTTCGTGTCTGCATGGGTTTCCTCTGGAAGCTCCGGTTTCCTCCCACAGTCTGAAAGACGTGCTGGTTAGGTGTATTGACCCAAACAGGTGCCGAAGTGTGGCGATTAGGGGAATTTCACAGTAACTTCATTGCAGTGTTAATGTAAGCCTTACTGGTGACTAATAAATTTACTTTACTTTACCTTCTGAACATTGAGTGTGCTAAGAATTACACTGATAACCAATTTAGGATTATCATTCGGAGTCACCACGTGGCTCATTGTGCTTACTAGAAGCTACAAATATTCAGATACAGCACTCCAGGGCATTGCAACTCTTTGGAATTACAGACTGTTCACTCTGAAGGGATGCTGAATAAACCAGGATTGTTTTCACTGGAAAGACAGAGGCTGAGGGGAGACCTGATAGAGGTCTATAAAATTATGAGGGGCACAGACAGGGTGGAGAGTCAGAGGCTTTTTTCCCAGGGTGGAAGTGTCAATTACAAGTGAGCACAGGTTCAAGGTGAGAGGGGGAAAGTTTAAGGGAGATGTGTGGGGGGAGTTTTTCACGCAGAGAGTGGTGGGTGCCTGGAACGCGCTGCCAGAGGAGGTGGTGGAAGCAGGCACATTAGCAACATTTAAGAGGCATCTGGATGGGTACCTGAATAGGGAGGAAATAGAGGGGATACGGACCGAGTAAGGGCAGAAGGTTTTTTTTAAGTTTAGTTAGGGCATCATGATCAGCACGGGCTTGGAGGGCCGAAGGGCCTATTCCCGTGCTGTACTTTTCTTTGTTTTTGTTCTACATAAAAGCTTGGGGAAGAATAGTTCCCTGGCGCAGTCTCCATGGAAATGCCTTAATCAAAGGTGACTGGCCAACCAATCAGCATCCTATTCTCATGTAGTATATAAACTGTTGCTCCCCATAAAATTTGGTACTCTTGCATCTGTCCTGATGAGTGCAAGTTGAAAAGCTTCAACAACGTGCCTTTTTTTTAAAACAATACTCAAGATCTGTCTGACCAAGTGACCAGCTAAATGGGATTTGTTATATTGAAGGCTTTAATCTGCACGCATTTGGCGATTCATAACATTCTCCTTTCTTTTGTGAGATATTTGGAACGGTTACAAAGTGCCCATATTTCCCAATTAGCCGTTGTTAGTCTCCCCCACAGGACCAGTTTTTCAAAAGGTTCATTCTCGAGACGCGCGCTTCACTGGCAACGCCAACATTTAATGTCCATCCCTAACCACCCTCGGTTCAATGTCTCATCTATCACCGTGTTTCAGTATAAAGCTGGAAGGATATAATGGAGGGATTTCAATGGTTAGTGATCAGTCCCCCAGGAGAGGCTGCGTATTGTCCTTACCAATCACAGACACGCATCCCAGTGGAGCGACCAGTGTAGCTGGAGCAAAGCCGTAAGCTGCAAAGTTCCCCAGCTCCCCCATTCCCATCAGGAAGATTCCGCACCACCACAACTTGCTCCTGTAATAGGGTGCTGGGCTTTCTTGACATAACAGCCGTACATGTGTATATTTCTGTGATGGGGGAAACAAGAGTTTTGGGATTATTATCAATAAAACACCTGATTACCGTCGCCACGGCATTCAGAGTACAAACAAGATAGTCAGTAAACTGAAGATCGTTTCTGTCCTGGGAAATACACAGCTAGAAATATTGGCGGGGATTCTCCCAAAAACATTCCAAATTCCCAATGTGCGGGAAAACGGGAGTAACGTGATTTCCAGAATGAATCTCCGAAGCTCCGAGCGCTGCACGGTGCTCGGGCAGGATTCCCTCTGAAAACCAGGAGACTATTCCCACCCGGGAGGCCAGCAGCAGAGCGCTGAGTGGGCCATTGCGCATGCGCCGCTCTGTTAGAGCGGATTTCGGCACACCTGCAATGGCCCTCCCATTGCTGGCCTCTGATCGCTGGCCAGCCCCCCAACCCCTCATCGCTGGGCTCACGGTCCTCCCCGAGCCAGCCCCTAGGATATCACCCACTCCCCCTTCCCCCCAGCCAACCCAATCTCCCCGACCCCACCCCTGCCACTTGGCCGGATAGTTCCAACTCCCCCTGATCCCAATGACCAGCCCCGAACCGCCCCCCCCCCCCCCATAGCCCTGAATCCCCCCCCCACCCATCCCAATGGCCAGCCCCAATAGCCCTCACTCCCACCCTATCCCTGTCATCCTAATACAGAGTGGCAGCGGGATCCCCCCCTCCCGCTGATCACACATCAGTAGGCCACGCCTCCCCCAGTAGACCACACCCCTTTGGCAGTGTCAGGGTGCATGGCTGGCACTGCCAAGCTGGCATTGCCCAAGGGGCAACCCCCCCCTCACCCTTGACCTCCCAGGGGGGCCTCCATGGTGTCTCTTCCCTCCAGCAGGGTCGGACGCCTGTTCCTCATTGGGGGGAGCAGTTGTAAACCCCGCTGGGGTGAACCACTCTTGGTGGGGCGGTGGGGAGGGGGGAAAAGCTTGCGGGCCCAGAGACTTCCGCGCCGGAGCTGATTACGTCAGAAAACTTAAGTTCAGAGGCGCGCAGAGGCCATGACTCCCAGCGGGAATTCCACAAAACAGCCGGAGAATCGCTCTCACTATGACCAATAAAAATTGACAAAGTTTCATAATCCAATTAAACTTTCAGAACTTCTTCAAGTGACAAAGCTCAGGATTCGGGACATACTCAGAAGTCATATAACCTTTGCACCACCCTCACCTTTCCCCAACACACACCCACTGCTTCTCTCTACTCTCAGATTAAAGCGAGATGCCTTCAAGTGACAAGGCTCCAGTTCACTTGTGTCCTACTCCAATGCAGAATATTTGATTAACTTGTTAGTTTTTAAAAAATTGATTGAGATTTTGATTTGATTTGGAGAATGATAAGTCTGGCCCAAAAGTTAAAATTCTAAATTGGGGCAAGGCCAATTTTGATGGTATCAGGCAGGAACTTTCAAAAGTTAATTGGGGGAGTCTGTGGGAAGGCAAAGGGACGTCTGGTAAGTGGGAGGCTTTCAAAAGTGTGTTAACCAAGGTTCAGGATAAGCACATTCCTCTTAGAATGAAGGGCAAGGCTGGCAGAAGGAGGAAACCCTGGATGACTCGGGATATTGAAGCCCTGGTCAAGAAGAAGAAAGAGGCACATGACATGCATAGGCAGCTGGGATCAAGTGAATCCCTTGAAGAGTATAGGGAGCGCAGGAGTAGAGATAAGAGAGAAATCAGGAGGGCAAAAAGGGGACACGAGATTGTTTTGGCAGATAAGGCAAAGGAGAATCCAAAGAGATTCTACAAATACATAAAGGGCAAAGGAGTAACAAGGGAGAGAGTAGGGCCACTTAGGAAGCAACAAGGTCATCTATGTGCAGATCCACAAGAGATGGGTGAGATCCTAAATGAATATTTCTCATCAATATTTACTGTTGAGAAAAGCATGGATGTTAGGGAACTTGGGGAATTAAATAGTGATGTCTTGAGGAGTGTACATATCACAGAGAAGGAGGTGCTGGAAATCTTAAAGCGCATCAAGGTAGATAAATCCCAGGACATTTTGGGGGAGCTAGGGGTGAAATTGCGGATCCCCTAGCAGAGATATTTGAATCATTGATAGTCACGGGTGAGGTGCCTGAAGATTGGAGGGTGGCAAATGTTGTGCCTTTGTTTAAAAAGGGCTGCAGGGAAAAGCCTGGGAACTATAGGCCAGTGAGCCTCACATCTGTGGTGGGTAAGTTGTTGGAAGGTATTTTGAGAGACAGGATATACAGGCATTTAGAAACGCAAGGACTGATTAGGGACAGTCAGCATGGCTTTGTGAGTGGAAAATCATGTCTCACAAATTTGATTGAGTTTTTTGAAGGGGTAACCAAGAAGGTAAGAAGAGGGCAGTGCAGTTGATGTTGTCTACATGGACTTTAGCAAAGCCTTTGACAAGGTACCGCATGGTAGGTAGTTGCATAAGGTTAAATCTCATTGGATCCAGGGTGAGGTGGCTAAATGGATACAAAATTGGCTTGATGACAGAAGCCAGAGGGTGGTTGTAGAGGGTTGTTTTTCAAGCTGGAGGCCTGTGACCAGCGGTGTGCCTCAGGGATCAGTGCTGGGCCCACTGTTATTTGTCATTTATATTAATGATTTAGATGAGAATATAGAAGGCATGGTTAGTAAGTCTGCAGATGATACCAAGATTGGTGGCATAGTGGACAGTGAAGAAAATTATCTCGGATTGCAACGGGATCTTGATCAATTGGGCCAGTGGGCTGACGAATGGCAGATGGAGTTTAATTTAGATACATGCGGGGTGATGCATTTTGGCAGATTGAACCAGGGCAGGACTTACTCAGTTAATGGTAGGGCGTTGGGGAGAGTTACAGAACAAAGAGATCTAGGGGCACAGGTTCATAGCTCCTTGAAAGTGGAGTCACAGGTGGACAGAATGGTGAAGAAGGCATTCAGAACACTGAATACATTAGCTGGGACGTCTTGTTGAAGTTGTATAAGACATTGGTAAGGCCACACTTGGAATACTGTGTGCAATTCTGGTCATCCTATTATAAAAAGGATATTATTAAACTAGAAAGAGTGCAGAAAAGATTTACTAGGATGCTACCGGGACTTGATGGTTTGAATTATAAGGAGAGGCTGGATAGACTGGGACTTTTTTCCCTGGAGCGTAGGAAACTTGGGGGTGATCTTATAGAGGTCTATAAAATAATGAGGGGCATAGATCAGCCAGATAGTTAATATCTTTTCTCAAAGGTAGGGGAGTCTAAAACTCAAGGGCATAGGTTTAAGGTGAGGGGGGAGAGATACAAAAGTGTCCAGAGGGTCAATATTTTCACACAGAGGGTGGTGGGTGCAGAGGTAGTAGTAGAGGCGGGTACAATTTTGTCTTTTAAAAAGCATTTAGACAGTTACATGGGTAAGATGGGTATAGAGGGATATGGGCCAAATGCGGCTAATTGGGACTAGCTTAGGGGTTTAAAAAAAAGGGCGGCATGGACAAGTTGGGCCGAAGGGCCTGTTTCCATGCTGTAAACCTCTATGGCTCTATGATATTTTATTGTCACATGTATTAACATACAGTGAAAAGTATTGTTTCTTGCACGCTATACAAAACATACCGTTCATAGAGAAGGAAAGGAGAGGGTGCAGAATGTAGTGTTACAGTCATCGCTAGGGTGTAGAGAAAGATCAACTTAATGCAAGGTAAGTCCATTCAAAAGTCTGACAGCAGCAGGGAAGAAGCTGTTCTTGAGTCGGTTGGTACGTGACCTCAGACATTTGTATCTTTTTCCCGATGGAAGAAGGTGGAAGCGAGAAAATCCGGGGTGCGTGGGGGTTCTTAATTATGCTGGCTGCTTTGCCGAGGCAGTGGGAAGTGTAGACAGAGTCAATGGATGGGAGGCTGGTTTGCCTGATGGGTTGGGCTACATTCACGACCTTTTGTAGTTCCTTGCAGTCTTGGGCAGAGCAGGAGCCCCATACCAAGCTGTGATACAACCAGAAAGAATGCTTTCTATGGTGCATCTGTAAAAGTTGGTGAGAGTCGTAGCTGACATGCCAAATTTCACTGTGATCACAACTGATGAAAACCCCGATGACATGAGGTTCTATGATTCTAATCTATTTGCTGATTGCTTTTTAACGAATGCTAACATACCATTTGCCTTCTTGATAGTTGCATATTTAAATGTATAAATGTATGGTTTAGGGGCAGTAGCTGGTCGTGCCAAAGCAAAACACTGACACTGAATTGAGTGCCATCTGCTCAGTTGTAAAAGGAGCAAGTCATTTCTGCATGTCTTAAGAAACAGGGGCTGGAATCCTTGAGAATCCCAGTTGCACTGCGCCAAGTCATTCGCGTTGCTACAGAGAAAAACAAACTGGTGAAAAGGGGCTGCACCCATCAGTCAGAAAGACAAACTGCTCCCAGGCCAATCTCTCCAACAGACATCGCCATTCACGCCGTGCCCACCCATTGGCTGCTTTATTACATACCCTGAATAGCCCTCAGTGCCTCATAAAGAACTGCATTCTGTCAGATTTGTTCTGAATCTGCTGTGGGGCTGAATATTATCCTCTTTGTTTAAAAATGGTTCAGTTTGGGGAAAATTACTCAAAGGACAAAGGAATGAATGGAACTAAAGCAGCGTTATTCCAAACAGTCAAAAACGTGGGCCCAAATTCGCTGGATGTTTTGAAAAGTCAGGTCCTCTCATTGAACTTGTGTAATGTAAAATTATAATCATCGACTCGACAGCACAAAAACAGGCCATTTGGCCCAACTGGTCCATGCCCCACACCAGCTTCCTCCCACATCTAACATGTCCTTCACAAAAAGCTAGCAGGCAGGCCCGACAAGTAGTTAAGAAGGCAAATGGCATTTTGGTCTTTATTGCAAAAGGGGTAGGAGTTTAAAAATAGAGAGGTTTTGTTGTAATTATACACGGTGTTGGTGAGGCCTCACCGGGAATACTCTGTACAGTTTTAGTCCCCTTATCTTAAAAAGGGTATCGCAACATTGGATAAAAGCAAAGTACTGCGGATGCTGGAATCGGAAACAAAAACAGAAAAATGCTGGAAAATCTCAGCAGGTCTGGCAGCATCTGTGGAGAGAGAATAGAGTCAACGAGTCGAGTCTAGATGACCCTTCATCAGAGCTGAGAGGACATTGGAGGCAATCCAAAAGAGATTCACCAGGCTAATTCCTAGGTTGAGAAGGTTGTCCCATCAATGGAGACTAAATAGTCAGGGTCTGTATTCCTTAGAGTTTAGAAGAATCATAGAATCCTACAGTGCAGAAAGAGGCCATTCGGCCCATCGAGTCTGCACCAACCACAATCCCACCCAGGCCCTATCCACATATCCCTACATATTTACCCACTAACCCCTCTAACCTATGCATCCCGGGACACTAAGGAGCAATTTAGAATGGCCAATCAACCTAGCCCGCACATCTTCGGACTGTGGGAGGAAACCGGAGCACCCGGAGGAAACCCACGCAGACACAGGGAGAATGTGCAAACTCCACACAGACAGCGACCCGAGCCGGGATTCGAACCCAGGTCCCTGGAGCTGTGAAGCAGCAGTGCTAACCACTCTACTACCGTGCCGCCCAGTGAAACAGTAGTGCTAACCACTGTGCTACCGTGCCGCCCAGAAGAGGGACCAGGACAGGTTGTTGGTGATCTGGACACCTAAAAACTTGAAGCTTTCGACCATTTCTGCTTTGTCCCCATTGATGTACAGTAAGAAGTTTAACAACACCAGGTTAAAGTCCAACAGGTTTATTTGGTAGCAAAAGCCACACAAGCTTTCGAAGCTCTAAGCCCCTTCTTCAGGTGAGTGGGAATTCTGTTCACAAACAGAGTTTATAAAGACACAGACTCAATTTACATGAATAATGGTTGGAATGCGAATACTTACAACTAATCAAGTCTTTAAGAAACAAAACAATGGGAGTGGAGAGAGCATCAAGACAGGCTAAAAAGATGTGTATTGTCTCCAGACAAGACAGCCAGTGAAACTCTGCAGGTCCACGCAACTGTGGGCGTTACAAATAGTGTGACATGAACCCAATATCCCGGTTGAGGCCGTCCGCGTGTGTGCGGAACTTGGCTATCAGTTTCTGCTCAGCGACTCTGCGCTGTCGTGTGTCGCAAAGGCCGCCTTGGAGAACGCTTACCCGAATATCAGAGGCCGAATGCCCGTGTGACACCATCCTGGACAAAGCAGCCCACTTGGTTGTTACCTTTTCCACAAACATCCACTCCCTCCATCACCAACTCACAGTAGCAGCCATTGGAACCATCTATAAGATGCCCTGCAGTAAATCACCAAGGTTCCTCCGGCAGCATCTTCCAAACCCACGCCTACTACCTTCTAGAAGGACAAGGGCAGCGGACACATGGGAACACCACCACCTGGAGGTTCCCCTCCAAGTCACTCACCATCCTGACTTGGAAATATATCACCGCTCCTTCACTGTCGCTGGGCCAAAATCCTGAAATTCCCTCCCTAACAGCACTGAGGGTGTATCTACACCACATGGACTGCAGTGGTTGAAGAAAGCAGCTCACCACCACCTTCTCAAGGGCAACTAGGGATGGGCAATAAATGCTGACCTACCCAGCGACACCCACATCTCGAAAATGAATACTTTAAAAAAAAATAAAGACATGGAAAACAATTTATTTCCCAGTTTCTTTGAAAACAACGATGAAATGACTGAAGATGATTTCTCGGCACAACATTGTGGGCCGAAGGGCCTGTTCTGTGCTGTACTGTTCTATGTTCTATGAGGATAAAGGGCTGTTTCACCAATGATTATGATGAATCCAATCCAATCGGCTAGCAAAGAACCGGCTTCATTTCCGGTTGGCCATGGAATAAGCCAATGGCAGGAGAGTGGGGGCAGGGTGGCTCAATCAGGTAAGTCATGTGACAAGGTCTCCAGGAATAAGCCCAGCCAGAGTTGGCAACTGTGCGCTGTGTGTGTTCCCCACCTCACCTGGGACCACCAACAGGAGCTGGCATCGCTTTGCAGAGGGGAGGGAGCAAACAAGTCAATTAAATCCAAACCATTCAAAGACAGAGAATGTTACTGTACCTGGATATTTAGTGAAACACTGATAAGGACATTTCCAGTTATGGCTAAGACTGTTCCCAAAACATTAATCTGGAGGGAAAAAAGACATCACAGTTACAAAGAGCACAATTCAACAAATGACTAAGTTACGAAGCAAAGTACTGTGAATTATGTGCTTAATATGTCTGATCTCTGCTTAGCCAGACTCAGCTTTTGAGCTAAACAATTTGGTTTCTTGAGAAGGCTCTCAAAAAGAAAGCTCTGAAATTTAAAATCGCCCACTGAAAGTTTGCTCTTAAATCACAGTTTTTTCATATGTAAATGTGACAGAGAGTGAAGAAACATTCTCACACTCATTAGCGCAGCACGGTGGCTCATCTCCAAACTCCGTGGCCTGGGCTTCGGCTCCTCCATCTGTGACTGGATCCTGAACTTCCTAACTCACAGACCACAATCAGTAAGGATAGGCAACAACACCTCCTCCACGATCACCCTCAACACCAGTGCCCCACAAGGCTGTGTTCTCAGCCCCCTACTATACTCCTTGTACACCTATGACTGTGTGGCCAAATTCCCCTCCAATTCGATTTTCAAGTTTGCTGACGACACCACCGTAGTGGGTCGGATCTCAAACAATAATGAGACAGAGTACAGGAATGAGATAGAGAATCTGGTGAACTGGTGCGGCAACAATAATCTCTCCCTCAATGTCAATAAAACGAAGGAGATTGTCATCGACTTCAGGAAGTATAGAGAAGTGTCCAGATCACAAACAACCTGTCCTGGTCCCCCCATGCCAACACTATAAATAAGAAAGCCCACCAATGCCTCTACTTTCTCAGATGACTAAGGAAATTTGGCATGTCAGCTACGACTCTTACCAACCTTTACAGATGCACCATAGAAAGCATTCTTTCTGGTTGTACCACAGCTTGGTATGGGCTCCTGCTCTACCCAAGACCGCAAGAAACTACAAAAGGTCGTGAATGTAGCCCAATCCATCACGCAAACCAGTCTTCCATCCATTGACTCTGTCTACTCTTTCCACTGCCTCGGCAAAGCAGCCAGCATAATTAAGGACCCCACGCACCCAGAACATTCTCTCTTCCACCTTCTTCCATTGGGAAAAAGATACAAAAGTCTGAGGTCATTTAGAAAGATGCGGATTAATCCGGGATAGTCAGCACGGATTCGTGAAGGGCAAGTCGTGCCTCACAAATTTGATAGAATTTTTTGAGGAGGTAACTAGGTGTGTTGATGAAGGTAGGGCAGTTGATGTCATATACATGGATTTTAGTAAGGCGTTTGATAAGGTCCCCCATGGTCGGCTTATGATGAAACTGAGGAGGTGTGGGATAGAGGGAAAGTTGGCCGATTGGATAGGTAACTGGCTGTCTGATCGAAGACAGAGGGTGGTGGTGGATGGAAAATTTTCGGATTGGAGGCAGGTTGCTAGCGGAGTGCCGCAGGGATCAGTGCTTGGTCCTCTGCTCTTTGTGATTTTTATTAATGACTTAGAGGAGGGGGCTGAAGGGTGGATCAGTAAATTTGCTGATGACACCAAGATTGGTGGAGTAGTGGATGAGGTGGAGGGCTGTTGTAGGCTGCAAAGAGACATAGATAGGATGCAAAAGCTGGGCTGAAAAATGGCAAATGGAGTTTAACCCTGATAAATGTGAGGTGATTCATTTTGGTAGGACAAATTTAAATGTGGATTACAGGGTCAAAGGTAGGGTTCTGAAGACTGTGGAGGAACAGAGAGATCTTGGGGTTCATATCCACAGATCTCTAAAGGTTGCCACTCAAGTGGATAGAGCTGTGAAGAAGGCCTATAGTGTGTTAGCTTTTATTAACAGGGGGTTGGAGTTTAAGAGCCGTGGGGTTATGCTGCAACTGTACAGGACCTTGGTGAGACCACATTTGGAATATTGTGTGCAGTTCTGGTCACCTCACTATAAGAAGGATGTGGAAGCACTGGAAAGAGTGCAGAGGAGATTTACCAGGATGGTGCCTGGTTTGGAGGGTAGGTCTTATGAGGAAAGGTTGAGGAAGCTAGGGCTGTTCTCTCTGGAGCGGAGGAGGCTGAGGGGAGACTTAATAGAGGTTTATAAAATGATGAAGGGGATAGATAGAGTGAACGTTCAAAGACTATTTCCTCGGGTGGATGGAGCTATTACAAGGGGGCATAACTATAGGGTTCGTGGTGGGAGATACAGGAAGGATATCAGAGGTAGGTTCTTTACGCAGAGAGTGGTTGGGGTGTGGAATGGACTGCCTGCAGTGATAGTGGAGTCAGACACTTTAGGAACATTTAAGCGGTTATTGGATAGGCACATGGAGTACACCAGGATGATAGGGACTGGGATAGCTTGATCTTGGTTTCAGATAAAGCTCGGCACAACATTGTGGGCCGAAGGGCCTGTTCTGTGCTGTACTGTTCTATGTTCTATGTTCTATGTCATGTACCAACCGATTCAAAAACAGCTTCTTCCCTGCTGCCGTCAGACTTTTGAATGGACCTACCTTGCATTAAATTGATCTTTCTCTACACCCCAGCTATGACTGTCACACTACATTCTGCACTCTCTTGTTTCCTTCTCTATGAACGATATGGTCTGTCTGTTTAGCACGCAAGAAACAATACTTTTCACTGTATACTAATACATACGACAATAATAAATCAAATCAAAATCAGAGGTTTGCAGTGCTGCTTCATAGCACCAGGGGCCTGGGTTCAATTCCCGGCTTGGATCACTGTCTGTGCAGAGTCTGCACCTTCTCCCCATGTCTGCGTGGGTTTCTTCCCAAAATCCGAAAGACATTAGGTGCATTGGTCATGCTAAATTCTCCCTCATTGTACCCAAACAGGTGCCAGACTGTGGCGACTAGGGGATTTTCACAGTAACTTCATTGCAGTGTTAATGTAAGCCTACTCGTGACACTAATAACTAAGCTTTAAACTTCAAAACTTTAAAACATAACCTTTAAACGCTGGAATCAATTTCAGCTAATGCAAAGTATTAGTGTGCACGGTAGCACAGTGGTTAGCCCTGCTGCCTCACAGCACCACGGACCTGGATTCGTTTCCCAGCTTGGGTCACTGTCTGTGCGGAGTCTGCACATTCTCCCCGTGTCTGTGCGGGTTTCCTGCAGGTGCTCCACAGTCCAAAGATGTGCAGGCTGGGTTGATTGGCCATGCTTAGTATCAGGGGGACTAGCTCGGGTAAATGCATGGGGTTATGTGATCGGCCTGGGTGGGATTGTGGTCGGTGCAGACTCGATGGGCCGAATGGACTGCTTCTGCACTGTAGGGATTCTGTGCAAGCAGAAGGGTGGACAAAAGTGCTCAACAGTTACATTTTCTCTCTATATACATTACATCTGTCACTTTGGTGACAGAGTTCTGAAATCTCAAATTGCAGCTCCTTCGTCCATCGATGTACAAAGCATGTTCCATTTTGTACAAGGTTGAAGCTATTCACTGGCTGCTCCATAATGAAATGCATTGTGGCAACGTGGCGACTGACAGTTCTGGTTTACAGACTGAATCGTCGAATCTCCCACCAGAGTTCTGGCTTCAGGTCACGTATTTACACAAGCCCCTTCTGTCTCTAAACTCTGCTGATGTGTCACCCCAGTCGCACAAGAAGGAATCAGTTATCCGCTGCACCAACGCCCATTGTTCTGCTGAGCATTTCGTAACAATATGCTGCATTGTGGATCTTCACAACGCACTGGTGTTCCAGCGCTGTGAACCAGGTCAGCTGTTCCAAACTGGCACAGGCTCCAGCATCTCCCGACACATCCCCCCGTCACCCCACCCTCTTACTCCCCTGTACCAAATCACAGTGCAGATTTCATCACATTCGCATTCATCTCACTGCTCTTCCTTCAGAACATTTCTTCTAACTGTCCTCCTCTTTCCGTGGGATCGGGTTTTCCGTGTGTTCCCGGTGGTGTGTTTTCTGGTCTCACCAATGTCAATGGCATTGTGCGTTGCTCGCCAGCCGCATCACTGGGGGGGGTGATGGGCAGTGTGGGGGGGGCAGGGGGTGGGGTAGGGGGGAGGGGGGGGGGAGGTGGTGTCGCCACTGGCAGGTCTGGGAGATCCCGCCAGCAGAAAGGACTGGAAAATTCAACACCTTGTTTTTTTCCATGACTAAAGATTCTGTATTCTTCACTGATCGAAATCATGAAGGGAGCAAATTGGGAGAATTATTTCCGGTGGCAGTAGAGTCAGTTCCGAAAGCGTCAAGGTGATTGACAAAGAAGAAAACCAAAGGCCAAATGAGGAAACTTTCTTTTTTAAGTGCAGCAGAAAGCATTACCTGAGAAGGATAGCGGAAACATTGTCAGCAGTAACTTGTAAAAGGGAGTTCTCTGTCAGAGGACACAGATTTAAGATGATTTGCAAACCAAAGAGACAGGAGGAAAGAGTTTCTATATATACAGGGTGAGGATCAATGTTCTCTCGAACTACTGTGAGCTTTGTGGAATCAATTAGTTACCCCGTGCAGCCCCTTTAAGACTGATGCACAGCCATGGGCATCGCTGGCTGGCCAGCATTTATTGCCCACCCCTAGTTGCCCGAGGGCAGTTGAGAATCAACCACATTGCTGTAGCTCTGGAGTCACGTAAGCCAGACCAGGTAAGGACAGCAGATTTCCTTCCCTAAAGGACGTTAGTGAACCAGACGGGTTTTTCCGACAATCGGCAAAGGTTTCACGGTCATCATTAGATTCTTAATTCCGATATTTTTCATACAATTATAGAATCACTACAGCACAGAAGGAGGCCATTCAGCCCAGACACTATTCCTGTAACCGCACACATTTACCCGGCTAACCCCCCGACACTAAGTGGCAATTTAGCATGGCCAATCAACCTAACCCGCACATCTTTGGACTGTGGGAGGAAACCAGAGCACCCGGAGAAAACCCACACGGACACGGGCCCGGGATTGAAACCGAGTCCCTGGCGTTGTGAGTGCTAACCACTGTGCCACCGTGCTCCCTTTTCACTTTTTATTGAATTCAAATTCCACCATCTGTCGTGGTGGGATTCGGACCCAGGTCCCCAGAACATTAGCTGAGTTTCTGGATTAATAGTCTAGCGATAACACCACTCGGCCATCGCCTCGTCTTGAATATAGTTGAGATAGATCAATCATGGCTTTCAAAAAGGAATTAGACAAGTACCTGAAGGGGAAATAGTTTGCGGGGGTTAGAGGAAACGGGGGGAGGAGGAGGTTGACCAGGTTAGGATTGTTTTCACTCGAGTTCAGAGAATGAGGGGGGATCGCATAGAGACTTATAAAATTCTAACAGGACTAGACAGGGTAGATGCAGGGAGGATGTCAGAGGTCACAGTCTGAGGATTCAGGGTAGACCATTTAGGACAGAGGTGAGGAGACATTTCTTCACCCAAAGAGTGGTGAGCCTGTGGAATTCATGAATTCATTACCACAGGAAGTAGTTGATGCCAAATCATTGAATGTATTGAGTTTAAAAACTGGCAAGTAATGTTGCAGCTTTATAGAACCTTAGTTAGGCCGCACTTGGAATATCGTGTTCAATTCTGGTCGCCACACTACCAGAAGGATGTGGAGGCTTTGGAGAGGATACAGAAAAAGATTTACCAGGATGTTGCCTGGTATGGAGGGCATTAGCTATGAGGAGAGGTTGGAGAAACTTGGTTTGTTGTCACTGGAACAACAGAGGTTGAGGAGAGACCTGATAGAAGTCTACAAGATTATGAGAGGCATGGACAGAGTGGATAGTCAGAAGCTTTTCCCAGGGTGGAAGAGTCAATTACTAGGGGGCGCAGGTTTAAGGTGCGAGGGACAGGGTTTAAAGGAGATGTACGAGGCAAGTTTTTTATACAGAAGGTGGTGGGTGCCTGGAACTCGTTGCCAGGGGAGGTAGTGGAAGCGGATACGGTAGTGACTTTTTAGGGTGTCTGGACAAATGCATGAATGAGATGGGCATAGGGGGATATGGTCCCTGGAAGGGTAGGGGGTTTTAGTTAAGTCGGGCATCATGGTTGGTGCAGGCTTGGAGGGCCGAAGGGTCAGTTCCTGTGCTGTAATTTTCTTTGTTCTTTGTATTCAAGAGGCGGCTGAATATAGCACTTGGAGCGAATGGGATCTAACGTTATGGGGAAAAAGCAGGATTAGGCGATTGAGTTGGATGATCAGCCACGATTGTAATAAATGGCAGAGCAGGCTCGAAGGGCTAATTGGCCTCCTCCTGCTCCTATCTTCTATGTTTCTGTGTTGAGTTAAGCTGCACAAACCTCAGTGGGCTGGATGGTCTCCCTTTGTGCTGTAACCATTCTATGAATTGGTTAAATATTTGACAAGGGAAAACATGCAAGGCGATGGGGAGAGAGGGCTGAATGGCCTCAGGATTCTATCATTTTACAATATCCATCGTACCTTCTCAAATTCAAAATGTATGTTGTCCATTTACCTGAACATACCAAATTTACGAAGCAGGAAATTAAATTTAAAACAAAAAGATAAAGGACTCAGTTCCCTGGATTTCTTACAGCCTTGAGAACTTACTCGGTCCCCAAGGAAAAGATGATTTACAAGCACCCGCCACTCTAACAAAAGATGTGTCATCAGCGGCAATTAGCCTCTAATTACTGCCACCATGTGCCAGCGATGATTACTTTCCCCACAGGAAGTAGCACTGAGAGACAAACTGGTTATGAAGAGTTCCACAAACATCTGTGCCGAAAAGTTCCAGCTGATACATCAAGTCTGTCCCTTGTCACAATGGCGGAGAATCAGGGTAAACATTTCCTACCCCCCAGATTTTCTGCTTCATTCCTCAAACATTTTCATTACCTCCCCCCTCCCAGAGACGAGTGCTGCACTGGTCGACTGGCGAGCTGGCATTTCAGAAATTCTCTATTATTAGCAGAACGGTGCAAGTCCCTGTGGCAAGGCAGGCAATTGCTAATGGAACAAGCACGCAGCAGGAATCCCCTCGTGCATTCGGATGAGATGTCAAACTTATGGCTCATCTGCCTTCTCAGGAGGGTGTTAAAGATCCCAGGACACTGCCTGAAGTAACGCAGAGGATTTCTCTCTGGTGTCCTGGCCTATATTTATCCCTCAACCAATATCACTGAAACAGATTGTCTGAACTTCACCTTATTACTCTCTGTGGGAGCTTGCTGTGCACAAATTAGCCATCACGTTTCCTACATGACAACAGCGTCCACAGTTCAAAAGTACTTCACTGGCAGTGAAGCCCTTTGAAACATTCTGTGTCCATGAAAAACGCTATTTAAATGCAATTCTATCTTAATTTTCTTTCTTTAACTATTCGGTTCAAATGCTGACAAACATAAATGTATGTACACAAATCTAGAAATGACTATCTTTAATCTCTAAACCTCTTTGAAAAGCTATCATCAAAGTTTGACTGACTATAGGAAACACTCTGAGCTATAAATGGGGAATATTAATAAACACCATTAATGGATCATAGAATCACAGAATCCCTACAGTGCAGGAAGAGGCCATTCGGCCCATCCAGTCTGCACTTACAACAATCCCACCCAGGCCCTATCCCCGTAACACCACATATTTACGCTGCTAATTCCCCCGACACTAAGGGGCAATTTAGCATGGCCAATCCACCTAACCCGCACATCTTTGCACTGTGGGAGGAAACCGGAGCACCCGGAGGAAACCCACGCAGACATGGGGAGAACGTGCAAAGTCCACACAGACAGTGACCCAAGGCCAGGAATTGAACCCGTGTCCCTGGCGCTGTGAGGCAGCAGTGCTAACCACTGTGCCACCCTCAAGAATGAGCCATCTCAATGTGCATAGCTCCTTCACAAAGTTGATCTCAGAGCCTTGTGATCATTTGCGACACAGAAACCTCTGCATGAAGAGCTAAGTCCCAAACTGTAGCTTGGTTTTATGACGGTTCTATTCCTGTTGGTTGGGGGGAAGTCTAACCAGCTCTGCAGTCAGGGTTTGACATGATGTGGAGATGCCGGCGTTGGACTGGGGTAAACACAGTAAGAAGTTTAACAACACCAGGTTAAAGTCCAACAGGTTTATTTGGTAGCAAAAGCCACACAGTGTGGCTTTTGCTACCAAATAAACCTGTTGGACTTTAACCTGGTGTTGTTAAACTTCTTACTGTCAGGGTTTGACACAGCTGGATGGCCTTGTGGAATGTGAGGGTGATCACCCCCAACTGGATACATCCCTGGGGGCTACATTAATGACTTCCTGCTCCCAACCACCCTGTCAGTAAATCACACCATGTGCAAGGAGACCATTTGGGCCATCCTGTCTGTGCTGGCTCTAAGAGTTATCCGATTAATCTTGCTCTCCATTCTTTCCCCATTTACCTCACAGCTCTGTCACAGAACTTTGACATTGCACCAATAGCGGATGATAGCTAACAACAGATAAAATGGAGAACAGACAAATGGTGCTTCCATTGGAAGGAGCAGAGGGCCGGCCCCTGAGGAGGGCACTGGTGATCATGGGCTTCATTGGATTGGTCCATGATAGTTTTTGACAAAGTACCGCGGTGGTTTGCCATTGCCTTCTGCACTATGCAGACCAGGAAACTCTCCCACTCTTACCACCTTCCCTTCGAGTGTATTGGAAGGATGTACAGATGACAATTCACCCGTATTAGTGAGAGGCAACATGGTTTTGTGAAGGGGAGGTGTCTCGCAAACTTGATCAAGTTTTTCGAGGAAGTGACGAAGATGATTGATGAGAGTAGGGCAGTGAATGTTGTCTACATGGACTTCAGTAAAGCCTTTGACAAGGTCCCTCATGGCAGACTGGTGCAGAAGGTGAAGTCGCATGGGATCAGAGGTGAGCTGGCAAGATGGATACAAAACTGGCTCGGTCAAAGAAAACAGAGGGTAGCAGTGGAAGGGTGCATTTCTGAATGGAGGGCTGTGACAAGTGGTGTTCCTCAGGGATCAGTGCTGGGACCTTTGCTGTTTATAATATATATAAATGATTTGGAGGAAAATGTAACTGGTATGATTAGTAAGTTTGTGGACGATACAAAGGTTGGTGGATTTGCGGATAGCGATGAGGACCATCAGAGGATTCAGCAGGATATAGATCAGTTGGAGACTTGGGCGGAGAGAGGAAAGATGGAGTTTAATCTGGACAAATGTGAGGTAATGCATTTTGGAAGGTCTAATACAGATAGGAAATATACAGTAAATGGCAGAACCCTTAAGAGTATTGATAGGCAAAGGGATCTGGGTGTACAGGTACACAGATCACTGAAAGTGGCAATGCAGGTGGAGAAGGTAGTCAAGAAGGCATACGGCATGCTTGCCTTCATTGGCTGGGGCATTGAGTTTAAAAATTGGCAAGTCATGTTGCAGCTTTATAGAACCTTAGTTAGCCTGCACTTGGAATATAGTGTTCAATTCTGGTCGCCACACTACCAGAAGGATGTGGAGGCCTTGGAGAGGGTACAGAAAAGATTTACCAGGATGTTGCCTGGTATGGAGGGCATTAGCTATGAGGAGAGGTTGGAGAAACTTGGTTTGTTCTCACTGGAATGACGGAGGTTGAGGGGTGACCTGATAGAAGTCTGCAAGATTATGAGAGGCATGGACAGAGTGGATAGTCAGAAGCTTTTTCCCAGGGTGGAAGAGTCAATTACTCGGGGGCACAGGTTTAAGGTGCGAGGGGCAAGGTTTAAAGGAGGTGTACGAGGCAAGTTTTTTACACAGAGAGTAGTGGGTGCCTGGAACTCGCTGCCGGGGGAGGTAGTGGAAGCGGATACGGTAGTGACTTTTAAGGGGCATCTTGACAAATACATGAATAGGATGGGAATAGAGGGATATGGTCCCCGGAAGGGTCGGGGGTTTTAGTTAAGTCGGGCAGCATGGTCGGTGCAGGCTTGGAGGGCCGAAGGGCCTGTTCCTGTGCTGTAAGTTTCTTTGTTCTTTGGGCCATATTATGAATGCACCTTCCGTGGCCATCAACTCCCGAAGCAGGACTTGAAGCCTAAGCTTCTGGACCAGAAGTGGAGATTCTCCCCACTGCATCACTCCTGTGAAAAGGGTAAATATTTTAAAAGAAATTCAGTGTTGGGTGATTGGTCACTGAATGGTGTCTCTTAAAGTGTTTGTAGTCTTCAGTAGGTTAACAACAAGTCTTCATCATCTACTTCCGAGCATACACAAGGGTAGAGGTAAGGAGCTGTCACTATCTCTGCTCAATGCCACACTGACCCTAGGCCTGGCTCATGTGTCTTCTGATCCCTACAGTGCAGAAGAGGCCATTCAGCCCATTGAGTCTGACAGATCATCTCACTCAGGCCCTCTATCCAACCCAATCCCTGTAACCCCCACACATTTCCCATGGCTAGTCCACCTAAGCTACACATCTTTGGACACTAAGGGACAATTTAGCATGGCCAATCCACCTAACCTGCACATCTTGGAACACTAAGGGGCAACTTAGCATGACCAATCCACCTACCCTGCACATCTTTGGAGCGTGGCAGGAAACCAGAGCACCCGGAGGAAACCCACGCAGATATGGGGAGAACCTGCAGACTCCGCACAGGCGGTCACTCGAGACCGGAATTGAACCTGGGTTCCTGGCGCTGTGAGGCAGCAGTGCTAACCATTATGCCTCTGTGCCTCCAGATGAGTGGGGGTCGTACTGTGCTTATTCCCAAGTTAACCCTGTATGTGCCAGACCTTTATACTGCACAGAGGACGGTGAGGAGAGTGTGAGGGTGTGGGGTGGGGGGGCGGTGCGGGGGAGTAGGATTGATTGGATAGCTTTTTCAAAAAGCTGGAATAGGCAAAATGGGCTGAATGGCCTCTTTCTGTGCTGTGTGATTTTATCATTCTGTGATCCTACTTCAGCCGGTCTTTTGGAACATGTGCTACAAGTCACTTCCAGAGATGAAATGCCTGGAGAATTCACTGAACAGCATATAATGCGATAGATTCTCGTAAATCCTACAGCTAAACCTCTGCGTGGAACTAACTAGAATGACTTTCCAGTGGCCTTGCTTGCTGCAGGCAGCTGTCAAGTCATTAAAGCAAACTATGCTTCTGCCATCCATCAGTCTGCCCCACTTCCCAGCCACACTATCGACACACTGACTGATGGCTGTACCGCTTCCCTTCCCAGCAGTCTAGGACAAGGACACAAGAGGGTGTGAGTCCCTATTCGACAACAATGGATGTTGCGCATAATTATTCTGTTGATGACAAAATGAGATAGCCGCAGATATCAGTTTTAAATACGCTGACACAATACAGGATTACTCCTACACAGACCACTCAAGTCTAATGATACAGCTTGCTGCTGGAATGTAAACGGTTGGTGTTTGTGGCTCTCACCGGGACGCAGGCACGGAGTACAAAAGAAAGTTGTGCTCAGAATTCAGAAATCACTGGCAAAGTCCCATCTCTGATAAATCTGTTAGAACTCTTTGAGGAGGTAACGAAGAAATTAGACAAAGGAGACCCAGTGGACGTGGTTTATTTGGATTTCCAGAAAGCCTTTGACAAGGTGCCTTTCAGGAGGCTGCTAAATAAGCGCAGAGCCAATGGTGTTAGAGGCAAGGTACTGGCACGGATAGAAGATTGGCTGACAGACAGAAGGCAGAGAGTGAGGATAAGGGGGTCCTTTTCAGGATGGCAACCGGTGACTAGTGTTCCACAGGGGTCAGTGTTGGGACCACAACTTTTCACGATATACATTAATGATCTGGAAGATGGAACTGAGGGCATGGTTGCTAAATTTGCAGACAGTACAAAGATATGTAGAGGGACAGGTAGTATTGAGGAAGTGGGGTGGCTGCAGAATGACTTGGACAGGTTAGGAGAGTGGGCAAAGAAGTGGCAGATGGAATACAATGTGGAAAAGTGTGAGGTTATGCACTTTGGTGGGAAGAATAGAGGCATAGACTATTTTCTAAATGGGCAGAGGCTTCGGAAATCTGAAGCATAAATGGACTTGGCAGTCCTGGTTCAGGGCTCTCTTACGATTAACATGCAGGTTCAGTTGGCAGTTCAAAAGGCAAATTCAATGTTAGCATTCATTTCTAGAGGGCGAGAATACAAGAGCAGGGATGTACTGCTGAGTCTGTAAAGGCTCTTGTCAGACTCCATTTGGAATATTGTGAGCAGTTTTGGGCTCCATACCTAAGGAAGGATGTGCTGCCTTGGAGGGGGTCGAGAGGAGGTTCACAAGAATGATCCCAGGAATGAGGGGTTTGTCATATGAGGAGCAGTTGAAGAGCCTGGGCCTATACTCGATGGAGTTTAGAAGGATGAGGGGGGATCTAATTGAAACTTACAGGATACTGTGAGGCCTGAAAAGAGTGGACATGGAGAGGATGTTTCCACCAGTGGGACAGACTAGAACTCGATGGCACAACCAAGATGAGGAGGAATTTCTTCAGCCAGAGAGTGGTGAATCTGTGGAACTCTTTGCCGCAGAAGGCTGTGGAGGCCAGGTCATTGAGTGTCTTTAAGACAGAGATAGATAGGTAATTGATTAATAAAGGGATCAGGGGTTATGGGGAGAAGGCAGGAGAATGGGATGAGAACCATATCAGCCATGATTGAATGGTGCAGCAGACTCGATGGCTGAATGGCCTAATTCTGCTGCTATATCTACTTTCCGGCTGTGCTCGCCCCAAGACCGGAAAATCCCACCCGAGGTCAACGGACCCTTGCATGGTCCCTCCGCCGCCGCCCCCCCCCCCCCCCCCCCCCCCACCAACACCCGCTACGATTCCCGTGGCGGGTGAGGTGGGAAAATTCTCCCCATTGTGTCCAATTAAAACCATAGAAAAATTACAGCACAGAAGGAGGGCATTTGGCCCATCTTGTTCATGCCAGCCCAAGGACACCCAGGTGCCCTTTCTAATCCCACCTTCCTGCCCACAGCCCTGTTGCTTACGGCACTTAAGGTGCAGATCCAGGTATGTTTTAAAAGGGTTTAGGGTCTCTGCCTCCACCACTATCTTGGGCAGCGAATTGCAGACACCCACCACCCTCTGCATAAAAGCGTTCTTCCTCATGTCCTCTCCACACCTACTGCCACTTATCTTGAATCAATGTCCCCTGGTTCTAGAATTCTCCACCAACGGAAACAATTCTGGGCACCAAACTTTAGCTGGGACGTCAAGGCCTTGGAGAGGGGATTTATAGACAGTACCAGGGATGTTTCCAAGATGGTGCTGGAGCTGTGCCCAGCGTACCTTCTAATTCTACCTTTTACTCTCGTTCTATGCTTCTAAAACTTCATTCTAACTCTTTTAAACTCTCTAACAATGCACTACATTCTGCACTCTCTCGTTTCCTTCTCTATGAACGGTATGCTTTGTCTGTATAGCGCGCAGGATACAATACTTTTCACTGTATGTTAATACATGTGACAATAATAAATCAAATCAAATCAAAAATGTGGCACTTCAGTTATGTGCAGAGGTTGGAGAAGCTGGGATTGTTCTCCTTGGAGCAGAGAGGCTTAGGGGAAATTTAATGGAGAGAAGGTAAAGGGGATATTCGAGAGAGAGGTTCACAAATCATGCAAGGTTTTGTCGAATAAATCAGAAGAAACTGTTCCACTGCCAGACAGATTTATATTTCCAGAGAACACAGATTTAACATAAGAAGCAAAAGAGTCAATAAAAAGAGAAGAATTTATTTAACACATCAAGTTGTTGTGATTGGGAATGCACTGCATGAATGGGCAGTGGGAGCAGATTTAATACTGCCTTTCAAAAGGGAACTGGATAAATACTTGAGGGGGAAAGATGTGCAGAGCAATGGGATTAGATAACGAGCCAGCATCGGCACATTGGGCCGAATGGCCTCCTCCGGTACTGTATGATTATATGATCCGATACATGTTGGTGTCTTGCCAGAAAGATGGGTGTGGAACCCGTAAAGAATAAACAGGCTGGCTTATTGCGTGTTGCTGCTCCTTCTCTATCCTTGTGCAGCATAAGGTAAACTGACACGCCAATGGCACAGTGCCACGTTTAACAATCTCAGATCACGGCACTGGCAGCAAGGGAGAACTGACCTTTCACCACAATTCAAAGCTGCAATTCTGCTGCCTTTTAATTCATTAAAATAAAACATTTGGTGATTTGTTTTTAAATTGGTTCACCGAATATGGGTGTTGTCATCAAATTTATTACCAATGCCATATAACTCACTGCTTTTGGAATCAGAGAACACTTACAGAACACAAGGAGGCCATTCAGCCCTTCATGTCCATGTCAGCTCTCTGAAAGAGCTGGCATTCCCACTCCCCTGTCCTTCCTTCACACATGCTCTGTCCTTGACACACTGACTGCTGATACTTCACCCAAGGCTGTTCTACTGAGCAGTGGGGCCTTCCACCCACAGGGACAGGGCAAGGAAACAGGTCCCAATTTTACCTCAGCTGGAACAGGAATCAAATCCACACTGCTGACATTAGGCCAAACCGTACATTAGCTATCTAGCCAACTGAGCTAACCAGCCCTTTTATTTTCCCAATAATCCTGCAAGTCTCTCTCTGCAAGTGCTTATCCACTTCCTTTCTGAAAGGCCCATTTGTATTGCCCTCCATCGCACTCTCAGCGAATATAATCCTAACCGACTCAATCTCTCCTTATTCATCAGTGCTGCCACCCCAGGAATCAGTCTGGTAAACCTTCGCTGCACTCCCTATGTAGCAAGAACATCCTTCCCAAGATAAGAAGACCAAAGCTGTACACAGTATTCTAGGTGTGGCCTCACCAAGGCCCTGTATAATTGCAGCAAGACATCCTTGCTCCTGTACTCAAATCCTCTCACGATAAAGGTCAACATACCATTTGCCTTCTTCACTGCCTGCTGCACCTGCCGCTTACCTTAGGCAACTGGTGTACAAGGATACCAAGGCGTTGTTGCAAATGATCATATTGAATGGTG
Source organism: Mustelus asterias (assembly GCF_964213995.1). Lineage (NCBI taxonomy): Eukaryota > Metazoa > Chordata > Chondrichthyes > Carcharhiniformes > Triakidae > Mustelus > Mustelus asterias. The sequence continues at coordinate 8,493,479 of NC_135807.1, forward strand.
GAGCAGCTTTGAGGAGCCACTTGGTCCACCCCTGTTCTGCTTTCTTGTTCTTATATCCTCTTTGTCTACTCTATCTAGGCCCCTCCTGGTTTCCAACTCTTCAACCAAAGGTCGTGAATGAAGCCCAATCCATCATGCAAACCAGCCTCCCATCCGTTCACTCTGTCTACACTTCCCATTGCTTTGGCAAAGCAGCCAGCATAATTAAGGACCCCACGCACTCCGGTCATTCTCTCTTCCACCTTCTTCCTTCGGGGAAAAGATACAAAAGTCTGAGGTCACGTACCAACCGACTCAAGAACAGCTTCTTCCCTGCTGCTGTCAGACTTTTGAATAGACTTACCTTGCATTAAGTTGATCTTTCTCTACACCCTAGCTATGACTGTAACACTACATTCTGCACTCTCTCCTTTCCTTCTCTATGCTTTGTCTGGAGAGCACGCAAGAAACAATACTTTTCACTGTATGTTAATACATGTGACAATAATAAATCAAATCAAAATCTTCTCTCAATCTTCTCTTTTCCAAGAGGAACAATCCCAGCTTCTCCAATAAATTCACATAACTTAAGTCCCTTAACCCTGGAACCATTCTCGTGAAGCATCCATGAAGCCTTCGCTTCCTTCCCAAGGTCAACCATGTTGCTGAGGGTCTCAAATCTAATGTCGGCCAGACCAGGTAAGGAGGACAGATTTCCTTCCCTGAAAGGGCTTGATCGAAGCAGATGACAACAATCTGGCAGTGTGAAGATCACTGTTACTGACATTAGCATTCAAAACCAAAACCCAAATTTATCAACTGAATTAAAATTCCCTAGTTGCCATGGTGAACTCATATTACTTTATTTCATTAGTCTGGGTGTCTAGATACCTAGCCTAGTAACCAAGATATTACTCTAGTTCCAGCTGCAGAGACAATATTCTCTGAAGTGCTTCTGAGTTTTTTCCCATTCCTTTTTCAAAAAATAAAATATTCAAACATGTTTGAGTTATAAGGAGAGGTTGGATAGACTGGGAGTTTTTTCTCTGGAGCGTAAGGGTGATCTTATAGAGGTCTATAAAATAAAGAGGGGCATAGATAAGGTAGATAGTCAATATCTTTTCCCAAAGGGAGGGGAGTCTAAAACTAGAGGGCATAGGTTTAAGGTGAGAGGGGAGAGGTAGAAAAGGGTCCAGAGGAGCAATTTTCTCACACACAGAGGGTGGTGAGTGTCTGGAACAAGCTGCCAGAGGTAGTAGTAGAGACGGGTACAATTTTGTCTTTTAAAAAGTATTTAGACAGTTACATGGGTAAGATGGGTATAGAGGGATATGGGCCAAATGCGGGCAATTGGGACTAGCTTAGTCGTTAAAAAATAAAAGGGCGGCATGAATAAGTTGGGCCGAAGGGCCTGTTTTTTTAAAAATAGATTTTTGTTAGACAAGATATCGAGAAACATTTTCGCAAAGGTGGGGAGAGGGAGTGGAGGTATTGTTCACCAAAAATCCAACTGAATGAGAGACTGGGTTCAAGGTCTACTCCTGCTCTTATATTATGTGCATTTATACAGCACCTTTCTCCACCTCAGCACTTTAATGAAAGTGCAGTCAAATCACAGCTAGAGCATTGAGAATCGCAGACAACAATTTGCACTGGGCAAACTCTCACGGGAATGATGACCACAAAATTGTTTCAATGCTTTTGGTCCAGGGATAAATATTGCTTCTTCGTCAAATTGTTGAATCATTGATAGCACGAACCACCAAACAGGCGTTGGTTTAACATGGGGTGGGTGGATGGATTATCTGGCCTCCCCATGGCATGTTTCTCATGGCAGTTTGCCAGCTGTGTGATCTTCTGGTCCTGCCGCTGTCAGTGGGATTTCCCATTGACTGGGCCCCACACCACCGGGACACCCGCGGGACCAGAAGATCCCGCCGGTGTGAAGAGTGGGAGAATCCCGGTCCTCGTCTCCAATAGTGCAGCGCTTCCTCAATTGATTTGATTTATTATTGTCACATGTCTTAACATACAGTGAAAAGTATTGTTTCTTGCGTGCTATGCAGACAAAGCATGCCGTTCATAGAGAAGGAAACGAGAGAGTGCAGAATGTAGTGTTACAGTCATAGCTAGGGTGTAGAGAAAGATCAACTTAATGCAAGGTAAGTCCATTCAAAAGTCTGACGGCAGCAGGGAAGAAGCTGTCCTGGAGTCGGTTGGTACGTGACCTCAGACTTCTGTATCTTTTTCCTGACGGAAGAAGGTGGAAGAGAGAATGTCCGGGGTGCATGGGGTCCTTAATTATGCTGGCTGCTTTGCCGAGGCAGTGGGAAGTGTAGACAGAGTTAATGGATGGGAGGCTGGTTTGCGTGATGGATTGGGCTACATTCACGACCTTTTGTAGTTCCTTGCGGTCTTGGGCAGAACAGGAGCCATACCAAGCTGTGATACAACCAGAAAGAATGCTTTCTATGGTGCATCTGTAAAAGTTGGTGAGAGTCGTAGCTGACATGCCAAATTTTCTTAGTCTTCTGAGAAAGTAGAGGCGTTGGTGGGCTTTCTTAACTATAGTGTCGGCATGGGGGGACCAGGACAGGTTGTTGGTGATCTGGACACCTAAAAACTTGAAGCTCTCGACCCGTACTACTTCATCCCCGTTGATGTAGACAGGGACATGTTCTCCACTACGCTTCCTGAAGTCACTGAAGTGTTTAGCTGAGACAGTCCACTCAAATTCGCGATGTGAGACATGGAATCCGAGTCAGACGGTCTATATCTCATGACGCACTGACCCATTTTCTGTGCCAAACTTACCCCCATGTGAGAAAATACCCATTATGCCAGGTGTATGTACCATCAATGGAATGGAACTGGCCAAATGCCAATCCTGTTTATCCCTGCCCCAGGCACTGACAGTATTTCTTTAAAAAATCTGCCAAAGGTTGAGTTCTTTTACAAGTGCCATGGGCTATTTTGCTTTGTGGGTTGATTGGCTCAGAATTCTCATTTCCATTCCGTTGCCTTCCTTGGGATCGGTTTGTTTTTCAGTTCAGAGCGTACCTGCCACAGCCCGAAGGCATCGTGAAATGGAACGTGAGAGACGGTGAGGGGATGTGATAGGGAGAAGCAAAGAGGGGTAAAGTGAGCAGACAAATGAAACACAACAGCAAAAGCAAACTAGAAAGTTGCAAAGAACTAAGCAGGAGATTGGCAGTGAGGGATACGAGGGAGAGTAGGAGTTGTGTGAAAGGCACCTAATCCCATTTTCCAAACACTTGGTTCAAAGCCTTGTCTGCTATGGTGTTTCAAATGCTCATCTAAATGCTTCTTAAATGTTATGAGGGTTCCTGCCTCTAACATCCTTTCAGGCAGTGAGTTCCAGATTCCCTCCACCCTCTGTGTGAAAAAGTTGTTTCTCAGATCAGCGTGGTAGCACAGTGGTTAGCACTGGTGCCTCACAGCGCCAGGAACCCGGGTTCGATTCCCAGCTTGGGTGACTGTCTGTGCGGAATCTGCACATTCTCCCCGTGTGTGCGCGGGTTTCCTCTGGGTGATCTGGTTTCCTCCCACAGTCCAAAAGGATTAGGTGCATTGGCCATGCTAAATTCTTCCTCAGTGTACCCGAACAGGCGCCGGAGTGTGGCAACTGGGGGATTTTCACAGTAACTTCATTGCAGTGTTAATGTAAGCCTTGTTGTGACACTAATAAATAAACTTTAAACAAATATGTTCCTGGTGAACTCTGTTGCTGTGATTACAGGGTCCTTTCCACTCAGTATCCAGGAAATGGATGCCAAAAATATTCAATGTTGCTCGGTGGAGATCACCCGAAGTTTCGTCAATTCAGTCTTGATTTTTCTCTTTATTATTGGGGATAGAGAAAAAGATTTTGCCTCCATTTTTTTTGCCATGTTATCTTACGCCAACAGAAACTCAAGCAATACTTCCCAGGTGCAGTGCCTGAATTTGTTCCATTGGGAATTGCTTTGTGTACATTTTCTTTTAAACGCCTTATTTAAAAAGGGTGTGTCAATTTGTGGAGTTTTAATGAGTGCATCGACAAGGAACAAGTGAAGCCAAGAGAATGTGTGTGTGCGACTTAAAGGCATTTATATCTTTTTGAAGGGTTGTTGTGATTTAATTTCTCTGCTTGAACAGTTGGCCAGTTCTCGCTGGTAATACCTCGGAAAAGCAGCCAGCATAATTAAGGACCCCGCGCACCCCGGACATTCTCTCTTTCACCTTCTTCCGTCGGGAAAAAGATACAAAAGTCTGAGATCACGTACCAACCGACTCAAGAACAGCTTCTTCCCTGCTGCCATCAGACTGTTGAATGGACATACCTTGCATTAAGTTTATCTTTCTCTACACCTTAGCTATGACTGTAACACAACATTCTGCACGCTCTCCTTTCCTTCTCCATGAACGGTATGCTTTGTCCGTATAGTGCGCAAGAAACAATACTTTTCACTGTATGTTAATGCATGTGAGAATAAATCAAATCAAATCAAATCCGCTGTTTTAAGGGAGATCGGTTCTTCTGTGGGGGTTGTGATGTTAATCCTATCCTGATTATTGCCCCACATGACGGATTGCTCAACTCGAATTTCAACGTCTTTGCTCCGATTCATCGGTTCACCTTTTGTGACACATTATTCAGCATTTTCGTCAGTCTTTCAGAGAACCCCAGGATCTTGCAGCACAGAGGCCACTCGGTCCATCGTTCCTGTCCCAGGTCTATGAAGGAGCGACCCAATTAGTTCTGTTCCCCTCGTCCCTCAGAGACCCTGGGCAGGATTCTCTGATCTTGCTCACGGTCGACCCGCTGCCAGCGAGAACGGAGAATGTGGCCAAAACTCCACTGACTGCGGCGGGTCTGGAGAATTCCAGCCGCCGGCAAGGACACAAGTTTTTAGTGCCGGCAATTTTTTTATTTTTTGCACTTTATCCAATTCTCTTTCAGAATCTGCTTTTGCCAGGCACTCCTTTCCAGATCACAAAACTGGCTGCATTGTTTAAAAAAACTGCCTTTGGCTTTGTCAATTATTTTAATAAAATATTCTTTTATGAATGCTTGGTTCGTTCGATGTGATCTGCATACAATCCAAAGCCAGAAACCGGGAGAAATTCCTCTGTAAAAGCTGAATGGAAATGTTGGCCCATGCAATGTTGTATTGCTTCAGTTCAATTACTGACATTATAATATGCTGTCTTTCCGTCAGCAATCGAGTTTACTGCAGGAATTGTATGTTTTGAGTCATACACAGCGCTATTTGAAGAGTATCTTATCTTTACTCTGGGTGTGTTATGCCTAAGCTTCCTGTGACACAACCTGCATTGGTGTGAACAGTGTTTATTCCAGACACAGCTCTGGGATTCCATCCCTAAGCCTCTCATTCCTCCTTTTAAGAAATTCCCTGAAGCTTTTTTTCTGTCACGCATCCTAACACCTCGCACTCTCCATAAACTCCAGTTTATGCAAATTTCCACAAATCTCTGGAATTCCTTCCCCCCTCTCATCCCCTCTGCCTTCGTACTTCTCTTTGCACCTTTAAACGCTCCTTCATTTTAGCTTCTCTGCCGTTTGGCCATTCACACCCTTTATTCTCTCTGTGGACAGTTATTAGCAGCCTTTCCCCTGGTTTCTGTGGCTATGACTCACCTTTCATTCCCTCACCCTGCGGTATAAATATCTCCCACTTTCTCTGCCTTTTAGCTTTGACAAAGGGTCATCTGGACTCAAAACATCAGCTCTTTTCTCTCCTTACAGATGCTGCCAGACCTGCTGAGATTTTCCAGCATTTTCGCTTTTGGTTTCAGATTCCAGCATCCACAGTAATTTGCTTTTATGCTCTGTATAACCTTCCTCTTTGAGTGAGCTATTTATCATTGGTCTGAGTATGTCATGACATATGTCATGTCATATTTGCTACCAAATAAACCTGTTGGACTTTAACCTGGTGTTGTTAAAACTCTTGCTGTGTTTACCCCAGTCCAACGCTGGCATCTCCACATTATGTCATGAGGCACAGCTTTGTTTGGTAAGGCTCCAGTGAAACGCCTTGGGATGATTTCATTGCATTAACAGCACGAGATAATGCAAAGTCATTCAGCTGATAGTTAAATCTATTTTTTTATTCTTTCACTGGATGTGGGTGTTACTGGGTAGGGCAGCATTTATTGTCCATCCCTAATTGTCCTTGAGAAGGTTGGGGGGGGGGGGGGGGGAATTTGAGCCACCTTCTTTAACCACTGCAGTCCATGTGCTGTAGGTACACCCACAGTGCTGTTAGGGAGGGGGTTCCGGGATTTTGACCAGCGACAGTGCAGGAACGGCAATATATTCCCAAGTTAGGATGTCGAGTGGTTGGGTTCCCACGTGCCTGCTTTCCTCGTCCTTCTAGCTAGTAGAGGTTGCAGCGATGGAAGGTCAGAGATTCACAGAGCTTTCCAGCACAGAAAGAGGCCCTTCAGCCCATCGTGTCTGTGCTGGCTATCCAGCACCTATCTATTCTAATCCCATTTTCCAACACTTGTTCCGCAGTCTTGTACGCTAGGATGTTTCAAGTGCTTATCTGAATGCTTCTGAAACATTGTGAGGCTTCCAACCTCTATCACCCTTTCAGACAGCGAGTTCCAGATTCCCGCCACCCTCTGGGTGAAAAGCTTTTTGCTCACATCCCCGATAAATCTCCTGCCCCTTACCTATCCCCCTGGTTATTGACCCCTCTACTAAGGGGAAAAGTTTATTCCTAGCTACCTAATTAATGCCCCCTATAATTCTGTACACCTCAATCCGGCCCCCCCCCCCCTCAGCCTTCTCTGCTCTAAGGAAAATAACCCCAGCCAAACCCCAGCTTCTTTTCATAGCTGAAACACTCCAACACAGGCAACATCCTGGTGAACCTCCTCTGCACCATCTCTAGGTGCTGCCGAAGGAGCCTGGGGAAGTTCCTACAGTGCATCTTGTAGATGCTACACACTGCTGCACTGGTGCTGGAGGGAGTGGATGTTGAAAGTGGTTCATATCAAAATGGGTTACTTTGTCCTGGATGGTGTCCAGACCTGGATTGTTGTTGAAGCCGCACTCATCCAGGCAAGTAGAGAATATTCCATCACAGTTCTGACTTGTGCCTCTGTGGAGTTACGAGACGAGTTACTGTCTGCAGAATTCCCAGTCTCTAACCTGTAGCCACAGTACTTATATGGCCAGTCCAATTCAGTTTCTGGTTAATGGATGTTTTTTTATTCATCCGTGGGACATGGGCGTCGCTGGCTGGCCAGCATTTATCGCCCATCCCCAGTTGCCCAAGGGCAGTTGAGAGTCAACCACATTGCTGTGGCTCTGGAGTCCCATGTAGGCCAGACCAGGTAAGGATGGCAGATTTCCTTCCCTAAAGAACATTAGTGAACCAGATGGGTCTTTATGACAATTGACAATGGTTTCATGGTCATCACTAGATTCTTAATTCCAGTTTTGTAAAATTAAATTCAAATTCCACCATCTGCCATGGTGGGATTTCACCCAGGTCCCCAGAACATTGGCTGAGTTTCTGGATTAATTCTGGGCACAGAAGACAGAGGGTGGTAGTGGAAGGGTCTTTTTCCGGCTGGAGGCCTGTGACTATTGGTGTTCCGCAGGGCTCTGTATTGGGACCTCTGCTGTTTGTGATTTATATGAACGATCTGGAAGAAGGTGTAACTGGAGTGATCAGTAAGTTTGCGGATGACACAAAATTGGCAGGACTTGCAGATAGTGAGGAGCATTGTCAGAGGCTACAGAAGGATATAGATAGGCTGGAAATTTGGGCAAAGAAATGGCAGATGGAGTTCAATCCTGATAAATGCGAAGTGATGCATTTTGGTAGAACTAATGTAGGGAGGAGCTATACGAGAAATGGCAGAACCATAAAGGGTGTAGATACGCAGAGGGACCTGGGTGTGCAAGTCCACAGATCCTTGAAGGTGACGTCACAGGTGGAGAAGGTAGTGAATAAGGCATATGGCATGCTTGCCTTTATAGGACGGGGCATAGAGTATAAAAGTTGGGGTCTGATGTTGCAGATGTATAGAACGTTGGTTCGGCCGCATTTGGAATACTGCGTCCAGTTCTGGTCGCCACACTACCAGAAGGACGTGGAGGCTTTGGAGAGAGTACAGAGGAGGTTTACCAGGATGTTGCCTGGTATGGAGGGGCTTAGTTATGAGGAGAGATTGGGTAAACTGGGGTTGTTCTCCCTGGAACGACGGAGGATGAGACTTAACAGAGGTGTATAAAATTATGAAAGGCATAGATAGGGTGAACGGTGGGAAGCTTTTCCCCAGGTCGGTGGTGACGTTCACGAGGGGTCATAGGTTCAAGGTGAAGGGGGGGGAGGTTTAACACAGATATCAGAAGGACGTATTTTACACAGAGGGTGGTGGGGGCCTGGAATGCGCTGCCAGGCAAGGTGGTGGAGGCGGACACACTGGGAACGTTTAAGACTTATCTAGATAGCCATATGAACGGAGTGGGAATGGAGGGATACAAAAGAATGGTCTAGTTTGGACCAGGGAGCGGCACGGGCTTGGAGGGCCGAAGGGCCTGTTCCTGTGCTGTATTGTTCTTTGTTCTTAATAGTCTAGCGATGTCACCACTAGGCTATCGCTTCCCCGTGATAGTGTTAATAGTGACTCCAGTCCTGGTTTCTGATTCCGCCACAGAACCATTGAGCTGTGGCAGCAGTCGACGGGCAGGTTTAAGCTGGTGAGAGTCGGCTGTAATGCCGGGTTAAGTCGTGGTTGGAGAGGGAGGTGGTGTGAGGACAGGAGTGGGATCCTGACAGGAGCAGGGCTGGTGGGTAGATTGGGAGGGTGGGGTGGAGGGGACGGGTTGGCAGTGAGGAGTCAGAACAGGGGTGCACAGTTAATTTGTGTGAACTCGTACCTGCTTCAGACTCCACAACAAGTAATTGTGACTGCCGATTCTCAAGTGGCATCCAATAGCCCCTTGGAGAAAGAACCTGCACTTAGTTACTGTTGCAATGTGATATTTGCAGTCAATTTACTCCTAGCAAGCTCCCAGAATCTTTGATAATGATCGGCAATCTGTTCTTGAGTGCTAAATATTAGCTAAATATTAGTTCACAGATCACAGAATACTACAGTGCAGAAGAGGCCCTTCAGCCCATCGAGTCTGCACCGATGCATGAAATGCCCTGACCTACCCACCTAATCCCACTTGCCAGCACTTGGCCCATAGCCTTGAATGTTATGGCATGCCAAGTGCTCATCCAGGTACTTTTTAAAGGACGTGAGGCATCCCGCCTCCACCACCCTCCCAGGCAGCGCATTCCAGACCGTCACCACCCTCTGGGCAAAAATAAGTTTTCCTCAAATCCCCCCTAAACCTCCCTCCCTTCACTTTTAACTTGTGTTCCCTCAAAGAGGGCAGAAGAATTCTTCTGCGAATAGAGTCACTGCATCTTCGCTGTCTTCCTGGATTTTGATTTTATAGCTCATCTGAAAAGCAGTCCAGCTGAAAGTGCACCACACTGGAATGTCAGCCTCCATTTATTTTTATTTAGTCTTTCATAGGATGTGGCCGTCACTGGTAAGGCCAGCATTTGTTGCCCATCCCTAATTGCCCTTTCACCAAATGGCTTGCTAGGCCATTTAATAGTCAACCACATTGCTGTGGCTCTGGAGTCACATGTAGGCCAGACCGGGTAAGGACGGCAGATTTCCTTCCCGAAAGGACATTAGTGAATCAGATTGGTTTTTATGACAAGTGATGACAGTTTCCATTACTGAGACTCGCTTGATGTTCCAGATGTATTAATTGAATATTTAGTTTCTGAATATCAGAATAGTTGGTCACTAGATCAACAAAGCTGTTGTGGTTGTCAAAATCATTTCCAGGGGTCAGGGAGAGTCAAGTGCTCTGTAACTGACAGGGCTCTGATCAACATGGCGGGACTCGAACCAATGTCCTCAGAACATTAGTCTCGATCACTAATCCAGTGACATCACCACTACACCACCGTCTCCCCCTTTTTTTTGCTGGAATGTCTGAAATGGGACTTAAACCCACAGATTCTGACTCAGAAGTGATGGTGCTACCCACTGAACCAGGGCTCAAAACATCAACTCTGCTTCTCTCCTGAACTGCTGAGTTTTTCCAGCATCCTTTGTTCTTGTTTCAGATGCCAGAATCTGTTGTATTTTGTTTATTTTAATGACAATTTAAGGTTGGTGTACTTAAGGCCCAGTTCTGACCATTTTTATTCCAATTTTTTAACTGGTGCAGTTGCTCAATTTGCATAAACCATCAGCCTAAATGTTCACTTAAGGGGCAACTCATGTAATCGAGGAAACAAAGAACAGTACAGGCACAGGCCATTCGGCCCACCAACCCTGCGTCGCGCCTTTCTAAACTAAAGACTTTTGCCTCTACGAGGTCCATATCCCTCTATTCCCAGCCTATTCATGTATCTGTCAAGATGCCTCTTAAACATTGCTATTGTATCTGTTTCTACCACCTCCTCTGGCAGTGCATTCCAGGCACTTACCACCCTCTGTGTAAAACACCTCCCTCTCACATCTCCTTTAAACTTTCCCCTTTTTACCTTCAATATATGCCCCCCAGTCATAGACATTTCTACCCTGGGAAATAATCCAATATGACAGCCACCAAACAGCAACTGCCAATCATACATACCAACCCGGAGCAGGAGAAGGCCACTCGGCCCCTCGAGCCTGCTCTGCCATTCAATAAGATCATGGCTGATTTGATTGTAACCTCAATCCCACGATCCTGCCCCCACCCTTTTAAGCACAATTTTATCCCAGTCTAATTTTGACTTATGTTTCCCTGAAAAGTGGGGGATATAAGAATAAATAATATCCGGACGATTAAATCCTTTTGAATGGTGTTGGGAAGTTCAGTCAGGTTGTGGTCCATTATTGATAATTTGCCTGCGGAAGGATGATTGTATAAAGGGTGTTATGAATGGATACACATGCACAAGCTTCCTCAGTGAAATCTGCTAATGTCAAAGCTACTGAGTTTAGCAATGACCTACTTTAAACAAGCCCCGGATATTGAATTCATCCGATGTATAAAAGGGATAAATTATTTCACAATTTTATAGAAATCATGAATAAATAAACATCTTGGTGAGGCACGTTCAGCTGCCAACTGTGACTCTCTCGCTTCAGAGTCTGAAGGTCGGGGGTTCAAGTTCTGGAACTGTGACACTTCCAGGGCTACACCCAAAGTTTTCAGAGGTGCTACCTTTCAGGCAGGATGTGGGACTGAAACCTCATGTTCACAATTAGATGTACAATATCCTATCTGGTGGGTCAAAAAGTAGCCCGTGGGCTGGTTTCCATCCCCCTGGCTATTTTTCAGAGGTGTTGCTAAAGTGACACGCATGTAAAGCAAGGGCACGTGAACTGAGGTGCATGCTAATTGCACAAAATGCCTGTGAGAGACATGCGCTCCCTCCGCATCCAAACACACGTAAATATTTCTTTTGTATTTTACCATTTGGAGTTGATGAATCACAGAATTGTTACAGCACAGGAGGAGGCCATTCGGCCCATCATGTCTGCACCGCCTCACCAAACGAGCATCGTGACTTCGTGCCTTTCCCCCGTAACCCCTGCATGTTGTTTCTATTCAAATGATCATCTAATGCCCTCCTGAATGCCTCGGTTGAACCTGCCTCCACCACACTCCCAGGCACGGCATTCCAGACCCTAACCACTCGCTGGGTGAAAAAGATTTTTCTCACATCACATCTGCTTCTTTTACAAATCACTTTAAATCGGTGCCTTCTCGTTCTCAATCCTGACATGAGTAGGAAGAGTTTCTATTAATATATGAATGATTGAGCATTTTCTATAACTCATCATGAAATATTCGGCGTGTATTAACTGTATTTAATATTATTCATGGGGTTATGGTTAGTGAACAAGCCCGGTTTCGATCTTGCGACCCACTGAGATGAAGGAGGGCCACTCATGCGGCCCACTCACTAGCCGAGGTTGCCCATCGTGGATAGTAGACTAGTGAGTGACCCTCAGCCAAAATCACTAAAATAAATTATCTAGTCATTTCGAATAATGGAATAGAATCATAGAATCCCTACAGCGCAGAGGAGGCCATTCAGCCCATCGGGTCTGCAGCGACCACATTCCCACCCAGACCCTTTCCCCGTAAATTTACCCCTGACATTAAGGACAATTTAGCATGGCCAATCAACCTAACCTGCACATCTTTGGACTGTGGGAGGAAACCGGAGCACCCGGAGGAAACCCACGCAGACACGGGGAGAACATGCAACCTCCACACAGACAGTCACCCGAGCTGGGAATTGAACCCGGGTCCCTGGTGCTGCGAGGCAGCAGTGCTAACCACTATCCACCATCTTGGGACACTAAGGGACAATTTAGCATGGCTAACTCACTGTCCTATAGCGTGGTGGAGTCTGAACCGTTAAATGGTTTCAAGAAGGAGATAGATATATTTCTAATAAAAAAAGGGATATGGGGAAAAGTTGGGGAGCTGGATTTGAGACCAGGAAGGGATTAGCCATGATCTGACTGAATGGAGGAGCAAGTTCAAAGGGCTGAATTTGTCTACTTCTGCTCCTAATTCCTAACCTGCACATCTTTGGAGTGTGGGAGGAAACCGGAGCACCTGGAGGAAACCCACAGAAACACGAGGAGAATGTGCAAACTCTGCACAGTCACCCAAAGGCTGGAATTGAACCTGGATCATTGGCATTGTGAGGTAGCAGTGCTAAACACTGTGCCACCATGCCGCTCCATATGCTGCTGTATGCAAAATGGCCACTTCTGTACATCATATAAGGTAATTACTGCACTGGCTGTAAAATCCTTTGACACATCCTGGGGCTATCTAAATACAAATACCTTCTTTAGCCGAATAGCAGCAGATGCATTCAGAGCTGTTTGAGTTCACTCCTGCGAAGTTAAGAGCACTCACTGGAGGTGGGGAGTTCTCCAACACATTCCATTCACCTCTTCAATTATTTTATCGCTAAATGTCGATTAAAAACTGGGACCTCTGAACCTCTGCCCCCACCCAGTTCCCAGCTCAGAGAGCGCTCTAATTCACATTCTTTGGGTGACTTTTATTAAAAGTGCGGATCGAGAAAGGGAAGTGGTAAGCAACTTACATCTGGTAACCTTCCAGACTGTCACTGTGCAAAGTGCCGGGCTGAAATTAGTTCGAGCCAAAAAAAAATAAAACTCCCCAAGTTGTTAAAACAGAGAAAGTTGTGGGTTAGCAGAGAACTTTCAGTTTGAAACATGCCGGCCGAACGCCGGGCTCAAACTTTGCAATTTCCACTTTCAGCAACAAATGTCTGTCCAGAGCCCTGTCTCTATCTGCCGGGGATGGGGGGGAGAGAGAGGAGGTAAACTCAACCTGGGAGTCTTAACTTTTCAGTTAAAAGTTTCCAACACATGGACCATTTATTGTTCTGATCGCAACTCCCCCCCAGAGGGGGAGAGGATTGTATCCATCACTGTCCCTCCCTCACTTTAATATCACAAATGAAACAACAGTCAAACCCCCTGTGAACTAAAATCTGCACTTGCTGCTGTTTTGAAAGCTCCCCAGCAGTGAGTTGGCACCCCGTACTCTATCCCTTTAGCCTGCATATTTACCATGGCTAATCCACCTACACATCTTGGGACACTAAAGGACAATGTAGCATAGCCAACTGTCCAACACACTATGAAGAAATACATATATATCTGCAACAGCCGGGCTACTTTATAAAGTCTTTTAAATTTGATTTGCTCTTACCTGGTGGGGGTGCAAGCTGTCCCAGGTGGGTGGCACGGTGCTGTTCTGTTGCTCCGAGACATTGTTGAACAGTACCTGGGCTGTAGCCACTGAGCTGACAGTGGTCATTGTTTAGCTCTCCCCCCCCCAAAAAAAACCTCCTCCCTCCCCCCCCCGACCCACCCACCCACCCACTCCCACACCCCCGGCTTGTCCCCAGACAGCTGCTCCTGCTGTCAGGTCCGCTTCCACCGTGAGCTGGCAGGCAGAGTCTGTGCTGAATCATAGATCATCCTCTCTTCCCTCCTCCCCATCCATTGTCTTGAATGAGCAGCAGAGGGAGGAGGGAGAAGGCAGGAAAACGTGACTATCCCGGGGGTTTTCTCTGTGTAGCCACCTCCTCCCCCCCCCCGCCCCCGCCAACTTCATTAACTTTCAGCATCATTGCCTCCTGGAACTTCCTGATCGTTTCAGGATACAGCGGGTGGATGCTGAAGGTGGAGTTTGCAAACTCCTGGGCAAATCAAACTTGAGTACACATTGCTTGTGTAAACATCTCCACACTCGTTTTCAAAAGATCAGCACAAATGAGAGTCACGAGGTAAGTGGATCTCTTTTGCTTTGCTGAATTTATTATAGGTGAAGGATCTCTCTACTGGATTCAGTCTAATTATCAAAAACCCCTTAGTGTCAGAGAAATTAGCAGGTTAAATAGATGGGGTTAAGGGGATGGGGCCTGGATGCGATTGTTGTCAGTGTAGGCTGATAACAATCAGAGGCACGGTGGCACAATGGTTAGCACCGCTGCCTTACAGCACCAGGGACCCAGGTTCAATTCCTAGCTTGAGTCACTATCTGTGTGGAGTCTGCACGTTCTCCCCGTGTCTGCGTGGGTTTGCTCTGGTTTCCTCCCACGTTCTGAAAGACGTGCTGGTTAGGTGCATTGACCCGAACAGGGGCTGGAATCTGGGGACTAGGGGAATTTCATAGTAACTTCATTGCAATGTTAATGTAAACCTTACTTGTGACTAATAAATAAACTTTTACTTTACACTGCTGTCTTGCACCTCTGTCATTCAGGGGTGGTTGGAGTTGAAGTGAAATTAGCTGCCAAATTGTCACAGGGTCTGATGGTGGCAATGTGGAGTTGCTGAGCATTTTCATAGAATCCCTACAGTGCAGAAGGAGGCCATTCGGCCCATCCAGCCTGCACTGACAACAATCCCACCCAGGCCCCATCACCTTAACCCCACATATTTACCCTGCTAATCCCCCTGACACGAAGTGGCAATTTCGCACGGCCAATCAAAGTTTAAAGTTTATTTATCAGTGTCACATTAACACGGCAATGAAGTTACTTTGTAAATCCCCTAGTTGCCTGTTCGGTAACACTGAGGGAGAATTTAGCATGGCCAATGCACTTAACCAGCACATCTTTCGGACTGTGGGAGGAAACCGGAGCACCCGGAGGAAACCCACGCAGACACGGGGAGAACGTGCAAACTCCACACAGGCAGTGACCCGGGCCGGGAATTGAACCCGGGTCCCTGACGCTGTGAGGCAGCAGTGCTAACCACTGTGCCACCATGCTGCCCGAATTTTGTATGTCGATGGCCCCCCTCTCTGCAGAATCAAAAGCAAAATACTGCAGGGGGCGGGGGGGCTGGAAATTTGAAATGTAAAAGATACGTGCTGGGAAAACTCAGCAGGTCAGGCAGCATCTGTGGAGAGAGAAAGAGAGGATTAACAATCCCTCTCCATGGTTCTGAACAAGGGTCACCTACTCCCCTTTAAGACAGAAATGAGGAGAAATGTTTTCTCTCAGAGGATCTTTAGGGTCCGGGATTCTCTCCCCTGGAAGGTAGTGGAGGCTGGATTATTAAATGTATTCAAGGCTGAGTTAGAAAGATCTTTGCTGGACAAGGGTTAATGGGGAGGGGGAGGGGGGGTGGTGTCAGACAGGAAAATAGAGCTGAAATCACCAGCAAATCAGCCATGATCTTATTGAATGGTGGAACATGCTCAAAGGGCCGAATGGCCTACCCCTGCTCCCAAGCACTGTACTCCTTAAATGTTGATTTTGTTTCCCTCTATTCTATAGGTGCTGCCTGACTTGCTGCGTGTTTTCCAAGTTGTGTTCGGTTTTTAATTAATATTTTATTGTTTGTAACATCATCATTTGAAAGGGGAGGGGATTAACCACCTTTGTTTCCCCATTTGATTATTTGCTCTTTGTACAAGGTGTGAATGTTGTGCTTCAGAGCAAGTGATGCAACATAATCAGATTATCAGTCCTGGGGCATTGTGCTATTGTTACTGCACTAAGACTTGGCGGCACAGTGGCACAGTGTTTAGCACTGCTGCTTCACAGTGCCAGGGGTCCTGGTTCGATCCCAACTTCAGTGACTGTGCAGAGTTTGGACGTTGTCTCCGTGGGTTTCCTCTGGGTGCTCTGGTCTCCTCCCACACTCCAAAGATGTGCGGGTTAGGTGGATTGTCCATGCTAAATTGCCCATCAGTGTTGGGGGACTAGCTCGGGTAAATAAGGAGATAGGACCTGGGTGGGATGGTTGTATGGGCCAAGTGTCCTTTTGCACTTTATGGGACTCTATGAAGAGTTCAAATCCCATCACAGCGGTTGAGGGAATTTGAATTCAATTGATTAATAAGTCTGGAATTTAAAAAGCAATGGTGACCATGAAACGATCATCAATTGTTGTAAAAACTCATCTGGTTCTTTATGTCCTTTAGGGAAGGAAATCTGCCACCCTTACCCAGTCTGACCTACATGTTTTATTCTCCCATTATTCTTTCATGGGATGTGGGTGTCATTGGCCAGACCAGCATCGGCACGGTGTCCAGGAATGTGCGGGTTAGGTTGATTGGCCATGCTAAATTGATCTAAGTGACAGGGGGATTAACAGGGGAAATGTGTGGGGTTATGGGATTGTGGTCGGTACAGACTCAATGGGCCGAATGGTCTCCTTCTGTACTAGTGATTCTAAACATCTGTTACCCATCCCTAATTGTCCTTGAACCAAATGGCACGTTAGGCCATTTCAGAGGACAGTTAAGAATCAACCACATCGCTGTGGATCTGGAGTCACATGTAGGCCAGACCAGGTAAGGACGGCAGATTTCCTTCCCTAAAGGACATTAGTGAACCAGATGGGTTTTACCACAACTGATGATATTTTACTGAGACTATATTCTAGGTTTATTAATTGAAATTAAATTTGTTATATTCTTTAATGGGAATCCAAAGATGTGCAGGTTAGGGAGATTGGTCATGCCAAATTGCCCCTTAGTGTCCCAAGATGTGTAGGTAAATGTATTAGCCATGGTAGAAATGTGGGGTTATGGGGATAGGGCCTGAGTAAGATACTCTGTCAAAGATTTGGTGCAGAATCGATGGGCCGAGTGGCCTCCTTCTGCACTGTAAGGATCCTCTGGCTCTATGACATGGGCACTGACAGCATTTTTCCACCAGCTGTCTTGGTGGGATTTGAACCCGTGTCCCCAGAGCATTTGCCCAGGCCTCTGGGTGATTAGGCCAGTGACGTTACCACTATGCCACCATCTCCCTATGTGCCTCCAGACCCACAGTGATGCGACAGCCCTCTGCAGTGGTATAGCACGAAAAAGCCACTCAATAGTTTCAAGAAGGCATCTCAGCACCACCTCCACAGGGCTGGTGAGGGGTGGACAATAAATGTGGGCCACGCCCACATCCTGTGAATGAATAAAAACAATCTGAATATTCCCAGGCTCCACTCAGCATGGCTGAAGTTCTCCTGTTCCTGGGGTGTAATCATAGAATCATAGAAACCCTACAGTGCAGAAGGAGGCCATTCGGCCCATCGAGTCTGCACCGACCACAATCCCACCCAGGCCCTACCCCCACATATTTTACCCGCTAATCCCTCTAACCTACGCATCTCAGGACACTAAGGGGCAATTTTTAACCTGGCCAATCAACCTAACCCGCACATCTTTGGACTGTGGGAGGAAACCGGAGCACCCGGAGGAAACCCACGCAGACACGAGGAGAATGTGCAAACTCCACACAGACAGTGACCTGAATCCTTGTCGTGACTCTCGGTGATGAGTTGTTATTCCTTACAAATAGTCCTGCCATGACCTCACTGTGAAAAGGCAAATTTCATAGAAATCATAGAAACCCTACAGTATAGAAAGAGGCCATTCGGCCCATCTAGTCTGCACTGACCACAATCCCACCCAGTCCCTACCCCCATATCCTTACATATTTTACCTGCTAATCCCTCTAATCTACGCATCCCAGGACACTAAGGGGCAATTTTTTTTTTAGCATGGCCAATCAACCTAACCTGCACATCTTTGGACTGTGGGAGGAAACCGGAGCACCCGGAGGAAACCCACGCAGACACGAGGAGAATGTGCAAACTCCACACAGACAGTGACCCAAGCCGGGAATCGAACCCAGGTCCCTGGAGCAGTGAAGCAGCAGTGCTAACCACTGTGCTACCGTGCCGCCCCATTTATTGGCAACTTGTTCCGCTGTTTACCTTGCATCGTGTTAATAATTAAATTTAAGTTTGGTTGGAGTTAAGAAAGTGCAGGATTCAATGTCAGTTGTCAGTGGTTTCATGCGTGTCATCCTTTATGAAGAAGCAGAGCCAGTTATGTTGAGACGGGGTTGTGTTGTCTCCCTCTTACTGTACACAGCCCCCGTACCACACCTTACCCAGTGTTGTCAGTAAACTGCAGGTGTACATGGGTGCCTGTGAAGGTTAAAGCAAATCCGACCAGCTGTTAGATACCTGGGCATCTCTATCAGTGTGCAAGCTTGCTCGAGTGAATATGTGCTTTGGTCTCTGCAAACCCCAATTGGATGATAGCTGTAGACTTGACCATCCCAATTCACTCCTGAATGGCCTCTCCCATTTCACCCTCTGTAACGTTGAAGTCAGCCAAAGGCCTTCTGCCTGGGTCCTTACTTACACCAAGGGCTGGATTTGTGGAACCCACAGGAGTAAGATTGATGTTGGGATGGTGGGGGATGGATGGATGGGGGGTGGGAGGGGGGGGGGCTGCAAGGAGAATCGGGTGTGGGTACCCCACATTGCATTCCTGACATCTAGAAAATTGTCTCCAATTAAGTCAGGGATAGGAAGGAACCCAATGCTGGATGAATCCTGTCCAATGGAGACAGGAAGGCAATTAGGCTCATCAAGAAACACTTAATTGTTCCTTAGAGCACCAGAATTTAGTGCTGGCTCAGAGATTTGATGGGAATTACACACGGCTTTCCCATGGCAATTCCCTGGAAGTTCTCCAACCGTGCTTAACCCTGAAAAGTGCGAGGTGATATACTTTGGAAGGAGTAGAGATTTAGAGGTTTCCAACATGGAAACAGGCCCTTCGGCTCAACTTGTCCATGCCGCCTCTTTTTTTTAAAGCCCTAAGCTAGTCCCAATTGCCCGCATTTGGCCCGTATCCCTCTATACCCATCGTACCCATGTAACTGTCTAAATGCTTTTTAAAAGACAAAATTGTACCCGCCTCTACTACTACCTCTGGCAGCTTGTACCAGACACTCCACCCTCTGTGTGAAAAAATTGCCCCTCTGGACCCTTTTGTACCTCTCCCCTCTCACCTTAAACCTATGCCCCCTAGTTTTAGACTCCCTTACCTTTAGGAAAATATGTTGATTATCTACCTTATCTATGCCCCTCATTATTTTATAGACCTCAATAAGATCACCCCTCAGCCTTCTACACGCCAGAGAAAAAAAATCCCAGTCTATCCAGCCTCTCTTTATAACTCAAACCATCATCTGGTAGCATCCCAGTAAATCTTTTCTACACTCTTTCTAGTTTAATAATATATTTTCTATAATAGGGTGACCAGAACTGTACACAGTATTCCAAGTGTGGCCTTACCAATGTCTTGTACAACTTCAATAAGATGTCCCAACTCCTGTATTCAATGTTCTGACCAATGAAACCAAGCATGCCGAATGCCTTCTTCATCACTCTGTCCACCTGTGACTCCACTTTCAAGGAGCTATGAACATGTACCCCTAGATCTCTTTGCTCTGTAACTCTCCCCAATGCCCTACCATTAACTGAGTAAGTCCTGCCCTAGTCCAATCTACCAAAATGCATCACCTCGCATTTATCTAAATTAAACTCCATCTGCCATTCATCAGCCCATTGGTCCAATTGAGCAATCCGAGATAACCTTCTTCACTGTCCACTATGCCACCAATCTTGGTGTCATCTGCAAACTGACTAACCACTTACTCCCATAAGTAATGGGAGTAAGTGGGAATAATTTGACAAGGAAGTATACTATGAAAGATCTGACACTGGGAAGTTCCAAAGAACAGAGGGACCTTGGCGTGTTTGTCCATAGATCTCTGAAGGTGGAAAGGATGGTGAAAAAGGCATATGGCACAATCGCCTTTATCAATCGGGGTATAGATTACAAAAGTAGAGAGGTCATGATGGAGTTGTGTAGAACTTTGGTGAGGCCACAACTGGAGTACTGTGTGCAATTCTGGTCGCCACTTTATGGAAAGGATGTGATTGCACTGGAAGGAGTGTAAAGGAGATTCACCAAGATGCTGCCTGGGATGGAACATTTAAGTTATAAGGAGAGGTTGGATAGGCTTGGGTTGTTTTCTCTGGAGCAGAGAAGACTGAGGGGCGACCTGATTGAGGTGTTCAAGATTATGGAGGGCACGGACAGGGTGGATAGGGAGCAGCTGTTCCCCTTAGTTGAAGGGTCAGTTACAAGGGGACACAAGTTAAAGGTGAGGGGTGGGAGGTTTAGGGGGGAATCTGAGGAAAATGTTTTTACCCAGAGGGTGGTGATGGTCTGGAATGCGCTGCCTGGGAGGGTGGTGGAGGCGGGATGCCTCACGTCCTTTAAAAAGTACCTGGATGAGCACTTAGCACGTCATAACATTCAAGGCTATGGGCCAAGTGCTGGCAAGTGGGATTAGGTGGGCAGGTCAGGGCCTTTCATGCATCGGTGCAGACTCAATGGGCTGAAGGGCCTCTTCTGCACTGCTGTATTCTGTGATTCTGTATTGGGGGTAAGAGGTATCACTGGAACCAATTCTAGCCACAAGCCCCATCCAGCCATCTTCCCTGTGCTCTCTATCCTACATTGTCTCCTGGTTAAGTGCCTCAATTCTAACATTTTCACCCTTGTTTCCAAATCCTTCAGCCTCACAGTTCCCTATCTCTGGAAACACCTCCAATCCCACATCCCTCCGAGATTTCTGAACTCGAATTCCAGCCTCCGGAGCCCTAACCCCGATATTTAATCACCCCACCATTGGCAGCCGTGCCTTCAGTTGTCTGGGCCCCAGGCTCTGGAATGGGGAGACGTTGGCATTGGGGTATTTTCACTGGACTAGTAATCCAGAGATCCAGGTTAATGCTCTGGGGACCTGGCCTCGAAACTGGAATTCACATCAACCATTATCGATCGTCATCTAGAATCATAGAACCCTACAGTGCAGAAGGAGTCTGCACCAACCACAATCCCACCCAGGCCCTATCCCCATAACCCCATGCATTTACCCTAGCTAGTCTCCTTGACACTAAGGGGCAATTTAGCATGGCCAATCCACCTAACCCGCACATCTTTGGACTGTGGGAGGAAACCGGAGCACCTGGAGGAAACCCACGCAGACATGGGAAGAATGAATCTGCTGTCCTTACCCGGTCTTGCCCACCTGTGACTCCAGAGCCACAGCAATGTGGTTGACCCTTAAAATGCCATCAGGGTTGGGCAATAAATGCTGGCCTAGCCAACATCGCTCACGTCCCATGAAAAAATAAAAAACAAAACTCCCCTCTAAACCTCTCTGCTTCTCTGTCTGGCTTTCTTTCTTCCAGTTTCTTGTTTAAGGCTACCTCTCTGACCAAGATTTTGTTCATCTACCCTATATCCCCTGTGTCAAACTTTATTTCATGCTCCCCCTTGGGATATTATAACTTTTTTATTCATTCTTGGGCTGTGAGCAACACTGGCAAAGCCAACATTTATTGCCCATCCCTAATTGCCCTTGAGAAGGTGGCGGTGAGCTCCCTTTCTCAACTGCCGAAGTCTCTGATGTGTAGGTACATCCATAGCGCTGTTAGGGAGGGAGTTCCAGGATTTTGTCTCAGCGACAGTGAAGGAATGGCCGATATATTTCCAAGTCAGGATGGTGTGTGGCTGGGAGGGGAACTTGCAGATGGTGGTGTTCCCATATATCTGCTGCCCTTGTCCTTCTAGATGGTAGTGGTCGTGGGGTTGGAAGGTGCTGTCTAAGGAACCTTGGTGAGTTTCTGCAGAGCATCTTGTAGGTAGTACACATTGCTGCTCCTGAGCGTCAGTGGTGGAGGGAGTGAACGTTTGTAAATGTGGTGCCAATCAAGTGGCTGCTTTGTCGTGGATGGTACCAAGTTTCTCAAGAGTTGTTGGTGCTGCATCCATCCAGGCAAGTGGCAACTATTTCATCACAACTCCTGACTTGTGCCCTGTAGATGGTGGGCAGGTTTGGGCAGTCAGGAGGTGAGTTACTTACCACAGGATTCCTAGCTTCTGACCTGCACTTGTAGCCACAGTATTTATCTGGCTGGCCCAGTTCGGTTTCTGGTCAATGGTAACCCCCAGGATAGTGGGGGATTCAGTGATGGTAATGCCATTGAATGTCAAGGGGCAATGGGTAGATTTTCATTTGTTGGAGATGGTCATTGCCTGGCACTTTTGTGGCCCAAATGTTATTTGCCGATTGTCAGCCCAAGCCTGGATATTGTCCAGGTCCTGCTGCATTTGGACATGGACTGCTTCATATCTGAGGAGTCGCGGACGGTGCTGAACATTGTGCAGTCATCGGTGAACATCCCCACTTCTGACCTTAAGGTGGAGGGAAGTTATTGATGAAGCAGCTGAAGATGGTTGGGCCTGGGACACTGCCCTGAGGAACTCCTGCAGTGATGTCCTGGAGCTGAGATGATTGGCATCCACCCACCACAACCATCTTCCTTTGTGCCAGATATGACTCCGATCCGTAGAGAGCTTTTCCTCTGATTTCCATTGACTCAAGTTTCGCTGGGTCTCCTTAGTGCCACACTTGGTCAAATGCGGCCTTGACGTCAAGGGCAGTCATTCTCACTTCACCACTGGAGTTCAGCTCTTTATTGCTGAATAAGTGCCCCTTGTTGATGACACCTATTCATCATTTTAATGATGATCGAGAGTAGACTGATGGGGTGATAATTGGCCAAGTGGACTTTGTCTTGCCTATTATGCATAGGACAAACCTGGACAATTTTCCACTTTGCCGGGTAGATGCCGGTGTTGTAACTGTATTGGCAGAGCTTGGCTAGGGGTGCAGTAAGTTCTGGCGCACAAGTCTTCAATACTATTGCCAGAGTATTGTTATGATGATACTTTGCAGTATCCAGTGCCTTCAGCCATTGTTTAATATCACATGGGGTGAATTGAATTGACTGGAGACTGGAATCTGAGATGCTGGAGACTCCAGAGGAGGCTGAGATGGATCATCCACTTGGCACTTCTGGCTTAAGATTGCTGCGAATGCTTCAGCCTTATCTTTTGCATTGATGTGCTGGGCTCCTCCATCACTGAGGACGGGGATATTTGTGGAGCCTCCTCCTCCAGTGAGTTGTATAATTGTCCATCATCATTCACGGCTGGATGTGGCTGGGCTGCAGAGCTTAGATCTGATCCGTTGGTTGTGGAATGCCGTTTGGCATGCAAATAGTTCTGTGTTGTAGCATCACCAGGTTGACAGCTCAGTTTTAAGTATGCCTGGTGCTGCTCCTGGCATGCCCTCCTGCACTCTCCATTGAACCAGGGTTAGGAAATCAGAAACACAAAGGGACTTGGGAGTCCTTGTTCAAGATTCTCTTAAGATTAATGTGCAGGTTCAGTCGGCAGTTAGGAAGGCAAATGCAATGTTAGCATTCATGTCGAGAGGGCTAGAATACAAGAGCAGGGATGTACTTCTGAGGCTGTATGAGGCTCTGGTCAGACCCCATTTGGAGTATTGTGAACAGTTTTGGGCCCCGTATCTAAGGAAGGATGTGCTGGCCTTGGAAAGGGTCCAGAGGAGGTTCACAAGAATGATCCCTGGAATGAAGAGCTTGTCGTATGAGGAACGGCTGAGGACTCTGGGTCTGTACTCTTTGGAGTTTAGAAAGATGAGGGGGGATCTTGTTGAAACTTACAGGATACTGCGAGGCCTGGATAGAGCGGATGTGGAGAGGATGTTTCCACTAGTAGGAAAAACTAGAACCAGAGGGCACAACCTCAGGCTGAAGGGACGATCCTTTAAAACGGAGATGAGGAGGAATTTCTTCAGCCAGAGAGTGGTGAATCTGTGGAACTCTTTGCCGCAGAAGTCTGTGGAGGCCAGGTCATTGAGTGTCTTTAAGACAGAGATAGATGGGTTCTTGATTAATAAGGGGATCAGGGAAAATGGGGAAAAGGCAGGAGAATGGGGATGAGAAAAATATCAGCCATGATTGAATGGCGGAACAGACTCGATGGGTTGAGTGGCCTGATTCTGCTCCTACGTCTTATGGTCTTATAATCCCCTGCCTTGATAATAATGGTTGAGTGGGAGATATGCCGGGCTGTGTGGTTACAGATAGTGCTGGAGTACAGTTCCACTGCTGATGGCCCACAGTGCCTCTTGGTTGCCCAGTCTTGAATTGTTAAATCTATTTGAAGTCTATCCCATTTAGCATGATGGTAGTGTCTCACAGTACGATGGAAGATATCCTCAATGTGAAGATGGGACTTCATCTCCAAAAGGACTGTGCAGTGGTAACTCCTACCCCAATACTGTCACGGACAGATGCATCTGCAGCAGGCAGGTTGGTGAGGATGAGGTCAAGAGTATTTCTCATTCTTGTTGGCTCCCTTGGCAGTCCCAGTCGAGCAGCGATGTCCTTTTGGACCCGGCCAGTTCGGTCTGTGATGGTGCTACCAAGCCACTCTCAGTGGCGGACATTGAAGTCCCCCACCCGGAATACATTTTGTGCCTTTGCCACCCTCAGTGCTTCCTCCAAATGGTGTTGAAACATGGAGGGGTACTGATTTATCAGCCGAAGGAGGACGGTACATGGTAATTAGCAGGAGGTTTCCTTGCTCAGGTTTGACCTGAAGTTGAGGACCCCCAGGGCAACCCCCCTCCCCTCTGTATGCCACTGTGTTGCCACCTCTGCTGTGTCTGTCCTGCCAGTGGGACAGGACATGCCCAGGGATGGTGATGATGGTGTCTGGGACATTATCATTGTCAGGCTATTGCTATGTGCAAGACAGCTCTCCCAAATTTGTTAAAGGTGCCAGATAAATATAAGTTGTTGTTGGATAAATTCATTTGCTTCATGCAAATTAAAACATTTTGTAATTATGATAATTAGTGAGGAACAAGTCTGCTGCAGATGAGTGTGAAGAATTTCAATATCGTTTGTTATATTACAAAAGAGAGGAAGGAGGCTTACTCACAGCGAACTGTGTTAGTCTTCATTCCTAAAGGTGGTAGATTTGAATGAGTTTTATTTTAATATTCAGATACTGTGCAAGCTCTGTTCTGACTGAGCTAGCAGGGGTGAGTCTGTTCGCTGTAGGGGGCTCTCCAATGTTTCATTAAGAGTCCTATAAATAAAGTAAAGCATTGTGGGGTGCCAGCCACGAGATGGAATTCAACCACTTTGACTGGTTTGATCCAAAATTGTCGCTGTCAGGTTTGGGCAAACCATCTGCAACTGTGCTGTGGATGCTTGAGTTTTGACTGTGCACAGTTTGGGAGATGGATTGGGGGCACTCAAATTTACTAATTCTCCCAATTCTGCCATGAAATGCACTGATTCTGGGCCTTCACGGGTTCTTTTTAAACCTTTGAATAATCACATTTTAAACAAAAATGGAAGAATATCGCAAATGTGTGTTTGTGATATAAAAAACTTTGTAAAAAAAAAAGCAAATCTTTCAATAGACACAAGGAGCCTTTAACATTGGCTGCCAGAAGTCACCTGACCTTTTACAACTGAAATATTTGTGAAGCTACTAGAAGGCTTCAAGTGGATTCACAAATTGTCAGACCCAGACATGTGAAGACATTTGAAATTCAATGTGTGTTTCCACCAAGGGTGAACAGAAACTCATTGATAGCGGCTTCCCTGAAGGTGTGAATAGCTCTTTCCCCATCTCCACAAAAACCTGGAAGAATGAGATATCTAAAGGTGAATTAGCTTGGCTAAAAGACAATGGATGGGATTATGCCCAGACCTGGGTTAAACCAATACCTAAAATGGAAGCACATTTCAGCAGTTTGAGTAGCAATAGTTTTGAGTTTTCAGCTGTGTGGAGTCTGGCTGAGAGGTGCCATTTTGTGCAGAGGACCCAGAAGATCTCAGGAAGTGAGTTCTCAGTGAAGTAACAATGAACAGCGTGTGAGAGCTGGTTTTCTCATTCTTTCACTGGGAGACAGGAAGGAAGTTGTCCAGGAATGAGTTCTGTTCTGTTGAAAAGGGAATCCAGGCAGTCTTCAAGAGTCATGCAAAAGAACCTTCGCTCGCTCCTCCAAGCGACTCTACCTGCTGAGTCCACCTTCCAAGGGAACCTTTGACTATTCAACTACAGAAGCCATCACAGCTGCTGAACACAACTCTTCAACTTCAACCCTTTACTCCAGAAAAACCAACAAACCAACTGCACGTTATGGGCCCGTAATAATATTCTAAAGGAATTTGATCTTTATAATGATATCTATCTTTATCCGCATTTAGAATTTCTATGTATTCAATTTGTCTGTGTGTGTGTGAATTTTAAAGATAAAGTTTATTAGTCACGAGTAAGGCTTACATTAACTGCAATGACGCTGCAATGAAGTTACTGTGAAAATCCCCTAGTCGCCACACTCCGGCGCCTGTTCGGGTACACTGAGGGAGAATTTAGCATGGCCAATCAACCTAACCAGCACGTCTTTCATACTGTGGGAGGAAACCGGAGCACCCGGATGAAACCCACACAGACACGGGGAGAATGTGAGGTGATTCATTTTGGTAGGACTAATTTAAATGTGGATTACAGGGTCAAAGATAGGGTTCTGAAGACTGTGGAGGAACAGAGAGATCTTGGGGTTCATATCCACAGATCTCTAAAGGTTGCCACTCAAGTGGATAGAGCTGTGAAGAAGGCCTATAGTGTGTTAGCTTTTATTAACAGGGGGTTGGAGTTTAAGAGCCGTGAGGTTATGCTGCAACTGTACAGGACCTTGGTGAGACCACATTTGGAATATTGTGTGCAGTTCTGGTCACCTCACTATAAGAAGGATGTGGAAGTGCTGGAAAGAGTGCAGAGGAGATTTACCAGGATGCTGCCTGGTTTGGAGGGTAGGTCTTATGAGGAAAGGTTGAGGGAGCTAGGGCTGTTCTCTCTGGAGCAGAGGAGGCTGAGGGGAGACTTAATAGAGGTTTATAAAATGATGAAGGGGTTAGATAGAGTGAACGTTCAAAGACTATTTCCTCGGGTGGATGGAGCTATTACAAGGGGGCATAACTATAGGGTTCGTGGTGGGTGATACAGGAAGGATATCAGAGGTAGGTTCTTTACGCAGAGAGTGGTTGGGGTGTGGAATGGACTGCCTGCAGTGATAGTGGAGTCAGACACTTTAGGAACATTTAAGCGGTTATTGGATAGGCACATGGAGCACACCAGGATGATAGGGAGTGGGATAGCTTGATCTTGGTTTCAGATAAAGCTCGGCACAACATCGTGGGCCGAAGGGCCTGTTCTGTGCTGTACTGTTCTATGTTCTATGTTCTAATGTGCAGACTCCACACAGACATTGACCCAAGTGTGGCTGTGCTTGATGTGGTGTAATGCCCCTAGCCCCTGGGGTAGACCTGACCCAGGAATAATTAGCTACAGAAACCGATGAAACAGACCTTTGCGCCGGCAGGGTGCAGAAAGGTTGAAAGAAAGAGATGCATTGTCTGTGAGAAGGTACTGGTAAGCTGCCTTAGTAGAATCATAGAATCCTACAGTGCAGAAGGAGGCCATTCGGCCCATCAATTCCGCACCGACCACAGTCCCTCCCAGGCCCCAGTCTTGTAACACCTCAAATTTTCCCTGCTAATCCCCCAACACTAGGGTCAATTTAGCATGGCCAGTCAACCTAACCTGCACATCTTTGGAGTGTGGGAGGAAATTGGAGCACCCGGAGGAAACCCACGCAGACACGGGGAGAATGTGCAAACTCCACACAGACAGTGACCCGAGGCCAGAATTGAACCTGGGTCCCTGGCACTGTGAGGCAGCAGTGCTAACCATTGTGCTACCCTGCTGACCAAAGCCTTAATCCAGCACCTTAGACCGCTTGAACCACTGCAGTCCATGTGGTATAGGTACACCCACAGTGCTGTTAGGGAGGGAATTCCTGGATTTTGACCCAGTGAAGGGACGGCTGATATATTTCCAAGTCAGCATGGTGAGTGGCTTGGAGAGGAACCTCCAAGTGGTGGTGTTCCCATGAGTCCTCGTCCTTCTAGGTGATAGAGGTTGCAGATAGGAAAGGTTTTGCCTAAGGAGCCTTGGTGAGTTGCTGCAGTGCATCTTGTGAATGGTACACACTGCTGTCATTGTGTGTCGGTGATGGAGGAAGCGAATGTTTAAGGTGGTGGTTGAGGTGCTAATCAAGTGAGCTGCTTTGTCCTGAATGAGGTTGAGCTTCTTGAGTGTTGTTGGAACTGCGCTCATCCAAGCAAGTGGGGAGTATTCCATCACACTCCTGACTTAGAAACATAGAAGAAGATAGGAGCAGGAGAAGGCCGTTTGGCCCTTCGAACCTGCTCCGCCATTCTTTACAATCATGGCTGATCGTCCAACTCAGTAGCCTAATCCTGCTTTCTCCCCATAATCTTTGATCCCATTCGCCCCAAGTGCTGCCCCAAGTAGCTTGTGCCTTGTAGATGGTGGACATGCTTTGGGAAGTCAGGAGGTGAGTTACCTTCTGCAGAATTGCCAGCCTCTGACCTGCTCTTATAGCCACAGTATTTATATGGCTGATCTGGTTAGGTTTTGGTCAATGGTAACCCCCAGGATGTTGATTCATAGAAATCATAGAAATCATAGAAACCCTACAGTACAGAAAGAGGCCATTCGGCCCATCGAGTCTGCACCGACCACAATCCCACCCAGGCCCTACCCCCATATCCCTACATATTTACCCATTAATCCCTCTAACCTATGCATCTCAGGACACTAAGGGGCAATTTTAGCATGGCCAATCAACCTAACCCGCACATCTTTGGTCTGTGGGAGGAAACCGGAGCACCCGGAGGAAACCCACGCAGACACGAGGAGAATGTGCAAACTCCACACAGACAGTGACCCAAGCCGGGAATCGAACCCAGGTCACTGGAGCTGTGAAGCATCAGCGCTAACCACTGTGCTACCGTGCTGCCCATTGTGGGGGATTCAGTGATGATAATGCTGATGTCAAGGGGCGATGGTCAGATTGTCTCTTGTTGGGGATGGTTATTGTCTGGCACTTGTGTGGTGCTAATGTGTGGCGATCTACTCCATATGCAGATTTAAGCTGATGGAGGTAGTCTATCCTTCCCTCTGAAGCCACGTGATCTACCCTTTCCATGACAACATGTTGGGTAAGGTCAATCTTTGAGATCAAACAGGGTTGTGCTCTGACACTATTCTCTTTGCTGCTGTGATATGCCTACAGAGGGTGTATACTTTCATAGTAGAACTGATGGACAGCTGTTCAGCCTTGCTTGTCTGAGATCCAAAACAAAGGTCCATCATGTCCTCAACAGAGAGTTTCTGTGCTGACAATGCCGCACTAGCATTCCATTACCAAAGAACACCTTCAGTAGCAAATGGACACACGCCCTCATGCCTGGAAAGAGTTTGGTTCCATCAGCATCAGGAAGACTAATGTCATGGCCCAGAATGTTGCCATACTGCCACAATCACCAACAGTCTCTCATTTGATGCTGAAATCAACTAGCATTGCAAAATCTGCAGCTGTTATTGTCCAAGCTGAGGAAGAGAGCGTGGAACACCAGCAACCTGACCGAGAACATCATACTGAGTCTATCAAGCCTGCATCCTCAGTGCACCCCTCTACAGTGGTGAGACCTGGACTATATGTGCTGGGCAGCAGAAAAGATTGAATAGTTTCCACCTTCACTGTTTCTGATGTATCCTCGGGATTTCTTGGCAGGACAAGGTCACCAACTCGGAGCTCTTGGAGCATGCTAACTCCACCAGCATACACTCATTGCTAACCCAATGAAGTCTGCGCTGGCTCAGTGGCAATCATTGGATGGATGGCAGGCAGAAACCAAAAGATATTCTGATTACTGGGTCATGACATTCTGGGCATTAACACCAGGTTCAGGGAGGAACGTCTATTCCCAGGCCCCCTTATTCCCTGCACCACTCCCCCAGCCTTACCCTCTCTGCTTTCACCCTCCTACTCAATCATGCATGACTCCCCCCACCTCCCCTCACCCCCACCACCACCTTTCAAGATTCACTAACCAACCAACCAATTCCAGTAAGATCCTAGTAAAAAGATAGCACTGATTGTTGGCACCTGGTTACAAACATCATCAGATACATACGCTTTCAGTCGAGTAAAAGATCAATAAATTAAACAAAATCAATAAACGAAAGGGGGTGACAGCCCCTGGTGAGGTATTGTAACTAAAACAGAACATCAAAGAAAACTAACTCTAAGGATAGGCAACAACACCTCCTCCATGATCATCCTCAACACCGGTGCCCCACAAGGCTGTGTTCTCAACCTCCTACTGTACTCCTTATACACCTATGACTGTGTGGCCAAGCTCCCCTCCAACTCGGTTTTCAAGTTTGCTGATGACACCACTGTAATGGGTCGGATCTAAAACAATGATGAGACAGAGTACAGGAATGAGATTGAGAATCTGGTGAACTGCTGCGGTGACAATAATCTCTCCCTCAATGTCAACAAAACGAAGGAGATTGTCATCGACTTCAAGAAGCGTAAAGGAGAACATGCCCCTGTCTACATCAACAGGGACAAAGTACAAAGGATCGAAAGCTTCAAGTTTTTAGGTATCCAGATCACCAACAATCTGTCCTGGTCCCCCCCATGCCGACACTATAGTTAAGAAAGCCCACTAACGCCTCTACTTTCTCAGAAGGCTAAGGAAATTTGGCATGTCAGCTACAATTCTCACCAACTTTTACAGATTCACCATTGAAAGCATTCTTTCTGGTCGTATCACAGCTTGGTATGGCTCCTGCTCTGCCCAAGATCACAAGAAACTACAGAATGTAGCCCAATCCATCACACAAACCAGCCTCCCATCCATTGACTCTGTCTACATTTCCCGCTGCCTCGGCAAAGCAGCCAGCATAAATAAGGACCCCACGCACCCCGGACATTCTTTCTTCCACCTTCTTCCGTCGGGAAAAAGATACAAAAGTCTGAGGTCACGTACCAACCAACTCAAGAACAGCTTCTTCCCTGCTGCTGTCAGACTTTTGAATGGACTTACCTTGCATTAAGTTGATCTTTCTCTATACCCTAGCTATGACTGTAACATTACATTCTGCACTCTCTTCTCTCCTTCTCTATGAACGGTATGCTTTGTCTGCATAGCGTGCAAGAAACAATACTTTTCGCTGTATACCAATACATGTGACAATAATAAATCAAATTAAATCAAAATCAAACCAAAATATAATTTCCAGGAGCCAACATCCATTCTATGCAGCATGAGTCATTAATACTAAGGGCAGCAATGATATAATGCACGTGGATGTGAATCTCGCTGAGAGAAACTATCACTGAGTGGGAGAATGACTAAAAATCAAAATGAAAGGATTCATTTGTCTAATGGTTGACCAAACCATTCACATAAACATCAAGTGTATTCATAAAAATGCAATATTTTTACAGTGGTTGCACATCCAAAAGTGAGTTCAATATTTCTTAATTTTCCTAACCCGACCGCTTTGCCTGGGCGCTGACAGCAGAGGTGGACCTGATGTGTGTGATGACCTTGGTGGACATCCTCTGCTGGCATAAGGTCTGGAAGGCCCCATCCTGATGAGCATCTCCTGCTCAGGGGATGCACTCTCATCGGCCTGAACAGCTCGAGTGGATGTGGCCAAATGGGTTGTGGCCGGCTGAATGCCCTCAGAGTGTCCTGAGTGAGGCCCCCAGGGTGTCTGACTGGCGCTTATCCTCCCTGTGGGTGTCTGAGGGCCTGACTCCTTGTGGTCAAGGGGCTTCTGTGGGGAGATTAAGTTGTCTCATCTCCCTCTCACTTAGATGCTGATGATGCCTACCAGTGTTCGTAGCCATGGAGTCCAGGACCGGGCGCAAATCCAGAAAAACAAGGTCTCTATGGTGATTGCTAACCTTCTCACAGTGACCTCGAGGTACCCGCATGTCGGAGCCACAGACAGAACACGTACAGATTCCTCCATCTCTTACTCCAGTCTGCTGCAGTGGCACGGTGGCACAGTGGTTAGCACTGCTGTCTCACAGCGCCAGGGTCCCGGGTTCAATTCCCGGCTTGGGTCATTGTCTGTGTGGAGTTTGCATGTTCTCCCTGTGTCTGCATGGGTTTCCTCCGGGTGCTCCGGTTTCCCCCCACAGTCCAAAGACCTGCTGGTTAGGTGCATTGGCCATGTTAAATTCTCCCTCAGTGTATCCGAACAGGCGCTGGAGCGTGGTGATTGGAGAATTTTCACAGTAATTTCATTGCTGTGTTAATGTAAGCCTACATGTGACACTAATAAATAAACTTTAAAAAGCTGAGTGAGTGCGAAATCTCTGCCTGATGTTTCTCCATCTGTTGTTGTCTCCAGTATTGTGTTGGTTGTTCCCAGGGCCTCAATGAGTGGCTGATCTGCAGCAGCCCTCTGAGTACCAGAGACCTGGGCGGTCCCTGCCTCCGAAGGCTGTGGGATGTGTCAGTGAGATGATCCTCAGCCTGATCTAGAGGTGTGTGCCTCTGCTGGTGACTGCAGTACATAGGGACATTTAGCCCTTCGAGTCTGCTCTGCCATTCAATAAGATCATGGCTGATCTGATAGTCACCTCAAATCTGGATCCCGCCTACCCCAGATAACCTGCTTCCTCCTTTATTTACCAAGAATCGATCTCGCTCTACCTTAAAAATATTCAAAGTCTCTGCTTCCACTGCCTTCTCAGGAAGAGAGCTCCAGAGACTCATGAGTCTCTGAGAGAAAAAGTTTCTTCTCATCTCCATTTTAAATAAGTGAACTTATTTTAAAACATTGACTCTAGTTCTAGATTCTCCGACAATCCTCTCCACATCCACCCCTCAGGATCTTATATGTTTCAATCAAGTCATTTCTTACTCTTCTAAACTCCAGTGGATGCAAGCCTCGCCTGTCCAACCTTTCCCCAAAAGACAACCCATCTATTCCAGGTATTAGTCTGGTGAAACTTCTCTGAACTGCTCCCATTGCATTTACTTTTTCTCTTAAATAGAGAGAGCAATACTGTACACAGTACTCCAGACGTAGTCGCTCTAGTGCCCTGTATAACTGAAGCATGATGTGGAGATGCCGGCGTTGGACTGGGGTAAACACAGTAAGAAGTTTAACAACACCAGGTTAAAGTCCAACAGGTTTATTTGGTAGCAAAAGCCACACAAGCTTTCGGAGCTGCAAGCCCCTTCTTCAGGTGAGTGGGAATTCTGTTCACAAACAGAGCATATAAAGACACAACCTCAATTTACATGAATAATGGTTGGAATGCGAATACTTACAACTAATCAAGTCTTTAAGAAACAAAACAATGTGAGTGGAGAGAGCATCAAGACAGGCTAAAAAGATGTGTATTGTCTCCAGACAAGACAGCCAGTGAAACTCTGTGGGGGTTACAAATAGTGTGCCATGAACCCAATATCCCGGTTGAGGCCGTCCTCGTGTGTGCGGAACTTGGCTATCAGTTTCTGCTCAGCGACTCTGCGCCGTCGTGTGTCGCGAAGGCCGCCTTGGAGAACGCTTACCCGAATATCAGAGGCCGAATGCCCGTGTTCGGGCATTCGGTCACGGGCATTCGGCCTCTGATATTCGGGTAAGCGTTCTCCAAGGCGGCCTTCGCGACACACGACAGCGCAGAGTCGCTGAGCAGAAACTGATAGCCAAGTTCCGCACACACGAGGACGGCCTCAACCGGGATATTGGGTTCATGTCCCACTATTTGTAACCCCCACAGAGTTTCACTGGCTGTCTTGTCTGGAGACAATACACATCTTTTTAGCCTGTCTTGATGCTCTCTCCACTCACATTGTTTTGTTTCTTAAAGACTTGATTAGTTGTAAGTATTCGCATTCTAACCATTATTCATGTAAATTGAGGTTGTGTCTTTATATGCTCTGTTTGTGAACAGAATTCCCACTCACCTGAAGAAGGGGCTTGCAGCTCCGAAAGCTTGTGTGGCTTTTGCTACCAAATAAACCTGTTGGACTTTAACCTGGTGTTGTTAAACTTCTAACTGAAGCATAACCTCTCTACATTTGTATTCAATTCCCTTCGCAATAAATGATAATATTCTATGAGCTTTCCTAATTACTTGCTGTACCTGTACACTGGTCTTTTGTGATTCATATACTTGGTCACTCAGATCCCTCTGCAGCTCAGAGCTCTGCAATCTCTCACCATTTAGATAATAAGTTTATTTTTTATTCTTCCTGCCAAAATGAATAATTTCACATTTTCCCACATTATTCTCCATTTTCCAGATCTTTGCCACTCACTTAATCTATTCCTTTATACTCTCCTTAGAATCACAGAATTGCTACAATGCAGAAGGAGTCTGCAGCAATTCTGATAGAGCACCTTACCCAGGCCCATCCCACTGCCCTATCCCCGTAACCCCACGCATTAACCCGGTAATCCCCATAACCTACACATCTTGGGACACCGAGGGACAATTTAGTACAGCCAATCCCCCTAACCTGCACATCTTTGGACTGTGGGAGGAATCCCACGCAGACAGTCCCCAAGCCGGGAATTGAACCCGGGTCCCTGGCGCTGTGAAGCAGCAGTGCTAACCACTGTGCTGCCATCCAAAATTACTTTTCTCCCTATCTTTGTGGCATCAGCAAATTTGGCAACCATCCCTTCAATCCTTTCATCCAAATTATTTATATAAATTTTACCCATTTATGCCGACTTTCTGCTTCCTGTTAGCTAGCCTATCTTCTCTCCATGCCACTATGTTACCATCTATAACAAGAGCTTCTATTTTCCACAATAACTTTGATATGGCACTTTATCAAATGTCTTCTGGAAATCTAAGTACAGTACATCCACCGGTTCCCCTTTATGCACAGCACATGTGAGTTCCTCAAAGAACTCCATTAAAGTTGGTTTAACCTGACTTGCCTTTCATTAAACCATGTTGACTCTGCCTGATTACTTTGAGCTGATCCAAATGCTTTGCTATAACTTCTTTAATAGCAGCTTCTAGCATTTTCCCAATGACAGATGTTAAGCTGACTGGCCTATAGTTTCCCATTTTCTGACTGCCTCCCTTTTTGATACATTTGCTATCTTCCAATCTAATGGAATCTTCATCGAATCTAGGGAGTTTTGGAAAATTAAAAGTATCAACTATCTCAATAGTCGCCTCCTTCCAAACCTTAGGGCGAATTTGTCAATCCTGGGATTTGTCAATCTGCTGCTCCAACAATTTACTCAGCACCATTTCTCTGGTGACTGCAAATTTCCTGAGTTCCTCCCTTACATCCATTTCCCTGTTTATAGCTGTTTCTGTGATGTTATTTGTTTCCTCCATAATAAAACCAAATTCAAAATACCTCTGACGAAGGGTCATCTACACTCGAAACATTGGCTGTATTCTCTCTCCATAGATGCTGTTGGACCAGCTGAGATTTTCCAGCATTTTCTGTTTATGAAGTAAAATATTTGTTTAATTCATCTGCCATTTCCTTGTTTTCCATTATCAATTCTCCAGGTTCACTTTCTGTCAGACCAACACTCACTTTATTAACTTTTTATAAATGATGGTTCTTTCTCAGTGGCTTCCTCAGCCCCCTCACCAGGGATGGTCTGGAGGCTTTAGGGCCCTCCTTATCTCCCTGGGTCTGCCACTGCCTATAAGGGAGAGAGGAGATTTTTATTTCATGAGCAGGCTAAATGCAAGATTGTATGTCACTGTCAATGCCAGGACATGATGGACTCATGGAGGTGTCATCCATACTAGGATGCTGGGACAAGCAGAAAGCACTGAGGATGGAGTGTGAGCAACAAGATGGATAAGATGGTGGAGATGTGAAAGTTTCTATGAGCCAGTCAATGATTATATGTATCCCCGCTAATGGTTCTGTGAGATCCCTGAAGAGAGAAACCCTTTGAGTACATGATGCCATAATGAGAGTTTGATATTGGAGAGAGTTGAAGGATAATTTACCCTGGCAGAGTGGGTAAGATCATTCATCCTCCTCCTGCACTAGTACATGGGCCAGCTATGCTAACGTTGCCTTCAATGGCCTCCTAGGCCAGAAGGGTGAGGCTGATCTGCCTTCCAGTACAGCACATTCCTATGCTGCGGCACTCCTCAGAATAAGGCCTGAAGGTCATCAGGGTGGCCTTCCACTTCATAGAATTCCTACAGTGTAGAAGGAGGCCATTCGGTCCATTGAGTCTGCACCAAGCACAATCTCACCCAGGCCCGATCCCCACAACCCCAACCCCACAACCCTAGCTAGTCCCCCTGACACTAAGGGGCAATTTAGCATGGCCAATGCACCTAATCTGCAATCTTTGGACTGTGGAAGGAAACCAGAGCACCCAGAAGAAACCCATGCAGACACGGGGAGAATGTGCAAACTCTGCACAGACAGTGACCCAAGCCGGGAATTGAATCCAGGTCCCTGGTGCTGTGAGGCAGTAATGCTAACCAATGTGCCACCTTGCCGCCGGTGGCTTGCAGACTTCTTCCCCTGATCAGACATTTCTGTAGATGACCTGGAGAGAGCCAGGCTAGACTCAGTGAGGTGCATGTGCTCAGGTGATATTTAAACATGGCGCCCGGACCTTTGACCCTGTTAGGTAACGGCGGGGCAGACAGATCAGTTCCTGACCCACCAGGAGATTCGGGGAAATACTCACCCATGCATAATTGTTGAGTCTCCAAGCGCGGAACGTGACACAAATACCATTGTTCTGACTGCAGGAAACTGCCGCAGAACCCACCCACCATTCTACAACTAGCGCATGCGTGAAATCAGCAAACTGCGCACGTGTGGCCATTCTACGGCCAGCATATGCGTGAAGTCCTAAGCTCCAACTGCCAAATAAAAAAGCTAATTTTTTCCCCATGGGGATAAATAATCACATATTAGCCGGAATTACCCGGTCCCACACACCTCGCTACTACTGCCAGTGAGAATGGAGAATTTAGCGCTCAGCCGAATCCCCAATCACAGCAGCGGGACTGGATAATCCCAGCCCTGAAGAGGTTGGAGAATTCCAGCCAATGTTTCCACTGTCTGGTGAATTAGTTTCAAGGAGCATTGACGAATAAAGAACAAAGAACAGTACAGCACAGGAAACAGGCCCTTTGGCCCTCCAAGCCTGTGCCGCTCCTTGGTCCAACTAGACCATTCGTTTGTATCCCTCCATTCCAAGACTGCTCATGTGACTATCCAGGTAAGTCTTAAACGATGTCAGCGTGTCTGCCTCCACCACCCTACTTGGCAGCTTATTCCAGGCCCCCATCACTCTCTGTGTAAAAAACGTCCCTCTGATATCTGAGTTATACCTCGCCCCTCTCACCTTGAGCCCGTGACCCCTCGTGATCGTCACCTCCGACCTGGGAAAAAGCTTCCCACCGTTCACCCTATCTCTACCCTTCATAATTTTATACATC
The DNA here is from genome assembly GCF_964213995.1 of Mustelus asterias. Taxonomy (NCBI): domain Eukaryota; kingdom Metazoa; phylum Chordata; class Chondrichthyes; order Carcharhiniformes; family Triakidae; genus Mustelus; species Mustelus asterias. The sequence continues at coordinate 8,531,227 of NC_135807.1, forward strand.
TCTATTAGGTCTCCCCTCATTCTCCGTCTTTCCAGGGAGAACAACCCCAGTTTACCCAATCTCTCCTCATAGCTAAGACCCTCCATACCAGGCAACATCCTGGTAAACCTTCTCTGCACTCTCTCCAATGCCTTCACGTCCTTCTGGTAGTGCGGCGACCAGAACTGGACGCAGTACTCCAAATGCGGCCAAACCAGCGTTCTATACAGCTGCATCATCAGACTCCAGCTTTTATACTCTATACCCCGTCCTATAAAGGCAAGCATACCATATGCCTTCTTCACCACCTTCTCCACCTGTGCTGCCACCTTCAAGGATTTGTGGACTTGCACACCTAGGTCCCTCTGTGTTTCTATACTCTTGATGGCTCTGCCATTTATTGTATAACTCCCCCCTACATTATTTCTTCCAAAATGCATCACTTCGCATTTATCTGGATTAAATTCCATCTGCCATTTCTCCGCCCAATTTTCCAGCCTATCTATATCCTGCTGTATTGCCCGACAATGGTCATCGCTATCCGCAAGTCCAGCCATCTTTGCGTCATCCGCAAACTTGCTGATAACACCAGTTACAGCTTCTTCCAAATCATTTATATATATCACAAATAGCAGAGGTCCCAGTACAGAGCCCTGCGGAACACCACTGGTCACAGACCTCCAGCCGGAAAAGGACCCTTCGACCGCTACCCTCTGTCTCTTGTGGCCAAGCCAGTTTTCTACCCATCTAACCACCTCTCCTTGTATCCCATGAGCCTTAACCTTCTTAACCAACCTGCCATGAGAGACTTTGTCAAAGGCCTTACTGAAATCCATATAGACGACATCCACGGCCCTTCCTTCATCCCCAAATGACCCCAAAAGTTAAATGAAACATTTTTTAAACAAATATTTGACTATTGAGGCACAGGTTATAATGCAATTAAAATAAAACAGATAATAATTTGCAAAATAAAAATTATGTTTTGTTCATTCTTGGGATGTGGGTGTCACTGTCTAGGCTAGCATTTATTTCCCATCCTTAATTGCCCTTGAGAGGATGATGGCAAGCTGCCTTCTTGAACTGTGGGATGGCAGGGTGGCACTGTGGTTAGCACTGCTGGCTCACAGCACCAGGGACCCGGGTTCGATTCCCGGCTTGGGTCACTGTCTGTGCGGAGTCTGCACATCCTCCCTGTGTCTGCGTGGGTTTTCTCCAGGTGCTCCGGGTTCCTCCCACAGTCCAAAGATGTGCGGGGTCAGGTGGATTGGCCATGCTAAATTGCCGCTTAGTGTCAGGGGGACTAGCTAGGGTAAATGCATGGGGTAATGGGGATGGGCCTGGGTAGGACTGTGGTCAGTGCAGACTCGAAGAGCTGAATGGCCTCCTTCTGCACTGGAGGATTCTATGAACTGCTGCAGTCCCTGTGGTGCAGGTTCACCCACAGTGAATGTTTTATATATTTGAGAATAAGATGTGACTATTCCCATGAAGAGTCCAATTACTCTGACGTTTCTATTCTACACACAGTTTCACCTGCAGTATATTTCCACCGTTTCAATGAAGGTGAAAAGCATCTTGGTTGATTAAATGTTTCTTTTTACCGGTATCATCATTCACAGGGACCCTTGTGAATGCCCTTGGGGTACCCTCCTGGTCTGCGGAATGTCAGGAATGAATATTTTTGAGAGGAGAATGGGTTCCTGCCAATACCCAAACACCGAGAGGCAACAGCTTCTGTGGTTGGAACCGTCCCGTTTTGTAGTGGGGCCAGTTTCACCAACCTGCATGAGAAGCAGCTTGTAACAGCTCATTGCTATTCCACAACGCTCTCCTCCTATTGTTCAGCACTCTGCGCCCACTTACCTGAAAGTGATTGGCACTTTGCCTGATTTATAATTAGTCTGGGGAAAAAAAAGGTAATCATTTGCAGCCAGGTCTGAGTAATGATCGAGCCACAAATCATAGCAGAGTCATAAACGTCAGGACTTGTATAATCTCTCAAAATGTGCTACAAATCATGATATATTGCCTGAGAGAGGCACTGAATGTGATGCATTAGCCTCCACTGATATATGAGTTTATTGTTCGGGGCTGTTTCCCTTGTTTGCAAAGCTTCTAGTCTATTTCAGGGAGTTTGCGAGATGCAGTGGGTGGTTGCTACAAGTTGGTAATTAGCTCTTGTGGCTTGTAGCTAATATGAAATTAGTTCTTTCTTTTGGTGAATATCTGCACCAGATTCAGAGGGCTGAACACTCACTCAACCACCTGGCTGGGTTTGTTGGTTGTATCTTGCCACAGGGAACCAGAGGAGGAGGAGCGAAGAGTACAGTCACCAGGAATTGTGGCAGAATTTGGCTATCTTATCCATCAGCATACGGTGGCACAGTGGTTAGCACTGCTGCCTCACAGCGCCAGGGACCTGGTTCAATTCCCGGCTTGGGTCACTGTCTGTGCGGAGTCTGCACGTTCTCCCCGTGTCTGTGTGGGTTTCCTCCAGGTATTCCGGTTTCCTCACACAGTCTGAAAGACCTGCTGGTTAGGTGCATTGGCTATGCTAAATTCTCCTTCAGTGTACCCGAACAGGCGCCTGAGTGTGGCAACTAGGGGATTTTCACAGTAACTTCATTGTTACAACAGAGATGAGGAGGAATTGCTTCAGCCAGAGAGTGGTGAATCTGTGGAACTCTTTGCCGCAGAAGGCTGTGGAGGCCAGGTCATTGAGTGTCTTTAAGACAGAGGTAGATAGGTTCTTGATTAATAAGGGGATCAGGGAGTTATGGGGAAAAGGCAGGAGAATGGGGATGAGAAAAAAATCAGCCATGATTGAATGGCGGAGCAGACTCGATGGGCCGAGTGGCCTAATTCTGCTCCTATGTCTTATGGTCTTATTGCAGTGTTAATGTAAGCCTACCTGTGACACGAATAAATAACCTTTATAGGGGTTGCTGTGGAAACCATACAGATGTGGGTGTTGATTGAGTGGATTTCTAAGAATAATCTGTAACAGAAAACACCCTCATTTGGTGCCCTGCTGAATAACTTTATGATGAATTCCCTGGTGATGAACAGCAGCCCCTGAGGAAGAAACAATAGATTTATTGATCCAAATGCTAATGTAATGAGGCATAAGGCCACAAGATCTGTCAGATAGGGGATATTTATTCACAATGATGTCTTGGTACTAAGCTACTAAATTTCATTCTTTACAAGTCTTCATTCTTTCTAAGAGCACATTTCACTCTTGGCGGCTGTTAATTTGCCAGATGGCTTGTAATCACACCGTTGGGCTGGTTGCAAACAGAAGGGGCATTTTGTGCCCTCTTCCTTGCCTGGCAAGTGGGCGCACGCCCAGCAGGCGAAAAGTTCAGGCCTAAGAAACACAGGAGGGATCAGGGCCTGTCGTCACTCACATAACAGAGCCCCATTAGCCAAGCAGGATGGTTCTGTCGCCGTTTTGCTGAATGCAGTAACCACCCTGGCACTTACTGTGGTTCAGGGCCTCATTAATCAACATTTCTCAGAGTCTTTTCCCCGGGGTTGGAATATAAATTACTATGGGACACAGGTTTAAGGTAAGAGGAGGTGTGAGAGATAAGGGCTTTTACACAGAGGGTGGTAAGTACCTGGAATGTGCTGCCAGAGGAGGTGGTAGAAGCAGATGCAATAGCAACGTTTAAGAGGCATCTTGACAGATACATGAATAGGCAGGAAATAAAGGCATACAGACCACGTAGAGGCAAACAGTCTTTAGTTTAGACAGGCATGATGTGTTGGCAGTCTTGGGTGGGCTGAAGGGTCTGTTTCTGTACTGTACTGTTCTTTGTCATATTACCATTTCAGCACGAGTTTTTGGTCCAACTTATAACTCCACCGCGGGTGCTGGGCGCATCCAATCATCTGGATATTTTCACTAATATCATTTGAATGTTGCTGTGCTTTGCCCCAACCTAACAGAGGTCTTTAAAAATTGAGAACTTTGGGTAAGGTGATTTAGATCCCACCTTGTAACGGACTTCTGAACTGCATGCCGGCCCGCTCCCGGGAAACATCCCTGGCATCAGGAATGTGGAGAACAGCCACCCCAACACAGCTCTGCGCTATTCCCCAGGCCTCTCCACCAGGCCCACCAGAATGTGACTGGGAGAGAGAGAGTGGCCAGAGTTTTCCAGGACCCTCCCGCTGGCAGGATCTTCCAGACCCGCCAAAGTCAATGGACGTTTGAACGGCTCGCCGCATCTGCCACGGGGGGAAGCCACCACGACGGGGCTGGAAAGTTCCGGCCAGTGCCTCCCCTTGTGGACAAGAGGGAAACTACAGTCCATCTATAGAAGATAGTCATAGAAAAATTAAACAGAGGATTCAGAAGAAATGTCTTTACCAAGAAGAATGTGGAATTCACGAAAACTGAGGTAAATATTACAGATGTATTTAAGGGGAACCATATGAGGGAGCAAAGGAGACAGCATTCAGCTGATAGACAGAGATGAGGAAGATTTAAAGTTTATTTATTTATTCGTGTCACAAGTAGGCTTACATTAACAATGCAATGAAGTTACTGTGAAAATCCCCTAGTCACCTGTTTGGGTACACTGAGGGAGAATTTAGCATGGTCAATGCACCTAACCAGCACATCTTTCGGACTGTGGGAGGAAACCTGAGCACCCGGAGGAAACCCACGCAGACACGGGGAGAACATGCAGACTCCGCACAGACAGTGACCCAAGCCAGGAATCAAAGCTGGGTCCCTGGCACTGTGAGGTAGCAGTGCTGACCATTGTGCCACCGTGCCGCCTGCTCCCCCACTTCTGATCTCTTGAGCATCCCCATCGCTCCACCATCGACGGCCATACCTTCAACTGCCCGGGTCCTGAACTTCGGAATTCCCTCCCTAAATCTCTCCCACTTCTCTGTCTCTCCTTCCTCTTTTATAACACACTCCTTAGAACTTAACCCTTTTAGACCAAGCTTTCGATCATCTGCTCTAATATCATCTGAGCTTGCTCAGTGCCTGTGGGATATTCCTCTGCGTTAAAGATGATTTATAAAATCAGTTAAAGCGAAATACTGCGGGTCCTGGAATCTGAAATAAAACCAGAAAACGCTGCAAAATCTCAGCAGGTCTGACAGCATCTGTGGAGAGAAAATGGAGCCAACGTTTTGAATCTGGATGACCCTTCCACAGAGCTCTGGCTGAATAGTCATCCAGACTTGGGATGTTAGCTCTATTCGCTCTCCACAGATGCTGTCAGGTCTGCTGAGATTTTCCAGCATTTTCTGTGCCATGATCGAAAGGCGGAGCGGACTTGATGGGCCGAATGGCCTAATTCTGCTCCTATATCTTATGAACTTACAAGATTGTTGTTGTTGGACTCCTTAAACCAAATGGGGTCTTTTTTAGCTGTGTATTCAATGTAGTTCTATGTAATTTTCATGGTGGGAAGTACTGATAGATTTTTTTATTGCTGTAAACCCTGCCCTGTTTCAGCTTTGCTTCTGGTTTCCTGATGCCACTCGAGAACATTCTCAGGAAAGAGGCAGCAGGACTCATTCCAAACTGACTACTTCCCTGAGAATACTGCCTGCTTCAGAAAACGCTCCATCAACTTCAATAACAGCTCCTGATTAATTCTGGGTGAGATTTGAAAATTAATTTAATGAATTTGATAGAAAATAATAAGGCAATTCGAGATTAATGCAAAGTGGTATTTTGTCAGTTTAGGAGATTGGAATGGGTTGCTGTAGGCAATCGGCAGTTCGTTTTGTACAATCAGATGCGGGAGATGATGGCCCAGTGGTATTATCACTGGACTAGTAACCTAGAAACTCAGCTAATGTTCTGGGGACCTGGGTTCGAATCCCACCACAACAGATGGTGGAATTTGAATTCAATAAACAATATCTGGAATTAAGAATCTACCGATGACCATGAAACCATCATCGATTCTCAGAAAAACCCATCTGGTTCACTAATGTCCTTTAGGGAAGGAAATCTGCCATCCTTACCCAGTCTGGCCTACATGTGACTCCAGAACCATAGCAATGTAGTTGACTCTTAGCTGGTCTCGGGCAACTAGGATGGGCAATAAATGCTGGCCAGCCAGCGACGCCCATGTTCCACAAATAAATGAAAAAAGAATTCATCAGTCACTGTGGATTTGATTTGATCTGATTTATTATTGTCACATGCATTAACGTACAGTGAAAAGTATTATTTCTTGCACACTATACAGACAAAATATACCATTCATCGAGAAGGAAAAGAGAGAGTGCAGAATGTAGTGTGACAGTCATAGCTGGGGTGTAGAGAAAGATCAACTTAGTGCAAGGTAAGTCCATTCAAAAGTCTGACAGCACAGGAGAAGCTGTTCTTGAGTCAGTTGGTACGTGACCTCAGATTTTTGTATCTTTTTCCTGAAGGAAGAAGGTGGAAGAGAGAATGTCCGGGGTGCGTGGCGTCTTTAATTATGCTGGCTGCTTTGCCGAGGCAGCAGGAAGTGTAGACAGAGTCAATGGATGGGAGGCTGGTTTGCGTGATGGACTGGGCTACATTCACAATCTTTTGTAGTTCCTTGTGGTCTTGGGCAGAGCAGGAGCCATACCAAGCTGTGATACAACCAGAAAGAATGCTTTCCATGGTGCATCTGTAAAAGTTGGTGAGAGTTGTAGCTGACATGCCAAACTTCCTTTATTGGCTGCTGTATTTCCTCTTTATTGGCTGTTTGCAATCTCAACTGAACCGCACCCCTCCCCCACTCCACGTCCCCATCCTGAGCATTGCCAACACCACTCGATGGGCTGAAGGGTGCTGTACGACTCTATGGCTCTATTCTTCCATCTCCATAATACCTCCTGTCTTCTCCAGTGCCTCAGGACCTCTGATGGTCAAACCCTCAACCATGTCTTTGGTACCTCTAGGCTTGACCATTCCGACACTGCTATCCACTCACACGAAACTCCACTGCCATAGCCTGCCTCACACCACATCCCACACAGCTCACCATCCCGGTGCTCAGTGACATACACTGTCTCCTGATTCAATTTTAACCGCTCCATCATTCAGGACCGTTCAGCTGCCTGGGCCCCGGACGCTGAAATTTTCTCTCGAAACAGTCTCCACTCCTCCACCTTTCCCTCTCCCCTTTTACATCGCTCCTTACAACCTACCTCTTTGACCGAGCTTTTGTAAAGTGCTGTGGGACATTTTGCTCCGTTAAAGTGCTATATAAATGTGAGTTGTTTACTGGTACAAAGAGAGGAGGTGTTGTGGCGCATTGGGTTTTAAAAAAATGTATTCATTTTTACAGGATGTGGGCGTCGCTGGTGGTTCCAGCATTTATTACCCGTCTCTAACTGCCCTCCACTTCAGAGGGCAGTTGAGAGTCACCCACATTGCCAGGGCTCTGGAGTCATATGTAGGCCAGCCCAGGTAAGGACAGCAGATTTCCTTCCCGAAGGGACATAAGTGAACCAGATACGATTTTAGGACAATCGACTGGTTTCATGGTCATCGTTAGACTATTTAATTCCAGATTTTTATTGAATTCAAATCTCACCATCTGCCACGGTGAAGCAGAGCATTACCCTGGGGCTGTGGATTACTAATTCAGTGAAGTTCCACTGTGCCACTGCCTCCCCTCATGCTTCTGAGCCAGTGTCCCGGGTTCATGTCCAGGACTTGATGTCCGAGGAAGGTATGTGCGCAATGCAGCCAAACAAGTGGATCATCAATTTATCAATCGTAGAGTCATAGAGGTTTACAGCATGGAAACAGGCCCTTCAGCCCAACTTGTTCATGCCACCCCTTTTTTTAACCCCTAAGCTAGTCCCAATTGCCTATGTTTGGCCCATATCCCTCTACACCCATCTTACCCATGTAACTGTCCAAACGCTTTTTAAAAGTCAAAATTGTACCCACCTCTACTACTACTTCTGGCAGCTGGTTCCAGACACTCACCGCCTTCTGTGTGAAAAAATTGCCACTCTGGACACTTTTGTATCTCTCCCCTCTCACCTTAAACCTATGCCCTCTAGTTTTAGACTCCCCTACCTTTGGGAAAAGATATTGACTATCTAGCTGATCTATGCCCCTCATTATTTTACAGACCTCTATAAGATCACACCTCAGCCTCCTACACTCCAGAGAAAAAAGTCCCAGTCTATCCAGCCTCTCCTTATAACTCAATCCATCAAGTCTCGGTAGATCCTATTAAATCTTTTAGAAACATAGAAACATAGAAAAACTACAGCACAAACAGGCCCTTCGGCCCCACAAGTTGTGCCGAACACATCCCTACCTTCTAGACCTACCTATAGCCCTCCATCCTATTAAGCTCCAAGTACTCATCCAGGAGTCTCTTAAAAGACCCTATTGAGTTCGCCTCCACCACCACTGACGGCAGCCGATTCCACTCGCCCACCACCCTCTGTGTGAAAAACTTACCCCTAACATCTCCCCTGTACCTACCCCCCAGCACCTTAAACCTGTGTCCTCTCGTAGCAGACATTTCCACCTTGGGAAAAAGCCTCTGAGAGTCCACCCGCTCTATGCCTCTCAACATCTTATACACCTCTATTAGGTCTCCTCTCATCCTTCGTCTCTCAAAGCAGAAAAGACCGAGCTCCCTCAGCCTATCCTCATAAGACATGCCACTCAATCCAGGCAACATCCTTGTAAATCTCCTCTGCACCCTTTCAATCTTTTCCACATCCTTGCTATAGTGAGGTGACCAGAACTGAGCACAGTACTCCAAGTGGGGTCTGACGAGGGTCTTATATAGCTGCATCATTAACCTCGGACTCCTAAACTCAATCCCTCGATTGATAAAGGCCAGCACACCATACGCCTTCTTAACCACCTCCTCCACCTGCGGGGCCGATTTTAGAGTCCTATGGACCCGGACCCCAAGGTCCTTCTGATCCTCTACCATACTAAGAGTCTTTCCCTTTATATTGTACTCCTTCATCCCATTTGATCTACCAAAATGGACCACGACGCATTTATCTGGGTTGAAGTCCATCTGCCACTTTTCCGCCCAGTCTTGCATCCTATCTATGTCCCTCTGTAACTTCTGACATCCCTCCAGACTATCCACAACCCCACCAACCTTCGTGTCGTCGGCAAACTTACCAACCCATCCCTGGGGCACACTACTGGTGACCGACCTCCATTTAGAAAAAGACCCATCTATACCCACTCTCTGCCTCCTTTGGGCAAGCCAGTTCTGGATCCACCGGGCAGCAGCCCCTTGGATCCCATGCCCTCTCACTTTTTCTAGAAGCCTTGCATGGGGGACCTTATCGAACGCCTTGCTAAAATCCATATAAACCACATCTACCGCCTTTCCTTCGTCAATGTGTTTAGTCATATTTTCGAAGAACTCCACCAGGCTCGTAAGGCATGATCTGCCCTTGACAAAGCCATGCTGAGTGTTCTTGAGCATACTAAACCTCTCTAAATGCTCATATATCCTATCCCTCAGGATCTTGGGGCGGCACGGTAGCACAGTGGTTAGCACTGCTGCTTCACAGCTCCAGGGTCCCGGGTTCGATTCCCGGCTCGGGTCACTGTCTGTGTGGAGTTTGCACATTCTCCTCGTGTCTGCGTGAGTTTCCTCCGGGTGCTCCGGTTTCCTCCCACAGTCCAAAGATGTGCGGGTTAGGTTGATTGGCCAGGTTAAAAATTGCCCCTTAGAGTCCTGGGATGCATAGGTTAGAGGGATTAGCGGGTAAATATGTGGGGGTAGGGCCTGGGTGGGATTGTGGTCGGTGCAGACTCGATGGGCCGAATGGCCTCCTTCTGCACTGTAGGGTTTCTATGATTTCTATGATTTCTATGATCTTCTCCATCAGTTTACCAACCACTGAGGTTAGACTCACCAGTCGGTAATTACCTGGGCTATCCCTATTCCCCTTCTTGAAAATAGGAACCACATCCGCAATCCTCCAACACCTCTCCCATCTCCATCGACGACGCAAAGACCATCGCCAGAAGCTCTGCAATCTCCTCCCTCGCCTCCCACAGCAACCTGGGGTACATCCCATCCGGACCCGGCGACTTATCTTTCTTGATGCCATTCAAAGATTCCAGCACAACCTCTTTCTTAAAGTCCACATACTCAATCCTTTCAGTCCACCGCACGCCCGCAGTACATCCACCCAGGTCCTTCTCCTCTGTGAAAACCGAGACAAAATACTCATTGAGCACCTCTGCCATTTCTACTGGTTCCGTACAGACTTTCCCACCTTCACCTTTTATAGGCCCTATTCCGTCACGTCTCATCCCTTTACTCTTCACATATTTATAGAACGCCTTAGGGTTCTCCTTAATCCTACCTGCCAGGGCCTTCTCGTGACCCTTTCTGGCTCTCCTAATTTCCTTCTTTAGTCCCTTCCTACAAGCCGTATACTCTTCTAAATCCCTATCTTCGCCAAGCTCTCTGAGCCTTTTGTACGCTTTCCTTTTCTTCTCGACTAGGTCCCGCACAGCTTTCGTGCACCACGGTTCCTTTAACCGACCAACACCTCCCTGTCTGCTCGGAATGTTGTCCTGTAGAACTCTAGACAGACATTCCTTGAAAAACTGCCACCTCTCTTCAGTACATTTCGCCGAGAATACCTCTTTCCAATTTACTCCTCTAATTTGCTGTCTAACGTCTTCATATTTCCCCTTACTCCATATAAACACTTTCCTAGCTTGCCTGATCCTCTCTTTTTCCAATGCAAGCCTAAAGGAGATAGAGTTATGATTGCTATCCCCAAGATGCTCTCCCACTGAGAGATCTGACACCTGTCCAGGTTCATTGGTCAGTATCAGATCAAGTACAGCCTCTCCTCTTGTAGGCTTGTCCACATGCTGTGTCAGGAAACCCTCCTGAACACACCTAACGAACTCTTCCCCATCCAATCCCCTTACCCTTGGGATATTCCAATCTATGTTTGGGAAATTAAAGTCTCCCATCACAACAACTCTGCTATCACTGCATCTCTCCAGGATCTGTTTCCCTATCTGCTCCTCCACCTCCCTGTTACTATTGGGTGGCCTATAGAAAACTCCCAGCAAAGTGACCGGTCCCTTCCCACTCTGAACTTCCACCCACAGAGACTCGGTGGACAATCCCTCCACAGCATACACCTTCTGTACAGCTGTGGGGTCTTGCAGCTCCGAAAGCTTGTGTGGCTTTTGCTACCAAATAAACCTGTTGGACTTTAACCTGGTGTTGTTAAACTTCTTACTGTGTTTACCCCAGTCCAACGCCGGCATCTCCACATCATGACACTATCCCTGATCAGCAGTGCCACTCCACCCCCTCTCTTGCCTCCCTCCCTGTCCTTCCTGAAATATCTGAATCCCGGCACCTGATGTGGGTAGGAAGGGGGAAGGGGTCATGAAAAGAGAGACATCCAAGTCTCCGTAATGGCCACCACATCATACTTCCAGGCATCGATCCATGCTCTGAGCTCATCCTCTTTATTCACTATACTCCTGGCATTAAAGTAAACACATCTCAATCCTTTGGTCTGAGCTCTCCCCTTCTCTATTCCCTGTCCATCCGCCCTCTTGCACTGCCTATAACCCTTCTCTGTTTGTGAGCTACCTTCCTCACTCTCAGTCACCTCGTCTCGATCCCCTCCCCCCAACCTATCTAGTTTAAACTCTCCCCAGTAGCCTTAGCCAACCTTCCTGCCAGGATATTGGTCCCCCTGGGATTCAAGTGCCACCCGTTTTTTGTGTACAGGTCACACCTGCCCCTGAAGAGGTCCCAATGGTCCAGGAACCTGAATCCCTGCCCCCTGCACCAGTCCCTCAGCCACACATTCATCCTCCACCTCACTCCATTCCTGTCCTCACCTTCCCGTGGCACAGGCAGCAATCCTGAGATTACTACCTTTGCTTTCCTCCTTCTCAGCTGTCTCCCTAATTCCCTATACTCTCTTTTCATGACCCCTTCCCCTTTTCTACCCACATCAGCGGTACCAATATGTACCGCTACCTCAGGCTCCTCTCCCTCCCACCTCAGGATTTCTGGGATTCGCCCAGCGACATCCTGGATCCCGGCCCCAGGGAGGCAGACCACCGTGCGAGACTCCCGCCTGCCTCCGCAAAATCGCCTGTCCGTCCCCCTGACTGTTGAGTCCCCGATTAATACTGCCTTCCTCCTCTTTTCTTTAGCCCTCTGAGTCACAGGGCCGGACTCCACCCCGGAGACACGGCCACTGCTGCTTCCCCCAGATGGGCTGCCCCCCCCCAGCAGTACTCAGGCAGGAGTACTTGTTGTGTAGGGGCAAATCCACCGGGGTGCTCTCAATCACCCGAGCTTTACCCTTCCTGGCCATCACCCACTTGGCCTCCTCCCGTGGCCCTGGTGTGACCACCTGATGATAACTCTTGTCTATCACCACCTCATTCTCCCTTAACAGCCTAAGATCCTCAAGCTGCTGTTCCAGCTCCCTAACACGGTCCCTTTTTTCTGCGCTCTTTTCTGCACTCTTTCTAGTTTAATAATATCCTTTCTATAATGGGGTGACCAGAACTGTACACAGTATTCCAAGTGTGCCTTACCAATGTCTTGTACAACTTCAATAAAACATCCCAATTCCTGTATTCAATGTTCTGACCAATGAAATCAAGCATGCCGAATGCCTTCTTCACCACTCTGTCCACCTGTGACTCCACTTTCAAGGAGTTATGAACATGTACCCCGAGATCTCTTTGTTCTGTAACTCTCCCCAACACCGAACCATTAACTGAGTAAGTCCTGCCCTGGTCCAATCTACCAAAATGCATCACCTCGCATTTATCTAAATTAAACTCCATCTGCCATTCGTCAGCCCACTGGCCCAATTGATCAAGTACCTGTTGCAATCCTAGATAACCTTCTTCACTGTCCACTATGCCACCAATCTTGGTGTCACCTGCAAACTTCCGAACGATGCCTCCTATATTCTCATCCAAATCATTAATATAAATGACAAAGAACACATGCCAATGGCAAGCGATAAGAATGGGATGTGTTGGAAAGAAAATTGGAACCTCTACCATCACTGTTCATAGCTCCAGGCTATTGTATGCATGGAAAAGAGCACGTTGCCACAGCAACCCAGACTCCCTGAGTGATCAGTAACAACACAACAACTGGAATAGACAGAGACTGTGGAACAATACTAACAGTTGCAGGCTCTGAAACCAGGGAATGGGGAGTATTTTAAAACAATTCTTTATCCCTCAACGAATATTTACATGGATTTGGACAGACCCACCCCCAGTATCTGCCTGGCCAATCAGAGGATGGGCAGCTCAGCAGCGCCACCAGGAATGCTGAGGAAGGCAAGAGTCCAGCAGCCAAAGACAATTAAAGAAATTAATAAAATAGCCGCTGATGGAGGGAAACCTCACTGAGCGAATCACCGGGGCAGCGGGACTGCCTTCCCTGCTCACAGAAAAAACAGTCGCCCACCCCAACACCCGCCCACCCAACACTCACCCACCCCAACACTCACCCAACCTAACACCCGCTAACCCAACACTCACCCACCCGACACTCACCCACCCCAACACCCGCCCACCCCAACACTCGCCCACCCGACACTCACCCACCCCAACACCCGCCCACCCCAACACCCGCCCACCCGACACTCATCCACCCGACACCCGCCCACCCCAACACTCACCCACCCGACACTCACCCACCCCAACACCCGCCCACCCCAACACTCACCCACCCGACACTCACCCACCCCAACACCCGCCCACCCCGACACTCACCCACCCCGACACTCACCCACCCGACACTCGCCCACCCCAACACCCGCCCACCCCGACACTCACCCACCCCGACACTCACCCACCCGACACCCACCCCGACACTCGCCCACCCCAACACCCGCCCACCCGACACCCACCCCGACACTCGTCCACCCCGACACTCACCCACCCCAACACTCACCCACCCTGACACCCACCCACCCCGACACTCACCCACCCCGACACTCACCCACCCCAACACTCACCCGCCCCAACACTCACCCACCCCAACACTCACCCACCCGACACTCGCCCACCCCGACACTCACCCACCCGACACTCGCCCACCCGACACTCACCCACCACGACCCTCGCCCACCACGACCCTCGCCCACCCCGACAATCACCCACCCCGACACTCACCCACCCCGACAATCACCCACCCCGACACTCACCCACCCCGACATCCGCCCACCCGACACTCACCCACCCCAACACTCGCCCTCCCGACACTCACCCACCCCGACACTCACCCACCCCGACACTCACATACCCGACACTCACCCACCCACCCGACACTCACCCACCCACCCGACACTCACCCACTCCAACACCCACCCACCCCGACACTGCCCACCCACCCCGACACCCACCCACCCGACACTCACCCACCCACCCCGACACTCACCCACCCCGACACTCACCCACCCCGACACTCACCCACCCAAGACTCAGCCACCCCGACACTTGCCCACCCCGACACTCACCCACCCCGACACTCACCCACCCGACACTCACCCACCCCGACACTCACCCACCCCGACACTCACCCACCCCAACACTCACCCACCCCGACACTCACCCACCCCGACACTCACCCACCCCGACACTCACCCGCCCAAGACTCAGCCACCCCGACACTTGCCCACCCCGACACTCACCCACCCCGACACTCACACACCCCACACCCACCCACCCCGACACTCACCCACCCCAACACTCACCCACCCCAACACTCAACCACCCCAACAATCCACCACCCCAACACTCACCCACCCGACACTCGCCCACCCGACACTCGCCCACCCGACACTCACCCACCCCGACACTCACCCACCCCAACACTTGCCCTCCCGACACTCACCCACCCCAACACTCGCCCTCTCGACACTCACCCACCCGACACTCACCCACCCACCGACACTCACCCACTCCAACACCCACCCACCCCGACACTACCCACCCACCCCGACACCCACCCACCCGACACTCACCCACCCACCCCGACACTCACCCACCCGACACTCACCCACCCGACACTCACCCACCCACCCCGACACCCGCCCACCCAGCGCTCGCCCACCCCGACACTCACCTACCCCAACACCCACCCACCCCGACACCCACCCACCCCGACACTCACCCACCCCGACACTCACACACCCCACACCCACCCACGCCGACACTCACCCACCCCAACACTCACCCACCCCAACACTCACCCACCCCGACACTCACCCACCCCGACACTCACCCACCCCAATACTCACCCACCCCAACACTCAACCACCCCAACAATCCACCACCCCAACACTCACCCACCCGACACTCGCCCACCCCGACACTCGCCCACCTCGACACTCACCCACCCGACACTCACCCACCCGTCACTCACCCACCCCAACACCCACCCGACACCCACCCACCCCGACACTCACCCACCCCAACACCCACCCACCCGACACCCACCCACCCCGACACTCCCCCACCCCGACACTCACCCACCCCAACAGCCACCCACCCCGACACTCACCCACCCGACACTCACCCACCCCGACACTCACCCACCCCGACACTCACGCACCCCGACACTCACCCACCCGACACTCACCCACCCCGACACTCACCCACCCCGACACCCACCCACCCCGACACTCACCCACCCCGACACTCACCCACCCCGACACTCACCCACCCCGACACTCACCCACCCGACACTCACCCACCATAATTGTTTCTATTCAAATAATCATCTAATGCCCTCTGGAATGCCGCGCTTGAACCTGCCTTCACCACACTCCCAGGCTGTGCATTCCAGACCCCAATCACTCACTGGGTGAAAAAGTTTTCTCTCACGTCACATTTGCTTCTTTTGCAAATCACTTTAAATCTTTGCCCTCTCGTTCTTGATCTTTTACCAACGCGAACAGTTTCTCCCTCTCTGCTCTGTCCAGCCCCCTCATGATTTTGAATGTCTTTATCAAATCTCCTCTCAGCCTTCTTCTCTCCAAGCACAAGAGTTCCAACCTCTCCAATCTATCCTCATCACTGAAGGTTCTCATCCCTGGAACCATTCTTGTCAACCTCTTCTGCACTCTCTCCAATGTGTTCACATCCTTCCTGTAGTGTGATGCTCAGAAGAACAAAGAACAAAGAAAATTACAACACAGGAACAGGCACTTCGGCCCTCCAAGCCTGCACTGACCATGCTGCCTGACTGAACTAAAACCCCCTCTACCCTTAAACTGTACACAATATTCCATCTGAGGTCTAACTAGTGTCTCAGTACAGCATAACTCTTGTACTCTCTGCCCCTGTTAATGAAGTCCAGAATATTACATGCAAATGATCCAACCAATAACTGGGCGAATACAGAAAATCATCAAGGAATTATTTCAACACATTAACAAAAAGAGTTTTCCTTCTTCATGATTGGGACCATTTTCTTTCAGTTTTGATCCCCCATTTGCTTATTAAAACATGAAGTAGGTTAGTTCGCTCTGCAGTAAATGTGCCACTTTCCTTGTTCCCCAACTATCTGTAGATTAATTTGCACTCATTAAAGCGTACAGCACGACTCATGCTAATTCATCAGTGTTAAATTCCAACTGGGAAACTGTCCGCTTTACTGATAGCTTCCCCTGTGCAATAACCATGATTAGGACAATACTGGCTTCCTTTTCTCGACTTCCTATTTACATTTCTGACTGTGGACGCAACCCTCTCACCCAACCTCTCCATCAGGAAAGAATCAGGAGTCAAATTGTTGCAAATGTCTTGCATTTTGCACCAAGCTTCACGCTGCATTCTGAAATAAAATATTCTGGGAACGGAGGGTCCAATTGCGTTTGTTGGTAATATCATTGGAGTCAGAGCTAAACTAAAATCATACAATCCCTAAAGTGCAGAAGAGGCCATTCAGCCCATCAGGTCTGCACCCGAAGATGTGCAGGTTAGGTGGTTTGGCCATTCTAAATTGGCTCTTAGTGCCAGGGGGACTAGCTAGGATAAATACATGGAGTTGTGGAGATAGGGCCTGGGTGGGATTGTGGTCGGTGCATACTTGATGGGCTGAATGGCCTCCTTCTGCACTGTAGGGATTCTATGATTCTATGATGACTCTCTGACAGAGTGCCTTACCCAGGCCTTCTCGCCTGCCTATTCCTGTAACCCTACATATTTACCATGGCTAATGCACCTAACCTACACATCTTGGGACACCAAGGGGCAATCTGCCTAACCTACACATCTTCGGACTGTGGGAGGAAACTGGAGCACCCAGAGGAAACCCACGCAGACACAGGAAGAATGTGCAAACTCCACCCACACAGTGACCCAAGGCTGGAATTGAACCCAGGTCCCTGGCGCTGTGAGGCAGCAGTGCTAACCTTCTGCCACCGTGCTGTCCAAATTAGCCCAAAAATAATTTTAAACATGAATGAGGTACCAAAACGACTTATGTTTATGTTTTCTGTGATCCTTAACATTGGAAATAAGTAACGATTCACCCAGATCAGAACCTGCCCATAAAACTGGCCACACCCCATTGCGTGATTCTGTTAATTGTGCTGACTCATGAAAGCGCATTTCCAATATTTCTGGGCAAAAAAGACAGGTCTCCCAAACCTTTTGTCTTGCATTCATCAGGACAAATGTAAGAATGCCAAATTTCAAATAATAACCAATGGGTGCTGATTGGTTGGCAAGTCAACTCCGATTGGCTGAGGCATTGCCATGGTGAAAGCAAGGGAAACTGGGCTCCCCAAGCTCCAAGTAATTCAAAAAGATGCAAGGCTTAAGCATATTCCTTTTGTTTGCAGAGAATGGATCCCCCGTGCACACGCTAGCAAGTGTAAATGAGCCAAGTTAAAATCTTGACTGACTATCTGAAATTGTTAGTGTAGCCATTAGCACACTCAGGATTGTTCAGCAAGAGCTGCCCAATCATGGAATCACATCAAACAGTAGATTCTTTTGGGTTTTGTAAACACGGGCTGAGTTTGGTCTTTACTCTGCCCATTACAAACAACTGAAGGAAAGTGCTGCTTGATTTAGAATCATAGAATCTCTACAGTGCCATTCAGCCCATTGAGTCTGCACCGACAACAATCCCATTCTGGCCCTATCCCCTTAACCCTTTATATTTACCCTGCTAGTCCCCCTGAGATTCAGGGGCATGGCCAATCAACCTAAGCCACACATCTTTAGATTTGATCAGCCAATTGCTGGGATGTATGGTCTACAAATCCAGCATCACATCGGCGCTCATATTCTTTCACCATGTTGCTCAATCGTACAATAGACAGAATGTCCTTTTGCTCAGACAGTGCTGTCCTGTGAGTGGAGAATACCACCCATATTGGCACTG
Organism: Mustelus asterias; assembly: GCF_964213995.1. Lineage (NCBI taxonomy): Eukaryota > Metazoa > Chordata > Chondrichthyes > Carcharhiniformes > Triakidae > Mustelus > Mustelus asterias. Next base: position 8,549,598 of record NC_135807.1, read on the forward strand.
AATAGTAGCAGTTTGAAACATCTGGATTAACCCTCAGATACTCTGCCTTTCCAAGGTAATTTGAGGAAAGGTGGATATTTCTCAGAATCAGATGTGGTGGCATTTGGCCCCTTTGCAAGGTTGTGTTAGATACAGTGGACACTGATCTGACCAGGACAGCCGCTGACCTCTGATCTAGCTTTGATGAACATTATTTCTGCGTGAAGCTTGCAAGGTGAACAAATAGCAAAGGCCCTACAAGATTGCTGATCAGGCTAATCTTACAGCGCATGGAGCTATAGGAATCCCAATGTGTATATTGACCAGTGAAGTTAGACTTGCAGTAAAAGGTAGGAGAGAATCCATTATTCAGTTGCACATCGAGGAAAGGGAACATGTTAGACTGCTCCATTTAAAAAGTGATTATGAATGCCGGATGGAATAAATTAAGGTGTGTAAGGAAATCCTTACGCGTGGCTGCAGATTCAAAGATGACGAATATACTATCTACATATCGGGAATGTGGGAGGAGGTTAAGGGTCATTCCATCCAATACACATTTCTCATAGAAGCTGAGAATGTTAGCCAGCCCTGGACCTAGAGGGGATCCCTTTGTTACACCATCTATTTGGGCATATATAGGCCGGAACTCTACACCTTGCCAGCTACGGAATCGGAGCGGGCGAGGGTCCGACAACGGAAATCTCTGTTGACAAGTCAGGAGTGTGATGGAATACACCCTACTTGCCTGGATGAGTGCAGCTCCAACAACACTCTCAGCCCGCTTGATTGGCACTCCATCCACAAACATTCAATTGCTCCACCACCGACGCTCAGTAGCAGCAGTGTGTACTATCTACAAGATGCACTGCAGCAATTCACCAAAGATCCTTAGACAGCACCTTCCAAACCCATGACCACTTCCATCTAGAAGGACAAGGGCAGCAGATACATGGGAACACCACCACCTGCAAGTCCCCTCCAAGCCATTCACCATCCTGACTTGGAAATATATCGGCCGTTCCTTCACAGTCACTGGGTCAAAACCCTGGAATTCCCTCCCTAACGGCATTGTGGGTCAACCCACAGAGCATGGACTGCAGCGATTCAAGATGACAGCTCACCACCACCCTCTCAAGGGCAATTAGGGAATGGGCAATAAATGCTGGTCAGCCAGCGACACCCATGTCCCACGAATGAATAAAAAAATAACCTTGGATGGAAATTTCCAGCCTTGCCCGAGCGCGGCTGTAAAGTCCTGCCCGTAGTGTCCCTTGAAGCTGAACTCAATTGTGTGTGTTGCTAAGTCCATAACTTCTGCTATGTAGATAATGCATTCATGATCTTAATTCCTAATTTGTCTAATATACATAGTAGAAATATCATACAGTTTTGTATCATTTTTTAAAATAAAATTTTCAGTGATTTCAAACTAAGTTACACACATAGAGGAAGGGAGATATATCTTAAAATGCTTCTTTTTAATGGTAACCCCATTCACAGCTGCATTGATAAAATTGCCCCATCAAGTGATTCTTCTAATGAAAACAGAAATGACAAAGCAATTATATTCTATATGCTGCCCAGTATAGCTGATTCTGAAGATTTTGGGCGGAATTTTCCTGTCCCACCTGCCACGGGAATTGTAGCGAGTGGGACAGGACCATGTAAAGGTCCGTTGACCTCGGGTGAGATTTTCCAGTCTTCGGGCGAGTGCTGTTTGTGATTATAGTATAAGGGTGTCCACTATAGCAAGGGTTAATGGGGAATTGGGAAACAGTAGTGTCCACAGTGTGATGTAAAGAGACACATGATCTGAGACGAGAGTAAGTAGTGGACTGAGACCTGTGTAGAAGTAAGCATGGAGTTAGCTCATAGCTTGGGCTCTACCCTGTATGAATGTACGTCAAGTACATTTATGTGTGTTATCGATAAACAGATAGTATTCAACCATACAAGACTCAGAATCACTTTGTGAAATCTACTGAGCAGCGATTCTGCAGATGAATTTTAGTGGAAGTGTGAAGACAAGCCAAACTAGCGCAATTTCAAAAGCTAAATGTAGTAGGTGGCGGAAATCTGAAATGGACTCAGAAAGCTGTTCTTGAGTCGGTTGGTACGTGACTTAAGACTTTTGTATCTTTTTCCTGACGGAAGAAGGTGGAAGAGAGAATGTCTGGGATGTGTGGTTCCTTCATTAAGCTGGCTGCTTTGCCGAGGCAGCGGCAAGTGTAGACAGAGTTAATGGATGGGGGGCTGGTTTGCATGATGGATTGGGCTACATTCACGATCCTTTGTAGTTTCTTGCGGTCTTGGGCAGAGCTGTGATACAACCAGAAAGAATGCCATACCAAGCTGTGATACAACCAGAAAGAATGCTTTCTATGGTGCATCTGTAAAAGTTGGTGAGAGTCGTAGCTGACATGTCAAATTTCTTAGCCTTCTGAGAAAGTAGAGGCATTGCTGGGCTTTCTTAACTATAGTGTCAGCATGGGGGGGAGACCAGGACACGTTGTTGGTGATCTGGACACTTAAAAACTTGAAGCTCTCAATCATTTCCACTTCAGCCCCATTGATGTAGACAGGGCATGTCCCCCACTATGCTTCTGAAGCCGATGACAATCTCCTTCATTTTACACTCATTGAGGGAGAGATTATTGTCTTCACACCAGCTCACCAGATTCTCTGTCTCTTTCCTGTAATCTGTCTCATCATTATTTAAGATCCGACCCACTACGGTGGTGTCATCAGCAAACTTGAAAATTGAGTTAGAGTGGAATTGGGATTTTATGGTTCTAAATGAGAAACCCTTATTTTTAAACTGTGCCCCCTAGTTCTAATCTCTTCCACAAGGGGAAACATCCTTTCAACATCCACCCAATCAAATCTCCTGAGGATTTAATATGTTTTAATAAGATCGCCTCTCACTCTTCTAAACCACAATGGATACAGGCCCAACCTATCAAAGCTTTACTCACAAGATAACTCCCCCCTATCCCAGGTATCAGTCGAGTAAATCTTTTCTGAACTACCTCGAACATATTTATGTCCTTTCTTAAACAAGGAGACCAAGACTGTACACAGTACTCCAAAGTGGTCTCACTAACGCCCTATACAACTGCAGCAAAACATCCCAACTTTTAGATTTCATTCCCCTCACAATAAACACCAACATTCCATTTGTCTTCCTAATCACTTGCTAAATCTGCTTGCCAACCTTTTGTGCTTCATGTACCAGGACACCCAGATCCCTCTGTAGCTCAGAGTTCTGCAATCTCTCTCTGTTTAATTAATATGCTGCTTTCAAAGTGGATAAGTTGACACTTTCCCACATTATACTCCATTTTCCAAATTTCTGTCTACTTGCATAACTTATCTATTTCCCTTTGCGAATCCCTTTTGTTCTCTTCGCAACTTACTGTCTTATCTATCTTTGTGTCATCAGCAAATTCAGCAACCACACCATCAGTCCCTTTGTCCAGGTCATTGATGTAGATTGGAAATAATAGAAGTCCCAGCATTAATCCTAATGGCACTCCACTCTTCACATCCTGCCAATCTGAAAATAATCCATTCATCCCGACTCTCTGCTTCTTGTTAGCTAACAAATCCTCTCTCCATGCTAACATGTTGTCACCAATACCATACGCTTTCATTTTGTGTAGTAGCCTTTGATGTGGCACCTTGCCAAGTGCCTTCTGGAAATTTATACCACATCCACAGGTCCCCCTTTATCCACGGTGTTTGTTACTTCCTCAAAGCACTCCAATAAATTAGACAAACATGACTTCTCTTTTACAAAACAATGTTGATTTTATCAGATTACATTGAGATTTTCTCAGTGACCCGTTCGTTATAACTTACTTAATATTAGATACCAACAATTTCTGTCTGACAGATATTAAGCGAGCAGGCCTGTAGTTTCCAGCATTCAGCCTCTTTTGTGGTGATACAGTGGTTAGTACTGCTGCCTCCCAGCGCCAGGGACCTAGGCTCGATTCCAGGTCACTGTTTGTGTGGAGTCTGCACGTTCTCCCCGTGTCTGCGTGGGTTTCCTCTGGGTGCTCTGGTTTCCTCCCACAGTCCGAAAGACGTGCTGGTTAGGTGCATTGGCCGTGCTAAATTCTCCCTCAGTGTACCCGAATAGGCGCCGGAGTGTGGCAACCAGGGGATTTTCACAGTAACTTCGTTGCAGTGTTAATGCATGCTTACTTGTGACAATAATATATAAATAAACTTAAATACTTAAACTCCCTGTTCTTGTATAGAGAAGTCACATTTGCTATTTTCCAATCGGATGGGATTATCCAGAATCTAGAGGACTTTGTAAAATTAAGATCAATGCGTCAACTATCTCACGAGCCACTGCTTTTAAGACCCTAGCATGAAGTCCATCAGGATTGCGCACTTGTCAGTTTTTAATTCTAATGATTTTTTTCAGTTCCCTTTCCCTGTTGATTGCAATTGTTTTAAATTCCTCCCTTTCTTCCACCTCTTGATTCACAATTATTTGTATCCTCTACAGTGAAGACAGGTGCAAAATATTTATCCACCATTTCCTTATTTCCATTATTAATCCTCCATTCTCACTCTCTGGAAGATTAACACTCACTTTACTCTTTTCCTTTTTAAATGCCTGTAGAAACTATTACCATCGCTTTTACATTTCTAGCCAGCTTCCTCTCATACCCTAATTTCTCCCTCTTAATTAGCCTTTTATTCATGCTCTGCTATTCTTTAAATTCAGCCCCATCTCCCCGTAACAAGGGGTATAATTCATATTTCAAGAGTCTGCTCGCAGCTTTTGGCTTATTTTCCAGTATTATCCAGTGTAACTGACAAAGGATAGGACACTGATTAAAGATCAGTGAGAACTTACTCTGACAGTGTTCTGAAGAAGAGTCACATTCGATTCAAAACTGTGTCTCTCTCTCTCCACAATGTTGCCAGACCTGCTGAGATTTTCCAACACGTTCTGTCTTCACTAGTATGTGGAACTTGTTACCACATGGGGTGGTTGAGGCGAACAGCGTAGGTGCATTCGTGGGGAATCTAGATAAACACACAGAGGAGAAAGGAATAGGAGGACATTCTGATTGAGTGAGATGTGGGAGGAATCTCATGTGGAGCCTAAGTATGAGTATCAGCTGTGTCTCGGTTGGTAGCCTTCATGTTTCTGAGTCAGAAGGTTGTGGGTTCAATTCCCACGCCAGAGATGCAAATATTAAAATCTAGGTAGAAGCTTCCGCGTAATGCCGACAACACCAGGTTAAAGTCCAACTGGTTTATTTGATGGCACAAGCTTTCGGAGCGCTGCTCCTTCATCAGGTGAGTGCCATTCACCTGATGAAGGAGCAGCGCTCTGAAAGCTCGTGTTACCAAATAAACCTGTTGGACTTTAACCTGGTGTTGTGAGACTTCTTACTGTGCCTACCCCAGTCCAACGCCGGCATCTCCACATCATGAGTAATGCCGAGTGAGCTGTGCACTGACAGAATCTCTGTCGTTTTGCATGGAATGCTGAAGTGACATTCCATCTGCCCCCTTGAATGGGCAAAAGGAACCAACGACACTGTTCAAAGTTTAAAATTTATTTATTAGTGTCACAAATAGGCTTACATTAACACTGCAATGAAGTTACTGTGAAAATCCCCTAGTCGCCACACTCCGGCGCCTGTTCGGGTACGCTGAGGGAGAATTTAGCATGGCCAATGCACCTAACTAGCACGTCCTTTGGACTGTGGGAGGAAACCGGAGCACCCGGAGGAAACGCATGCAGACACGGGGAGAACGTATAGACTCCACACAGACAGTGACCCAAGGCCAGAATTGAACCCAGTTTCCTGGTGCTGTGAGGCATAATGTGGAGGTGCCGGCGTTGGACTGGGGTAAACACAGTAAGAGTTTTAACAACACCAGGTTAAAGTCCAACAGGTTTATTTGGTAGCAAATGCCATGAGCTTTCGGAGCGCTGCTCCTTCGTCTGATGGAGTGGAAATCTGCTCTCAAACAGGGCACAGAGACACAAAATCAAGTTACAGAATACTGATCAGAATGCGAATCTCTACAGCCAACCAGGTCTTAAAGATACAGACAATGTGAGTGGAGGGAGCAATTAAGCACAGGTTAAAGAGATGTGTATTGTCTCCAGACAGGACAGCCAGTGAGATTCTGCAAGTCCAGGAGGCAAGCTGTGGGGGTTACTGATAGTGTGACATAAATCCAACATCTCGGTTTAGGCCGTCCTCATGTGTGCGGAACTTGGCTATCAGTTTCTGCTCAGCGACTCTGCGCTGTCATGTGTCGTGAAGGCCGCCTTGGACACACACATCTCCATTAAGGGCCGTCACCTCAGCACCTCACTGTACCGCAAGCCCACGGGTAATCTCACGATGCTCCACTTCTCCACTTTAACGTGTCCACCCTAAACACGTTAAAGAAGCCATCCCCTACGGACAGGCCCTCCATATACACAGGATCTGCTCGGATGAGGAGGATCGCAACAGACACCTCCAGACGCTGAAAGATGCCCTCATAAGAACAGGATATGGCGCTCGACTCATCGATCGAGAGTTCCGACGCGCCACAGCGAAAAACCGCACCGACCTCCTCAGAAGACAAACACGGGACACGGTGGACAGAGTACCCTTCGTCGTCCAGTACTTCCCCAGAGCGGAGAAGCAACGGCATCTCCTCTGGAGCCTTCAACATGTCATTGATGAAGACGAACATCTCGCCAAGGCCATCCCCACACCCCCACTTCTTGCCTTCAAACAACCGCACAACCTCAAACAGACCATTGTCCGCAGCAAACTACCCAGCCTTCAGGAGAACAGTGACCACGACACCACACAACCCTGCCACAGCAACCTCTGCAAGACATGCCGGATCATCGACACGGATGCCATCATCTCACATGAGAACACCATCTACCAGGTACACGGTATCTACTCTTGCAACTCGGCCAACGTTGTCTACCTGATACGCTGCAGGAAAGGATGTCCCGAAGCATGGTACATTGGGGAAACCATGCAGACGCCACGACAACGGATGAATGAACACCGCTCGACAATCACCAGGCAAGACTGTTCTCTTTCTGTGGGGGAGCACTTCAGCGGTCACGGGCATTCGGCTTCTGATCTTCGGGTAAGCGTTCTCCAAGGCGGCCTTCACGACACACGACAGCGCAGAGTCGCTGAGCAGAAATTGATAGCCAAGTTCCACACACATGAGGACAGCCTAAACCGGGAAGTTGGATTTCTGTCACACTATCAGTAACCCCCACAGCTTGCCTCCTGGACTTGCAGAATCTCACTGGCTGTCCTGTGTAGAGACAATACACATCTCTTTAACCTGTGCTTAATGCTCCCTCCACTCACATTGTCTGTAGCTTTAAGACCTGGTTGGCTGTAGAGATTCGCATTCTAATCAGTATTCTTTAACTTGATTTTGTGTTTCCGTGCCCTGTTTGAGAGCGGATTTCCACTCCATCTGACGAAGGAGCAGCGCTCCGAAAGCTCATGGCATTTGCTACTAAATAAACCTGTTGGACTTTAACCTGGTGTTGTTAAAACTCTTGCTGTGAGGCAGCAGTGCTAACCACTGTGCTAACCACCGTGCTACTCCATGTAAAGGGGACCTGGGGAGTTCTCTCTGGTGCCCTGGGCAATGGGGACAATTCTCCAACCTCGCCGTGTCTGGTGCAGGTCGTGTCAGTCCCGGGGAATAGCGTGCGGGCTTAAAAACTAGTTTCACGCTCAGCAGCAAACAGTTTGCAAGTCTCTAGGTCCCTTTCTAATGATGCGAATCAGAACTTGTCCATGAAGAGTGCAACACCGATGTGCACGAGATTGACTGGATTTCAGTCTCGTTAGCGATCGTCCCCCTTTCTGGAATGTTCCCATTTCTCTGACAGGAGATCACAAATCACGACTGGTCTCCACCACCGGAGACCTGACATTGAAGCCCCTGGGTGGCCAGGGGCATGGTCAGGCAGTACCCATTGGGTAGTGCCACACTGGCAGTGCCCACTTGGCACACTTGTGGTGCCCACCAGACAGCCTGGCAATAACCATCGGGCAGCCCAGCAGTGCCAGTTGGGCATTGCCAAGGGGGAAAAGCCTGAATGGCAGCCATGGCGGGGGTGCTATGTGGGGGGGCGGTGGTGACGGGTTATACAGGGGTGGATCATGAAGGTGGTCATGACGGGGTGGACATTTCAGGGGTGAGCCAGGGGGGCCCATCGGGAGAGCCCCGATACTGCGACCCGTGTTGGAGAGGGGGTGGGGGAACATGCCGCCGGTGAGGGGTGGGGTACAGATATCCGGGGGGGGAGGGGGGGCACTGTGAGATCAGGGGCTTGAGTACTCTGAAGCCAGGGTCACCGGTGTGGTTAGGCCCCGCCCACCCCCAGTACCAGTGTGGAACTCTCCAGAAACGTGACTGAGTGTGGGAGGAATGCAGTGCGCGTGTGCGCCTGAGAGACCGGCGCAGATCGCTCCTCATTCCCCGCTGGTATGACATGTAGAATGTTTTGGGAGAATTCCACCCAATATTCATACCTCAATCACCACCCCTACAACAGATTATCTGGTTCTTATCACATTGCTTTTTGTGGGAGCTTGCTGTGCACAAATTGGCTGCTGTGTTTCCAGAGCCACAGCAATGTGATTGACTCTTAACTGCCCTCTGAAATTGCCGAGCAAACCATTCCCAACTGGGGATGGACAATAAAGGCTGGCCTGAGTGATGCCCACATGCCATCAAAGAATAAGAGGGGGCGGGGGAGGGGGGGGGGAGTGGGGGGTGGGGCAGTGGTATTGTCACTGGGCTAGTAATTCAGAGACCCAGGGAAATGTTCTGGGGTGGAACCTGGATTCCAATCCTACCATGGCAGATGGTCAAATTTGACTTAAATCAAACTCTGGTATTACGCATGCACTGATGTCCATAAAACCATTGTCGATTGTCAGAAAAACCCATCTGGTTCACTCCTGTCCTTTAGGGAAGGAAATCTGCTGTCCTATATGTGACTCCAGAGCCACAGCAATGTGGTTGACTCTTAAATAACCTCAGGGATGGGCAATAAATGCTGGCCCAGCCAGCGATGTCTTCGAAAGTATTTTAGATGTCCAACATCTGCAGTGATTTGCTTTTGTATTAGGAAATCACCGTGATTTGGAGAAAATCCAGTGTGTACTTGCCTCCAGTTGTGAGCTCCATCCCAAACCAATCCCTTTAAATGCAGACAAACTCCCATTTACCAGCACCTGGATGAGAGAAACCACCGGGGCAACATTTCAATAAAAACCAGTCTGATGTCTGAGATTATTACGGGTCTCGATCAGTCCTCAGCCCACAATGCTTTTCCCACCGAGCTATTTGTTGGAGGGTGATAGAGCTTAATTTCTCCTTTATTGTTGATGGTACAAGCTGTCTATTGACCTTCAGCTGGTAAAATGAGAGGCAATAGACTCAGCGCATGGAGGACCATTGATTTTCTCCAGTCCAAGCCTTGATGTTTTCATTATTTCCTCATTCTGTTGTCTGTACTTATTGATCAATAAATGAGCTCTGTATTCGATTCTGAGAGTCATTACCCAAGTAGTGTAAAAAAAAACCTTCCGACGTCACAGCAATACCAAGGCACCTCATCGCCTCGACAATAAAACCATTGTCGATTGTCAGAAAAACCCTTCTGGTTCACTCATGTCCTTTAGGGAAGGAAATCTGCCGTTACAGTGACAACCAGTCAGCTCGGAGTATGGCTCACCTCACCTACACGTGCCACATGTTTTATATATATATATGTATATGTTCCACATAAGATAGATAAAAGGAGCATGACCACGCATTGTTCCTTTTTCAACTAAACAAAAGCTTGTGGACAGCCATTCAATAGTTCATCCTCCATGGCAATGCCTTGATCAAACAAGAGTCGACCAGACTGGTGTGAATTTAATCAAAATCTGGGCAGTTCACTGTTCTGTGGTGCATTCTCCATGGCAATACCTCTGCCAATCAGAGTCCACTTGCCAACCAATCACTACTCTCTTCTCGTGCAGTATAAATTGTTGCTCCCTTCATAACTGGTATTTTTGTGATCTGTCCTGATGAGTGCAAGGTGAAAAGCTTTGACAGCCTGTCTCTTTTATCAAAAATACTCAAGTTCTGCGCTAACAAATGACTAAGATAATGAATATTGAAATTACAAATGTGCTCTTCCATAGGGGAATCTATATCTTCTAAATGTCTCTGAAATTTTGTAGGGTGAGAGGGATGGAAGTGAAATGAGGATAAAAGCTATAAGGGGCGTGTAAGATGGGTTGGGACACAGTGCAAGGAGCTTTCTTTGTAAAGGGGGATATAAGGACTATAATGAAGGGAACTAATGATAAGCAGGTAACAGGCCAAAGATGGTCAGTCTGGGGAAAAGATGGAGAAGAGCGATGTCGTGTTGGTTGTCATGGAGATTTGAACTATCCATCCATTAAGTGAGTCTCGTTCAGAAAGAGGCAATTATTTGTGTCATTAGATTTCAGTTGGGGAAGGAAATTACTGCCACAGACAATAAATTAACCTTTAAAGAAAAATGCTTCAATACATAAAGGAATACAATTATTAAAAAGAATAGGGATAAGGTTCAAAGCGCAAGCTGAGGATGACTTCAGCTGGTACTGGCAGGGCTTTGGAGAGAAAGAATAGGGGACAATTATGGCAAAGTGTTTTTCAGTTACATTAGAAGTCAGAAACGCACGCTTGGCGGGTTAGCTTAGGCATGAAGGTAAGATGAAGGATTTTGATGGAGTAAATAAGGAGAAATCGTTTCCACTGGCAGGGGTGTTGGTAACCATGGGATACAGATTTAAGGCATTTAGCAAATGAACCACAGGAGAGTTGAGAATATTTGCAGACAGCAGACTGTTGTGATCTGAAATACGTCACCTGAAGATTCAGCATTAGCTTTGCAAAGAGAATTGGACATTATTTTTGATTTGATTTATTATTGTCACATGTATTAGTATACAGTGAAAAGTATTGTTTCTTGCGCGCCATACAGACAAAGCATACAGTATATAGAGAAGGAAAGGAGAGGGTACAGAATGTAGTGTTACAGTCACAGCTAGGGGTGTAGAGAAAGATCAACTTAATGCGAGGTAGGTCCATTCAAAAGTCTGATGGCAGCAGGGAAGAAGCTGTTCTTGACTCAGTTGGTATGTGTCCTCAGACTTTTGTATCTTTTTCCTGACGGAAGAAGGTGGAAGAGAGTATGTCCGGGGTTCATGGAGTCCTTTATTATGTTGGCTGCCTTTCTGAGGCAGCAGGAAGTGTAGACAGTGTCAGTGGATCATAGAATCATAGAATCCCTACAGTGCAGAAAGAGGCCATTCGGCCCATCAAGTCTGCACTGACCACAATCCCACCCAAGCCCTATCTCCATAACCCCATGCATTTACCCTAACTAATCCCCCTGACACTAAGGGGCAATTTAGCATGGCCAATCCACGTAAACCGCACATCTTTGGATGGGAAGCTGGTTTGAGTGATAGACTGGGCTTCGTTCATGACCCTTTGTAGTTTCTTGTGGTCTTGGACAGAGCAGGAGCCAGACCAAGCTGTGATACAACCAGAAAGGATGCCTTCTATGGTGCCTCTGTAAAAGTTGGTGAGAGTTGTAGCTGACATGCCAAATTTCCTTAGCCTTCTGAGAAAGTAGAGGCGTTGGTGGGCTTTCTTAACTATAGCGTCAGCATGGAGGGACCAGGACAGGTTGTTGATGATCCAGACACCTGGACATGTACTATACTTCACAGTGAAAAACTTGCAGGTCTATAGAGGCGGATGCGAGGGGCAGAAAAAGGTGCCTAATTGCATAGCTCTTACAAAAAACCAGCAGAGACACAATAGGCTGAATGGCCTCCTTTGGTTATCTGATTCTAAGGATATGACTGTTGAGCTAAATTTGTATCAATCTTCACTGCTGAGGGTGATGCTGTGGTCCACATACATGACTGGTGCATGGGTGAAATTGCCCCCGTTGGAGAAAGAAGTCTTGTATTTATGTAGCGCCTTTCCTACCAACTTGATGTCTTCCAAGAGCTGAAGTATTTTTGGAGCGTAGATAGTGGGAATTGGGATATTGGGAAGTAATCGGAAAAGTGGTAACAGTGAGGATTGAGGACTTAAAGCTGAGCATCCAACTGAAACATAGAACCAAAGAACCCCGACAGTGCAAAAGGAGGCCATTCAGCCCATTAAGTCTGCACTGACTCTCTGAAAGAGCATTTTACCCAGGACCAGCCCTCTCTGCCCCCCATTCTATCCCTGTAACCTCATGCATTTACTGTGGCTAATCTGCCTAACCTACACCACTGTGAACTAAAGGGCAATTTAGCATGGCCGATCCACCTCAACTGCATATCTTCAGAGCGTGGGAGGAAACTGGAGCACCCGGGTTGGACGGCCATTAGGATATGCCCGAAGCTGACCAGTTGCAACCTATGGGTATGAAGGAGGCAACACCAAAATATTTGGTGAAAAATGTTAAAGCTTGGACCAAAATAACCTACTGAACAGCAGTGAAGTTTTACTAGCCAACCTCACTCTAACCTATCGCAGGATCTGACCAGGACAATGTCCCTCCTCACTGCGCTGTCTAATGTCAGAGTCACACCCTCCAATTTCCATTCCCTCACCTGGCCTTCATTGGTTGACCAAGGCTTCCTCTACCCTCCCCGGATACCCAGGTGGTGTCAGCAATATAACATCAGACCCAGAGGTGGAAAATCTCTGCAGTACCGCATGAGTTTCAATTTCCTCTTTTATACAACATTTTCGATTCACTACTCCCTGTATTACTCCCAACAACTGGATCCCAATGGGTCCCAGAATCTTCAGTCTTTCCATGTGTTCCATTGAAAATCTCAAATTGCTGCTCCAATGGCTGTAAAGTTTATTTATTCGTCACCAGAAGGCAATGAAGTTACTGTGAAAATCCCCTAGTCGCCACACTCCGGCACCTGTTCGGGTACACTGAGGGAGAATTTAGCATGGCCAATGCACCCTAACCAGCACGTCTTTCGGAACGTGGGAGGAAACGGGAGCACCCGGAGGAAACCCACGCAGATACGGGGAGAACATGCAAACTCCTCGCAGAAGTGACCCAAGCCAAGAATCAAACCCGGGTTCTTGGCACTGAGAGGCAGCAGTGCTAACCCCTGTGCCACTGTAAATTGGAGGTATGCAGTTACCAACTCCCCCCAACCACATCCCCCACCGCCCCCCCCCCACCCCACCGCCCCCCCCATCCAATTAAAAACTGGCTTGTGTTCCTGAATTGGCTGATCACAGTCAACAGCACTGTTTTCAGAGTGTGGCCACACCCCCATTGGATGATTGAGAATTCAGCCCATTAATGAGGGCTGGATTCAAATTCAGATCCTGGGAGAATGTTAAAACTTACCCATGACACCTCCCAGAACCCAGAAGGTGATCTTTAAGATTTTAATATTCTCCAGTTTTCCAAAATGTTAAATCAGAATAATCCCAAATATTCCAAGACAGCCTCTAGATATTGCTTTGGTAGTGTTGTGTTGTTTGTGTTATAGTTCACTCAGATAGTCCAAGTTGCTATGGCAACTTTTACATGCATGTTATAGTCTGGAGCTATGTACATAGGAACAAAGAAACAGCAGTAAACCATTCAGCCCGTCTGTCATTCATTGAAATATAGAAAATAGGAGTAGGAGTAGGCCATTCGGCCCTTTGAGCCTGCTGCACCATTCAGTATAATCATGGCTGATCATCCACCTCAATAGCCTGATCCCACCTTCCCCCTGCCCCCCTATCCTTTGATCCTCTTTGCCCATGAGCTATATCTAACTCCTTCTTGAAAACATACAACATTTTGGCCTCAACTACTTTCTATAGTAGCAAATTCCACAGATTCACCACCATCCGGGTGAAGAAATTTCTTCTCATCTCAGTCCTGATGGTTTACCCCAAATTGTTAGACTGGACACTCCCACCATCAGGAACATCCTTCCTGCATCTACTCTGTCAAATCCTGTTAAAATTTTAAAGGTTTCTATGAGATCCCCCCTCATTCTTCTGAACTCCAATCTTCACTGACTCAATCTCTCCTCATACGTTGGTCCCGCCATCAGGAATCAGCCTGGTAAACATTTGTCGCTGTCCCTCTAGAGCAAGATCATCCTTCCTCAGAAAAGGAGACCAAAACTGTACACAATATTCCAGTTGTGGCCTCGCCAAGGCCCTGTATAATTGTGGCAAAACATCCCTGTTCCTGCACTTGAATCCTCTCACTATGAAGGCCAACATACCATTTGCCTTCTTTACCACCTGCTGCACCTGCATGCTTACCTTCAGTGACTAGTGTACACCCAGTGACACCCAGATTTCATTGCACATTCCCCATCATCCAAATAATAATGTCTTCCTGTTTCAATTAGATCATGGCCGATCATCTCCCCAACTTAATTTCCCCGCGATGTCCTGCATATCCCTTGGTGTTATTAATATCCAGAAATCTATTGATTTCTGTCCTCTACATGCTCAATGGCTGAGATTCCACAGTCCTCTGGGGTAAAGAATTCCAAAGATTCACCACCCCCCCCTGAGTGAAGAGATTCCTCCTCGTCTCAGTCTTAAATAGGCTGCCTCTTATGCTGAAACTGTGTCCCCTGGTTTTAGACTCACCAGTCAGGGCAAACCTATCCACATGTACCCTGTCACATCCTCTAAGAATTTCAATTGCCTTTCATTCTTCGAAACTCTGGAGCATACAGGTGCAGTTTCCTCAATCTCTCCTCATAAAACAATCCCGCTATCCCAGGGATTAATCTGGTGAACCTCTGTTGCACTCCCCCTATGGCAAGCATATCATTCCTTAGATAATAACATCAAAACTGTGCACAATACTCCAGGTGGGGCCTCATCAAGGTTCTATATAATTGCAGCAAGACTTCCTTACCCCTGTACTTAAAAACCCTTGCTATGTAGGCCATTTGCCTTCCTAATTGTTTGCTACACCTACATGTGAGCTTTTAGTGACCAATGAACAAGGACACCCAGGTCTCTTCGGACACCCGCATATCCCAACCTCTCACCATTTAAGAAATATTCTGCCTTTCTGTTTTTTCTACAAAAATGGGCAACTTCACACTTATTCACATCATATTCCATCGGCCATGTTCTACTCGATTCACTTAGTCTGTCCAAGTCTGTTTGAAACCTCCTTGCATCTTTCTTACTGCGACAATACTGTGCCTTTAAGAAATGTATTTTAGTCATGTTTCTTGTGCAGGATCTGTTCTATGCACTCGGAGCCATTTTGTCTGGATCCAGCAGCCCTGTATAGCAGCACAATTGATCTTAATTGATGCAGTGTTTGTTTCAATCTGAACTAATGCAGGCTTCTGTCAATTTGTGTTTTCCCCTGGGATATTGCAGAGTAGGGCTTGATTATGTTGATTGACAAGTAAGGTCAAATGAGTACAGTTCTCACAGAGAACTCACAGCAGACTGCTGTTTGGGATCTTTAGAGAGAGATCGCTTTCTCTGTACCTCTTTGTCTGTCAGAGGTCTGGAGATGAATCTGCTGGGAAGTAAATCTCTTTCTCTGAGATTCTGTAGTTTGGGGGTGGAGTTTTCTCTGGAAGTTGCTGCATGTGAATTAGAAGACAGCTGTCTGTCTGGATCACTCTCCAAAGGTGTTAAAGGGCCAGAAATCCAGTACCTATGTAAGCAACTTTGGTTTCAGTGTTAACTGGTTCTAAAGAAGGGATTAATGTCTATGAGGAATACTGCTAAATTGGAACAATAGAGATAGCTAGCTGTTAAGAATAAAATGTTGTCATGTTTAACTATATTAATTGTTAAAAGTTATGTTAATTCTTTTTGTTATGTTCTAACTGTGTTCTTCAATAAAGTTTGTTTGATAAAAGCTTCCTAGTAGGTCACTTGAGTCATACCTGGAATGAAACTCATGCCAAAATCAAGTATAAAAAGTAAGGTCTAGGCTAACTTCATAAAATAACCTTGGAGTTTCTGATCTGGTCCTTAACATTACAAATTACATTCCCACCCAGTTAGATGTCATCAGCAAATGTGGAAATATTACAACTGGCCCACACATCCAAATCAAGATTGTGAACAACTCTGGCCCCAGCACTCATCCTTGGGGTACCTCACCAGTCACAGCCTGCCATCCTGAGAATGACCTGTTCATTCCTACTCTGCTTTCTGTCTGTTAACCAGTTTTCAATCCATACCAAAAGATCACTTACACCTTCGGAGGTGCCACTAATCCCCAATTTGTTTGAAGTAGTTTTAAAAAATCAATTTACTTCTGTTATCAATGATTACAGATTAAGAAGCAGATTCTATAACAACGTTCAAGGGGCCTCTGGATAGATACATGAAGAGGCAGGGAATAGAGGGATATGGACCATGTAGAGGCAAGAAAATATTAGATTAGAGAGGCATCTGTGTCAGCACAGACTTGGAGGGCCGAAGGGCCTATTCCGGTGCTGTACTGTTCTTTGTTCTTGAATCTGTACAGATCAAAGGAAGGATCTGTACATTGATCAAAGGAAGAGTGTTATACTGGAAGATTATACTTGCTGGTACTCTGAGGCTTCTTGTTGAGAAATAGCTGAAAGCAATCCAACTCATTTCCAAATGTTAACTTGCACTCTGAAAGTGGTTAGCTTCTACCAAATCTGATAATTCCCTGAAATTTATGGGTGGGATTAATTGAATGTCACATTAATGGATCTGGGACACAAAGTAGAGACAGAGGATTGTCACCAAAACTCTCCATATTGTCACCAACAACTCTCCATATTGTCACCAAAACTCTCCATATTGTTCAGCCTGGATTAGGCTGGCTGGTAAATGTGAGCTATTTCTTGATGAGTTAGTTGGATTGGCTGCTTCTTGCACTGAAGCAATTTGACCAAAACAATAGAAGAAAATCTCTAGCATGCTCCAGGAATGGGAGGTGCCAGTTAATCAAATGTGCCGGTTAACTGGGATGTAAGGTGAGATCTGTGTTTTCATTCATTGAGAAACTTCCAGGATGATCACATGGGTATTGAGGCCTTAAGGGGTAATCGAGTGAGCAGTGCCGAGGGCAGATAGTTTGCAAAGCGGGGAGTGGATGAGACCAGAAAGTGAAACTGGCAAGTTTGACGTCTCCAATCAAAAGTGACATGAAGAGAAAAAGTGACATGAGTGGTGAGAGTTTGGCACGCACTGCCTAACAAGTGAGGTGGAGGCAGATTCAATCAATACATTCACAGGGAAATTAGACTGTTATCTGAAACGGAAGAATGTGCAGGGTTACAGGCAGGGTTTACAGGGTGAAGGCAGGGCAATGGTACGATATGAGTTGCTGATTTGCAGAGCCGGTGTAGACATGATGGGCAGGATTTTCCAGCCGTGCTCACCCCCAAACCAGAAAATTCCCTCCGATGGGCCAAATGGTCTCCTTCAGTGCTGTAACAATTATGTGATTCTGTGAAGAAAACAGAACCGAGAATGCTGATTGGTAGAAAATTCCAATGCCAGATTCACAGATAAGAACATAAGAACATAAGAAATAGGAGCAGGAGTAGGCCATCTAGCCCCTCGAGCCTGCCCCGCCATTCAATAAGATCATGGCTGATCTGAAGTGGATCAGTTCCACTTACCCGCCTGATCCCTATAACCCCTAATTCCCTTACCGATCAGGAATCCACCTATCCGTGATTTAAACATATTCAACGAGGTAGCCTCCACCACTTCAGTGGGCAGAGAATTCCAGAGATTCACCACCCTCTGAGAGAAGAAGTTCCTCCTCAACTCTGTCCTAAACTGACCCCCCTTTATTTTGAGGCTGTGCCCTCTAGTTCTAGTTTCCTTTCTAAGTGGAAAGAATCTCTCCACCTCTACCCTATCCAGCCCCTTCATTATCTTATAGGTCTCTATAAGGTCCCCCCTCAGCCTTCTAAATTCCAACGAATTCAAACCCAATCTGCTCAGTCTCTCCTCATAATCAACACCCCTCATCTCTGGTATCAACCTGGTGAACCTTCTCTGCACTCCCTCCAAGGCCAATATATCCTTCTGCAAATAAGGGGACCAATACTGCACACAGTATTCCAGCTGCGGCCTCACCAATGCCCTGTACAGATGCAGCAAGACATCCCTGCTTTTATATTCTATCCCCCTTGCGATATAGGCCAACATCCCATTTGCCTTCTTGATCACCTGTTGCACCTGCAGACTGGGTTTTTGCGTCTCATGCACAAGGACCGCCAGGTCCCTCTGCACAGCAGCATGTTGTAATTTCTTTCCATTTAGATAATAATCCAATTTGCTATTATTTCTTCCAAAGTGAATAACCTCGCATTTGTTAACGTTATACTCCATCTGCCAGATCCTCGCCCACTCACTCAGCCTGTCCAAATCTCTCTGCAGACCTTCTACGCCCTCCACACAATTCACTTTTCCACTTATCTTTGTGTCGTCTGCAAACTTTGTTACCCTACACTCAGTCCCCTCCTCCAGATCGTCTATATAAATGGTAAATAGTTGAGGCCCCAGTACCGATCCCTGCGGCATGCCACTAGTTACCATCCGCCAACCAGAAAAGCACCCATTTATTCCGACTCTCTGCTTCCTGTCAGATAGCCAATCCCCAATCCACGCTAACACCCTACCCCCAACTCCGTGTGACCCAATCTTCTTCAGCAACCTTTTGTGAGGCACCTTATCAAACGCCTTTTGGAAATCCAAAAACACCGCATCCACCGGTTCCCCTCCGTCAACCGCACTAGTCACATCTTCATAAAAATCCAACAAGTTCGTCAAGCACGACTTTCCTCTCATGAATCCATGCTGCGTCTGCTGAATCGAACCATTCTTATCCAGATGGCCTGCTATTTCTTCTTTAATGATGGATTCATTAAAGAAGAATTCATTATTTTACTGTATTAGCTTACAACAACTTTCATTTAGACGGTGTCTTTAACCAGTCACGGAAGTATTATCAAACAAAAACTGAGCCACTTCTTTAAAAATTCATTCATTCACGGGATGTGGGCATCATCGGCTAGACCAACATCTATTGTCCATCCTTATTTACCCATGAGAAGATGGTGGCTACACAATTCAAATATCGTATGGTATTCATATGGTATTCTGGGCTTTATTAATAAGAGCTACACGAGCAAAGAGGTTATGTTGAACTTATGCAAGACACTAGTTAGCCTTCAGTGTGTACAGCTCTGGGCACCACACTATAGGATGTGAACGCATTGGAGAGAGTGCAGAAGAGGGTGAACAAAATCACGATACCAGGGATGAGAAACTTCAGTTATGAGAGTAGATTGGAGAGGTTGGGACTATTCTCCTGAAGAGAAAAAAGCTGAAAGGAGATTTGATAGAGGTGTTCAAAATCATGAGGGACAGAGTCGATAGGGAAAAACTGTTCCCACTCGTAAAAGGATCAAGAATGAGAGGGCACAGATTTAAAAGTGATTTGCCAAAGAAGCAAATGTGATGTGAGAAAAATCTTTTTCACCCAGCGAGTGGTTAGTGTCTAGAATGCACTGACTGGAAGTGTGGTGGAGGTGGTGGGAGTCTGGAACTCACTGTCTGAGAGGGTTGTAGAGGCAGGAACCCTCAGAACATTTAGATGAGCACTCGAAACACCATAGCACACAAGACTACGGACCAAATATCGGAAAGTGAGATTACGATAGGTGCTTGATGGCCGGCACAGATACGATGGGCTGAAGGGTCTCTTTCTATGCTGTGAAACTCTATGATTCTGTGAGATTCAATCGAGGCATTCAGGAGGACATTAGATGATTATTTGAATTGAAACAATGTGCAGAGGTATGGGGAAAAGGCAGGGGAATGACACAAAGCCATGAAGCCCATTTGGAGACTCAGTGCAGAAACAATGGGCCAAATGGCCTCCTTCTGCACCGTAACAATTCAGTGATTAAGACTGATTATCAGCCCTTACAGCAATGCAGACTCCAGATGTGAATAAAAGGGGAATTGTCCAATCATCTCCCTTCTGACTCCACCTCCCAGACAGATTTCAATAACTCATTGGAAACTGGTTAAAACTTCAACTTTAGAGTGTTTCATTATAAAAATAATGAATTTTAATATAATCACTCAGTATTTGTTTTATACATGAGGAGGCAGTGGCCTAGTGGTATTGTCACTGGACTAGTAATCCAGAGACCCATGTTCAAATCCCACCACGGCAGATGGTGAAAATTGAATTCAATAACTATCTAGAATTAAAAATCTCGTTTAAAGTTGATTTATCAGTGTTGCATTACATTAGTGTACATTAACACTACGATGAAGTTACTGTGAAAACCCCTTAGTCACCACACTCCAGCGCCTGTTCGGGTACACTGAGGGAGAATTTAGCATGGCAATGCACCCTAACCAGCACATCTTTTGGACTGTGGGAGGAAACCGGAGCACCCGGAGGAACCATTGTCGATTGTAGTTTAAAAAAACTATCTGGTTCACTAATGTCCTTTAGGGAAGGAATTCTGCCATCCTTACCCGGTCTGGCCTACATGTGACTCCACAATGCGGTTGATTCTTAACTGCCCATTAAAAGGCAATGGGTAATAAATGCTGATCCAGTTAGCGATGCTCACGTGTCATGAATAAATAAAATGACTGATTGAGGGACTGAATGTGATACGGAGTCAGTGGGTACATTGATTCTGTTGCAGAGTGTCAAAGCCACATGGGTGAAATCTGTTTATACTTTGTCATGTTTACAGTTCCATTAAGTCACAGAACTAAAAATGTAAAGCAGCTGCCGGATAAATGATTAAAGTTGCTGGTGCTTCTCTAAACTTCAAAAGAAGCATTCTTGCAAGAAATCATAGAAATCATAGAAAGCCTACAGTGCAGAAACAGGCCATTCGGCCCATCAAGTCTGCACCGACCACAATCCCACCCAGGCCCTAGTCCCATATCCCTACACATATTACCCGCTAATCCCTCTAACCTACGCATCTCAGGACACTAAGGGACGATTTAGCATGGCCAATCAACCTAACCCGCACATCGTTGGACTGCGGGAGGAAACCGGAGCACCCGGAGGAAACCCACGCAGACACGAGGAGAATGTGCAAACTCCACACAGACAGTGACCCAAGCCGGGAATCGAAGGCAACCATAAACTTCTGGTGAGAGCGAGAAAGCTTATTTAACTTTTAAATTGATGTAAAGATAAGCATCTTCCATCAAACTAACAATGAAATTGTACTTTCAAACTAACATTACATTTAAATTAGGATGAGATCTTTTGCATTTTATGGATAAACCTAATGCTTCTTCAATCTTGTCACATATCCAGGGAAGATCCATTACTGATGCACTGTTATGGTTTATTTGACCACTGGTCTCTTGTCTACAAGATTATGAGGGGCATGGACAGAGTGGATAGTCAGAAGCTTTTTCCCAGGGTGGAAGAGTCAATTACTAGGGGGCATAGGTTTAAGGTGCAAGGTTTAGGTATGAGGAAAGTTTTTTTTCACAGAGGGTGGTGAGTGCCTGAATCTCGCTGCTGGGGGAGGTAGTGGAAGCAGATACGATAGTGACTTTCAAGAGGAGTTTGGACAAATACATGAATAGGATGGGAATAGAGGGATATGGTCCCTGGAAGGGTAGGGGGTTTTAGTTCAGTCGGGCAGCATGGTCGGTGCAGGCTTGGAGGGCCGAAGGGCCTGTTCCTGTGCTGTAATTTTCTTTGTTCTTCTTCCTTGTTCTTTTTCTCTAAAATCTCAAATTTTGCAATTCCTTACTTCTTAAGCCTTCATTTCCTGGTTCTACAGGGTTTGAAATAAAAAAACCTTGCCTGCACCTAATTGCAGCTTCCTCATTCAACTAATTTTCCATCCAAATTTCTTTAATAACAGTGGATCCACGCCTCTACATGTGACATTGTTTTATATTTGCATATTGTAGACCAGGCTGTCACATGACTACATGATGGCGGTCATGGCAGTGGAGCTTGGCAGAATGCCGGGGACCTTGGGCAAAGTGGGTGTGTTAATGAGAGTCCGAATGTTTAGTTAATAAACCTCCCGTTTGTTGAAAGTCTCCTGTGATGTAACAGACCACGCAGAACTACAGTGTGTCAGGGCTGGCAGTATGGTAGGGAGACTTTGAAACATTGACCCACCAATGTGGCGGATAATTGGGACTGATCCAAGCAGGAATGGATCATCTGCGCTACAATACTGTCTGAAAGAATCCAAAAACCTACAAGCCTACATCCTGCTGAACTTCGCAGGTCTTGCAATTGGGTCGCAAAGTTTAGATTGTATAACTTCGATTCGGAAGAACATAAAGCGGACCCCGCCATTACCCTACAGAAATTAGAAGAAACACTTAAAAATATAATTTTAGACCACCACATATCCCATCCCACTAATCAGAAGCCATTCAACTCAATCCATCAGTCCTCTGCAGACACTCTTAACCGAAAAATGTGCATTTGGAGTAATTGATGAATTTGTAAGAGATTGGTTGGTCGGAGGCGTAGGAAATGAATGACCCCAAAAACAGCAACTGAAACACAAGGACCTGACTTCACAGCCTGCTTTAGAAAAGTCCATTCTAAATGAGCACTCTGAGAGATCAAACAGAGAATTTATGTGAGAAAAAGCACTGTTTCATGGAATCATAGAATCCCTACAGCGCAGAAGAGGCCATTCAGCCCATCGAATCTGCACCGACTCTCTGACAGAGTATTTTACCCAGGCCGTCTCCCTCGCCCTATTCCTGTAATCCCATACATTTACCATCTAACCTACATATCCTTGGGACATTAAAGGGCAATTTAGCATGGTCAATCGTCTAACCTGCACATCTTTGGACTGCGGGAGGAAACAGGAGCACCCGGAGGAAACCCACTCAGACACAAGGAGAATGTGCAGACTCCACACAGACAGTGATCCAAGGACAAAATTAAACCCAGATTCCTGGAGCTGTGAGACAGCAGTGCTAACCACTGTGCCACCGTGCTGCCACTGTGCCACCCCTCGATGATTTTCACCCACTTGTATCTCTGCCCAAGACACTCAAAAACTGCACTCAAAACTCAATCTTCCAGTAACACCTCTGGTAAACAAAACACTTTACTGAGTCCTGTTGTGGTGGACTTCTTCCAGCTAACCACAGGAGACCCAGGGACAGGTTACAATAATTTATTCATGATTAAAGCATGGAGGGAACTACCCCAGAGAAACTCTGGAGGAGCTTTTTCCCAGGGTGGAAGAGTCAATTACTAGGGGGCACAGGTTTAAGGTGCGAGGGGCAAGGTTTAAAGGAGATGTACGAGGCAGATGTTTTACACAGAGAGTAGTGGGTGCCTGGAACTCGTTGCCGGGGGAGGTAGTGGAAGCGGATACGGTAGTGACTTTTAAGAGGCGTCTTGACAAATACATGAATAGGATGGGAATAGAGGGATATGGTCCCCGGAAGGGTAGGGGGTTTTAGTTCAGTCAGGCAGCATGGTCGGTGCAGGCTTGGAGGGCCGAAGGGCCTGTTCCTGTGCTGTAATTTTCTTTGTTCTTTGAGCACCCTCTACTGATACAGCTCTCACAGCTCGAACAAAGTTCTAATACATCTCTCTGACATAGTGATCACAGGGGCAGCATTCTAATACATCGCTGAGCTCCAATACAGATACAGACTGCTATACAGTTAGATAGTACGCAGAACATTGTTTTAAAATTCCAATCCTGTATATGTAGGTTTATAATCAAAACTTTCACCCAAAAACTTGTTTGGCATCTAGCTGGAAAATTGTCTGCTTTTCTAAAAAGTAAACAACCTTGCTGGCACATTCTGCTGACGTCAGACCCTTGAGGTCTTAGCATGCGATTTCACTCTACTGCAGGGGTGCTAGATCTATCCACTTTACTAAGTTTATGAATTCACTCTTACATTCCTATAACTGACTATTCAGCCAACTACTATCCCAATAATCTTGTAATGTTTACTTCTCAGAGTGCTGAAAAGCTCTATCTTCGCTCTCTGACACACATGAAACCCTCTCTTCTGTCTTTCCTCAGTGTCTGTATCTCTGGACCACTCACATAGGCAATAGGAGAGTTCTTTTTACTTTGTGTTTTCCTCCCCACAATCACTGAACTTTTAACCCATTTCTTAAGCTTCAGGAATTGTAAAACCTCATTAAAAATGTATATTTATAAACAAACCCAAAAGACCTGGGCTGGGATTCTAAGCGTCGAATTCACGTGAAAACTGGAGTAAATCACGCTGGTTTTTTCAGCGGGAGTTTCAACATGGATCTTCCACACTCTGTGCACTGCAGGTAGCAATAACGCGAATCTCGATAAAAATCAGAGGGCAGGGCATATTCCCGTGGATGAGGCCAGCGGCATAGCACTGAGTGGGCCACTGCGGTTGCACCGATCTGTCAGCGCCGAAATCAGTGCATGCGCAGTGGACCTTGTCAGTCGGCCTCCCGATCGCTGGCCAGCGACTGAGCTGGCCAGCCCATAGCACAGTGGTTAGCACGGCTGCCTCACAGCGCCAGGGACCCAAGTTCGATTTCTGGCTTGGGTCACTGTCTGTGCGCAGTTCGCATGTTCTCCCCGTGTCTGCGTGGGTTTCCTCCGGGTGCTCAGGTTTCCTCCCACAAAGACATGCTGGTTAGGTGCTTTGACCCGAACAGGTGCTGAAATGTGGCAACTAACGGAATTTCACAGTAACTTCATTGCAGTGTTAATGTAAGCCTTACTTGTGACACTAATAAATAAACTGTGCTTTGCTTTGCTTTGCAATATCCGCATTGACCGTGGGCAGGATTTTCCAGTCTTGGGACGAATGTGGCCCGAAAATCCTGCCCAAGGTCAATGGATCTTTGCATGGTCCGTCCCCCTGCCATTACGATTTCCCATTGGGGAAAATTCCACCCAATGTGTTCATTTACAAATTACTGGATAGGTAACCTCCAGAGGATTGTGTCAAATTCTGCCCCATTTGAAGAATGGCCAAGGTGCAGGGGTGAGTTATTACCTCACTATAAGAAGGACGTGGAAGCGCTGGAAAGAGTGCAGAGGAGATTTACCAGGATGCTGCCTGGTTTGGAGGGTAGGTCTTATGAGGAAAGGTTGAGGGAGCTAGGGCTGTTCTCTCTGGAGCGGAGGAGGCTGAAGGGAGACTTAATAGAGGTTTATAAAATGATGAGGGGGATAGATAGAGTGAACGTTCAAAGACTATTTCCTTGGGTGGATGGAGCTATTACAAGGGGGCATAACTATAGGGTTCATGGTGGGAGATATAGGAAGGATATCAGAGATAGGTTCTTTACGCAGAGAGTGGTTAGGGTGTGGAATGGACTGCCTGCAGTGATAGTGGAGTCAGACACTTTAGGAACATTTAAGCGGTTATTGGATAGGCACATGGAGCACACCAGGATGATAGGGAGTGGGATAGCTTGATCTTGGTTTCAGATAAAGCTCGGCACAACATCGTGGGCCGAAGGGCCTGTTCTGTGCTGTACTGTTCTATGTTCTATCTATGTTCTAATGGTACCAGGGCCAGGAGACTTCAGTTATATGAAGAGACTGGAGAATCTGGGATTGTTCTCCTTAGAGCAGAGACGGTTAAGGGGAGATTTACAAGATTCCTACATTACAGCTGGACTACTCTTCAAAAGTAGGTCATTGGCTGTGAAGTGCTTTAGACCATCCAGTGGTCATGAAAGGTGCTATATAAATGCAAGTCTTTCTTTCTAAAATTATGAAAGATTTTTGCAGAGTATACAGGGTGAAGTTGTTTCCGGTATGAGGAGGGTCAGAACCAGAGGACACTGATTTAAGAAACCATTGGGAAAATGGAGTTTTTTTACACATGGGGTTAAGACGATCTGAAAGGGAAATTGAAGCAGATTCTGGGGGAACTTTCAAAAGGGAATTGGATAAATGCATGAAAAGGGAAAATTTGTGGAAAGAGCAGGGGCAGTGTGACTAATTGGCTGGTGGGCTAAAGGGCCTGTTCCTGTGCTGTACTGTTCTTTGTTCTTAATTGGTAACTCTTTTCAAAGAACCCTCACAGGCACATTGGGCTGAATGGTCACCTTCTGTGGTGAATCTTTGTATGATTACAATGAATAGAAAGTCTGGTGGCCCAGTGGGTAACATCCCTGCCTCTGAGCCAGCTGCTCCGGGTTGAAGTCCCACTCCAGGACCTGAAGGTCAAGGAAGGTGTGTTCACAACTCGACCAAACAGGTTGAGCATCAGCCTGTGAAATCCTTCCAACACACCATTGGCAGGTGGTAAGAGCAGGAGAGATTCCTGGTCAGCCATGTCATGGAAAGAAATTGGAGCCTTTACCATCACTATCCAATGCTCCATGCATGTTCCCACAGCAACTCAGACACTTTGCGGGGACTGGTTGGCTCGGTTGGCTGGTTTGGATCAGAATGGTGCCAACCGTGCAAGTTTTGACCCCAGTTCCAGCTGGAATCTGCCTCCTGGGGTGGAGTTCATGGCACTGTGCGTTAGACCTGTCCCTGGGCACAGAACTGAAGAAGTAGTTTCAGAAGACCAATGAGATCATTGGGGGTGTCACAACTTGTTTCCCCTTTATGAGAATTCCACATTAAACACTAACTCTCTCAGGTTCATAGAACTGGTTATAAAAGAGAAATGCACACAGATACCAAAGAACTAAAGAAGATCACTTAAGCTGCCAGAATCTTTGAATCATTTAAACATCTTAATATTATATTTTATTTGGAAGAATTACAGTCACCAATTCACCCAGCTAAGTTTGAACTGAAACCCATTTGGCATCTGGAATATATATGAGGGCAATTCAATCTACTTATTGAAGTTCCTTCTCCAACACTTGGCCAAGGGAAATTAGTAGCATGGAGACCTTGCAACAATCAGGCTTGTAACTAGGCTTGTAATATACTACATGTTTTAACAGATTTTTCCAGTTAACCCAAAGGGGAAACACATTTTCAACGTGAAACGAGACACTTGTCCAAAGCTTTGATTCTGATATCGTGGAAGCTGTAAATGTTTAGCTCCCCAAATGACTGAGTTGAAAATGAGCCATACGGATCAGGAAAATTCCAAGTTTAATCCTCAAATCTGTCCTGAGTTTGCTGATCTAAGGCAGGGAGATTGTACATCACCTCACGTTCACCCTGCCTCAGAGAGGAGAACAATCAGACAGACTCCTCATCACCACTTAGAGACGCTGACTTAAAAGTAGGTGCACATATGTTCTTTCGAATAATCTGCCAGTAATCACTGTCCGGTGATACACATACAGACATATATGGCTATAAATATAAGATAGTCACTAATACATCCAATGTGAAGAGACTCGGTCCTTCAGTGAGCGGTGAGAAGGTGGAACCCGCCACCCCATGGAGTAGTCGAGATAAATATCTGCTTTTTAAAAGGGCAAGTTAGATGAGTACGTGAGGGAGAAAGGAATAGAAATAGGGTTAGATAATAGTTGGGCAGTAGGAGGATAAACGCTAACATGGCACGGTTGGGTTGAATGGCCTGCTTCTGTGCTGGAAATTTTCCTGGGAGTTTAAAATCGAGCTGTTGTCAGAATGGGAGCTGTTGTAGATCAGGGAGAGCAGGGGTGAAAGGCTATTGGGTCATTATGGCAGCTCCCTGAAGAGCAATCCAATCAATCCGTTCCCTGGCTCAATCCTTGTAGCTCTGTAACTTTATTTTTCTCAGTTGTTCACACCCAATTTCCTTTTGAAAGCATTCAATGTCTCCCCTTCCACCACTCTGACTGGCAGCAAATTCCTTACCATGCTCTACATCCAAAACCTTCAATTTGTGTCCCCTCGGCTTTGTGCTGTCTTTCTTATCCAAACGTGTCATAACCTTCAACATCTCTATCAAATCTCCATTTGTCATGAACTCTGCGGACAGAGACAGATTGCTTTTAAAAACAGATTTGAATTCCTCATGACCAACTTAATGGCATCAGATGACATGGCCGGAATTCTCCGGCCGTTCATGCCCTGCCATCACTACAAGCGAGGACAGAGGATTTGGCACTCAGCCAAATCTCCATTCACTGCAGCAGGACCAGAGAATCCAGTTGGCATGAACGGCCGGAGAATTCTGGCCACGATGTCAAGTTTTAAGACTTTTACTGTAACAACAAATGAAGATCAATATTGACTAAGCATTACTTAGTAGGCACCCAATACTGTAAACCTACAGAAAAGATTGGGCGGCACGGGTGGCATAGTGGTTAGTACTGCTGCCTCACAGCGCCAGGGACCCAGGTTCGATTCCCGGCTTGGGTCACTGTCTGTGCAGAGTCTGCATGTTCTCCCTATGTCTGCGTGGGTTTCCTCCGGGTGCTCCAGTTTCCTCCCACAGTGCAAAGATGTGTGGGTTAGGTGGATTGGCCATGCTAAATTGATCCTTAGTGTCAAGGGGACTAGCTAGGGTAAATGCACAGGGTTGTGGGGATGGGGCCTGGGTGGGATTTTGGTTGGTGCAGACTCAATGGGCTGAATGGCCTTCTTCTGCACTGTAGGGATTCTTTGATTTCCCTTATTAATGTCTTAAAATGACTGATTACCCTATACAGCATATACCACACACTATCTGTAAAATTGCAGACTTTACAGGAAGCAATTGGAAGTCACTCCCAGCTGCCAATGGGTTCAATAGTCCGAGTTATGCTAAGTCGTAACATCCGGTGATTGTCGATGGTCCTGTCCTTCAGACTTTTGACTGAGTGAGCACCTTGAGACTGGGAGTGAACCAGACACACGTACTCTTACCCTACTTCACTCCAATACTCATCTTAATTTACTACTCATTTTCTTTGCTCAGCAAGTTTTTCATACCTGTTTTTTAAAAATTCATGTTTAATGTTGTACCAAACTTTCAATCTTTCTGAAATTTGCTCATTGACTCCTTAAGTGAGAAAGGTTTTGAAATGATCTCCCCTCAGTGTGAAAAGCTTGGTCAAGCCTGTTCTGCATCAAATCCACTTTCCTGCCCAATCCCCATTGATTCCCTTAGTGTCCAAAAATCCATCTCAGCAGTGAACGTACTGGCGACTGAGAATCCACATCTCTCCGGTGTTTGATTTATAATCCTCTGGGTGAGGGAATTTCTCCTCATCTCAGTCCCAAATGGCTGACCTCCAGCTGTTTCAAATCAATGATTGTTCATCAGTACAGCGAAAAGTTAGAAATGTAATAAAGTTTGAGCAAGTGGAAAGGTTTAAAGTTTTAAAGTTTATTAGTGTTGTATGTAGGTTTACATTAACACCGCAATGAAGTTACTGTGAAAATGGTAATGGGTCAAATAAAGAAACAAACAATGTGTCTAGAGGCGGTTTAAATGGCAGGACAGCATTCTTCATTTAAGATGCATGAAAAGAGGTGGTGGCACAATGATAATGTCACTGGGCTACTAACCCAGAGGCGTGGGCTAATAGCAACTGGTGGAAATTTAATTCATGAATTCAGAATATAAAGTTAGTCTCAGTAATGGTGATCATGAAACTATCGTCAAATGTTGTAAAAACATGTTCATTAATGCCCCTTAAATGTGTCTGCCATCTTACTGGAAATGGCCTAGCAAGCCACTCAGTTCAATGGCAGTTAGGTATAAGACCATAAGACATCAGAGCAGAATTAGGCCACTCGGCCCATCGAGTCTGCTCCATCATTTAATCATGGCTGACATTTTTCTCATCCCCATTCTCCTGCCTTTTCTCCATAACCCCTGATCCCCTTATTAATCAAGAACCTATCTATCTCTGTCTTAAAGACACTCAATGACCCGGCCTCCACAGCCTTCTGCGGCAAAGAGTTCCACAGATTCATCATTCTCTGGCTGAAGAAATTCCTCCTCACCTTTGTTTTAAAGGATCGTCCCTTTAGCCTGAGGTTGTGCCCTCTGGTTCTAGTTTTTCCTACTAGTGGAAACATCCTCTCTACGTCCACTCTATCCAGGCCTCACAGTATCCTGTAAGTTCCAATAAGATTCCCCCCTCAACCGTTCCTACAATAGTGCCTACATCCTATGAAAAAATACACTAAACAAGAGAAAACACAAAACCATTCAAAAAATCAGAATGGAGGCAGAGGTTATGATCTGAAATTATTGAACTCAATGAAATGATGAACTTTTGTCCTTGAATCTCTCCTTTCTTTGGAGTTCCTGCTACTTTCAATTGCTTAAAACCTATGACATTTTGATCTGTTATAGGTCTGATGAAAGGTTATTAACTCTGTTACTCAGTACCTACTGAGTGCTTTGAGCATTTTCTGCTTTTACTAATCATAGAGTTTTACAGCACAGAAAGAGGCCATTCGGCCCATTGTGTCCGTGCCGACCATCAAGCACCTGTCAATATACTGAAATGCAGAAATCCTATCTTTCCTTCCTGCGGTGTGCTCGTTGGTGCAATTGTGAATTCCGAACTCAACTTCCATTTTTACCATTGACCTTCCCCACCATCCTGGCAATACTGTGGGTGTTCATTTCATTTCATCTTTCGAAGACATCGGTTAATTTTCTGCCACCGTTTTTTAACACAAGTCATGATTCACAACAATAAAGATTATAAGGAAAGGTTTTCTTGTTCCAGATTCATCTTTGGTTAGCTGTTTAAATGCAGCTAATCTTTTGTTCGGGATCTGGATCACTGTACCTAAAGTGTTGGTTCGATAAATAATTCTAAAGAGCATTGACCAGGTACTTGAGGATGGGGGAGGCAAGTGTGGTAGTGGAATTTAAATACAAAAATAGGGAAGTCATGTTGGAGTTGTACAGAACTTTGGTGAGGCCACAGCTGGAGTACTGTGTGCAGTTCTGGTTGCCACATTATAGGAAGGACATGAACGCACTGGAGGGGGTGCAGAGGAGATTCACCAGGATGCTGCCTGGGATGGAACATTTAAGTTATGAAGAGAGATTGGATAGGCTTGGGTTGTTTTTGTTGGAGCAGAGAAGACTGAGGGGTGACTTGATTGAGGTGTTCAAGATTATGAGGGACATGGACAGAGTGGATAAAGAGCAGCTGTTCCCCTTAGTTGAAGGTTCAGTCATGAGGGGACATAGGTTCAAGGTGAGGTTTAGGGGGCATGAGGTTTAGGGGGGATGTGAGGAAAACCTTTTTGACCCAGAAGGTGGTGGCAGTCTAAATGCGCTGTCTGGGAGGGTGGTGGAGGCGGCTTGCCTCACATCCTTTAAAAAGTACCTGGATGAGCACTTGGCACGTCATAACATTCAGAGCTATGGGCCAAGTGCTGGCAGATGGGATTAGGTGGGAGGTCAGGTGTTTCTCACATGTTGGTGCAGACTCAATGGGCCGAAGGGCCTCTTCTATATTGTATGATTCTATGACTAAGTATGATTGCTCTTCCAAATTACCCCCTTCTATGTTGCACCTTTCTCTGATTCTACTATCCAGAGGAAAATGTGGCCCTAGGTTAATTGAATTTAGGACAGTCTTTTGTGGACCTGGACAGTCTCCACCTATCTCAATTTTTATTATTTATATTGTCAGAGGAACAAATTATAGACTCATAGAAATGTGCACAATAGAAGGAGGCTATTGAGCTTGTCATGCCTGTGCTAGCTCCCTGAAACAATAGTCATGCTTAGTCCCACAATCCCATTTTTTTGTCCATAATCCTGTTATCCCCAAAGATCAGCCTTAAAAATTCTTCATGGAATCAGTTTCCTGTACTATTCCAATTAGACCATTCCAGATCCCAACAATTCCCGGAGTGAAAACATTTCTCCTCATCTCCCCTCAAGTTCTTTTGTAGCAAGTTTAGGAAAAGGTGATTTGAACATCTTGTTGATAATTTTAACCTTGCCCATTCATAATAGGAAAAAGCTACGCAAAATGGAACCACCAATGAACAGTGGCAGCAGTGTGTACCATCTACAAGATGCACTGTAGCAAGGCTCCTGAGACAGCATCTTCAAAACCTGCAACTTGTACCATCTAGAAGAACAAGGGCAGCAGATACATGGGAACACCACCACTTGCAAGTTTCCCTCCAAGCCACTCACCATCCTATCATCGCTGTAGGTGTACCTACACTGTGTAGACTGCAGTGGTTCAGGAAAGTAGCTCACCATCACCTGCTCAAGGGCAATTAGGGATGGATAACAAATGCTGAACTAGCCAGCGGCACCCACATCCCATGAACAAATAAAAAAAAATGAGGCAATTCAATAAAACTAAAGAGTAACAAAGAGCTGGCACAGAAGTCATGGGCCAAATGGCCTCCTTTAGTGCTGTATAATTCTAAGATTTCATGCTTCCACCTCTGTGGACCAGCAATGACTGGATTGCACATCTGTATAATAAAGCATAAGCTAATCCTTGTTAACAGATGTGCAGTGCACATCTGTCTTTTCACCACATTGCATGCTGTTGCTTTCAACATTTGCGATATCACTAACACATCGAGGTATACTGAGTTGAAGCAGCCATCAATTGATTTCTAATCTTGAGTTCATGGTCTATGAGATTTCTCATCTTGAGTTCTGAGACTTGGTTTGAGCAGCACCATATCTATTATCATAGAAATCATAGAAACCCTACAGTACAGAAAGAGGCCAGTCGGCCCATCAAGTCTGCACCGACCACAATCCCACCCAGGCTCTACCCCTATATCCCTACATATTTACCCACGAATCCCTCTAATCTACGCATCTCAGGACACTAAGGGGCAATTTTAGCATGGCCAATCAACCTAACCCATTGTGAAGCTTTTAGTGAAGCTGTGGTTCAAAAAATGTCTTCATAGTTCATTCATCTTACAATTAACTATTTTTTATTTTTAAAAAATCACCATCACACACTCTATAAGGGTCAGTTTTAATTTGCTGAACTCAAGGTTGACAGGGGTTACAATTTTGAAATGGGGCCTTTAGTTGTATGGCCTGTTAACTCTGCCTCTACATTGCCTCATGCCCCTTTAACCAATTACTGGATGCTTAAAGCTCCTGTCTGTTTCAGCTGGTAGGATCCTTTCATTACAATTCTACCTGGGACCCAGACTTCCAACTGAGGGCAAATCTGATCAAAGCGCCCTCCCTCTGACCAGTTCTCCAGTAAGAAGTTTAACAACACCAGGTTAAAGTCCAACAGGTTTATTTGGTAGCAAAAGCCACACAAGCTTTCGGAGCTCTTAGCCCCTTCTTCAGGTGAGTTCTCCAGTAACACTGGTGAAGAACCCATCAAGGGAGGTATGAAGAGGTAAGATGCCCTCTGGGCCCCAAGATGAATAATCTGGGTCCCTGCCACCATAACCTTCCTTCCCTCTGTGATTGCAACACCCAACTCGTCTCTCTCTTCCCCTCAATCCCGAACACACCCTGCTACTGGGCCCCTGGATATTGGGCCTTGCATCAGGCAGCCCAGTGGGTAGGCAGTTTGCCAATGATATTTAAGTGAGGACAGGTCTCCACATGGTTCCTTCTTCTCCACAGTTCAGTACATAGAGAGTTGGGGGCAGGGGAGGAGGGACAGGTTGGTGGAGGGACAATGACGGAGTGAGTTACACTTTTCAACACCGATAAAATGCCTTGTTTAAGCCTCTCCAGTCAGGTTGCTACCACAATACAGAATCTGTTCGTATCAAAGCCATACCCTCTGTGACTGTGACAAAAGTAAACTTTCTCTCCTCGTCCTTCTCGACCGGTCTGCAGCCTTTTCACACGATTCCATGCCCTCCTCCTCCAACAGCTCACCATAGCTGCTTGCAGCTGGTTCCAAACCTTATCTATTAATTGGAGCCAGAGCATCCCTTGCAGTGTTTTCTCTTCCTGCTCACATACTGTTAGGTCTGGTGTTTCCCGAGGGTTGTCCCTTGCCTGCTGGCCTGTTAATTCTCACCTACATGCTGCCCCTTGGTGTGGGCTGAACGTTACTTTTCAAAAGTACATTGATAACAGACAGCTCTCGCTCACCATCACTTTAGGATGGAGAAGAGGAGAAATTACTCCACTCAAAGGGTTGTGAATCTTTAGCATTCTGTACCTCAGCGGGTTGTGGATGCTCCGTTGTTGACTATATTTAAGGCTGTGATAGACAGATTTTTGCTCCCTCAAGTAATGAAAAGCAATGGTGGAGGGGGCAGGAAAATGAAGACCAAGATCAGACATGATTGTATTGGTCACACAGGCTCAACAGGTCTACTACTGCTCCTATTTCTCGTGTTCACATTGCTTGATTCCTCCATTGTTGCTAAATTATCAGGCTGCCTATGCAGCACCCAGTGTTGGATGAGCAGAAATTTCCTCCAGTTAAATATTTGGAAGCCACAAACTCTGTTCCCTGCTCACTGACTCCATCCCTCTCTCTGGCAAGTGTCTGAGGCTGAACTAGGCTATTGGAAGCTTAGTGTCATACCTGACCTCGAGGTAAGTTTCCGACTACATATCCAGCCCATCCCAACCTCTTATTTTCACTTCCATTATCTGACTTCACACCGTCACTGCCTATCTGCTGTTGTTCCTTCCAGGTGTCTATTTCAGGCCATTCCTTGCTTGCCCTTCCATATTCTACCCTCTACAAACTCATCCAAAGCTCTGCTGCCCATAACTCCTTACTCGCACTGAGTCCTGATTCACACCGAGTTCCACTCATCTATTGCTGATCTACCTAGTTAAACAATGCCTCAAATTTAAAATTCTCATCCTTGTTTTCAATTCATGACCTTACTCTTCCCTATCTCTGTAATCTCCTCCAACCTCACAACCCTCCGACATATCTGTGTCCTCTCACCCTGCCCTTGAGCAATCCGAGTTTAATCTCTCCACCATTGGTGGCCGAGCCCTCAGATGCTGGGCCCCAAGCTCTGGATTTCCCTCTCTCTCTTTCTCTCTGCTTCTTAATGACACTCCTGAAAAGCCACCCCTTTGGCCAAGCATCTGTCCTAATATTTTCATATGTGACTCAGTGTCAAACTGCTTCATAATGCTCCTGTGAAGCAATTCAAGACACTTCAATGCTCCAAAGCACTTTGGGCATTTTACTATGATAAAGATGCTACATAAATGGCAGTAGTTGTTATTCTACTGAGTGAGATATCTGCTAGCCGGTATAAACTTTGCAGATTCTATCTTGTGTTGCTGTAGTTGACTCAACCTCAGGCTTCCTTTCTATCAGTCCAGGTGACCTGTGTGTTCTCTCACTTCTCTCCTGTGTCTTCTCAAGACATCCTACATAAGAACATATAAATTAGGAGCAGTAGGCCACTCAGCCCCTCAAACCTCCTCCACCTTTCAATAAGATCATGGCTGATGTGCTTGTTACTTCAACCCCACATTCCTGCCTAGCGATAATATTTCACTCCCTTGTTAATCAAGAATCTATCCAGTTCTGCTGGAAAAATATTCAAAGACTCTGCCTCCACTGCCTTTTGAGGAAGAGAGATCCAGAGACTCTCGATCCTCTGAGAAAAAACATTTCTCCTCATCTCCATTTTAAATAAGAAACCTCGTATTTTTAAACAGTGACCCCTAGTTCTAGATTCTTCAACAAGAGGACACATCTGCTCCACATCCACCCTGTCAGTACCCCTCAGGATCTGAAAGCTTTCAATCCTCCATTCATCAGACAAAAATGTTCACATCTATGCCAGATTACATTATCATCAACTGTCTCTCCGATACATCCAAACACCATCTTACACTGCAGAGCGAACATCCTTCCTCACGATTGCATTAATTTTCTCTTTGACCAGCAATGCAACTCAACTGTCTTTTCTTTTTTTTCTGTCCTTCCCAAATACTGAATATCCCTGGATATTCAATTCCCATTCTTGGTCACTCTGCAGCCATGTCTCCATAATTCCAACAATATCATTCCCATTTACATCTATTTGTGCAATTAATTCATCACTTTATTGTGAATGCTCTGTGCGTTAAGGCACAAAACCTTAAGGCTTGTCTTTTTAACATTTCTTGTCCCATTGCCATTATTTTTCACTGTGGACATGTTTGATTCGAGCGCCTTGGTTTCTTTGCCTATCACTTTTCTTATTCCCCTTTCTGTCTTTTGTTCATATCCTTGTTTTCCCCTCCTCTGACTTTTTGCATAGGTTCCCATCTCCCCTCCATTTTAGCTTAAACCCTCCCTAACCATTCTAGCAAATACTCCTCCTAGGACGTCAGTCCCAATCCAGGTGTAACCTGCCCAGTTTGTACTGATTCAGCCTTTCCCAGAACCGGTCCCAATGTCCCTGGAATCTGAAACCCTCTCCCTGGCACCATCTTTCCAGACATGCATTCATCTGATATATCCTGCTATTTCTGCTCTGACTAGCACGTTACACCAGTGGCAATCCTGAGATCATTCCCTTTGAGGTACTACTTTTAAACTTACTCCCTAACTATCTATATTCTGCTTTAGGATCCCATCTCTTTTTATCTATGTTATTTGTGCCAATGTGTACCACGACCACTGGCTGTTCACCCTCCCTCTCCAGAATGTTCTACAGCCGCTCTGATACATAAGAACTAGGAGCAGGAGTAGGCCATCCGGCCCCTCGAGCCTGCTCCGCCATTCAATAAGATCATGGCTGATCTTTTCACGGACTCATCCTTGATCCAAGCACCAGGGAGGCAACGTACCATCCTGGAATCTCGTTTGCGGCCACAGAAACGCCTATCTACTCTCTTTGCATTTGAATCCCCTATAACTATTGGATTCCCACACTTTTTACTCCTCTCCCATGCAGCAGAGCGAACCATGGTGCAACAAATTTAGTTGCTGCTGCTTTCCCTTGAGAGGCAATTCCCCCAACAATGTCCCAAGTATTATATCTGTTCTGCAGGGGAATGACCACCAGGAGATTCCTGCACTGCCTGCCTAGTCCTCTTGCTCTGCCTGGTAGTCACCCATTCCCTCCCTGCCTGTGTATGCTTAGCCTATGGTGTGACCACCTTTCTATGCATGCTAGCCACAATACTCAATTTTTTGAGCCACGTGACTTCAATTTAAAGAGGGTAAAATCCAGTAACATGACACAAGAACAGTGTCCCCAGCCACTGCGCAGCTCTGAAACACGGGCTTCCAGCTGCAGCCAGAGACAAATCCTGTACATATGCTGGCCCTGGGCACTGGAATGTTCCCGGTTTCCCACAGAGAGCAGGAAGAGCACACCACAGCTTTAGCTCTCCTGACACAACTTATAAAAATATGAAACCTTCTGTAAGGTACTTAAAATCAAATAATATCAATGACTCTAGGGCCCTTCTTATCTGTTCCTCGTTACTATATATAGCCCTCAGAAACTATAAACCACAAAAAAAGACTTTACAAACTATGAGCAATGAAAGTAGTAAATACCTACCCAACCATACTCAATCAGCTGCTTCCACTTGCCCCAAAACACCTTTGAATCGTGACGTCACCTCAGGAGTTCCAACTCAGATTTAGGAGGCAAATAATAAGTTGTCCTTTATAAGACCATAAGACATTTGAGCAGAAATAGGTCATTTGGCCCTTCAAAGCTGATCCACCATTCAATTACATCATGTCTGTTCTGAAATGATACTCTCGAACACCACTTTCCCACCTTATCCCCATAACCTGCGATTCCCTTACTGATTAAAAATCTACCTATCTCAGCCTTGAACACACTTAACCCAGCCACTACAAACCTCTGAAAGAAAAAAGTCCTCCTTATCTCCGCCTTAAATGGATGATCCCTTACTCTGGGATTATGCCATCTAGTTCTGGACTCTCCCAAAAAGTGGAACAACTTAAATGCATCTACCCTGCCAAGCCCCCCCGAGAATCCTATATGTCTCAAAAAGGTCATCTCTCATTCTACTGAACTCTAATGAGAACAAGCCCAACCTACTCAATCTCTCCACATAAGAAAATTCCTCCATACCCAAATCAACCTTCTCTGGACTACCTCCAATGCCAAGTGTATAGTTCTTTCGATAAGGGCACCAAAACTGTTCACAGTATTCCAGGTATGGTCTAACTGGTGCCTTGTATAGGTTTAGCAAGCCTTCCCTATTTTTATATTCCATTCCCTTTGAAATAAAGGCCAACATTCCATTTGCTTTCCCTATTATCTGCTGAACTTTCATGCTAACTTTTTGTAATTTATGCACGATGACCCTCAAATCTCTCTGTGCTGCAGCTTTCTGCAGTCTTTCTCCATTTAAATAATATTCAGCTCCTTTATTCTTCCTAGCGAAGGGCATAACTTCACATTTCTCCCCATTATATTCCATCTGCCAAGTTTTTTGCCCACTCATTTAACCTGCCTATCTCTGAAGACTCTGTGTGTTCAGTGCAAGAGGAATTGAGTACAAGAACAAGGATGTATTACTACAACAGTACAGGGTGGCACGGTGGCACAGTCGTTAGCACTTCTGCCTCACAGCGCCAGGGACCCGGGTTCGATTCCTGGCTTGGGTCACTGTCCGCGCGGAGTTTGCACATTCTCGCCGTGTCTGCGCGGGTTTCCTCCGGGTACTCCAGTTTCCCCCCACAGTCCAACGATGTGCAGGTTAGGTGGATTGGCCATGCTAAATTGCCCCTTCGTGTCAGGGGGATTAGCTAGGATAAATGCATGGGGTTATGGGGATAGGGCCTGGGTGGTCGGTGCAGACCCGATGGGCCAAATGTCCTCCTTCAACACTGTATGGATTCCATGGCCTTGGTGAGGCCACACCTGCAGTACTGTGTGCAGTTTTGGTTGATTTGCCGAGAAAGGATATACTTACCATAGAGGAGGTGCAGTGATGCTTCACCAGACTGACTTCTGGGATGGCAGAATTGTTGTATGAGGACAGATTGGGTTGACTAGGCCTGTATGCACTGGAATTTAGAAGAATGAGAGGGCATCTCATTGAAACGTATAAAATTCTGACAGGGCTGGACAGATTGGATGCAGGGATAAAGTAAAGTAAAGTTTATTTATTAGTCACAAGTAGGCTTACAATAACACTGCAATGAAGTTACTGTGAAAATCCCCTAGTCGCCACAGTCCGGCGCCTGTTCGGGTACACTGAGGGAGAATTTAGCATGGCCAATGCACCTAACCAGCACGTCTTTCGGACTGTGGGAGGAAACTAAAGCACCCGGAGGAAACCCACGCAGACACGGGGAGGACGTGCAAACTCCACACAGACAGTACCCAAGGCTGGAATTCAACCCGGGTCCCTGGCGCTGTGAGGTAACAGTGCTAACCGCTGTGCCATCATGCCGCTCTGACCATGGAGGTCTATAACAAGGGATCATGGTCTCAGAAATCAGGGTAGGCCATTTAGGACTAAAATGAGAAGAACCTGTGGAATTATCCAGCACAGAAGGCTGTGGAGGCCATGTTTCTAGTCTCTAAAGGTGCCAAAGGGTATGGGGAGAGAGTGAGAGTATGACATTGAAATGGAGGATCAGTCATGATCATATTGAATGGTGAAG
This sequence comes from Mustelus asterias, assembly GCF_964213995.1. Lineage (NCBI taxonomy): Eukaryota > Metazoa > Chordata > Chondrichthyes > Carcharhiniformes > Triakidae > Mustelus > Mustelus asterias. The sequence continues at coordinate 8,589,094 of NC_135807.1, forward strand.
CAGACTCGAAGGGCCAAATGGCCTATTCCTGCCCCTATTTTCTATGTTTCTACCACATCACTACTTAACAAGATCTGTGTGTTGGAACAAATAGTCTGTGGCCAGCATTGAGCAAGAGACCAGTTCATAAGTTTCGATAATTAACTTATGGGATGTGGCAGCATAGAGGTTACGTTACTGAGCAAGTAAGAACTATGTATTTCTGGGAAAAGAAATCTGCCATTCTTATCCGGTCTGGCCTACACGTGACTCCAGGCTCATAGAGTGGTTGGCTACTACTTGGTCCGGCAAGTTACTCAGCTCTATTAATAATATTATTGCTAGGCTATTAATCCAGAAACTCAGTTAACGTTCTGGGGATCTGGGTTCGAATCCCGCCACGGCAGATGGTGGAATTTGAATTCAATAAAAATTATCTGGAATTAAGAATCTACAGATGACCATGAAACCATTGTCGATTGTTGGAAAAAACCATCTGGTTCACTAATGTCCTTTCAGGAAGGAAATCTGCCATTCTTACCTGGTCTGGCCTACATGTGGCTCCAGAGCCACAGCAATGTGGTTGACTCTCAACTGCCCTGTGGAATGGTCTAGCAAGCCACTCAGTTCAAGCGACACTTATGTCCCATGAATGAATTTTTAAAATTGTATTCAAGAAGCCAGCTCACCATCACGTTCCCAATGGCAATTAGGGATGGACAATGCATGTTGGCCTAGCCAGCAAGTCTCACATCCTGCGCATGAATTTTTAAAAAACTCATTTGAAAGCAGGAATAAAAGGATCTGGAACTGTCCTTACTTTCAAATTGCCCTTGAGTAGTGGCAATTTATCCTAAATGACTCATTTTAAATTCAAATTGATTCAAAATAAAACACAGCAGATGCAGGGAAAGGTCAATTGAGTGCTGTCACCAAGGTAAAAGAGTGAGTTTCACACATTGTTGACGAATGGTGAGGAGGCTAAAGGGGCATTCCTGGAGATACAATGCTAATCTGTTCCTGGCAGCCCAAAGCGTGTGGTGTGCAACAGATGCTTCTCCTCATCCCATTTGACTCAGCCTCCAGAGAGTTCAGAGACAATCTCTTGTTGTTTGTCTCTGTCAGTTTAAACATCATTTATCCTCATTTGATTGCAAAGCGATTTTGTGTTAGTAAAAAGGAAAGTGATCTATAATCTGACACTCTTTGTAGCTTACACGTAGATGGAGTTTCCTTTTCATTGAGTGAAACAGCCTTTTATCGGAAGAAGAAAGCGGATATGTGATTTTTTAAAAATGTATTGGTAAAAAGATCTTTAGAAATCCCAAGATTGAATTTTGGATTATTTTGCCTCCATGTGTACAAAGTTTTGTGAGGCATGTCACTGCCTGCCCAATTGTTTCGACATGCTTGTATATGTTTAGGTTTGAAGAAATGTTACCCTCTAACCTGCTGGGAGGGAGAGCTGGTAATGGAGCGAGGGGTGGGGGGGTGCGGGGGGCGGGGGGGGGGGGGGCAGAATTAAGAATATCTGGGACCTGAGCCAATGAAGGGACCCACCAGTCTGGCTCCTTAACCAATTAGATTGAAGGATGGGAATTTAAAAAGAGGGATGAGGGAGAGGGAAATTGAATGAAATAAAAAGAGGAAAAGAAAGATTGGGTTAACAGAGACAAAGAAAAAGGGATAGAAGGGTAAAGTTAGAAAAAAATGTAAATCTCCCAAAACAATTTACAATCCAAAGTAAGGAGATGCCATATAAGAGTAAATGCTGGAAAATCTCAGCAGGTGTGACATCCATGGGGAGAGAATAGGGCCAACTTTTTGAGTCTGGATGCAAAGAAAATCAGAAAAGATTTATACTATGAGGGTGGGGGGGTGCTGTAATAGGACAATGGGAATGTAAATGAGGATGAAGAAAGCTGAGAAAGATGCTAGAAGTATCCATTAAGTGATCAAAACGTGTGACTGGCAGAACAAAGGTACAGATGGAGATACAGTTGGCCTGAAAGGTGAGGGCGGGGGGGGGCGGGGGGGGGGGGGGGGGGGGGTGCAAGAAGGAGAGCGGGAGTGGAGAAGTGGAAAAACAGAAGTGAGAAAGAAGGATGATAAAAATGGATGAATGAGATGAAAAGAAGAAACAGAATGAAATACATTAAATGGAAATGGGGTGAAGGTGGAGGGGGGAGTTCACTCTCTGAAGTTGTTGAACTCAATGTTCAATCTGGAAGGCTGTAAAATGCCCAATCGGAAGATGAGGTGCTGTACCTCCAGTTTGCATTGGGGTTCACTAGAGTATTGCAAAAGGCCAAGGACGGACATGTGGACAGGAGAGCAGGGTGTTGTGTTGAAGTGGCAAGATCACCACCCCACTTCGTGAACCCCAACTCTATTCTCTCTCCAATCTGTGGGGAGAGAATAGAGTAAGAGTTTTAACAACACCAGGTTAAAGTCCAACAGGTTTATTTGGTAGCAAATACCATTAGCTTTCGGAGCACATTTCCACTCCATCTGATGAAGGAGCAGCGCTCCGAAAGCTAATGGTATTTGCTACCAAATAAACCTGTTGGACTTTAACCTGGTGTTGTTAAAACTCTTACTGTGTTCACCCCAGTCCAACGCCGGCATCTCCACATCATGGAGAGAATAGAGCCAGCATTTCAGTCTAGATGACCCTTCGTCAGAGTGTCACTCAAGTGTTGTTATTGTCCCAAGTCACTGGGCCAATAGTTATGTTGTCTGGCAAAGGGCCATTTAGACTCAGAACATTGGCTCCATTCTCTCTCCACAATGCTGTCAGACCTGCTGAGATTTTCCAGCATTTTCTGTTTTTGTTTCAGATGCCAGCATCCGCAGTATTTTGATTTAGATAAGGATGGCAGATTTCCTTCCCTAAAGGACATTAGTGGGTTTTTCCAACAATCGACAATGGTTTCATGGTCATCAGTAGATTTTTAATTACAGATATTTTTTAAAAATTGAATTCAAATTCTATCATCTGTCATGGCAGGATTCGAACCCAGGTCCCCAGAATATTAGCTGAGTTTCTGGATTAATAATTTAGTGATAATACCACTAGGTCATTGTTGCCTCTTTTAGGTGTGGCCTTGCTTTATGACTGGAAAGAGATAAACTACATAACAAAAAACTAGATACCAGGATGGGTTTTTCCAAGTTCCCATTGTAAACTGAAAGATCAATGAAACTGCAGAGAAACAAAGTAAAAAAGCCAATCTCCCATCACTATCAATAGCCCCAAATTTGTTGGGTTTTTCACAGTGACTTATTAATGTTCGCTGTCATTACTCTTCTGAAACTAACCCCAACTTCAGGACCAAGCACATGGAGAGATTAAAGCACAATTCCTGAAATTGTGTTGTGTGTCAGGGCTTCAGCAAAAACAAAATACTGCAGATTCAGAGTGTGGGGAAGAGTGCACCGCATGTTGCCAGGAATGAAGAATCTTAGTGACGGAGAAAAATTTGGATTGGTTGAGGCTCATTTTCTTTGGATCACAGAAGGCTGAGGGGGATTTGATTGAGATTTGTAAAATTAGGAAGTGTCAAGAGAGAGTAGGGGTCCTAACTCCCTTAGCAGAGAGGTCGGAGGACCCCAGGGAGCAGAGATTTAAATTCATTGGTCAAATAAGGATGGGGAGGGAGGAGGGTGAACAAAGAACAAAGAAGATTACAGCAGAAGAACAGGCCCTCCGAGCCTGCACCGACCATGCTGCCCGACTGAACTAAAACCCCTTACCCTTCCGGGGACCATATCCCTCTATTTCCATCCTATTCATGTATTTGTCAAGATGCCCCTTAAAAGGCACTATCGTATCTGCTTCCACTACCTCCCCCGGCCGCGAGTTCCAGGCACCCATCACCCTCTGTAAAAAAACTTGTCTCGTACATCTCCTTTAAACCTTGCCCCTCACACCTTAAACCAATGCCCCATGATAATTGACTCTTCCAAGTCTAAGGTGCAAGGGGCAAGGTTTAAATGAGATGTACGAGGCAAGTTTTTTTACAGAGGGTGGTGGGTGCCTGGAACTCACTGCTGACTGACTATCCACTCTGTTCATGCCTCTCATAATCTTGTAGATTTCTATCAGGTCGCACCTCAATCTCCGTCATTCCAGTGAGAACAAACCAAGTTTCTCCAACCACTCCTCATAGCTAATGGCCTCCATACCAGGCAACATCCTCGTAAATCTTTTCTGTACCCTCTCCAAGGCCTCCTTTGGGGGGGATTAAAGAGTTTTTTTTCACTCACAGAGGGTGGTTGGGTGGTTCTGGAACTCTGCCTGAAAAGGAGGGTGGCTCAGACCTTCCTCACATGCAAAACAACACTTGGAAAATGCTTCTGAAATGCCTCCCGTGGAGGGGCTGGGATAAGGCACTGCGGGCCGAATGGTCTCTTTCTGCGCCAGGTGCATCTGTACGGTTCGATGGTACATGTCAGCAGGAGCACGCTGGTTCAGATAGACAGGTATATTCGCACAGTTGCATGAAATGTGGGGTTAAGTGCTTGATACTTCCTGCTCGGTTCGGCGTGTGTGAGTCTGGGAGAGACTGGGGTAGAGTATTTAAGGCTGGGACAGAATAAATAAACCATTTCGATGAGACACGGCGGAAAGTGGAGCTGCCCTGAGCTACTGACTTGTGTTTGTGAGTATTGAGCTGTCTTTCCCACTGAGACTGTGATAAATATATTCCTCTTCAAGACCTGAACCCACTTGTTCAACATCAGGTTATATAATAGTGAGCGAGGAATAATTCCAGTTTAATGTGTTTGTGCTTTGGAGATGTCTCAATGCTGGGTTCCCCCTCCCCTGTGAACCCAGAGACTCTCCTCCCTACCCCAGTAGCTCCGAGTCCGGGGCTGGCTTTGAAGGAGGGGGAATTCTGACCGGATCCAAACTGGGAGTCAGTGTAAAAGCCCCGGGCTGAGAGAGCGCAATCCTGAACGAAAAAGGATCAGGTCAGAGAAACGAACAGTGTCAGGGGCTGGGGGAGAGAGAGAGAGAATAACCGGAGCAGGAATCTGCCCCCCCCCCCCCCCCCCAGATAACTGAAATATACGGAGAGGCGACCAGACAATAGAGAGCATTCCAGGCAGAGAGCAGTGATTCTGAAGGTGCAGGGCGAGACAATGAGAGAGGATGAGTGAGAGAGGGGGGAGTGATTAGAGGTGAGGGGGGGGGGGGGGGTGAGGGTGTGTGTGAGAGAGAGGAGGTGGGGGTGAGAGAGTGTCTGAGAAAGGGGGGAATGAGAAACTGTCTTTAAGAGAGGGAAATGGGAGAATGTGTGTGAGAGAAAGGGAATGAGAGTATATAAGAGAAAGGGGGGAATGGGAGAGTGTGAGAGGAAATGAGAGAGTGTGTTTGAGAGAGAGAGGGAATGAGAATAGGAGGTGTGAGAGAGAGGGAATGAGAGTGGGTGAGAGAGGGAATGACAGAGAGAAAATAGAGAGTGTGAGAGAGGAAATGAGAGAATGAGAATGAGGGTGGCACAGTGGCACAGGGGTTAGCACTGCTGCTGCACAGCGCCAGGGACCCGGTTTGATTCCCGGCTTGGGCCATGATCTGAGTGAAGTCTGCAAGTTCTTCCTGTGTCTGCGTGGGTTTCCTCCGGGTGCCCCAGTTTACTCCCACAATCCAAAGATGTGTGGGTTAGGTGGATTGGCCATGCTAAATTGCCCCTTAGTGTCAGGGGAACTAGCTAGGGTAAATGTGTGAGGTTATGGGAATAGGGTGTGGGTGGGATTGTGGTTGATGCAGACTCAATGGGCTGAATGGCCTCCTTTTGCACTGTAGGGATTCTATGATTCTATGAATGGGAGAGAGTGTGTGAGGGAATGGGAAAGTGAGTGTGTGTGAGCGAGGGAATGAGAGAGAGATTGCGTGAGGGAAAGGGAATGAGAGAGGATGTGTGTGAGACAGTGAATGAAATGAAGGGAAATGGGAGTGTCAGAGAGAGGGAATAAGACTGTTTGAGAGGGGGAACGGGAGAGAGTGAGAGAGAGATGGCCTGAGGGTGACTGTGCGAGAGAGGGAATGAGAGAAAGATTGCATGAGAGAGAGGGAATGAGAGACAGTGTGTGTGAGAGAGAGAGAATGGGAGAGAGAGTGCGTGTGAGAGAGGGAATGAGAGAAGGTCTGCGAGAGAAAGTAGGGGAGTGAGTGATAGTCTCTCATGGCAGACTGGTGCAAAAGGTTAAATCTCACAGGATCAAAGATGAACTAGCTAGATGGGTACAGAACTGGCTTGGCCATAGAAGACAGAGGGTAGCAGTGGAGGGGTCTTTTTCTGATTGGAGTTTTGTGACTAGTGGTGTTCCGCAGGGCTCTGTACTGGGACCTCTGCTGTTTGTGATATATATAAATGATTTGGAAGAAGATGTAGCTGGTCTGATTAGTAAGTTTGCGGATGACACAAAGATTGCTGGAGTTGCGGATAGTGATGAACATTGTCAGAGAATACAGCAGGATATAGATAGGCTGGAAAATTGGGCGGAGAAATGGCAGATGGAATTTAATCCAGATAAATGCGAAGTGATGCATTTTGGTAGATCTAATGCAGGGGGGAGCTATACAATAAATGGCAGAACCATCAGGAGTATAGACACACAGAGGGATCTGGGTGTGCAAGTGCACAGATCCTTAAAGGTCACAGCACAGGTGGAAAAGGTAGTGAAGAAGGCATATGGCATGCTTGCCTTTATTGGATGGGGCATAGAATATAAAAGTTGGCATATGATGTTGCAGCTGTATAGAACGTTGGTTAGGCCACATTTGGAATACTGCGTCCAGTTCTGGTCGTCACACTACCAGAAGGACGTGGAGGCTTTGGAGAGAGTACAGAGAAGGTTTACCAGGATGTTGCCAGGTATGGAGGGTATTAGCTATGAGGAGAGATTGAGTAAACTAGTGTTGTTCTCCCTGGAAAGACGGAGGTTGAGGGGCGGCCTATAGAAGTTTATAAAACTATGAAGGGCATAGATAGGGTGAACAGTTGAAAGCTTTTTCCCAGGTCAGAAATGACAAACACAAGGGGTCACAAGTTCAAGGTAAGGGGGGCAAGGTTCAATACAAATATGCAGGAGACATATTTTACACAGAGGGTGGTGGGGGCCTGGAATGCACTACCAAGCAAGGTGGTTGAGGCAGACATGCTAGGATCATTTAAGACTTATCTAGATAGCCAAATGAACAGACTGGGAATAGAGGGATACAAACGGATGGTCTAGTTAGGAACACATGATCGGTGCAGGCTTGGAGGGCCGAAGGACCTGTTCCTGTGCTGTATTGTTCTTTGTTCTTTGATAGCGTGTGTCTGAGTGGGGAAATTAGACAGAATGTGAGAGAGAGAGAGAAAATGTGTGTGAGAGGGGGAAATGAGAGAGGGAATGAGAGAAAGAGGGTGAGAGAGAGAGAATGAGAGAGTGTGTGTGAGAGAGGGGGGATGAGAGGGAGAGAGTGTGTGAGAGAGAGGAAATGAGAGTGCATGTGAGAGAGAGGGGGGGGGGGGCATCAGAGTGTACCAGAGAGAATGCAATTGAGAGTTTGAGAGAGCACAAATGAAAGTGAGAGTGAGAGAGAGGGAATGAGAGTGTTTGTGCATGAGAGAGTGAATGAGAGAATGTGTGAGAGAGGGCATGAGTGAATGTGTATGTGAGAGAGAGAGGGAATGAGACAGTATGTGTAAGAAAGGGAATGAGACAGAGAATGTATGTGTGAGAGAGAGAGGAGTGAAAGAGTGTGTGCGTGAGAGAAAGGGAATGAGAGAGGGAGAAGGAGAATCAAAGGAAATAAGAGGAAGAGTGTGTGTGAGGGAGAGGGCATGAGAGTGTGTGAAAGAGGAAATGTGAGAAAATGCGTATATGCGTGTTGGAGAGAGGAAAATGAGAAAAAGAGTGAATGTGAGAAAGGAAATGAGAGTGTGTGTGGGAGAGGGGATGAGAGAGAGTTGGTTTGTATGAGACAGAGGGGGTGAGGGAGTGCACGTGAGGGAGAAGGGGAAATGAGAGAGTATGGAAAAGAGAGAATGAGATCATCTGTGTGTGTGAGAGAAGAAATAAGAGAGTTTCAATCCGGAGTCACTGATCCAGATCCTGGAGTTTTAACCTGTGGTCACTCAGCCAGATCCCAGAGTCTCAGATCTGGATCCCAGACTTTGAAATTGGAGTCACTAATCTGGATCCCGTGTTTGAACCCAGAGTCTCTAATGTGGATTCTGGAGTTTGAACCCGGAGTCTCAGATCCGGATCCCGAGGTTTAACCTGGAGTCAGTGATCCGGATCCTAAACTCTCTGATCCGGATCCTAGTGTTTGAACCCAGAGTCGTTAATGTGGATTCCGGACTTTGAACCCGGAGTCTCCGATCCGGATCTAGTTCTGCCGCTGCTGCCATTTTATGAAGTCAGTTTTTACAAGTTTATTTCTCATTTTTTGCTGTCATGGTTTTATTGGAAATTCCAGATGGGAGATTCTGCTCCGGGATTTGTCCCAGTTTCTGGAGGAAATTAAAAGGTTTCCCAGAAATTGAGAAACCCGAATCTGGAGTGAACCGCGTTCTGTCCCTCTCTCCCGGGCTCTTACTCTGGATTTTAGATGGTGAAAATGTAACAAATATTCATATTTCCCCCACATTCCTCTTCCCCAATTCTCCCCTCCCCCAGTTGTCCCCTCCCCCAATTCCCCCATCCCCCTGACTCTCCTGTCCCCCCACTCTCCCCCAACTCTCCCCCTTCTATCTCTCCCCCTCCCCCACTCTTCCCTCCCCATTCTCCCCTCCCCAACTCTCCTCCCCCAACTCTCCCCCTCCTCCCCCACTCGCCCCTCCTCCAGTTTTCCCCCTCCCCCACTCTCCTCTGCTTCACCTCCACCCCCAACCCCCCGCCGGGTTCCCGGTTGTCAGTTGTGGTAACTGGTTCACTCTGTGTATTCTCCCTGTGTGTTTCAGGGCTGTATTCCGTACTCTCACCTGAGCTCTCAGTATGACTGGTCCAGTGCAGGAAGTTCAATGTGGAGAGCAGAGAGAGCAGGTGCTGGGTGACGGTGAGATTTGTGTCAATGTTGGGGGTTTGAAGAGGAGGCTGAGGTACCAGACCCTATCGCGATTTCCCGAAACCCGGCTGGCCAAGCTGCTGTGGTGCCGCACCACTGAGTCCATCCTCCAGCTCTGCGACGATTACGACGACCGCGAGAAGGAGTTTTACTTCGATCGGAACCCTGGCCTTTTCCCTCACATCCTCAACTTCTACCGGACGGGCCGGCTCCAGGCTGCCGGCAGGCTCTGCATCTTCTCCTTCAGCCAGGAGATCGAGTACTGGGGCATCAGCCAATTCTTCATCGAGCCCTCCGGTTCCGGGGCCACTTTCCAGGCCGCGGGAATGGGAGGTGACCAGGACGAGGGGGAGGAGACGAGTAGTGACCAGGGCAGCACCACCTCCTCGTTTGATGAGGTCTTAACCTTCTACAAGGACGCCTCCAAGTACGACAGCCAGGTCTTGGGCAACTGCCGGAGACGTCTTTGGTTGATGTCAGAAAACCCAGGGTACAACATTGCGAGTAGATGTTATAGTGCTCTGTCCATAATGATGGTCATAGGCTCCATTGCCACCATGTGTTTGAACAGCATGGCTGAATTCCGACTTGTGGACAGTCAGGGTAACAGCAGAGACGATCCCCGCTTTGAGATTGCCGAACACTTTTGCATTGCCTGGTTTACCTTTGAGCTGCTGGCCAGGTTGCTGGTCTCGCCTAGTTTGAGGCACTTCTTCAAGCGGCCCTTAAATCTCATTGACCTGATGTCCTTTTTGCCTTTTTACCTGACCTTGATGGTGAACCTGGCCATCGACAGCAGTCCCGCCTTGGCCAACCTGGGCCGTGTGGCGCAGGTGCTCAGGCTGATGAGAATATTCCGGGTCCTCAAGCTGGCTCGCCACTCCACGGGCTTGAGATCATTGGGAGCCACCCTAAAGCACAGCTACAGAGAGGTGGGACTGCTCTTACTCTACCTCTCAGTCGGGGTCTCCGTCTTCTCTGTCGTGGCCTACACCATTGAGAAAGAAGAGAATTCTGGTTTGACCACCATTCCCTCTTGCTGGTGGTGGGCCACTGTCAGCATGACCACGGTGGGCTACGGGGACGTGGTACCTGTTAGTATCGGGGGCAAATTGACAGCCTCCGCCTGTATTCTAGCCGGGATCCTGGTGGTCGTGCTCCCCATCACCCTCATCTTCAACAAATTCTCGCACTTCTACCGGCGCCAAAAGAATCTAGAGAACGCCATGAGGAGCTGTGAATTTGATGAGCGTCTGGCCGAACTGCCTTTGCTTAATCTCCGTGACTACTACGCAGGTAGAATGAAGTCCCTGATGGCCAGTCTGAATAACATGAACAGAGGTACACCCAGCGAACACAGTGTGAACTCAGTACATTGAACACTGCCTGAACTATCGAGTGGGGTGTAAATATACACAGAACCTCCCAAGATAACAATATACAACAGAGCGAGTAATCACAAATAAAACACTGCATTTAATACACATCAGAGCCAGTGTCCTCAGCCCAAACTATTTTAACACAGTTGTCATAGACAGAACAAAACCATGCACTAATCTGGCACCTTTAATGTAGTGCAACATCTAGGGATGCTTCGCGGGGGGGGTTATCAGACAAAATTTGACACTGAGCCACATAAGGTGATAATTCGAGCAGATGAGCAAAAACTTGGTCAAAGAGGGAGGTCTTAAGCATCATCTTAATGGGGAAAGTGAGGCAAGGAGACAGAAGGTTCAGGGTGTTGTGCAACGATTTAAATGGGGGATGCACAAGAGGCCAGGATAGGAGGAAAGAGGATATCTGGTGATTACAGAGATGGGGAGCGAGGAGACCATGGAGAATTTTGAACACAACGATGAAGACTTGGAATGAGTCTTTGCTGGAAGCAGCAGCCTTTATTTTAATCATAGTTTGTTCTTAAGTTGATGCGTACCCATATTGAAAATATTAATTCCAAGGCTGTTTACTTTTGAGATCCTAGTTTCATTATGCTGTACTGTGATGCATAAAGTTATAGGTGATCTGACCACTTAATGCTCTGAAAAGCACTCCCCAGACAATAATGGAGTACTAATTAAAATATCATTTTATAAATAAGTCCGATGTGACTCACATACACTGAAATGCTCTTGGCTACCAGATAGAACTGTCCAGATTACTGAATATGTCCAAACAGTAGCCCCCTACTCTTCTTTGAAACTGTGCCCTGGGATATTCTATGTCCACTTGAGATGGCTGACAGGACCTTGGTTTAATGCCCCATCCAAAAAGACAGCACCATATTACGCCAGAGCATTAGCCAAGATTGTTGCGCCAAGTCTCTGGATTGGGACTTGAACCTGCAACCCCTGACTGAAAGGGCTTAATTGGCCTCTTTCTGTGCTTTAACCATTCTATGATCCTTTGGTCCTAAAGGGCAAAAGTGCTGCTAGCCACTGAGTGATAGCTGGCGCTTGGGAAATTGGATATCTCTCCCTGCTGTAATGTTCTAAATTGTACAGTAGACTCAAAGTGTGCTACTGTAAGTACTCTGTAAAAATGTCATCACTGCTGAAATGTATAAAGAACTGTGCTTTAATATAGAAAGAAAATAACCTTTACTCATTCATCATGAGAAAATCAGAATCAGTCTGAATCTGTCAAACAGAGGAGGGTGGGTTTAGTATTCCTCACTGAACCTATATCTGTTGCTGTTTTTGTCGTGCAGTTTGATATATTTGTGGAAAAGTATGCATGTCAAACTCTGAACTTTAAACTGCATGAACTGCCTGGAAGGTGCGTTACTGAAAATGCTGTAGATCCTTGCTGCTAATGTTCTATCCAAACTATATTACTATGAATCTTTTGTCCAGAACTTTTCACCATACATCACAGACAAATCTGGTCTTCCACAGGAATTTTAATAAAGAATGCATTCTAAATGCTAAACACGTGGTTTCATTTCACCCTGTTTTATGCATTACTAATTTGTCCCTGCGTTTGGTATGTTTTTTCTCTTTTGAAATTAATTCTTGAACTAAAAAATCAAACGTATTTAACTGGAGAAATGAAGACTGGCTTCCTCTGATGGCTTCGAGAAATATAGCAAGCAACTAGAAGGTCACATTCTCTGTGCCCTAACTCTAACCCAAAAGGCTGTTAATAATGCACACTATATCCAAAAGATGCAAAAACAACTCACCAAAATTATACAAGCTAGGAGAGGGGGTATCAGGAGGGAGGCAGGAATGTGGGGTTGAGGTTACAATCAGATCAGCAATGACTTTATTGAATGGCTGAGTAGGCTCGAGGGGACAAGTGGCCTACTTCTGCTCCTAATTTCTATGTAAGTTGGGATTCTTTTATCTAGAAAAGAGAAGACGGAGGAGTGACCATGGTGTCCTAAAATTATGAAAGGTTTGAACAGTTTGGATGTCAAGAGGATTTTCCATTTGCAGCCAACACCAGCACTGGGGGATATACATGATAGATGATAGTTTATAATATATCCAACAGGGAATTCAGAAGAAACTTCTTCACTCAGAGAGGGAGTGAGAATGTGGAACTCACTACCGTAAGGAGTGTTAGAGGTGAATAACATGGCTGTACGTATGAGGAAGCTGGGTAAACTCACGAGGCAGGAAGCGATGGAAGGATAAAGTGATGGGGTCAGACAGAGCAGGGTGGAAGAAGGTTCATGGGGAGCATAAATGCCAGCCTGGGCTAGCTGGGTCGAATGGCTTGTTTCTGTCCTGTAAATACTAAGTGAGACCATATACATTTCAAAGGGGAATCACACCTGGTTCTGACTCGTTTGCTGGAAATACAAATATAAATGTCGGAATTGGGCGAGAATGTGATTTCTCCATAATTCAATAAATTCCTATTACTCACTGCCTAGGAAATCGCACAAAGAAACCTCGCAAATTGTGGACTCATCATGTTCTTATAAGAATAATTAGACTGAAATGGACAAGTTTACTTTGCCTCGATGATTTAGTGGATGGGAGCCATGACAGAAAGATGCCATTTCATTTATTTATTCTTTCATGTGGGCGTCACCGGCAAGGATAGCATTTGTTGCTCATCCCTAATTGCCCTTAAAATGAGTGACTTGCTAGTCCATTTCAGGGGACAGTTAAGAGTAAACCACATCGCTGTGGGTCTGCAGTTACATGTAGGCCAGACCAGGTAAGGGTGGCAGAGGGATTAGTGAACCAGATGGGTTTTTACAACAATCGACAATAGTGACCATTACTGAGACGACCTTTTTCAATTCCAGGTTTTATTAATTGACTTTGAATTCTGCCATGATGGGGTTTGAACCCTGGTCGCCAAAGCATTAGTTTGGGCTCTGAAGTACCAGTCCAGCGATATTAACACGAGCCACTGCCTCCTTTACACAAAGCCAACAGCGGAACAGCCCATCTCCCATTGCGAAGTATCAATTTCTACATTGCCGCTTCCATCTGAACCTCGCCCACAGTTTCTCAGTACTTAAATAACAGAGAGAGCCATTAGCCCCACTATTATTTTGGCAGAAATGTCTGGGTTGATATATTTCTCAGTATTTGTATGCTATCAATTGTCATTCAAAAGAACTGGAAATGTTTTTTTGGATGACATCTATTGGTAAAAAACAAATCACATCAATCATCCCTACATGAACTAATCCCTTTTTCAGTGGGTGAAATTAAACGGTCTACACTCGGGATGAGATGTGACAGACAAATGTAAAAATCACAAGAATGCCTGCGAGCATAATAAAGCGATTATCCATTTTAATAAGATGCAGCCCCAGGGAGAACTTGACAATTGTTTCGAAAACTTGGGACATGCTCCATGAATGAGAGAGCACGTTTCTTTTGCAAAAGTCGCTTTTATTCAGACATACTACACACATGACAAATTCTCAGTGATCTAATTAGGTCACAGCAGCAGATAATATAATTCTGTGTAATATTTATTAGTGGCATTAATATAGATGAGAAGCATGTTTTACATATTCATGGAAAGCAAATATTAATATCTGCTTCTCCTGCTACTGCTCTGCAAAAAATTAATCAGATTCAAATATGACATATAATTTAGAGTACAGGAACAGGCCGTTTGGCCCTCTCTACTGCTGTTTATGCTCATATGAGCCTACCTCCATCTAACCCAGCCAATATAGCCTTCACTTTCTTTCTCCCTCGTGTACTTATCTGGCTCACCCTTCCACACTATCAGCCTTTGCTGCTTCACTTGACAACTAATTCCACTGTGGCCAAACGGGCCACCTAAGATGGTGCTTTGCAAGAGCATTCTGGGATAATTGGATGAGCACTGAAACAGACAGGCTGCAGCCTCAAAAGAAATTGGACAGAGATAAAGAACTGCAAGAGCTGGAATACACAGGATAAAGGCCACTTTCTGGTCAAACTGGTTTGTTTACCAGACATAGGGGCGCCGTAACCCCTTATTTTGAAGGGAAGCATGTGACCTACATGTGTCCAGCACCTACAGGCATGGCCGTTGGGTACACATGATGTGGAGATGCCGGCGTTGGACTGGGGTAAACACAGTAAGAAGTTTAACAAACCAGGTTAAAGTCCAACAGGTTTATTTGGTCATTGGGTACACACCCAGAGATCGGTGTGGCAGCACCTGATGGGACTCTATCGATCAGGGTGATCGAGTCCTGATCGATTGATTGGCAATGGTCAAAAAGGGCGCGAAAACCAATGAGGTATAATGGGTGCTGCGCAACAGAAGAAGCTCTCTCTCTTCCTCAATGAATGGACAACAACAACGGTGACCACCACCAGCAACGACCAGCACGAGAAGAGCCACCACACCTGAGAAGGGAGGAAGACCAGAGCCAGAGTATCAGACCAGACCGAAGGACCAGACTACGCAGAGGACTACGGAGACCAACATGAAGATAAAGACCAATATCCGCCTGGGTACCTGCCAGTCACACAAAAGTTAAGTCAAGGTCTAGTATTGGACTTGAACTTCAGTATTCTATAAGATAACTTATTGTTGATTGGGTGGGTGATTAATAATTGTGCGTAAATAAATATTATTGTACTAACAAGATGCCTATTCACATTCTTTGTCCACCGTATAAGGGTTAAAACACACATTTTGCGGCAGGCGCAGCAACACCACATTCTCACCGCTCCCTGGGGAAAGACATTTCCCCTGCATTCCCTTTTGGATTAATTAGTGACTGTTACTTTTATGGCTCCTAGATTTTGGACTCCTTCACAAGTGGAAACATCAAAGAAGTATGTAGATATGGCTCACTCTCTGGATCACCCAGGAACTGGCAGCCTCAAAGCGACCTGACTTCCACATAGAATAAATCCTTCTTACTTTGAATAGAGAATTGCTGGATGTTCTAGGCGGCACAGCGGTGAGCACTGCTGCCTCACAGCGCCAGGGACCTCGGCACTGCACTGTCACTGCGGAGTCTGCACATTCTCCCCATGTCTGCAAGGGTTTCCTCCGGGTGCTCCGGTTTCCTCCTACAGTCCAAAGCTGTGCTGGTTAGGTTGAGTGGCCGTGCTAAATTGTCCCTCAGTGTCAGGGGAATTAGGAGGGTGAATTCAGAGATAGGACCTGGGTGGGATTGTTGTCACTGCAGGCTCGATGGGCTGAATGGCTTCCCTCTGCAGTGTAGGGATTCTATTCTTCTATGATTCTAATGTGGGCTGAAGTGAGACTGAGAGATTTTGAGGATAAACCCACAGGAGATCTGAAAAAAAGACTCTGGGCGAGAATTTAAAGCCTCACTCAAGTGAGACCAGAAAATCCCACCCAAGGTCAACGAACATTTCCGTTGTCCATCCCTCGCTCACTCCAATTCCGTGGCGACAGGGCAGTAGAATTCCGGCAACTGACTGTGAGGTTACTGAGATTCCTGGTTCTAGTTTTGATGACCTGAATGACATTTTAGCTCAACGTTTGTGAACGTGTTGCACTAACTTGACCAATGTTTTGGTATCATGGAATCTTAGAATGGTTACAGTACAGGAGACCATGCTGGCCATGCCAGATCTCTGCCAGAGTAAATCAACTGGACTCACCCTCCACCCTTCCCAGTATCCCAGAACATGTTTTCTCTTCAGGTGCCAATCCAATTCTCTTTTGAAGCCACAAGTGAATGTTTCCACTATCCTCTCAGGCAGTATATTTCCAATTCTAGCCACTTACTGTGTGAAAAGGTTTGCCCTCAAATTGCCTTTGGTTCTTTTGTCAATCACCTTAAACCTGTATCCTCTGATTTTTGATTTTTTGCCAATGTGAAGAATTTCTTTCTAGCTACCCTCTCTAGACATATCATGATTTGGAACATCTCTATTAAATCTCTTCTTAACCTACTCTTCCCGAAGGAGGACAACCCAGTTTCTTAAATATATCCACATAAAATCATTTCTGCACCCTCCCTCATGCCTTCACTGCTACTTCTTCTTTATGCTTCTCTCATTTTACTTGGGGTCACCACAATGCTAGTTCCATCTCCCCCTCCTCCATCTCCTCCTGTCAGTCACCTTTCTCCATCCAATCCCACTGTGTTTAAGTCTCTCACCACCGCATCTTTCCATCTGTTCATAGGCCTTCCTCTTCCTGGCAGCCCCATCTCCATCACTCGCCTCACCACATCTCTCTCTCTCTCACTCTCCCTCTCCACAACACTGACCATACCGTCACAAAGAACTGATTTTGTCCTTTCACGTCCATCTCAGCTTCTGCATCTCATTGGTATCCAGTTGATGTCCTTTCTTCTTGATGTCATGTAAGTTTCTGCAATATGTAACAAGGCCAACTGGCTTGTAGATTCTGCCTTTCAGTTTCAGTGGAACCTTTCTATCACATTACCCTCCACTGTACTTCTTCCAATCACTCCAACCAGAGCTAATCCGTTGCTTATTTCTCAATTCCAAAGTGCAGTGCCCAGCATTGGAACCAGTTGAGACTGAGGCAATGTTTTTTAAAGTGTTAAGACCTAGGCCAGAAATTCCAGGGTGTTTTATGAAGATAGCCTAGACCTGAAGTTTTACATTTGATTTTGGCATGGGTGAGCATAAGGTGTTTCACTCCAGGTATGACTCAAGTGACCCACAGGTAAGCTTTTATCAAACAAAGTTTATTTAAGAACACAGTTAGAATATAATAACAAGATTCAGCATAACACTTACTAATTACAAGAATCAACTATGATAAACCTTAACAGCTAGCTAACTAAGATGTTCCAAGTAAAACAACACCCACAAATATACACCCCATTCTAGACTTGGCACACAAAGCAAGTACGCTCACGTGATGCTGGTTTTTGCAGCTTTTAAACACCTGCTGTGAATTGGTCCTTTGAATGTTGGATTAAAACTTTGAGGCTTCTCAGTCCTTGAACTTCCAGATGCATCATAGAAAACATTCTTTCTGGTTGTATCACTGGTATGGCTCCTGCTCTGCCCAAGACCGCAAGGAACTACAAAAGGTTGTGAATATAGCCCAATCCATCACACAAACCAGCCTCCCACCCATTGACTCTGTCTACACTTCCCGCTACCTCGGCAAAGTAGCCAGCATAATTAAGGACCCCACACACCCCGGACATTCTCCCTTCCACCTTCTTCGGTCAAGAAAAAGATACAAAAGTCTGAGGTTACATACCAACCAACTCAAGAACAGCTTCTTCCCTGCTGTTGTCAGACTTTTTTGAATGGACTTACCTTGCATTAAGTTGATCTTTCTCTACAGCCTAGCTATGACTGTAACACTGCATTCTGCACTCTCTCATTTCCTTCTCTATGAACGGTATGCATTGTCTGTATAGCGCGCAAGAAACAATACTTTTCACTGTATGTTAATAGATGTGACAATAATAAATCAAAATCAAAATCAAATCAGCATGCCTCTGGAGAGAGAGACAGAAACACACTGCCTTCTACCACCAGCTTCTAACAGTAACTGAACACATGCACATTCTCCCTGTGTCTGCTTGGGTTTCCTCCGGGTGCTCCGGTTTCCTCCCACAGTCCAAAGATACGCAGGCTAGGTGGATTGGCTATGCTAAATTGCCCCTTAGTGTCAGGGGGACTAGTTACGATAAATACATGGGGTTATGGGGTTGTGGAGATAGGGTGCATATCGATGGGCCGATTGGCCTCCTTCTGCACTGTATGATTCTATGAACTGAAACTAAAAACATAGACTTTTCTCTGGAAAAAACTGTCCCCAGGCAGCACCTGAGCTGTCAATCATGCTCCACCCAGCAATCCCAAGGGGTGATTAAAACCCCAGAACACTGCATTACTCCAGATTAAAATAAACATGTCTCCAATTATATTCCTTCAGTAACAACTAGAGGACACCGGCTACAGACATTACAGTGCCAAATTAAAATGCTAGGAGCTGCTTGAAAAAGCCTGCATAGAAACATTCTTAAAGGCACAGTATCATCACAAAAGGATCATCGTAATCTCCTCACTGTTATCCTCTCTGCTTCAAGTTCTAAAGCCTGTGTGCCTTTTTATCTGATTTCTTAACCTGCCTTTCCACCTTCAATGATTTTTGCACACATACTCACAGGTCTCTCTTGTCACTCAGCCAACTTCATATCCATGCTGCTGATGCTCCTTTGTTCACCGGGCTTCAGCTTTGCTGGTATTTATGGCAACATGGTGGCACAGTGGTTAACACTACTGCCTCACAGCGCCAGGGACCTGAGTTCAATTCCCGGCTTGGGTCACTGTCTGTGTGGAGATTGCACGTTCTCTCCGTGTTTGTGTGGGTTTCCTCCGGGTGCTCTGGTTTCCTCCCACAATCCAGAAGCTGTGCTGGTTAGGGTGCATTGGCCGTGCTAAATTCTCCCTCAGTGTACCTGAACAGGCGCTGGAGTGTGGCGATTAGTGGATTTTCACAGTAACTTCATTGCCGTGTTAATGTAAGCCTACTTGTGACGCTAATAAATAAATTTAAACTTTGTCAAACACTTTTTGAATCCAAGTACACCACAACAACTACATCACTTGTCAAAATCTCAATCAAGTTAGTTAAACATGATTTCCCTTTAACAAATCTGTGTTGCCTTTCTCTAATTAATTCACTCTTGTCTGACTGACTGTTAATTTTGCTTTGGACTATTGTTTCTAAAAGCTTTCTGACCACTGAGATTAAACGGACTGGCTTGTAGTTGCTGCATTGACCTGTACACACTTTTTTGAATAAAGGTGCAATATTTTAAATCCTCCAGTTCTCCAGCACCTTATCCAAGGAGGATTGGAAGATTATAGACACAACTTCAACTTTTACTTTCTTCACTATCCTTGGATGCATCCCACCTGGTCCTGGGGAACTATCAAGTTTAAACTGTATCTAAAACACGTTTCAGACCGAATCAATCATAATTATTAATAACTAAGATTTATAAAGCACCTTGGAGGTGGGAACATTTTCTCAAGGCCAAAAAAGCCAAGCAGAGGAGTGATCAGACAAAAATAAAGCATGATGGCTTCAATTCAGAAAGGAATGCAAACCACATGTTTCAAGTGGTTCACCAAGTGGTTCGAAAGACCCTTGACCCCGACCATCCTGGCCCGAATTGCCTCATCCAAAAGTTGGCAAGATTCAAAATCTGGCATGAACTTGGTGTCAAGTTGGCTGGTTTTGAGACACTGTACCAGCATCCTGTTATAATCTACTTGGAGCCTCCAGCATTCCATACAAGACCAGAATACATTAGTACATACAACATTGTATTCATTCGTGATTCTTTGTTTTGAATTGGTATAGCACATTGCAAGTTTTCCTTTGGTTTATTTTTCCCCCTTTTTGATGAATGTTGGAGTATTTTTTTAAATTACTCCTTCGGTGGCTGTACATACCTTTGGCAAAATAACCAACCTACTGTACCCAGACAATGTGCAATCACTCCTAAAGGAGATAGAGGGTTCAATTTTACTTTCTTTATTCTCATGAGGGGGCACTGGCAGGTAAAAAAAATCAGATGTCTTCTCTCAACACCTACTCTCCCCCTTAAGCTTTATTTACATATCACCTGATTTCCATGGGAGGTGTGAGGGCAATATTTCTTAATGGCAAGTGCTCCCATTTAGAGCAGGCAGGAACTTTATGAATTGGGTCAAGTGATGTCACTTTGATGCCTACACTATTATTGAATTTTACTGATTGCCACCAACTCTCAGCAGCAGAAGGTTCAACCCTCCCCAGTTCTCCCCAGTTGCTCTCTCATAAAGCTATGAAGAGTTTTCATGGATATTTCCCTTGCAGTAGCTGTGTATTTTTACCCTGTTATTCTAGCCAGCATTGTGGGCCCTGCACTGTAACGCACCCTCTGGCATTGAGTTTTGTCTCTTCATTGATGTACTTCTGGCAATCCCTGTGAGAGGCCGAGGAACAAACGGAAATTTCATTAATAGAATTGCAGATAGAAGGAGGTGTGCCTGGAGGTAAGCTTACTCTCTGAACCAAGTTTACAAACCCAGAACAACAAGCCCACGTCCTCAAAGGAATATTGCTTCAGGAAACTTTGATTCTCCAAGGGGACAGTGGCAGTTGAGTCACATCCTTCAAGAACACCTGCAGCTTACTGGTTCAGCATTGCGTGATGAAATCAAAGTTATTAACACCTTGAACTTAAGAACTAGGAGCAGGAGGAGGCAATGGAGCCCCTCGAGCTTGCTTGGCCATTCAATATGATCGTGGCTGATCTCATCTCGACCTCCACTCCATTTTCCTGCCCGTTCTGCATAACCCTTCAACCCATTATTAATTTAAAATCCGTCTATCTCCTCTTTAAATTTACTCAAAATGTCTCAGCATCCACCGCAGTCTGGGGTGGTGAATTCCACAGATTCACCACCCTTTGGGAGAAGTAGTTTCTCCTCATCATTGTTTAAACCTTCCAACCCTTATCCTAAAACTATGAACGTCTTTGCTTCTATTTCATTCCAGGTTGATCAGTGAATGTGCAGCCCATGGTTGTGTTCAGCAGATGACCAATGCTATCACCCAGAAGATAAGCAATAAAGCTGTGGTTTCTCCCAGATCTCGGGTGTAACTGCTCTGCAGGTTCTTTCACAACAATAGTACAACCGTAACATTTTTTTCTTGTAATTTGGGCGTGACTGGCAGGCCAGCCCCAATCACCCTTGAAATGAGTGGTTTGCTCGGCCATTTCAGAAGGCAGTGAAGAATCAACCACACATTGCTGTGCCTCTGGAGTCACATGCAGGCCAGACCAGGTAAGGACAGCAGATTTCCTTCCCTAAAGGATATTAGTGAGCCAGATGGGCAACACAACTGGTGGCGGGATTTAAACCCATGATCCCAGATCATTAGCCTGGGCCTCTGAATGACGAGTCCAGCGACATTACCACTACACCACCGTCTCCCGAATGTATTACAAAGGTTTCACTTTCTAAAGACTAACATATTGTGTAATAACCAGCACTGCATCATTCAAGTCTATTTCCTGTCAGGGGATTAAAATCAACCACAGACTCGCAAACTATTTCAATAGCTATTTTTACAGTGAACACTCCGAACAGGCAGAAATATTAACCTAATTTGCAGTATTGATTTGAAGAACAGTACACATTAGACAAATTCACCACAATCCATTTGAACGAGCATTTGAGGTGATATTTACTTTTCAGAACTGTCTGTTGGTTCAATACATTCCTTTCAAATCAACAGTCCTCAAATGATTGCATAGCGTTATAGAACAGAGTCTCCCACACATCACAACTACATTTCGGCACGGTGGCACAGTGGCTAGCACTGCTGCCTCAGTGCCAGGGACCCGGGTTCAATTCCGGCCTTGGGTGACTGTCTGTGTGGAGTTTGCACATTCTCCCCATGTCTGTGTGGGTTTCCTCCGGGTGATCCAGTTTCCTCCCACAGTCCGAAAGACGTGCTAGTTAGGTGCATTAGCCATGCTATATTGCCCCTTAGTGTCGAAAGATGTGTAGGTTAGGTAGATTGGCCATGGTAAGTGCATGGGGTTATGGGGATAGGGCAGAAGGGGGTTAGGCCTGGTTAAGATATTCTTTCAGTGAGTTGGTGCAAGCTTGATGGGCTGAATGGCCTCCTTCTGCACTGTAGGGATTCCATGAATTCTAAGGATTATTTCAACAATACAAATAATTAATGTCACAAATGTCAATGAAATAAAATTAAGGACAATTGTGTAAAATGTTGAGAAGATTACGAATGAAGATTAAGAAACATATAATAGGAATATTGAAAATAATAGAAATGGCGTAATAGGGGAAAAAACAATGGAAATAAAGCACAATTATAACACTGAATATTTAAAACCCCAACTGTGTAATAAATTCAAATAAGTAAAAGGAAAACTAATCTGACATTTACAACCATTTCTAAACATTAAATAAACACTTTTTGACCATCCTTTGATCATAGGAACATACAAATCAGGAGCAGGAATAGGCCATTCAGCCCCTTTAGCCTGCTCTACCATTCAATAAAATCAGGGGTGATCAGATTGTGGCTTTGACTCCATTTTCCTGCCTGTCCTCCCATAACTCTTGACTCCCAAGTCAATCATAAATCTGTCCAGCTCAGCTTTGAATATATTCAATGACCCCACCCCCACTGCTCTCTTCGAAGGTTAAGTTGTAAAGTTTAAAGTTTATTTTTTAATGTCACAAGTAGGTTTACATTAACACTGCAATGAAGTTACAAGCACCGGAGTGTGGCGACTGGGGGATTTTCACAGTAACTTAATTGCAGTGTTAATTCAAGCCTACTTGCGACAATAATAAATAAACTTAAATTCAAACACTCCAAAGATGTGCTGGTTAGGTGCATTGGCCATGCTAGCTTCTCCCTCAGTGTACCCGAACAGGTGCCGGAGTGTGGCAACTAGGAGATTTTCACAGTAACTTAATTGCGGTGTTAATATTAAGCCTACTTGTGACACCAAGAAATAAACTTAAACTTAAATTGTCCCTTAGTGTCCAAAAATGTGTCAGTTAGGTGGATTCAGAAGTGATAAGCTCCAGGGAAAGATGGTTGAATCGAGGAACAAACTCTGTGTTGAGGGTTTGAGCCTTTTCCCTCTGGATTGCCCGCATGCTGCACGGTCTGGTGAAAACACTGGAAAGAGTGATATGAGTGTGCTCGACTGGTGTTTAAATATGGTGTCAGGGCTTTTGAGACCGTCAGCTGAGGGCGGCCAGCCAAATTAGCTGCCGCCCCACCACGAGAGTCGGAGGGGAACTCGTCTGTGCAAAATTCATGAGGTTCCAAGCGCAAAATCTGACAGAATTCTGGTCAGCTACATGTCAAGTATCCACCATGGGCAGACCTCAGGAATCATGTGAAGACAAAAAAAAACTTATAACAATCTATACAACTCTAACTTGTACCCAGTTGATACTAAAATACCTTCCCATTCATAAAATCCATTCAAAGTTTTAAAATCTCCTCAAGTAATTAATCTCTTATAAAACAAATGATTATTCACCCCCTTATCAAAGACAGAAAATCTTTGAGTGGCTTATTTAAGTTGATAATCAAACTGAGAACTCAGAAGCCTTTGCTAATGGTAGCTTTTTAAATTAGCCAAGTGTTCATCATGACATAGTAACAGACTTCGGGGAAATGTCAACAAAGAGCTCTATTGAAATTGCAAGACCAGATGCTACTCTTTTCCTAACATCCACTTGTCAATTAAAGTAGTCCAGCAGAGAGAGTTTTTCAAACACTCACTGACAGTAGTGGCCTTTTTTTAAGTTTAAAGAATGGAACATTGAAAAAAAACTTCAGATCCTGACAGTAATAAACCTTATCCATCCATAACATTTACATCGACTATATCAACTTATGACTCTCAAACCATGGGTTAAGACCCTTGCAACATTCAAAATGGGGTCTGTTTGAAGTCAGCACTAAGTTCAAATGGCCCTGGTGAGATTGGGTCTCTGCGCTTTGTGAATCACACCCCACCCACTTCTGCATCAGAAAAAATTGGATGTCAGAAATGGGGTAGAGCTTTTGCAGCCGGGCCCTGCCCAGCACTTTTAAGGACCGTGGCGGCTTTAGCACTCTGCAAAAATCCAGCCATCAGTCGACAGTAACATTTCCAGAATCTGCTCCTTTGAAAGTACATTCCAAGTGAGTCACTGTGTTGGATGAGTCACCGTGCTAGATTGAATCAGAATTGTGCTGGTTATTAATGTTATGCTTAACTTTTAAACAATCTCCAATTTGCTGCTACCTTGATGCCATGAAAGAACTGTTTAAAAAGAAGTCACCTGGAATGACGCTTAGCTTGCAGTCACTCGATGTAGAAATTAACTCTTTGAAACCATTCTGCAAGTGAAGCAAAATAGATTGCTGACGGCATATGCATCTTCACTGCTGAAGATCACGTGAACTCCAACATGGTAAGGAACTATCCTGTAAAAGTAGATAGGCAGAATTCGCTGTTTAAGATGATGGAATGATCCGCAGTTTATTACTCAAGAAATGCTTCACATCAAGGTCCACAGTTAGCACAACAGCTGATGTTCTGTGAGAGGGAGGCAAATCTCAGTCAGATCAGGGTCAAAAATGACAATGACACTGATGCCAAGTACTATACAGACACTGAACATGGTTTAGATGATGATTTGTATACACAGGTTGATGAATCTGAATGATGGATTGGAATTGACAGGTTTTGAACTTTTGTTTTAGCTGTATTAGTACTTTTCTGACTTCATATTGCTTTTGACAGTTTAATTCACATTAGGCAGTTCCTTAATTCCCCCACTACCTCTTGCAAATTGTAGTAATTTTGACATCTCTTGCTATAAGGCATTTTTTTTAAATGCTTAAAAGATTTAGATTATGCATGCTGGTGCTTTGAAAATACAGTAAGAGTTTTAACAACACCAGGTTAAAGTCCAAAAGGTTTATTTGGTAGCAAATGCCATTAGCTTTCGGAGCGCTGCTCCTTCGTCAGATGGAGTGGAAAAAAATAAGCAAGGGAGGATTATTCAAACATTCAGTTACTATTTAAACATGTTAAAGCCTCACTATACTCTCTATAGTAAGTAGTCTCACTTCACCAGGTTAAAGTCCAACAGGTTTATTTGGTAGCACGAGCTTTCGGAGCGCCGCTCCTTTATCAGGTGAGTGCAGGGTTTGTTTCGCTGCACTCACCTGAGGAAGGAGCGGTGCTCCGAAAGTTCATGCTACCAAATAAACCTGTTGGACTTTAACCTGGTGTTGTGAGACTACATACTGTGTCTACCCCAGTCCAATGCCGGCAACTCCACATCATATACTCTCTATAAACAGGATGCTAGATTTGATGCTCACGGTTTTGTTTTGGGCTAGGAAATTGGACTGCAAAAATTATTTCCCCCAATGCTAACTTCAAGATTAGCTTTTTCAGTCACAAATCTCCAAGCGAATGTACCTCGATTTGATAGAAATATTAGCTCTGTAGATGGCATAGTAGAAATAATGGACCTAAGTCAAGCAGAGAGGAATGAAGAAAGACTTATTTAAATAGTGCCTTTTATGAATTCAGGACATCCCAGAAATGCTTTTTGAAATGCAGTCACTGCTGTAATGAAGGAAACACTAAGCAGTCAATTTGTCCATGTTAAACCTCCCATCAGTAACAATGGGAGAATTTTAACATGGGGAGCCAGTCGAAGTGGGTGCAGTTGGGAGGGTTAAATATCTAATGGGAACGCATTGAGAAAGTTGATCTAACCTCCTGACTTCCGGCTGTTGCTCAATTAGGATAAGGGACAGCCAACCGGCACACTCCCAGGAGGTAAGCTATGAGGTTGGAAGCCTTGGAATTAAACCTGCTTTGCATAAAATGCACACCCACGCCTCCTCCACCTCCTCCCCTGAAGTCAAACATTGAATCACCCTTCTGCTCCTCACTGGGATTTTATCTACCTGGTCCTGCAACCTCTTCTCCAGTGTTCCCCTTTCGACCGGAAGCCCAGCCTGTCAAATGGACTGACTTCCAGGCAAAGGAACCTAGAACCACAGGAAAGTTACAGCACAGAGGGGGGACATTCGGTCGTCTTGTTCATACCAGCGAGAGGACAAAGTGAGGTTATCCACTTTGGTAGCATTAACAGAAAGACAAATTATTACTTGAATGGGTATAAATTGAGAGGTGGATACTCAGCGAGACCTTGGTGGCCTCGTGCATCCATTGCTGAAAGTAGGCGCGCAGGTACAGCACGCAGTAAAGAAGACAAATGGATGTTGGTCTTCATAGCGAGAGGATTTGAATATAGGGATAGGGATGTTTTGCTTCAATTGTATAGGGCATTGGTGAGGCCACAAATGGAGATATTGTTTGCAGTTTTGGTGTCCTGATCTGAGGAAGGATGTCCTGGCTATAGAGGGAGTACAGCGAAGGTTTACCAGGCTGATTCCTGGGATGGCAGATCTGTCATATGAGGAGAGATTAAGTCAGTTAGGATTATATTCACTGGAGTTTGGAAGAGTGAGAGGCGATCTCATAGAAACTTATAAAATTCTAACAGGGTTAGACAGGGTAGATTCAGGAAGAATGTTCCCGATGGTGGGGGAGTCCAGAATCATGGGTCATAGTTTGGGGATAAGGGGTAAACCTTTTAGAACTGAGGGGGGGAGCAATTCTCCCATTCCGACCAGCTAGTTTTTTGGTGAGTCGGAATGGGAGATACACGCGTGCGCCGATTCTTGGGATTCGCACATGCATTCCCGACATATGCGCGCCTCTCACCACTGGAGGGCAGGCGCGGTCAGGACCACGCAGGAAACCAGCGGGAAGACCAGGTCAGTCAAGTTAATCTATTCTCAGTGTAATTTAAATGTGATGATCGGGCCCGGGACTGAATTCTCCCGGCCCAATAGAATCTCCCACCTTGCCTGTGCAATTTCAAAGAACAAAAACAAAGAACAATACAGCACAGGAACAGGCCCTTCGGCCCTCCAAGCCCATGCCGTTCCCTGGTCCAAACGAGACCATTCTTTTGTATCCCTCCATTCCCACTCCGTTCATATGGCTGTCTAGATAAGTCTTAAACGTTCCCAGTGTGTCCGCCTCCACCACCTTGCCTGACAGCGCATTACAGGCCTCCACCACCCTCTGTGTAAAATATGTCCTTCTGATATCTGTGTTAAACCTCCCCCCCTTCACCTTGAACCTATGACCCCTCGTGAACGTCACCACCGACCTGGGGAAAAGCTTCCCACCGTTCACCCTATCTATGCCTTTCATAATTTTATACACCTCTATTAAGTCTCCCCTCATCCTCCGTCTTTCCAGGGAGAACAACCCCAGTTTACCCAATCTCTCCTCATAACTAAGCCCCTCCACACCAGGCAACATCCTGGTAAACCTCCTCTGTACTCTCTCCAAAGCCTCCACGTCCTTCCGGTAGTGTGGTGACCAGAACTGGACGCAGTATTCCAAATGCGGCCGAACCAACGTTCTATACATCTGCAACATCAGACCCCAACTTTTATACTCTATGCCCCGTCCTATAAAGGCAAGCATGCCATATGCCTTCTTCACCACCTTCTCTACCTGTGACGTCACCTTCAAGGATCTGTGGACTTGCACACCCAGGTCCCTCTGCGTATCTATACCCTTTATGGTTCTGCCATTTATCGTATAGCTCCTCCCTACATTATTTCTACCAAAATGCATCACTTCGCATTCATCAGGATTGAACTCCATCTGCCATTTCTTTGCCCAAATTTCCAGCCTATCTATATCCTTCTGTAGCTTCTGACAATGCTCCTCACTATCTGCAAGTCCTCCCAATTTTGTGTCGTCCACAAACTTACTGATCACCCCAGTTACACCTTCTTCCAGATCGTTTATATAAATCACAAACAGCAGAGGTCCCAATACAGAGCCCTGCGGAACACCACTAGTCACAGGCCTCCAGCCGGAAAAAGACCCTTCCACTACCACCCTCTGTCTTCTGTGACCAAGCCAGTTCTCCACCCATCTAGCCACCTCCCCCTTTATCCCATGAGATCCAACCTTTTTCACCAGCCTACCATGAGGGACTTTGTCAAATGCTTTCCTAAAGTCCATATAGACGACATCCACGGCCCTTCACCTCGTCAACCATTCTGGTCACTTCTTCAAAAAACTCCACCAGGTTAGTGAGGCATGACCTCCCTCTCACAAAACCATGCTGACTATCGTTAATGAGTTTATTCCTTTCTAAATGCGCATTCATCCTATCTCTAAGAATCTTCTCCAACAACTTCCCCACTACGGACGTCAAGCTCACCGGCCTATAATTTCCCGGGTTATCCTTCCTACCCTTCTTAAATAACGGGACCACATTAGCTATCCTCCAATCCTCTGGGACCTCACCTGCGTCCAGTGACGAGACAAAGATTTGCGTCAGAGGCTCAGCGTTTTCATCTCTCGTCTCCCTGAGCAGCCTTGGATAGATTCCATCAGGCCCTGGGGATTTGTCAGTCTTTATATTCTCTAACAAACCTAACACTTCCTCCCTTGTAATGTAGATTTTCTCCAACGGTTCAACACTCCCCTCCGAGACACTCCCAGTCAACACATCCCTCTCCTTTGTGAATACCGACGCAAAGTATTCATTTAGGATCTCCCCTACTTCTTTGGGCTCCAAGCATAATTCCCCACTTTTGTCCCTGAGAGGTCCGATTTTTTCCCTGACAACCCTTTTGTTCCTAACGTATGAATAAAATGCCTTGGGATTCTCCTTAATCCTGTCTGCCAAGGACATTTCGTGACCCCTTTTTGCCCTTCTAATTCCCCGTTTGAGTTCTTTCCTACTTTCTTTGTACTCCTCCAGAGCTTCCTCCGTTTTTAGCTGCCTGGACCTAATATACGCTTCTCTTTTCTTTTTGACCAGTCCCTCAATTTCCCTGGTTATCCACGGTTCTCAAATCCTACCCTTCCTATCCTTCTTTTTTACAGGCACATGTCTGTCCTGTTGCCCTAACAACTGTTCCTTAAAAGACTCCCACATGCCAGATGTGGATTTACCCTCAAACAGCCTCTCCCAATCAACAGCTGCCAATTTCTGCCTAATCCCACTAAAGTTAGCCTTCTCCTAATCCAACACCTTACCCTTGGGACACCACTCATCCTTTTCCATCACTATCCTAAAGCTAACAGAATTGTGGTCACTATTTGCCACATGTTCGCCTACCGAAACTTTGAAGATCTGACCGGGCTCATTCCCCAGTACTAGGTCCAGTATAGCCCCCTCTCTAGTCGGGCTATCTACATATTGTTCCAAAGAACCCTCCTGTACACGCATTTTACAAATTCCTCCCCATTCAGAGTCCCAGCTCTCAGCGATTTCCAGTCTATACCAGGGAAATTGAAGTCTCCCACTACAACAACCCTATTTTTCCTGCACCTATCCAGTATCTCCTGACATATCCGTTCTTCCACTTCCTTTGGGCTGTTGGGGGGCCTGTAGTATACCCCCAACATAGTGACTGTGCTCTTCCTGTTTCTAAGCTCCACCCAGAGTGACTCGTTACACGACCCCTCTGAATTGTCCTCCCTCTGCACCGCTGTAATATGCTCTCGAACTAATACTGCTACTCCCCCACCTCTTTTGGCCCCTCCTCTGTCTCGCCTAAAACACTTGTACCCCGGAATATTCAGCTGCCAGTCCTGTCCCTCTTTCAACCAAGTCTCTGTCACCGCAACCACATCCAAATTCCTCGTGAGCATTAAGGTCCTAAGTTCGTCTTACCTGCTACGCTCCTTGCATTGAAGTATAAGCACTCCAGACCTCCAGGCCCAGTGAGGTCAGTGAGGTCATCCTCCCCCAGAATTTCACTCCGGCGGGGTTTTGAGTAGCTCCCCACTTTCAGGGAACTAGCGGAATACCCCGCTGGAGTGAAGGGGGGGCAATTGGGGAATCAGGCGGTGGAGAGATGGTGCCCCCTGGGCATGGGCACCCTGGTAGTGCCAGCCTATGCCCCTGGCACTGCCCAAGGGACTAAGTGCCCATGCCCAAGGGCAGCTTGGCACTATTGTGGGCAGGGTCTAGGGATGATTGGTGGAGGTGCGGGGTCCCGCTGCCACTCTGCATGGGGATCGGTCGGGGTGGGGTGGAGGCCATTGATTGGGGAAGGCCATTGATTGGGGCAGGCTGGGCGGTGTGGTTGACCGGGGGTTCTGCCTCCCATGGGGGGGTCTGCCGGGGGCGGGGGGGGGGGGGGGGTGGAGGGGGGTGGGGGGGGGGGGGGTGTGGGGGGGGGGTGGTCTGACTCCCGGTGGTGCGGGTGGGGGGGATTGTCACTGCTGGGGTGTGAGGGGGGGCGAGGCTTGAGATCGGGAGGCTCCGGGATGGGAGAGTAGTGGTCGGGCTGGCCCAGCCCGGGAATGCTTGTGCGGGCTGTGATTGGGACATGGGGTGTGGAGGGGCAGCACTGCGAGGGTCCCAGGCTGGCCAGTGATCAAGGTGGCCAGCAAACGGGAGGTTGACAGTTCGGGGCCACTGCGCATGCGCAGAGTTCCAGAACTGTCAGACTCTGGCGGAATAGGCCCCACCCCACAGCCTTTAATGAGATTCACGACTGGGACCTCTGCATTGCAGAGAGTGTGGGAGATTCAAGTCTGAACTCCCACTGAAAAAACAATCATGGATTACACAATTTTTCCCGCCAATTCAGCACTTAGAATGTTTTTGGGAGAATCGCCCCTGAGGTGAGGAGAAATTTCTTCACCCAGAGGGTGGTGAATGTGTGGAATTCACTACCGCAGAATGTAGTTGAGGCCCAAAACATTGTCTGATTTCAAGAAGAAATTAGATATAGCTCTTGGGTCTAAAGGGATCAAGGGATATGGGGAGAAGTGGAGATCAGGATATTGAATTCGATGATCAGCCATGACCAAAATTAATTTTCGAAGGCCTAATGGCCTACTCCTGCTTTCAGTTTCTATGACACCCAAGTACTCTTTCTAATCCCACCTTTCTGCACCTGGCCCATAGCCCTGTAGCTTACAGCGCTTAAGGTGCAGATCCAGGTACTTTTTAATAGAGTTTAGGGCCTCGGCCTCCACCACCAACTTGGGCAGCGAATTCCAGACACCCACCACCCTCTGCGTGCAAAATGTTCTTCCTCATGTCCCCTCTACACCTACCGCCACGTATCTTGAATCTATGTTCCCTGGTTCTAGAATTCTCTGCCAAAGGAAACAATTTTATCCTGTCCATTTTATCTCTTCCCCTCATAATTTTGTACACCTTAATCAAGTAACCTCTCAGCCTTCTTTGGTCCAAGAAAAATAACACCAATCTATCCAATCTCTCCGCTTAGCTGCACTTTTCTAGCCTGGCAACATTCTTGTGAATCTCCTCTGCACTCTCTCCAGAGCACTTATGTCCTTCCTGTAATATAGTGACCAGAACTGCACACAATACTCCAGTTGTGGCCTCACCAATATTTTATACAAATCCAACATTATATCCTTACTTTTATATTTTATAACACTGCTAATGAAGGAGATCCTTTTTTACAACTTCCCTGTCTACTTGAACAGCTACCTTTAGGGACCTGTGTACTTGTACACCAAGATCTCTCACTTCATCATTGAAGGGTAGGGGGTTTTAGTTCAGTTGGGCAGCATGGTCGGTGCAGGCTTGGAGGGCCGAAAGGCCTGTTCCTGTGCTGTAATTTTCTTTGTTCTTTGTACCTTTGGGCGGCACGGTAGCACAGTGGTTAGCACTGCTGCTTCACAGCTCCAGGGGCCTGGGTTCGATTCCCAGCTTGGGTCACTGTCTGTGTGGAGTTTGCACATTCTCCTCGTGTCTGCGTGGGTTTCCTCCGGGTGCTCCGGTTTCCTCCCACAGTCCAAAGATGTGCGGGTTAGGTTGATTGGCCATACTAAAAATTGCCCTTAGTGTCCTGAGATGCATAGGTTAGAGGGATTAGTGGGTAAATATGTAGGGATTTGGGAGTAGGGTCTGGGTGGGATTGTGGTCGGTGCAGACTCGATGGGCCGAATGGCCTCTTTCTGTACTGTAGGGTTTCTATGATTTTTACCCCTCTTAGTATATTTCCATTTATTGTATATTCCCTCTCGCTGTTTGACCTCCCTTAATGCAGTGACCTCACACTTCTCTATATTAAAATCCATCTGCCACTTTACTGCCCACTCCACCAACGCATCTATATCATTTTGGAGAGTCCAGGGATACTTACAGGCTCTATTCACAAGAACGGCAGTTGCCTATGGAACTGTAGCCAGCAGTAGACATTGCCTTCAAGAAAAGAGGTAACAGAAATGTATTAAATCAGATGGAAAGTTGAAAGAAGGGACTGAAACTAATTACAATATTGGTTTCTATCTGTACCTTGAACACTACAAAGACTGTGACATTTAAATATTTTATTCTAACCTGGTGCCTGCAGTTCAGTTTGGTTCTGTGCAGGAGTTGCATATTTATCTGACCGTTGAAATAGTTAATAAATTGATACATTTTCTGACAGAGAATGGGTGAACTGTAGTCTCAAGACTTGAATTAGTTGTAAGAATCCATAAACTGCTCTTTGAAAATTTAAAATAGTGACAAATAGGAAGCTTGTAAGTTTATGTTTACCAACGGTTTGTGATAAAATGGAGTTGCGAAGCAGTTCACGCAACTAAATCTAGCTTGACAACAAGTCTGGTTGCTATGGGGGCAGTGAGGCCCAGATTGATTTATCAAGAATAAGGTGTGAAGCTATGCTGATGGTGGATTAACTTTTGGGGCCAGGCTTTGGCTACTGAGGCAGTTGCATCCATACAAACTTGGAACAGGAGTAGGCCATTCAGCTCCTTGAGCCTGCTCACTGATTTGCCAATGGCTGATCCGATTGGCCCCAACATCCTGTCTCCCACATACAAAGAAACATAGAAAATAGGAGCAGGAGTAGGCTGTTCGGCCCTTTATACCTACTCCATTCAATATGATCATGGCTGATCCTCCAACTCAGTAATCTTTTCCCACTTTCCCCCCATACCTTTGATGCCTTTAGCCCCAAGAGTTATATCTCTTTCTTGAAAACATACAATGTTTTGGCTTCAACTGCTTTCTGTGGTCGTGAATTCCATAGGATCACCACTCTGAGTGAATAAATTTCTCCTCATCTCAGTCCTAAATGGTTCACCCTGTATCGTTAGACCCATCATCGGGAATATCTTTCCTGCATCTACCCTGTTTAGTCCTGTTAGAATTTTATAGGTTCCAATTAGATTTGCCCTCATTTTTCTAAACTTCAGCGAATATAATTCTAACGAACTCAATCTCAGTCCCACTATTCTAGGATTCAGTCTGGTAAACCTTCACTGCACTTCCTCTATAGCAAGAACATCCTTCCTCAGATAAGACCAAAACTGCACACAATGAAGCACCTCTAAATCCTCAGAGCTCACCCTCCCACCCAGCTGTGTGTCATCTGCAAATTTGGAGATATTTCATTTAGTTCACTCATCTAAATCATTAATAAATGTTGTGAATAGCTGGGGTCCTAGCACTGACCTCTGCGATACCTCACTAGTCACTGCCTGCCAATCCCATGCACTTTAATTTTACACACTAATCCCTTGTGCAGGACTTTGTCAAAAGCTTTCTGAAAGTCCAAATAAACCACATCCACTAGCTTAAAAGCAGAATACTGCAGATACTAGAATCTGAAGCAAAAACAGAAAATGCTGGAAAATCTCAGCAGCTCTGACAGCATCAGTGGAGAGAGAATAGAGGCAATGTTTTGAATCTGGATGACCCTTCGTCACAGCTCTGTTCTTTCTCCACACATGTCGGACTTGCTGAGATTCCCAGCATTTTCTGTTTTTGTTCACATCCACTTGCTCCCCTTCATCAACTACCAGTTACATCCTCAAAGAATTCCAATAGATTTGTTAAACAAGATTTCCCTTTCATAAACCCATGCTGACTCTGTCCAATCCTGCCACTCTTTTACAAGTGCTCTGCTATTATATCTTTTGCAATGAATGCTAGCATTTTCCCCGCACTGATATCAGGCTGACTGGTTTATAATCTCCTGTTTTCACTCTAACTTTTTAAATTTAGGGGTTATGTTAACTACCCTCTAATCTGTCAGAACTGTTCTCGAGTTGATAAAATCTTGTAAGGTGACCACCAATGCATCCATTATTTCTCAGGACATTTCCTTAAGTACACTGGGATGTAAATTATCAGGTCCTGGGGATTTATTGGCTTTCAATCCCATCAATTTCCCAACTAATACTGATTTCCTTCAGTACCTCCCTCTCCCAAAAACTGTGTTCCCCAACATTTCTGGTACGTTATTTGTGTCTACTTTGTGAAGATAGAACCAATGTATTTAGTTACTCCCCATTATAAATTCCCCTGCTTCCAACTGTAAATGACCTTCATTTGTCTTCGCCAATCTATGAATCCATGGTGGCACAGTGGTTAGCACTGCTGTCTCACAGCGCCAGGGACCGGGGTTCGATTCCAGCCTTGGGTGACTGCCTGTGTGGAGTTTGCACATTCTCTGTCTCTGCTCCTCTGGGTGCTCCTGTTTCCTCCCACAATCCAAAGATATGCAGGTTCGGTGTATTGGTCATGCTAAATTGTCCCTTAGCATCTAAAAATGTGTAGGTTAGGTGGATTAGTCATGGTAAATCTGCAGATTTATAGGGATGATGTAAGATGCTCTTTCAGAGAGTTGGTGCAGGCACGATGGGCTGAGTGGCCTCTTTCTGCACTCTATGATTCTATTTCTCTTCACATACCTATAGGTACTTTTACAGTCAGTTTTTATGCTCCCCGCAAACTTATTTTTTTACTCTATTTTCCCTTTTCTAACCAGTCCCTTTGTCCTCCTTCACTGAATTCTAAACTGCTCTCAATCTTTGAGTCTGGGTTTTTTTTCTGGCCAATTTGTATACTTCTCTCTGGATCTAATACTGTCCCTAATTTCCCTTTTAAGCCATAGTTTGACTACTTTTCCTGTTTATTTTTGCACCAGACAGGAATAAACAATTGTTGCAGTGCACCCATCCACTCTTGGAATGCTTCCATTGCCTATCTCTTTAAGCAATGTTCCCCAATTCATCATATCCAATTCATGCCTTATACCATTGTAGTTTTCTTCATTCAGATCCAGCACACTAGTCTCAGAATCAATTATGTTATTCTCCATCTTGATGAAGTATTCTTTCATATTATGGTCACTCATCTCCAAGGGGCCTCACATGACTAGATTGCCAAGTATTCCCTTCTCATTACACAATTCCCAGTCCAGGATAGCCTGTTGTCTAGCTGGTTCCTCAATGTATTGGTCCAGAAAACCATCCCGTATGCACTCCAGGAATTTGCCCTCTATGGCATTGTTATTACTTTGATTTGCCCAATCTTTATGCAAATTAAAGTCACCCATAATTACAGATGTTTCTCTATCGCATCCTTTATATTCTTTGAATCCCTTGTCAGTCAAGAATCTAATGTTGCCAACTTGCCAGAACCACCTCAGTAAAAAATATTCCAAGTCACAAGATTTTCACTTCACTGGATGAGTGCAGTATGGAGTCCAATCTGCTTACCCTGGAAGTGGAGTGTACGTGGCCACACGGGTGGGTGATTGCCAAGGCAGGTTGTTAGAAGACTCAAATTAGTTCTCTGCTGCCTTAGGCCCTCTAACACGCATCCTTCCCACCCTCTCATGCCCTCCATGCCAACTTCATAGCCACTGATTCAGTATCCATCATGGGCAGACCTCAGGAGCCACATGGAGATGAGGCAAATCTCTTATAAAAACAAACTGCTGTTCATACCACCAATCCTTTAATAGTCTCAAGTTGTCAAACTGTGAACACAGAACGCTACACTGAGATAATTGTGGATTTTGAAATTCAGCCATGTGTTCATAAAGAATAGCCCCAAGGAACATATCAACAAAGAACTCTATTAAATCGACTCTAAAACTACTATGCCAGTTGGCCTATCAATGAAAGCCGTCCAGCAGAGGTAAAAACTGCTGGAAATACTCAGCAAATCATGCTGTACCAGTGAAGAGAAAATGAATTAACATTTCAGGCAGGTGACTTGTGACTTATCATAAAACATTGAAACTCTGCAGTGCAGAAGGAGGCCTTTTGGCCCATTGAATCTGCACTCACAACAATCCACCCAGGCCCTATCCCCACATATTTAACCCACTAATCCCTCTAACCTACTATTCCAGGACACATCAACCTGAAACCACTAACCCTGTTTCTCTCCAAAGATGTTACCTGGCCAGCTGAGCATTTCCAGCACTTTTGCTTTTATTTCAGGTTTCCAACGTCCACAGTATTTTGCTTTTGTTCTTTTAAACAATCACTGACAGCTGCAGTCAATATTCTTTTAGCATTAAAAAATTGGGGGTTTAAAACACTTCAGATCATGACTGTTAAACAGGCCTTATTCATCCTTTAAGAGCGTCTATGAATACTTTAGGTATCCGTGGCTCCCTCACACTGTGGGTTAAAGCTTTTGCAACAGCCAAAATGGACTCTGTTTGAACTCAGCACTAAGTTAAAATGATGCTGCTGAGTTCGGGATTCCTTCCTGTGTGATTCATATCCCATCCCCTTTTCCATACTGGTAAATATAGGATGTGACTTCTACATACAGGACCTTGCCCCTCTCCCCATTATTTCTAAAGGGCTGCTGAGTGTTCCTAACTCTACAAAAATCTCACAGAGGTGTGAGGCAGTTCCATTTATACAAACCGTTTTTCTATAAACTCTATTTAATTCCAAGATAGAATTGGACTGAAGGTCCAGAGGAAAGCTAATTAGCATTTCTACCTGGAATCAAAGCCCAAGTGATTGCCACAGACATGGGTTTTGAGAGGGGATGAGTCCATTGAAGGCCGTTGTAGTATCAGCTCACAGGGTTTTCTAAGATATCACTGAACCTGACAGAAACTAGCCAGTCTACAAGAATCTGAGAGAAAAACAGAGAGAGAGCGAGAGAGAGGCAGCCAGTCTCTACTGTTCGCCATGCAGAATGCAGATGGGAGTTCATGCTCAGATTGAAGAGACCAAGTTCATCAGGATCGAAATGGTCTGGAGGATTCAATTACGTTTGGCTAGTGGGAGAAATCTCTATGGTAACCCTCACCATAAAAGTCACTTCATGAATTATATGTTATCTGGCTAGAAAAAGGAAAAAGCAACCAAGCCATTGGGAGCTGAGAATAGTTCTGAATAGCTGAGAATGACTGGTTCCTGGAGAATGAAGTGTCCACCTAAAGGACAGAGTAAAATATAA
The DNA here is from genome assembly GCF_964213995.1 of Mustelus asterias. Classification (NCBI taxonomy): domain Eukaryota; kingdom Metazoa; phylum Chordata; class Chondrichthyes; order Carcharhiniformes; family Triakidae; genus Mustelus; species Mustelus asterias. The sequence continues at coordinate 8,626,414 of NC_135807.1, forward strand.
CTGTGGCAGTGTATTTTTGTTCATCTTAAAAGTTATATTCTGTAGTCTGGAGTGTAAGATCTTGGATTCAGGAGCTACAGAAAGCTAAGATAGGCACTCAAGTATTCATAAGTAATTCTTAAGGTCGTTTATTAAGTAACAGTTTAAACATGATGCACTAACTAAATAGATAGTAAAGTACACAACCCGTGACAGTTGAGAGCAGTTCACTGACCCCAGGATTAGTGCGCCTTTTAGTGATGTCGGTGCAGACTTGATGAGCCGAAGGGCCTTTTCTGCACAGTATGACGCTATGGGCCCTATTTTACCATTTTGATTCAAAGTGCTTGGAAGATTTGGAAGTGGGAGTGTTTCAGATCCAACTTTAAGACCTGTTCTCAGGCGTCTCCATACACACTCTGCCTGAAAAAATATCAGCGATTCCGAATCGCGCTGCACAAGCCTGTGGGCGGGGCTTAACGTGCCCGAAACCCTGCAGCTCCGATAGGCACCTCCAACTGCGCATGCGCAGAAAAAAAATGATAGAATGCTGCTCCCCTGCCACATCCCTCCCGGGCCGGATAATGCCTCCCCCGGCCCTCAAAGACATTGCACCATCCCCACAACATTACTGACCCCTTTAACCCCCAACACCCCACCATCCAGACCAATCACGGGCCCCTCCCCCCTCCTGATCTCAGGCAGAGGGACAGCGGATCCCCCCTTCCACCTCACTGATCTCAGGCAGAGTGGCAGCGGACCCCCTTTCACCCTCACTGATCACAGGCAGAGTGGCAGTGGACCCCCCTTCCCCCCCACCAATCTCAAGCAGAGTGGCAGTGGACCCCCCCTTCGCCACCAACCCCCCCCCCCCCCCCCCCCCCGCCCCCACTGATCTCAAGCAGAGAATCGTCGGACACTAGGCACTTACCTCCTCACTAACTGGAGCACCCGAATCGGACTTATATGGAGCATGTCCGTTTCACGCCGATACTGGATGGGCGAACGCGGTGGTAAAGGGGGAAGTGCCGGAAAAGTTGGGCGTGCAGCCCATTAAGTCAATTTAAATAAGAACATAAGAACATAAGAAATAGGAGCAGGAGTAGGCCATCTAGCCCCTCGAGCCTGCCCCGCCATTCAATAAGATCATGGCTGATCTGAAGTGGATCAGTTCCACTTATCCGCCTGATCCCTATAACACCTAATTCCCTTACCGATCAGGAATCCATCTATTCGTGATTTAAACATATTCAACGAGGTAGCCTCCACCACTTCAGTGGGCAGAGAATTCCAGAGATTCACCACCCTCTGAGAGAAGAAGTTCCTCCTCAACTCTGTCCTAAACTGACCCCCCTTTATTTTGAGGCTGTGCCCTCTAGTTCTAGTTTCCTTTCTAAGTGGAAAGAATCTCTCCACCTCTACCCTATCCAGCCCCTTCATTATCTTATAGGTCTCTATAAGATCCCCCCTCAGCCTTCTAAATTCCAACGAATACAAACCCAATCTGCTCAGTCTCTCCTCATAATCAACACCCCTCATCTCTGGTATCAACCTGGTGAACCTTCTCTGCACTCCCTCCAAGGCCAATATATCCTTCTGCAAATAAGGGGACCAATACTGCACACAGTATTCCAGCTGCGGCCTCACCAATGCCCTGTACAGATGCAGCAAGACATCTCTGCTTTTATATTCTATCCCCCTTGCGGTATAGGCCAACATCCCATTTGCCTTCTTGATCACCTGTTGCACCTGCAGACTGGGTTTTTGCGTCTCATGCACAAGGACCCCCAGGTCCCTCTGCACAGCAGCATGTTGTAATTTCTTTCCATTTAGATAATAATCCAATTTGCTATTATTTCTTCCAAAGTGAATAACCTCGCATTTGTTAACGTTATACTCCATCTGCCAGAACCTCGCCCACTCACTCAGCCTGTCCAAATCTCTCTGCAGACCTTCTACGCCCTCCACACAATTCACTTTTCCACTTATCTTTGTGTCGTCTGCAAACTTTGTTACCCTACACTCAGTCCCCTCCTCCAGATCGTCTATATAAATGGTAAATAGTTGAGGCCCCAGTACCGATCCCTGAGGCACGCCACTATTTACCATCTGCCAACCAGAAAAGCACCCATTTATTCCGACTCTCTGCTTCCTGTCGGATCGCCAATCCCCAATCCACGCTAACACCCTACCCCCAACGCCGTGTGACCCAATTTTCTTCAGCAACCTTTTGTGAGGCACCTTATCAAACGCCTTTTGGAAATCCAAAAACACCGCATCCACCGGTTCCCCTCCGTCAACCGCACTAGTCACACCTTCATAAAAATCCAACAAGTTCGTCAAGCACGACTTTCCTCTCATGAATCCATGCTGCGTCTGCTTAATCGAACCATTCTTATCCAGATGGCCTGCTATTTCTTCTTTAATGATGGATTCCAGCATTTTCCCAACTACAGGTGTTAAGCTAACCGGCCTGTAGTTAAATGCATGCAAATACATTTAAATGGCTGTCGCACCCGTTTTGGGCGCGGTCCAATCGCAGCCATTTTCGGGCCTGAGTAAAGGGGGAACCGGCATGGAGTAGTGCGGATTGCACTCCTCACCTCACGCCCGACTTTACCAAGTTTTCGGGCACAACACGAGAGTAAAATCGGGCCTTATGACTCTCGACAACAATTGGACAGTTGGCACAGGATGTGTTGATCTCAGCAGCTTGCTGCATTCTTCTCCCTAGCCTGACTGAGAAAATTATTTTCCCGTCTTCCTCACTCTTCCTGATCCATCTTTCATCTGAGCAAAACCACTGCCAGACTAGGACTGCCCCCGACAAGGACTGTTGCCTGATGACCACTGGTTTATGTACTTCATTTCTGGGGCTGGTAGCTTACCCAGTCTCAATCACTTGTTCAAACCTTTCAGACGTTTGGATACAGGACAGGTACCCAAGATATCAGGGTAGTCATGCCCCCACCCCCCCTCAATCACTACCCTGGCTTGAGGTCACTGGGGTACGCAGGGTGTCAGCATTCCTGTTATCATTCAGGAATGTTTGCAGAGTCCAGAGACTTCACTGTAGGAGACAAAATCTTTGTGACCTTTATCTCTACCTTGTCTTGGTCCCTGACCCCGTAGAATTGTTTATTTTTTGAAGAAATAAATAAATGTTGTGCCAGATAGTTCCGTAAGATTTATATACGATTCTTAAAAATCATAATTTCTTACAAGAGTTTAAGTTGCCCACAAAAATTGTGCTTAGTCAATGTTGTTTTTAGTTTGTTTGTAACAGGAAAAGTTTTAAAACTTGAAATCTTGTTGCGTGATCATCCAGTCAGTCACTGGAAATTCAAATATCTTTTTAAAACTATTGGTTTCAATGGGATCATTACAAAATATAAACATCAATCATAAAACACCTGACTACTGATATTGATTCACTTTATTGTGACATACAATGGAAATTACACATCATAAAATAAGTTAGTGTTCCATATCAAGGAAATGAACATACAAAACTCAAAAAATTGCATATAACTTCTGAGTGAAAATAACACAAGCATACTCAATGATTATTTTTTTAAAAATGCAACATTTAGACTCAAAAAGGTTGACAACACCACTGATAAATACATTTATAATTCAAGTCAGTAGTAGTGCCTTATAACTGATGACAATGGATTATGATTGCTTATTACTGAGTTAAGAAATTCTCTTGGGCAGATAGCAGTATAAGTGAAACGCACCATCACCACGAGGAATTAACACGATAAATCCGCAGATGTTGGGACCAGCAATACTTTCCCACATGGACTTGGGGACATTCTAAACATCTGCTTCATTTGATGAGCTGACAGACACAAGTGTTTGGAATGGAAGTTGATGCTTTGGACTGTCAGTTGTTTTCAGTTTGATGAGATCAGAACAGAAATTCATAACAGCAGAAGGAAAGTGTGTGGACGGGGGTTAGTCTGGTTGCTGACAGAACAGTATGTAATCATAATTACACAGAATCATAGCACAGAAAATAAGGTCATGCAGCCCAACAGATGCATGTCAGTGTTTATGCTCCACCAAGCTTCATCACATCTTACTTCATCTCACTGTATCAACATATCTGTTTAATCCTTTCTCATGTATTTAGCTCGCATCCCGTGAAAGAGAATGTAGTGAAGCCATCAGCAATTGCAAAGTAATTGCCAATACACTGTATTGATCAATCTTGAGAGCTGTTACAATTGAAAGATTCATTTTCTTTACTGTTGGTGTTAATTATTGAGAAAGTTTCATCACATTCATAAAAAGCTAAAACCACATTCTTAAAAGTGCAGAAAAACAATACTGCAGTAAAGTCATATGGGCAGGCACTAGTTAATCTTAACTCTGCATAAAATAGAAGGGCACCCATTTTAAATCATATTGAATGTATTGCTTAAACAAAGTCTTCAAAGGTTTACATATCGCTCAATGTTTTAGGTTTCTATGTTTAGCAAGTGGTGAGATTATTTTAGCATTATCACCTCTTATAGTCAACATTGTGATATAGCAAAAGCTATACAAATGTGAAAGTGGATTGTACTTTTCCTGAATTGAACCTTCAATAGAACACTTTCATAACCTTCACAACGTGTTTGTTTAAAGTGAGAGATTATGGCTGGAATTCTTGGCCGTTCATGCCCTGCTACTGCTGCCAATGAGGACGGAGAATTTGGCGCTCAGCCAAATCTCCATTCACTGCAGCAGGAACGGAGAATCCTAACCGCGGGCGAGGTCAGAGAATACAGTCCTATGTTTTTTGGAGTGTCCTGTCCTGGACGGGTACATATTTAACTTGACCAGTGTGCAAATCATTCTGTTTTCATCAAACTCATTAATTATAGTTCTTCAATGCATGTCCCTTTCAGAGATTTTGAGCAGCATCATATTTTATCAGTTCATCCCAACTTGAAACATAATACATTAATCGATTGAACTTATTTAAAAGGCACTGAAAGGCAATTTACTGTGATTCTTGCAATCAAAAGTTTTATTGAAGTTTCTAGATGGAAAGAGCTTTAAAAGTTTAAATTATAATCTGGATAATCATTTTCAAATAGGAATGTATGTCGACTTGATTGACTTTTCTGTGAACACGAACGAATCTTTGGCATCATCAATTCAGTATTGTCTACCCAATTTCTAAGCAACCTAGTCTAGTCCTTTTCTATCACGATGTAGCACACTGCTTACATAAGAGTTTTAATCTTCAGCTGAAAGCCCATTTGAATACAGCAGCCAATGCTTCATGTAGTGGCAAAAGAGTTATGGATTCTAGGGGAGCAGCATGTAAAGTGATCAAAGAGGATTAGGAGTCTAGAATATTCAGAGTAGTTTAGAAGTGCAATCAAGTGGACAGTCCTATCTTAGCTAAAAATCTAAGTGCTCATCATCCTTGCCTTGATTTGATAAGTCAACACATAAATGGAAAAACCTTTCAAAGCTCGAGATATGATTAATTGCAATACAGCACAAAACGATGAATTATCTAACTTGCAGAGCTACTTCTAAAACTAATCTTGGTTGACAATTGATAAATCAATGTCAGCTCACTGTTGTCCAGCTCAAGTGTCTGGTGTCAATTTCTCCTTTAACAAAATTAACACGTCAGGTTTGTACACATACAATATTATAAGATCAAATAGTGGCTTGGTAAACCCATTGAGCATTATGAGGTGGTATAACAGGTGATAGAATGGTCTAGTTGGTGAGGCTCTGCAATGAGTGCACAGTACGGGTTCATACTCACTGAATAAACTAACAGTAACATTTTAAAGGATAAATGAACAATAGCTTTATATTATTTTGAAAATTAAATAAAGGTTATACATGATCTTATTTGGACATCACCCAAACTTTCAAGTGGTACAGGGATTGGACTCAATGTTTAGAAGGGTTCAATCAAATGTTAAGTTTATAAATGGAAGTTGAAACTGAAAGGCAATCTCACAAAATCTTGTTTGCAAATGACATACCAAATGGTTAAGGCATCAATACTTTGGAAAGTGGCTCTTACAAAATAGTACACGTACAGTGAGAAAAATCAGCAGAGTTTAGTTGATACAGCATTAATGTCTTACGTTTCCGGAGATCATCTACATCATAGGAAGTTCCTTTTGTAGGTTAACAAAGTCAATCCAGTCAGTGCATCTGCTTACAACCTGCTGCTGTATTGATGAGGCTCAACTTGATAAACACACTGTGAGACTAATAAGTTAAGAAATAAACTTTTAAGAAGACATCAAAATATAATAAAAACAAGAAAATTGGCACCTACTGATTTTTTTCAAATGCTCATGTGCACCAATAAATTCAGTATTCACTTAAAAATAACTACAATCTTTAGCTTGCTTCTGTGCTCTGGGGATCTGGTTCCTGTACACTTTTAAGATGGGCAATGAAGCATTCTGTCTCATCTTATATAAATCAGTGGCAGTGGTTAATGCAATACCAATTGTTGTGTATTAGTTTAGTGTTAAACTGTCTGTGGGCCAAAGTCTAGTTTTATCAGTAAGCCTGCTCAAATACATTACATCAGGTGTGCACATAGTAAGTAAACATGAAAGAGATCTCTAAGGACCAGCAGAATTAAAATGTTCTTTTCAGCGGCAGTGGACACAATTACATCAAAGTACTCTTGCCAGAAGCAGTCCTGACTCTCTATTCTAATATAATCAGAGATGTGGGTATGTTCGGTAACACGAAGTGTTATCTTTTAAGAAAAAAAAATGCCTCTCTCTATACCATAAGAAGTAAAACACTGCTGACTTTAAGCCAATAGTTGCTACAAGCGGCATGAGGTGCTGCATGGCAACCTGGCAGTTTTGACTGTTTAACCTTCCTGCACAGGTCAGGAATGTAATTTTTATATGGCAGACTTATGCAGACCTATCCCAAAAGTGGGCAAGTCCAAAGCCTGAAACGATAACGTCATATTGTGACCTTTGAACAATTGTGCATGTGTACTCCTGCACTCAGATACTTCAGAACTGCCATTGGTGGTCTAAACATTGAAGGCAAATTACAAAATGGCAGTAGCTTCAGCACATTGTAGAACTACTTGCAGCAGAAAAGCATAACATTAGAGGTATACAGGTTACTTGGCAGAAGTCCAGTTTTTACATGTAAAAGATTATGATTGTGACACATTGACACACTCAACAAACATGTGGTGCATTTAACAAGTTGATTTGAGGAGTCAGAGAATACTACCTCGGTTACTATTCAGGTTATATTTTAATCTTTTGAGATTTTCTTGATACCCTAGCATGCTTAATCAGCATATGGTGTATCTGGTATTTTGTGCTGGTCGTAAATATTGTGACATTGCCATCTTTGTTGCATTTGAGGCTGTTAATGGAATTGCCTCAGTCAATGGTGTGTTACGTTCCAAACTAATTTGCAATTACTTTATAGTGTTCTAAGCTGTGGAGATGAAAAAAACAAGTAGTGCTAAAAAAATGGACATACAGTACATTGCTATAAACTGTTTGCTTCAATGCCTATGGGATGAACTGCAGATCATAATTAACATAATTCTACCAGTGTTTAAGTATTTTTGGTTTGTTAATTGTTTTGACAGTCAATGCTTCTTCAGAGTTGCGCAGGGTTGTGGACAGGCAACAACCCAAAAGGTCTGGCACGGGCCGGGCACAAGTCAGTCCCTTTAAGTTACTATTTGTGCATGGCCTGACAAATAAAGAGCAAAGGCCCCGCGCACTTAATTATCCACGCACTACAAAAAGGAATTAGAGAGCGCATTGCTGACGGTATAGATATATTACAGACCATGCTACCCAGGGTAGACTGAGCAGGTTCTGTTGGATGAGAGTTGAATGTCTGATGAATTCAGCTAGAAATTCTGCTGTCTCCGTTTCTTGGCATCCATGGCATCCAGAATGGGTTGTCGTTTAGCCTGGTATCTTTGTCGCAGATCCTCAATTTCTCGTTCCATCATTGGATCCAGGGCACTCAACCTCATCTGTAACTCTTCAAAACTCAGGTTTTTCAACTACAAAACAAAAAACAAAACATTATCTGTTAATACAAAATATGATTTACACAATTATGAAGCAATTCCTGTAAAGAATAACACAGATCTTACCAAAAATATTATATGTGCCGAATGAGCAAGAAAACAGGAGAGAATTGCACCCATGTTTTCGGCAAAAGAAAAATTAATATCTTATGCCACTTAGAGAAAAAAATGAGGAAAAGTGTGATTCTCGCCAGTAGGGGGAGTGGACAGAGTCTATTCAGGCTGGGAAGCCAGCTGCTGATTGCTAGAGATTGCCATTGCGCATGCGTATGATCTCCCAGTGCATTAGTGCATTGGAAGATCACCCCCCAGATCCTACCCCCCGATTCCCCCTCTGGCCCATTGCAGCCCCGTTCAGCCACCCCCCTCCGTTCACCCTCCCCTTAGACACCAGCCCTCCCCATAGGTCCCGCTCCTTGACACTACCCAGTGTCCAGTGAGCAGTGCCAGGGTCCCAGGCTGGCAGTGCCAGGCTGGCACTGCACCGCCCACCCCTGCCCCCAACCACCTGAGGGGCCTCAATGGCCTTCGGTCCTGCCGGTGAGGCCAACACGTCTAGTCCCCATTGTTGGGGACCATACATAATCCTCACGGGCGAGGACCTACACCAGCGAGGCCGTTAAGGCCAGTGAGTTCGGACGATTACATCCTGGGCTCACTCATAGTATTAAAATTATGACTTAACTACTTTATCAACCTCGCACCCTTTTCAGGCAATCCAGTGCTGCTATCATCGCAAGAGGCAAGAAACAAGGCGCGAACCAGGTTTTTCATAGGAACATAGGAATTAGGAGCAGAAGTAGGCAAATTCAGCCCTTCGAGCCTGCTCCGCTATTCAATCAGATCATGGCTAATCTCTGTCTGGTCTCAAATCCACTTCCTCACCTGTTCCTCAGATCCCTCTTTCCCTTTTTTTTATTAGAAATATGTCTATCTCCCTCTTGAAACCATTCAATAATTCAGACTCCAAGACTTTTTGCCTCTCTCGCAATCTTACTGGCTCACCAGGCCAACTAACCAGTGTGACGAGTAGGTAAGATCACCCCCATAATCTGCTGTCCAATTATGGCATTGGAAATAAATTGTAACTGAGAAAAGCCTGGCAATCAATCAATTATATAATTGTTCTGTGTTCACAAGGCAAATAGAAACCTGGTACATTGGATTTAAAACAACAAATACCGTTATTTATTCTCTTTTTACCTTTACAACGAAGCCCTGTTTTGTTCCTCACCACTTCCTCCAACCAATCACCTTTTTGTCCTTCTTATCACACTGCAGCCATTTCCTTCATTGTGCTAATTTTAAGTTAACTGTCAAGAGGCATATTTGAGCAGTCTAGGAAGGAAACCAACCAATAACATTTATTCCCTCTTAACTTTCTATAGATAACTCTTCAGTGATGAATTTAATAACATTCTGAGAAAGTCCAAGAAGCCGCAGTCATGATGGGATTTAATCACAAAACTGATTCGGTTTAATTGGTGCCACTTTTGAGTTAGATACTCATGGATATGTGTTGAATAGCAAAGTAGCCCTTATCCACATATCTCTTTCTATTCCCAACATCCAGGTAATAGCTGTTTATTATCTCCCTCTAGGGGCACATTCAGGAATGGGAACATAAAATCCGGCCAGCTGAGAGAGAACTATCCAGTCCCACCTTACAGTTCTTGGTCTGTAGCAGCATTTCAAGTTCATATCTGTGTTTCTTTTAATGCAATGTCTGCCTCTATCACTCTTTCAGGCAGTTCCAGATTCCCATCACTCTCTGGATGAAAACATTACTCAAATCCCTTCTCATCCTTTTACCAATTATTTAAAATCTGTGGACCCTGATTATTGATCATTCTGCAGTCTAACTTGTGTTTTACACAGTTCTATCACAATCTCTTTGCTCTCATTCTGCCTGCAGCAGGGGACCTTCTGCCATTTAGAATAGCACCTCATGATTCTGGCTGCCACCTTGTGGGGTCCATAGGGGATGCTGGTGGACTGTGCACACACACACACATACCCTGACGAGCTCCAACAGCACTCTCCTAGCTGATAGGGCAGTATTCTCCTGCTTTTCCAGGCGGGTGCAGTCCCGGGGGCACTGCTGGGGCTGGAATGGCTAGCCATTGATTGGCTAACAGCTCTTTGAAGCAGACGTTCATCCCTTAAAGGGAGAGGAGCCCTGAAGACAGTTCACTAATTGCACAATGGGCCTAAAAACCAGCTTTGCAGGGTGGGGAGAGCGGCCCAAATGACCAAGGCAGTGTTTCCACTGCTTACAGACCCATAGCTGGGTCTCCAGCACCTTGACAAAATCCACTTCAATATTTCAAAAACTGCCTTAGTAGTGAGCGAAAGAAGGTTCTTTCTTAATAACACATGCAACATTATTTTTATAAATTCAGTCATATTGTCACTCCTTAGCCAAGCTGCTCAATAAGTGTTGACTCATTCAACCATAGTTCTTTCATCTACTTGTTACCTGACCACACCACCTGTTGTCATCAGGTAACTTTTTAATGGAAGAACCTTGCTCAATAATGTCGACAAATAGTCAAGTAGCAGACCTAGAACAGAGCCCAGTTTTCAACCAGCACAAATGATAGATTGCATGTTGCAGTGACAATTAATTGGAGATCAATAATTTAATCATATAAAGGCTTCCCTCTTTTGTTTAGGCATTTCTAAATGGGATAAACTGCTTTGGATGCAGACTGCTAGATTTTCTCTCCCAAGAACAATCCTTCAGTTACCAGGTTTCAAGGTAGTTATGAATATGAACAAAATGCCTCAGACAAGGTTTGAAATTCATTCCTTTGTTCTTTTGTGAGCTCATCCAAATCATGCAATGCGTTCAGAATCCTCAAAGAAAACTTCAGCTTTATCATTTTCCATGATGTGATTTGAATAGCAGGAGGAATCATGAATAACAACGGGAACTGGTGGCAGAAAGAAAAGTGCTGAAATCAGACTGCTCCACAAAGTTAATGAGTTTATGGAGAAAAACGCAACAAAATATATGAAAAACACCAAAAAACAAGACTATCATCAGCTGAAATGGGTACACACTTATAAGATCACACCTGAACAGAATTTCTGAAGTGAATCTGCTGAAATTTACAGAAATAGTTATTTGTATATCATTAATGGGATGAAATTAGCAATGTTGCATCACTGTAGAAATTATCTAATCCAAAATGGTGAAGTAAAATTTGAAAAGATAATCTTGTTTCATTCCGTTTTTCCCTTCATCTTAAAATTCTCCTTTTGCACAATGGGCCTCTTGTACATCTTTAGAGTCATAATTGGGACACTAAGAAAAGGTAGTTCATTACTTGTTCAAAAAAACAGACATTATTCATGCACATGAAGTTTGATTCTTTGCATAAACTTCTGGGGAAACGAGACGCAATTTGAGTAATTCAGTACATAAACACAAAGCAAGTAAAATAGGTGTCCCGATCTCTGCGGAGCTGGGCTTGCCGAGGTCTTTAGACCCTGCCCCTCAAGCTAAACACACGCCTGCTTTTCTTCAGAAGATTTGGAGAGAAAACCTGACGGTTCCTCTGGCGAGAAACATACTGGTTTGCAGGCTTAACCTGACACTGCCATTTTTTGGGAAAATTCCACCCCACATTTAAAATTCATATGACTCTTCTCCAGGACCATTTTGAAGAGGAGCTCATGTTGGACTCAAAACGTTAACTCTGTTTCTCTCTCCACAGATGCGGCCAGACCTACTGAGTTTTTACTTCAGAATTCCAGCATCCGCGGTATTTTGCTTTTGTGAGAAAAATGTAATTTTAATTTTATTTTATTAGCATATGGAAAAACATTTCTTTAGTATATATTTCCACAGTTCTGTCTAAGTAAGCAGTAACTTGCTTTCTATATTTAGGAGGTAGCTAAATTAGTGGAAAAGGGCCATCTTTCTAACCACCTCCCCATGACATTCAATGGTATTGCTATCACTGACATCCTCATTCTGTGAATGAATTATAAAAAAGCACTGCAAATGTTTCGGAATCTCAAGTATCTCCTCATATTTATAGTTTCTTAACCCTGGCATGGCCCTGGTGAACTGAACTGCATGCACTCTATGTCCTTAATATAATAGACCATTCAAAACTGTGGCATAATCATTGTTTGCACATATTTATTATCACTTCTTTTCTGTCACATAACATCCAAATTTATAAAAGTCAAAGCCTACACTTTCAATTTAATTTTAATTCACAAAACTTCACTCTAAATTGTATATTTCAATTATTTACTCAAAAATCTTGGGCAGGATTTTTTGGCCGTGCTCTCCCCAAAACCAGAAAATCCCACCCGAGGTCAACGGACCTTTCCATGGTCCGCCCCTTGCCTGCTACGATTCCCGTGGCGGGCAGAAGAGGAAAATTCGCCCCCTTATGTCTGCAGACACATCTTGACAAGTTTGCTTGTTATAAATTCCGACACACTATACACCCATCAAAATCTTCAAAATCATCAAGCGTTTAGATGCAGTAAATAAAACTGTTTCCAATGGCTGAAAGGCCGATATGCAGAGGGTACATGTTTAAAGTGATTGCCAAAAGAACTAGAGGCAACTTGAAGAAAAATAAATGACTAGGGATTTGGAATTCACTTTCCAATGGGATGGGAAATACAGATTCAGTAGTAGCCTTCAAAAGAGAATTGGATGAATACTTGAAGGCAAAAGAATCTGCAGGTATATTGAGAAATGCGGTTAGGACTAACTTGATTTCTGGTCACAATATCCAATGCAGACTCAATGGGCCAAATGGTCTCCTCTGCTGTGATCTTCATTATGTAAGTGTGCCATGCGTGATGCATTTTCTGTCAGTGATGATATTGTACCGCCTTGGTTTTGCATCTCACGCTCATCGACTTTGATTTGATTTGATTTATTGTCACGTGTTGGAATACAGTGAAAAATATTGTTTCTTGCACGTTGTACAGCCAAAACATACCATTCGTAGAGTACATATGGAGAAGGAAAGGATAGGGTGCATAATTGTGTTGCAGTTACTGAAAGGGTGAAGAGAAAGATCAACTTAACATGTGATAATATAATATATATTACTTGTACTGCAAAGAAATTCTTATACTGCAATTTACTACTTCATTTCCCAAACAGCCACATAAAATAAATGTTTAGGACTTTCAAAACGGTATTGCATCTGTGTGCCCTGATTTAATTAGACCACTTCTGCTGAAGACTACACTTTACTGGCACTTCTTAGGTGCAAAATCACATAGATGGGCTGGTTTTTAAACAAAAATTTCTTAACGAGAACTTTCCAGATGTTTTACATTTAAAAGCCAGATTCTTCCTGTTGACAATTAGGGAAAGATGTTTCACACCAAAGCAGAATTTATCGAGATTTAAGAACTTGGGAAGAAGCACAACTAAAGCATATTGAAGCACATAGATGAAAACATCTCCCTCAGTAATACTGCTAAACATGCCTATTGTTTTGAATCAATGCACCGGTTTCCTTCCACAATCCAAAGGTGTGCAGGTTAGGTGGATTGGCCATGCTAAATTACCGCTTAGTGTCAGGAGGACTAGCTAGGGTAAATGCATGGGGTTATGGGGAGAGGGTCTGGGTGGGATTGTGGTCGGTGCAGACACGCTGGGTGGAATGATCTCCTTCTGCACTGTAGGATCCTATGTTAAGTACAGCTGCAATGCAACAATTGAGTTCAAAAGGCAGCTTATTGCAATCAGGTAATTTTGCAAAATTTTAACAAAGCAACGCACAATAAACCACTGATAATTTAAATTAGCCTTGAAATATGTAGGTCATGTTCAGATTTCCATAATTAACTCTACTTAGACAAGAACGTACAGATAAAACACACACCGCTATTTGATTGCTGAGTTTATTTCAGGTGACTGTGTAGCTCCTGGCTTTGCCAGATCATCATTATTAAACCAACGGCTATGTTAGCACTCAAAAAACAAACATCTCTTGAAAGCAAAGGCTGTTTTAAACCTCTTGCAAAGAAACGTATGAGTTATGTTTCAACCACAGGTTGCTGCGGATTTACATCTTTCAGCTTAATTAATACCTCGGGCACAAATGTGTTGACATCAACTTGAAATAGGCATCAACATACAATTAGTTTTCCATTTCATTGGGGCTTAGTAGAGATCAGTGAGGTGGCGTGTGTGGATATTTGTTTCAGCAATACGTTGACAGCTTTTCTTGTTATTAAATAAGCAAACAGCTGGCAGGGTGGAGAGGATATAATGTAAGCTGCAAATGGTTAAATCCCTCACAGCACCTTTCTCCCAAAAATGTGAGAAATGTACGACATTTGGTAGGGTTCCCCTGTCCTCAGTTTTATCCTCCACCATTTCCACCAACTTCAGCATGATGCCACCATGAAACACATCTTCCCCTCACCCCACTGTCGGCATTCCGCATGGACCATTCCCTCCATGACTCCCTGCTCCACTCCTCCATCACCCCTAACTCATTGCCTTTCTACAGCACCTTCCCTTGCAATTGCTGAATCTACAACACCTGCCCTTTTCCTCCTCCGTCTTCACTGTTCGAGGCTCCAAATACTCCTTGCAGGGGAAGCTAAATTTCACTTGCACCTCCTTCAATTTGGTCCACTGCAGGATTTCCCAAAATTTCCAGCGACATAACTTTTTTGACCTCCCAAGAGTACTGACAGAATCCCTAAGAAACCTTACCATATTGACCAGTTATACCACAAAAAAATATTATTGCACGATAGGTACAAACATACAAAAACACATTTATAGATGGTTTTTTCTATTTCTTATGTTTACATTTATTAAGATAATTTATTCAACGGATACTTCAAAGTCTTAGCTTTTTGTCATTTTTAATGGAAGGAGTGATTCTGATCTTTTGCTCACAAATTTATTCAATACTTAAGAGTTCTGGAGAGCTGGAGCCTTCTTTCACACACACACCCAAAAGTAGTACAAACCCCACACACACACACACAGAAACACACACTCTCTTTTACACACACACATTCACCTCTCTCACACTCGCCTCTCTCACTCACACACACGCCACTCTCACTCACCATTCTCTCTCTCACACACACTCACTTCTCTTACACGCACACACCTCTTACACATTCCCCTTTTACACACACATACTCACCTGTCTCTCACACATACACACTAACCTCTCTCTCATTCACAAACACACTCACCTCTCTCTCATGCACCATTCTCTCATACACATGCTCACCTCTCTCACATACCCGCTTCCACCGTTGGGCCATCTATCATTTTTTCTTAAGTTTTGTTTTCATTGGGCATTGACTTTTGTTTTCCTATTAACGCATTCTGCTGTCTTTGTGCCACTATCCGAACCTTATATAGTCCTTCACACTGCCATTAACACTTCGTCTGTCTTGTGTTCTTCACAATCTCTCCGAGCTTCCACCTATCCAAGACATTCTACTTTGCTCCACTTCCTCTTATAGAATATATAATCCATCACATCTCTCCCTCTTTTAGCTCTGAAGAAGTCATATGGATTCACAACATTAACTTTGTTTCTCTCTCCACAGATTCTGCCAGAACTGCTGAGCTTATTAATTGCCCACTTATATGTCACTAAATACCAGCGATTTAGATCTGATAGATTGCATGAATTCCTTTGTTAGCTTTCTGAGTTGATTGTTGTAACTGGTCACATTTTTTTCAAAATCTAACTGTTGCTTTCATTTCAAGCAAAGAAATTATAAAACAACATGAGCTCGTGAGAGTTGAAAATGAGCAGTATTCATTCTGTATCCTGGACACTGGCCAGCTCTTACATTAGTTGCTGCATTAACATGGTCTTGCAGATTATAAACAAATGGTGCAACCTAAATTACAAACTTCAGAATGATCAATTAATGGACTTGAAATTCTTCTTGGTGCAAGAGCTAACATAAATTGCCTGTTAGAACTGAACATTCAGATGCTTGTCAACAGCATTTTAATCCAGATCTGGTGTGGCCTGATCTCTTGGTCACATCCTTTGAATTCTACTAGGTTAGATTTGTGTAAATAACAATTTGCATTTGTATAATGCTGTTAATGTATTAAAGCTGCTCGAGGTGCTTCACAGGAGTGTCACTAAAGAAACTTTGATACTGAGCCACATACAGAGATATTAGGACAGTCCAATGCTAAGTTTTAAAGAGGATCTTAGAAGAGGAGAGAGCAATAGAGATTTTGAGAGGATTAAGGAAGGAATTCCAGAGTTGAGGAATTCCAGCTGAAAGCAAACCATCAATCGCTCAGTGAAGGAAATCAGCAATGCATAAAAGTCCAGGATTTGAGGAATGCAGAGTTTATAGAAGGCTGTAGGGTTGCAGGAGGTTAATGAATTGGGAAAGGCCAGGCCATAGAGAAATTTGAACACAAGGATAATAATTTTGAATATGAGGCAGAACACAGAACACACACATTTGCAGAGCACAAAACTAAAAAAGGTTGCGGGAGATGATGATCTTGGTATAACCAAACTCAAAATCACTAACATACCATAGAGAATCTAGGGCCAAAGCTGACAGAGTCATGGGTTGCATTAAGAGAAACATTCAGCATTAATTAAAGGATATCATATTGACACTTAAAATTGTGCTGGTCAGACTGCAACAAGAGGTCTGCACCCAGTTTTGGTTCCCCTCTATAATGGATGATATAATGGCTTCGGAAAATGTACCTCAACTACTAAGGTAGGCTCAAGCACTTTGGTTAATTTACTTTAGAGCAGTGTTAGAGATGGGCCTGATGGTGGTCCAAAAAATAATTAAAGAGTTGGAGAGCACTTCTACTTATTGCCTCTGCCAGATTAACAGATGAGGGAGGACCAGAGAACGCAAGTGTAAACTATTTAAGAGAAAGGTTGTGTCAGGTCTCGAAGGTATAGGTAGTCTGGATGGACCTATTTCTGTCTGTCAAAGCAAGGCTGCAGTGCACCACAAATAAGCCTGTTAGCAAAACCTATGCATCATACTATCCATAATATAGTGCAATGTACTTTAGAAATACTGGGTGGGATTTTATGGCCTCACTTGGGAAATTCCCCCCGAGGTCAACAGAGATTTCCACTGTCGGATGCTCGCCCGCTCCATGATGGACGAGGTGATAAGAGTTAGGCCACTGTGTCTCCGGACACAGAACCGGAACAGGAACTTGGCATCCACGCTGCCCACTGGCGCATGCATGACTCCTCTGTCATTGTGCAAGAGGAGATTGAAAACAGTGCAAGTGCAAGAAGAAATCCAACTGCTAACTTGGACTTTGGAGCTCCTGAACTGACACCAGGATTTAAAAGTGGTGCTGGGGAAGTGGAAGTAGCTGATTTGGTGAGACCCAGCATGTGCAGTATGTGTATCCAGCTGCAGCTCCTGGAAGCCCGGGTTTTGGAGCTGGAGTGGTGACTGGGGACACTGTGGAGCATCCGCGAATGGATAGCATGTATAGAGAGGTGGTCATACAGTAGGCTAAGACTCCACAGACAGAAAGGGAATTGGTGACCACCAGACAGAGCAAGGGGACTAGGCAGGAATCTCCTGTGACCAATCCCCAACACTTGGGATACTGTTGGGGGAATTGCCTTTCAGGGGAAAGCAGCAGCAACCAAATTTGTTGTACCACGGTTCACGCTGCTGCATGGGAGAGGAGTTAAAACAGTGGGAATCCAATAGTTATAGGGGATTCAATTGTAAAGGGAATAGATAGGAGGATCTGTGGCCACAAACAAGATTCCAGGATGGTATATTGCCTCCCTGGTGCTAGGGTCAAGGATGTCTCAGAGTGGCTACAGACATTCTGGAGGGGGAGCGTGAACAACCAGCGGTCTTGGTACACATTGGTACATGTAGAGAATGAGGTCCTAAAAGCAGAATATAGAGAATTAAAAAGTAGGACCGCAAAGGTAGCAATCTCAGGATTACTACCGGTGCAATGTGCTGGTCAGAGCAAAAATAGCAGGATATATCAGATGAATACTTGGCTGAAGAGATGGTGCGAGGCGGAGGGTTTTGGGATTCCTGGGACACTGGGACCGGTTCTGGGGGAGATGGAACCAGTAAAAACCGGACGGGTTGCACCGCAACTGATGTCCTTGGGGGAATACTTGCTGGAGTGGTTATGGAGGGTTTAAACTAAAATGCCAGGGGCTGGGAATCTATGCAGAGTCACAGGAAGCGAAAACAAGAATAAGCACAAAAGACAGAATGGGTGTTATGGTGGTCATGGGGGATCATCAGTAGATCTCCTCATGTGCCTCGTTGAATATGAACTCCCCTATTAGGCGATTGGAGGCTGGCCCAATAGGGAAAGAGCAGCGTGAGATTTAAAACCAACTGGCTCCACTCAGGCCGGCAGTCGATAGACTCGGGACAGATCTGCACTCTGTAGCTATTGAAAGACATTCAGGTATCACTTCAAATAAAAGGGTGATTAGTGATGGAAGACTGGCCTCGGTAAGATTATTGCATTGGCGATGAGGGTGGAATTTGAACCCACACGTGCAAAGCTCAATGGCCAGGCTGGCCACCTACACAGTGGAACCATTATAGATAAAGGGCACCATGGCGACACCAGTGACTTACAGGCTGCTGTTGGCTCGACTTCCACTCATCGTTGTACAGAGACAAGGACCTAGCCTTATTGGGAGAAATGTATCAGACTGAGCTGGCTGCAGATCTTTAGGCTAGGTGTGCGATGACCGTACAAAGTCATCAATATGTTATCTGAAGTCTTCCAAGAAGGACTTGAGAAAATAAGGGGAGCCAAAGCTAAGATTAATGTCGAAAGCAATGCTATGCCTAAGTATTTTACAGCGAGACCAGTCCCATACTCCCTTTTGGAAAAGGTAGAGTCAGAACTAAAACACCTGGAAAAGCTGGGCATCACAACGCCCATACAGTTCGCAGTGGACCGAACCTTTTGTTTCTGTCTTTAAGCTGGGTAAGTGGACTTTGGGGAGACTTTAAGCTTATGGTCATTAGTGTCTCTAAACTTGACAGATAACCCACGCCCCAGATCGAAGACCTATATGCCAGGTTAACTGGAGGGCAAACATTTTCTAAGTTGGACATGAGACAGCCATATCTCCAACTTGAATTGGACGCGCCTTCCCGAAAGTACATAACAATTAAAACGCTCAAAGGTCTATACGAGTACACTCGTCTGCTCTTTAGGGTCTTGTCTGCATGCGCCATTTTTCAACGGGTCATGGAGAACATACTCCAAAGTTTACCTCAGGTAGCGGCGTACCTGGATGATGTCTTGATCACAGGAACTTTGGAACACAAACCCTAGTGAGCCTGGAAAAGGTCTTAAGCAATTTTTGGAGGTTGGGGAATGCCTGAAAAGGGAAAAATGAAAATTAATGGGAAATAATGAGCATGGTAGCAAACAGGGCAGCGCAAGGGTAATTAAAGTTTTAAGAGCCTGATAGCGAGTGAGGTGGTGAGCAGGGCAGCAGGTGAGGTGGCAAGAGAAACAATGATCAGGGTGATTTGGGGTTGGCATAAGAGACAAGTGAGGAGACAGGCCACTACAAGGGGATCAGGGGTTATGGGAAAACGCAGGAAAACGGGGATAAGAAAAATATCAGCCATGATTGAATGGCAGAGCAGACTCCATGGGCCGAGTGGCCTAATTCTGCTCCTATGTCTAATGGTCTTACACCGGAGAGAGACAAAGACCAAGTGAGCAGTGAATTCGGTTCTTAGGTCCTTTTCAGGCTTAACTTGTAAAACGAAGGAGATGGTCATTGACTTCAGGAAACATAGTGGAGGACATGCCCCGACTACATCAACGGTGATGAAGTGGAAATGGTCAAGAGTTTCACCTTTCTAGGAGTTCACATCACCAACAATCTGTCCTGGTCTCTCCACGCTGACACTATAGTTAAGAAAGCCCACCAATGCCTCTACTTGCTCAGGAGGCTAAGGAAATTTGGCATGTCTGCTACAACTCTCACCAATTTTTACAGATGCACCATAGAAAGCATCCTTTCTGGATAAATCACAGCTTGGTATGGCTCCTGCTCTGTCCAAGACCACAAGAAACTACAAAGGGTCATGAACGAAGCCCAGCCCTTCACACAAACCAGTCTCACATCCACTAACTTGGTCTACACTTCCCGCTGCCTCGGAAAAACAACCAACATAATCAAGGACGCCACGCACCCCGGACATACTCTCTTCCACCTTCTTCTGTCGGGAAAAAGATACAAAAGTTTGAGAACCCGTTTCAACTGACTCAAGAACAGCTTCTTTCCTGCTGCCATCAGAATTTTGAATGGTCCTACAATATATTAAGCTGATCTTTCTCTTCACCCTATCTGTAACTGCAACATTATATTCTGCACTCTTTCCTTTCCTTCTCCCCTATGTACTCCATGAACGGTATGTTTTGGCTGTATAGCGTGCAAGAAACAATACTTTTCACTGTATCCCAATACATGTGACAATAATAAATAAAATAAAATCAAAGAATAAGAATTGGTACATTAGGCTAGCTTGTTAAGTGGGTAACTTCCTAGAGTGGCAGATATTTGTCAATCATCTGAAAGCAATTGGTTCAAGTGGTGTTAATTACTGTGGCAGGAAGCTATACTAGTTAGTGACTGATCAGAGGATCTGTAAAAGGGACAGGCTTTTCAAACCGCACAGTCAGTAACAGGCGCATGTGTGAGGAGACAGGCAACTACACCAGTGACTCAGGGACCGAGTGAGTAGCGGATTAGGTTCATGGAGGAGGGAATAAGTCCAGGATATCAGTGGGGCCTGACCGACATGATCCCAGCGAGGGAAGTGAGGGGTTTGAGGTGGGGCTAGATTTCAGAAGACTGGAGGGAACTTAAAATGGGTATGACCTTGATGGGAATGAGAAGGGTTGATCGATGGAGACCAACAAAAGCAGGTATCTCCCCTTCCATGACACCAGCCCATACAGCTAAAGCTGCTGGGCTACTCACTGGGTGTGGGCCTCCAACTGTTATAAGTAAAATATGATGTGGAGATGCCGGCGTTGGACTGGGGTAAGCACAGTAAGAAGTCTCACAACACCTGGTTAAAGTCCAACAGGTTTATTTGTTAGCAAATACCATAAGCTTTCGGAGCGCTGCCCCTTCGTCAGATGGAGTGGATGTCTGTTCTCCAACAGTGCACAGAGACACAGAAATCAAGTTACTGTACCAAGTTAAGTATTCTGTAACTTGATTTCTGTGTCTCTGTGCACTGTTGGAGAACAGATATCCACTCCATCTGACGAAGGGGCAGCGCTCCGAAAGCTTATGGTATTTGCTACCAAATAAACCTGTTGGACTTTAACCTGGTGTTGTGAGACTTCTTAATAAGTAAAATATGGCAGAGGAGGGAGGAGTCTCTTAATTGTAGTTTTATTACTTTCATATACTTGAGCCAAACTCATCCTTCATTAAAGCAGCATCTTGTTTGTGTTAAGACTTTTCAAGTTCCCCTCTTCACCATTAAGTAATCTACTCAGAAAGACCTTAATGAGAATGTGAAGATGTATTAAATACCAACTGATTGGCACAGATTTATGACAAGTTAAAAGGAACAAAAATGGCAGGAAAGTCAAACTGTAGTTGTCATGATCTGAGGTTTCTTATGTGGCACAGTGTATAACTGTCTTTAATATGCAATACACAACGCTTTCACAGACTATGCAAGCTGAGAATCATGATAGCTTTGTCATTGTTTCATCAGGAGATAACAGCATCAGAAGCTTAACTCTTGGCAAGAATGCCACATCTTAGACATGCTGTTAAGAAAATGCCGAAATGGTCAAGATGTGTCAAAATAGTCTGAGCTAAAAAACTGCTGCACAATGCATTTAAAATCAAAACTATTTAAAATCCAGAAAGTATTTGGAAACTGATCAGAAATGCTGAAGAACTATTGTTAGTGACTCAGACTCGCTCTATTTGCTCTCTCTATGAAGAGAGGCATTTTCTCAGCGTTGATTTATTTCTACTAATGCTGGCTATGACAGTGGATTGAAATGCCATTTTATCACTTATATAAAAAGACTGAGTATAAAATGGATCTAGCAAGGTGTGACTATACATTCAAAGATAAATTTCTAACCCTATAACTAATAACGCCATGGATATAGTTGACTTGTTTGTTTAAACAGATTATTTCAGGCGCATTATTATATTGACTTGCTTTCAAATTTATCGTGTGCTTTTCAGATTTCTCAGCCATGATTTACATGGTTGCCAATTTGCCTCTCAAGTTCCAGGGCTTGAGCACGAAAATCAAGGCTAACACTGCTAACAAGTGCAGTACTGAGGGGAGATTGCACTGTCTTTCAGATGAGATGTTAAACTCAGGCCCCACCTTCTTTCTTGGGTTGAAGTAGAAGATCAAGAAGTATTTAACTGGTTGTAAAACACTTCGAGACAGTGTTCATGAAAAGCCACTAAATAATTGCAAGTCTAACTTTCTTTCAAATGGACCATTTTGCAACTGATCAAGATTGCTGATCAGATAGTCCATTCATCAATTTTAATCAGAATGAGCACAATTGATCATAGAATCATCAAATCCCTACAGTGCAGAAGGCGGCCAGTTGGCCCATTGAACCTGTACCGAAAATAATCCCACCCAGGCCCTATCCCCGTAACCCCACTTATTTACTCTGCCAGTCTCCCTGACACTAAGGGGCAATTTAGCATGGCCAATCAACCTAACCTGCATATCTTTGACTGTGGGAGGAAACCCACACAGACACGGGGAGAATGTGCAAACTCCACACAGATAGTCATCCAAGGCCAGAATTGAACCCTGGTCCCTGGCACCGTGAGACAGCAGTGCTAACCACTGTGCTACCGTTCTGCCCTGTTGCAGCTACAGATTGCATCTTGAATTTGCTGCTGATCAATTTCAATAAATGGATAAACATTCTGATTGATGATACATTTTGACTCTGTTAGATTAAACTGAACACTGTGCACTTATTCAATCTGTTATATTCTGTGCAGCAGCTGCTATGGAACATCAGCATTAGAATTTAATAAAAGTCAATTTGAATAGTGTTGATAGTTTGAGTCGCATTAATATTATAAAATTAGTTTCATACAGGACACTTCCCTTGACACAATCCCCGGCTTCGACAAATTGACATTCCTTATCATATTGATAGAAGCCTTAACCTGAGTTGTTCCCTGGAAAGTTGATGAATTAAATATCTGAATAGATGCCAGTTCTTTTTATTTGAGCTCAGTCTTACAGAATCAAAATCTTCATCATTAAAGAAGGAGCTAAACATCACTCCAGAGTGATGTCACAAAAGCAAAGAACCTTCTGTTCCCACAACCGGATGACGCTAATTCAACTGGAGCCAAAGAACTGAAGAATCAGTATAATTAAGGCTTGTAAAGCATTGAGAGTCATGTTATTATTGTTGAGTCAGCAGTTAAATCCTACTTCAAATATTGTGCACAGTATGGGTTACTATGATATAGAAACAATATTGTGGCCCTTGCAATGGTGTGACATTAGGTAACAAGAATAATGCAACAAGCTGATTTTACAAATTCGTCAGTGCACCCCAAAGATCTTCCATCCATTAATATTCCTGATGATTGGATTTGATTATTATTGTCACATGTATTAGCAGACAGTGTAAAGTATTGTTTCTTGCGCGCTATACAGACAAAGCATACTGAACATAGAGAAGGAAACGAGAGAGTGCAGACTGTAGTGTTACAGTCATAGCTAGGGGTGTAGAGAAAAATCAACTTAATGCAAGGTAGGTCCATTCAGAAGTCTGATGGCACAGGGAAGGAGCTGTTCTTGAGTCAGTTGGTACGTGTCCTCAGACTTTTGTATCATTTTCCCGACGGAAGAAGGTGGAAGAGGGAATGTCCAGGGTGCATGGGGTCCTTAATTATACTGGCTGCTTTTCCAAGGCAGCGGAAAGTGTAGACAGAGTCAATGGATGGGAGGCTGGTTTGAGTGATTGACTGGGCTTCGTTCACAACCCTACAGAGCAAAAATGCTTTCTATAGTGCATCTGTAAAAGTTGGTGAGAGTCGTCGTGGACTTGCCAAATTTCCTTAGTCTTCTGAGAAAGTAGAGGCATGGTGGACTTTCTTAACTATAGTGTTAGCAAGGAGGGACCAGGATAGATTGTTCGGATCTGGACACCTGAAAACTTGAAGCTCTCAACCATTTCTATTTCATCCCCATTGATGTAGACAGGGGTATGTCTGGAATGGACTCGATAACCCCATCCAGAAGCATGAGCTTCTGGATGGAGCCATCATCTCTTCAATTCTTGGGGAATGGAAGGCAAAGTATATATTTTTCTTTCTGTTTGAAAAGCGGAAGGTCTGGATTTTGAGAGTGGTTTCAGAATTGGCCCTCTATTATTAACAAGACAATTTACATCGTTTGGAGCCGGTTCCTGATAGCTTTCTAATTTTCAGTGAGACAGCTATAGTTCAGTAGCTGTTGGGTTTCAGACTAGCTGCATGGAGGTGAGGACATGTCATGATGGTGGGGAAGTTTTAAAAGTCAAGTAAAAATAGTTTTCAAAGTTTGAAGAGTTTTTTACTTAAAGTTCCATTGCAGGTCTTGGGAGAAGTGAGAATAAAGAACTTTGTCACTTCAGAGGGTTGTCACACTCCTGGCATCCCAGGAACAAACAGTGGGCATTGTTGTTTGGCCTCCACCTGAGCACCAGGTAGGCAACCTGCACAGGAGGGGCAGAGCACCAGGTTTCAGGAAGTTGGAGGAGAGAGACAAGGGGCATAAAGGAAGGAGACACCCACCCTGAGCACAGGGTCTACAGACAGGGATAAAGAGTTCTTAACTTAATGACTCAGAACCAGTGCTAAAGGATACTGCAGCTCTCTGGGCAAGTGATGACAGGCAACTATGCCCTTGTCAACTGTGGACCTCTGCCGCATCTCATAGGCAACAGATTCCATCTCCACCGATGCTGGATAACACATCAGAATCACAAGTGATGGGACGTTGTAGAACATAGAACATATAGAACATAGAACAGTACAGCACAGAACAGGCCCTTCGGCCCACGATGTTGTGCCGACCTTCATCTGAAACCAAGATCAAGCTATCCCACTCCCTACCATCCTGGTGTGCTCCATGTGCCTATCCAATAACCGCTTAAATGTTCCTAAAGTGTCTGACTCCACTATCACTGCAGGCAGTCCATTCCACACCCCAACCACTCTCTGCGTGAAGAACCTACCTCTGATATCCTTCCTATATCTCCCACCATGAACCCTATAGTTATGCCCCCTTGTAATAGCTCCATCCACCCGAGGAAATAGTCTTTGAACGTTCACTCGATCTATCCCCTTCATCATTTTATAAACCTCTATTAAGTCTCCCCTCAATCTCCTCCGCTCCAGAGAGAACAGCCCCAGCTCCCTCAACCTTTCCTCATAAGACCGACACTCCAAACCAGGCAGCATCCTGGTAAATCTCCTCTGCACTCTTTCCAGCGCTTCCACATCCTTCTTATAGTGAGGTGACCAGAACTGCACGCAATATTCCAAATGCGGTCTCACCAAGGTCCTGTACAGTTGCAGCATAACCCCACGGCTCTTAAACTCCAACCCCCTGTTAATAAAAGCTAACACACTATATGCCTTCTTCACAGCTCTATCCACTTGAGTGGCAACCTTTAGAGATCTGTGGATAGGGACCCCAAGATCTCTCTGTTCCTCCACAGTCTTCAGAACCCTACCTTTGACCCTGTAATCCACATTTAAATTTGTCCTACCAAAATGAATCACCTCACATTTATCAGGGTTAAACTCCATTTGCCATTTTTCAGCCCAGCTTTGCATCCTATCTATGTCTCTTTGCAGCCTACACCACCCCTCCACCTCATCCACTACTCCACCAATCTTGGTGTCATCAGCAAATTTACTGATCCACCCTTCAGCCCCCTCCTCTAAGTCATTAATAAAAATCACAAAGAGCAGAGGACCAAGCACCGATCCCTGCGGCACTCCGCTAGCAACCTGCCTCCAATCCGAAAATTTTCCATCCACCACCACCCTCTGTCTTCGATCAGATAGCCAGTTACCTATCCAATCGGCCAACTTTCCCTCTATCCCACACCTCCTTACTTTCATCATAAGCCGACCATGGGGGACCTTATCAAACGCCTTACTAAAATCCATGTATATGACATCAACCGCCCTACCTTCATCAACACACCTAGTTACCTCCTCAAAAAATTCTATCAAATTTGTGAGGCACGAGTTGTGAGTTCACTGAGCTTGGTACGGTCAGGTGGTTCTCTGCAAGGCCCTCAGGCATAGTGAGATGACATTGAACAGAGAGATGCCCTTACTACATTACAAGTTGGCCTCCTCCTGCCACACCCTGGAAAGAGGACTTTCCTCCTCTCCCTCATGAATGGCAGGCCTCTAGCTCACCTATGCTACTGCGGTCCCTGTGAAGTAGGCACTCTCTTTGCAACAACTCTCCTTCAGAACCTCAGTGATAGCTGTCATGGATTTCTGAAACCTGCCTCCATTCCTGACCCATTAGCTTTAACTGGACAGGAAGCCCCTCTTCAACCGAATGAAGGGCCCATCCCCAGAAATATCCCAAACTTAGTCAGGTTCCCAACCGAGGCAGATCTCTGGAACAAAAACAAACACTAATCAGGTTTCTCGCCTTGTCATGTCAAGACAACCCAACAAGAATTTTGACAAAAGGTCATCTATCTGTTTTTTTATTCATTCGTGGGACATGGGCATCACTGGCTGGCCAGTATTTGTTGCCCTAGTACCGAGTGGCTTGCTAGGCCATTTCAGAGGGCAGTTCAGAGTCAACCACATTACTGTGGCTTTGGAGTCACATGTAGGCCAGAACAATAAGGACGACAGATTTCCTCCCTTATAGGATATGAGTGAAACAGATGGGTTTTTCCCACAATCAACAATGGTTTTGTGGCCAAACGGGCCATCTAAAATGGTGATGTGTAAAGCACTCTGGGACAATTGGGCAAGAACTAAAACGACAGGTTGCAGCCTAAAAGACAGAGATAAACAGACTGCAACCCAGACGAGTGAATACACAGGATATGGGTCATCTCCAGGACAAAAGAGACTTTCTGGTCAAACTGGGTTGTTTACCAGACATAAGGGCGCTGTAACCCCTTATTTGGGAGGGAGGTGTGAACCCTACGTGCCCCCAGCACCTGCAGACATGGCCGTTGGGGACACACCCAGAGATTGGTGTGGCAGCACCCGATTGGACTTTATCGATCAGGGTGATCAAGTCCTGATCGATTGATTGGCAATGGCCAAAAGGAGCGCGAAATCCAATGGGGTATAAAGGGTGCTGCACAACCAAGAAACTCTCTCTCTCTGACCCCACGGACGAGCTACAACACCGGTGACCATCGCCAGCGACGACCAGCACGAGGAGAGCCACCACACCCGAGAAGGAAGGAAGACCAGAGCCAGAGTGCCAGACCAGACCAAAGGACCAGACTACGCAGAGGACGACCGGGACCAACGCACTGATAAAGGCCAATATCTGCTTGGGTACTTGCCAGTCACGCAACGTTAAGTCAAGGTCTTGTATTTGACTTGAACTCTCGTATTTTCTGTAAAGATAACTTATTGTTGGTTGGGTGGGTGATTATTGATTGTGTATCTTAAATAAATATTGATTGAACTAACAAGACGTCTACTCGCAGTTACTTGTCCACCGTATAAGGGTTAAAACAGACTGTGCGGCAGGCACAACAATTGTCGACTCCACCAGGACATCGACAAGAAGTAACTTTGTTGCTCCGATATCGAATCCCGCAGAATCTATATTAAACGATTATTTAAAACTCAGAGCCAACAGGTGTAAACTCCTTATTGGACAAATAACTGCTTTCGGGAAATTGTTTATTCTGCATGCATTGTTACTAACAAGGAGGATAGGGTAAACTCCGTAGGCTTACATTAGAATCCGGAGGAGTTAGGACCGGAACATAGCCCAAAGCCGTACCCGCAGTCCGATGAACTCCCTACCCCTTGTCGTTGAATATAGAATGGCAGGAAACAGCACAGAGACAGAGAAGTGTTCCATATGGGAAACAAAAATCAGGGAATTCATTAAGAAGAAAGGGTGGCCCCTATGGGCAGGATCTTGCGCCAATACTGAGACAGGACCGGATCCCTCGGGCAGAAGTATTGGGATGATCTAAGGAAAGTTCAGGGAAAATGGGCAGACAAAAGTGAGAAAGAAATTGCCATTGTGAGCTGCTTAGGACATCTGCTAGGAACAGAAAAGGAATTAAACAGTTCATAAGGAACTGGAGGAATCGAAGCGAGCACAGGAGGAAAAGGAGGAGGAGATTAAGAAACTAAGGGAACAGCAGCAGGAGAGGATAGAGCAGATAAGAGCCGAAAAGGACAGAGAGGTGGATGAATTAAGTAGAACCAACCAGGCAAATTTAGTACATCTGGGCAATTTTCAAACCCAGTATGAGAGAGCCTACCAAGACGCCCAGCGCACTATCTTGGCCAAAGGTGAAGCCGAGCAGGTAGTAGCACGATTGGAAGCTAAGTGCACTGATCTGCAGGCGGCAATAAAAACGCTACATCAAGCCAGTAAAGAACAGAGACAGGCAACCGCTGACCACTCCAAATGCCAGCAAGGAATTTCACGGCTGGAATCCCTATTATCGGTTCAGAACGGATTTATGTGCATCTTCGGGACAGTAGAGGAAGAGAATGCGGATTGGGGAGAGTTAAAGGAGAATGCTAGACTTTACGTTACGCAAACCGAGGATTGGGGTCCACCACCAT
The DNA here is from genome assembly GCF_964213995.1 of Mustelus asterias. NCBI lineage: Eukaryota > Metazoa > Chordata > Chondrichthyes > Carcharhiniformes > Triakidae > Mustelus > Mustelus asterias. The sequence goes on from NC_135807.1 coordinate 8,655,307, forward strand.
CTTTCCCAGGGGAAGTCATACCCACTGCACCCCCAGATTCACCTCCAGTACCGATGCACCCAGTGACGACTGAACGTCGGGTAGGAGAGTCTCAGACCCCAGCTGTTACATATACAACCCAGTTTATGGTGGCACAACTGGCCGAAATCGCAAATAAAATCACAACCTTTGAGCCATTGGCTGATCCACACAGTTTCGTTGAGAATGTTAGGCAGCAGATGATAATGCATGGGCTCGATGAAAGGGAAGAAGTGAAGCTGATAGTCATGTGCTTAAGCAAGTCTGTACGGTCTGCCTTGCCAGCCCCTCAAAATGTCAGGGAAGGAACCTGAAGTGAAATTAAGGAAGCGATATTGACCGCGGTCAGATTTAATAAAGGGGATCCTGTAGATGGGTTAAATATATGTAGACAGAGGAAAGGGGAACATCCGACTGCCTTTGCTGGTCGTTTATGGATCCACTTCACGGGAGTATGTGGGGAATTAGATCGGGCTAGATTGAATGAAACTGATTCATCCAAATGGGTTAGGACATTAGTCTCGCACACCACAGAGGAAGGCAAGAAAGCATGCGCTAATTTTGACCCCGCAGAAACCACACACAATGAAGCATGAGTTCTCCGACACTTAGCTTGAGTCTGGGAACAGGAAGTTCAGGGAGCCCCAACGTCACGGTCAGAAAGGGAGGCGAGAATGCTTCCGATGAGGGCTAGCCAGGGTCCAGTATGGAGAAACGAGGGTAGAGGGGATCACCAATACCAGAGAAATACAGCTCCACCTTACACAGCAGCCCCAGGGAGAGATAGAGGGACATGTTTTAATTGCGGGCAGCCAGGACACTTCGCTCGAGATTGTAGGAGACTCCCGCCACCATATACACGGTCCCCGAGACTATCAGGACCACCGGCTCCACCAGTTAGGGCAGCTCCTAGGTACGAGAGAGAACACCGCCCACCACCGATGGAAGGTCCCGGTCACCCCATGCATACCGTAAGCACAAGCCCATCACTGTATCCAACTGTCCCCACCTATGGAACTCTAGATTGACGGTGCCCGGCCTCCCCAACCTGGGTCTGTAGCACCAGGTGGGATAGCGTAGGGAGACCCCTAGTTAACGGCGAGGTAAGAGGCCACCTCGTAGAATTCCTTTGGGATACCGGAGGCTCCCAAACTACCCTGAATGTATCAAAATTAAAAACAGACATCCCTTGGCCAACTACGGGCACAATTACACTCAGTGGATTCACAGGACACGTGCAGGAGGGACACATTACAAGCCCTGTACAGGTCCGTCTAGGTAACATGGTGTGTGACCATTCGGTAGTGTTAGTTGACCTTCCCACAAGCGCTGAACACATCCTGGGGTCCGATTATATGAATAAATGTAATCTTTCATCCGATCCAGCTAATCGATGCATTTGGCAGATGGCTACGATTAGCAGAGCGCCATCAATTATTCCAGTCGGGACATATGCTAATAGGGTTAGCACAATAGGGAAATTCTGGTTTGATCCCTTAACGATTAGCAGTGATCCAGCCATCAGGGAGGTGCTTCAAAGAAACAATGGGGTGTTTGCGCGGCATAAACATGATTGTGGCCAGATATCTGGGGAGGTGTTAATTGAAGGGCCGGATCCGAAACCACAGAGACAATACGGTTTCCCCAGACAGGCAGAGGGGGAGGTGGCCAAAGTAATTGATAGTCTATTACAGCAGGGGGTGTTGAGACGAGTGGCATCCACAAATAATGCGCCGATATGGCCTGTGCAGAAGGTAGATGGATCATAGAGGTTAACGGTCGATTACCGGGAATTAAATAAGGTTACCCCACTCAAGGCCCCCACAGTAGCCACAAGCCCCGTCACCATGATGAGACAGGGAGCTCAGGCAAAGTTTTTCACGGTACTAGATATTAGTAACGGCTTCTGGTCCATTCCTTTAAATCGGTCTTGCCAGTATAAGTTTGCCTTTACCTTCCAAGGACAGCAATATATTTGGACTTGCCTACCATAGGATTTCCATAATTCCCCGTCCATCTTTCACAGGCGACTAGCTACCGGACTAGAAAAATTTTCCCAACCCGAGTGTTTGGTCCAATATGTAGATGAGTTATTGTTACAGACTAACACCAAAGAGGAACATATAACATTGCTGGATGAATTACTCGCACTGCTCCACTCATTAGGCTGCAAAGTCAACCCGAAAAAGACCCGAATTTTGCAACCCAAGGTTATATATGTAAGGGACTGAGGAAAATTTGTGGGGAAGACGTTTACCAGTGTTCTTTGTCCCTTGTAGGTTTCAGTGTCCTGTTTGCCGGGCGGGTGCTGTGAACAGGATGCTGTTGGTTGAGTGATGTGGGCTGGGCCAATGGGATTGCTCTGGGGGCAGGAAGAAAAAAAAGGCGCCAGGGAGCGAAGCAGCTGCAGAGCTGAGGAGGGAGTGTGCAGAAGAGGGACAGCCACATTTTTTGAAGAGAAGCTTTTCAGAGGCAGTAAAAAGTCAGTTCGAAGTGAATCTTTCTCAGGTAGAACTGCTTGGTTTTTCATGACTGCCGAGGAGGACAGCCTTCAGCGCACTGGACCTGCATTACTACACAGATAGCTCGCGGCACCTCTGCCTCGTGTGCTTGCTCCATCATCTTCCCTCTCGTAGACCCGTCTGGACTGTGTGTGTGTCGGGGTTAAGTGAGTACTATCAGACAGGAACGGTAACAGAATGTGGTTTTCTTCAGATGTGCACCAACGGATGGGCCCCAACGTTTAAAATTCAAAGTGCTTGGTGATATTCTGAACATTTCTCAGGTTGAAACTGTTAATTGGAAAATCTTCAGTTGGGATTCTTTACTTGTTTATATCTGCTAATTATATTTGTTATTACATTTTTTTGTTATTCCGTTTACCTTGTTGTTCCAAACCTTTTCTCATTATAAGGTTTATCTCAATAACATTTTTGGAGGCACCGCGCTAAACATACTCAAATCCTTTTCATGCAAGCCTGTACTGGCATTTATGGGTAAACAGGAAATTTAGCCAGCTCACCATCAACTGCTAGGAATTCAGGATCCTCTAAATCGAACAGTTAAATAGTAGCCCCATATAGTGATCAGCAGGGGGTTACATATACCTAGGTACAGTGATTACCCATGGGAAGAGGGAGATTGAACAGAAAAGGATAGACTCCATAGTGCACCTTCCACTGCCCCGAGATGTGAGTGCCCTCCAATCTTTCCTAAGTCTAGTAGGGTACTGTTGGAACCATATAGACGGCTTCGCCACCAAGGCAGCCCCACTTTCCGAATTGCTAAAGAAAAACGCAACCTGGAAGTGGACAGCTGCAGTAACCGATTTAAAGTGCGCCCTCGCCACAGCACCAGCCTTACTGGTCCCTGACCCAGATCTACCATACGCCTTAGAAGTTGCAGCCACCGACCACACACTTTCAGCAGTACTATTACAAGAAAGACATGGTAAACCAGGCCCAGTAGCCTATGCCTCGCTAGTATTAGACCCAGTCGAACAAGGCTTCTCCAAGTGTGAACGACACCTGCTCGCGGTATTTTGCGCCGTGCAGCACTTTGCCTATATCACCGGACTGAACCCAATAACCGTCTGATGCACTATCAATCATGATACGAAGACTCCAGTGAGTGAGTGAAATTAACAGGCTTTTATTCACAAAGAACAGGAGCACACCCTTGTAGCTGACCTGGCCTAGACTGAGGTGAGGAGGAGGAACCATCACCTTTATACCTCGCTCTGGTGGAAAGGGAGGAGTCTCAGGTGGAAAGGGAGGAGTCTCGGGCCAGGTGCGGCATGGCTGTGTCCAGACATACGCATGTAGTTACAGTGGTTCACCACACCGTCCTCACTGAACACACCCCAACCCAGCTTCTGCTGGATGGCCGCCTTAAAGACGGCTCAGTAAGCCAGGTCTGTGCTGCCCGGTGGACACTACTATTGCATGGTAGGGACATCACTGTAAAGCGAGCTAAAGTGCCCACGTTCCTGGCAGATAATTTAAATTATGGGAGAGATCCGCATGAATGTCAGATTATAGCCACAAAGGACCCCACAGGTCCGTTTATCCCGAAACAACAGGAGAGACGATCAGGGGCAAAACAAACAGCCACCCAACGGACAGACTCAACCATGAGAATTTGTGTAGACGGTTCATCCACCATAGAGAATGGGACCAGAATCACAGGATGTGGCATTTATGTGGAAAATCAACAGGGACGGCCACTAATAGAACTCGCCCTCAAACTACCCAGCCATTTGAGTGCTCAAGTTGCCGAACTAGCAGCAGTCGCATACGTAGTGAGCCACCCAGACCTATTTCCAACCCTCGCCAACATACACTCCGATAGTATGTACGTGTGCAACAGCCTGACTGAGTTCCTACCGTTATGGAAAGCCAAAGGCTTCGTATCTGCAGACCGAAAGCCCCTACCGTCAGCCGCCTTATTAAAATACGTTCTGCAGGCCACCGAAGAGCACACATATGGGATCATTAAGGTTAGAAGCCACCATAGGACCTCCCCACCTGGTAACTGTAAGGCTGATGCACTAGCCAAAGCCGGTGCTCATACAGGACAGTTTTGGCAGCCACCTGTAGGAGAGCGAGTAAACGCTGTGACCATTTGCCAAACTAATATAGCCGACCTGGTCCAGGCGCAGCGCACTGACAGTTCCCTAAAACAAATTTTAGACGGAGTATACCCAGCCCCATATGAGAAATAGAAAGACAAAATACAGATTCAGGATGGTTTGATATTAAAGGCAGGCACATACGTAGTCCCTATCCAGGACAGAAATCAGCTCATCTACCAGTACCATGACGGACATGGCCATCAGGGCATTGAGACAACAATCGAGCGATTAAAAGTATTATGTTGGTGGCCCGAACTGCACGATGACGTTGCCCATTATACCGACAGTTGTTTAATTTGTGCCCAGAACAACCCCAATAGCTATGCCAGAAAAGCGGAGCTAAGACACACATGCCCAGTAGAAGGCCCCTGGACAAATCTCCAAATTGATTATATCGGCCCACTGCTGCCATGTAGGAATGGATTTAAATACGTCCTGGTAATAGCAGACACTTTCACCAAATGGGTCGAGGCATTCCCCACTAGATCCAACACAGCTAAGGCCACCGCAAAGATATTAGCCCAGCAGGTGTTTACACGATGGGGTCTTCCCCGCAGCATAGAGTCCGACCAAGGGACACATTTCACTGGGCGGGTGATGCAGAACGTTATGGCTATGTTTGGCATCAAGCAGAAATTCCATATCGCTCCCCATAATCACTGATGACTGGGTCGGACTGAGGGTCTTTGAAGTGGAAAATATAGGGACTATCCATGAGGATATCTGGATAGGGCACGACGGCACATTAACATACGCAGTGGAGAAAGAAGGGAGGCTCATAGGCACTACTCTGGACAGATGTCAGCAAACTGATGAAATAATCGCACGTCTGTACCCAGTTTACTTGAATGAGCATGCACTGTGTGGCTTCAGAACAAACACTAGCCTAAATTGCTCAGTAGAAGCTCGTAGCCTGGACACAGACATAACTCGGGTAGCTTACAAGGGAGCAGGGAGATACTGTCTCACCACCTCCCTGAAACAGTATCAGTATGGCACGACGCATTGCGACATTACTAACACTGCATTCTGCATCAAACCAGACATACCAGCCAGGGTGGGTCTCATTCAACTAATAGACATTCATAAGAGGGAGAGGGTAGATTTGAACGCCACTGACAAGCTCTGACAGACTCTAGGGGAGTACCATGAGAAATATGACACAAGCCTAAAACTCCTGCCGGAGGAATTGAACCTGATTCGGGCAAAATTGGCTACAGCCCACAGAACCTTCACCAAAGTAGTACAGCAGACCCGAGAGGTGAAAAGGAGGATTAAAGAAATTAAAGTCACCTCTTGGTGGGATGACCTTTGGAACTGGGGCTCAAACATCCAAATCCACCCATTTGTTCGCATAATGTCACACCTGGCGGTAGTACAGATTTTGTTCACCCTGGTATACCTAATCATCCTCACAGTCCGATTCAGCCGATGGAAAAAGAGGATCACCCAGAGGCAGAACGTAGGGTCCGCCCTTGAACCATGGTCCCCTCTAATTCAGTAGAGCAATGTTTACAGGAAGCCTGCCATTTTGCGATTTGTACTAATGAGCCGTTGGAAATTCTACTACCAAATGTGCCTCAGATCTATGAATACTTTATTCTAATGTTTGTTTGAATGTTCGTTTCTAATTAGCTTATTGTAGTAATGGTGTTTGAAATATCTGATTGTCTGTATTTGTGGGTAATTAGCTTATTGTAATAATGGTGTTTGAAATATCTGATTGTCTGTATTTGTGTCTGTATTTATTGTAATAATGGGGTTTAGAATATGTGGTTGTTTGTATTTGTAGAGGGCTATTGTCTGTAGCTTCTGGAATATGTTGTAGGAATGTATTATCACTGTGCATGCCAATGCCTGGGCCTTACTTGACTGTTGAGTGACTGGGGAATTCCTGACAGATACTGGTCCTGAGTTTGTGATCCATCACGCTTCGCGTTCAGGATCAAAGGGGGGACTGTGGCCAAACGGGCCATCTAAAATGGTGATGTGTAAAGCACTCTGGGACCATTGGGCAAGAACAAAACAACAGGCTGCAGCCTAAAAGACAGAGATAAACAGGCTGCAACCCAGCTGAATGAATACACAGGATATGGGTCATCTCCAGGACAAAAGAGACTTTCTGGTCAAACTGGGTTGTTTACCAGACATAAGGGCGCCGTAACCCCTTATTTGGGAGGGAGGTGTGAACCCTACGTGCCCCCAGCACCTGCAGACATGGCCGTTGGGGACACACCCAGAGATTGGTGTGGCAGCACCCGATTGGACTTTATCGAGCAGGGTGATCAAGTCCTGATCGATTGATTGGCAATGACCAAAAGGAGCGCGAAATCCAACAGGGTATAAAGGGTGCTGCACAACCAAGAAACTCTCTCTCTCTCTCTCTCTGACCCTACGAACGAGCTACAACACCGGTGACCATTGCCAGCGACGACCAGCACAAGGAGAGCCACCACACCCGAGAAGGAAGGAAGACCAGAGCCAGAGTGCCAGACCAGACCAAAGGACCAGACTGCACAGAGAACGACCGAGACCAACACACAGATAAAGGCCAATATCTGCTTGGGTACTTGCCAGTCATGCAAAGTTAAGTCAAGGTCTTGTATTGGACTTGAACTCTCGTATTTTCTGTAAAGATAACTTATTGTTGGGTGGGTGGGTGATTATTGATTGTGTGTCTTAAATAAATATTGATTGAACTAACCAGACGTCTACTCGCGGTTATTTGTCCACCGTATAAGGGTTAAAACAGACTGTGCGGCAGGCACAACAGTTTTATGGTCATCAGTAGATTCTTAATTCCAGATATTTTTTTTATTGAAGTTAAATTCATAGAATCCTTACGGTGCAGAAAGAGGCCATTCGGCCCATCGGGCTTGCACAGACAACAATCCTACCCAGGCCCTATCCCCGTAACTTCATGTATTTATCCTGCTAAACTCCGTGACACGAAGGAGCAATTCAGCATGGCCAACCCACCTAACCTGCACATCTTTGGCCTGTGGGAGGAAACCGGAACACCCGAAGGAAACCCATGCAGACACGGGGAGAATGTGCAAACTCCACACAGTTACCCAAGGCTGGAATCGAACCCGGGTCGCTAGCTCTGTGCGGCAGCAGTGCCAACCACTGTGCCACCGTGCCGCCCAATGTGCCAATGTTTCAAGGTTAGCTTTTCACACAATAACAGTATAGCTGTCGTTCTATTTTGAGCTTTTATTAATGTAACTGGATTATTGAATAACCATATTGGATATGGCTACAGCATAAGTTTATTGATTATCACGGGAAGTAAACAGTAACATTTTCAATATCATTCCATCATGTAGGGCGGCACGGTAGCACAGTGGTTAGCACTGCTGCTTCACAGCTCCCGGGTTCGATTCCCGGCTCGGGTCACTGTCTGTGTGGAGTTTGCACATTCTCCTCGTGTCTGCGTGGGTTTCCTCCGGGTGCTCCGGTTTCCTCCCACAGTCCAAAGATGTGCGGGTTAGGTTGATTGGCCAGGTTAAAAAAAATTGCCCCTTAGAGTCCTGGGATGCGTAGGTTAGAGGGATTAGTGGGTAAAAATATGTGGGGGTACGGCCTGGGTGGGATTGTGGTCGGTGCTGACTCGATGGGCCGAATGGCCTCCTTCTGCACTGTAGGGTTTCTATGATTTCTATGATAAATTCCATCATCTGCCTGACGGACTTCAAACCCGGATCCCCAGAACATGAGCTGAGTTTCTGGATTAATAGTCTAGCGATAATACCATAAGGTCATTGCCTCGCCTTAACATTAACTATGTTTCACTCTCCACAGAAGCTGCTAGACATGTTCAGTATTTCTAGAATTCTGTTTTTATTTTGGATTTCAAGCATCTGCAGTATTTTGCCTTTAGGAGTTTTTCAGAATGTTGAAAGTGATTGATGGAATTGAGTGAAATATAAACTACAAATATAAAAGATCTGAATTTTAAAAAGATGCTGGAAATGTACTGCAGGTCCCTAATATGTCAGAAAATACAGAAGACTGGTTAAAATTGGGGACACTGACCCATTGTCAGAACAGATAGAATTAATCCAAAACAAAATTGCTGATTTTCATAAGAGGTTCAAAAACAAAGGCCCCTTTGTCCTGGTTACTAAGCACACCATATTCCAGGCTATTAGCATAGCTTGGGGTCTCTCCAAATGCAGGTCTGCTCCCTTCTGGACTTTCACTTCAAAAAGGAGGGGAGGTGGAAACGAGTTCATAGTAGACTTGGATAAACGTTTAAGGAAAGAAAAATGCAGCGGTGTGCAGAAGGGGCAGGGGAGTAGGACTAACTTGAATTCTTCTTCAAACGAGCCAGTGCATTCTAGATGGCCTGACTAGTCTTCTTCTGAGCCTTGATATTCTTCAAAATCAATTATATAAAAATGAGAACATAATGGGCAGAATTTTCCCAAACAAATTCCAAGTGTGAAAATAGGAGTGTTCCACACCAGTCTTTTGGGCGAGCTTGGCACTGCAACCTTTCGGCATTCTGTCAGTTTTTCTGACAGCTGGGAGCTTTGTGCCAGCATGAGGTGGTGGGGGGTGTGCAGTGAGAGAGAGCCCAAGTATGCCAGGGAAACCGGCTTCAGAGAACTTGGGCGTCATTGCGCAGGGCACCCCAAACTCCTACTGAGCTGGCAGACTTCATCCCAAACCCACCACCCCATCACCAGCAACATTGTCACTTTCCCATTACAATATCCATCATTATGAAGTAGTTCCAAAGGTTAGTCATGGCACGAATCAATTCCAGCCTCCCAAATTGCCTGGATCCACTACAGTTCGCCTACCACTGCAACAGGTCCGCAGCACACGCCATCTCCCTGGCCCTGCACTCAACCCTGGAACACCTAGATAACAAAGACACCTACGTCAGACTCCTATTTATCGACTACAGCTCAGCCTTCAACACCATTATTCCTACGAAACTCATACAGTCATAGAGGTTTACAACATGGAAACAGGTTCTTCAGCCCAACTTGTCCATCCCGTTTCTTTTTTTTAACCCCTAAGCTGGTCCCAATTGCCCGTATTTGGCCCATATCTCTCTATATTCATCTTACCCATGTAACTGTCTAAATGCTTTTCAAAAGACAAATTTGTACCCGCCTCTACTACTACCTCTGGCTGCTTGTTCCAGACACTCACCACCCTCTGTGTGAAAACATTGCCCCTCTGGATCTTTTTGTATCTCTCCCCTCTCACCTTAAACCTATGCCCTCTAGTTTTGGAAAAATATATTGACTATCTAGCTGATTTATGCCCCTTATTATTTAATAGCCCTCTATAAGATCATCCCTAAGCCTCCTACGCTCCAGAGAAAAAAGTCCCAGTCTATCCAGCCTCTCCTTATAACTCAAACCATCAAGTCCCGGTAGCAACCTAGTAAATCTTTTCTGCACTCTTTCTAGTTTAATAATATCCTTTCTATAATAGGGTGACCAGAACTGTACACAGTATTCCAAGTGTGGCTTTACCAATGTCTTATACAACTTCAACAAGACGTCCCAACTCTGATGTTCTGATCAATGAAATCAAGCATGCTGAATGCCTTTTTCACCACTCTGTCCACCTGTGACTCCACTTTCAAGGAGCTATGAACCTGTACCCCTAGATCTCTTTGTTCTATAACTTTCCCCAACGCCCTACCATTAACTTAAGTCCTGCCCTGGTTCGATCTACCAAAATGCATCACCTTGCATTTTTCTAAATTAAACTCCATCTGCCATTCGTCAGCCCACTGGCCCAATTGATCAAGATCCTGTTGCAATCTGAGATAACCTTCTTCACTGTCCACTATGCCACCAATCTTGGTATCATCTGCAAACTCACTAACCATGCCTAAATTCTCATCCAAATCATTAATATAAATGACAAATAACAGTGGACCCAGCACAGATTCCTGAGGCACACCGCTGGTCACAGGCCTTCAGTTTGAAAAACAACTCTTTACAACCACCCTCTGGCTTCTATCATCATGCCAAATTTGTAACCATTTAGCTACCTCACCCTGGATCCTGTGAGATTTAACCTTATGCAACAACCTACCATGAGGTACCTTGTCAAAGGCCTTGCTGAAGTCCATGTAGACAACATCAACTGCACTGCCCTCATCTATCTTCTTGGTTACCCCTTCAAAAAACTCAATCAAATTTGTGAGACATGATTTTCCACTCACAAAGCCATGCTGACTGTCCCTAATCATCTCTAAATGCCTGTAGATCCTGTCTCTCAAAATACCTTCTAACAACTTACCCACCACAGATGTGAGACTCACTGGCCTGTAGTTCCCAGGCTTTTCCCTTCAGTCCTTCTTAAACAAAGACATAACATTTGCCACCCTCCAATCTTCAGGCACCTCACCTGTGACTATCGATGATTCAAATATCTCTGCTTGAGGACCTGCAATTTCCTCCCTAGCCTCCCACAGTGTCCTGGGATACACTTCATCAGGTCCCGGGAATCATTTCCAAACTCCGTGGCCTGGGCCACGGCACCTCCCTCTGCAACTAGATCCTGAATTTCCTAACCCACAGGCCACAATCAGTGAGGATAGGTAACAACACCTCCTCCACGATCATCCTCAACACCAGTGCCTCATGAGGCTGTGTCCTCAGCCCCTTGCTATACTCCTTATACACCCATGACTGTGTGGCCAAATTCCCCTCCAACTCGATTTTCAAGTTTGCTGATGACACCACTGTAGTGATCGGATCTCAAACAATGATGAGACAGAGTACAGGAAAGAGATAGAGAATCTGGTGAACTGGTACGACGATATTAATCTCTTCCTCAATGTCAACAAAATGAAGGAGATAGTCATCGACTTCAGGAAGTGTACTGGAGGAGATGCCCCTGTCTACATCAATGGAGATGAAGTCGAAATGGACGAGAGCTTCAAGTTTTTAGGTGTCCAGATCACTAACAACCTGTCCTGGTCCCTCTTTGTCAACACTATAGTTAAAGCTGACCAACGCCTCTACTTTCTCAGAAGACTGAGGAAATTTGGTCTGTCCACTATGACTCTCACCAACTTTTACAGATGCACCATAGAAAGCATTCTTTCTGGTTGTATCACAGCTTGGTATGACTCCTGCTCTGTCCAAGACCGCAAGAAACTAAAAAGGGTCGTGAACAAAGCCCAGTCTATCACTCAAACCAACTTCCCACTCATTGACACTGTCTACACTTCCCGTTGCCTTGGAAAAGCAGCCAGCATAATTAAGGATCCCATGCACCCCAGACGTACTCTCTTCCACCTTCCGTCGGAAAAAGATACAAAATTCTGAGGACATCTACCAACCGACTCAAGACCAGCTTCTTCCCTGCTGCCATCAGACTTTTGAATGGACTTACCTCGCATTAAGTTGATCTTTCTCTGCACTCTAGCTATGACTGCAACACTACATTCTGCACTCTTTCCTTCTCTATGAACTGAATGCTATGTCTGTATCATGCACAAGAAACAATACTTTTCACTGTATACCAATACATGTGACAATAATAAATCAAATTAAATCAAATCAAGGAGCCTCCCAAGAAATCTCCTGGTGGACCTCCGACATACCCCCCCCCCCCCCCCCCCCACACAACCACCTCCCCGGCCCACCCTGCATGTCCCTCTTGCTGACCACCCCCTTGCAGAGCTCCCCCTTGCATAAGCCCCCTGTCATTTTGCAATAGATGTGGAGATGCCGGTGTTGGACTGCGGTAAGCACAGTAAGAAGTCTCACAACACCAGGTTAAAGTGCCTAACTGGGCACTGCCAGGGTGGGCACTGCACGTCCATGCCCCCTACCACCCAGGGGCTTGCTTGTCTCCAACCCCCGCAGCATGGCCACGGTGTCTGGTCCCAGTTATTGCAAAGCGGTCGTGATTCTTGTTGGCCGGCAAGGTTGGAAGCATCCGGAGAGGCAGAAGTATCCATGCCAAACCAGTTAATTACTTTTAAATTTCTTCATTCTCGCCAGTAAAAAGGGGCTGGCAGGATAGCGATCCAATTGGATTTTTGGCCTCCTAAACGATTTTCCGGCTTGCCATGCTGATTGACCAGTGCAGTGAGCCAGTATGATCATGTCCAATATATGCAAATAATAATGTGTAAAAATAATATGATTGAGTCTGAGCAGATCTATATTACGTTGTTTTCTTTCTTAAATACTTGATTAGTTGTAAGTATTCACATTCCTACCATTATTCATGTAAATTGAGTTTGTGTCTTTATATGCCCTGTTTGTGAACAGAATTCCCACTCACCTGAAGAAGGGGCTTGGAGCTCCGAAAGCTTGTGTGGCTTTTGCTACCAAAATAAACCTGTTGGACTTTAACCTGGTGTTGTTAAACTTCTTACAGATCTATATTAACATGTGATGCTCATAATTATTCCAATGCATTTTTATGTTGCTTCTAGTTTTGTGTAATTAGTACAATGCACAGAGGTAATGAATGAGATTTTAAGAACAACTATAAGAATTGTCCCAGCATCTGGAATTTGAACTCATGAAAAATGCAATTTGTTCTCATGAAAACCATGAAATATATAAAATTTAAGCATTTATTTGAATTTCTAATTTATGGAATTTGGATTAATAAAGGAAATGAATTTCTTTCGGCCAACATGGAGTAGAGGAAAAAAGATTTAATGCCAAAGCAAAAGGAAGATGAAATGAGGTCAAATTTAAGACAAGGTCAGGATATATTTCTTTACACAGAGGTGATTATAGGAACAGGAGGAGTTCATACTGCTTCTTTAATTAGATCATAACTGATCTGTACCTCAACTCAATTAACCTGCCTTTGTTCCATATCCCTTGATGCCCTTAATTAGCAAACATCTATCAACTTTGGTCATAAAAATTTCAATTGATCTTTTGGGGAGAGAGTTCCAAATTCCGCCAGCCTTTGTGTGAAGAAAAGCTTCCTGATTTCATTCCAAAATGCACAAATCGAATTTTAAGATTATGCCATCTTGTTCTGGATTTCATCATCAGAGGAAATATTTTTTTCCTTCTCTGTCCTACACAATCAATTTATCATTTTGAATAGCTTGATTGCACAACCTCTCAACTTCCTAAACTCAAAGGAAACAAGTCCTCCTAATTTTACCCTGTAAACTCGTGTGTCATTGTGGTGAATAAGCCCTGTACTTGTTCAAGACTGTCATATCATTCCTGAAGTTGAATGGTCATAAATGGAACACAGTACTCCAGATTAGGTCTGGACCAAGGGTCTGTATAATTGAAGCATCACTTGCTCACTTTTGAATTCCAATCAGAATTTCATCTGGGAACCAGATTACATGCAGGCGCAGTGGCTGGGAGGATTGCAATGGTGTTTTGCGCCAGTGTTGAACACACTCAGCCCCTCACCCACAGTTCTCTGGGCCAGCTCTGCTCCAACACGATCTGCATGGGTACGATGTGGCCGGAAAATTGTGGCCTATATATTCACATATCCGTGGGCGGCACGGTAGCACAGTGCTTCACAGCTCCAGGGACCTGGGTTCGATTCCCGGCTTGGGTCACTGTCTGTGTGGAGTTTGCACATTCTTCCTGTGTCTGCGTGGGTTTCATCTGGGTGCTCCGGTTTCTTCCCACAGTCCAAAGATGTGCGGGTTAGGTTAATTGGCCATGCTAAATTGCCCCTTAGTGTCCTGGGATGCGTAGGTTAGAGGGATTAGCGGGTAAATGTGTAGGGGTATGGGGGTAGGGCCTGGGTGAGATCGTGGTCGGTGCAGACTCGATGGGCCGAATGGCCTCTTTCTGTGCTGTAGGGTTTCTATGAGTCTATGATTTCTATGATATTTAATATTAACTCATCATACTACATGAATATGCACCAAAAATGCAGAAGCCTGTTAAAAACATAGAAACTAGAAGCAGGAGTAGGCCACTCAGCCCTTCGAGCCTGCTCCGCCATCCATTTTGATCATGGCTGATCATCGAATTCAATGTCCTGGTCCCCCCTTCTTCCCATATCCCTTTAACCCCAAGAGCTATATCTAATTTCCTTAGTCTTGACAGCTGCATTATCAATGACCTTCCCTCCATCACAAGATTGCAACTGGAGATGATGATAATTGTACGATATTCAGTATAATTTTCAACTCCATAAGACCATAAGATATAGGAGCAGAATAGGCCATTCGGCCCATCAAATCTGCTCCGCCATTCAACCATGGCTGATAAGTTTCTCAACCCCATTCTCCCACATTTTCTCCATAACCTTTGAACGCCTTACCTATCAAGAACCTATCTATTGCTCTCTTAACTATAAAGTTTAAAAGTTTTACAGTTTAAGTTTTTATTAGTGTCACAAGTAGGCTTCCATTAACACTGCAATGAAGTTACTGTGAAATTCCCCTAGTCGCCACATTCCGGCGCCTGTTCGGATACACTGAGGGAGAATTTAGCATGGCCAATGCACCTAACCCGCACGTCTTTCAGAATGTGGGAGGAAACTGGAGCACCTGGAGGAAACCCACGCAGACACGGGGAGAACATGCAAACTCTGCACAGACAATGACCCGAACCGGGAATCGAACCCGGATCCCTGGCGCTGTGAGGCAGCAGTGCTAACAACTATCTGGCCTCCAAAGCCTTCTGTGGCAATAAATTCCACAGATTCACCACTCTCTGGCTGAAGAAATTCTTGATGTGAAGAAATTCTTCTCATCTCAGTTCTAAAGGGCCGTTCCCTTTATTCTGAAGCTGTGCCCTCGGATCCAAGTCTCGCCTACTAATGGAAACATCTTTCCCACATCCACTCTATCCATACCTTTCAGTATTCTGTAGGTTTCAATGAGATAACTCCTCAGATACAGAAATAATTTGTACCTGCTTGCAGTAAGATTTGGATAACATTTAGGCAAGGGCTGACACATGGCAAATGAC
This sequence comes from Mustelus asterias, assembly GCF_964213995.1. Classification (NCBI taxonomy): domain Eukaryota; kingdom Metazoa; phylum Chordata; class Chondrichthyes; order Carcharhiniformes; family Triakidae; genus Mustelus; species Mustelus asterias. The sequence goes on from NC_135807.1 coordinate 8,670,871, forward strand.
ATTCACATCACTGAAGTGGCAAGCAATTACCATCTTTAACAAGAGAGAATCTAACTCTCCCCCCTCATAATTCAATGGCATTACTATCATGGATTTGCCTAGTAGCAGGAGTAACAAGAATTTAACAAGGCCTGATAGGATGTGATCTGCTCAGCAACAGATAGAAATCTGTCTATTGACAGCAATAGCCAACATTCAAAAGGCATGATGATATGTGACTTTCCCAGTATGAGATTAGCAGGCATCCGGGCAGATAGTGCAAATTGCCCTAGTAGGTAACAGCTTACCTAGATGACTGAGAGATCAATGGGAGTATACACATGCTAATTTCTAGAGTCAAGAATTTGAGAAATGCAGACAGCCAAATGCACAGAAGGATCAAAGAGGAAAATAGTATAATTGCCAGCACCCTCAGACACAAGCAGGCCAGTTCACATCTAACAGCCTGAGAAGCCAGTCCACAACTCACAACCAGGAGACTAGGCCTACATCTAAGACTTAGAGCCAAAGCAGTGCAGAAACCTTTGTGAAAGCAGTTTAAATATTTTCCCTGGACCAGGAAAAGACTTGATCCTCAGCCTTGTATTGTGTGGTAACTATAAACTGGATTTGACTTATAGATTTATTTGATTTGGGTCTTGTTTTGGAAGGGGAATGTGAGGGGAAAGTTGAATCTGAGGGCGGCACAGTAGCACAGTGGTTCGCACTGCTGCTTCACAGCTCCAGGGACCTGGGTTCGATTCCCGGCTTGGGTCACTGTCTGTGTGGAGTTTGCACATTCTCCTCGTGTCTGTGTGGGTTTCCTCCGGGTGCTCCGATTTCCTCCCTCAGTCCAAAGGTGTGCGGGTTAGGTTGATTGGCCATGCTAAATTGTCCCTCAGTGTCCTGAGATGCGTAGTTTAGAGGAATTAGTGGGTAAAATATGTAGGGATATGGGGGTAGGGCCTGGGTGGGATTGTGGTCGGTGCAGACCCGATGGGCTGAATGGCCTCTTTCTGTACTGTAGGGTTTCTATGATTTCTATGGGAAAGTCTTAAGTACTTCAGGGATCATTGATATTTTGGAATAAGGGGATAATTTCTACATAAACTGCGTGTGTGTTTAATGATTCATATACTAAATTGTCTTAGAGAGCACTGTAGTCTTATTCATCTGTATTTGACTTTTCTTTAATTTAATAAATAGTCTTTAATAATTGTTATACAATGACTAGACTGATTCCTCTCACTGGGGTTTCACGTGACTCCTCGCACCATTCCAAAGGCAAAACTATACACCACCATGAACTGGTGTTTCAAGTTGGGACACCCTCGCAGATAACATCAGCGTAGTTTGTGACATTAACATCACTGAATCTTCCATTATTAACCTGGCAGTTACTATTTACCAGGAACTGAACTGGACCAGCTACATAAATACTATGGCTGTAAAAGCAGGTCAGAAGCTAGTAACTCACCTCCTGACTCCCCAAAGTCTGCCGACCATCTATAAAGCTCAAGTCAGAGTGTGATGCAATGCTCTCTACTTGCCTAGATGAATGTGACTGCAACAATACTCAAGAAGCTCAACACTATCCAGGACAAAGCAACCAATTGGTTGCTATCTCATCCATCATCTTAAATATTTATTCCATCCACCACCTGCGGGAACTGACTGGTGTGTGTACCATCTTCAACAGCACCTTCCAAATCCATAACCCCTATCGCTTGCTGCAAAATATATAGTGTGTGGATGGGATTCGAATTGTACTCAGTTCTTAAGTTTCAATGATCAAATTTCCTGTTGTCACTTACTGCTGAACCTCATTCATTATTGGGCAAAGCATCTGAGGGCGATTGGTATTTAGGATCTGTACTCCAGCTAAGGCGAGGGAGAAAAGTGTGGAGGAGAAATAATATATCTATACTTTATTTGAGACAAGCTATGCCGGAGAGGAGAGAAATGACTATTAAAGTCCACGAGATTAACATTATCCTTGTCCACTGTAAATGCTTAGGAAATGACAACTTGCAGACTTCAGATGCAGATGGCAAGTTGAGAGCTTAGCAGCAAGAATACACAGAATAACTTAAACTTTAATCTTTGAACCTTCAATGCATTGTAACTCTTACTTTACATGTCATGTTCTGCGCTTTTATCTCTAATTCCAGACTTTCAAATACAAAGACTGCACAGTTTTGAACTTTTGAAGTAATTCCCCAAAGTAAAAAAGACTAATGGCAAACTCTGAAAATCCTGACAAGTAATGGATCAGTCACTAAAATTAGAATGCTCAAATGTTTAATATTCTGATTCTGTACCTTCAATTTTATTACTCCATTCACATTAATTCCCCTGCTCTTTGCAGATTGTTCCAGAAATATTGCCATATGTTGAATTTCAGTCATGCCCTCTTTATAACCTGTTTATCCCAGGATATCATCCAGCAGAACAACTAATCCAAAAGGAATGATTCTGGCAATGAAATATGAGGCATAGATGTGGAACTTTGATCACTGAGTTTTAATGATGTTAGAAACTCTAAAGAATGGTCTTAGTCTGAGCTTTTACTGTATAATCTTCTGCAATAAATTAGGACTAAATTGTATAGCTGGAGTCTTCATCATTGTTCCAAACGCAACATAGGTAATAAAGAGATATCATAGAATTCCTCCAGCACTAATATGTGATTGAATTGATTGGCATTACAGAAATGTGAATGCCCTTTACAGACAATTGAAATGTCAATTAAATCAATTAAATGACAATTAAATCCTGGCTTTTTGCTATTTTAACTGGAAATACTTTTTTGCCTTTGAATTTTAAAAAAAAGTTAAGCTCACAGTATTTTTTCTGAAATCAATTTAAGAGGCAGGTCAAACATTTTGTATTTGCATTTATGCATTAAATATTTCAAGATGCTTCACAGAGCAGAAAGAAACAGTCATAGGAGAATTAGAGGTGGCGGCATTAAGCAAATAGATTTTTAGATTTTAGAGGTGTAAACTAAGACATAGTTAGAATCATAGTTGATAGAAGTTATTGTAGAAGGAGCAAGCCTAGGAAGGGACTTATGGACAAAAATCAGAATTTGGACATCAATATACTGAAGAGTAGGAAGCTAGTGAGATTAACAAGAATAACAAAGATAGTTGAGTAGGACAAGATGTTGGCAGTCGAGCTCCTGATGGGTGGCAGATCATCAGACTGCCAGGTAAACTATTGAAAAATGTAGTGTGAATAATTGCATGATAAACTATTCTAAAATATCTATCTACATGCCAAAAGTGCTATTTAAAAGAACTGTTGTTTTAACAACATCTGTATGACACTATTTCCCAGAATCAAACTGGAAAATAAAATACAGTGCTCCAGAATGCGTATGTGGTGCATCACTAAGAATTACATCAATACACAGCATTGGCACCAGATTTATTTATTATCTTGCATCTGAACTACTGCAGGAAAGATTGCACTTAAGCTGGCACTCCTACGTTGTGATACTTTCCTTCTGAGATAGCTCTAATTCATCAATATAAATTGGTCCTCTCAGTAATACAACAAGTGATGCACCTGAAAACTTTGCCCGACTGTTACAAAGCCCATGACCCCTGATGGTTCATTTTCAAAATTATGCAGACATGGTATAAGAATCTCGTATCTCTTGTGTTATTATATTCCTAGTGACAACATGTAATTGCAAAAATCTCTCATCTTGTTACCGTCTTCCATAGCAAAACAAACTTAAATAAGACTTAACTAGAGAGAATAAAGAGAACAATGCAAAAATATACTTTAGTGCAGTAAACATGAGATGAAAAAGGGGGCACTGAGAAGTAAAGGCAACCTTGCAGAGAAAAGTTAAGGGAGGACAGAAATACCAAATAGATACTGTGAGGGGCCTAAGACCTAACACTGCATATTTTTGTAAAATATATATAGATATCTTCATAGACATTTCAAAAATGTTAAAAACTGAACAAAGGCCTTTTTATAATGGTTGAAGCTATATCTGTCTGTGACCCTCAAATGAAAGCAGCTATTTTCCAGTATCAAGGAAACTCACATCTCGTTATCTCTGAAGAGACACCCCTATGGGCTGTACAAACCAAATTTAAAAAGAGTTATATAAAGGTCATCTGCATTTCGTAACCCAGGCTGATCAACCAGAGTCTACTCATCTGCTAGGACAAGCTTCCCTTTAAATCTAAATGGTTGAGACATTCAACCGTCTTGGGAACAAGGAACACACATCCCTTCTCAAAGACAACGTGGAGAAGTGGGAGTCATAGGCATGGACCTCTGGCTGGTAGAATCAGTTATATTGTCTTGTACTACAAACTCAGTCTGCCATTTTACCATCTGTCATGATGTGGAATATCTAGATGTGGAACGCCTAGTGGCGTTTGCTACCAAATAAACCTGTTAGACTTTAACCTGGTGTTGTTAGACTCCTTACTGATTTTACCATCTGACAGCATCACAGAAAAGGAGTTCTGCCCAGATTGAATAACTGGTCTACACTGTTTCTGCTAGAATTTCTGTACCATTGCCTACAAGATTGACCTATCTCTGCTTGCCTATCTCATCACGTGAAGTCAATTCCACTGGAAAAGTGAATTATACAGCATCAGTTTTCAGACTGTTGACCACTGTGAAGGAATGACTCATTAGACTTTGATTCTGGACCCCGGACCCACATGAAACAATATTACTTGCTCTGTGCCTGCAGACTCAGAGCAATCTGGTTTATTCTGGCCGAGCAAGCCACTCAGTTCAAGGGAAATTAGGGATAGGCAAAATGTGCTGGTCTTACCAGTGGCACCCACATCCCATGAAAGAATACATTTTAAAAATACTGATCTTTTGGTGGGTGTCACGGGTTTCTGCATGCTGGAAGGTTTACATTTATTCCAACGTAATTATATAGCTTCAGTGGGAAAATGCCCGTCCCATAATTATGATTTCCGCACAATTAATAAGCACTCTAATTGCACTCATCTTGTTGGGTAAGAAACAGGAATAGAAATTTTAAAAATGAGCAACACCAAATGTTCAGAAAACTATAAATAATTGCATTTTTAATAGTCACTAACAATATATTTCGCCACACAACTAAATGTTCAATGAAATGAATATTTCCACATAACTGGTTCAATTAATATGATGCTAATCTGTTTTCATACTATTTATACCTTGTGTTAGAAGGCAACATACACTTCCAGAATGTACTTAATTAAAATTTATGGAAAATAATACATTTTGTTTCATTTGGTTGTACGTTATCAAATCACATCCGGTATGCAAGATAGTTTAACTATATATTCAATAGTCAACTGGGTTCAAGGATATCAAGCAAGTCTTTATCCTTTTTTAAAACATATACACAAAAATTATAATCAATTTCTATGATACACGTCTAACGTTGAGAAGATACCCAAGTTAATTCTCCTCTGGCCTGTTTATTGGACCAAACCAAGCATATTAATGGCTACATACCAAGCCAATCATCACAGGATTTCAGTATAATCCTGAGTGAGGGAGTTACCATTTTGCCAAATTATACCTTCACCTTTATTAATATTTGAGAATTATTTATTTATTTATGCATTCGCAGGACATGGGCTTCACTAGCTGGCCAGCATTTATTACCCATCCCTAGTTGCCCTTGTTCAGAGGGCAGTTGAGAGTCAACCACATTGCTGTGGCTCTGGAGTCACATATAGGCCAGACCAGGTAAGGACGGCACATTTCCTTCCCTAAAGGACATGCCAGATGGGTTTTTCGACAATCAACAAGGGTTCCATGGTCATCAGCAGATTCTTAATTCCAGATTTTTAAAAATTGAATTCAAATTCCACCATCTGCCGTGGCCGGATTTGAACCCGGGTCCCCAAAACATTATTATAATTATTATATAGGCACTGAAGTCAAGTCATTAGGACTTTGAGCAAATATAATCAAAGCTGATGCCCCAGAGAAGGGGAATTATCCTGCTATCTTAGCCAATATTTAACCCTCAATCAACATAAAAGAAACAGATTATCTAGTCATTATCACATTGCTGTCTGTGGGAGCTTGCTGTGCATAAATTGGGTGTTGCATTTCCTACATTACAACAGTGACTACATTTCAAGAGTACTTCATTGGTTGTAAAATGCTTTGGCGCATCTTGTGTTCATGAAAGGTGCTACATAAATTCAAAACTGATTTTCTCCTTTCTCTTAATTCTCTTAACTACAGTCGAAAAACTTATGCTCGATATCAAAGTTACCGTATATTTAACAAATTTAGTCATATAATATGAACATGATCTCACTCGAAAAGAGAAGTTTGACAGGTGATATGATGGTTGGCTTTAGACTTCTTAGGAGACTAGATAATGTAGATCATGCCAAGCTGTTTCATCATATCTAGAACAGTAGAACAACAGAACATAGCTGGAACATTTAGGGAGATAAATGCAAAAGTAATCTGGGGGAACATCGGTCAAGATCTTCAGGTACCAACAGTGGTGAACCCTGAGATATTTCCACTGGAATATTGTCAGCCAGTAAACTTGGGTTGCTTATTTCACACTTACTCTGTTATTTACACTAATCTATTTAGGGATGCTTCTAGCAGGTGTGAAGCCTGCTCAAGAGCACAGCCTTATAAATAGGAGTGTTAAAGCATGCTAGTGCCCCTGGCACTGCACTCCCTCTCCTGCTCTCCAATGCTGCTCACGAAGCTTCCACCACTGCCCAACATTACCTGGAAACACTCACCGAACCCGACTCCTCAGTCCAGCTAATATGAAAGTAAACAATTCAACCATGACTAACTAGAGAAGTTAGAACATAGAACATAGAACATTACAGCACAGAACAGGCCCTTCGGCCCACGATGTTGTGCCGACCTTCATCTGAAACCAAGATCAAGCTATCCCACTCCCTACCATCCTGGTGTGCTCCATGTGCCTATCCAATAACCGCTTAAATGTTCCTAAAGTGTCTGACTCCACTATCACTGCAGGCAGTCCATTCCACACCCCAACCACTCTCTGCGTGAAGAACCTACCTCTGATATCCTTCCTATATCTCCCACCATGAACCCTATAGCTATGCCCCCTTGTAATAGCTCCATCCACCCGAGGAAATAGTCTTTGAACGTTCACTCGATCTATCCCCTTCATCATTTTATAAACCTCTATTAAGTCTCCCCTCAATCTCCTCCGCTCCAGAGAGAACAGCCCCAGCTCCCTCAACCTTTCCTCATAAGACCGACACTCCAAACCAGGCAGCATCCTGGTAAATCTCCTCTGCACTCTTTCCAGCGCTTCCACATCCTTCTTATAGTGAGGTGACCAGAACTGCACGCAATATTCCAAATGCGGTCTCACCAAGGTCCTGTACAGTTGCAGCATAACCCCACGGCTCTTAAACTCCAACCCCCTGTTAATAAAAGCTAACACACTATATGCCTTCTTCACAGCTCTATCCACTTGAGTGGCAACCTTTAGAGATCTGTGGATATGGACCCCAAGATCTCTCTGTTCCTCCACAGTCTTCAGAACCCTACCTTTGACCCTGTAATCCACATTTAAATTTGTCCTACCAAAATGAATCACCTCACATTTATCAGGGTTAAACTCCATTTGCCATTTTTCAGCCCAGCTTTGCATCCTATCTATGTCTCTTTGCAGCCTACAACAGCCCTCCACCTCATCCACTACTCCACCAATCTTGGTGTCATCAGCAAATTTACTGATCCACCCTTCAGCCCCCTCCTCTAAGTCATTAATAAAAATCACAAAGAGCAGAGGACCAAGCACCGATCCCTGCGGCACTCCGCTAGCAACCTGCCTCCAGTCCGAAAATTTTCCATCCACCACCACCCTCTGTCTTCGATCAGATAGCCAGTTACCTATCCAATCGGCCAACTTTCCCTCTATCCCACACCTCCTTACTTTCATCATAAGCCGACCATGGGGGACCTTATCAAACGCCTTACTAAAATCCATGTATATGACATCAACCGCCCTACCTTCATCAACACACCTAGTTACCTCCTCAAAAAATTCTATCAAATTTGTGAGGCACGATTTGCCCTTCACAAATCCGTGCTGACTATCCCGGATTAATCCGCATCTTTCTAAATGGTCGTAAATCCCATCCCTAAGGACCTTTTCCATCAATTTACCAACCACCGAAGTCAGACTAACCGGTCTATAATTACCAGGGTCATTTCTATTCCCTTTCTTAAACAGAGGAACAACATTCGCCACTCTCCAGTCCTCTGGCACCATCCCCGTGGACAGCGAGGACCCAAAGATCAAAGCCAAAGGCTCTGCAATCTCATCCCTCGCCTCCCAAAGAATCCTAGGATACATTTCATCAGGCCCAGGGGACTTATCGACCTTCAGTTTATTCAAAACTGCCAATACATCCTCCCTCCGAACATCTATTTCCTCCAGCCTATTAGCCTGTAACACCTTCTCTTCCTGAAAAACATGGCCCCTCTCCTTGGTGAACACTGAAAAAAAGTATTCATTCATCACCTCGCCTATCTCTACTGATTCCATACACAAGTTCCCACCACTGTCCTTGACCGGCCCTAACCTCACCCTGGTCATTCTTTTATTCCTCACATAAGAGTAAAAAGCCTTGGGGTTTTCCTTGATCCGACCCGCCAAGGACTTCTCATGTCCCCTCCTAGCTCTCCTCAGCCCCTTTTTCAGCTCATTCCTTGCTAACTTGTAACCCTCAATCGAGCCATCTGAACCTTGTTTCCTCATCCCTACATAAGCTTCCCTCTTCCTTTTCACAAGACATTCCACCTCTTTTGTGAACCACGGTTCCCTCACTCGGCCATTTCCTCCCTGCCTGACAGGGACATACCTATCAAGGACACCCAGTATTTGTTCCTTGAAAAAGTTCCACTTTTCATCAGTGCCTTTCCCTGACAGTTTCTGTTCCCATCTTATGCCCCCTAATTCTTGCCTAATCGCATCATAATTACCTCTCCCCCAATTGTAAGCCTTGCCCTGCCGTCCGGCCCTATCCCTCTCCATTGCAATAACAAAAGACACCGAATTGTGGTCACTATCTCCAAAGTTCTCTCCCACAACCAAATCTAACACTTGGCCCGGTTCATTTCCCAGTACCAAATCCAATGTGGCCTCACCCCTTGTCGGCCTATCCACATATTGTGTCAGGAAACCCTCCTGCACACACTGCACAAAAAGTGCCCCATCCAAACTATTTGACCTACAAAGGTTCCAATCAATATTTGGAAAGTTAAAGTCCCCCATGACAACTACCCTGTGACCCCCACACGTATCCATAATCTGCTTAGCAATTTCTTCCTCCACATCTCTATTACTATTTGGGGGCCTATAGTAAACTCCTAGCAACGTGACCGCTCCTTTCCTGTTTCTAACTGCAGCCCATATTACCTCAGTGTGCATATCCCCCTCAAAGTGCTTTTCCGCAGCCGTTAAACTATCCTTGATTAACAATGCTACTCCTCCACCTCTTTTACCAGCTTCCCTACAAGTTAAAGATTATGTTAGATCAAAGAAAGGGGCATATTAAGTTACCAATAAAGTAGTAAGGGTTTAGCAAGGGAGAACCAAATAATTGATAAAGATAGAGAAAATAAAATATGAAAGTAAACCAGCAGGGAACATAAAAATAAACTGTAAAAGCTTCTATAGGTATGAAAAAAGGAAAAGGTTAGTAAAGACAAATGTGGGCTCATTACAGGCAGAGAATTAAGGATTTATCATGGGTAAAGAGCTGAATTCCAGAAGTGAGGTGAAAGTGACAGCCCTTGACATGAAGGCCACATTCGACCGAGTGTGGCATCAAGGAGCAATAGCAAAATTGGAATCAATGGGTATCAGGGGGCAAACTCTCCGCTGGTTGGAGTCATACCTGGTACATAGGAAGATGGTTGTGGTTGTGGAGGGCCAGTCATCTCAGCTCCAGGACATCTCTGCAGAAGTCCCTCAGGGTAGTGTCCTAGGCCCAACAATCTTCAGCTGCTTCATCAGTGACCCTCCCTCCGTCATAAAGTCAGAAGTGGGGATGTTCGCCGATGATTGCACAATGTTCAGCACCATTCGTGACTCCTCAGATACTGAAGCAGTCCATGTATGTTCAAATGCAACAAGATCTGGACAATATTCAGGCTTGGGTCAACAAGTGGCAAGTAACATTCAGGCCACACAAATGCCAGTCAATGACCATCACCAATAAGAGACACTCTAACCACCGCCCCTTGACGTTCAATGGTGTAATCATCACTGAATCCCCTACTGTCAACATCCTTAGGGTTACCATTCACCAGAAACTCAACTAGACTCACCACATAAACACAGTGGCTACAAGAGCAGGTCAGAGGTTTGGAATACTGTGGCGAGTAACTCACCTCCTGACTCCCCAGAGCCTATCCACCATCTACAAGGCTCAAGTCAGGAGTGTGATGGAATACTCCCCACTTGCCTGGATGGGTGCAGCTCCAACAACACTCAAGAAGCTTGAAATAATCCAGGACAAAGCAGCTTGCTTGATTGGCACCACATCTACTAACATTCAATCCCTCTACCACTGACGCTCAGTAGCAGCAGTGCGTACTATCTACAAGATGCACGGCAGCAATTCACCAAAGATCCTTAGACAGCACCTTCTAAACCCACGACCACTTCCATCTAGAAGGGCAAGGGCAGCAGATAAATGGGAACACCACCACCTGCAAGTTCCCCTCCAAGCCACTCACCATCCTGATTTGGAAATATATCGCTGTTCCTTCGCAGTCACTGGGACAAAATCGTGGAATTCCCTCCCTAATGGCATTGTGGGTCAACCCACAGAACATGGACTGCAGCTCACCACCAACTTCTCAACGGCAACTAGGGATGGGCAATAAATGCTGGCCAGCCAGAGACGCCCATGTCCCACAAATGAATAAAAAAAATATAAGGAACAACAATGTCTATCTTCATGGAGGAAGATACAAATACATCTCCCTGAAATATTGGGGAGCCAAGTGACTAATGAGATTCAGGAGATGAAAGAAATTACTGTTAGTGGAGAAGTAGTGCTGGAGAAATTAATGGGTCAGAAAGTTGATAAATCCTCTAGACCTGACAATCTACATCCTAGAGTGCTGAAAGAGGTGGTTGTAGAGATAGTGGATGCATTGGAAATCATCTTTTAAAATTCTATAGATTTTGGAAAGCTGCCTGTAGATTGGAAGGTAGCAAGTGAAACCCCTCTATTAAGAAAAGAGCTACAGACCTATTAGCCTGACATCAGTAGTAGAATCTACTGTAACGAATGTGATATCTGGGCACTTAGAAAATATTCATTCGGCAGAAGTCAACGCGGATTCATGAAAGGGAAATCATGTTTTGACAAAACTGTTGGGAGTTTTTTGAGGATGTTACCAGCAGGATAGATAAGGGAGGATCAGAGAATGTGGGGTATTTGGATTTTTAGAAGGCTCTCAATAAGGTCCCACACAAGAGGTCACTAAGCAAAATTAGAGCATGTAGGATGGGGCTAATATACTGGCATAGGTTGCAGAAAAGATTCATGAGAATGCTTCCATGGATGAGGAACTTCAGTTACCAATAGGTTGGAGAAGTTGGCACTGTTTCCCTTGGAGCAGGCAAGGTTGAGGGGAGATCTAATGAAAGTATTCAAAACTACGAGGCATCTGGACAAAGTAGATAAGGAAAAAACTGCTCCCATTGGTGGAAGGATCAAGAACATAGATGGCATGGAATTAAGATAATTGGCAAAAGAATCAACAGCAATATTAAAAAAAACTTTGACACAGCAAGTGGTGGACTCTTGAGTGTGGTGGAGACAGTTCCAATTGAGGCTTTCAAAAGGGAATTGGATTATTATCTAAAAGAAAAAATAGGCTATGGGGATAAGGCGGGGGGGGGGGGGGGGGGGCTCCTTCAGAGAGCTTACACAGGCACAATGAGCCATCTTCTGTGCTGTAATAATTCTAAATCAATATGGTAACTGAAGCCAAATTAATAATGGTTTAAAGTTAACATAAAGCCAATGATAAAATGTAGGTAAGATTGTTAACAGAAACATCGAGATAAAACTGATCTGACATTTAATTGAAGAGTACAGCCTAAAATATTTTTTCAAATCCTTTTTGCTAGGGAAGATGTGTCATTCTGGGAAATAAGCTAATAACAGCACACTTGCCCTAGAGAGAATGCAAGTAAGGCCCACAGTTCAATAGATTCCTGGGATGGGGGCAGAGGGGAGTTCTGTTCAATAAGGAAAGATTGAGTACTCTAGCCTTTATTGCCTGAAATTAAGAACAACAAGGGATGATCTAATTGGAATACAGAACATTTTTAAGGGGCCTTAAAGGGTAGATACCGAGAAAACATTTTCTTTGGCTGGGGAGTTTAGAAGATGGGGTTACAGTTTCAGGATCAAGACCGAGGCGGGGAAAAGTTTCTTCACAAAGATTGTTAATCTTTGGAAATGTCTGCTCCAAAGAGCTATGGGTGCTCAGGTATTGAGTATATTCAAGACAGAGGTCAACAGATTTTTGGATATTAAGGGAATTAATGAATACGGGCATAACGTGGGATGATGGAGTTGAGGTAGAAGATCAGCCATGACCTTACTGAATGGTGGAGCACGCTCGAGCAGCCAAATAGTCTCCAACTCCTGTTATTTCATATGTTAAAAGAAAACTTTTTAAAAACCAGGCACACGTGCACTCAATATTTGCAAGGGAAAATATAAATGATTGTTGTATCCAGCAGCTGCAAACTGGTAACTGGTGGAGTCAAGGGGCTGAACAGTGGTGCTGGTTAAATAACTCCCACTCAAACTGTAGCTGTAACTTTCATTAAAATGAATCATAACTTTTGAACTCATCATAGATGTGGTAACAGCTTGGTGTTAGTGTTAATAGATTCAGCTACTTCATGACTGCACTAATTTTCTGAAATCATGAAATTGGACTGTTGGATGTTCTGAGCCCTGTGAAGTCCAGCTGACTATTCCATATCTGTTTCAATGCATGTACATGGCTTTGAAGCTTCTCAAACCTCCTGTCTTCTACTAAGTACAATTTTAAAGTGATTCTTTTTGCAAATTCTCTGCAAGTCTCAATGTTTGGAGAAGCGATAATGTAACAGGGTGAAAAATAATTAAGGTAACGAAAAGTCAACAGAATGTAATTGCTATCCCTATTACCCCACCTGGCCCCACCAAGCCACATCATCAGAATAATCAATCACATCTGGAAATTAAGTACTGCATACATCAAGATTTATTTTAATCAAATCATTGGCAGAAATGTGGTTTTCAAATGTTATAGCCTGTTATCTTCCTGGAATTGTTACCTTTGCCAATTGAAATAGTATCTGAAAAGCTGCTTGGTTAGCTGAAAGTACAACTTTAGAAGCTCAAACCCTGACTGGCCAAAAATGTCATGCCAGCAGATTTACCTTGATAAAATAAATGATCAGGGTTCTTATTTATCTAGGGATAATACTCACAATTCCTCGTAAACTATAGCACTTTTTAATACAATTTATTTCACAATTCGTATTGTTTCCAAGTGTGAAACAATGGACTGGATATTCAACAAGTCTTGGGAGCCCTTTTAAAATGGCGACCAGGACATGCTTCCCAGATTCCTGACCCCATTCCCAGGGTTTCTGATTTTCAGGCGAGCCTTTTAACGATATGGGCTGGTTCAACTGTATTCTCGAGAGATGGTGATGTAGTGGCATTGTACTAGACTTGTAATCCAGAGACCCAGTGTAATGCTCCAGGGTCCTGGGTTTGAATCCCACTACAGCAGATGGTGGAGTTTGAATTCTATCAATAAAAATCTGGAATCAAAAGTTTAATGAAAACCAATAAATTATTGTCAATTGTCATAAAAACCCATCTGGTTCACTAATATCCCTTAGGGAAGGAAATTTGCTGCCATTACCTGGTCTGGCTTATATGTGACTCCAGATCCACAGCACTGTAGTTAATTCTTAAATGCCCTCTGAAATGGCTTGCCTACAACTCAATTGTACTTCTCCCTCCACCACTGATGCACAGTGGCAGCAATGCACCATCAACAAGAGGCACTGCAGTAACTTATCAAAGTTCCTTAGCCAACACCTTCCAAACCCATGTCCACTACCACCTAAAAGGACAAAGGCAGAAGTCACATGGGAGTATCACTACCTGGAAGTTCCCCGCCAAGTCACTCACCATCCGTTCATAGAGTACATAGGGAGAAGGAAAGGAGAGGGTGCAGAATATAGTGTTACAGCCACAGCTAGGGTGTAGAGAATGATCAACTTAATATAAGCTAGGTCCATTCAAAATGCTGATAAGCAGGGATCAACTTCACTTGTCCTTCAAAATGGATTCCTTGCAGGAAGTGTTGTCGCCATTTAATTCAAATATCAAACAAGCCGTTTATCGTACACACTTTTTCCCACAAGAATGTGTTCACTTCAACTCATTTGGTAATATAAGAGAACACAGAGAAGCATGAATCATCCCTTAACTGTACTAAGGTAGTTAATATTTTGCACCCTCTTTGTTACACTGCTTTTCCTTCTACAGAATTTAATCTTTTATCTTTCCTTGCCTCTATGTATGTGATTGTGCTTTGTAACTGGCTCAGCGATCTGAGCAAAGATTCTATTGAAGTAGCTATTATGGGCATTATATGCTAAAAAGTAATAAAATTCAGGTGACAGTCATTGGACCCAGAACAATAACTTGTGTGTACTTACAGAGCTCTTAACAGAGAAAAACCTCCTAAAGCACTTCACAGGATTGTAATCAGGTAAAATTGACATAGAGCCTAAGGAATTATCAGGAAAACTGACTTAAAGCTTAGTTAGAGTTGGATATTAAGGAATGGCGTGAAGGAGAGCTGGAGAGATGGAGAAATTTATTTAAGGAGTGAAATCCAAATATTGAATGGAGCACAAACACAGACATGGAATGATTGTGTTGAATACCAGAACACAGAGAGGACACACAGAATCCCTACAGTACATTAGAGGCCATTCGGCCCATTGAGCCTGCACAGATAACAATCCCACCCAGGCCCTATCCCCGTAACCCCACGTATTTAGCCTGCTAGGCACCCTGACACAAAGGGACAATTTAGCATGGCCAATCAACCTAACCTGCACATTTGGAGTGTAAGAGGAAACCAGAAGACCTGGAGGAAACCCACACAGACATGGAGAGAACGTGCAAACTCCACACAGGCAGTCACACAAGGCTGGAATAGAACCCGGGTCCCTGGCGCTGGAGGCAGCAATGCTAACCACTGTGCCACCTTGCTGCCTTGAGTCAATGTGGCACTTCTCTCTTCGTAACATGACAAACACCACCACAGTCTCACTGCACGTAGCATATAACAATAAAATATAACAAATATTTAACAATTTAGAAGAATCATTTGAGCCATTATGCTCATTCCACCAGAATTGCCTCACAGCGCCAGGGACCCGGGTTCGATTCCAGCCTTGTGTGACTGTCAATGTGGAGTTTGCACATTCTTCCCATTTCTGTGTGGGTTTCCTCCAGGTGCTCTCGTTTCCTCTCACACTCCAAAGATTGCAGGTTAGGTTGATTGGCCATGCTAAATTGTCCCTTAGTGTGAGGGGGACTATTCACCAAAGATCCTTAGACAGCACCTTCCAAACCCACGACCACTTCCATCGAGAAGGACAAGGGCAGCAGATACATGGGAACACCACCACCTGCAAGTTCCCCTCCAAGCCACTCACCATCCTGACTTGGAAATATATCGCCGTTCCTTCGCAGTTGCTGGGTTAAAATCTTGGAATTCCCTCCCTAACGGCATTGTGGGTCAACCCAAAGAACATGGACTGCAACGATTCAAGAAGGCAGCTCACCACCACCTTCTCAAGGGCAACTAGGGATGGGCAATAAATGCTGGCCAGCCAGCGACACCCATGTCCCACAAATGAATTTTTAAAAAATTTCAATTATGTCCAAGCATCTTGAACATCTCTAATGTCTTTGATTCTACCACATTTTCTGTCAGAGGATTACAAATGATTATCTTCTGCGTGACAAAAAGTTTTCTAAGAACAGTTTCAAATGCATAATTAATTTAAAATTAAGTCTCTTGTTCTACTAGGATGGCAGTGGTTTAGTGGTATTGTTACTTGACTAGTAATCCGGAGATGCAGGGTAATGCTCTGGGGACCCAGGTTTGAAACCCACCATGACAGATAGTGGAATTTGAATTCAATAATAATCTGGAATTAATGGTCCAGTGATGACCATGAAACCATTGTCGATTGTTGTAAAAACTCATCTAGTTAACTAATGACCATTAGGGAAGGAAATCTGCCATCCTTACCTGATCTGGCCTACATGTAACTCCAAACCCAGAGCAATGTAGTTGACTCTAATGCCCTCTGAAGTCAATGTAGTTGACTCTAATGCACTCTGAAGTCAATGTAGTTGACTCTAATGCCCTCTGAAGTCAATGTAGTTGACTCTAATGCACTCTGCAGGTCCAGGCAAGCTGTGGGGATTACAAATAGTGTGACATGAACCCAATATCCCGGTTGAGGCCGTCCTCATGTGTGTGGAACTTGGCTATCAGTTTCTGCTCAGCGGCTCCGCGCCGCCGTGTGTCGTGAAGGCCGCCTTGTGAAGGACCTGCAGAGTCTCACTGTCTGGAGACAATACACATCTCTTTAGCCTGTCTTGATGCTCTCTCCACTCACATTGTTTATATCTTAAAGACTTGATTAGCTGTAAGTATTCGCATTCCAACCATTATTCATGTAAATTGAGTTTGTGTCTTTATATGCCCTGTTTGTGAACAGAATTCCCACTCCCTGAAGAAGGGGCTTGGGGCTCCGAAAGCTTGTGTGGCTTTTGCTACCAAATACACCTGTTGGACTTTAACCTGGTGTTGTTAAACCTCTTACTGCTAGGGTGTCCATGCCCCGAGTGCACCACCCCCCCCCCCCGGCCCCCTGGAGGGGAGCCAATTGCCCCTCCCTTCACTCCAGCGGGCTTGGGCCGCCTGTTCCCCAAAAGTGGGGAGCTAGTGTAATCCCTGCTGGAGTGAAACACTCTGGCAAGGTGGGAGAGGCTAGCGGGCCAGGAGGCTTCAGTCCCAGGCTCGCAAATCGCATTTGAATTACATGAAAATGATTATTTAAATCATTTCCAAATCTCACCACCAATTTCCAGCGTGGAGCAGACACTGCCGGAAATCCAGCTATTGTGGCGGAAAAACAAGTGTGAAACTCGTGCATCTCCCGCTGCAAGATTCTCCCAGCCTGCGAGATTTTCATTGAACCTGTGCAATTCAGCAGTATAATTGAAAATGATTGTTTCTTTTTAAAGTATTCCTTGATGTGTTTAAGAGCTTGCAGTATTATTAACACAGCTAAAATGAGGTTATCACCAAATATAAGCACTTTTATTGAGAACATCCAGTCTTCCTGTGAGTAACCTGATTTAAGGAGGACTTGAAGGAAAACCACTTTTTAAAAAAACTATCTGCATTTATTTATTTGTTTCACTGGTGTACACAAATCAGTTTCTTCAAAAATTAAATGTTTTTAGACACAAAAAGACAAAAGGCCGAAGAAATCGGCACAATTTGAAGAGCCTCCTGGAACAATCGGCGGAATCATGCAATGTTGACTTGGGGCTGTGACCAGGGGCAGGGTCTGATTCAGGCACGTTGAACCTTGATCCATCATAAAAACAGTAGTTTATTTTCCAACTAGGCACTTCACAGCCTTCTGGACTCTGAAGAAGAGTCATACGGACTTAGAAACATAGGAAATAGCAGCAGGAGTGAGCCATTCAGTCCTCTGAGCCTGCTCCACCATTCATTATGATCACGGCTAATTATCCAAATCAATAGCTTGATCCCATGTTCCCCCCCATATCCTTTGATCCCCTTGGCACCAAGAGCGAAATCTAACTCCCTCTTGAAAACATACAACGTTTTGGCCTCAACTGCTTTCAGTGGTAGCAAATTCCACAGGCTTTTCACTCTCTGGGTGAAGAAATTTCTCCTCATCTCAGTTCTAAAATGTTTACCCTGTATCCTTCATCTACATCCCCTGGCTCTGGAAACCCCCCACCATCAGGAACATCCTTCCTGCATCTACCCAGTCTAGTCCTGTTAGAATTATATAGGTCCCAATGAGACCCCCCCTTATCCTTCAAAACTTCAGCGAATATAAGCCTACCTGATTTAATCTCTCCTCATATATCAGACGCCATCTCAGAAATCATTCTGGGAAACCTTTGCTGCACTCCCTTTACAGCAAGAACATCCTTCCTCAGATAAGGAGACTAAAACCGCACACGCTATTCCAGGTGTGGCCTCACCAAGGCCCTGTACAACTGTAGCAAGACATTCCTGCTCCTGTACTCAAAGCCTCTCGCTATGAAGGCCAACAAACTATTTGCCTTCTTTACCGCCTGCTGCACCTGCATGCTTACCTTCAGCGACTAGTATACAAGGACACTGGTATACAAGGTCTCTTTGCACATTCTGCTCTTAATTTATAGCCATTCAGATAATAAACAGTCTTCCTGTTTTGCTACCAAAATGGAAATCCTCACATTTATCCACATTATTCTGCATCTGCCATGCATTTGCCCACTCACTCAGATTGTCCAAATCACGCTGAAGCATTTGTGCATCCTCTTCTTGAAACGTAAACTCAGTTTTCTCTCCCTACAGATGATGCCAGAGCTGCTGAGTTTTTCCAGCATTCTGTTTTTGCTTCTGGACTCAGTGCTGCAATCAACAACTTCAGACCACGAATTCTGTTCTCCATTTTGACTTCACTCCCCCCCCCCCAGCCCCACACACTCAAGTGCCAGATTATAATGAGTTTTCATGATTCTGCCTTCAGACAGAGCTGACCTTTATTCTGCTATTATAATCTACTCTGGGCCAATGTTTTGCTTCTTTACCACTACAATTACCCTTTTCCTTTCGTTTCATTTTCTGTTTTTAGTTCAGTTGTCCAGCATCTGCAATACTAAGTCTGGATGTTATGAACCTCATAGTGATACTTGTTCTCATGTACTTACATCAGTCACATCAGCAAAAGATGTTGAAATGAACATTAAGAATTGACACTGTCTCCCTGTTCGGTGGACTATACATCAGAAAAATGTATTCAAAATCTCTACTTACGAAGTCAAAGTCCCCATCTTGTGGTACCTTCCAATTATCAGGAAAAGGATGTTTTGATTTGTGGAAAGGCTCCTGCAGATTCTGGTTACAATTTCCCAGAGGGTTGGTATTTTTCTCCTGCTTGTCAAAATAATCCATAAAAGCTGGTCTCTGTAGCTGCTCTGGAGCATCATTCCCTGCAAGGAAAAAGAAAAGTACCATTTTCTTCAAGTGTTCAAGTCCCACTTAGTGCTATTTACCTATAAATAAATTAAAAATTTCTTCTCCAGAACCAGAGATACAGAAATGCACACATTCTGTTGAATAAAGCGTCCCAACAATCGGGATCAAACAACAGTGACTACACTTCAAAATAACTAATTATCTGAAAATTATTTCACGATTCTCAAAACTCATGGAAAACATCACATAACGATAATTACTTTAGTTTAAAATCTGTAAAATCAGTAGAATGCAATGGCCCATATTCTTATTAATGTAGTCACGAGAGGAAAAAGTAAACCTATGAATAATGTTGCTCTCATTCAGAACAATTTATTTTCCTAAAAGTATGTTCTTAGTTACATTTTGTTCTTTTCTTTTTGGAAATTACATTTCTTGAGCCAAAATGAAACAGAAAATGTTATCTGAGCGCTATGGAAGCTTGATGTTCTTGATGGCCAATCAGAAGAAGATTTCTGTTACAACTTCTGATGATGCAAAGCATGAAATGGAACCAAAGCCCAGGAAGGCTCTGAATACAGTGAGTCAGTGCTGACAATGTTACTTCAGATTTCCAGTGTCCACAGTATTTTGCTTTTACCCTAATGTGACCCTATACCAGAAACGCAGGATCTCGATGTATAGGTAACTCACACTCCCCGATAAGAAAGGATTTTAACCGTTTTTCTGTTACTTTCCCCTCAACAGAAATGACTGACATCTGGGACAGGGCTTTGCATTTTGGATCGGGATCCGGTGTCAGGGTTAGATGAACCCCACAATGTTTCAGGAGTCATCTCCCCACAGGGAATTTCACTTGACTGGTGAATTTGTGGCCAGATAATGTGGTTGTAATTCAATTAAGGTTAACAGGTAGCTTCTGTAAGCTGGAGAGTCAATAGAAGGCCTTCCAGTATGAAAGCAGCTGCAGTCTTTCATTGCAGGTACTAGAGAATTGCAAATAAAAAACGGCTACAGCTGCCGGGCCATCACTGTTTGGGGGGGGGGGGGGGGAGGCATCTGTGGCCAGGTAGGTGAGGGAGAGTCTTTAGTTGGCCTAGAGCCCAGAGCGCTGCCACCCCCACCCCAATATACTGCTATGAGGGCATCTCCAGTTGACCTTTGACAATTAGCGTTAATTGGCCTTTAGCTTAACTCAACGAACTACCCGCTGTTTGTGAATAGGTTGCCCTTCATTCCTCGATACAATCTCTGGGAAAATGGCTCGGAAGGATGGTGACAGCAAGCCAGCATACTGCTGGCAGCACAAAATTACATGTCCACTCATCTCTGTTCTTGCCACATGTCAGGGTAAAAATTTTGGTCACCTACTTCACTTACATGCCTGTTCTTTGCTTAATGCCGATGCTATTGGAAACTGCCATTTAAAAAATACAACAATTTTGGAGTGAGTCCTTTTAGCCTGAGTAAAAAGCGTTTCTCAAAATTGCTCTCATTGAATGATCGCAAATAAATGTTTCGAAATTGCATACACTTCATGATGCTCCAAGAACAAACTTAGACAAGTATGGTATTACAGAAACCTTTTGCAGTCTCTACACTGCACAGATATCACACCTGAATACAGATGATTTGTATCTATTAATCCTTTCTAATTTTTTTCTGAATTACATATCTAGCTCTACGGCTTGCAAAACACTCCGGATTTATTTTGAAGCAAATACTGTTTCAGTTGATAGCATTTGCAAGGCAAATCTTGGTTAAAAAGCCCATTAATAAAGCAAACACGATCACCATCAAAGTCAATACAGAGAAGACAATTAAGTTTGAAGCAGATTGTATTCTTATGACTAATCTCTATGAAGATATGACATGTCATTTTTATGTATAGATAGTGGTATTAAAACTTTATTTTTTGAGGTATCAGTAGAATGCAGTCAACCATTGGAAATTTTCTGTTACCGACATATTATTTTGATTTGTGACAAATGTTCTACCAATAGGTGCAAAACATTAACATGTATGCTGCGAATAAGGAAATGCTGTGTGCTTTAATAGTTTAAATCAATTTCCATAAAGGCAATTGAAAGATAACACCAGGAATAAATCGAAGACCAAGTGACTTAATAAAATTATTTTTGCAGCATAAATTGACTTAACAAATTAATGTATGCAAAAATAAGTCATATTCTGTCAATAAACACAAGTGAAAGTCAAGGTAATTAGATGAACATATTCCCTTCAAGTTCAATTAAATCGCAAAACAAATGTGTTCTCAGGGTCTGGGCAATGCTGGCATGACCTCATTCACTGCCAAGCCCTACCTGACCTGGAAGGAAATCCTCCAGAGCTAAGCCAGGTAGGCGGGGAAGACCTCAGAATCTGCCTACTGGCCAAACCCCAATCCATCCCAACCACCCTGCCACCTTCAGCTTCCGCTGATAATTTGCAACAATGACCATTTAGCTGACCTCAGGTAGCTACCCACTGCTTACAGGTGGGTAGCCCTTCACCTCTCAATCTTACCAATGGAAAATGTTTCGGACAGGATAGCAGCGACAAACTGGCAAGCGGAACAAAATTACATGTCCACCCACCTCTGTTTTTGCCCCATGTCAGGATGAAACTTCTGCCCGTGAATCTGAGAAGGTGGAAGTGAATCTTCTCTTTAACAAGCTGCGGTCGAGGGATGAAGGTACTCCCACAGTAATGTTAGGTATAGTTTTGAATTCAGGCACCCCAATATTCAAAATGACATTCATAACATTTTTGGGTGATTTAGGGGACAATCTTACCAAAAAGATTCTAAGTGCCAAGCGAGCGTGAAAATGGGAGAGAATCAGGCTGTTTTTTGGGTGAGACAAAAATGGAATCTTACCTCACTCTCTCAAAAAAATGAAGCCAAATCTGTTTTCTGCCAGCCGGGGGCGGGGACTCACCAAAAGCCAGCAGATAGCAGCAGAGGGCACCATTGTGCCTGTGCAGATCTCTGTGTTCTGTGACAGAGCGAGGAGCCGAACCTCTGCAATTTTGTCTACTGCATTTGCTGCTTCCAATGAGGTCTCCTCTACCTTGGGGTCTAAAGGTAGGGTAATAGCTTTCCGGAACACCCTCACTCAGTCTGCAAGTATGACCCTGGCCTCCTTATCGCTTGCCATTTCAGCTCACCATGTTAGAATCCCTGTTATAATCCAGGTCAAGAACTCCAAGGTGTTTTATTAAGTAAGCATAGATCATATATTTTGCACTTTGAATTTGGCACGGGTAAGCATAAGATGTTTCACTTCAGTGTGACATTAGTGTACCTTTAAGAGGTATTCTTTTTTTAAATCATGTTCTCTGCAGCTCTCACAGCCTCAGCTCTCATTGTTGCCGGGCCGTCTGTAGAAGTCCTTTTATTGCTCCTTCAGTGGTTTAAATGGGATTTTGTTCATTTTTACTCGGGATCCTTTATGATCCTGCATTGTTAGGAGGAAGACTGGTTGGCAGGTCATGTGTTTTAGACAGTTTACTTTCTTCCTAATGAACTTAAGGTTTCATTTTCCGTTTGGCTCGCCGCAGTTTGAGTTTAGAAGGGACTTCAAGCTGAAGAGAAGTGTTTCTCTCTCCCTGGTTTTGGAAATTCTGCTGGTTAGTTGAAAGCAAGGTGTCTTGTCCTCCTGGAGTGGAAAATCTGCTGTTGGTGACCAGCTTGCCTAGAGAGTCTCTCTCTCTCCCTGGTATTCTGGGAAGCTGTTCTGACTTCAAACTGTTCTGTGTGTATTCAGAGGGCTGCTAGAAGTTACAAGGCTGGGAAGTCAGGGTTTCAATTCTCCAACCAAATGACTCAGTTCCAGTACCACATGAGCATTAGCCTTTGTTGTGTTAAACCTGTGGAAAGGGTTTTGTCTATGGAAAGTTTTGTTTGATTGGAACATTTTAGATATATTTGTTAAGGGTTATACATTATCGTAGTGGTTTCGTTTTTGTTCGTAATTGATAAAAGTTATTACTAATTTTCTTTCTATACATGTTCACTGTATTCTTAAATAAACTTTGTTTGATAAAAGCTCTGTTGTGGGTCAGTTGAATTATACCTGAAGTGAAACATCTCATGCTCACCCTAGCCAAATTCAAAGTGCAAAATTTATGGTCCAGGCAGACTTCATAAAACACTTTGGAGTTTCTGACCTGAATTATAACATCAGGTATGATTCAAATCACTCACTAGGGAGTTTTTATCAAACAAAGTTTAATTAAGAATACAGTTAACATAGAAAGAAAATTTAGCAATAACTTTTACCAGTTACAAACACGAATCAAACATAATATTGCATAAACCTTAACAACTAAATGCACTGTTCCAACACAACAAGCCTCTTTATGAATATACACCTGTCCCAGGTTTAGCACTGAAAATAAGAATGCTCACGTGATGTTGGAACTTAGTCCTTTGGTTGGATAATTGAAACTCTGACTTCCCAGCCTTGTAACTTCCAGCAGATCTTGAGGTAGAGATAATGCCACTGCTGGCCTCTAGCTTTTAGCCAGCAAACCACTTCAAGAGACAGAGGCAATCCTTGCCTCTGGTTACTAGCTAGCAAACCACCGACAGCAGAATTTTCACTCCAGAGAATGAGGCAAGAAAGACTGGATCCAGTCTGCAGTCCAAACAGCTTCTAACTAACCAACAGCCAAACTGAAAATGAAAGAACTCTTAGGAGAGGAAAAAAATTGTCCCAGCTGACCTGTCAATCAACCCTCCTACAACACTTCAAAAAGGGTTGTAAAATCCCAGCGAGTACATTAGGCCCAGATTAAATATAAACAAAACCCCACTTAAGTCATTTAAGCAGCAATAAAAGATGCCACGACAGACCTCATGGTGTCAAAACCAAAAAAACAGGCATACTTACAAACTGCAGAGAACATGATTAAAAATACATTTCTTAAAGGCACAGTAGCGTCACAATCCCTACAATGCAGAAGGAGGCTATTCAGCCTATAGAGTCCGCACTGACTTTCTGCCAGAGCATCTTACCCAGGCCCTCTCCCTCCTACCCGATCCCAATAACCCAGTACATTTACCGTGCTTAATCCATCTAACCTACACATCTTAGAACACTAAGGGACAATCCACCTAATCTGCACATTTTTGGACTGTGGGAGGAAACTAGAGCACCCGGCGAAAATCCACCCAGACACGGGGAGACGTGCAAACTCCACACAGACATCTTGCTCTCATGTCCACATGACCTCCTGCAATGTTCCAGTGAAGCCCAATGCGAACTGCAGAAACAACATCTCATGTTCCAATTAGACACTTTACAGCTTTCTGGACACAACATTTAGTTCAACAATTTCAGACTGTGACCTCTCTCCTTCAACTTGACTTCCTTTTTTAATCCCATTTTTAAAAATATTATTTTGATTTTTTTTGTGCATCTCAGTGCCCCCTCCCCTGGAGCGCCATCTGTCACTTATTTTTAAGTTTTGCCTTGTTTTGCCATTAACACATTCCGCTTTTACCTTTATGCCAGTGTCAGCATCTTCTTTAGTCTTTAACATGATCAAAGAACAAAGAACAAAGAACAGTACAGCACAGGAAACAGGCCCTTCGGCCCTCCAAGCCTGTGCCGCTCCTTGGTCCAACTAGACCAATCGTTTGTATCCCTCCATTCCCAGGCTGCTCATGTGACTATCCAGGTAAGTCTTAAACGATGTCAGCGTGCCTGCCTGCACCACCCTACTTGGCAGCGCATTCCAGGCCCCCACCACCCTCTGTGTAAGAAACGTCCCTCTGATGTCTGAGTTATACTTCGCCCCTCTCAGCTTGAGCCCGTGACCCCTCGTGATCGTCACCTCCGACCTGGGAAAAAGCTTCCCACTGTTCACCCTATCTATACCCTTCATAATCTTGTATACCTCTATTAGATCTCCCCTCATTCTCCGTCTTTCCAAGGAGAACAACCCCAGTCTACCCAATCTCTCCTCATAGCTAAGACCCTCCATACCAGGCAACATCCTGGTAAACCTTCTCTGCACTCTCTCCAATGCCTCCACGTCCTTCTGGTAGTGCGGCGACCAGAACTGGACACAGTACTCCAAATGTGGCCTAACCAGCGTTCTATACAGCTGCATCATCAGACTCCAGCTTTTATACTCTATACCCCGTCCTATAAAGGCAAGCATACCATATGCCTTCTTCACCACCTTCTCCACCTGTGTTGCCACTTTCTGGGGCGAATTTTCCCCTTCCGCCCACCACGGGAATCGGAGTGGGCGAGGGGCGGACAATGGAAAGGTCCATTGACCTCGGGCGGGATTTTTCGGTTTTGGGGTGAGCGCGGCCGGATAATCCCACCCTCTGTGTCTTGTGTCCATAACAGCTGTCAAATCCTAGTTCCCATCCAGCTCTGACATTATAATCTGCTTCATCCCCTCTTAAACAGTATAAAATCCATTACTTTAGCTCTGAAGAAGAGTAACATGGACTTGAAACATTAACTCTGTTTCTCTCTCCACAGATGCTGTCAGACCTGTGAGTGTTTCCAGCATTTTCTGTTTTATACCAATTATGCAGAATACCCTTAAGCATGAATATGAATCTAGGCTTCCCTAGATCGAGGCATTGAAACGTCAGCTGGAATTTTACCACCTCATCCGCCCGAGGCCAACAGAGAATGCCGTTCTGCGAGCCTCATCCACCCTGATTGCAGGGGGGGCATGCCAGTAAAATTCCAGCAGTCATCTTCACAGCCTGGGCGATAGTGGCCTTTGCAGTCATATGGCAATAGTTGTATGTGTCCTGTGTGTTGGGGTTGTGTACAGGGGTCAAAAGTCAGGTTTTCAGTAGATACCCCATGTCCCCCAGGATCCAGCCATAAAGGTATTTGGGTAGGCTGAAGAGTTGAGGCAACTGGGGCTGTCCAAGGAAGGAATCTTGACAGCTTCCTTGAGACCTTTTTCGCATCTGCAGTATCTGCCAATGGTGGCTGCAGACAACCTAAACATTCAATTAGTGGAACCCGTTCCTGATCACAAAGGTGTCTGGCTACTCTAAGGGAGCCTTGATGGCCACATGAGTACAGTCAATGACCCCTGGACCTAGGCAATCCAGCCACAGCCACCACCCCTCCCAAAGCCAACCATTTTCTTGGCCTGACTGTGTCTGCCTATTTCACCAGTCTCTCTACATCCTCCTTAAATTTGTTCCTACAATCCTAATTGGAACACATTCTGGGGAAGGTGGGACTTGTACAAACAGGACGGGGTGCACCTGAACCAGAGGGGCACCAATATCCTAGGAGGGATATTTGTTACGGCTCTTCAGGGGGGTTTAAACTAAATTGTCAGGGAAGTGGGAAAAGGAGTTGTAGTCCAGAAGTCAGTGAGGGTGGTGAGGTATTGGGGAAGGTATCAGGGTCAAGGGTGGGTACCGGTAGACAGGAAGGTGGGTTGAAGTGTGTCTACTTCAATGCAAGGAGCATCCGGAACAAGGTAGATGAACTTGGGGCGTGGATTGGTACTTGGGACTACGATGTTGTGGCCATTACGGAGACGTGGGTAGAACAAGGACAGGAATGGTTGTTGGACGTTCCGGGGTATAGATGTTTCACTAAGTGTAGGGAAGCTGGTAAAAGAGGTGGAGGAGTGGCATTGTTAATCAAGGATAGTTTAACGGCTGCGGAAAGGCACTTCGAGGGGGATCTGCACACTGAGGTAATATGGGCTGAGGTTAGAAATAGGAAAGGAGCGGTCACGTTGTTAGGAGTTTACTATAGGCCCCCAAATAGTAATAGAGATGTGGAGGAAGAAATTGCTAAGCAGATTGTGGATATGTGTGGGGGTCACAGGGTAGTTGGCATGGGGGACTTTAACTTTCCAAATATTGATTGGCACCTTTGTAGGTCAAATGGTTCGGATGGGGCAGTTTTTGTGCAGTGTGTGCAGGAGGGTTTCCTGACACAATATGTGGATAGGCCGACAAGAGGTGAGGCCACATTGGATTTGGTACTGGGAAATGAACCGGGCCAAGTGTTAGATTTGGTTGTGGGAGAGCACTTTGGAGATAATGACTACAATTCGGTGTCTTTTGTTATTGCAATGGAGAGGGATAGGGCCGTACGGCAGGGCAAGGTTTACAATTGGGGGAGAGGTAATTATGATGCGATTAGGCAAGAATTAGGGGGCATAAGTTGGGAACAGAAACTGTCAGAGAAAGGAACTAATGAAAAGTGGAACTTTTTCAAGGAACAAATCCTGGGTGTCCTTGATAGGTATGTCCCTGTCAGACAGGGAGGAAATGGCCGAGTGAGGGAACCATGGTTCACGAAAGAGGTGGAATGTCTTGTGAAAAGGAAGAGGGAAGCTTATGTAGGGATGAGGAAACAAGGTTCAGATGGCTCGATTGAGGGTTACAAGTTAGCAAGGAATGAGCTGAAAAAGGGGCTTAGGAGAGCTAGGAGGGGACATGAGAAGTCCTTGGCAGGTCGGATCAAGGAAAACCCCAAGGCTTTTTACTCTTATGTGAGGAATAAAAGAATGACCAGGGTGAGGTTAGGGCCGGTCAAGGACAGTAGTGGGAACTTGTGTATGGAGTCAGTAGAGATGGGCGAGGTGATGAATGAATACTTTTCTTCAGTGTTCACCAAGGAGAGGGGCCATGTTTTTCAGGAAGAGAAGGTGTTACAGGCTAATAGGCTGGAGGAAATAGATGTTCGGAGGGAGGATGTCCTGGCAGTTTTGAATAAACTGAAGGTCGATAAGTCCCCTGGGCCTGATGAAATGTATCCTAGGATTCTTTAGAACATAGAACATAGAACATTACAGCGCAGAACAGGCCCTTCGGCCCACGATGTTGCACCGACCAGTTAAAAAAAAAACTGTGACCCTCCAACCTAAACCAATTTCTTTTCGTCCATGAACCTATCTACGGATCTCTTAAACGCCCCCAAACTAGGCGCATTTACTACTGATGCTGGCAGGGCATTCCAATCCCTCACCACCCTCTGGGTAAAGAACCTACCCCTGACATCGGTTCTATAACTACCCCCCCTCAATTTAAAGCCATGCCCCCTCGTGCTGGATTTCTCCATCAGAGGAAAAAGGCTATCACTATCCACCCTATCTAAACCTCTAATCATCTTATATGTTTCAATAAGATCCCCTCTTAGCCGCCGCCTTTCCAGCGAAAACAATCCCAAATCCCTCAGCCTCTCCTCATAGGATCTCCCCTCCATACCAGGCAACATCCTGGTAAACCTCCTCTGCACCCTCTCCAAAGCCTCCACATCCTTCCTGTAATGTGGGGACCAGAACTGCACACAGTACTCCAAGTGCGGCCGCACCAGAGTTGTGTACAGTTGCAACATAACGCTACGACTCCTAAATTCAATCCCCCTACCAATAAACGCCAAGACACCATATGCCTTCTTAACAACCTTATCTACTTGATTCCCAACTTTCAGGGATCTATGCACACATACACCTAGATCCCTCTGCTCCTCCACACTATTCAAAGTCCTCCCGTTAGCCCTATACTCAACACAACTGTTATTCCTACCAAAGTGAATTACCTCACACTTCTCCGCATTAAACTCCATCCGCCACCTCTCGGCCCAACTTTGCAACCTGTCTAAGTCTTCCTGCAGACTACGACACCCTTCCTCACTGTCTACCACACCACCGACTTTGGTGTCATCAGCAAATTTGCTAATCCACCCAACTATACCCTCATCCAGATCATTAATAAATATTACAAACAGCAGTGGCCCCAAAACAGATCCCTGAGGTACACCACTTGTAACCGCACTCCATGATGAATATTTACTATCAACCACCACCCTCTGTTTCCTATCCGCTAGCCAATTCCTGATCCAATTTCCTAGATCACCCCCAATCCCATACATCTGCATTTTCTGCAGAAGCCTACCATGGTGAACCTTATCAAACGCCTTACTAAAATCCATATATACCACGTCCACTGCCTTGCCCCCATCCACCTCCTTGGTCACTTTCTCAAAAAACTCAATAAGGTTAGTAAGGCACGACCTACCTGCCACAAAACCATGCTGACTATCACCTATCAATTCATTATTCTCCAAATAACTATAAATCCTATCCCTTATAATTTTTTCCAACATCTTGCCGACAACAGAAGTGAGACTCACCGGTCTATAATTCCCGGGGAAGTCTCTGTTCCCCTTCTTAAACAATGGGACAACATTCGCTAACCTCCAATCTTCTGGTACTATACCAGAGGCCAACGACGACCTGAAGATCAGAGCCAGAGGCGCTGCAATCACTTCTCTTGCCTCCCAGAGAATCCTTGGATAAATCCCATCCGGACCAGGGGATTTATCTATTTTCAGACCCTCCAGAATATCCTGCACATCCTCCTTATCAACTGTAATACTGTCTATTCTACTCCCTTGCAACCCAGTGTCCTCCTCAGCTATATTCATGTCCCCTTGCGTGAACACCGAAGAGAAATATTGGTTCAATGCTTCACCAATCTCCTCCGGTTCCACACATAACTTCCCTCTGCCATCTATAACTGGCCCTAAACTTGCCCTAACCAACCTTCTGTTCTTGACATACCTATAGAACGCCTTAGGATTCTCTTTAACCCTATCCGCCAAAGTCTTCTCATGTCCCCTTTTAGCCCTTCTAAGCTCGCTCTTCAACTCCCTCTTAGCCAATCTAAAGCTTTCTAGTGCACTACCCGAGTGCTCACGTCTCATCCGAACATAAGCCTCCTTTTTCTTTTTAACCAACAAAGAAACTTTTTTGGTGCACCACGGTTCCCTAGCCCTACCAATTCCTCCTTGCCTGACAGGGACATACCTATCACAGACTCGCAGTAGCTGCTCCTTGAAAAAACTCCACATGTCGGACGTTCCCAGTCCCTGTAATCTCCTAGTCCAACCTATGTTTCCTAATTCTCTCCTAATAGCCTCATAATTACCCTTCCCCCAGCTAAAACCACTGGCCCGAGGTTCATGCCTATCCCTTTCCATCACTAAGGTGAACGTAACCGAATTGTGGTCACTATCACCAAAATGCACACCAACTTCCAAGTCTAGCACCTGGTCTGGCTCATTTCCCAGCACCAGATCCAATATAGCCTCACCTCTCGTTGGCCTGTCTACATACTGAGTCAAAAAACCTTCCTGCACGCTTTGAACAAAAACTGACCCCTCTAACGAGCTAGAGCTATAACAATTCCAGTCAATATTAGTCAAGTTAAAATCCCCCATAACAATTGCCCTATTACTTTCACTCCTAAGCAGGATTGACTCCGCAATCCTTTCCTCAACCTCTCTAGAACTTTTAGGAGGTCTATAAAAGACTCCCAACAGGGTGACCTCTCCTCTCCTATTTCTAATCTCCGCCCATACTACCTCAACAGATAAGTCCTCATCAAACCTCCTCTCTGACACTGTGATACAATCTCTGACCAATAATGCTACCCCTCCCCCTCTTCTACCTCCTTCCCTACTTCGACTAAAACATTTGAACCCCGGGACCTGCAGCATCCATTCCTGCCCCTGCTCTATCCATGTCTCTGAAATAGCCACAACATCGAAGTCCCAGGTACTGATCCACGCTGCAAGTTCACCCACTTTATTGCGAATACTCCTGGCATTGAAGTATACACATTTCAAACCCTGCTCCACCCCACCTCTGCAATGCCGTGCATTGCAGTCCCCATCCATGCATCCCTCACTTTCAGCCCCACTACTCAGGATCCCTCCCCCCCCCCGAATCAGTTTAAACCTCCCTGCATGGCCTTAGCAAATTTACCCCCCAGGATATTGGTCCCCTTCTGATTAAGGTGTAGACCATCCTTCTCATAGAGGTCACACCTTCCCCAGTACGAGCCCCAATTGCTTAAGTACCTGAACCCCTCCCTCCTGCACCATCCCCTCAGCCATGAATTCAAACCTTCCCTCTCCCTATTCCTCTCTAAACTATCCCGTGGTACAGGCAAGAGTCCAGAGATAACCACTCTGTCAGTCTTGGCCTTTAGTTTCCACCCCAACTCCATAAATCCCAGCCTAATATCCCCTTCCCCTATCCTCCCTATGTCGTGTGTCCCCACATGTACAATAACTTGTGGTTTATCTCCCTCCCCCCTAAGAGTCCTGAATACCCTGTCAGACACATCCCGGACCCCAGCCCCTGGTAGGCAACACACCAACCCTGAGTCCCTACCTTTAGTTCCGACCCTCCTATCTGTCCCCTTAATTGTGGAGTCCCCAATCACAAGGCCCAGTCTTTTACAGCCCCTAACCACCTGAGCTTTCTCACTCGGCTCACCCCCAGAGATCTGCTCTCTATGCTCAGTTGATTCCTCCTCAACTGTAGCCTCCAGCACCGAAAACCTATTATGGAGGGGAACCGCCCCAGGGGATTGTCTTCCCGATTGCTTCTTACCCCTCCTCCTGGCATTGACCCAAGCCTCATTTCTAGGAGTTACTATTTCTCTATAACTCCTATCAACTTCCACCTCCGCCTCCCGAATTATGCGGAGTTCCTCTACCTCCCCCTCCAGCTCCTTTACACGCTCCTCCAGAAGCTGCAATCTAATGCACTTCTTACAACTAAAATCTCCTGAAACACTACTGGATTTCCTCACCACATACATCCCATCTTTGGGAGGCAAGGGATGAGATTGCAGAGCCTTTGGCTTTGATCTTTGGGTCCTCGCTGTCCACGGGGATGGTGCCAGAAGACTGGAGAATGGCGAATGTTGTTCCTCTGTTTAAGAAAGGGAATAGAAATGACCCTGGTAATTATAGACCGGTTAGTCTTACTTCGGTGGTTGGTAAATTGATGGAAAAGGTCCTTAGAGATGGGATTTATGACCATTTAGAAAGATGCGGATTAATCCGGGATAGTCAGCACGGATTCGTGAAGGGCAAGTCGTGCCTCACAAATTTGATAGAATTTTTTGAGGAGGTAACTAAGTGTGTTGATGAAGGTAGGGCAGTTGATGTCATATACATGGATTTTAGTAAGGCGTTTGATAAGGTCCCCCATGGTCGGCTTATGATGAAAGTGAGGAGGTGTGGGATAGAGGGAAAGTTGGCCGATTGGATAGGTAACTGGCTGTCTGATCGAAGACAGAGGGTGGTGGTGGATGGAAAATTTTCAGATTGGAGGCAGGTTGCTAGCGGAGTGCCGCAGGGATCAGTGCTTGGTCCTCTGCTCTTTGTGATTTTTATTAATGACTTAGAGGAGGGGGCTGAAGGGTGGGATCAGTAAATTTGCTGATGACACCAAGATTGGTGGAGTAGTGGATGAGGTGGAGGGCTGTTGTAGGCTGCAAAGAGACATAGATAGGATGCAATGCTGGGCTGAAAAATGGCAAATGGATTTTAACCCTGATAAGTGTGAGGTGATTCATTTTGGTAGGACTAATTTAAATGTGGATTACTGGGTCAAAGGTAGGGTTCTGAAGACTGTGGAAGAACAGAGAGATCTTGGGGTTCATATCCACAGATCTCTAAAGGTTGCCACTCAAGTGGATAGAGCTGTGAAGAAGGCCTATAGTGTGTTAGCTTTTATTAACAGGGGGTTGGAGTTTAAGAGCCGTGGGGTTATGCTGCAACTGTACAGGACCTTGGTGAGACCACATTTGGAATATTGTGTGCAGTTCTGGTCACCTCACTATAAGAAGGATGTGAAAGCGCTGGAAAGAGTGCAGAGGAGATTTACCAGGATGCTGCCTGGTTTGGAGGGTAGGTCTTATGAGGAAAGGTTGAGGGAGCTAGGGCTGTTCTCTCTGGAGCGGAGGAGGCTGAGGGGAGACTTAATAGAGGTTTATAAAATGATGAAGGGGATAGATAGAGTGAACGTTCAAAGACTATTTCCTCGGGTGGATGGAGCTATTACTAGGGGGCATAACTATAGGGTTCGTGGTGGGAGATACAGGCAGGATATCAGAGGTAGGTTCTTTACGCAGAGAGTGGTTGGGGTGTGGAATGGACTGCCTGCTGTGATAGTGGAGTCAGACACTTTAGGAACATTTAAGCGGTTATTGGATAGGCACATGGAGCACACCAGGATGATAGGGAGTGGGATAGCTTGATCTTGGTTTCAGATAAAGCTCGGCACAACATCGTGGGCCGAAGGGCCTGTTCTGTGCTGTACTGTTCTATGTTCTATGTTCTAATCTCCACTGTTTATTATATTTCTAAGCTTTGTGTTATCTGCCTCCTTTTCCCAGGACCAAACCATTGATATATTGTAGACAACTCTCAGAGCTTGAACAAGTGCAAATCCAAGAAAAAGCTTCACTGCATGTAACCTTCTGGCAGCACAAGCACATTAGGGTCAAAATCACTAAAAATCTATAAAGATCAAGCACTGGACGCTTTCTATTCTCATATGAAGCTTGAAACTAGGAACTTTGTCCAAGTTACGTGGGTCAAAATACAGTCAGGAATATTTGTAACATATAACTACAAACAATTTAATTTCCTATTTGGAGTTTGCAACTGACCAACATAATTATATTTTACATTCATTTCCACAAAAAGTAAAATAATACTTATAAAATGTTTACAAATCTACCAAGAAAAATTGGAAACCTGCAAAATATTTCTTCTGAAACTGGGGAAACACGAAACCCTCAAATCATCATGTTTACGAGTGTGACTTTTGTATCATCTAGGCAAGGGCGGAAGTCCTGTTAGTTGGATTGTCCTTTATTTTACCCTTTGCTGAGTCAATTCCAAAATTTTGAAATAGTGGTGGAGGCACTGCTTCTCCCCTCCCTATTGCTCCACCACAATGCATGAAGCAAGCCAAGGATATTGGACTTTTCTTGAGCTGTTCCAAGGAGAAATAAACAAGGAGACTCACCTGATGAAGCTCGTGCTACCAAATAAACCTGTTGGATTTTAACCTGGTGTTGTGAGAATTCTTACTGTGCCCACCCCAGTCCAACGCCGTCATCTCCACATCAAGAAGAAATAAAGCAAGTTCTATGGTCAGGGCGGCGTTTGCCCTGGAACTGTGAGATGGATTGGAAAGGATGAAACCCTGAATTACCAAGATAGTCATGCACTATGAATCACAACAGCAATTTAAGAATGATTCATGTGCAGTCAATGTGATTGAGACAAAATTGCAAGCAGAATAATTTGGGATTGAAGGCCTTGTGATTGGTTGTCCTGAAACAGCACAGGAAGGACTATGGAAACTTGACCAAATTCAGAAAGCATGCCGGGCTATTATTCAGTTTGGACAAGTCAGAAAAGTTTCATGGATTTTATTATTGCTTGGGTAGACTGCTTCTCTGAAGGGAAGGACAAAGGAGAGATAAGCAAAGCAGAACAAGGTCGGAGATAACACAGCTATCAGCGGGCCTTGGCAACAAAGGGAAAACACCAACCTGCTCACCCAGTTAAAAACCATATTAAAACACAGGCTTACAGTGATTTTAGGAGATCAAAGAGACAATCACAGAAATTGTTGTGGAAGATAATTAACCTGTCAAATTCCAGAACAAACAAATTGATCAATTATGTGTTGTGAGTTCCCCAGATAAGGGTGTACAGCATCTTTATCAGGAAAGATGTCTCGTCTTAATGTTAATGAAGTCATTTAAAATTGTTTAAAGCTGTTCTATGGTGTTTCAAAAGAGTTAAGAACACTATACAGACATACAATTTATGCCTAGACAGAGTTGTCACAGAGGTTGAACCACCCAGCTTTTTACAAGCTGATGTGTGTGTGACAAATTTAAATTGCTGGTCCTTCATCCCAGTTCCCTCCTGGTTCACTTGCCTAGCTCCAGGTCAGCAAGGCAAAATTTCACACCAACATACCCCTTACCTCCTATTTCCCCACTGAGACAAGAATACTGGTTGCACCAAAATGACAAGGGGCAGAAAGGCCTGCAGAAAATATTAAATTCACCGGCCCCAAGATTTTGGATGTCAACTCTGGGCCCACAGGATATTAAAAACACTATCCCCCTATCCTGGTAGCGTAATGAGCTGACCAGCCTGATCTCGTGTCCTTTAGGGAAGGAAATATGATGTCCTTACCTGGTGCGGTCTACATGTGACTCCAGATCCACAGCAATGTGGTTGACTCTTAACTGCCCTTTGAAATGACCTATCACACCCTCAATTCAAGGGCAATTAGAGCTGGGCAATAAATGCTGGCCCAATAGTAAGACCCACATCCCATAAATTTTTTTTTTTTTAATTAGCCACAGATGCAAAATTTGAAGGAAAACTGTCCTCCTCACCATGTGACATAACTGCAGACAATATTAGCAGTAAATCTTTGTAATTGCGTCACTGCAATAGTGAAAAAAATATTTTTAAAAGAATCATACCCTTCTCAGCAGAATGTTTCTTTTAAAATGCCGATGATGTCAGTACAGTTTCAAAGATTAAACATCAAGTACAAAGGCAAGGAAGTTATGAGCAACCTTTATAAAACACTGGTTTGGCCTCAACTGGAATATTTGGTCCAATTCTGGGCACTGCATTTCAAAAAAGATGTGAACGCATTAGGGAGAGTACAAAAAAGATTTATGAAAATCGTTCTGTAACCTAAGTATTTATATGACTGGCCTAGTTCAATTTCTGGTCAATGGTAACACCCAAGATGTTGTTGGTGGAGGATTCAGTGATGGTAATGTCAATGAATATCATGAGGCGTTGACTAGATTCTCTCTTGCCAGGGCACCTTGATGCCACACTCAGTCAAATGGACCGGGATCTCAAATCCAAAAGTAAGATCAAAATCATGGTTTACCCAGCAGCAGTGATCTCCACACTTACATGCTTCAGAGACTTGGGCACCCTACAGAACTGCACTGAATAAATACCATCAGTGGTGCCTTTGCAAGATCATCCAAATCCAGTGGCAGGAATGGCAGTCTAACAGCAGTGCTGTCTCCCAAGCCAACATACCCAGCATTCAGGCGTTAATCACTCTAGCTCTACTGGGTGGAACATGGTGTTCATATACCAGACGTCATACTCTTGAAGCAAATGTTCTACTCAGAACTGCTCATGGCAGAAGACACCCAGGAGGATGGTCAAAATGCTTTAAGAATGTCATCAAAGCATCCTTGAAGTGATCAACATCCCTGCCTTATGACTGACCAGAATATTCATTCAGGAAGGCACTGAACACACCGAGGCACTTCATTGGGAGGCCTGCAGAAGAAGTTGAGGCAGCAGAGTGTGCACAAACCTTCAAACACCATATCTGCCCCATCCTTCAAGCACTACCTGCCCCGCATGTTGCATAGTTGGCAGATTGCGCACTGACCTTATCAACCACCTCAGAATCCATCCAACCACAGTCATCCTCAATCCTGAGGGATTGCCAAAGAAGGTGGTTGATGATGCAAAAGCAATGCAATTAACAGCTGATATTTTGCCAGAGAACATCTCTGGCATTAATTATTGCAGTAAGAAGTTTAACAACACCAGGTTAAAGTCCAACAGGTTTATCTGGTAGCAAAAGCCACACAAAAGCTTTTGCTACCAAAAGCTTTTGCTACCAAATAAACCTGTTGGACTTTAACCTGGTGTTGTTAAACTTCTTACTGTGTTTACCCCAGCCCAACGCCGGCATCTCCACATCATTAATTATTGCAACATTTTACTTGTACCACATATTGTAATTTATTTAATATTTGAGTATTCTTTTAGAAACTTAGAAAACCCACCAATTCTGATGATTCAGGGGCTTTCAATGTCTCCTGAGTATAGATAAAAATACAGCGCCAATGCTAATAAATAAATGGCTCTCTTATTCAGGAACTGAAACACAAAAATACCAGATCTAAATTAAAAATCGTACCGAGTACATTTTCTTTGTCCTAACTCAAATCACTAGCTCACTGAACATCTGCACACAAAATGTAAATGCAGTGAAAACCACATTCTTAGTTTTATCAAAGCTGTATTTGAATTTTACTTGAATTCCAAAAGGTATAACTGCAATTATTTTTCCTTTAAAATGTTATTTCATTTTTCAATTTTGGTGCTTCCTGCTTCCATCCAGTTTCCTTAACTTAAATGGCAGCCAAATAACTATTTGCACCAAGGCATATGTTAATGCTACTTTTAAACCCATTGTCAGTTGTAAGTGTCCCACACAATGTCCCACACAATGAGACTGGTGAGTTCACCGTGCGTTATTAGTGATGAGACTACGGAACTGTGACAAATATATAAAAATTGTACAGCTATGTGTGCAGAAAAGCTTATAAGGACCTAAGGTGCAATTTGCCTGCTTCACAGCTCCAGAGTTTCTGATCAAGCTGTCAGCTGGATTCATCTGAAGGCATGGAATCAGGCTCCACAAGTACACTGATGACATCACTGCGAACAATGGTCTGTTTGAGGTTGTGCGGTTGTTTGAAGGCAAGAAGTGGGGGTATGGGGAAGGCCTTGGCGAGATGTTCGTCTTCATCAATGACATGTTGAAGGCTCCGGAGAAGATGTCGTAGCTTCTCCACTCCGGGGAAGTACTGGACGATGAATGGTACTCTATCCGCCGTGTCCCGTGTTTGTCTTCTGAGGAGGTCACTGCAGTTTTTCGCTGTGGCGCGTCAGAACCTGTTGAGCCTTCAACATGTCATTGATGAAGACGAACATCTCGCCAAGGCCATCCCCACACCCCCACTTCTTGCCTTCAAACAACCGCACAACCTCAAACAGACCGCAGCAAACTCCCCAGCCTTCAGGAGAACAGTGACCACGACACCACACAACCCTGCCACGGCAACCTCTGCATAACGTGCCGGATCATCGACACGGATGCCATCATCTCATGTGAGAACACCATCCACCAGGTACACGGTACATACTCTTGCAACTCGGCCAACATTGTCTACCTGAAACGCTGCAGGAAAGGATGTCCCGAGGCATGGTACACTGGGGAGACCATGCAGACACTACGACAACGGATGAATGAACACTGCTCGACAATCACCAGGCAAGACTGTTCTCTTCCTGTTGGGTAACACTTCAGCGGTCACGGGCATTCGGCCTCTGATCTTCGGGTAAGCGTTCTCCAAGGTGGCCTTCATGACACACGACAACGCAGAGTCGTTGAACAGAGACTGATAGCCAAGTTCCGCACACATGAGGACGGCCTCAAGCAGGATCTTGGGTTCATGTCACACTATCTGTAACTCCCACAACTTGCCTGGGGATGCAAAATCTCACTAACTGTCCTGTCTGGTGACAATACACATCTCTTTAACCTGTGCTTAACCCTCTCTCCACTCACATTGTCTGTATCTTTAAGATTTGATTACCTGTAAAGACTCGCATTTCAACCATTATTTTGTAAATTGAGTTTGTGTCTTTATATGCCCTGTTTGTGAACAGAACTCCCACTTATCTGACGAAGGAGCAGCACTCCGAAAGCTAGTGGCTTTTGCTACCAAATAAACCTGTTGGACTTTAACCTGGTGTTGTGAGACTTCTTACTGTGTTTGCCCCAGTCCAACGCCGGCATCTCCACATCATGACTACCATCAACACCGCAAACTGCCGGCTCCAAGTGAAGAGGCTCTCCAAGAAGATCGCGCATATCGACACAGACATCAAGTTTCTACAAAGATGCAAGAAAGCAGACAAGATACCGAAAGGACTACAGATCATGAACCCACTCAGGTCAACCTACAACACAGACTACGCTGAGAGACTTTGCTGTCGCACCTCTCTCACACTCCTCAACCACCTCACCAGCTCTACAGCAAACGCCGCATCATGGAAACCAAGATAGAGTCCATATTCTCAACTTGCGCTCAGGACGCTGACCAGCTGTGAAACTCTGCCAAGCAGACGAGACAAAGGAACTACGCCATCTACATGCACATCAAGAACAGGAAACTTGAGAAACTCAGCATCACCACCAGCAGCAACCAAGCCTCCCCCGGTACCACAGTAGAAAACAGTACCACTGCAGGGAAGTCCATTGTCAACTTGTCGGACTACACACTTCAACCAGATGAAATCGAAGTTCTCAGCCGAGGGTTCAATTTCTGTCCCACCACCAAAATAGACCCCATCAGTCTCGCAGCAGACAGTGAGGAATTCATCAGGCGAATGAGGCTGCAGGAGTTCTTCCACAAACCCCAAGATGCCAACAGCGAACACAATGAGGCAGCAAATTAACCGGAACAGCCGACAGAGAGATCCGCAGTGCAGCAACCGAAGAGGAAAGAGTCGAATTGGACTGCTCCGGAAGGCCGCTGCCCTCGACTTGACAGGTATGCCCAAGTCGTCAGGAGGTGCGTCAACACCAGATTCATCAGCCGCACTCACAAGACAGCCCCGAACATCATCCAAGCACAACGCAACGCCATCTGCGCTCTCAAGACCAACCGCAACATTGTCATCAAACCAGCATACAAAGGAGGGGCCATCGTCATACTGAACTGAACGGATTACTGCAAAGAAGTGTACCGACAACTGAACAATGAGGAACACTACAGACAGTAACCCGCAGATCCGTCAACTCAACAGACCAATCAACACCTTTGATCCGGACCTTCAAAGCAAAATCACTAAAAAAGCAGCGCAGCGGAATGGGAGAAACGCCCTCTAAATGTGTTATATAGAAACAAAGTATTTCTGAAACAAATGTGTCTAAATTTAAACATCTTTCCAATCATTGGATGAAGAGCAATCTCAAAGGCAATTTGAAATGGAGAACAGATGCTGGCCTCGCCAACAACGCCCACATCCTGTGAATGAGTTAAAAAAGCTGAAATCTATTTCTGAATTAACTCAACCCTGCACTATTAAACTAAATAATAAACAGTTACATAACTGAATCCACAGCAAAAACACCCCTCAAGTTTGGTAAAAAAAACATTCCAGCACATGGTGCCACAATGTGCAGGAAATTACACAAATCATATGGGGAGTGAGCTCTCTTTCAAAGCCAATGTATTTCACGTTAAATGTGGTCTGTCCTGTTCCAGACCATAGAGCTTGGTTTCTATCAACCTTCCTTTAATGAAAACACTGCTTGGAATTTTAACCTTGGTGAGCTATTTCCAACAGCGGAATGGGAAGTGGGGACCACTTGCGCTCTTACTTTTTCCTGTTTGCCATGCAATTAAAAATACTGGCAGCGAACATGACAGACATACGCAATCACATTACAGGGGAAGCTTTTCAGTGATAAAACCTGCCGTTAGCTGATAATGCAGCAGATACAGGCCTGATATCACATCTCTACTTTCTTTAACATAAGAATTATTGAGAGCACTAAGGTGCTTTGGGTGCTTTTCAAATTTAAAGTTCATTCATAAATATTTCTCATTACATTGCGATTTCACTTTCTTCATATGTGTATCATTGTTATTTGCTGAGACTAGCTTAGCCAGAGAGCCAAATGTACTGACACCCCTCATGGTTGGCAAGCACTGATGACTACAAGGGAGTAAGTGACATTTCTTTATTCTGGAAGAAATGATGCCATGTTTTTGTGTTCACTCTCTATTGAATGTTCATGTTCAGTGTCACTCAGCACGCTGTGGGCCATGGCTGAATTTGCAAGCTCTGCTGGCTCTCCCTTTTATGGATTACAAAGGGCGTTGTCAAGATCACTCTCAGCAGGTATAATTGAAATGCAGATGAACTCAAAGCCCTGCAAGGACTCTGCCAGTGAACACCCCGAGATGGATCCACGTGGGAACAGAAATTACATTGCCTTCTAGGTCCCTCATTTTCTTATCTTGACTGTTCCCACTCCTCCACCAAAACCACTTCCCATTTACTCCTCCATACCCCGATTCACCATTGAGCCTCCCTTGGATCCCTCCTTCACTCCTCCATGTCCCTGATTTCACTCCACACCTCCTCTCAACACTGATTTGCACTTGCCTGTCACAAGCCTCTATACAAGCTGCTATTCTCCTGCTCCCCTCACTCATAGAGCCATAGAGTGAAACTGTTCTAGGAAAACTGCTAACTTCAGTCATAACTACACAAAGCTGACTGCACATCACCTTAAACGAATGTGAACCATGTGTCATGAGCTTATCATGCATTATTGACTCTATCATGAAGATAGGAAATAATTACAAAAAGTTAATACATAATGATAGTTCATGGTATGCAAATGTACAACAAGAAAGAACCCACCACAGGCCAACCTGCCACTGACTTAATCTCTAAATCTGAACCTGCAGTGAGGAAAGTAAACTTTCAGCTCCTGCCTAAT
This sequence comes from Mustelus asterias, assembly GCF_964213995.1. Classification (NCBI taxonomy): domain Eukaryota; kingdom Metazoa; phylum Chordata; class Chondrichthyes; order Carcharhiniformes; family Triakidae; genus Mustelus; species Mustelus asterias. The sequence goes on from NC_135807.1 coordinate 8,712,442, forward strand.
TAAGTCACCCTGCCTGCCACATTTCCTGCTCTTGCAGGCCCTATAAAATCCCCTCCATTGTGTGCAGTTTAGAAACACTGAATAAAAACTGAGCTCCACAAAATAAACTTTCCAGATGACAAGGAATCGCACTCTGATGATCATTAAACGGGAGGGGCAATTTGATTTTTACTTGCGAATAACCATTTTGTACTGCACTGAAACTGCCAGTGGGTGGCACTCTATCAGCAATGATTAAAAACTTAATTTTTCAGTATTTGCACAGATCACTTTTATCATTTTAAAGTGGTAACAATTACAGTATTAAAGTATATAATTAATAGGTTCAGTCTTTATTGTTGAAATGGTAATTGGTCTGCATTGATTTGTAAAAATTGTGCACTTTTGCATGAATTGTATCAGTGTATTGCAGCATTTAGCGAACATTAAACCCACGAGGTCAAACTTCCCAGTTCCTGTTATTTTAACTCCAAGATCATCCAATATTTATGATTTAATTAATGCTTACATTAAACGCTGACTGAAAGACCGAGGTCAATATACTGATCAACCTTTTCAGTCAAATAAAGTAGCTATACTTCCACATAGCTTCCAGGGTTCTACCCAGCTTATGGCAGAAGATAATGAATAAGTTGTGTAAGCTGCCTTTCTAAAAAGAGAGAAAATAATGGAGCAAACTTTTAATATGTTATGAGATGTCAAGACTGTGTTACAGGCCGTTGGCTTTCCTGTTGATGGGACTTTCCTCAATTAAACTTGCAATTGCCAGAGTTTGGATGTATCATACAGGACACAATTTCAAAATTTGCAGATGACAGAAAACTTGGAAATACTGTGCACAGTGAAGAGGCGCATTAAGTGATAGAGAACTTAGAAAAGCTGGTGGAATGGACAGACACGTGCAGATGAAATTGAAGACAGAGAAGTGTGAAGGAATACATTTTGGTAAGAAGAACAAGGAGAGGCAATATAAACTAAAGAGTGCAATTCTAAAAGCGGCACAGGAAGAGAGAGAGCTAGGATATATTTGCACAAACATTAAGGACGGCAGAGCGCATTTGATTTGATTTATTGTCACATGTATCAGTATACAGTGAAAAGTATTGTTTCTTGTGCGCTATACAGGCATAAGAACATAAGAAATAGGAGCAGGAGTAGGCCATCTAGCCCCTCAAGCCCAGTCCGCCATTCAATAAGATCATGGCTGATCTGATAGTGGGTTCAGTTCCACTTACCTGCCTGTTCCCCATAACCCTTAGTTCCCTTAATGGTTAAAAATCTATCTATCTGTGACTTAAACACATTTAACGAGGTAGCCTCTACTGCTTCTTTGGGCAGAGAATTCCAAAGATTCACTACCCTCTGGAAGAAGAAGTTCCTCCTCAACTCTGTTCTAAATTGACTCCCCTGTATTTTGAGGCTATGCCCCCTAGTTCTTGTTTCTATTGTTAGTGGAAATAACCTCGCTGCTTCTACCCTGTCTAGCCCCTTCATTATCTTATATGTCTCTATAAGATATTGCCTCAACTGTATAAACTCAAATGAGTACAAGCCCAGTCTACTAAATCTCTCCTCATAAGCTAACCCCCTCATCTCTGGAATCAACCTGGTGAACCTTCTCTGTATCCCCTCCAAAGCTAATATATTCTTTCATAAATAAGGGGACCAAAATTGTACACAGTACTGGTGTGGCCTCACCAGTACCCTGCACAGTTGCAGCATGACCTCCCTGCTTTTATACTCCATCCCTCTCGCGATAAAGGCCAACATTCCATTTGCCTTCTTGATTACCTGCTGCACCTGCAAACTGAGTTTTTGTGATTCATGCACAAGGACCCCCAGGTCCCTCTGCACAGTAGCATGTTGTAATTTTTCACCGTTCAAATAATAGTCAATTTTCCTATTATTCCTTCCAAAGTGGATAACCTCACACTTACCAACGTTATACTCCATCTGCCAGATCCTTGCCCACTCACTTAGCCTATCCAAATCTCTCTGCAGACTCTCTGTGTCCTCCACGCAATTTGCTTCCCCACTCATCTTTGTGTCATTCGCAAACTTTGTTACCCTACACTCGGTCCCCTCCTCCAGATCGTCGATGTATATGGTAAATAGTTGAGGCCCCAGCACCGATCCCTGCAGCACGCCACTAGTCACTGATTGCCAACCGGAAAAGCACCCATTTATTCCGACTCTCTGCTTTCTGTTAGATAGCCAATCCTCAATCCCGCTAACACTTTACCCCCAACTCAGTGTACCTTTATCTTATGCAGCAACCTTTTGTGAGGCACCTTACCGAATGCCTTCTGGAAATCTAAATACACCACATCCACCGGTTCCCCTCTGTCAACAGCACTCATTATATCCTCAAAACATTCCAGTAAATTAGTCAAACATGACTTTCCCTTCATGAATCTATGCTGCGCCTGCTTGATTGAACCATTCTTTTCCAGGTGTCCTGCTATTTCTTCCTTAATGATAGATTCCAGCATTTTCCCAACTACGGATGTTAAGCTAACCGGCCTGTAGTTACCTGCCTTTTCTCTACCTCCTTTTTTAAACAGTGGCGTTACATTAGCTGTTTTCCAATCAGCTGGCACCTCCCCAGAGTCCAGTGAATTTTGATAAATTACAACTAATGCATTTGCTATTTCTTCTGCCGTTTCTTTTAGTACCCTGGGATGCATTCCATCCGGACCAGGGGACTTGTCTACCTTTAGTCCCATTAGCCTATCCAGCACTACCTCTTTAGTAATAGTGATCGTTTTAAGGTCCTCACCCCCTACAGTCCCATGACCGTCAATTATTGGTAAGCTATTTGTGTCCTCCACTGTGAAGACTGACACAAAAAACTCGTTTAAGGCCTCGGCCATTTCCTCATTTCCTATTATTAAATCCCCCTTCTCATCTTCTAAGGGACCAACATTTACTTTCGTCACTCTTTTCTGTTTTATATATTTGTAAAAACTTTTACTATCAGTTTTTATATTTTGTGCTAGTTTATTTTCATAATCTATCTTTCCTTTCTTTATTGCTTTCTTAGTAGTTCTTTGTTGTTTTTTAAAGCCTTCCCAATCTTCCAGTTCCCCACTAATTTTGGCCAATCTGTATGCATTGGTTTTTAATTTGATACTCTCCTTTATTTCCTTAGTTATCCATGGCTGGTTATCCTTTTTCTTACATTCCTTCTTTTTCACTGGAATATATTTTTGCTGAGTACTGAGAAAAATCTCCTTAAAAATCCTCCACTGTTCCTCAACTGTCCCACCAATTAGTCTGTGTTCCCAGTCTACATTAGCCAACTCCGCCCTCATCCTATTGTAATCCCCCTTGTTCAAGCAGAGGACACTGGTTTGGGACCCTACTTTCTCACCCTCCATCTGTATTAGAAATTCATCCATATTGTGATCACTCATTCCAAGAGGATCCTCACAAGGAGATCATTAATTTTACCTGTCTCATTACACAGGACCAGATCCAAGATAGCTTGCTCCCTCGTAGGTTCTGTAACATACTGTTCGAGGAAACTATCGCGACAGCATTCTAAGAACTCTTCCTTAAGTCCACCGCGTCCGACTTGAGTTGACCAATCAATATGGAGGTTAAAATCCCCCATGATTATTGCTGTCCCATTTTCACATGCATCTGTTATTTGTTTGTTTATAGCCCGCCCCACCTTGAAGTTATTATTTGGGGATCTATAGACTACACCCACCAGTGACTTTTTCCCCTTACTATTCCTTATCTCCACCCACATTGATTCCACATTTTGCTCCTTAGAGCCTATATTGTCTCTCACTACCGCCCTGATGTTATCCTTAATTAACAGAGCTACCCCACCTCCTTTTCCTTCCTGTCTATCCTTCCGAATTGTCTGATACCCCTGGATATTTAGTTCCCAGTCCTGGTCACCCTGCAACCATGTTTCTGTAATGGCGACTAGATCATAGTAAGAGTTTTAACAACACCAGGTTAAAGTCCAACAGGTTTATTTGGCAGCAAATACCTAAATTTGGTATTTGCTACCAAATAAACCTGTTGGACTTTAACCTGGTGTTGCTAAAACTCTTACTGTGTTCACCCCAGTCCAACGCCGGCATCTCCACATCATGACTAGATCATACCCATTTGTACTGATTTGTGCCGTCAACTCATTCACTTTGTTTCGAATGCTACGTGCATTCAGGTAAAGGCAAAGCATACCGTTCATAGAGAAGGAAACGAGAGAGTGCAGAATGTCTACATCAACGGGGACGAAGTAGAAAGGGTCAAGAACTTCAAGTTTTTAGGTGTCCAGATCACCAACAACCTGTCCTGGTCCCTCCATGCCGACACTATAGTTAAGAAAGCCCACCAACGCCTCTACTTGTTCAGAAGACTGAGGAGATTTGGCATGTCAGCTACAACTCTCACCAACTTTTACAGATGCACCATAGAAAGCATTCTTTCTGATTGTATTACAGCTTGGTTTGGCTCCTGCTCTGCCCAAGACTGCAAGGAATTACAAAAGGTCATGAATGTAGCCCAATCCATCACGCAAACCAGCCTCCCATCCATTGATTCTGTCTACACTTCCCGCTGCCTCGGCAAAGCAGCCAGCATAATTAAGGACCCTGCACCCTGGACATTCTCTCTTCTACTTTCTTCCTTCGGGAAAAAGATACAAAAGTCTGGGTCACATACCAACCGACTCAAGAACAGCTTCTTCCCTGCTGCTGTCAGACTTTTGAGTGGACTTACCTTGCATTAAGTTGATCTTTCTCTACACCCTAGCTATGCCTGTAACACTACATTCTGCACTCTCTCGTTTCTTCCTTTATGAACGGTATGTTTTGTCTGTATAACGCGCAAGAAACAATACTTTTCACTGTATGTTATTACATGTGACAATAATAAATCAAATCAAAGAATATAGTGTTACAGTCATAGTTCGGGTGTAGAGAAAGATCAACTTAATGCAAGGTAGGTCCATTCAAAAGTCTGATGGCAGCAGGGAAGAAGTTGTTCTTGAGTCCGTTAGTACATGACATCAGACTTTTGTATCTATTTCCCGACAGAAGAAGGTGGAGGAGAGAATGTCCAGGATGCGTGGGGTCCTTAATTATGCTGGTTGCTTTGCCGAGGCAGCGGGAAGTGTAGACAGAGTCAATGGATGGGAGGCTGGTTTGCGTGATAGACTGGGCTACGTTCACGACCTTTTGTAGTCTCTTGTGGTCTTGGACAGAACAGGAGCCATACCAAGCTGTGATACAACCAGAAAGAATGCCTTCTATGGTGCATCTGTAAAGGTTGGTGAGAGTCATAGCTGACATGCCAAATTTCCTTAGTCTTCTGAGAAAGTAGAGGTGTTGTTGGGCTTTCTTAACTATAGTGTCGGTATGGGGGGTCCAGGACAGGTTGTTGGTGATCTGGACACCTAAAAATTGAAGCTCTCGACCATTTCTACTTCGCACCTATTGATGTAGACAGGGGCATGTTCTCCACTACGCTTCCTGAAGTCGACAACAATCTCTTTCATTTTGGTTCAGAAAAAAGGCACATGGGATCCTGAGCTTTATAAATAATGACATAGAAGACAAAGGCAAGGAAGTTATGATAAATATAAAATAAAAGCAAATTACTGTGGATGTTGGAATCTGAAACAAAAATTGAAAATGCTAGAAATCTCAACAGGTCTGACATCATCTGTGGAGAGAACAGAATGTTTTAAGTCTGGATGACTCTTTGTCGGAGCTATGATGAATCTTTACAAAATGCTGGTTTGGCCTCTATTGGATCGTTGTGCCCCATTCTGGGCATCGCCTTTTGAAAAGGAGAAGAGGGCTTGTGAGAGGATGCAGAAAGGTTTTTCGAGAATGGTTCCAGGGAAGAATTACATGGAAAAATTGAAGGTGCTGCGATTGTTTTCCTTAGAGAAGATTAAAAAGAGATTTGATATAGGTGTTCAAAATCATGAGGGGTCTCGACAGAGACGGAGCTGTTCCTGTAGGCAGAAGGGTTTAGAATTAGAAGGCAAAAGAACCAAAGGTATGAGGAAAAAGCTTTTTAGACAGCAAATGGTTAGGATCTGTTATGCACTGCCTGAGGGTGTGGTGGAGGCAGATTCAACTGTGGTTTTCAAAAGCGAATAAAAATTGCTTGGAAAAAAGCACGGAAAGTTGAACTGGCTAAATGACTCTTGCAGAGAGTTGGCATGGGCTCGATTGGCCAAATGATCTCCTTCTGTGCTGTAAGGATTCTATGATGCTCTGAAATATAATCAAACATTACGTTGCTGCCTCAATTACATTGCACATAATTAATTCTATATTAAAGCAGTAAAGCGTGGAAACAAAAATCAACATGAAATGTATTCTGTTGAAATGTTTGAACGGGAAATACCAGGACTGTCAACATTGGGTAAATGCTATTTTCAGATTTTCAGTTACACACCAGCTGCATACCCAAGAGCATCAGTTCATGCCAAAAACTTTGTATCCGCGTCCATCACAGGTGTTGCATATGATGGTCGGTCCATGTTTCAATCTGCAAGCGTTGGCCCATGACCATTGATGTGGCTGTTCCAAATTACCTTCAATCATCATTACAGTGATCAAATCACATTTCATATTAAGTACAGGAAGAAGTTGTTTCAGCCAATCATTTATCCAAAATAGCTGTAGAGGATGTACATCTGCTCCACAACAAGAGCAGCAAAAGCTGAAGCCACCAAAAGAGTGAAGCTACAAAAAGTTTAAACAAGTTTCCTATCTTGCTGTAACAAGGCCAAAAGAGAACAAATATTTTATTAGCTGGAAGCACAAAGTAACATTCACGCAGTAAGTTGGGACATCCCAAAGTGCACTAAACAAAATGCACTTTCAAGTGCAACAAAAACCAAAAATGCTGGAAAAACTCAGCAGGCACTCAGCATCTGTGGGGAGAATAGACAAGTCTAAGTTTCTTCAGAACTAAATTATGGCAAAGGGTCCACATCCAAAATTTCTGTCCACAAATCAGTGCTGACCTGCTGCGTATTTTCACCATTTTCTGTTTTTGTTTCAGATTTCCCGTATTGACAGTATTGTGGACCTGATCTTCCAGTCAACAGTGATGCCACGGTGGATTAAAAGTATGCTGCTATCGTTTTTTCACTGATGCAGCCAGGACTTCTTGTCCCATGCGAGGAGCGAGCCACTTACGTGGGGTTCCATGCAGAGGATTGGTGAGGAACAGCAGCAGAGGCCATGCGCCCTTTTGATGTTACCAGCTCAAGTCAAGATCAGCATGCTTGCAGTATTATAGCGAGTTGTTAAAAAAAGATCTTAAGGGTTCCTTTAATAACTACTTCTAATTTTTCAAAGGTTGCTGCATAAAAAGGGGTGGGGGAATGAGAGAGGTGTTAACTGGTCGGTTAAGTTTTAAATTTTTTGGGGCCTACCCAATACAGTTCCTGTTGTTAATCAATGTAAGCCCAGGTCTAATGCCTGTTATTAACAGTGGGAGAATCATTGGGTAAATTTTTGAATAAGTTCCAGGCACCAAATCTCAGATGCCAAGGTCAGTGTTGGAGACATTCTCAGAGGGGCCTGAGCATCAAATCAGAAGTATAAATGTCCCAGGTAAATACCATGCAGATGCACAGGTTGGGACCTCCTCAGGGTCCTGACGCACAATAGCAGCGAATACGTCCACATTTGCCACTGTTGCCATTGGAAGATATGGGCCTTTATATTTTTCTTTAAAGTGCACCATTTTCAGTGAAGAAAATAATCTTACAAGAAGTAATGACATGAATAAGGCTACAACTTGCATTCATAGACTTCAGTCTTGGTGCTGTCAGGCTGTTTGTCTGACATTTTGTTGGACTAACTACAATTTCCCTCAGCTAAATAATGTGAAGACTGAAGACATACTTATGTATGGAAATATATCATCTTGAAATCTCTACCATCGAAACGCCCAGTAATGCGGCTCAAACTCATGTCCAAAGAAAGCAAATTTGAGTTCAAAAAAGACAACAGCATATTCTACAAACTGAAACCTTTTCATAACATCTTTGCTAAGATTTCTTTATGTAAGTTATTTTCATTCTGGATAAAACTACTTGAAGATCCAGTTTTCTTCGTTATTTGTTACTGCAAAATGTATTGCCAATTAAAAGTTATGGTTTATTTCACCTCACACAAATGTCCTCTCCACTTTTCCTAAAACATACCGACTACGGTCTGGTATTATGAGTGCCAATGTTCATTAGTAATATTTATGTGCAGTAATGTCAGCAGGCTGTTTCAAATGCAGAGGAACACGACAGTGAGCCCACTGAGCATCCACATACCACAAACATATGTTTTAATGATTGGTCGCTGGAATGGCATTGAATGGGAAGCTTGATCAATACTCCACGCCAAGCCCCACACACAGCCCAGAGAAATTGAGGCATCTGTTTTGAAAGTGATTCAAGTAAATTCTGCCAGTACATTTCATTGCAAGAGGCAATTAAATTGTGGCATTACAGAGGCATTTATAGAATGAAGTTGGAGTGTGCTATTCCTCCTTTCGCTTTTTGCCTGGCTATCAATTCAAATTAACTCCCACTGAAGGCCAAGTGCTAGATTACTACAATGAAATTCAGCTCAAAGCTCTTAAAGAGATGCCAGCTCATGGGACCCATAAAAATGCAGGTATTCAATGGCATTGAGCTCTGGAGATTGCCAGCTTTATATTAGAGGGTACACGAATGGAGTGCCACTTGCCTATTACCAATGACACTAATAACCTGTCAAAGTGCCCATGAGTGGAATTAACTTTCTTCTCTTTATGACCATGATTTGGTGAAATGCATAACTTGCAATCCTCTGATACAGAACAAGTAGAATACAAACACTTGTAGGAAACATACTCTTGCATGGAATACAAATTTCATATCTCACACTGTGTCTTAGGAGAATATCACCTCCTCCGCTCACGCCAGGACTGGTGAGGGTTAATTCTTAAAAATGAGAAAAGGTGGATTGGGGGTGGGTGAGTAACCTGCTTTCAGAAGGTGCGTCGGTAATTATATTATTTAAATGAGGCTGAATGCCTGGGATTTTAGCAGTCATTTGATTTATCTGCTGAACGATGCTCTTCCCCAGGCTCAGGAAACTGGCAGCTGAAGGGAGGGCGAGAACTGCCGGATCCGGTAGGCGTGTACTTTTACAGCACTGCCTGTGGACAGGGCAAACAAGACCTGCCACAATGTGTTTTCCTTCTCATGACTGCTAGACCCAACCTCTCCGCAATCCATTGTATCTTCTCCCATGAATTTCAACTACCCTACCAATCTCTCCCTCCTTCCTCTTGTCTCCATCTACAGCCTTGTGCAACAGGCTTTCCCATCCTTTTCCTCTCAATTCGGTTGGCTGCCATGCAGAGAATTAAGTAAAACATTTGGCAGCACCTCTGCCTTTCCACATTTCCCAGACATTGACTACCTGCCCACTCCCTGACTGACCTGCCCACTCTCTTCATGAGATTACTGGGGCCTCTCTGATTCCTGTCTCTGGATTAAGTTATCCTGTGATTTTCCACACCTCACACAGACTGACTGAAATTCAGAATATGTTATTTAGGAGCCAACATGTGCTACACAATAACATCTAAGTGATTCTATTACATTTTAAATCTATGACCTCTGGTTACTGATCCATTTGACAGGGGAAATCGTTCCTCATCCCAGTAAATCATTTCTGCAGCCTCTCCAAGGCCTTGGCATTCTTCTTAAAGTATGGTGCCCAGAACTGAAAGCAGTCCTCTAGTTGAGAATTAACACGATTTACAAAGGTTTTTGTACTCAATGCCCCAATTGCAAAAGCAAGTATCCTATATGCTTTCTTAACTGCCTTACCAACTTGTTCTGCCAACTTTAAGTACCTGTGAATATGGACCCCAGATCCTTCTGTTTTTGTACCAACCCTCTAAATATCATCAATTTAGATCTGGCTTGTTGAATCTTTTGCATGCAGGGGTGGGGTTGGGGGCACACTTCAAAATATATCTCATTCAAGGGGCCAATGAGAAAATTTCATAAAGATAAAGATTGACACAATATTAAACATGGATTTTTAAAAACATTGTTTGTTACTCCCCTGCTTGAATGTCTTCCTGTACCATGGTTCCATGGCCAGTTAGCTCATCCAATCCTGCAGCTCCCTCACTCATCCAAACAAGCTGAAAAAATCTCAGACATGTTGAAGAATTGCAAAGGCCAAGGGTCCTGCACTCCTGCCCTCTGGGTACCCAGTACCTGCTTCACTTGCAGTCACATCCTCCTGTACCCGACCACTCACCAAATCAACTCACTGAAGACCCTATCCTAAGGAGTGTGACCACCTCCTGGAATAAAGTGTACAGGTAACATTCCCTCTCGCTGATGTGACGCAGTGCTTTCAGCTCATCCTCCAGCTCAATAACTCTTAAGGTGAAGTTCCTTCATCCACAAACACTTACTGCAGATGTATTTGCCCTTGTTCACACAAATATCCAGAAGCTCCCACATTCTGCAGTTGCATCTCAAAACATCGCCCATCTTCAGTCTTGACTACTTAAGTGCTCCCAGCTGGCCTCCAATTCTCCATGCTCTGTGATTGTTATTAAAAACTCTGCTGCCCAGTCCTATCCTGTACAAAGTCATTCTTGTCTATCATTTCTATCCTCCCTGACCTGACAGGCTCGCAGTTTCCCAATGTCTCAAACTTTAAACTAACATCCTTGCATGGTCTTACCCACATTTCAGGAACCACATCTAGAATGTCAATCCACTCAAACTCCCCATTCATCTGCTAGTGCTCTGTTCTACATCTTGTCCTCTCCTTGCCTCTACTTGGTAGCTGGGCCTCTAGCCACTAGGCACCAAACTCTGGAATTCCCTTCCAAAATTTGTTCACCTTCCTTAGTTTTGTCCAGGGTCTCTTTGCTCATCCGTTTGGCTCATCCTTCCAAATATCTGTTCCTGTGGCTTGACAACCTGTTTACACCTTCATGAAGTTATTTTGAATATTATGAGGTGGTAAGTTTATTTATTATTAGTGTCATAAGTAGGCTTACATTAATACAGCAATGAAGTTACTGTGAAAATCAGTTACTGTGAAAATCCCCTAGTTGCCACACTCTGGCGCCAGTTCGGGTACACTGAGGGAGAATTTAGCATGGCCAATGCACCCTAACCAACACATCTTTCGGACTGTGGGAGGAAACTGAAGCAACCGTACGCATACCTGAGGAGAATGTGCAGACTCCACACAGACAGTGGCCCAAGCCGGGAATCGAACCCGGGTCCCTGGCGCTGAGGCAACAGCGCCTCCAGGTAAATGCAAATTGTTGAAATTTCTTTTACTCAAAGAAGATGCATTTTTCTTACTTTTCATGGTCCCATCTTCTTCATCTTCATCACTGTTAATTACCATGGTCCCCAGATCTGACTCTAGCATTGTACTGTTGTGCTCAATCATGGTTTGGGCACCTTCACTCATGGTACTGGTTGCTCTCATGGTGCCTGTGCCCGCATGACTAGTCTTCACCATGGTGTAGGAATCCACCTCATCTTCATCCTGCAGAATGCATAAAATATTAGCAATAAGGTGGCATGGCTGCCTGGAACTTCTGACGACCTCTGGTGAAAGGTCAGCAAAAATCAGGCAGAAATGTATTTAGTCACATGCACACCTGAGTCCAAATGCCACATCAATCGCTCTATCAAACACACACCCAGTTGAGAAAAAAATACCGCATTTTCGTTTCTTTTACGAGCTGAAAACAAAAGAGTGGTTCATAGTTCACATATCTAGCATATTGGAGGAAAACAGTTTTTGAGAGTCTGGTAAAGCAGGAAGTCTTTTGTTCTCTTGAATTGTAGTTTAGATAAGTTCAGATAACTGAAATCAAATACCAAAATTATTGTAGGATTCCCTCAAGGAGATGAATGTTCAGCAGGTCATGAAGGTAGGCACTTGTGGCTTTCGTATCAGGAGATCCAATTTCTTTAAAAATTGTATCAGATTAGGAAGCTTTTAAAGACTTTACAATCATCAGGTTCTTAAAAGGCAAAGATGACACTGCCATTTCTGCAGCTGCTCTCTTGCTCAGTGTCTTATACAAAAAGCCCGATTTAAGTTTGCTGGAGTTGCGGATAGTGATGAACATTGTCAGAGAATACAGCAGGATATAGATAGGCTAGAAAATTGGGCGGAGAAATGGCAGAAGGAATTTAATCCAGATAAATGCGGAGTGATGCATTTTGGTAGATCTAATGCAGGGGGGTGCTATACAATAAATGGCAGAACCATCAGGAGTAGAGACACACAGAGGGATCTGGGTGTGCAAGTACACAGATCCTTAAAGGTGGCAACACAGGTGGAAAAGGTGGTGATGGAGGCATATGGCATGCTTGCCTTTATTGGATGGAGCATAGAGTATAAAAGTTGGCATATGATGTTGCAGTTATGTAGAACGTTGGTGAGGCCACATTTGGAATACAGCGTCCAGTTCTGGTTGCCACACTACCAGAAGGATGTGGAGGCTTTGGAGAGAGTGCAGAAAAGGTTTACCAGGATGTTGCCTGGTATGGGGGGTATTAGCTATGAGGTGAGATTGAGTAAACTAAAGTTGTTCTCCCTGGAAAGACCGGAGGTTGAGGGGCGACCTAATAGAAGTTTATAAAATTATGAAGGACATAGATAGGGTGAACAGTTGGAAGCTTTTTCCCAGGTCGGTCTGGTAAACCACTGTTAGCTTATTACCTGCATATGTGACATGCCTGGACACATCCCTGCCGGCCCTACCCGAGACTCCTCCTCCCCGGTCCAGGTATAAAGCCAACTGCTCCCCACCCCCCTGCCTCAGTCTGGACCAGTTCATTGGCATGGGTGTGCTCCAAGTCTTTTGCTAATAAAAGCCTATTTGTTCTTGCATACAAACTAATCTTTGCTCGACTGATGGTGCATCAGTCGGAAATTACAAACACAAGGGGTCACAAGTTCAAGGTAAGGGGGGCAAGGTTCAATACATATATACGGGAGACGTATTTTACACAGAGGGTGGTGGGGGCCTGGAATGCACTACCAAGCAAGGTGGTTGAGGCAGAGACGCTCGGATCATTTAAGACTTATCTAGATAGCCACATGAACAGACTGGGAATAGAGGGATACAAACGGATGGTCTAGTTAGGAACACATGATCGGTGCGGGCTTGGAGGGCCGAAGGGCCTGTTCCTGTGCAGTATTGTTCTTTGTACTCTCTGGGTCATAGATCATAGAATCCTACGGTACAGAAAGAGGCCATTCGGCCCATTGAGTCTGCACCAACCACAGTCCCACCCAGGCCCTATCCCCATAACCCCATGTATTTATCCTAGCTAATCCCCCTGACACTAAGGGGCAATTCAGCATGGCCAATTAACCTAACCCACACATCTTTGGACCGTGGGACGAAACTGGAGCACCCGGAAGAAACCCACACAGACGCAGCCTTTAGATAAAGCTTGTTATCTCAAACCGGTTTTGGTCACATGACCAATATTAGGATTGTCTAACCAGAATGGTGTGGAAATCAAAACACATGACTAAATGATAGGAAATAGACAGTGGTCTTTCACACTTAACTTGTGGATAAATGGACTTGTCAATTCGTTTTTGTTAAAATTAAAACTTGGAGACTGAGGCCTGAATTTTTGCTCCCAGGTCTGCAGTGGGGAATCTGGCCAATTCCCAGCTGCCCAAACCCTATCTGGGAAAAAGTGTCCCAATTTTGGTCTGGGGAAGGGATTGTTGGTGAAAACGAGATTCATGGCAGGAGACCATGGAAAGTGTTCAGAAGCTATCATGTGCAAAGGCTGCAGACCTGGGACCGGTCTTCAACTTAAAAAAACCTTCTGCCCTTACTTAGTCCGTATCCCTCTATTTCCTCCCTATTCATGTACCCATCCAGATGCCTCTTAAACGTGGAAAATGTGCCTGCATCCACTACCTCCTCTGGCAGTGTTCCAGGCACCCACCACTCTTTGCGTGAAAAACTTGCCCTGCAAATCTCCCTTAAACTTCCCCCCTCTCACCTTAAACCTGTGCCCCCTTGTAATTGACACTTCCACCCAGAGAAAATGCCTCCGACTATCCACCCTGTCTATGCCTCTCATAATTTTGTAGACCTCTATCAGGTTTCCCCTTAGCCTCTGTCTTTTCAACAACAACAACAAAGAACAACAAAGAACAATACAGCACAGGAACAGGCCCTTCGGCCCTCCAAGCCCGCGCCGCTCCCCGGTCCAGGATTGAATCCTGAATCCAGGATCCCCGCCCAATTTTCCAGCCTATCTACATCCTAATATCCTATCCCCGAGATGTCCCTCACAGCTACGATGCTTTGTTCATCACAACCTATTTACTCACCCCCACCCCCCCATTCCAGACCATGTGATCTCCAGGGAGAGGCGAAAACCCAGAGTGAAAACCCCAGGGCCAATATGGGGAAAAAAAAATCTGGGAAATTCCTCTCCGACCCCCTGTGGCGATCAAAACGAGTCCAGGAGATCACACTGGCCCTGATCAGAAAATGCTTCCCAACCCTATTCATTTCCACTTCTGCTTTACGAACACCATCTGAATTCCCTGCCCCCGAGACAGGTTCCCAACTATCCGCAGTCTCGCTCTGTACTGGCACCAGCAAGATGATCATAGAATGAAGCCTTGAAACGAGAAACAAAGAACAATTAGCCCGCGCCGCTCCCTGGTCCAAACTAGACCACTCTTTTGTATCCCTCCATTCCCACTCCATTCATATAGCTGTCTAGATAAGTCTTAAACGTTCCCAGTGTGTCCGCCTCCACCACCTTGCCCGGCAACACATTCCAGGCCCCCACGACCCTCTGTGTAAAATATGTCCTTCTGATATCTGTGTTAAACCTCCCCCCCTTCACCTTGAACCTATGACCCCTCGTGAACGTCACCACCGACCCGGGGAAAAGCTTCCCACCGTTCACCCTATCTATGCCTTTCATAATTTTATACACCTCTATTAAGTCTCCCCTCATCCTCCGTCTTTCCAAGGAGAACAACCCCAGTTTCCCCAATCTCTCCTCATAACTAAGCCCCTCCATACCAGGCAACATCCTGGTAAACCTCCTCTGTACTCTCTCCAAAGCCTCCACGTCCTTCTGGTAGTGTGGCGACCAGAACTGGACGCAGTATTCCAAATGCGGCCGAACCAACGTTCTATACATCTGCAACATGAGACCCCAACTTTTATACTCTATGCCCCGTCCTATAAAGGCAAGCATGCCATATGCCTTCTTCACCACCTTCTCCACCTGTGACGTCACCTTCAGTGAATATGATGACCAAAACTGCACACAATACTCCGGGTGTGGTGTCACCAAAGCCCTGTACGGCTGCAGTAAGACATGCCTACATCTATACTCAAGTGCTTTGGCAATGAAGGCCAATATGCCATTTGCTTTCCTTACTGCTTTCTGTAGCTGCATACTTGATTTAAATACAGAATGAAATAGCAAGCACTTTTTAAAAAATGCTGCAGATAGCTTTTTACTAATATTTAAATGGCAGTATATTTAAATGCCTTGACAGTTCTCTTGGCAGTTGTGGTGAGTTGATGCACTTTTTACAATCATTCACTTCTACTCTAACAATCCGAAAGGGCACTTGGCCTCTCTTCAAAGGGTACCTTACCCTAGCTCTCCAAAGAACTCCAGCAGCTTTAGATCTTCTACCAATAGGTCTGAAAATCGCAAGTGAAGTTTTGGACATCCACAAGCCAAATTCAGGCCTGACTAAGGCAGTTATATTTTAAAATGCGCAGTTGTTTCTGCGAACCACCGATGTATACATTAGAATCTGCCCCCTTTACCCCCTCCCTTCCAACCCCCCCCCCCCAGCACTGCGAAAATGGCCGAGGCAGGTACAGGGCTTCCAGATCTAGGCTGCCACCACCATTTTCACTAAGACGGTCTTTCCATCTGCACAAAAATTCTGACCATAGAATCAAGGAGTCCATTGATTCTGTAAATCACAAACAATGGCAAGTGTGAATTCCACAGAGAGGTGTTGTCTCGACATGTCCATTCAAAGGGGTTGACCCCACACAGTATGATTCAATTCAGAACTTTCCAGAAGCTTGAGCTAATCTATGTTGAAATTGTAAAGGTCTCGACACGGTAGCACAGTGGTTAGCACTGCTGCTTCACAGCTCCAGGGACCTGGGTTCGATTCCCGGCTTGGGTCACTGGCTGTGTGGAGTTTGCACATTCTCCTCGTGTTTGCGTGGGTTTCCTCCGGGTGCTCCGGTTTCCTCCCACAGTCCAAAAATGTGCGGGTTAGGTTGATTGGCCGTGCTAAAAATTGCCCTTAGTGTCCTGAAATGCGTAGGTTAGCGGGATTAGTGGGTAAATATGTAAGGATATGGGGGTAGGGCCTGGGTGGGATTGTGGTCGGTGCAGACTCGATGGGCCGAATGGCCTCTTTCTGTACTGTAGGGTTTCTATGTTTCTATGTCTCCTTGACTCTTAGCCTCCACCTTGTGAGAGTCCATTTTAAAATATAAAAGATAGTTCCAGAAACTCCTACAGGAACACAGTCCATGTTTGAAGTTATGAATAGGATATGCCTTCGCGGGGCCTGACAATAACATACAAAGTCTATTTTAGGAATGAATGTCTGCTGGCCTAGATATGTGTGATCATGGTTGTTAGAAATGATGCAGTGTTAAATATTGTTGAAAAACATTGGTGTAATCTATGCAAGATGCAGGCAAATCGTTCCACTTAAAACTCAGGAACCCCACATGCCAGTACATCGAATTTAACTGCTTGTGCAATTTGAATCTTTAGTCTAACATTGCGCCCCTGGGCAATTCATCATCACGTTCCTCTTTCTCCCTTTGGGGTCAAACCTAATCATAATCACCTGCAGACATTATATAGCAGGCCTTGGAACTTCATCTAGTTCTGGAGATTAATTCTGTCCTCTTACGTTTTGACTGCATTCTAACATTCAAAGGCTGAACCTAATTCAGAGTAAGCAGGATAGAAAACACTCCAAAGTATAATATTAACCATCCTAAAGATGAAAATCAAAAAATAGGATGCAAATTTTGGAGGAAAGTAAAAACAGGTTCACATTCTAATTCTAAAAGAATGTGCTGTATTGAGAGACAAGAGCCCATCATAAAATGCATTGCCTGAACAGGGCATTGCACTGCAATCTACAATCTAACACATGCACAATTATTCAAGCTGTCCAATTTGGTAAGTCAGACAAGTTTATATTTAATCATGTCATGCATGGCACATATTGATCTGGCAAATCAATTTGGGGAAAATTACTACTTCCCCAATAGAATTTGTTTCTTAAGCGTTCACCTTCTATTGCAGCTTTTAATATCATATGAAATTCACAGGTGCTCTCATTCTTAGAACCATAGAACCATAGAAAATTACAGCTCAGAAACAGGCCTTTTGGCCCTTCTTGTCTGTGCCAAACCATTTTATGCCTAGTCCCACTGACCTGCACTTGGACCATATCCCTCCACACCCCTCTCATCCATGAACCCGTCCAAGTTTTTCTTAAATGTTAAAAGTGACCCCACATTTACCACTTTATCCGGCAGCTCATTCCACACTCCCACCACTCTCTGTGTGAAGAAGTCCCCCCTAATATTCCCTTTAAACTTTTCTCCTTTCACCCTTAGCCCATGCCCTCTGGTTTTTTTCTCCCCTAGCCTCAGCGGAAAAAGCCTGCTTGCATTCACTCTATCTATACCCATCAAAATCTTATACACCTCTATCAAATCTCCCCTCAATCTTCTACGCTCCAGGGAATAAAGTCCCAACCTATTCAATCTCTCTCTGTAACTCAGCTTCTCAAGTCCCGGCAACATCCTTGTGAACCTTCTCTGCACTCTTTCAATCTTATTTACATCCTTCCTGTAACAAGGTGACCAAAACTGTACACAATACTCCAAATTCGGCCTCACCAATGCCTTATATAACCTTACCATAACACTCCAACTTTTATACTCGATACTCCGATTTATAAAGGCCAATGTACCAAAGGCACTCTTTCCGACCCTATCCACCTGTGATGTCACTTTTAGGGAATTGTGTACCTGTATTCCCAGATCCCTCTGTTCAACTGCACTCTTCAGAGTCCTACCATTTACCCTGTACGTTCTTCTTTGGTTTGTCCTTCCAAAGTGCAATATCTCACACTTGTCTGCGTTAAATTCCATTTGCCATTTTTCAGCCCATTTTTCTAGTTGGTCCAAATCCCTCTGCAAGCTTTGAAAACCTTCCTCACTGTCCACTACACCTCCAATCTTTGTATCATCAGCAAACTTGCTGATCCAATTTACCACATTATCATCCAGATCATTGATATAGATGACAAACAACAATGGACCCAACACCGATCCCTGCGGCACACCACTAAGTCACAGGCCTCCACTCAGAGAAGCAATCCTCCACAACCACTCTCTGGCTTCTTCCATTGAGCCAGTGTCTTATCCAATTTACTACCTCCCCATGTATACCTAGCGACTGAATCTTCCTAACTAACTTCTTCAACATTTAAAACTGGACGGACCATTAAAATTGCTCTGCTTTTAATTATTTTGATTGCTTTTATATATTGAACCAAAAACACTGTTGTTGGTCTACACAGGTTAAATTTAACTAAGTAAATTTTCCATTTATCATAGTTGTGTCAATAAATTAAGCAACACTAACATTTCATAGAACATAGAACAGTACAGCACAGAACAGGCCCTTCGGCCCACGATGTTGTGCCGAGCTTTGTCTGAAACCCAGATCAAGCTACTTCCTCCCTATCATCCCGAAGTACTCCATGTGCCTATCCAATAGCTTCTTAAATGTTCCTAAAGTTTCTGACTCCACTATCCCTGCAGGCAGTCCATTCCACACCCCAACCACTCTCTGAGTAAAAAACCTACCTCGGACATCCTTCCTATATCTCCCACCATGAACCCTATAGTTATGCCCCCTAGTTACCGCTCCATTCACCCAAGGAAATAGTCTTTGAACGTTCACTCTATCTATCCCCCTCATCATCTTATAAACCTCTATCAAGTCTCCTCTCAACCTCCTCCGCTCCAAAGAGAAAAGCCCAAGTTCCCTCAACCTTTCCTCATAAGACCTACCCTCCAAACCAGGTAAATCTCCTCTGCACTCTTTCCAGTGTCTCCACATCCTTCTTGTAGTGAGGTGACCAGAACTGCACACAATACTCCAAATGTGGTCTCACCAAGGTCCTGTACAGTTGCAGCATAACCCCACGGCTCTTAAGCTCAAACCCCCTGTTAATGAACGCCAACACACTATAGGCCTTCTTCACGGCTCTATCCACTTGAGTGGCAACCTTCAGAGATCTATGGATATGAACCCCAAAACCTCTGTTCCTCCACATTCTTCAGAACCCTACCTTTGACCCTGTAATCCACATTTAAATTTGTCCTACCAAAATGAATCACCTCGCATTTGTCAGGGTTAAACTCCATTTGCCATTTTTCAGCCCAGCTCTGCATCCTATCTATATCTCTTTGCAGCCTACAACAGCCCTCCACCTCATCCATTACTCCACCAAGCTTGGTGTCATCAGCAAATTTACTGATCCACCCTTCAGCCCCCTCCTCCAAGTCATTAATAAAAATCACAAAGAGCAGAGGACCAAGCACTGATCCCTGTGGCACTCCGCTGGTAACCGGTTTCCAGTCCGAAAATTTTCCATCCACCACCACCGTCTGCCTTCTGTTAGATAGCCAGTTACCTATCCAATTGGCCAAACTTCCCTCTATCCCACACATCCTTACTTTCTTCATAAGCCGACTGTGGGGGACTTTATCAAACGCCTTACTAAAATCCATGAATATGACATCAACTGCACTACCTTCATCTACACACTTAGTTACCTCCTCAAAAAATTCTATCAAATTTGTGAGGCAAGACTTGCCCTTCACGAATCCGTGCTGACTACCCCGGATTAATCCGCATCTTTCTAAATGGTCGTAAATCCTATCCCTAAGGACCTTTTCCATCAACTTACCGACCACCGAAGTAAGACTAACCGGCCTATAATTTCCAGGGTCATTTCTATTCCCTTTCTTAAACAGAGGAACCACATTCGCCACTCTCCAGTCCTCTGGCACCACCCCCGTGGACAGTGAGGACGCAAAGATCAATGCCAAAGGCTCTGCTATCTCATCCCTTGCCTCCCAAAGAATCCTAGGATATATTTCATCAGGCCCAGGGGACTTATCAATTTTCAGTTTATTCAAAATTGCTAGTACATCTTCCCTCCAAACATCTACTTCCTCCAGCCTATCAGCCTGTGACATCCTCTCTTCCTCAAAAACATGGCCCCTCTCCTTGGTGAACACCGAAGAAAAGTATTCATTCATCACCTCTCCTATCTCTTCTGACTCCATGCACAAATTCCCACTGCCGTCCTTGACCGGCCCCAGCCTCACCCTGGTCATTCTTTTATTCCTCACATAAGAGTAACAAATTTCTTCAGAAAAATTGTTTATAATGTTGGGCAAATTACTTTAGCTGCATTATGTTTAAGATTTTTTTAAAAATCAATTCTAAAAAGTCTTAGCAGTCCAACAGAAAAAAACTATAATCAACTGAATGTCTG
Source organism: Mustelus asterias (assembly GCF_964213995.1). NCBI lineage: Eukaryota > Metazoa > Chordata > Chondrichthyes > Carcharhiniformes > Triakidae > Mustelus > Mustelus asterias. The sequence goes on from NC_135807.1 coordinate 8,733,120, forward strand.
CCTGTGTCAAAGTCTTGCACAGGTAAGAATTTCAAGTAGACAACCTGTGCTACAGTAAAACATTCAACCATCACGCCAATGCAAAAAATAATCACTGGGTCAGTTCAATGCCAACAATCCTATCCTGCTCCTCTTTCTTGACACTTGAAGTGGTGAAATTTTTCACATTAAAAACAAAAACAGAATCACAGAATCCTACAATGCAGAAGGAGGCCATTTGGCCCATCGAGTCTGCACTGACCACAATCCCACCTAGGCCCTATCCCCATAACCCCATGCATTTACCCTAGCTAAGCCCTCCTGAAACTAAGGGTCAATTTAGCACGGCCAATCCACCTAACCTAAAATGTACTGAAAATACCGAAAAATCACCTTACGTAGTGATTATATTTTCAATTTACTTCTTACTTAGATCAGAATTTTTTGCTTAAAATAGAAGTCAGAGCTGGATGTCTTTTTAAGGGATTATGCCCCATAACTAAAAGCAGGGATTTATATCCACCTAGAGTTGAGGCTGTAGAACATTTTTCTTTTTCATGAGAAGATGTCAAACTTAGGTTCTACGATTGAATGTCTCAACCTAATTAACCAACTTGTTGAGTTTAATCAATTCTCATTCAGATCATAAAATCACACAGTATAGAAGAATGCCACTTAGCTCATCATGTCTCTGTCAGATCTTTGAAAGGACAAACTAATTTTTCCTACTCCCATGTCCTGTCCCCATCGCCATCTTTTCAAGTATATATCCAAGTCTTTTTTGAAAGTTACCATTGAATCGGTTTTGCCATTTCAAATAGAAAATTCCAAATCAAAAACTCATTGCATTAAAAAAAATCATTTCCCCCCTGGGTTTTTTGTCAATTATTTCAAATCTGTGTCATCTAGTTACCAACCCTCCTGCCAATAGAAACAGTTTCACCTCATCTACTCTACTAAAAACATAATTCACAATTTTGAATGTGTCTATTAATCTCTACTTAGCTTTCTGCGCTCTAAGGTGAACAAGCCCAACTTCTCTAGTCCCTCCACGTGACTGAGCCCTCATCTCTTGTGTCATTCTGTTAAATCTCCTCTCCTACCTTAAGGAATTGACATCCTTCCTAAAATGTGTTGCCCAGAATTAGACAGGGTACTCCAGCAGAGGTTAATCAGAGATTTGTAACGGTTTAGTATAATGTCCTTGCTTTTGAATTCTATGCCTTTGTTTATGAAGCCAAAAGATCTCATCTGCATTTTTAAACAGCTTTCCCAACTTTTCCCAACCACTTTTGAAAGGCATAGATAGGGTGAACGCTGGGAAGCTTTTTCCCAGGTCGGTGGTGACGTTCACGAGGGGTCATAGGTTCAAGGTGATGGGGGGGGAGGTTTAACACGGATATCAGAAGGACGTAGTTTACACAGAGGGTGGTGGGGGCCTGGAATGCGCTGCCGGGCAAGGTGGTGGAGGCGGACACACTGGGAACATTTAAGACTTATCTAGATAGCCACATGAACAGACTGGGAATAGAGGGATACAAACGGATGGTCTGGTTAGGACCAGGGAGCGGCGCGGGCTTGGAGGGCCGAAGGGCCTGTTCCTGTGCTGTATTGTTCTTTGTTCTTTGTTATGTATGTGAACCCCTATGTGGGAGCAGGTTCGAAGGGCTGTATGGACTACTGTTCCTAATTCATATGTCTGTATGTCACTCTGATCTTACAGGTCACTAAAAATTATACCCCTTAGTTTATATTGTTTCTCTTTATTCCTCCAACATTACACTTCTGCGTCAAACTTTATCCATGACGTACCTGCTGATTTCACCAGCCTGTGTCTTCCTGAAGTCCTCACTGTTTACTAAATTTCTGAGTTGTGTGTCATCTGCAAGCTTTGAAACTCTGCCTTGTAAACCTTCATCCAGGTTGAAACTTTTCCTGTATGTCAACACCCGGGTTTATTAATACACATCCAAATTAGACGTGGTCTCAATACTGATCCTTGGGAGACATGTATATACTATACTTTCTACCTGTCTGAAAATCAACTGTGTCCCACCAGTCTCTGCTGTTTGCCTCTTAGCCAATTTTTTTATTCACACAGCTCCTGCTCTCTTTAATCCCATGGGCTTCAATATTGTTTATATGGTCCGTAAGAAGGCAGTCGACAAGGTTCTACTAAAGAGATCACTGCAGGTCCAATATCCTTTATCCGCACAACTGTAAACCAAAGACATTTAAAACAACACTGTTTTTGAAAGGCTATGCAGTTAATTCGCATGTTAATCATGCAATGTAATATTATACTATAGGTGTAATTAGTGTTAATAGGTAAGAAGAAGGGTGTGTGAAAGTTGACAAATGGAGAAACAACCTAGTATTTGTAGACCAAAGCGAGTCTAGGTTTAGATTATTGAAATGCAAGTAAACGTAGACGGACAGACTACCCTTCGTCGTCCAGTACTTCCCCGGAGCGGAGAAGCTATGACATTTTCTCCGGAGCCTTCATAGAAATCATAGAATCATAGAAACCCTACAGTGCAGAAGGAGGCCATTCGGCCCATCGAGTTTGCACCGACCACAATCCCACCCAGGCCCTACCCCCACATATTTACCCACTAATCCCTCTAACCTACGCATCCCAGGACTCTAAGGGGCAATTTTTAACCTGGCCAATCAACCTAACCCGCACATCTTTGGACTGTGGGAGGAAACCGGAGCACCCAGAGGAAACCCACGCAGACACGAGGAGAATGTGCAAACTCCACACAGACAGTGACCCGAGCCGGGAATCGAACCTGGGACCCTGGAGCTGTGAAGCAGCAGTGCTAACCACTGTGCTACCGTGCCGCCCCGTGACAACATGTCATCGATGAAGATGAACATCTCGCCAAGGCCATCCTCACACTTCCACTACTTGCCTTCAAACAACCGTGCAAACTCAAACAGACCATTGTCCGCAGCAAACTACCCAGCCTTCAGGAGGATAGTGACCACGACACCACACAGCCCTGCCACAGCAACCTCTGCATAACGTGCCGGATCATCGACACAGATACCATCATCTCACATGAGAACACCATCCACTAGGTACACGGTACATACTCTTGCGACTCGGCCAACATTGTCTACCTGATACGCTGCAGGAAAGGATGTCCCGAGGCATGGTACATTAGCGAGACCATGCAGACGCTACGACAACGGATGAATGGACACCGCTCGACAATCACCAGGCAGGAGTGTTCCCTTCCTGTTGGGGAACACTTCAGGAGCCAAGGGCATTCAGCCTCTGATCTTCAGGTAAGCGTTCTAATGGATTGCTAATTGACTAGAGGTATGCCACAGAGAACAGGGGTAAAGCAAATATACTCAGAGGAATGGAACACACAATGTTTCCAGGGACCGAACCCAAGACTTCAGCTTTCCACCATTTATATTGATGACTTGGTTGAAGACAGTGTGTTGTGTGCCCAAGGTTGCAGATGACATAAAGGAGGCATAGCAAGATGTACAGATGGGAGCAGGAAGTTACAAAAGGACATAGACTAAGTGAGTAAAAATAACTGGAAGATGGTGTTCAATGTGGGGAGGCATAGGGCTATCCAAGAAAACAAAACAAAATATTTTTCTAATTGTGAGATAGTAGTATCTGTGGAGAAGCAAAGAATTTGAGTTTTCAGATACAAAAATCACCAGATGTACAGTTCCAAAATGTAATCAAAATAGTCAACAGAATGCGAGCATTTCACTCAAACAAGCTGGAATGCAAAGGGAAAGAAGTCATGCTTTAATCGTACAGAGCCTTGACCTATTCCTTCTTTAGTATTTTATTTAGTTTTGAGCATCGTACTTCAGGAAGGGCAAACTGGTCTTCCTGTCACATAGATTCACTAGAGTGATACCAGTCTTAAAAGGTTAAACTATTAACTAATAATTAAATGATATTATAGATTATTATAAGTTTGGTTTCTATTCACTTGAGTTAGACAGTATAGAGAGAGGTGTTTAAAACAATGAAGGGATTTCATAGAGTAGATGCAGGGAAACTATTTCCTCTGTTAAAGAAACCTAGAATGATTTTAAAATTCAAGTTAGACCATCCAGCATTGATATTAGGAAGCACTTTCTCACACAAAGGATAGAGGAAATCAGGCACTCCTGTCCAAGGATCAAAAGGTTGTGGATACTGGTTCAATTAAAATTGCTACTGGTTCAATTAAAATTGCTGAGACTGAGTTTCAACAGACTTGTTTTTATTAACAGAGGCATCAAGAGATATGGATCAAAGGTGGGGGTCCATGGAGTTGAATACAGATCAGTCAGTCAGGAGAAGATAGTCAAGAAGGCATACGGCATGCTTGCCTTCATCGGCCAGGGCATTGAGTTTAAAAATTAGCAAGTCACCTAGCAGCTTTATAGAACCTTAGTTAGGCCACACTCAATATAGTGTTCAACTCTGGTCGCCACACTACAGGGAGGAGAGGGTACAGAAAAGATTTATCAGGATGATGCCTGGTAAGGAGGGCATTAGCTATGAGGAGAGGTTGGAGAGACTTTGTTTATTCTCACTGGAACCACGGAGCTTGAGGGGCGACCTGATAGAAGTCTACAAGATTATGAGGGGCACGGACAGAGTGGATAGTCAGAAGCTTTTTCCCAGGGTGGAAGAGTCAATTACTAGTGGGCATAGGTTTAAGGTGCGAGGGGCAAGGTTTAAAGGCAATGAACGAGGCAAAAAATTTTTTACACAGAAGGTGGTGGGTGCCTGGAACTCGCTGCCGGGGGAGGTACTGCAAGCAGATACGATAGTGATTTTTAAGGGGTGTCTTGACAAATACATAGGATGGGAATGGAGGGATATGGTTCCCGGAAGGGTAGGGGGTTTTAATTCAGTTGGGCAGCATGGTCGGTGCAGGCTTGGAGGGCCTAAGGGCCTGTTCTGTACTGTAACTTTCTTTGCTCTTTGTTCATGATCTAACAGAACAGATTAACTGAAACACCAATGTGGTTGACAGCAATGTGGTTGACTCTCAACTGCCCTCTGAACCAAGCCAACTAGGAATGGGCAATAAATGCTGGCCAGACAGTGACATCCATGGCCCACGAATGTCCTGGTCCCAAGTTTAAATTATTAGACTTGGCAACTTTGCTTCCTCAGAAACCTTGTTTAGAATGTACTATTGAAAGGATTGCGGAGTCAATCCTGCTTAGGAGTGAAAGTAATAGGGCAATTGTTATGGGGGATTTTAACTTGACTAATATTGACTGGAATTGTTATAGCTCTAGCTCGTTAGAGGGGTCAGTTTTTGTTCAAAGCGTGCAGGAAGGTTTTTTGACTCAGTATGTAGACAGGCCAACTAGAGGTGAGGCTATATTGGATCTGGTGCTGGGAAATGAGCCAGACCAGGTGCTAGACTTGGAAGTTGGTGTGCATTTTGGTGATAGTGACCACAATTCGGTTACGTTCACCTTAGTGATGGAAAGGGATAGGCATGAACCTCGGGCCAGTGGTTTTAGCTGGGGGAAGGGTAATTATGAGGCTATTAGGAGAGAATTAGGAAACATAGGTTGGACTAGGAGATTACAGGGACTGGGAACATCCGACATGTGGAGTTTTTTCAAGGAGCAGCTACTGCGAGTCTGTGATAGGTATGTCCCTGTCAGGCAAGGAGGAATTGGTAGGGCTAGGGAACCGTGGTGCACCAAAAAAGTTTCTTTGTTGGTTAAAAAGAAAAAGGAGGCTTATGTTCGGATGAGACGTGAGCACTCGGGTAGTGCACTAGAAAGCTTTAGATTGGCTAAGAGGGAGTTGAAGAGCGAGCTTAGAAGGGCTAAAAGGGGACATGAGAAGACTTTGGCGGATAGGGTTAAAGAGAATCCTAAGGCGTTCTATAGGTATGTCAAGAACAGAAGGTTGGTTAGGGCAAGTTTAGGGCCAGTTATAGATGGCAGAGGGAAGTTATGTGTGGAACCGGAGGAGATTGGTGAAGCATTGAACCAATATTTCTCTTCGGTGTTCACGCAAGGGGACATGAATATAGCTGAGGAGGACACTGGGTTGCAAGGGAGTAGAATAGACAGTATTACAGTTGATAAGGAGGATGTGCAGGATATTCTGGAGGGTCTGAAAATAGATAAATCCCCTGGTCCGGATGGGATTTATCCAAGGATTCTCTGGGAGGCAAGAGAAGTGATTGCAGAGCCTCTGGCTCTGATCTTCAGGTCGTCGTTGGCCTCTGGTATAGTACCAGAAGATTGGAGGTTAGCGAATGTTGTCCCATTGTTTAAGAAGGGGAACAGAGACTTCCCCGGGAATTATAGACCGGTGAGTCTCACTTCTGTTGTCGGCAAGATGTTGGAAAAAATTATAAGGGATAGGATTTATAGTTATTTGGAGAGTAATGAATTGATAGGTGATAGTCAGCATGGTTTTGTGGCAGGTAGGTCGTGCCTTACTAACCTTATTGAGTTTTTTGAGAAAGTGATCAAGGAGGTGGATGGGGGCAAGGCAGTGGACGTGGTATATATGGATTTTAGTAAGGCGTTTGATAAGGTTCACCATGGTAGGCTTCTGCAGAAAATGCAGATGTATGGGATTGGGGGTGATCTAGGAAATTGGATCAGGAATTGGCTAGCGGATAGGAAACAGAGGGTGGTGGTTGATAGTAAATATTCATCATGGAGTGCGGTTACAAGTGGTGTACCTCAGGGATCTGTTTTGGGGCCACTGCTGTTTGTAATATTTATTAATGATCTGGATGAGGGTATAGTTGGGTGGATTAGCAAATTTGCTGATGACACCAAAGTCGGTGGTGTGGTAGACAGTGAGGAAGGGTGTCGTAGTTTGCAGGAAGACTTAGACAGGTTGCAAAGTTGGGCCGAGAGGTGGCGGATGGAGTTTAATGCGGAGAAGTGTGAGGTAATTCACTTTGGTAGGAATAACAGATGTGTTGAGTATAGGGCTAACGGGAGGACTTTGAATAGTGTGGAGGAGCAGAGGGATCTAGGTGTATGTGTGCATAGATCCCTGAAAGTTGGGAATCAAGTAGATAAGGTTGTTAAGAAGGCATATGGTGTCTTGGCGTTTATTGGTAGGGGGATTGAATTTAGGAGTCGTAGCGTTATGTTGCAACTGTACACAACTCTGGTGCGGCCGCACTTGGAGTACTGTGTGCAGTTCTGGTCCCCACATTACAGGAAGGATGTGGAGGCTTTGGAGAGGGTGCAGAGGAGGTTTACCAGGATGTTGCCTGGTATGGAGGGGAGATCCTATGAGGAGAGGCTGAGGGATTTGGGATTGTTTTCGCTGGAAAGGCGGCGGCTAAGAGGGGATCTTATTGAAACATATAAGATGATTAGAGGTTTAGATAGGGTGGATAGTGATAGCCTTTTTCCTCTGATGGAGAAATCCAGCATGAGGGGGCATGGCTTTAAATTGAGGGGGGGTAGTTATAGAACCGATGTCAGGGGTAGGTTCTTTACCCAGAGGGTGGTGAGGGATTGGAATGCCCTGCCAGCATCAGTAGTAAATGCGCCTAGTTTGGGGGCGTTTAAGAGATCCGTAGATAGGTTCATGGACGAAAAGAAATTGGTTTAGGTTGGAGGGTCACAGTTTTTTTTTAACTGGTCGGTGCAACATCGTGGGCCGAAGGGCCTGTTCTGCGCTGTAATGTTCTATGTTCTATGTTCTATCCTTCCTGTAGATTTGAAAAATTGTAATTATTAAATTAATCTTCAGATAATAGGTCATGCCAGAGCTAAGCACACTCACTGACCTACATTGGCTCACAGTTGAACAACCACTTCTCAACTGCGTTTTAAAATCCCTTCATGGGTTCAAAGCTCTCCATCTCTCATCTCCTACAGGCAGCTACATTCTAATTAATCTGCAAAGTACCAACTGCGCAATACATACCGTAAATGGCATCTACTAAAGATGGTTTGCCACATGTTTGGGCAGTTCATCTGCCCTGACTCACAAAGCCCAAGAGAAGCAGATTGCATTACTGCATTGAAGTAACAACTCTCAATAATTTCATTTCTGTGATGATGTTATACTTTGAAATATTTATGAATTCTAGACAAGGACTTGGCTGAACTTACTCTGTCTTCAACATCATCTATAACCTTCAGCCTTTCCAGCAATTGTTTCCTGACAGTCTCTCTAAAGTAGGTTTAAAACAGGTTAAAACTTCATAGTTTAGTCACGGAATGTTTCAGGATCAAGGCTGGGCCACATGAAGTTGTTATGCTTTGTTTGACAAGAAATTTATATAAACAAATCCAAAGATCAACACACGATAATTAAATGTGTAAATTAGAAACTGTATTTTACATCTACTTGCCATTTTTCTAAGAAACAGGTGTTGACCACATGAGAAGAAATGAAACTTGTATCCAGTTAATTGTTTATCATTATGTTGTGGTTTGGATATCATTTTAGATTGCTCACGGAACACTAATAAAAGAGAACTCAATGTGCTTTAGGATATTAATATTATGAGGAGACAAACTTGTGCAAAAATACTACTCATCTTTTCCTGCATTTTATGATTTATAATTTCTGGCTAGATACATAACAACAAGATTTGTTTGCAGAATTTTTCATGCAGTGACTTCAAGGTAAAATTGGTGAACATTTACAAATGCATAATAATCAAGGATAGCCAAGTTGGTAAAGACAAGATTACCTTTGGCAAATATAATAGATCTTTTATTTTGAGATAGATGATCAGACAGATTATAAAGAATGAATTTATGGTGCAGTAAGAAGTCTCACAACACCAGATTAAAGTCCAACAGATTTATTTGGTAGCACGAGCTTTCGGAGCGCTGCCCCTTCATCAGGTGAGTGGAGGATTGGGTTCACAAACATATATAGACACAGACTCAATTTACAAGATAATGGTTGGAATGCGGGTAATCAAGTCTTTACAGGTGCATTATCTTGTAAATTGAGTCTGTGTCTATGTATTATATGGGAGTCCTGCCTCAGAGAGCTGCAGACCAATCTGACTCTGTAGTCCCAACAGCGCCTGTAGCACCGATAGCACCAGTAGCCAGGACTGGGACTCCAAGCAGTCCCAGAATTCGAAACCTGGAATTCAGGACTACTTTCTCACAGGGGGAAGGTGGGGCCGAAAAGAGAGGGGGCTCTTGATGGAGAGGACAGGGAGAAAAGGGACTACCTGTGGGGTCAAATCCAGGGAGGGGCAATCTTATGTGGAAAGGGGGATTGAAGGAGGGGGCACTTCTCTTCCCCACTCCATGTGACCTGCCAGGCTACCCACGCCATAATCTGTCCCTCAACTCCTCCTACCCAGATCAAAAACCAAGATGGCGCTGGAGCGTAGCAACTTGTTGCAAGCTGTGCCCAGCTAACCTTCTAATTCTTTTATTCTCGTTCTATGCTTCAAAAACTTCATTCTAACTCTTTTAAATTCTCATTATGATTATCTTTCTCTACACCCTATGACTGTAACACTACATTCTGCACACTCTCCTTTCCTTCCCTATATACTGTATGCTTTGTCTGTATAGCGTGCAAGAAACAATAGTTTTCACTGTATAGAACAAAGAACAATACAGCACAGGAACAGGCCCTTTGGCCCTCCAAGTACGCCGCTCATGTGCCCACTAGACCATTCGTTTGTATCCCTCTATTCCCAGTCTGTTCATGGGGTTATCTAGATAAGCCTTAAATGATCCCAGCGTGTCCGCCTCAATCACCTTGCTTGGCAGTGCATTCCAGGCCCCCACCACCCTCTGTGTAAAATACGTCCCCCTGACATCTGTGTTGAACCTTGCCCCCCTCACCTTGAACCCGTGACCCCTTGTGTTCGTCACCTCCGACCTGGGAAAAAGCTTCCCACTGTTCACTCTATCTATGCCCTTCATGATTTTATACACCTCTATTAGGTCGCCCCTCATCCTCCGTCTTTCCAGGGAGAACAACCCCAGTTTACCCAATCTCTCCTCAGCTAAGACCCTCCATACCTGGCAACATCCTGGTAAACCTTCTCTGTACTCTCTCCAAAGCCTCCACGTCCTTCTGGTAGTGTGGCGACCAGAACTGGACGCAGTATTCCAAATGTGGCCTAACCATCGTTCTATACAGCTGCAACATCATATGCCAACTTTTATATTCTATGCCCCATCCAATAAAGGCAAGCATGCCATATGCCTTCTTGACCACCCTCTCCACCTGTGCTGCCACCTTTAAGGATCTGTGGACTTGTACACCCAGGTCCCTCTGTGTGTCTATACTCCTGATGGTTCTGCCATTTATTGTATAGCTCCCCCTTACATTAGATCTACCGAAATGCATCACTTCGCATTTATCTGGATTAAATTCCATCTGCCATTTCTCCGCCCAATGTTCCAGCCTATCTATATCCTGCTGTATTCTCTGACAATGTTCATCACTATCCGCAACTCCAGCAATCTTTGTGTCGTCCGCAAACTTACTGATCACACCAGCTACATCTTCCTCCAAATCATTTCTATATATCACAAACAGCAGAGGTCCCAGTACAGAGCCCTGCGGAACACCACTAGTCATGATGTGGAGATGCCGGTGTTGGACTGGGGTAAACACAGTAAGAAGTTTAACAACACCAGGTTAAAGTCCAACAGGGTTTATTTGGTAGCAAAAGCCACACAAGCTTTCGGAGCTGCAAGCCCCTTCTTCAGGTGAGTGGGAATTCTGTTCACAAACAAAGCTTATAAAGACACAAACTCAATTTACATGAATAATGGTTGGAATGCGAATACTTACAACTAATCAAGTCTTTAAGAAACTCATGCTGTTTTGTTTCTTAAAGACTTGATTAGTTGTAAGTATTCGCATAGTTCTCCACCCATCGAGCTAGCTCACCTTTTATCCCATGAGTTTTAACCTTTTGCACCAGCCTGCCATGAGGGACCTTGTCAAACGCTTTACTAAAATCCGTATAGACGACATCCATGGCCCTTCCCTCGTCAATCGTTTTTGTCACCTCCTCAAAAAACTCAACCAAATTTGTGAGGCATGACCTCCCTCGTACAAAACCATGCTGTCTATCGCTAATGAGATTATTCAGTTCTAAATGCGCATATGTCCTATCTCTAAGAATCTTCTCCAACAACTTCCCTACCACGGACGTCAAGCTCACCGGCCTATAACTACCCGGGTTATCCTTGCTACCCTTCTTAAATAACGGGTTCACATTTGCTATCCTCCAATCCTCTGGGACCTCACCTGTGTCCAGTGAAGAGACAAAGATTTCTGTTAGAGGCCCAGCAATTGCATCTCTAGGATAGATGCCATCGGGCCCTGGGGATTTGTCTGTCTTAATGTTTCCTAAAAAACCAAACACTTCCTCCCTTGTAATGAGATTTTTTCTAACGGGTCAACACATCTCTCTAAGACACTACCAGTCAACATGTCCCTCTCCTTTGTGAATACTGATGCAAAGTATTCATTTAGGATCTCATCTACTTCTTTTGGTTCTAAGCATAATTCCCCTCCCTTGTCCCTGAGAGGTCCGATTCTTTCCCTAACAATCCTCTTGTTCCTAACGTATGTATAAAATGCCTTAGGATTCTCCTTAATCCTGTCTGCCATGGACATTTCGTGCCCCCTTTTTGCCCTTCTAAGCCCCTATTTGAGTTCTTTTCTACTTTCTCTGTATTCCTCCAGTGCTCCATCTGTTTTTAGCTGCATGGACCTCATGTATGCCTCTTTTTTCTTTTTGATTAGACTAATACATGTGACAATACTAAATCAAATTAAATAGAGCTTTTATTTTAAGATAGCTGATTAGATAGATATCAAGAATGAATTTATGGTGGAATGAATTTGTGGAAGTCCTGCCTCAGAGAGCTGCAGACCAATCTGGCTCTATAGTCTCAACAGCACCTACGGCACCAGTAGCTTGATGGATGAGGAACCTAGGGTAGAGTGTGTAGATATTCTGGGTCATGTCGATATCAAAAATGAGGTGGTATTGGGCGTCTTAAAAAGAATTAAAGTAGATAGGCCCCCAGGGCCTGATGGGATCTACCCCAGAATACTGAGGGAGGCAAGGGCGGAAATTGCTGGTGCCTGACAGAAATCTTTGTATCCTCATTGTCTACAAGTGAAGTTCCAGAGGACTGGAGAATAGCCAATGTTGTTTCATTGTTTAAGAAAGGCAGAAGGGGTAATCCAGGAAATTATAGACCAGTGAGGTTTACATCAGTGGTAGGGAAATTATTGGAAAAGATTCTTAGGGACAAGATTTACTCACATTTGGAAACAAATGGACTCATCAGTGATAGACAGCATGGATTTGTGAAGGGGAGGTCGTGCCTCACCAACTTGATCGAGTTTTTTGAGGAAGTGACGAAGATGATAGATGAAGGAAAGGCAGTGAATGTTGTACACATGGACTTCAGTAAAGCCTTTGACAAGGTACCTCGTGGTAGACTGGCATGAAAGGTGAAGTCACACGGGATCAGAGGAGAGCTGGCAACATGGATACAGAACTGGCTTGGCCATAGAAAGAAGTCTAACAACACCAGGTTAAAGTCCAACAGGTTTATTTGGTTGCAAAAGCCACGAGCTTTTGGAATAGGCTTTCAGCTGGTGGCTTTTGCTACCAAATAAACCTGTTGGACTTTAACCTGGTGTTGTTAGACTTCTTACTGTGTTTACCCCAGTCCAACACCGGCATCTCCACATCTTGGCCATAGAAGACAGAGGGGAGCAGTAGAGGAGTAGAGGGGTGCTTTTCTGAATGGAAGGCTGTGACTAGTGGCGTTCCACAGGGATCAATTCAGGGATCTTTGTTGTTCGTAGTATATATAAATGATTTGGAGGAAAAAGTAGTTGGTCTGATTAGTATGTTTGTCGATGACACAAAATTAATGGAATTGCGGATCGTGAAGAGGATTGTCAGAGGATACAGCAAAATATAGAATGGTTGGAGACTTGGGCGGAGAAATGGCAGGTGGAGTTTAAACCAGACAAGTGTGGAACAGAATAGAATAGAAACCCTACAGTGCAGGAGGAGGCCATTCGGCCCATCGAGTCTGCACCGACACAATCCCTCCCAGGTCCTATACCCGTAACTCACATATTTACCCTACTAAACCCTTTAACCTATGCATCCCGGGACACTAAGGGGCAATTTAGCATGACCAATGCTCCTAACCCGCACATTTTTGGACTGTGGGAGGAAACCGGAGCACCCGGAGGAAACCCACGCAGACACAGGGACAACATGCAGGCTCCACACAGACAGTGACCCAAGCCGGGAATAGAATCCAGGTCCCTGGAGCTGTGAGGCAACAGTGCTAACCACTATGCCACCATGCCGCCCATGTGAGATAATGAATTTTGGACCGGCTTGGGTCATTGTGTGGAGTCTGCACGTTGTCCCCGCGCTTGTAGGAATTATACAGAAAATGGTAGAGCCCTTAGGAGTATTGACAGGTAGAGAGATATGGGCATACATGTCCACTAATCACTGAAAGTGGCAACGCAGGTGGATAAGGTAGTCAAGAAGGCACACGGCATGCTTGCCTTCATCGGTCAGGGCATTGAGTATAAAAATTAGCAGGTCGTGCTGCAGCTGTACAGAACCTTATTGAGGCCTCATTTAAAATATTATGTACAATTCTAGTCGCCACACTATCAGAAGGATGTGGATGCTTTGGAGAGGATACAGAAGAGGTTTACCAGGATGTTGCCTGGTCTGAAGGGTATTAGCTATGAGGAGAGGTTGGATAAACTCGGTTTGTTCTCACTGGAATGACGGAGGTTGAGGGGTGAGCTGATAAAGATTTACAAGATTATTTCTGGCATGGACAGAGTGGATAGTCAGATGCTCTTTCCTAGGGTAGAAAAGTCAAGGACTAGGGGACATAGGTTTAAGGTGCATGGGGAAAAGTTTAGAGGAGATGCGCGAGGCAACTTTTATCTTTTTTAACCGAGGATGGTGAATGTCTGGAACGCGCTGCCCGGGGAGGTGGTGGGAGCTGGTACAATAGTGGCATTTAAGGGGCAACTAGACGAATACATGAATAGGATGGGAATGGCAGGATAAGGACTCCATAAGTGCATACGGTTTTAGGTTAAGCAGCATCATGATCGGCGCAGGCTTGGAGGGCCGAAGAGCCTGTTCCTCTGCTGTACTATTCTTTGTTCTAAATCAAGTAATTCACCTGGAAGGAGGCTTGCTCTGTGAGAAGAGAAGAGGTAAGGCAGGTATTGCATGCAAATGCATTGCTTGGGTAGTGGACGAGGCATTGGGGGTGGTTGAGGACTGGACCAGGATTTTGCAGAAGAAACGATCCTTTCAGAATGCTGGGAGAGGAGAAGATGTGTTTGCTGGTGGTATTATGGTGATAGAAATGGCAGACGATGATCTTTTGAATGTGGAAGCTGCTGGGGTAATACTGACAAGGTTTTAGATGAGCTGAGTGTACAGGACAATGGATGAGAGATCAGCCAAAAAAAAATTGCAATACTGAATTATGAAAGGACATGTATATTAATACATGTGACAATAATAAATCAAATCAAAATTGAAACTTGCCAGAAGTGGCACATGAGTGGCCAATAATCAGTTGCTTGTTGCAGTTGTTCAGGAATTGCATGCAGCAATTGTACCACATATGAGTCGATGTGGGTGACAGACACTGGGAATATTCTTATGTCTCGTTTCATTAAAAGAGGCAAGACACCAGTACACAACTGCAAGGTCTGAGCTGTGGCTCAGTTGGTTGTATTCTTGACTTTGAGTCAAGTTAGGTTCAAGTTTAAAGTTTATTCATTAGTGTCACAAGTAGGCTTACATTAACACTGCCATGAAGTTACTGTGAAAATCCCCTAGTCGCTACACTCCGACGTCTGTTCGGGTATACTGAGGAGAATTTAGCATGGCCAATGCATGGTGGCCGCATGGATTTTCTCCCACAGTCCGAAAGACGTGCTAGTTAGGTGCACCCAGAGGAAACCCACGCAGACACAGGGAAAACGTGCAGATGCCGCACAGACAGTGACCTAAGCTGGGAATCGAACCCGGATCCCTGGCACTGTGAGGCAGCAGTGTTAACCACTATGCCACTGTGCCGCCCCAAGCTGAATTCTAGAGACTTGAGTAAATAATCCTGGTTGACACTCTTTATGCAGGGATGTACTATAAGGATTCCACGGGACTTTCAGCTCCCTGATCACCATCGGTAGGATCCTACACAAGTTGTCTCTTAACATGCTACTTCTGGTCAATGGTTTTGAGGTGTGAATCACAGAAGTGAAGAAAAGGCAGAGGTCTCATTCATGTATTATGTGGTAGTTCAACAAAATAGTTACCTGTTCCACTATTATATCCATTCAGCAAGAAAAATAATATAAGCATCCAAAAAGAACATGTTTGCAATTTCACCACATGTAATTGAGCAGAATTCTTCCCTGCATATCCTGTCAGACTAAGATTCTGAACTGGACCTGTTTTCATGCAGAGTGTTATTTTCTACAGTTTGCAAATTACCAAATCTATCAATTATTTAGAAAAAAAATCCAAGTTCACTGACTTTAGATTTCTACTTTAGTCTATCCCTTCATCTGCACTGTGCCATCAATGCAGAATGCGATCAATCCCACCCACACAAACAAACTCAATGAAATGTCTGCCTTGTCACTCAAAATAGCCAACTGAGCTGTCTCCACAAATCAGCAGCGAAAGTAAAATACTCAAACATCTGCTAAATCACCCTGGCGCTCTAATTGCTGCTGAAATCCCCACTGATCCTCAACTGCTATTAAGACCTGTCGGTCAATTAGTTTGCTATGCACCAATGAAAATTACAACGTGACTCAGCCAAGTCAGCGTGACAGAAGTCACTAGTAACAGAACTCAGGTCAACCGAACAAAATAAGCCAATAGTGAACCAACAGTCTGTATTACACTACACCTTATTATTTTTCCCATATAAAATGTGATGTAAAATAGGTCGCTAATTCATTATCAGAATTCTGCTCATTTATAACAAAAAATAGACGAGTATCTAATATTCAGACTCCACATAAATAACAAAAAATGCTACTCTACATTACTAAAATATCGTGAGCTAATATAAAGTTTGACAATTATCTAAAAGATGATCAGAGGTTATTATAAAAGACACAAGCACCAATGTTCACAGCAACTTGAACCAATTGGACTGAATTCTGTATCACTAGTTGTTTTACATTCCTAGGCACTTGTCACTTAAACACTCAGAAACTTACTCATGTCTGCAGGTAGCAGACAATAAGAGGCATGGTGAAGAGAGGGATTCTGAACAAACTTTTAAAATTGTACAGAGATATAGTAAGACAGAGGACTTTCGGAAGATTCCAAGGTCATGATGGCTAAAAAGTTATGCACCAAAACTGGAGGATGAAAAGACCGTAGTTTGAATAAAAAAAGAGCAGAAGGGACAAATTAGAACAATTCATTGCAGAACGCTGCAGAAATAAGATGAGGTGAGTCCATTAAGGTTTGAAAATGAAGATGAGTATCTTGAAACCAGTGTTAGGGCAAGTGGAGCCAATGGAGGTCAGAAAGAAAAGGGTGACTGGTAAGGAGTGGCAGATGAAATAGGCTTTTAAAGAAATGGATGTAGATGACAAAGTTTTTTACAAGTGAGAATTTGAACACGGGGCACAAATTCAATAGAGCTTTGGAGTTTTAGTGGTATTGAAGGTAAAGTATGGAAGGAGGTCGATTATCGTAAAAACCCATCCGATTTGCTAATGCCCTTTAGGGAAGGAAATCTACTGTCCATACCTGGTCTGGCCTACATGTAATTCCAGGTCCAGGTCCACAGCAATGTGCTTGACTCTGAACTCCCCTCTGAAATGGCCATGTAAACCACTCAGTTTAGGGCAATTATAGATGGACAACAAATGCTGGTCTTACTAACGATACTCACATTCCATGGAAGAATAAAAAGATTTTCTGACTTTTTTCTCTCTCCATAGATGCTTTGAGTATTTCCAGCATTTTCTGTTCTTCATTTCAACTATTTTTTTAAAAAAGTAGTTCTTTCACAACTGCTGCCTTTTCAACAGGTAGAAACTCATTCTTTTTTTTTCCACAACTGAAAATTAGAGAAAAATTCTAAAGTTCTTTTATCTTCTCTTGACATAAGAATATTATTGCAGACACATTGCTATTTAACATATTTCACAGTGGATGCTTTGGCACAGAGCTTCCAACTATTGTGAGACGGGTCATTCACTTCAGTTTCAGAGTTATACCACACTCTTGTTGTGTTTCAGACTTATATTATAGATGGGGGACCTCATTTTTAGAAACATAGAAAATAGGTGCTGGAGGAGGCCATTCGGCCCTTTGCGCCTGCACCACCATTCAATATAATCATGGTTGATCATGCACTTTCAGTATCACTCCTGCTTTCTCTCCATAACCCTTGATCCCTTGAGTCACAATGGCCACGCCCAGCTCCCTCTTGAACATATCTAACGAACTGGACCCAACAGCTTTCTGTGGTAGAGAATTCCACAGATTCTCAACTCTCTGAGTGAAGAAGTTCTTCCTCATCTCAGTCCTGAATGGCTTTCTCCTTATTCTTAAGACTGTGACCCCCTAATTCTGGACTTCCCCAACATCGGGAACATTCTTCCTATATCTAGCCTGTCCATTCCCATGAGGATTTTACATATTTCTATGAGATCCCCTCTCATTCTTCTAAATTCCAGTGAGTACAAGCACAGTCGATCCAGTCTCTCTTCATATGTCAGTCCTGCCATTCCAGGAATCAGTCTGGTGAACCATCACTGGACTCCCTCAATAGCAAGAATGTCCTTCCTCAGACTAGGAGACCAAAATTGCACACAATACTCAAGGTGTGGCCTCACCAAGGCCTGTATAACTGCAGCAAGACATTCTTACTCCAATACTCAAATCCTCTTGCTATGAAGGTCAGCATGCCATTAGTTTTCCTCACTGCCTGCTGAACCTCCATGCCAACCTTCAGCGACTGTTCCACCATGGCACCCAAGTCACATTGCACTTCCCTTTTTTCTAAACTGCCACCATTTAGATAATAATCTTCCTTCCTGTTTTTGCCACCAAAGTGGATAGCTGCCTCTTGACACTGAATTAATTATGTTGGCTCCGATGCAACTTGCTAAGATTGTTTTGATAGTAAACTGGCAAATTCTTGGCTTCCTCATTGTGTAATTTATTTGGTAGAAATTGCCAAAGCAGATAAATGATTTTCAGTTCATATGCAGGATTCACATTAGTGAACACTGGTGGGAGACATTTACGGCCTGGATTGCGTTACTTACCACTTATTAGCTATGAAGCTCTATCCCATCCTTCTTGACTACTTTTAGATTGTATTTTTAAGTGCATAATAAAGGGCAGAATCTTATGCGGCCACAGTGTTCTTGGCATCAGCTGAAGAGCCAGCGAGGCCCCTGCATCGCCTCTTTTGGGAAGGCCCGCCATATCTTGTGCCACTCAGCCAATTAACAGTCCTTTCCCAGAGTCAAGGACCCCAGGGAGGCAGAGGTTCCAGCCAATTAGAGGCCAGAGCTCTTCTATACTCAGGAGTGGGGACACTGCCGCTGCTGGGACATCCACCTCAGGCCTTGGATTAAAGAAGGACATAGGCACAAGTGAGTAATGGCAGGAAGGGGATCGGCAGTAGGAGCAATGGGTACTCTTCTTCCCAATGCTGTGTCCATTGATCAGGCAGAATAATTGTTTACTTAAAGGCCTCTATTGCTAGCGGGGCATGAAAGCCTTCCACATGTCTTCCCACCATGGAGTTCATCAGGGTGGAGTTGGGAAGGTGGCAGAGTCCCCACTTGCCACCCTCCCATTCAATTAAGTACCTTCCCACTACCAAACTCACCATAAAGGAGGACACATACTTTGATTCATAATCAACAGTAACCCTGGATGAGAATGTTTTACGGTCTTTACATGAAACAGACACAATAACAAGAGCAGCAAGGGAAAATCTCAAACTAATTTGCTGAGCTTTTACAGAAAGAGGTGATAAACAGAAACAATAAACTTCCACCAGAACGTTTCATGGGAAATGAAAATAGACAGATGTGAGTTGAAGAACTTGACCTGATGCTCTTGTCATTCAATCAGAATTCTCAATTCCCAGTGCTGCATACATAGGCATATGGCAATGGTTAATCCCATTTTTCCCTCATTATTTCCTTCTGAAAACCTGATTATTATTATGCTTCCTGGCTCCCTCCAGAAGGATGGGACACATTGAGTAATAAAACTTTTCTTTCTCTCAATATCAGTCTGTTATCAGATGTGGTTTAAGCAAAACAAGCCTGACAATGTCAACACATTCCCTTCCACCCCTCCCCTCTGTAAGAAGTTGCATCGAGAGATTTAACCGACAATTCAATAGGCCCGCCTCACCAAAGCAAAAAAAATACCAAAAGTCCTGTGGCTTTCAAATTTTTTAAATTAGAGGGCGTTGGAATCATTTTTCAACCGATTGAAATATGGGAGAAACCAGGAGCAATTTAAACAAGCTTATCTTCTCATACTTTACTTCTTAAAAGCTTTTCACAAACGTTGTTATCACTGAGGTTTCTCACTTTTAGGTTCACAGCTTTGATAGTAATATTTTAATTTAGCTGCTGAAAGAATTCCATAGATGCTCATCTGTCACTTAACGGCCCCTCCTTACAATAGGGTTTCAACTTCACGTATGATAAACTTCAGAAGAAGGTTCATATAAATAATAAATGTCTCAGTGCAATAGCTTCAAAACTTGGCAACCCAATAAAACATTAAAAAGTTGGCAATAGTTGTGTTAGAAATATTTCAGAAGGAAATGATTCCCCAAAGTAGCATTCTTAGTTACTACCCCGATCATTTTTCAAATTTGATCCAAATCTCTGTCCAAGGATTTAGAAACAATAATGAATAATACAAAGATAATTAATCACTGTCTATTTTTCATGTAAGTGTAACTCCCAACAGGGATGCTTTCTTCGATTTTGAATATTGGTTGTCATCAACACTAGAGGGCAATAGAGGAGGAAATGTTCAAAAAACTCAGTGCCACAGTGAAGTATTTGTACAAGTTATAGGTACTTTTCCACTTATATTAACTCTCGCATAACCTGTCCAGTTTTGAATTCTAACTGATAATGAAGAAAATTAGACTGTTAACTCAAAAGTGCATCGCAAAAGTTTGACTGGAAGTAACTCTGCTCCAAGTGGTGGCTGAAATGGCTTCTGCCCTGAAGCCTTTATGCACCAAAGATTATATCAGAGAATACATGACTATGGTAAGCCAATGGCCACATTGCACAAAGACACTTCTCCAAACAAACTCCAAGGAATTTGGCCATGCTAAATTGTCCCTTAGTGTCAAGGGGACTAGCTAGGGTAAATGCATGGGGTTATGGAGATACAGCCTTGGTGGGATTGTGGTCGGTGCAGACTCGATAGGTCGAATGGCCTCCTTCTGCACTGTAGGATTCTATGATTAAGCTGCATCTCCTCCACCCCACTTCCACCTACCCCCTACCCCCTCCTGTCACGGCTATTCAATTCATAGATCTTTCCCTCAGGAAGGAGTTAGGCTTTTGGTTCAATTATACATCAGATGTGTCTATTTGACAGAGCTTGCTATAGCAATATTGTAGAATCTGGGTGTGGGAGGTGGGGAGTAACCTCCATGTACAACAAGGGACTCAAAGTGATTTTGTTAAAAGGACAGCCAGTTATTTACTAAGACTTAAAGGTTCACTAGCTGTCTTCAGTGATGCTCTGTCTCTGTTCACATGAGCAATATGTGCATACAGTAGCAAGCTATGCAATCAACAGTTAATTGTTCTGTTGCTAGCAAGATCCAAGTAATCAAACTGGAAATCTGCATAAGGGGAACATGTATGCCTATCCAGTTAAATTTTTCAACGAATAATTGAAACAATTGTAAGCACAGTGGTACAAGTAAAATACAAAAGTGTGACAGTTTTTTCTTAGAATTAGGCATCTTTAACAAATTAATCAGCCATCAATGGCTATTAAGGATAATGTGACTCAAAGTATTTGTACAGTATCTTCATTCCTTCTTGCTCCACGTACTGTACTGCTGTGCCCCACCTCCTTTCTATCCAACCTCCTTTCAGTATGCTTCACTCACATGTTCCATGATACAAATGCCAACGTGAGATGGCTGCAAAATTAACACTGTCTCTCACTTACACTATTTAATCTTCAAAAATTGTTGCTATAAATTGACTGAAAAATACATTGTGTGTTGAACTCATCCATGTGAAGCATGGATAAGAAAGCTGCTTACAATCTGCTGTTTGTAATCACGTCATTGGAGACTTACTTCATTAAATCAGAGAAGAGCAAAAATCTTGCTTCTACCCTGCAGTTCTAGAGCAGGACAAACGTTGTGGGACGGAGAAAAACGTTGGAGAGTAATTTTCTGACTTTGTACCCCTGACAAGGAGCCTTACTCACCCAAATTGGAAATTAAGCAGTGAGAAAATAATGTGCAATCCAGACAGCCATCCTCCCAGCTGGAAATTTACTCATTGCCACCTGTGTTATAACCATTCATTGATTCCCGAAGTATCTTCTTTGATAACATTTCCAAGTGTGTGACAATTTAGCAGAATATACCTCACCTCTGGAGAGTTTCTGCTCTGAAAACATTGTTATCTCTCTGGTTTGATAAGAAAGCAATTTGCACAAGTTGTCGCATGTGATACAAGAGAACGTCAATCTTTGTCTGGCAATTTAAAATAGGCACAGAAGACCAGGGGATGGACTTTTCCCTTGGAAGCAGGAATTGGGAGGCAGATTGGGTCGTCAACGAAGCCCAGTCCATCACGCAAACCAGCTTCCCACCCATTGACACTTCCCGCTGCCTTGGAAAAGCAGCCAGCATAATCAAGGACTCCACACACCCTAGGCATTTTCTCTTCCACCTTCTTCCGTCGGGAAAAAGATACAAAAGTCTGAGGACATGTACCAACCGACTCAAGAACTGTTTCTTCCCTGCTGCCAACAGAATTTTGAATGGAGCTACCTCACACTAAGGGGCCGATTTGACCAAATCGGCTCTAAGTGCCGGGTGCAGCCGTGAATCAGACCCGCGCCCGGCAGCCGCGCTCCAGCGCCCCCATACGCCTTTATTTGGTGCGGGTCCAGTGAGCGGGGTCTCGAGCATTTGCATCTGTCGGAGCACCGAACTGCGCATGCGCAGTTCGAAGCCGCCAGCACTCAGCGCGCCCGAGCGCGAAGGTCAAAGGCAGTGCTGACAGCACTGCTGTCTGCGTTGCCTTTGACTTTCCCTGGGGGGGTGGGTGTTGGGATGTGACGTCTCTGCCCTGGGGGGGGGGGGGGGGGGGTATCTGACTTCTCTTCCCTGAAGGGGGGTGGGGGGGATGTGATGTCTCTTCCCTGGGGCAGAGACGTCACATCCCCCTCCCTTCCCCCCCTCAGGGAAGAGACGCCACATCCCCCCCCCCGGCCAGGGAAGAGATGTCACATCCCCCACCCCCCCCACCACACCCCCTCAGGGAAGAGGTGTCACATCCCCCTACCCCCCTCCCTCAGGGAAGAGATGTCACATCCCCCCCCTACCCCCCTCCCCCCCCCCTTTCAGGGAAGAGACGTCACGTCCCCCCCACCCCCCCTCAGGGAAGAGACGTCACATCCCCCCCCCTCCCCTCAGGGAAGAGATGTCACATCCCCCCCTAACTCCCCCTCAGGGAAGAGATGTCACATCCCCCCCCTCAGGGAAGAGATGTCACATCCCCCCCTAACCCCCCCTCAGGTAAGAGATGTCACATCCCCCCCTAACCCCCCCTTCAGGGAAGAGACGTCACCCCCCCCCCCACCCCCTTCAGGGAAGAGACGTCACACCCCCTCCCCCTCAGGGAGGAGATGTCACATCCCCCCTACCCCCCCTCAGGGAAGAGGTGTCACATCCCCCCTACCCACCCCCCCCCCCCCCCGCGCCCCCACCAGGGAAGATACGTCATCCTACCCCCCCCCCCTTGATTGCTGGTGTCCGTTGAAAGCATCTTGTGATCCTGGCCTTGCTCTGGGGGTCCTGATGTAGGATGACGTCTCTTCCCGGGGGGGGGGCCGATTGGATTGGAGCCTCTTAAAGTGGGAATCCTTGGGTAAATTGGGCGCAGGCTTCATTATGCCGATTTAAATGCATGCAAATGCATTTAAATCGGCCCGCTGGCCAATTCGGGCGTGCGCCGGATCGGCCGTTGGTAAAGGCGCGATTGGCCTTGGGTCGGGTCTGGACCGCATTTTAGGCCCGACGCCCAACTTTACCACGATTTCACGCCCAGAAAATTTGGTAAAATCGGGCCCATAGTTGATCTTTCTCTACACGCTAGCTATGACTGTAACACTACATTCTGTACTCTCTCTTTTCCTTCTCTATATGTACAGTATGCTTTGTATAGCGCACAAGAAACAATACTTTTCACTGTATACCGATACATGTGAAAATAATAAATCAAATCAAATCAAAGATTAAATTCCAGGAGTCACAAATCCATGTCTGTTGCTGGCCTCTCAGAAAGCAGACTCGAGAGATAGGTCTGCCATCCAATTTTGCTATCAAATAAACCTGTTGGACTTTAACCTGGTGTTGTGAGACTTTTTACTGTGTTTACCCCAGTCCAACGCCAGCATCTCCACATCCAATTAGTGGCCAGCATGCAGGAATAGAGGTGGGACATCAGAGCCATAGTCTGCCCCAGACATTAATGTTTTAGGTGGGAAGTTGCTAAAGTTCAAATTTCCCACATTTTGGAGGACAGCAGGATATACCAGTGAATGCTGGTAATGCATTTTTAAAACCAGTTATTTTTTATATAAAAAATAAGACCCTTCTGCCATGCTCAACCTCCGTGCTGCCACTTTGAACTGCGTCTCCTCACACAGGCTGGCAGCCAACCCTGTCCACGCACTCCATTGAGCTGCTCTGATTCCCAACAGCTGCTAAACTGAAAACTGGAAACTTATTGGGGAATGGGTTCTTAATGAGTACACAATGATCTAAATTACTTTATTAATAGGAGTGAAGTTGGAAAGGCATGCTCTCTAACTGGCCTCAGGAAAATGGTAGAAAGTGGAGGAGGGACTTTTGCCCCACGATGTCACAGCCCTCCTGAACACAGGGCAGCACGGTAGCACAGTGGTTAGCACTGCTGCTTCACAGCTCCAGGGACCTGGGTTCGATTCCCGGCTTGGGTCACTGTCTGTGTGGAGTTTGCACATTCTCCTCATGTCTGCGTGGATTTCCTCCGGGTGCTCCAGTTTCCTCCCACAGTCCAAAGATGTGCGGGTTAGGTTGATGGGCCATGCTAAAATTGCCCCTTAGTGTCCTGAGATGCGTAGGTTAGAGGGGTTAGTGGGTGAAATATGTAGGGATATGGGGGTAGGGCCTGGGTGGGATTGTGGTCGGTGCAGACTCGATGGGCCAAATGGCCTCTTTCTGTACTGTAGGGTTTCTATGATCTCTACGATGATTTCATCCAGATTCAAGAAGGGGTCTCATGAGATCATGTAAGAAGAACTGCATGTATCATTCATGGAGTTGAGGCACTCGGTTGTACCTTTGCTTGTTCATCAATCTCAAACTAGAGAATTTACCAATGTGCATGTGCACAGTATGGAAGGCACGGCTATATTTTACCTATAAGTAAAAGCTCCACAAGCTAGATTCATAATGTGACATTAGTTGCTGGACATAATGTAAAACATACTTGGCAAACCTCACTGAGATGAAGCAATCAATTGCCTGCAGTGTTTTATCCAGCAGCAAATCTAAAAACTGGCAAGATGTGCACATACCAGTCAAAGATGTGATTCAAGGTCCTCTGGATGGGAGAACAAAGCATTATTGCTAGAACTACTGGCCCACTCATTCATCTCATTATTTTTTCCTTCAAAATGCTATACTAAAGTTAAAGTTTATTTATTAGTGTCACAAGTAGGTTTACATTAACACTGCAATGAAGTTACTGTGAAAATCCCCTAGTCACCACACTCCGGCGCCTGTTCGGGTACACTGAGGGAGAATTTAGCATGGCCGATACACCTAACTAGCACATCTTTCAGACAGTGGGAGGAAATCGGAGCACCTGGAGGAAACCCACGCAGACACGGGAGAACGTGCAAACTCCACACAGACAGTGACCCAAATCGGGAATAAAACCTGGGTCCCTGCCGCTGTGAGGCAGCTGTGCTAACCACTGTGCCACCGTGCCGCCCATTGATTTTATTTGATTTTACATTTCATATACTTAAAAGACAAGCTAACAGAAATAATGTTGGAAACCTCAGTAATAAGGCTATCTTGTACAGATTTTTATTTGACAAATATGATTTGTTCCATTGGACTTTTTTTTCAATTGGATATTTGTGCACTGAACTTCCAGAAAAAAAATTATTTTCGTTAACGATGATGGAGGTAATAATCATGTTACTGATGTACATTTGATTCCCTTTTAAAATTGAGGATGCTGTAAAAGTAACTACAGTCTGACTCAAACCACTAATACACCAGTTAAGCTGCAGGATTTACAATGGAATAGTGCCGTCTTCATCACACTTTGATGTAAACCACTGTTGTTCATTTGGCATGTTTGTGGCACTCAAGATATTGCTTGGATAGGTGGTCCCACAATTAGTAATGTACACCAAACTTTATAAACTTATTGTTAAAAAAAAACCTCAGGTCGTTTCCTGTGCCACCTTTTAATTTCTAATGGTTGAAAATGGCTTACAATTGCATCAGCTGCTTTCAATCACTGAAACTCTCCTTGGCAATCAATGTCTGCCAGCAAGATTTTCAGTGTTTGTAAGGTACTCCTTGTTTTGTGCTTAAGCATATGCTCAAACATATTCTTCAATCCCTCTGCCCTTCAACGGTGATGTACACTGCTACACAACTGTCTCCCCACTTGTATCACTGGTTAAAGAAAATACATCATTAGGACAATAAGTCTTGTTGTCCATTTTGTAGTTTCCTTATTTGTATCAGTCTTGTTCCATTACCTTTAACTGTTAATGGCAGCAAATGCACTTATCCCAAAGTAAACCCACAGAACACCTCAAGATTGGCAGATAAAGCAGAAATTATCAGTCCATCCCTTTGAGGGTCCAGTGGTATAAATACTTAAAAATGTTCCTGCAAGCTGCCAGGCAACAGATCCATACGGTGCAGTTGCTCACACTGGATATTAGATTCACATCATACCTCACAAAACACATAAGGGAAAAAAGCAACCACGTGTAGTAATGCTTAAACTAACATTTAAACTTTGATATTGGAATTAACCTTCTGTAGGACACTGCTTGTATTTTTTCTTAATTTAAACAGCCTGCACAATTACCTCAACAGAGCAGTACAGCTATCAAAACATACCATTTTGTCAGAATGCATTCCCATCTCCTTAGTTACCCATCATCTGTGTAACGATAATTTCAGGATGCTATACCTATTCATTTATTAACTGCTCTCAATTAGCTATTGAGTGTATCTTTTAAATGAATCCACTTTTGGACATTTATAGTATGACTGAATTAAAAGTTGTTTACATTTTGAGAAAGTTGCCATTCTGCGTGATTATTAATTTTAAGAAAAATGCAAGATAAATTTTTGGTTTGTTCATTCAAAGCAACTTTAAAATCTATACATTTAAAAATGAAGCCAATGAATGACCAGGTCGCTGGTTCAAGTCCCGGAATTCCCTCCCGAATGGCACTGTTAGTCAACCCGTAGCATATGGACTGCAGCGATTCAAGAAGGCGGCTCTCCACCACCTTCTCAAGGGCAACTAGGGATGGGCAATAAATGCTGGCCAGCGAGCGACGCCCATGTCCCATGAATGAATAGAAAAAGGTACAGATGGAAAAGCTTTCCTTTTGACATGCAAATCAGTTTTACAATTTCAATAACTTCTTCATGGGAAGGACTTTCTGCATGGCAGGCTTTTTCATCCCACCAGCCAAATAGTTAGGAGGGAATGTAGCCCCACCAATCACAGCAGCCCTACAGAGGAGAGTTGATTAGCTGGAGACAGGACTTCAGCCCCTCCTACATCAGAGATCTGCCAGCCAATCTGACGGCTGGCAGCAATGTAGTACCAACGGCACCAATAACCAGGGCTGGCACTATAAGTACATAGAACATAGAACAGTACAGCACAGAACAGGCCCTTCGGCCCACGATGTTGTGCCGAGCTTTATCTGAAACCAAGATCAAGCTATCCCACTCCCTATCATCCTGGTGTGCTCCATGTGCCTATCCAATAACCGCTTAAATGTTCCTAAAGTGTCTGACTCCACTATCACTGCAGGCAGTCCATTCCACACCCCAACCACTCTCTGAGTAAAGAACCTACCTTGGACATCCTTCCTATATCTACCACCATGAACCCTATAGTTATGCCCCCTTGTAATAGCTTCATCCACCCGAGGAAATAGTCTTTGAACGTTCACTATATCTATCCCCTTCATCATTTTATAATCCTCTATTAAGTCTCCCCTCAACCTCCTCTGCTCCAGAGAGAACAGCCCTAGCTCCCTCAACCTTTCCTCATAAGACCTACCCTCCAAACCAGGCAGCTTCCTGGTAAATCTCCTTTGCACTCTTTCCATCGTTTCCACATCCTTCTTATAGTGAGGTGACCAGAACTGCACACAATATTCCAAATGTGGTCTCACCAAGGTCCTGTACAGTTGCAGCATAACCCCACGGCTCTTAAACTCCAACCCCCTGTTAATAAAAGCTAACACACTATAGGCCTTCTTCACAGCTCTATCCACTTGAGTGGCAACCTTCAGCGATCTGTGGATATGGACCCCAAGATCTCTCTGTTCCTCCACAGTCTTCAGAATCCTACCTTTGACCCTGTAATCCACATTTAAATTTGTCCTACCAAAATTAATCACCTCACATTTATCAGGGTTAAACTCCATCTGCCATTTTTCAGCCCAGCTTTGCATCCTACCTATGTCTCTTTGCAGTCTACAACAGCCCTCCAGCTCATCCACTACTCCACCAATCTTGGTGTCATCAGCAAATTTACTGATTCACCCTTCAGCCCCCTCCTCCAAGTCATTGATAAAAATCACAAATAGCAGAGGACCAAGCACTGATCCCTGTGGCACTCCGCTAGCAACCTGCCTCCAGTCTGAAAATTTTCCATCCACCACCACCCTCTGTCTTCGATCAGACGGCCAGTTACCTATCCAATCGGCCAACTTTCCCTCTATCCCACACCTCCTTACTTTCATCATAAGCCGACCATGGGGGATCTTATCAAACGCCTTACTAAAATCCATGTATATGACATCAACTGCCCTACATTCATCAACACACTTAGTTACCTCCTCAAAAAATTCAATCAAATTTGTGAGGCACGACTTGCCCTTCACGAATCCGTAGAACCCATATTATAAGTCCTGGCGTTTAGGGCCGGGTAGTGCAGGGGGAGGATCGCACGGGAAAAGGGGAGGTGAAACCCAAGCGGGTTGAGAAGTGGTTGGAATCTTGATGGAGAAGCCAAGGGAGGAGGACTACCATGGGGTTGTGGGTTGGGGGGTGTGTGACCAGACACCTGACGTGGTAAGGGACCCTTGAGGGAGATGTGTAATGTCCAAACTATGTCAGGGGTTGTGGGTTTTGCACAAAAAGAAAAAGATGTGGGGGGAACGATTCTCCCAAAAAAATTCTAAGTCTTGAATTCACTTGAAAACTGGAGTAAATTATTCTGGTTTTCTCAGTGGCAGTTTCAAAAACAATCACCCACACTCTGTGCAGTGCAAAGTGCCTCAGCATGAATCACACTGAAGTTCACTAGGTGGGACCTATTCCAGCTGGAGAGGCCAGCAGCATAGCACTGAGTGAGCCATAATAAATGAATAAATAAAATTGATTTATTAAGCATGATTTGCTTTGTCCAATCCCGTTACTGCTTTCAAAATGTTCTGTTATCACGTCTTTTAAAATAGACTCGGCTGAATGGCCTCTTTCTAACTGTAAGGATTCTATGGATCTATGGACAGCACTAACAAACACCCTAGCCAGTGACGCCCACATCCCATAAATGAATTTTTAAGAACTCAAATTGATGCAACATTTGAAGTCACGAGGCTAACTAATGAACAATTATAGAATGGAATAGAAAAAGATTCCTGGGTGCAAGCTGTTTATCCCCTTGACTCCAGATGACATGGGCGTGGAAACCAGAGATATACCAAGGCAGGAATGAAAGCAATGTTAAATAAAAATGAACATAATTATTTTGAATTAGTTCAAAAGACAGCTTTTGGGAATAAGCTCAATCAAGTCATACTTGCACAAATGTACTGTGATAAATAAAATTAAATAAACAAGGTATAGTTAGAACAAGTCATTGCCGCACTTACTGAGTTCTCATCTTCTTCTTCAAGCTCTCTTTGCTGTTCCTGGTGTCTTTTTGCTTTGATTTCCATTGCTTCAATGATTAAATCTCTCAGAATTGACACAGATTTTGCATTTTTAATGAAATTGTGCTGCAGCAAGAGAAAGAAATGTAGCAAACTGATTAACAAGCACGGTTAACTCTCAACACTTCCAAACAATCTGATGAAGTGCATATTGACATAGCACTTGCAATACATTTTCCTTGAAAAAGACAAGTAATAGTGAATAACAGGCATCCCGGGCTGCCTATTGGCTCAATAAGTAAATACATACTGTAGCAGACCAATACTTGCTTTTTACAGGGTCATTTGAAGTGACAACGTAGATTCTGAATTGATTTCAATATCTGATCTCTTTTGAAATTGGGTCTGCATTGCTGCCTGGTAAGGGCATAGTTAGAAAGAAACATAGAAAACATAGAAACATAGAAACCCTACAGTGCAGAAGGAGGCCATTCGGCCCATCGAGTCTGCACCGACCACAATCCCACCCAGGCCCTACCCCCACATATTTACCCGCTAATCCCTCTAACCTACACATCCCAGGACTCTAAGGGGCAATTTTTAACCTGGCCAATCAACCTAACCCGCACATCTTTGGACTGTGGGAGGAAACCGGAGCACCCGGAGGAAACCCACGCAGACACGAGGAGAATGTGCGCAAACTCCACACAGACAGTGACCCGAGCCGGGAATCGAACCCAGGACCCTGGAGCTGTGAAGCAGCAGTGCTAACCACTGTGCTACCGTGCCGCCTGACACTGGCTGTGTCACGAAAATAGACTCCGACAGCTATTAATCAGATGTATGCATGAAGAACAACTTCTTTAATGAGGTGGCAGAGGACTGCTAGCTCAGATTGGAACTGTATCATGACGTTTCACCATGTTAAGGGCGAGAATGCTTTCTGGAGGAGTGGAGAGACAAGGAAGAGAGAAACAAAAGGCTCCTGAACAGTTTCACCAGTATTAATTATGGGTGATAACAAATCATAAAAATGGCTGTCCCATATTATGATCACGAATATTCTTGATGATGATTGTAACATCGTATTTTCTATTGTACTGACATTTTTTCCTCTTTATTACAAATACTTCCAAGTATGGGAGGGAAAAAAATCCAAAACATATTCATAATTCAGATTAGCCATGAACTTATTAAATGGTGGCCGAACAGGTAGCCCAGTCAGTTTTTTTTTCATTCATTTACTGGATGTGGGATTCCCTGGTTAGACCAGAATTTATTGCCCATCCCTAGTTGCCCTTCAGAAAGTGGTTGTGAGCTGCTTTCTTGAACTGCTGCTGTGGTGTAGGTATACCCACAGTGCTGTTAGGGAGGGAATTCCAAGATTTTGACCCAGCAACAATGAAGGAACAGCAATACATTTCCATGTTAGGATGGTGAGTGATTTGGAGGGGAACCTCCAGGTGGTGGTGTTCCCAGGTATCTGCTGCTTTCATCCTTCTAGATGGTAGTGGGTTTGGAAGATGCTGCCTGAGGAACCTTGGTGAGTTCCTGCAATATATCATGTAGATGGTGTACACAGCTGCCACCTTTTGTTGGTGGTGGAGGGATTGAATGTTGGTGGAAGGAGTAGCGGTCTGCTTTGTCCTGGATGGTGTTGAGCTTCTTGAGCGTTGAGTGAGACCACAGCTTAAGGAAGGATATAATTGCACTGGAGGCAAGAGGGAAGGTTCACTAAATTTCTGAGATGAAGAAGTTGTCTTATGAGGAAAGGTTGAGCAGGTTGGGCCTACGCTATCTTCTATGGATTTTAGAAGAATGAGAGGTGGCCCTATTGAAACAGAAAAGATTCGGAGGGGGTTTTGACAGGGTAGATACTGAGAGGATCTTTCCCCTCATGGGGGAATCTAGAACAAGGCAGCACAGTGTAAAGATAAAGGGTCTCCTTTAAAGAGTTTTAAGGAGGAATTGCTTTCAGAGGGTCGTTGGAACTCTCTTCCACCGAGAGCACTGGAGTCTGAATCATTCAGGGTTGAGTTTGACAGATTTTTGACTGACCAGGGAGTTGAGGGTTATGGGGAACAGACAGGAAAGTGAAGTTATCAGATTAACATTCAGATTACAATTTAAGCTTGTTATGGACAAGGAAATAGACAAGTTGAAAAAAAAAGTTTCGAATTGGGGGACAGTGGATTTTAATAATAAGGCAGGATCTGGCTAAGGTAGACCGAGAACAGCTACAAATGGGGAAATCTACTAAAAGGGCAGTGGGGGGCATTCAAAAAAGAAATGGGAGGGTACAAGCCCAGCATGTTCCCTCAAGGGTGATAGGAAGGAGTAATAAACCCAGAGAACCATGGATGACCAGAGATATTCAGGATACGATGAGAAGAAAAAGAAAGGCTTTTAACAAGTTCAAGGGGAGCAAATCCGTGGAGGCATTAGTAAAGTATAGAAAGTGCAGAATGGAGCTTAAGAAATCAATTAGGAAAGCAAAGAGGGGATATGAGAAAGCTCTGGCTGGTAAAAGTAAAGAAAATCCCATGATATTATATAAGTATATCAATGGGAAGAGGATAACCAGGAAAAGAGTAAGGCCTATTAGGGACCAAAGGGGCAATCTGTGGGTGGAGCCAGAGGACATTGATAGAGTGTTGAATGAATGCTTCACACCCGTCTTCACCCAAGAGAATGAGGGCGATGGTATGGAATTCGGGAGAGAGAATGTAAGGTTCTTGAGCAAATTGACATAGAGATGGACAAGGTATTGTAAGTGTTGGCAGCCTTGAAAGTGGATAAATCTCCAAGTCCGGATGAATTGTGCCCCAGGCTACTGTGGCAGGCAAGGGAGGAGACCCAAATTTTCAATTCCTCTCTGGTCATGGGAGAGGTGCCAGATGACTGGAGAACAGCTAATGTGGTTCCGCTATTTAAGAAGGCTTGTAGAGAAAAACCGGGGAACTACAGAGCAGTGAGTCTGACTTCAGTGGTAGGGAAACTATTGGAGAAACTTCTGAAGGACAGCATCTATCTCCACTTGGAGAAGCAAAGCTTTATCAGGGATAGTCAGCATGGCTTCATCAGAGAGAGGTCATGCTTAACAAATTTGACTGAATTTTTTGAGGAGGTGACCAGGCGTGTAGACGAGGGTAGTACAGTTGATGTAGTTTGTATGGATTTCAGCAAAGCCTTTGACATGGTCCCACATGAGAGACTTGTAAATGAAAGAAGGTAAATGCACATGGGATACAGGGTAATCTGACAAAGTGGATTAAAAGTTTTTTTAAAAGAATCTTTAACCTCCAGCCACTACTAAGACCAAGAACATATTTTACCCCACACTGATAGCAGACATCATGCAACGTTTTCTGAACTAAGAGTTAAATGGTTAAATTTCTACATTAATTAAACAGGCACTGTGGCATTGCGATTCTTCTACCCGACTACTGAAAACACGCAATGCTCCAAGCTCATGATGTATTGTCAGTGAAACACTTCCAATAATAAAAAGTCTGGAAGTAATTCAAAATGATTTCTATATAATCAGGGCTCCAACTGAAACATTCAAAAGATTGTAATAATTATGTTTAATGAAATGAGCTCAAAACTCGACAGATTTCACTTCACTTAATGTTGTGTTATGCACACATTATTCTGCACAAGTCTCAACTGTCACAACTATGCATCATAACTAATACTACTGTCAAATGTTTGTTTCTGGGAATGCAATATGCCACAAAACACCACAATGAATGACAGCTGGCAAGCAGTTTAGAATCCTGATTTCCAAACTGCATCAAATTAATATTCACTCATCCTGATACTATTCTCCCCCCTCAATACCATCCAGATTCTACCCACCTATAAGCTCAGATTTCCCTCTGCTGCTTTAACAATTTCAGATTTTACAACATTAATCTTTCTATCATGGATGCAAATTCCATCCTTCACCGGGCAGTCTGTATGCTTTCCATTTCTTCCTTGAACAGCAACCTAGCTAGTCCACATCCTGTGTCAATATGAACCATTTCAACTTTTTCTTTCAACTCCACTCATTTTGTTCTGCCAGTGTGTTTCTGGGATATGTTGAACAATGAGTTCAAGTCCTACACAAATCCTCACCCCAACATCCTTTTCTATTACCCTGATTACTTTTTTGGTGCTACGTGCCTGATTTTAAGAATTTCATTAAATTTGCATCCAATTTGTACACACATGTTGCCTTCACATACTCAATCTTTGCTTCTTCCTTCCCCTTCATGTTCTTTTCTCTCTGTTTCTGGCAGGTTTCTCAGCTTTCCACAGATGTCATCTGTAACTCTAGTAGTCTTATCTATAATTGATTCAATAGGACTGGCAAGGGAATGCGAGATTAAAATTAAGAAGGCGGTCATATGAATTGGGGAGTTAACATGGAGGAAGAGATTTAGGCTGATAAGAGGACAGTGAACTCAGAGGAAAGAGAACATGATGAGTTGAGATGGAGGTTGAAATTTCTGAGGGTGAGAAGTCATTTGGTGCAAAGGCTAAGGGAGGAAAGCAATGAAGAAATCTTCATTTTTATTATATGTGGGACGGGGTTACAGAACAATGATTTTGAAAGAGGCAATAGGGATGGAGCACTGTGAGAGGCTCAAAAGAGATGAAAGTGCCAGAGCAGCAGGGAATCAGACCATGATTAGTGATAAATGCCACACCGCCACTGTGATGCTCTTAATAAGCTGAATGGTGGAAGTGACAGTCAGGCAGTGAGGGTTTATCAAGTGAGAAGGTGTCTACACTCCTTAGCCAGGTTTCCATTAAAGCCATATTGTTGATGCAATCATCCACAATACATTCATGGATGGTAAGGGCCTTATTATCATAATGGACATTCTGGTTGGAGATTCATAACGGGCGGTGAGAGCTGATCTGCTGCAGAGTTCACAAAGTCAGCAGTGGTGAGTTGGTCAAGATGATGATTGGCAAGATTGGCACAGTGGTTAGCACTGCTGCCTCACAGTGCCAGGGAGCCAGGCTTGAATCAAGCCTTGGGTGATTATTTGTGTGGAATTTGCGCATTCTTCCCATGTCCACGTGAGTTTCCTCCGGGTGCTCCGGTTTCCTCCCACACTCCAAAGATGTGCGGGTTACGTTGATTGGCCATGCTAAATTGTCCCTTAGTGTCCCAGGATGTGTGGATTAGAGGGATTAGCAGGGTAAATAAGCAGGGTTAAGGGGATAGGGCCTGGGTAGAATGCTCTGTCACAGAGTCAGTGCAGACTCGATGGGTTGAATTGGTCTTCTTCTGCACTGTAAGGATTATATGATTCAAGGTTAGACCCCCAAGTGAGTTCAATGGTCAGGAAGACTGAAGACAGGACAGGATAGGGCAATTGTGGTCACTGTTGGGTAAACAGAAGGCATTAAGGCTGAATGCCTTAATGAGCCTATCGGAGGATGCCAAGAAATGCACAGAGGAAAGCTGAACGCCAGCAAGAGAGCAGGAAGGTTGAGGAGTACTGAAGCGTTGGGGTGGAGGAGGATCGGAACAATAGGGGATTTAAGAGTGGAGAATTGAAAGGAGACATGACAATGGAGAAAGGTCTAGTAGAGGTAAAGAGAAAATAAGTTAAAAAGGAGTAAAAGTGAAAATAGACTGACAGGGCTGTATCTAGAGCCCACGTTTGCCATCTGCGAGGTTCCAATGGGGGCTCAAAATCCAGAAGACAACATCATCAGTATCATGCCCATAATGGACATGATTTGCATGGACTTCCATTCAATTCAATATTATTAACCTGCCTGCCACCCCTGCCATATCTTGACCCATCACCATATCTTCAAACTATACCAACATCATTATAACAGGTTTACACAGACATGAGCCTGTCCAGAGGGGTCTCCCCGGGGGTACAAAAGTAAGTATAGCTTCCAGGGGAGAGGGACATGGCCAAGCAGTGCCCTTGCAATGTCCCAAGGCACTGCCCATTGACACTGCCAGGTTGGAACTGGGCCACCTTGGTAATACCAACCTGTGCCAAGGGGCGGGCTCCAATGGGGGCCTCCGCAGTTTAATGCGGAGAAGTGTGAGGTAATTCACTTTGGTAGGAATAACAGATGTGTTGAGTATAGGGCTAACGGGAGGACTTTGAATAGTGTGGAGGAGCAGAGGGATCTAGGTGTATGTGTGCATAGATCCCTGAAAGTTGGGAATCAAGTAGATAAGGTTGTTAAGAAGGCATATGGTGTCTTGGCGTTTATTGGTAGGGGGATTGAATTTAGGAGTCGTAGCGTTATGTTGCAACTGTACACAACTCTGGTGCGGCCGCACTTGGAGTACTGTGTGCAGTTCTGGTCCCCACATTACAGGAAGGATGTGGAGGCTTTGGAGAGGGTGCAGAGGAGGTTTACCAGGATGTTGCCTGGTATGGAGGGGAGATCCTATGAGGAGAGGCTGAGGGATTTGGGATTGTTTTCGCTGGAAAGGCGGCGGCTAAGAGGGGATCTTATTGAAACATATAAGATGATTAGAGGTTTAGATAGGGTGGATAGTGATAGCCTTTTTCCTCTGATGGAGAAATCCAGCACGAGGGGGCATGGCTTTAAATTGAGGGGGGGTAGTTATAGAACCGATGTCAGGGGTAGGTTCTTTACCCAGAGGGTGGTGAGGGATTGGAATGCCCTGCCAGCATCAGTAGTAAATGCGCCTAGTTTGGGGGCGTTTAAGAGATCCGTAGATAGGTTCATGGACGAAAATAAATTGGTTTAGGTTGGAGGGTCACAGTTTTTTTTTAACTGGTCGGTGCAACATCGTGGGCCGAAGGGCCTGTTCTGCGCTGTAATGTTCTATGTTCTATGTTCATGGAGGGTGGAGGGGTGGGGTGATTGGGGGATTCATGCAGATGTGGTTGTGGGCCGGAAATAGTGCAATGAGCAGGGGGTGCCGGCAAAGGTCGTTTGGTGGGGGGTGGAGAGAAGGAGCCAACGATCATGAGGGGTCAGAGTGAATGCTGGCTCCAATTGGGGATGAGCAGAGAGCCCCTAAGGCCTCCGTGGTTAGGTAGGGGGAGGTTTATTGTAGTTCTGATGGTTCCCCGATCTCTGAGCAACCAGGTTTTGCCAGCGCATTAGACCCCAACTCCCTGTATGACAGCATGAATCACGTCCCCTTGACGTTTTCTGGCAGAGTGTGGTAGGATCTAGAGAGAAACACACCGGTTTCCTTGCCAAAAACAACACTCTGCCAAGTTTATGTAAGATTTAGCTCATCGGCTCAGGTATGGAGCAGCAACCAAAAAGCGCTTGCAAAAAGATTCAAGGAAAGCGCAAGTTACATACCACAGAAAAATTAGGATACATAAAAACATGATGGTAAACAGACAATAGGAAATAGATGGAGATAATAGGAGTGTAGAGTTAAAGTTGGAGATCCCATGGTGGAATAATGACGACTTAGGAACTGTGTAATCAGCATGAAATATCAACAAGCCTGAGTTTGGTGACAGGTGAAGCAAGTGAAGTCCAGACAACAAAGCGAGTTTATGTTCGATTCATCATCCTGATAAAGCACAAAATCAGGTTGCTCTGTCCTTTGAGGGAGAAGAACTGACTGGTCGTGATTTAACCCAAGGATTGCCAACCGCAGGCAAGGGCAAGGTTGAGAAGGTGGGGCCTTCATGAGGGTTGTTTAGCTTAGTTGGCTGGACAGCTGGTTAGTGATGTACAGTGATGCCAACAGTGCAGGCTCAATTCCTGTACCAGCTCAAAATATTCATGAAGCCCTGCCTTCTCAGCGTTGCCTGAGGTGTGGTGATCCTCAGGTTAAATCACCACCAATCAGCTCTCCCTTTTGAGAGGGTCATTTGGACTACAGCCTATGGTCATCTGGGACTGCGGCGACTTTACCTTTACCTTTTACAGCACAAAATTGCAAAATGATACAAATTGCTATGTTGGTTAAATATTCGTTACAAAGGAATCCATTCAGCCCGTTGAATTTGTGCCAGATTTCTGCAACAGCAATTCAGTTAGCTCACTCCCCTTCTCTTTCCCCAAAACCCTTGCACTTGACTCCACCACACTCTCAGCTAGTGCATTCTAGATCACAACCACTTGCTGCATGAAAAAAGTTTTGCCTTTGGTTCTTTTGTCAATCACCTTAAATCTGTGACCTCTGGTTCTTGCCCCTTCCGCCAATGGGAATAACCTTCCCATTCTTGTTAAGCCACTTACCAGTGCTCTCCAAGTACTGTTACGTGAAATACTTCATATCACAATTATAATGACAACTCCATATAATCCCATAGAGGAGGTCCAGATGATCCAAATTGAATGCAGTCCGTCAGAGTTTACATTGTGGTTGTCCACAGGTCAATTCAGATGCCATAAGGTACCGTTTACCTCACAGATTTGTACAATTGCAATTCATTTGGATCGGTTCCAACATAAGATTCACAACAAGCTGTTTAACCCAACCTTCAGAGAATTTTAGACTTTATAGCCCAGACACGCATCAATGCCAAGACATGGAACTTCTTACTCTGATGTCATGCAACTGGAGTGTATAACTCAAGTATTATGTTGGGTGTTTTGGATTACTTTAACTGTCAGTTGCAACAAATCCAAATTTGTGTCTGCATTTGAACAAGACTTTAAATTTTATAGAACACAGATCTCTAACTTCACATTTGTAAAACTTGCATATCTGATTTCAGACACCATGGAACTGATAGCTGGCATCACAGATGTGAAGACAACGTGACATTAACATGTTGATTTTTCTGAAATCTGCCTGCAAAGAAATATAATAATTGGTAAATAAGAAAATTCTACTCTCCTGTACATAGGTAGCTTTATGTATGTTTTTTTAATTTTAGTTATGAAGGAGTTGGCAGGGTATATGTTTCCACTTGTGGGGAAAACTATAACTCTGGTCTCGAAATACAAAACAGTACTAACAAGTTCTATAAGGAAATCAGCAGAATGTCTTTATCCAGAGATAAGTTAGAAAGTGGAATTCAGTTGGAACTGTTGGAACTCAGTTTTTTTGCATTCACCTCAACTACAAAACTAAAGATTTTGCACCCAACTTTAACCAGCAGTTCCAATTGGAAGACCCATCTCTGCCTCCTCCTGAGGTCCTCAGCATCACAAAAGCCAGTCTTCAACCAAATTGATTCACTCCATATGATAACAAGAAATGGCTGCATACACTGGAAGCAGCAAACTATGGGTCCTGACAATATCACAACAGTTATATTGAGGACCTGTGTTCCAGAACTAGCTGTGCCTGTAGCCAAGCTGCTCCTATATGGCTACAACATTGGCAGATACTCAA
The DNA here is from genome assembly GCF_964213995.1 of Mustelus asterias. Lineage (NCBI taxonomy): Eukaryota > Metazoa > Chordata > Chondrichthyes > Carcharhiniformes > Triakidae > Mustelus > Mustelus asterias. The sequence goes on from NC_135807.1 coordinate 8,771,868, forward strand.
CAAAGTGGAAAATTTCAGGGGTATGCCCAGAACACAAAAAGCAAGACAAATCCAATCTGGTCAATTACTGTCACGTCAGCCTCCTTACAACCATCAGCAAAATGATAGAAGGTGCTGTCAACAATGCTATTAAGCAGTACCGACACAGTAATAATCTGCTCACCAATGCTCAATTTGAGTTCCACCAGGGCCATTCGGATCTAGACCTCATTGTAACATTGGTCTAAACATGGAGAAAGGGCTAAATGCAAGAGGTGAGGTAACAGTGACTATCCTTTAATATTTTTTGCTAACTTATTCGTGAGACATGGACGTCGCTGACTGATCAGCATTTATTGCCCATACCTAGTTGCCCTTACAGGGCATTGCTGTGGCTCTGGAGTCACATGTAGGTCAGACCAGGTAGGACGGTAGATTTCAAAGAACAAAGAAAAGTACAGCACAAAAACAGACCCTTCGGCCCTCCAAGCCTGCGTCGATCATGATGCCTGGCTAAACTAAAACTGTATGCACTTATGGAGTCCGTATCCTTCCATTCTCATCCTATTCATGTATTCATCTAGTTGCCCCTTAAATGCCACTATCGTACCTGCTCTCACCACCTTGCCGGGCAGCGCGTTCCCGACATTCACCACCCTCCGTGTAGAAAGCTTGCCTCGCACATCTGCTCTAAACTTTCCCCCACACACCTTAAACCTATGTCCCCCAGTACTTGACTTTTCTACCCTAGGAAAGAGCATCTGACTATCCAATCTGTCCAAGCCACTCATAATCTTGTAAACCTCGATCAGATCACCCCTCAACCTCCATCATTCCAGTGAGAACAATCTGAGTTTATCCAACCTCTCCTCATAGCTAATATCCTCTAGACCTGGCAACTTCCTGGTTAAACCTCTTCTGCACCCTCTCCAAAGCATCCACATACTTCTGGTAGTGTGGTGACCAGAATTGTACACAATATTCTAAATGAGGCTTAACTAAGGTTCTGTACAGCTGCAGCATAACCTGCCAATTTTTATACTCAATGCTCTGACCGATGGAGGCAAGCATGCCATGTGCCTTCTTGATTACCTTATCCACCAGTGTTGCCACTTTCAGTGACCAGTGGACATGTACATACAGATCTCTCTGCCTGTCAATACTCCTAAGGTTTCTACCATTTACTGTATAATTCTTACATGCATTGGTCCTTCCAAAATGCATTATTTCATACTTGTCCGGATTAAACTCCATCTGTCATTTCTCTGCCCAAGTCGCCAACCGGTCTATATCTTGCTGTATCCTCTGGCAATCCTCTTCACTATCCGCAACTCAACCAATTTCTAATTTCTTACTGATCAGACCAGCTACATTTTCCTCCAAATCATTTATATATACTATGAACAACAAAGGTCCCAGAACTGATCCCTGTGGAACACACCTAGTCACAGCCTTCCATTCAGAAAAGCACCCCTCTATTGCTATCCTCAGTCTTCTATGGCCAAGCCAGTTCTGTATCCATCCTGACAGCTCTCCTCTGATTTCGTGTGACTTCACCTTTCATACCAGTCTACCATGAGCTATCTTGTCAAAGGCTTTATTGAAGTCCATGTATACAACATCCATTACCTTTCCCTCATTTATCATCTTCGTCACTTCCTCGAAAAATCATGCTGTCTATCACTGTCCATTTGTTTCCAAATGTGAGTAAATCCTGTCCCTAAGAATCTTTTCCAATAATTTCCATACCACTGACATAAGGCTCACCAGCCTATAATTTCCTGGATTATCCCTGCTGCCCTTCTTAAACGAGGATATTAGTGAACCAGGTGGGTTTTTCTAACAATCGACAATGGTTTCATGGCCATCAGTAGATCTGCCATGGTGGGATTTGAAACGGGGTCCCCAGAACATTAGCTGAGTTTCTGGATTAATAGTCTAGTGGTAATACCACTAGGCCATCGCCTCCTCTTATCAAAACAGTATTTGAATAAGAGTGGTACTTATCAAAAAAATGAAAGATAACACTTTCCACCATATCTTGTACAAAGAAAGATGACTATGCTTTTTGGAGGTCAACCATCTAAGCCCCGGGAAATTGTTGCAGGAATTTTACAGGGTAGTGTCCTAGGCCCAACCATCTTTATCGGCTTCATCAGTTACCTTCCTTCCATCATACGGTCAAAAATAAGGATGTTCACTGACAACTGCACAATGTTCAGTACCATTCACAACTCCTTTGATACTGAAGAAAGCCCTGCCAATATGCTGCAAGGCATGGATGACATTCAGGCTTGAGCTGATAAGTGGAAAGTAGCATCCATGCTACATAAGTGGCAGGCAATGACCATCTCCAAGAAGAAAGAATCTAACCATCTTCCCTTGACATTCAATGGCATTTGCAATATTGAATCCCCCATCTTCAACATTCTGGGGACTAACATTAACCAGAAACTGGACCAGCCATATAATACTGTGGCTACAAGAGCAGATCAGAGGCTTGGAATTCTGTGATGAGTAACTCAGTTCCTGAATCCACAAAACTAGTTAAGCATCTACAAGGCACAGGTCAAGAGTATGAGGGAAACTCTCATGTGCATGGACAAGTGCAGCTCCAACAACACTCAGAAGTTCAACACCAACCAAAAACAAAGTAATCAGCTTGATCGGTAACCCATCCACCATCCTAACCTTCACTCCAGGGTCTAAAACCAATATAATCTCAGGATCAGGGGTAGGCCATTTCAGGGGGTGGTGAATATTTGGAATTCTCTACCCTAAAGGTGTATGGAAGCTCCATCATTGAGCATGTTCAAGACAGAAATTAATAGATTTTTGGATACTAATGACATCAAGGGATATGAAGATAGCGTGGGCGGTGGCAGTGGTTAGCACTGCTGCCTCACAGTACCAGGGATCCGGGTTCAATTCCAGCCTCGGGTGACTGTGTAGAGTTTGCACATTCTCCCCCTGTCTGCGTGGGTTTCCTCCGGTTGCTCCGGTTTCCTCTCACACTCCAAAGATGTGTAGGTTAGGCTGATTGGTCATATAAAATTGCCCCTTAGTGTCAGAGGAGTCAGCAGGGTAAATAAGTGGGGTTAAGGGGATAGGGCCTGGATGGTCTTTGTTGTCGGTGCAGACCTGATGGGCTGAATGGCGTCTTTCTGCACTGTAGGGATTCTATGATTCTAGATGGTCAGTCATGAGCTAATTGAATGATGAATTAGACTTGATGGGCCAAATAGCCTACTCCTTTTTCTATGCTCACTCCCTCCATCACTGGTGCACTGCAGCAATTCAAGAAGTCAGCTCACCATCACCTTCTCATGGGCAATTAGGGATGGGCAACAAATGTTGGTTGTATCAGTGACACTCACAGTCCATGAAAGAATTAAAACAAAACATAGTTGCAGTTAAGCTTGAAGGAGAAATTGGGTCAAATAACCTGTTTTTGTCCTACAAATACATGGATTTCTTCTGTTATCCCTGGAACTCTTGGTTATAAAAGCTCTGCAGCCCCTCTAGTTAGTCTTTTATTTACACTGGCAAAGTAATAAATGTTTTTCCGAGCAAACATGGTATCAGTCTTAGGGTCTTTTTCCGGCTGGAAGTCTGTGACCAGTGGTGTTCCGCAGGGCTCTGTACTGGGACCTCTGCTATTTGTGATATATATAAATGTTTTGGAAGAAGGTGTAACTGGTGTTATCAGCAAGTTTGTGGATGACACGAAGATAGCTGGACTTGCGTATAGCGATGAACATTGTCGGACAATACAGCAGGATATAGATAAGCTGGAAAATTGGGCGGAGAAATGGCAGATGGAATTTAATCCAGATAAATGCGAAGTGATGCATTTTGGAAGAACTGATGTAGGGGGGAGTTATACAATAAATGGCAGAGCCATCAAGACTACAGAAACACAGAGGGACCTTGGTGTGCAAGTCCACAAATCCTTGAAGGTGGCAGCACAGGTGGAGAAGGTGGTGAAGAAGGCATATGGTATGCTTGCCTTTATAGGACGGGGTATGGAGTATAAAAGCTGGAGTCTGATGTTGCAGCTGTATAGAACGCTGGTTAGGCCACATTTGGAGTACTGCGTCCAGTTCTGGTCGCCGCACTACCAGAAGGACGTGGAGGCTTTAGAGAGAGTGCAGAGAAGAGTTACCAGGATGTTGCCTGGTATGGAGGGTCTTAGCTATGAGGAGAGATTGGGTAAACTGGGCTTGTTCTCCCTGGAAAGACGGAGAATGAGGGGAGACCAAATAGAGGTGTACAAAATTATGAAGGGTATAGATAGGGTGAACAGTGGGAAGCTTTTTCCCAGGTGGGAGGTGACGATCACGAGGGGTCACGGGCTCAAGGTGAGAAGGGCGAGGTATAACTCAGATATCAGAGGAACGGTTTTTACACAGAGAGTGGTGGGGGCCTGGAATGGTGGAGGCAGACACACTGGCATCGTTTAAGACTTACCTGGATAGTCACATGAGCAGTCTGGGAATGGAAGGATACAAACGAATGGTCTAGTTGGACCAATGAGCGCAACAGGCTTGGAGGGCCGAAGGGCCTGTTTCCTGTGCTGTACTGTTCTTTGTTCAGTCACTTGGTGGATATGGATATCAACTGCACATTTTCTGCAGTGTGGAAAAATCCTGTTGCGTTCTTTATTGCTGTGGTGACATTGACAACAACTGGATAAGCAGAACCCTGACCTTCCTGTCGTTTGCCACTTCAACACACCACCCTGCTCTCCTGTCCTCCTAGGCCTTCTGCAATGTTTTAGCGAATCCCAACACAAACTGGAGGGATAGCAGCTCATCTTCTGATTGGGCACTTTACAGCCTTCCGGGCTGAACATTGAGTTCAACAACTTCGAAGGATGAATTCTTCCCTCCACCTTCACCCCATTTCCATTTATTTTTAATTTATTTTTATTTCACTTCATTTCATCTCATTCATCCATTTTATCATCCTTCCTTTTCACTTCCATTTTTTCACTTCTCCATTCCAGCTCTCCTTCTTGCCTCTCCCCACCCCTCATTTCAGTGCAACTGCCACATTCCTCAGGCAGTCCTTTAACAATCTGTACCTCTGTTCTGCCATTCTCACATTCTAATCACTTTAATGGACACTTTTTAGCACCTTCTCAGCCTTCTGTATCCTCATTTACATTCCCTTTGTCCCATTCCACCCCCACCTTCACCCTCACAGTATAAATCTCTGCTGATTGTCTCTGCTCTCAGCTCTGACAAAGGGTCATCTCAACTCAAAACGTTGGCTCTATTCTCACCCCACAGATGCTGTCAGACATGCTCAGATTTTCCAGCATTTTCTGTTTTTGTTTCAGATTCCAGCATCCGCAGTCATTTGCTTTTATTTAAGCTGTCCTAGTCCTTGACATTGACTCCACAAAGCTGCAACAGGTAGTATAGCTTAGCCTTTGCATCTACAGTAAAATGGAGGTGCCAAGGACAAGTCTCCTTTGATATATCCAGATACGGTTAGTACACAGCGTTCTTAGGATAGTTGTAGATGTACAGAGTGCAAAAGGGGCTTGCAACTGCAGATGTCAGCCCATCACAAAGTAGATCTTATTTTGGCCATGCAACAGTGTGAGAGACCATAAGACGTAGGAGCAGAAGCAGGCCATTTGGACCATCAAGTCTGCTCTGCATTCAGTGAGATCATGACTGATCCTATGTGATAATCCTCAACTCCACTTTCCCGCCTTATCCCCATAATCCGTGATTTTTTTACTGATTAAAAATCTCAGCCTTGAACATATTTAACAACCCAACCTCTACAGCTCTCTGCAGTAAAGAATTCCACAGACTATCTCCACATTTAACTTGTGTTTGTTAATGAGTTTGCATACATAGGTAGCGCAGTCGCGTAGAAATGCTGAAAACTATCTCAAAATCGAACATGCAAAAGCCGGGTGCCCAGTCAGAGCCTGAAAAAAAATCATGATGTTTTGAGCTAATTTTGTGCTTAAAGCTGCAATTTCTGCATGAATTCTACATAAATCAGAAGTGCAAGATTTATTTTCCTGCTTAAAACTAACAAAGATTCACTGAAAAACATTTTGTGCCAAACCTGCAATAGTTGTGTGGCAGTAGTTCTTTGCTCTGGATTCTTCACAAGACACTTCTTGACAAAATCTGTGAACTCATCAGACCAGAGCTCTGGCTTCCGGAATGTTGGTGGTGGGTTGGTGGGAATCATAAAAATAGCCTATTTTTAAAAGAAAAGGAAGGGGGAAAATCAGTTGGACATGGAAATCAGAATCATCTGAGTTTTAGTGCAGTCAAATAAACAAATCCTTTTATTCACCTTCTCTATCTGACAGTAAATCTGATGTACACATTTTTTACTGATCTAGAATTTCTATCAGGAATGAGGTTCAGGAAACTACTCCATCTGCTACCAATGTAGCTATTTCCCATTAAATTTCCTCTGTGCAAACTGAACCTCATTGAGCACTTCATACTTTATTTTATCTATTATTGTTTATCAGTCTCCAGAGAAGCTTTCCATTTTGACCTGCTTAGTAGAACCAAAGGCACTTCCTGACCAAACAGATAAAACCAACAGACTGCTGTTTAGTGCCAGGATCATTTCCCACCTAAATAATTACTCTTACTGGATCTCAGCCTTTCGAGAGCACGGTTGCTGAGTCAGCAGTATCTATTTCTAAATACAACGGGCCTGAACTTCTGCAGAGTGGCAGGCTCGATTGTCACTCTGCTCCCAGTTTCTTACCTGGAAATCCAGGCAATTCTTTCTCACAAGGCTTTCCAACTCAAGCCAGGCAAGAACTGCGTAGGGCCCCGCGTTTCCTGAGACCTTCAGCCCAGGGTTGCTGAGTTAGTGGCCAGGACCCCACACCTCTTTTTTTTAACGGCGCCGAGCTGTCAACAGGTAAGTTTAAAGGTCCAGCCAATTTCAGAAGCTATGGAGAAGATAGGCTTGTCAAGTAAGTGGGTAGGATTAAGGGGTGGGATGCAGTCAGGAATGGTCAAGGAGCGGGTGGTTGGGAAGGATAGGTTGATCAGTCGGGGGAAAATACGGTGGTCAATGGGGGTAGGATTTTCAGTGGGGGCTGGGTATATCGGGGGGCTGGGTGCAGTTGTTTGGAGAGTTGATGGGGTCAGTGTGGGGTTAAGTGGTCAAAGGGGTGTCACGTAGTCGGGGGGGTGATCCATGGGATGGGAGTGCCATGAATGGGGGGGTGATCAGTGCTATAGTTACCCAGGAGTTAGAAGTGGTTTGAAATTCTTTGAACATTTTCTCGGTGACTACTGCCTTAAGGCAGTTGGAACCATCCAAAGTTAGAGATGAGTTTCAGATGTTTCCGATTGCGGGGCAATTGAAGTTCCTGGGCAATTGCCGTGCAGCCCTTACCTTGGGACCTCCAGGGGTTGGGGTGGTTCGCCTGCACATCATTGGGATACACCCCAATGACACCATGGAGCACAGAAGTATTCTGAATTCTCAACAATTTTCGGTGTTAATGATTATACACCACATGTACTGATGAAAATAAAATGTTTTCCATATTCAACTTTGAAACGAGATGAGTGAGATCCTAAATGAATATTTCTCATCAGTATTTACTGTTGAGAAAAGCATGGATGTCAGGGAACTTGGGGAAATAAATAGTGATGTCTTGAGCAGTGTACATATTACAGAGGAGGTGCTGGAAGTCTTAAAGTGCATTAAGGTAGATAAATCCCCGGGACCTGATGAAGTGTATCCCAGGATACTGTACGAGGCTAGGGAGGAAATTGCATGTCCCCTAGCAGAGATATTTGAATCATCGATAGTCACAGGTGAGGTGCCTGAAGAATGGAGGGTTGCAAATGTTGTGCCTTTGTTTAAAAAGGGCTGCAGGGGAAAGCCTGGGAACTACAGGCCAGTGAGCCTCACATCTGTGGTGGGTAAGTTGTTGGAAGGTATTCTGAGAGACAGGGTCTACAGGCATTTAGAGACACAAGGACTGATTAGGGACAGTCAGCATGGCTTTGTGAGTGGAAAATCATGTCTCACAAGTTTCATTAAGTTTTTTGAAGGGGTAACCAATAAGGCAGATGAGGGCAGTGCAGTTGATGCTGTCGACACGGACTTTAGCAAGGCCTTTGACAAGGTACCGTACGGCAGGTTGTTGCATAAGGTTAAATCTCACGGGATCCAGGATGAAGTAACTAAATAGATACAAAATTGGCTTGATGACAGAAACCAGAGGGTGGTTGCAGAGGGTTGTTTTGCAAACTGGAGACCTGTGACCAGCGGTGTGCCTTGGAGATCGGTGCTGCGTCCACTGTTATTTGTCATTTATATTAATGATTTGGATGAGAATGTAGGTGGCATGGTTAGTAAGTTTGCAGATGACACCAAGATTGGTGGCATAGTGGACAGTGAAGAAGGTTATCTTGGATTGCAACGGGATCTTGATCAATTGGGCCAGTGGGCTGACGAATGGCAGATGGAGTTTAATTTAGATAAATGCGAGGTGACGCATGTTGGTAGATTGAACCAGGGCAGGACTTACTCAGTTAATGGTAGGGTATTGGGGAGAGTTACAGAACAAAGAGATCTAGGGGCACAGGTTCATAGCTCCTTGAAAGTGGAGTCACAGGTGGACAGAGTGGTGAAGAAGGCATTCAGCATGCTTAGTTTCATTGGTCACTACATTAAATACAGTACAGGAGTTGGGACGTCTTGTTGAAGTTGTACAAGACATTGGTAAGGACACACTTGGAATACTGTGTACAGTTCTGGTCACCCTATTATAGAGAGGATATTATTAAACTAGAAAGAGTGTAGAAAAGATTTACTAGGATGCTACCGGGACTTGATGGTTTGGGTTATAAGGAGAGGCTGGATAGACTGGGACTTTTTTCCCTGGAGCGTAGGAAACTTGGGGGTGATCTTATAGAGGTCTATAAAATAATGAGGGGCATAGATCAGCTAGATAGTCAATATCTTTTCCCAAAGGTAGGGGAGTCTAAAACTAGAGGGCATAGGTTTAAGGTGAGAGGGGAGTGATACAAAAGTATCCAGAGGGGCAATTTCTCCACACAGAGAGTGGTGAGTGTCTGGAACAAGCTGCCAGAGGTAGTAGTAGAGGTGGGTACAATTTTGTCTTTTAAAAAGCATTTAGACAGTTACATGGGTAAGATGGGTATAGAGGGATATGGGCCAAATGCGGGCAATTGGGACTAGCTTAGGAGTTTTAAAAAAAAAGGGTGGCATAGACAAATTGGGCCAAAGGGCCTGTTTCCATGCTGTAAACCTCCATGATTCTATGACTCTATGAAATATTAACCAGCTTAACAGTACCAACCAATTCCCTAAATGGTTACGCAGGAGACAGAATTGTATGTTCGGTTTAGTCACATCCACAAGGCCAACTCACTGCTCACAGCTGCAATGCTGTAATCAAATTTCTATAAATCCTTTCAACAACATATCATATCTGTTTGATCAAAATTATCAGAAGTACCTCCTCTTTTCACTGGAGCCACAATTAAGTAACTTTTCTTCCAAATATCAATGCTTACAAAACTACGTCATGCTTTACTAATCCTAAACTAATATGTAATCCAAGGATTCAGGCACAATTGCAGTTAAGTCACAAGTTATTTTCATCTATGTTGGAACTCTCTACTCCAGATTTTCTGTTCTCAGCCGCCCATCCTACCTGCACGAATTAGAATCATAGAGGTCTACAGCTCAGAAAAAGGCCTTTCAGCCCGTCGAGTCTGCACCGATCAATGACAAGCCACCCAACTATTCTAATCCCATTTTCCAGCACTTAGTCCACAGCCTTGTGTACTTTGCCATCCAAATGCACATCTAAATACTTCTTAAATGTTATGAAGGTCTCTGCCTCTACCACCCTTTCAGGCATTGAGTCCCAGACTCCCACCGCCCTCTGGGTGAAAACGTTTTTCCTCACATCCCCTCTAAACCTTACCTTAAATCTATGCCCCCTAGTTATTGATCCCTCCACCAAGGGGAAAAGTTGTTTCCTGTCTACTCTATCTATGTCCCTCATAATCTTATACCTCTCAATCATGTCATAAAAACATAGGAACATAGAAGATCGGAGCAGGAGGAGGCCATTTGGCCCTTCGAGCCTGCTCCGCCATTCATCATGATCATGGCTGATCATCCAACTCAATAGCCTATTCCTGCTTTCTCCGCATAACCTTTGATCCCATTCGCCCCAAGTGCTATATCCAGTCACCTCTTGAATACATTCAATGTTTTGGCATCAACTACTTCCTGTGGTATGAATTCCACAGGCTCACCACTCTTTGGGTGAAGAAATGTCTCCTCACCTCCGTCCTAAATGATCGACCCTGAATCCTCGGACTGTGATCTCTGGTTCTGGAATCCCCCACCATCGGGAATATCCTCCCCACATCTACCCTGTCTAGTCCTGTTAGAATTTTATAAGTCTCTATGAGATCCCCCCTCATTCGTCTGAACTCCAGTGAAAACAATCCTATCCTAGTCGATCTCTCCTCATACATCAGTCCCGCCATCCCTCCTCATACATCCCTCCTCATATATCAGTCCCGCCATGTCCTCCCTCAGTCTCTTCTGCTCCAAGGAAAACAACGTAAGAGTTTTAACACCAGGTTAAAGTCCAACAGGTTTATTTGGTAGCAAATGCCATTAGCTTTCGGAGCACTGCTCCTTCGTCAGATGGAGTGGATATCTGCCTTCAAACAGGGCATACAGAGACACAAAATCAAGTTACAGAATACTGATTAGAATGCAAATCTCTACAGCCAACCAGGTCTTAAAGATACAGACAATGTGAGTGGAGGGAGCATTAAGCAGAGGTTTAAGAGATGTGTATTGTCTCCAGACAGGACAGCCAATGAGATTCTGCAAGTCCAGGAGGCAAGCTGTGGGGGTTACCAATAGTGTGACATGAGCCCAAGATCCCGGTTTAGGCCATCCTCATGAGTGCGGAACTTGGCTATCAGTTTCTGGCTCAGTGATTCTGCGTTGTTGTGTGTCGTGAAGGCTGCCTTGGAGAACGCTTACCCGAAGATCAGAGGCTGAATGCCCGTGACCGCTGAAGTGCTCCCCCACAGAAAGAGAACAGTCTTGCCTGGTGATTGTCGAGCGGTGTTCATTCATCCGTGTCGTAGCGTCTGCATTGTTTCCCCAATGTACCATGCCTCGGGACATCCTTTGCTGCAGCGTATCAGGTAGACAACGTTGGCAGAGTTGCAAGAGTAGGTACCGTGTACCTGGTAGATGGTGTTCTCACGTGAGATGATGGCATCCGTGTCGATGATCCGGCATGTCTTGCAGAGGTTACTGTGGCAGGGCTGTGTGGTGTCGTGGTCACTGTTCTCCTGAAGGCTGGGTAGTTTGCTGCGGACAATGATCTGTTTGAGGTTGTGCGGTTGTTTGAAGGCAAGAAGTGGGGGTGTGGGGATGGCCTTGGCGAGATGTTCGTCTTCATCAATGACATGTTGAAGGCTCCGAAGGAGATGCCGTAGCTTCTTCACTCCGGAGAAGTACTGGACGACGAAGGGTACTCTGTCCACCGTGTCCCGTGTTTGTCCTCTGCGGTCGGTGCGGTTTTTCGCTGTGGCGCGTCGGAACTGTCGATCGATGAGTCGAGCTCCATATCCTGTTCTTATGAGGGCATCTTTCAGCGTCTGGAGGTGTCTGTTGCAATCCTCCTCATCTGAGCAGATACTGTGTATACGGAGGGCTTGTCCGTAGGGGATGGCTTCTTTAATGTGTTTAGGATGGAAGCTGGAGAAGTGGAGCATCGTGAGGTTATCTGTGGGCTTGCGGTACAGTGCGGTGCTGTGGTGACCGTCCTTAATGGAGATGCGTGTGTCCAAGAATGCAACTGATTCCAGAGAGTAGTCCTTGGTGACAGCAGTCACGGGCATTCAGCCTCTGATCTTTGGGTAAGCGTTCTCCAAGGCAGCCTTCACGACACACAACAACACAGAATCACTGAGCCAGAAACTGATAGCCAAGTTCCGCACACATGAGGACGGCCTAAACCGGGATCTTGGGCTCATGTCACACTATCAGTAACCCCCACAGCTTGCCTCCTGGACTTGCAGAATCTCATTGGCTGTCCTGTCTGGAGACCATACACATCTCTTAAACCTCTGCTTAATGCTCCCTCCACTCACATTGTCTGTATCTTTAAGACCTGGTTGGCTGTAGAGATTCGCATTCTAATCAGTATTCTGTAACTTGATTTTGTGTCTCTGTATGCCCTTGTTTGAGAGCAGATTTCCACTCCATCTGACGAAGGAGCAGCACTCCGAAAGCTAATGGCATTTGCTACCAAATAAACCTGTTGGACTTTAACCTGGTGTTGTTAAAACTCTTACTGTGTTTACCCCAGTCCAACGCCAGCATCTCCACACCAAGGAAAACAACCCCAGACTATCCAATCTCTCTTCATAATTAGAGCTTTCCACACCAAGCAACATCTTGGTAAATCTCCTCAGCACCCTTTCCAGTGCTGTCACATCCCTCCTATAATGTGGATTCCAGAACAGCACACAATACTCTAGCTGTGGCCTAACCAACGTTTTATATAGCTCCAGCATAACCTTCCTGTTTGAAAACCCCACACCTCAGCTCATAGAGGCAAGTATACCATGTGTCTTCTTAACTCTGTTCTGTTATCTTAAGGCACTGGTGTATATGCACACCAAGTTCCCTCTGATCCTCGGCACTTCCCAGGGTCCTGAATTGAATTGAGGATGGAAAACAAACAGTAAATCCTCTGGAATTCTGTCCACTCTGAATCCTGAAATGATGGGATTGGAATCACCTCACTGAAGTGGGTACCCGGGGGTTGAATATTAATTTTGGATGGGAATGTCCTGCACATTCTGTCGTACAGTAAATCAGGTCAAATTCAAGTTCACATGAAATGGCCACCTGATATTGCCAACCAGTGGCAAGCATATGGAAAATAAATTTATTTCAGCCACTTCTTAACCATTTTATTTTTCTTATTTTTGTAGCATTTTGACACATTCCAATCATTGTAATTTGACTTTTGCCTCCAGTGCATTATTGGTACGAATGGGTTTTTCAAAGGACATTCTCCTTTAAAATGTTTAGAGGACAAGAAGCCAGAGATTAACAATTTTGCTTTGTTTGAGGATTAATCTGTGACCAGATTCCTACTCCTTTCAAGCACGCTCCAACATCCAACAATGGTATGGATTGACACAGAGTCAGATATTGTGACACAATTTTAAAAGAACCTCATACAACGCACTGTTGATTCAGCAACCATGAAACAGGGGCAGATGCAGGACTGTTCCATCCCTTGCCTAACGGTTCATGGATACACCTTGGATTTCCTTTCCCTTCAATCTTCTCTGTCCTATCTCTTTCCACTTAGACAACGGCTATCAGAATTTTAGGGGTGAATTTTACCGTCCCACATGCTATGGGAATCGGAGCGGGCGAGAGGTGGAGCATTGAAAGGTCCGTTGACCTTGGGCAGGATTTTACGGTTTTGGGACGAGCACTGCCGTAAAATCCCACCCAGTCTTTTTATAGTCAACTGCTGCAGCCCTAGCTCCATACAGAAAGTCCCCCACGTGAACTGCTGCAATTTTGAATCAGCTTCGATACCAGTGAGTGAAGCAAAGCTCTCCATGACACCAATGAGATTATTTGAAAGTTTGGGCAAACCCATGTTAAAAACTGCACTATTCCAGAATTATACACTTGTTGCAACAAAGAATGACTAAAAGAGCTTTGTCTAAAGTGCAAAGTTGGAGATGGTAGTGTTGTTCTACCGATTAGAGCCACAAGAGGCTGCCAAAGCATTGTGAGTTGTTGGCAGCTTCTAGTGGCCAATAACAAGCACTGCAACCATAAAATGATTAGATCATTTTAGACAGGATCTGAAGGTTTTGACACCAGCTTCTCTCGGCTGAAAAGAAATATTCCTCGAACCCTTAGAAATTAGTTTTGTTAAAATGCCTTTTAACGTCACTGTCCTTTGTCTACAATATCACAGGACACAAACAAGGCTTCTTACTTGCTCTAAATAATTTTATTAAAGCTTTTCAGGAATGATTTGTCACATTACATTATAGTGCCTTTATTTCACTGGGCTGCACATGGAGTAGTTTATAATTATATTGTGTTTTAGGATGCTACTTGTAAAAAACATCCAACTCAGTGCGATAACCACCTTTCACACGGCATTAGTAGAAGTTTGCAAAGCATTTGATTGCATTTCTCAGAATACAGAAAATTGCAGTGTAGCCACATCTTTTATTAATTGTTTGCTTTCAATTTTAATCAGAATTTATAATAAGTTTATTATGTACATAACAGATAAAACCAGTTCCTCTGATGAGGAACATTCTACATTGGCTAAGAGGGAGTTGAAGAGCGAGCTTAGAAGGGCTAAAAGGGGACATGAGAAGACTTTGGCGGATAGGGTTAAAGAGAATCCTAAGGCGTTCTATAGGTATGTCAAGAACAGAAGGTTGGTTAGGGCAAGTTTAGGGCCAGTTATAGATGGCAGAGGGAAGTTATGTGTGGAACCGGAGGAGATTGGTGAAGCATTGAACCAATATTTCTCTTCGGTGTTCACGCAAGGGGACATGAATATAGCTGAGGAGGACACTGGGTTGCAAGGGAGTAGAATAGACAGTATTACAGTTGATAAGGAGGATGTGCAGGATATTCTGGAGGGTCTGAAAATAGATAAATCCCCTGGTCCGGATGGGATTTATCCAAGGATTCTCTGGGAGGCAAGAGAAGTGATTGCAGCGCCTCTGGCTCTGATCTTCAGGTCGTCGTTGGCCTCTGGTATAGTACCAGAAGATTGGAGGTTAGCGAATGTTGTCCCATTGTTTAAGAAGGGGAACAGAGACTTCCCCGGGAATTATAGACCGGTGAGTCTCACTTCTGTTGTCGGCAAGATGTTGGAAAAAATTATAAGGGATAGGATTTATAGTTATTTGGAGAGTAATGAATTGATAGGTGATAGTCAGCATGGTTTTGTGGCAGGTAGGTCGTGCCTTACTAACCTTATTGAGTTTTTTGAGAAAGTGACCAAGGAGGTGGATGGGGGCAAGGCAGTGGACGTGGTATATATGGATTTTAGTAAGGCGTTTGATAAGGTTCACCATGGTAGGCTTCTGCAGAAAATGCAGATGTATGGGATTGGGGGTGATCTAGGAAATTGGATCAGGAATTGGCTAGCGGATAGGAAACAGAGGGTGGTGGTTGATAGTAAATATTCATCATGGAGTGCGGTTACAAGTGGTGTACCTCAGGGATCTGTTTTGGGGCCACTGCTGTTTGTAATATTTATTAATGATCTGGATGAGGGTATAGTTGGGTGGATTAGCAAATTTGCTGATGACACCAAAGTCGGTGGTGTGGTAGACAGTGAGGAAGGGTGTCGTAGTCTGCAGGAAGACTTAGACAGGTTGCAAAGTTGGGCCGAGAGGTGGCGGATGGAGTTTAATGCGGAGAAGTGTGAGGTAATTCACTTTGGTAGGAATAACAGATGTGTTGAGTATAGGGCTAACGGGAGGACTTTGAATAGTGTGGAGGAGCAGAGGGATCTAGGTGTATGTGTGCATAGATCCCTGAAAGTTGGGAATCAAGTAGATAAGGTTGTTAAGAAGGCATATGGTGTCTTGGCGTTTATTGGTAGGGGGATTGAATTTAGGAGTCGTAGCGTTATGTTGCAACTGTACACAACTCTGGTGCGGCCGCACTTGGAGTACTGTGTGCAGTTCTGGTCCCCACATTACAGGAAGGATGTGGAGGCTTTGGAGAGGGTGCAGAGGAGGTTTACCAGGATGTTGCCTGGTATGGAGGGGAGATCCTATGAGGAGAGGCTGAGGGATTTGGGATTGTTTTCGCTGGAAAGGCGGCGGCTAAGAGGGGATCTTATTGAAACATATAAGATGATTAGAGGTTTAGATAGGGTGGATAGTGATAGCCTTTTTCCTCTGATGGAGAAATCCAGCACGAGGGGGCATGGCTTTAAATTGAGGGGGGGTAGTTATAGAACCGATGTCAGGGGTAGGTTCTTTACCCAGAGGGTGGTGAGGGATTGGAATGCCCTGCCAGCATCAGTAGTAAATGCGCCTAGTTTGGGGGCGTTTAAGAGATCCGTAGATAGGTTCATGGACGAAAAGAAATTGGTTTAGGTTGGAGGGTCACAGTTTTTTTTTTAACTGGTCGGTGCAACATCGTGGGCCGAAGGGCCTGTTCTGCGCTGTAATGTTCTATGTTCTATGTTCTATGTACAGTAGATGAACTTTGAGCTGCTGTGCTCCACCTTTATCTTCCAGATTATCTTCTCCTTTTCCTATCAGTGTGGTAGTGCTGTCATAAATACCCATTTGACAGGGGCCTCTTGACTGTGAAGGACACAATGTAACAGGGTTAACCTGATCTTTTCATTTAGGAGTCCGATGGATAACATAAGGAGGAACAATATCAAACCTATTGACATATTGACGAAGGAAGAGCGGTGGATGTGGTCTATATGGACTTCAGCAAGGCGTTCGATAAGGTCCCCCATGCAAGACTTCTTGAGAAAGTGAGAGGGCATGGGATCCAAGGGGCTGTTGCCTTGTGGATCCAGAACTGGCTTGCCTGCAGAAGGCAGAGAGTGGCTGTGGAGGGGTCTTTCTCTGCATGGCGGTCAGTGACCAGTGGAGTGCCCCAGGGATCTGTTCTGGGACCCTTGCTGTTTGTCATTTTCATAAATGACCTGGATGAGGAAGTGGAGGGATGGGTTGGTAAGTTTGCTGACGACACCAAGGTAGGTGGTGTTGTGGATAGTTTGGAGGGATGTCAGAAGTTGCAGCGAGACATAGATAGAATGCAAGACTGGGCGGAGAAGTGGCAGATGGACTTCAACCCGGATAAGTGTGTGGTGATCCATTTTGGCAGATCCAATGGGATGAAGCAGCAATATAATATGAAGGGTACCATTCTTAGCAGTGTAGAGGATCAGAAGGACCTTGGGGTCCGGGTCCATAGGACTCTTAAATCGGCCTCGCAGGTGGAGGATGCGGTCAAGAAGGCGTACGGCGTACTGGCCTTCATTAATCGAGGGATTGAGTTTAGGAGTCGGGAGATAATGCTGCAGCTTTATAGGACCCTGGTTAGACCCCACTTGGAGTACTGCGCGCAGTTCTGGTCACCTCATTACAGGAAAGATGTTGAAGCCATTGAAAGGGTGCAGAGGAGATTTACAAGGATGTTGCCTGGATTGGGGGGCATGCCTTATGAGGATAGGTTGAGGGAGCTTGGTCTCTTCTCCCTGGAGAGACGAAGGATGAGAGGTGACCTGATAGAGGTTTACAAGATGTTGAGAGGTCTGGATAGGGTAGACTCTCAGAGGCTATTTCCAAGGGCTGAAATGGTTGCTACGAGAGGACACAGGTTTAAGGTGCTGGGGGGTAGGTACAGAGGAGATGTCAGGGGTAAGTTTTTCACTCAGAGGGTGGTGGGTGAGTGGAATCGGCTGACGTCGGTGGTGGTGGAGGCAAACTCGTTGGGGTCTTTTAAGAGACTTCTGGATGAGTACATGGGATTTAATGGGATTGAGGGCTATAGATAGGCCTAGAGGTGGGGATGTGATCGGCGCAACCTGTGGGCCGAAGGGCCTGTTTGTGCTGTGGCTTTCTATGTTCTATATCTGTCCTAAGCAGAGGGATTAAGTCAAAAGAAAGTTCAGATAGTCTACCTCCAAAGCTATTCTATACTGAGTTGTGAATCACAGCTAGGTCAGAGTTGATACTTCCTCAAAATCCACAAACTCCATTCAGCTGAACACATGATAAGCACTTTCATGATAAGAATTCTGTCAATGACTATCGGCATAGAAAGCTTCAACGGGCTTTTCAACACAATGTGCAATCAGTAAGTTACATCCTTTCTTAGCACAATGTGCACAGAAAATACTGATCCTGATTAACTAGCATGATAGTACTCAAATCATCCCCAGACATGGCTCCTTGGGCAAAACATTCAAGGTTTCTTCATTGAAGGAACTTAAAAGTTCAGTCATTTCCCCTGTCCATTCACTGCTAACATGGCAGATTTCCTCAAGTTAAAAAGGACGAGTTCTGAATAGAAAACACCAGCCGGTGCTTTCTGGATACAATGACAATCGTAGTACTGATTCAAATGATATTGATGAACTGGCTTGGCTGAATCCAGCAAGATCAGCTCTCGCATATCAGTAGTGTGGTCCCGTTCTATTTCAGCAAGCAACGATAAATTGGTCCTTTTGCAAGAATTTCCTCCCTATTGTACAAGGCAATTGAACAAAAGTGTCTCAAATAAAGTCCAATGGTACACTATTAATGAGAACAAAGGTGAATATCACTGTTGTTGAATGCCAAAGATCCACAGAAACTACGACAGTGGAATTAAAGTAATTTTGGGAAAGGAGAAATCCATGCAGCAGAGATTTCCAGATCTTTGTGGAACAGCTTTCAATGCCAAGTACTCGCCACTAAGTATGAAATCTCACCAAGCGTTACTTGGGATATTTCAATCATAAAGCAAAATAAGATGAGTCAAAATACATTTTGAGGAAGTCAAGTTGAGGAGCAGCAATTCTCAAAGAGAGTCACAAAAGAAAAGGCAGCTAAGTATTCACAGATGTCATCATGCAGTTAGAGATCTACTAACAATCTCCCTTTTTAAAATTGCATTCTTCCTTTTCTTCTACAACATACAGGCTTTTGAGCCCAAAGCCTTTTGATTTAACTTACTTTCCTTCTTCCCAGAGAAAATAGAGGCCAGCAAATCTTCTATCTCCTTCCTCTACAGCAAATGTGGCAGAGGCTGCCATGACACAATGGAGCTTCTGCGCTGCACCAGTCGATGTTTAGTACAAACCTGACCACCAAGGCACAAACCATCATCTCACAAGACAGAGGGCTGTCAAAGAGGATGACTTTTTCACTGAATCTGTTCAGAATGGTGCCCTTCCAGGCCTTCAACTTAGGTTTCTCAATGTAAAACCAAGACCCCAAATTTCCACTCATCCTGATCGACGATTTTAATATGGTTGCATGGTACTTCCAACACTATTCACTTCCCCATTGGAAACCCCCTGATTCCATCCCATTCCTCAGAGCCAAGGTGTTCAAATATTTATGGTCAAATGGTCACCACATTCAACTATTTGATTAAAAATGTTGCAAGGTTCTATTATGGACTTTCCAAAGGCCACAAGGTGTTAGAGGGAAAAGGTAAAATCTATCATCCTACAGAGGGAGCCCAACTTTGTGCAGCTGTTAGACAATGAGAACTTGCTGAGTCTTGTGTGCCACATTACAGCAGAATGGAGCCATTCTGGCATTCCAAATCTCCGGCAGGATGGGTATAGTTGATGCACTTTCTCCATCCATGCATAATGTAGCTGGATCAACAACATTTACTAAAGGTGCCTGGAAGTTCCACTGCACCAGTAACACTGTGGGAAATCAAAAGATTTGGCCCCATTATTTACAAATATATTCTACAAATACTGTGCCCAGTTTGGTCCCCATGTAATAGATGATGGATTGCTAGTCCATTGATAATACCACTTGGAAACTGCCCAAAGGAGAGTTACTCTAGAATAATTCTTAGGCTAAAGAACCTGAGCATCAAATTAGCTTGAGGACGTGGGGTGGAATTCTCCGTTTTTGAGACTCTTAAGTGTAGTAACAAACAGCAACTTTCTCGCTGACAAGAATGGTGGGATCCCATGCCAGATTCTGCGTTTGGAACCTCATTAGTTATGCACAGGTAGGCTCCCCTCTGAATTTCCTGGTAGGTCGGCATCTGATTTGTCTGCTCATTGTCAGCTGGCGGATTCAAAGGTCCTAGTGCCATATTTAAACACCAGTCCAGCACACTCATAACACTCTCTCCAGCCCACCTGTTTTCATCAGACCATGCAGGATGTCCGCAATCTAGAGGGAAGAGGCTAGCAGCCTCAAGAAGAAATCTGTTCCTCGATTCAAACACCCTGACACCATAACCTGCAAAGTGCCCATGCCCCACTTGGATTTCTACCATCACATCTAAAGTCTTTGTGCATCCCCTACTAGTAAACAATGTGGTATCCTTCTGACCCCCTTGTTTATCAGCTTTTCATGCAGCCTTGTAAGGGTCCAACTTCCCCTTCCTCCATCTTTCCTCTGCTTTCCATTGTTTGTCCTCTTCATCCACCTCCTTGCCTCTGTGCCTGCCATAGTGATCCCTTGCCCTTCCCCTGCTCTTTAAGCAGTTCTTCCATATTCCCACCCCTGTCTTCGCCAGCTCCCCCCCCCCCCCCCCCCCCCACCCCCAACCCCCAGTTTCTCCCTATCTATTTTGTCCAGATTAATGATTTTAAACATTTCGATAATCTTTTCTTAATCTTCTCTCTCTGAAGAGAGCAACCACGCTTTGCCAATCTATCCTCGGTCAGCCATGGCTGAGCAAGCTCAAAGGTCATAGTGGTGGGGAAGTGGTGGCATAGCGGTATTATCAATGGACTAGTGATCCAGACACCCAGGGTAAATTCAAGGGCAATTAGGGATGAGCAATCAATGCTGGCCCAACCAGCGATGGCCATATACCCTGAAATAATAAAGAACAGTCCTTTGTATTTACACTTTACCTTATTATTTAAAGATGAAGGAAGAATGTCATGGGGTGAAAAGGGAAGGATAATTTATTTAGTATTTTTATTGGAGAAAATGATAGAATTATTATAAATTTGTTTAATGCCTTAATAAGAACAGGAAAAGGACTTTTCTATAGATGTTAATTGGTCTCTTCCCAATCACTAACAGGGAAAGCCCTATTGCATCTGTCCCCAAGAGATGCTTCTTGAAATCAACCTGAATGTTGGAAGCACAGGGCTGAACTCCAGAAAACCACATGACTGGCTGGAATATTTGTATATCCAGTCTGCAATGTGGTTCTCTGAGATAACTTCAGCTTTGCTCATTTTCCAAGTGATCTGTACTACCTCCCTAATAATAGCTTCTAGCATTTCCCAACTACTGATCTCAGGCTAACTGTTCTATATAGTTCCTGTCTCTCCAACTCTGTTCTTTTTTGAATAGCAGGGTTACATTTTCTACTTTTCAATCTACTGTGACAGAATCTAGGGGATTCTGGAAGATCACAATCAATGCACCTACTATCTCTGCAGGCGTCTCTTTTAAAACATGGAGTTTATAGGCCGTCAGGTCCAGGGAATTTGTCAGCTTTTAATTCAATTAATAGCTCTATTTCTTTTTTGTTATAATTTAAGTTCCTCACTCTCACTAGACCTTTCTTTTCCCATAATTTCCACTACATTTTCTTTTGTATTCGGAGAAGGGAGATATATTAATTGTAGTTTCAACAGGGAAACTTGTCCACTGATCTCACATTTTGATGTGCTCCCAAAGCTTTTGTGTACATGAAAATTAAGCTGTCAGGTTCCCTTTAAATAGCTTCATAAATATGGTTTTTTTTCTGCAAATTAGAAAATCAATTTGTATTTGTCTGCACAGTTGGAGATAACTGCCTTTATTTTGGACACAATCCAACAGATTCTCTGGACCCATTGTTGGCTTGTGAAGTATAAGACTTGGTAATGAGGAAAGGGAATAAGCAAGACAATATAATAATCAAAACCATGCAGCAGACAACACATAGCATATGTTATCAGCTGTGACCATTTTGCATCTTACGAACAGAATGCAGCAATAAGAAACAGGTGGCAGGTGATGCAGTAATCACGAGTGACATCAAAAAAGAAAGAAGTTGCATGTTTACAGCACCTTTCATGACCTCGGGATATCCCAGAGCACTTTCAGCTAGTTTACGTTTGAAGTGTAATCACTGTTGTAATGTAGCAAAATACAGAAGTCGACTGGCACACAGCATGTCCTAAACACAATAATGCGTGAGTGAGCAGATAATCTTTTTTTAAAAGCCATGTTGGCTGAGGCAAAAAAATTGGCTAAGACTCCCTGCTTTTTGAAATAGTGCTGTGGGGTCATTTATATTGATCCAAGAGGGCAGGAGGAGCCACAGTTTAATCTTGTATCCAAAAGACAACACTTCCACAAATGCAACACCCGCTACACTAGAGTGTTAATGTAGACTTTCATCCTCAAGTCTCTGGTATAGGATTTCAATCACAACTTTAAAACTCAAACATTACAGTGCTATCTGCCGTGCCACAGTAAGGTTATGATACTTCCATTGCAGCCTTTTCATTAGGTGAAACAACTGAGAACTGGTGAAGAAAATAAGATCTCACTGGAAAGAAGGGAGGCTAAGTTAATGAACAGGAACATGTCAATGTAAGTAAACACCATGACTTTGTGTCAACATCACTGGTACTTTTTGTGGTGAGCACATGTGGAAAACAGAATAGTGAATGGTAGATTAAGGTTAAGTATTTGGCATTACAACACACAGCAGGACATAGAGAAACCCAAACGTCTTGTGATGAGTGCATGGGCTAACACTTACTATTTAAGTAGCCTGCTGTGTGCAAGTGTTGCAGTACATAGCCTGACCCAGAAATACCTGGCAATTTTGTGGTAAGCACATGTGGCAAACAGAATTGCATATGTTAGTGTCTGGGAAGCACATGTAACTAACTAATTGGCAACGTCTGGTCAAAGAAATGATAATATTAAGGTGAGACTCTACGCTAGCATTTATGCTAGCGATTTTATATCAGGAACAATGGAAAAATAATGAAGATTGGCATGTCATAGGACGAAAAATAATCACCAAGATACATATTTTTGTCAATCTTGAGCAAACATATATGCAATAAATAAAGATCACCACCTGTCAGCTCTCCCTCTCAAAAGGGGAGAACAGCCTATTGTCATCTGAGACTATGGTGACTTTACCTTTATGTTTATCCCTGGTTAGAGTGCTTTCTAATAATGTGTTTTTGTTCTAGAGTGGTTTTCATATCCGGGAACTTGTCCGAATGGTGGCCAGCCTCAACTTCAATTTTGAGTTCAGTGCAGTTGCTAAGTTATGTCAGTTCTATCTACATTAAAATCTGCATATCTACAGCATGACATTATTTCCACAAAATGCACATTTGTGACACAGAGACCCCAACTGTTTTTCAAATTAGCTCAATAAGATCAGTGTTTTGAAAACCTGCACTTCAACAAATTACACGCCAATCTGGGAGGTAGCAAAGGTTATAAAGTAGTAGAATGCAGTGAGAGAACAACAAGAGACATATGCAACCTAGATGTAAAGAAAACACGAATGGAGAGCAAAGAAAGAGTAAGGGAAGACAATAAAATTAAAGTTTATTTATTAGTATCATAAGTAGGCTTACATTAACACTGCAATGAAGTTACTGTGAAAATAACCTAGTCGCCATACTCCGGCGCCTGTTTGGGTACACTGAGGGAGAATAAAGAACAAAGAACAAAGAAAATTACAGCACAACAACAGGCCCTTCGGCCCTCCAAGCCTGCACCGACCATGCTGCCCGACTTAACTAAAATCCCCGACCCTTCCGGGGACCATATCCCTCTATTCCCATCCTATTCATGTATTTGTCAAGATGCCCCTTAAAAGTCACTACCATATCCGCTTCCTTTACCTCCCCCGGCAACGAGTTCCAGGCACCCACTACTCTCTGTGTAAAAAACCTGCCTCGTACATCTCCTTTAAACCTTGCCCCTCGCACCTTAAACCTGTGCCCCCTAGTAATTGACTCGTCCAACCTGGGAAAAAGCTTTTGACTATTCACTCTGTTCATGCCTCTCATAATCTTGTAGGCTTCTATCAGCTTGCCCCTCAACCTCCGTCGCTCAAGTGAGAACAAATCAAGTTTCTCCAATCTCTCCTCATAGCTAATGCCCTCCATACCATCCTGGTAAATCTTTTCTGTACCCTCTCCAAAGCCTCCACATCCTTCTGGTAGTGTGGCGACCAGAATTGAACACTATATTCCAAGTGCGGCCTAACTAAGGTTCTATAAAGCTGCAACATGACTTGCCAATTTTTAACTCAATGCCCCGGCCGAAGAAGGCAAGCATGCCGTATGCCTTCTTGACTACCTTCTCCACCTGCATTGCCACTTTCAGTGACCTATGTACCTGTACACCCAGATCCCTTTGGCTATCAATACTCTTAAGGGTTCTGCCATTTACTGTATATTTCCTATCTGTGTTAGACCTTCCAAAATGCATTACCTCACATTTGTCCGGATTAAACTCCACCTGCCATCTCTCCGCCCAAGTCTCCAACTGGTCTATATCCTGCTGTATCCTCTGATGGTCCTCATCACTATCCGCAAATCCACCAACCTTTGTGTCATCCGCAAACTTACTAATCATCCAGTTACATTTTCCTCCAAATCATTTATATATTACAAACATGTAGCATGGACAATGCACCCAACCAGCACGTCTTGTGTCAAGGGGATAAATGGAGTTATATAAACATAAAGTGAGATGAAATCCTATAAAAGTAAGTTAAAATATCTTTACAGCAATGTACAGGGTGCCATAACAAAACAGAGCTCCTGGAAGCAATCGTGTGTTAGGAGGAACCAGTCAAAGAAGGAATTACTGAGACATGGTGGCAGAGAAATCAGGACTGAAAATGAAACATTGCAGCTTCTAGCATATTTAGAAAAGATAAGAGGGAACACCAGCCCACAGGAAGTGTTGCCTTCAAATCACAGAATCATTAAGCTATTTATTTAGTTATTAGTCACAGTAGGCTTATATTAACACTGCAATGAAGTTACTGTGAAAATCCCTTAGTCAACACACTCCAGCGCTTGTTCAGGTACACTGAGGGAGAATTTAGCATGGCCAATGCATCTAACAAGCACATCTTTTGGACTGAGGGAGGAAATCGGAGCACCCAGAGGAAACCCATGCAGACACAGACTCCACACAGACAGTGATCCAAGCCGGGAATCAAGGTCCCTGGTGCTGTAAGGCAGAAGTGCTAACCACTGTGCCACCGTGCAGAAGCAGGCCACTCAACCCATCATGTCTGCACCAGCTGTCTGGGCCAATGGGCTGACGAATGGCAGAGGGAGTTTAATTTAGACAAATGTGAGGTGATGCATTTTGGTAGATTGAACCAGGGCAGGACTTACTCAGTTAATGGTAGGGCGTTGAAGAGAGTTACAGAACAAAAAGATCTAGGGGTACATGTTCATAGCTCCTTGAAAGTGGAGTAACAGGTGGACAGAGTGGTGAAGAAGGCATTCGGCATGCTTGGTTTCATCAGTCAGAACATTGAATACAGGAGTTGGAATGTCTTGTTGAAGTTGTACAAGACATTGGTAAGGACACACTTGGAATACTGTGTGCAATTCTGGTCACCCTATTTTAGAAAGGATATTATTAAACTAGAAAGAGTGCAGAAAAGATTTACTAGGATGCTCCCGGAACTTGATGGTTTGGGTTATAAGGAGAGGCTGGATAGACTGGGACATTTTTCTCTGGAGCGTAGGAGGCTGAGGGGTGATCTTATAGAGGTCTATAAAATAATGAGGGGCATAGATCAGCTAGATAGTCAATATCTTTTCCCAAAGGTAGGGGAGTCTAAAACTAGAGGGCATAGGTTTAAGGTGAGAGGGGAGAGATACAAAAGTATCCAGAGGGGCAATTTTTTCACACAGAGGGTGGTGAGTATCTGGAACAAGCTGCCAGAGGTAGTAGTAGAGGCGAGTACAATTTTGTCTTTTAAAAAGCATTTAGACAGTTACTCGGGTATGATGGGTATAGAGGGATATGGGCCAAATGCGGGCAATTGGGATTAGCTTAGAGGTTTTAAAAAAAAAGGACGGCATGGACAAGGCAAAAGGGCCTGTTTCCATGCTGTAAACCTCTATGACTATGAATGAGCAACTCACTCAGTTCCATTCTCCTCCCCTCCGCCCAATCCTTCTTCTCCCCATAACCCATCACATTCTTCTTTTTCTAATAACTGTCTAATTCCCTTTTGAATGCTTCAATTGAACCTGCCCCCACCACGCTCTCTGGCACTGCATTCCAGGCCTTAACCACTCGCTACGTAAAAACACTTTTTCTCATATTTCGGAACAGCTTTTGCTCATTTTGCCATTTACTTTATATCTGCGCCCTCTCGTTCATGATCCTTTCATAAGTTTTTCCCTGGATATTCTGTCCAGACCATTCATGATTTTGAATACTTTTATCAAATTTTCTCTCAGGCTTTTATTGTTCAAGGAAGACAGACCTCACTTTAAAACTGAAGATCCTCGTCCATAGAACCATTCTCATGAATGTTTTCTGCATTCTCTCTGATGCCATCACATCCTTCCTGAAGTGCAAATCCCAGAACTGGAAATGATACTCCACCTGAGTCCAAACTAGTGTCTTATACAAATTCAGTATAATTTCCTTGCTCTTCTACTCTATGCCTCAGATACTGTATGCTTTATTAACTGTTCTTTCCACTTGTCCTGCCACTTTCAATCACTTATGCACATATAACCCAGGTTCCACTGCTTCTGCACCCCGTTTAGAGTTGTACCCTTTATTTTCCTCTATTGTCAGATGATGACTCCCAGAGGTGATACCTGAAGTTTAAGGCCTTCATGTTTTGATTGCAAGCATCCTTAAAGCGAGGATTCGGGCATCCTACTGAACATCTGGTTCTGGCTATTTCACCATACAGAAAGTCCTTGGGTGTACAACCATCTTCCATCTCGTGAACTTGCCGGAGCCAACAAACCCATCTCTGTGTAGTAAGTGCTAACAAACTTGGGAGCTCAGACTTGAGGGGACTGCTACATTTGTGAATTTGTCTTGTCAGGATATGGCCATAATACAAGGCTTTGGTGAAATTTGCTGCCATCCATCTGATCTGCTTCTTCTCTTACAACATGCACCATTTTTGACACAGAGCTGTATCCTAGCCCTCACTTTCTTTGGTATCTTCTTCTCCAGGCTCCTGACCTTTGCCTTGCCTGCAGATATGGAAGGAGCCTTCTTGTATACTAGGTCACACAGCAAGCTCTACAAATGTTCAAGACTGAATGTAAAGTCAAAAACATATTGTGTTCTGATCAGAAAACGCCTCCATGTTGAGGATACTGTACCCACAAGAAACACAGCCACAAAAACACATGGACTATCTCTTCCATGTCTGTGACTAAGCAATAGTGACCATAATATTATACATTTTAAGATGATGATAGAATTGAGCATAAGTACAATGAAAAAGAAATTAATAGGTTTGAGAAAATTTGAACTGAGGAGCTGAGAATAGAGCTTGGGAAATGAGAAAGTAAATTGGCAAAAAAGAGCATAGAAACATTTAAAATGGTGACAGAGTGCGCAAAAAATATATTCTGCTGAAGAGGATAATTAAACACTAGTGGGACTCATCGGATGAATAAAGACATAAGGGAACAACTGAGGAAAGAGGCATACATTAAGTACATAGCCAGCAGAGGAGTGCATGATAAGAGAGATTATGAACAGATTAGGAGATATGTGGAATTAAAACATGAAGAAATATAAAACAAATTGGTGAAATATGCAGGCCCATCAATAAAAAACGAAGGGCTGTGATGGGAATAGAATCATCAAAGGGTGGACAGGATAATACGGTAGATAATGACAGAGAGATGGCAGAAATATTAAATTATTTTGTTTGGTATTTCCACAGGAGATAGAACTGACGCACATTGAATTGAGGGATGAGCAATGAAATAATTGCATTTAAAATAAAAACCAGGTGTAACTAATACACTCAAGAAGGATAAATACCCCCAGTATAGTTGGATTGCATCCACATGTTATAAAAAGAATCTAGGAAAGAAATAGAGGAATTACTACACATCTTTAATAATACATCAGAAGGTGTAGTGCCAAAAGACTGGCAGATAGCAAATGAATTACTATATTTAAGACAGGGGGCAGAACATGCCCGGGGAATTACAGACTAGTCAGCTTAACACTGGTGATAGGAAAAATATTGGAATCCATACTGAAGGATAGAATAGAAGAACATCTAGAAACAAGAAATCAAATAATGAGGAGTCAGCATGGATTTCAAAAGGGAAAATCTTCCTTGATAAATTTAATTTAATTTTTGGAGCAGGTAAATGAATAGACAATAGTAATGCAGTAGTTGTTGAGACTTTCAAAATAAAACTTTGATAAGATGCCCCATAATAGACTAATGTATAAGGTCAGAGAATATGGAGTCAGAGGACAAGTGGCAGAATGGATTGCTAGCTGGCTTCAAGGCAGAAAACAGAGTTGTAAGTGAAGGGTAGTTATTCAGAGTCGCATAAAGTACAAAGTGGCACTCCACAAGGATCAGTGCTGGGACCACTGCTGTTCACAATTTACATGATTTGAACTTTGGAATCAAAAACACCATTTCCAAATTTGGAACTCCCTCCCAACAGTACTGTGGGTATACCCACACACCACATGGATGTCAACATTTAAGAAGACAGCTCACCACCATATTCTCAAGGGCAATTAGGGGTAGGCAATAAAAATGCTGCCACAGCCATCAATGCCCACGTCCCATGAAAGAATACAAATGTGAAAATTCTAGGACACTTCCCATATCCTGGATAAGCAGTTGTGCAGGAAGTGCAGTCAGGGACAGTAATTCTAGCCTGGGTTTTGGAGCCTGAGAAATAGCTAGCAACACT
The DNA here is from genome assembly GCF_964213995.1 of Mustelus asterias. Taxonomy (NCBI): domain Eukaryota; kingdom Metazoa; phylum Chordata; class Chondrichthyes; order Carcharhiniformes; family Triakidae; genus Mustelus; species Mustelus asterias. The sequence continues at coordinate 8,800,552 of NC_135807.1, forward strand.
ACAATTCACTGCAATTCTGAAAACTTTGTAGGTTGCTGCTTATAGATGTGGTCAACCCCACAATTGTATGCAGGCAGACAAAGAAAGGATGACCACAGGCTGTTAAGAAGAAATAGGTAGGTGGATGTCTGCAATTCGCTGCCCAAGATAATGGTGGAGGCAGAGACCCTAAACTCTTTTCAAAAGTACCTGGATCTGCATCTTAAGACCTGTATGCTGCAGGGCTATAGATCGGGTGCAGGAAAGTAAGATTAGAAAGGGCAGCTGGGTGTCCCCAGGCTGGCATGGACAAGATGGGACAAAAGGCCTCCTTCTGTGCTGTAGTGTTTCTATGGTTCTATGGTATTCTTGCAATTATCCTGATGAGTGCAGGATGAAAAGCTTTGACAAGATGTCTTTTTTCAGAAATACTCAAGGTCTGTACTACCTATGGGGAGGCAGTGGCATAGTGCAATTGTCACTGAAATAGTAATCCAGAGACCCAGGGTACTGTGCTGGGGACCCATGTTCGAAACCCACCACAGCAGATGGTGAAATTTGAATTCAATAAAAATCTGGAATCAAAAGTCTAATGATGATCATGAAACCACTGTCGACTGTCAGAAAAACCCACTACCTTTAGGGAAGGTAATCTACTGTGCTTACCTGGTCTGGCCTATAAGTGACTCCAGACCCACAGCAATGTGGTTGACTCTCAACTGCCCTCAAGAGTGGACAACAAATGCTGGCCCAACCAGCGACACCTGTACACATAACCAAATTTTTAAAAGGCGAATTATAGAGTAGTTATAATGGGAAACTTTAATTACCCAAATAAAAACTAGGATAGTAGTATTGTAAAGGAAAGAGGGCAAGAGTTCCTAAATTGTGTTCAAGAAAATGTTCTACAGCAATTTATTTCCAGTCCAATAGAAAGGAGGTATTACCAGACCTAGCTCTTGAGAATGATGTGGACCAAGTGGATCAAATGTGTGTAGGGGAACATTGAGGGGACAGTGATCATTTTATCATAAGGTTTAGATTGGTTGTGGAAAGGGACAAGGAGAAATCCAGAGTAAGAATAATTAACAGGAGGAAAACTAATTTCAATGGGGCAAGAAAGGATCTAGTGCAGATAAATATAGATACAGACAGGAGCAGTGGAAGGGTGTTTTTCAGAATGAAGATCTGTAACTCGTGGTGTTCCACAGGTTCAGTGCTGTGACCTCTGCTGTTTGTAGTATATACAAATGATCTGGAGGAAAATGTGGGTGGTCTGATTAGTAAGTTTGCAGATGACACGAAGATTGGTGGAGTTGCTGACAGTGTCGGGGACTGTCAGAGGATACAACAGGATATGGATAGATTGGAGACTTGGGCACAGAAATAGCAGATGGAGTTTAATCCGGACAAATGCAAGGTGATGCACTTTGGAGGATCAAATTTAGGTGTGAATTATACTGTAAATGGCAGAATCTTTAGGAACATTAACATACAGAGCGATCTGGGTGGGTGTGCAGGTCCACAGTTCCCTAAAAGTGGTAATACAGGTGGCCAAGGTGATTAAGAAGAAATAAGGCATGCTTGCCTTCATCAGCTGGGGCATTGCGTACAGGAGTTGTCAAATCATATTGCAGTTATATAAAACCTTGGTTAGGCCGCATTTGGAGAATTGCATGCAGTTCTGGTTGCCCCGCAATCAGAAAGATGTGGAAGTTTGGAGAGAGTGCAAAGAAGGTTCACCAGGATGTTGCCTGGTCTCAAGCGTGTTGGCTATGAGGAGAGGTTGAATAAACTAGGATTGTTTCCACTGGAGAGACGGAGGTTGAGGGGAGACCTGATAGAGGTCTACAAAATTATGAGGGGCACAGACAGGGTGGATAGTCAAAAGGTTTTTTCCCAGGGTGGAGGTGTCAATTACAAGGGGGTACAGGTCCAAGGTGACAGGGGGAAAGTTAAAGGGAGATGTGTGGGGGGAGTTTTTCATGCAGAGAGTGGTGGATGCCTGGAATGCGCTGCCAGAGGAGGTGGTGGAAGCAGGCACATTAGCAACATTTAAGAGGCATCTGGATTGGTACATGAATAGGGAGGTAATAGAGCAATACAGTCCGAGTAAGGGCAGAAGGTTTTTTTCAGTTTAGTTAGGGTATCATGATCGGCACGGGCTTGGAGGGCCGAACGGTACCTGTGCACTTACTTTCAGCAACTGATGCATGAGGACACCAAGGTCTCACTGAGTATCCACCTCTCTCAGTTCACACCCATTCAAGTAATAATCTGTCTTCCTGTTATTGCTACCAAAGTGGATAACCTCACATTTATCCACTGCATCTGCCATGCATATGCCCACACACACAGCCTGTTCAAATCACGCTGAAGCATCTCTGCATCCTCCTCATGGCAGACCCTCCGACCCAACTTTTCATCATCTGCAAATTTGGAGATTTTACATTCAGTTCCCTCTTTCAAATCATTAATATATAATGTGAACAGATGGGGTCCTAGCATAGAACCTTGCGGAACCCCACTAGTCACTGACTGCCAATCACTTTTGTGATTGTAGAATGAGAAGAAACTGTCAGTTAACATAAAAGTGAATCCAAAAATCTTCTGTAGGCACATAAATAATAGTAGGGTCGTAAGAGAAGTGGACCCAATTAAGGACCAAAAAGACGATTTACACATGTAGGCAGGGGACATGGCTGAGGTATTAAATTAATCCGTTTCAAATACCATTACCAAGAAAGAAGATGCTGGTCAGCTACTGGTGAAAGAGGAGGTAGGTCAGGCACTTGAAGAATTTAAAATCGATAAGAAAGAGGAATAAGAAAGACTCTCTACAGTTAAAATTGGTGAGGCACCAGGACCGGATCTGATGCATTCAAGGATGCTAAGGGAAGACGAGGAGGTGAAACTGCAGAGGCACAGGCCAAAATCTTCCAATCTTCCTCAGATACAGTGGTGGTGCCAGAGGATTGGAGAATTGCAAATGTTATATCCTTGTTCAAAAAAGGATAAGCCCAGTGATAACATGGTGGAGGACAAGAGTACCATTCCAATAGTAATAGAAAATGCAGAGGTTATAGAAAGGGAGGAACTTACTATCATCATCACTATAGAAAAAGTACTGAGCGAACTATTGGAATTGAAGGCAAGCAAGTGCCCAGGGCCTGATGGCCCACATCCTAGGGTCTTATAGGAAGTGGCATTGGAAATAGTGGCTCCATTAGTTACAATATTCCAAAATTCCCTGAATGCGGGAATGGTTCCAGTGGAATGGAAAATTACTAATATTCCCTTATTCAAAAAGGGAAAGAGGCAATTAATTTAAAATCTCCCGTTGGGAAGATGTTAGGATCCATTATAAAGGAAGTAATAACAGGACATTTAGAAAATCAAAATGCAATCCATCAGAGTCAGCATGGTTTCATGAAGGGTAAAGGAGGATTCTGGGCAAAGGTCAGCTCAGTCACCACCACTGAACAGTAGGTCGTGGAAGAAGCCCCCCAATGATAAACAGGAGGAAGAGCATTCGACAGACGTGGCAGAGGAGCATTCTGGGATAGGTTGGCTGAGTCACCACAACTGAACAGTGGGCCACAGAAGAATTTCTCCCCCTCCAGTGATAAACAGGTGGAAGAGCCACCCAACAGAGGCGGCAGAGGAGCATTCTGGGAGAAGTCGGCTCAGTCACCACGACTGCAAGACAGAGCTAGAGGGGTGCCACAAGGTTCAGCCCTCAAGTCCCAACTATTTTCATTCTATATTAATGACTTAGAAGCAGGGATAGTAGATACCATAGCCAAATTTGCAGGTGACATTAAAATAGGTGGCAAAGTAAGTTGCAATAATGAAATAAGAAATTTACAAATGGATACAGATAGGAGGTGGAGTTTAACGTGGATAAGTGTGAAGCTATCCATTTTGGTAGAAAAAATAAAAAGGCAAATTATCTAAATGAGAGAAACTTCTTAGTGCTTCGGCGCAAAAGGTTCTGGTTACCCCCGTGTCTGAATCACAGAGCACCCGTCTACAGGTATAGCAGGTAATAAGGAAAGCAAATGGAATCTTGGCATTTATTGCTAAAGGTACAGAATATAAAAGTAGTGAAGTTTTGTTGCTACTGTACAAAAACGTACAAAGCATTAGTGAGACCGCATTTAGAATATTGTGTACCCTTACTTGAGGAGGGATGTAGTTGCATTTGAGGCAGTTCAGGAGGTTCACTAGATTGATTCCAGAGATGAGGGGTTTGTCTTGCAAAGAGAGATTGGGCAGTTTAGGCCGATACTCCCTGAAGTTTAGAAAAATGAGAGGAGATCTGACTGAGGTGTACAAGATGATAAGGGGGATTGACAAAGTAAATGCGGGGAGGATGTTTCCTCTGTAGGGCAATCTAGAACAAGAGATCATAGTTTTAGAATAGGGATTTAAAACAGAATGGGGGAAATTACTTCTTTCAAAGGGTCGCGAGTATGTGGAATTCACTACCACATAGCTCTGGGACTTTGAGTAAATTTAAGGAACAGGTGGACAGATTTTTAATTAGCAAAGGTTTGAAAGGCTATGGTGAATGGGGAGGTAAGTGGAGTTGAGGCTGAGATGAGATCAGCCATGATTGAATTAAATGGTGGAACAGGCTCGAGGGGCTAAATTGCCTACTTCTGCTCCTAGTTCTTATGGTTCTTGTGTACAGACTAGTCAGTTTAACCTTGGTGGTGGGGAAGCTTCTAGAAATAATAATTTGGGAAAAATTATAGTCACTTGGGCAAATGTGGTTAATTCAGGAAAGCCAGCATGGATTTGTTATGGACAAATAATGTTTAATTAACTTGTTTGAGTTTTTCAATAAGGTAACAAAGAGGGTTGATAAAGGTAATGTTGTTGATGTAGTGTGCATGGACTTCCAAACGGCATTTGATAAAGTGTCACAAAACAAGATTGTGAACAAAGTTAGAGTTTATGGAATAAAAGGGACAGTAGCAACATGGATATGAAATTGACCGAGTGACAGGAAACAAACAGTAGTGGTGAACGGATGGGTGCTCTTCCTAATATATATTAGTGATCTAGACCTTGATATACAGAGCACAATTTCAAAATATGCAGATGATATGAAACTTGGAAGTATTGTGATCCATGAGGAGGATAGTGTAGAACTTCAAAAGGATATAGTTGGTGGAATGAACGGAGACGTGGCATGAAAAGTGAGAGATCATTAATTTTGGTTGGATAAATGCAGAGATACAATATAAAATAAAGGATACAATTCTAAAGGGGGTGCAGGAACAGAGGAATCTAGATGTATATGTGCATAAATTATTGAAGCTAGCAGGACAAGTTGACAGAGGGTCAAAAAAGCAGCCTTTATCAATGTGGCCATAGAGTACAAAAGCAAGGAAGTTATGTTAAACCCTGTGTAATATACTGATTCTGCCTCAACTGGAATACTGCATCCAGCTCTGGGCATCACAATTTATAAAGCAAATAAAGGCATTATACTGAGGATGCAGAAAAACTTCACAAGAATGGTTCCTGGAATGAGGAAATTCTTACATACAGAAATTGAAGTTGGGATTGTTCTCCTTGAAAAGAAGATTGAGGGGAGGTTTGACAGAGGCAATCATATTCATGACAAGTGCGGACAGAGTAGATAGGAAGAAATGGTTTAATTAGTGGATGGATAGAGAATAAGAGAGCTTAGATTTAAGATATTTAGCAAAAGAAGCCTGTGTGAAGTTTGCACATTCTCCCCGTGTCTGCGTGAGTTTCCTCTCAGTGCTCCGGTTTCCCCCCACAGTCCAAAAGATGTGCTGGTTAGGTTGATTGGCCATGCAAATTGCCCCTTAGCATCAGGGAGATTAGCAGTGTAAATACCTGGGGTTATGGGGATAGGGCCTAGTCATTGCTGAGAAAATGAGAGGATTGAGAAATGTTGACATCACTGAACTAAATGTCAAGACAATTTGGAGCTTTACAGACACAAACCTGCATTCTTGTGAAAAAAACTGCAAATTATGGATTATTTTAGCATAACACAAACCCAAATGGCAAGTGTGAGAGAGAATCAATTGCACATTTTATTACCTTTAACAATAACATAGCTATGCACTCAGCTATCCACATGGTTACCTTTTGAATAGGATGACCCTGGAAAACACACATTTTGTTTAGAAATAGGTGGTTTCTCACTTAATAATCTCTCCATTGCATAAACGTAAAAATCTACGTAAAACTTGTTTGTTTCAGGTTATCAGGTCTTAACTAAGAGTAGAATAATCTCCATATTCCACTTCAATTATTAATGCTCATCTCAAATATTATGGCTTGAATTTCCACTGACCATTAGTTTATTAGTTGCACTGGGAGGTTAAAAATCCAATAAAACATTTATACAAGCACTTAATTGCTAGAGGATTATGCAAGACAATTGGTTACAGCTGCAAAAAAGACATTGCAATTTTATCTGTTAAACTGGTTCCATCACAAGCCTCGCAGTAGATATTAATATTTACTTTTACTGTCAGCACTTCTTTCTTCAAACAGAATAGGTGCCCCAGTCAGGGCGGAGGATTCACAATGACCTAGAGTCCACCTCAAACAATAACTCTTATCTGCAAAATGATTGAGGTGGAAGAATTTTAATGTTGTCCAAGATAAATCCTCACTTATAGTCAATCATATGCTGTCAGTACACTGCAATGTGTTAGCAAACTGAAATGTAACAATAGGGCAGATTCACATAAAATGCTAAGGAGCTTGATTAGCTCGACTGCTGTCTTGACCTGAAAGGCAGGGTGCAAAAGCACAAAGCCCTTAGATAAGGTTGTTTGAGCAAACAAAACCTTCAGATAGGTTATCTGATCGAATGATGTACCTCCCGATCTAGGTTTTGCTCTTTGATTGGCTCATGATATTGTCAGTCTCTCATAGTAAGTTATGAACCCGTTTTGAAGCTGGACTTGTACCAGGTTGTACTCATCCTGTGATTAAAGTGCATTAGCAGTAATTGTGATAGGACGATTAAAAAGTTTAAAATCTATATTACGATCTCTCCTTCCCACATGTGAGATGGACTTTCTAGATTCTGAAGATTTTAACTTCAACTTACAATATGCAGTCTTCATAAATTCAATAGTGCGACTGAGACGTGGGACATGAGGAATCCATGTATGCAGTAATCTACGCCTTAACACAAGGCAACCAGCACCGGACTCTTAGGCCAGTATGATGATGTTGTAGTGGCATTTAATAAATCACTGTAGCAAACGGTGCAGTTTCAATCTGTTAAATTGCAGCTTGGTGCAATGTCAACAAATGCCAGACCAGCACCTTCTATGAGCTGGCCAATAATAGTACGAGGATATCAACTTATGTTATCACCAGATTTAGAAAAACATAGAAACAGGAGCAGGAGTAGGCCATTCAGCCCTTCGAGTCCACTCTGCCATTCAGCAAGATCACAGCTATCTTCTGCATCAACACATTTTCCTGTACTTTACCCTTATCTCTTGATGGTTTAAATATGTAGAAATCTATAGACTGTATTCTGGGTCAGAAAACTCTCTGGGGCAGATAATTCCAAAGGTTTTCCAGCCACTTGATCTCAGTCCTAAACGACCTGCCCCTTATTCTGACAGTGTTCTCTGGCTCTAGATACCCCAGCCACGGGAAACATCCTTCCGGCATCTATCCAGTCTAGCCCTGTAAGAATTTTGTATGTTTGAATGAGATCACCTCTCATTCTTCTAAACTCATATTTCTAAACTTATACTAGTGACATGATAAATCCTTCCTCAAACACAAAGAGAGAGCATGTGCAAACAGGAACCTATGCTGGTGCTACAATCTTCTTCTGAGGCAGTCCTTGGAAATCAAGGATGACTTGCTTCCACTCCAGTTCGATGGTTCTAATCTGGCTTATAAATTCAATGTGCGATCTGCAGACTCTGCCATACGTGGGGCAGGAGGTGCTCGAAGGGTTGAGTGAGGGTTGAGTACTCCACCCAACTACTCAGCTCCTCCTCTGCATGATCCTGACAATATTTCTCAACATGTTCAGTGCCTTCCTAAATTAGCCTTCTCGGATTTGGTTGGTCACAAGCCAGGGTCTCCCATAAGTTGTTTGGTATGTTTAACCTCTTCAAAGATGCTTTGAGGACATCCTGAAAGTGCTTTCACTGTCTTCCTGCCACGACAAGGATACTGAGTAGAGCAATTGCTTCAGGAGTCTGGTGTCAGGCATATGAAAGACACATTGCAACCAGCAGAGCCTTGATGCTAAACAAGTTGGCTTGAGAAAATACGATGCACTTGGAATGCTTTCTTTACCATTGGATTTGAAGAATTTTGCACAAACACCACTGGTGGCATTTCTCCAATGCTTTAAGGTGCCTGTAGTAGGTTTTCCAAGTCTATGAAGCATAATCATGGAGTCATTTAGGTTTGAAATCCTTGTTGTCAATGCTCTTTTCCTTAGTTAGCTCAAGGTTGACCTGTCAAAGAGGCGATGTTGAATTCCTTTGTCTATGTCTGCCTATTTGTCAAGATGAAGCTCCCAAAATAATGTACAGAGAAAGGTCCACATTTTTCAGGACCTCATCATTGAGTGCAAGCTCACTCAGAAACTGAGTTTCAGGTTATGGTTGCCTTCTTCTGCAAAGCACATGAGTAAATGGACCTTTCATTAAACACCCAAATAACTAAGGATCCCTACTAAGTTCCCACAGCAAAACACCTCTCTCTGTGGTATCCCACTCCCTCCCACAGTGGCACAGTGGTTAGCACTACTACCTCACAATGCCAGAGACCAGAGTTTGATTGCCGGCTTGGGTCACTGTCTGTGGGGAGTCTGCGCATTCTCCTCGTGTCTGCGTGGGTTTCCTCCGAGTGCTCCGGTTTCCTCCCACAGTCCGACAAATGTGCTGGTTAGGTGAATTGGCCATGCTAAATTCTCCCTCAGTGTACCTGAACAGGCGCCAGAGTGTGGCGACTAGGGGATTTTCACAGTAACTTCATTGTGGTGTTAATGTAAGCCTACTTGTGACAGTAATAAATAAACTTTAAACCCGTCCCCCCAGTGGGAAACACTCCCACTTCCATGTTCACCACCGATTTAGACTACAGAATGGCAGAATTCAGCCAGTGGCTGGGAACCAGATGTCTGGCTGAAAAGAGAGCAGTGGGTGGGAGTTAGCAGATCACAAATATGGAAGCAAGTTAGGTTAGAGGACTGTGGAGGTGGGGAAGGCACTCCTTCCTGCTCCTTCTAGTCTAAAAGCAGTGCTAGCAAGGCACTTGAACACTGATCCAGCTGTTCTCACCTCCCTTCAGAAGCCATGTTTCTAGAGGCCAAGGAAACCAGGACTGGAGGCATTAAATCTAAAAGCCCAAATCTAAAACTCCATAAAATTTAAGGCACACAGTCTCATTAAAATATTTAAATGATGGGTCCACTACCCAAGGGCAGTTTAGTCACCCACCAATCAAACTACCCCTAAAGACGAAGAGGCAGGTTGAAGGCACATTGGACTCAGTTTTCTGATGTTTGAAATTTTAACCTTATTCTCAACGTGCTGAGGGGAATAATGTCCCCCTCCCCCCACCACCTCATTGCTCTGTTCTGACACACTGGCAATTTCACTGTTCATATTATTTCAGCCACTTAGTCTGATGATGAATCCCCTAATCATGTGCCAATATTTGCGAAGAGTGCAAGATCGCAAAATTATAAATATCTAATATAGTTACACCCTTATTCTGGCATGGTTTTCTCACATTGCTAAATCGTTACTGCAATGCAAATGCTGTGTAGGCACTGAAAAAGAATCATACAGAGCAAGTTACTTATCATAAATTCCGATTTCCAATCAATGTAACTTATCAAATGGTAAATATATAATCATAGCTTAATAGTGATGAGATAAGCTGAACTGGTACAATTGACCTCTGCATTCTGTGGATCTGCCTTGTGAATTAGCCACATTGAGCAAAAACCAACAAAGCTCATCTCTCAAATTATATCACTTGGACACCATTCTGACAGCTTCTTTCATCATTTCCAATCATCACGTTGCAACTTTAAAAATACTTGATTAATGCATTTCCCATCGTAGGAAACATAATTACATCCAAGCAAGTTGGAGTTGCCAGGAAATGAAGACATGCTCATCCATCTGAATCTAAACTACTTTACAGTTGAGGTAAATAAACATTTATAATAGTCTGATTTTATAGGTCTGTACATTGTTAAGATATAAACTGTTGCTATCACTGTAACAGCCACTGACATTTCTGAGTTAATGAGTGCACATTAAAATGAAGGCTGTTCAGATTGTCAGCATTATCAGAGTAACAAAAATTTACCCGGCCAATGAACTGAATTGTAACACCAAGCACAAGCATGTGTGTGATTCATCAAATGAGCCTCCTGCTTGTTACTGATTTTGTTGCTCAGAGTTTATTGTACCATACAAATTGCGGTGCATTGGCAGCATAAAACAAGTGTGCACAGTACATTTGTCTGAAGTTAATCACTTGACTGCTTTAGTACAGTTAGACTTGAGCCTTATTTGGTTCTTCACAAAATATTGCAGATCATCATTTGAGAAGCTATTGGTATTATTATACAGGATGAAAAATAAACTGTTTTTTTTTCTTCTCTATGCAAGTTGCAATAGAGATTCACCTCACACACAGCAAATGATTATTACACTTCATGCAAGTTCAGCCTTTGAGCTTCAATCATTGGTCAACCAAAGTCCAAAGGTGGTGAAAATTATCCTATTATATGGTGTGTGTAAAATCATCTTTATGCTCAAGGTACACCCTGGCACAGTACTTTTACAGAGAAAGTTCAAATGTCATTAAACATAGGCTTATTTTATCAATAAGGGGGTTGTCCTGTTCTACTTATGAATGATCTTATCTGTGTTCAATGCACTTAAAGCCAAGAAGTGTATTAATAGCTGCATTCCACACAATTTTCTTAGTTGAATCAAAAGTTACCATTAAAATAATGAATCCCAAGATAATTTTGAAGACTCTAACGAAAAAAAGGATCGTGTTTTGTTCTGGGCTGTCAGCCAATTGTATCTTAGAAAAAAAGAAAAGACTTGCATTTATATAGTGCCTTTCATGTCCAGCAGACATTCCAAAGCACTTAACAGTCAATAAGGTACTTTTGAAGTGTAGTTTGATTTGATTTATTATTGTCACATGTATTAACATACAGTGAAAAGTATTGTTTCTTGCGCGCTATACAGACAAAGCATACCGTACATAGAGAAGGAAACGAGCGAGTACAGAATGTGGTGCTACAGCCATAGCTAGGGTGTAAAGATCAACTTAATGTGAGGTAAGTCCATTCAAAAGCCTGACAGCAGCAGGGAAGAAGCTGTTCTTGAGTCTGTTGGTACGTGACCTCAGACTTTTGTATCTTTTTCCCAAAGGAAGAAGGTGGAAGAGAGAATGTCCAGGGTGCGTGGGGTCCTTAATTATGCTGGCTGCTTTGCCGATGCAGCAGGAAGTGTAGACAGAATCAGTGGATGGGAGGCTGGTTTGCGTGATGGATTGGGCTACATTCACAATCTTTTGTAGTTCCGTGCAGTCTTGGGCAGAGCAGGAGCCATACCAAGCTGTGATAGAATCAGAAAGAATGCTTTCTATGGTGCATCTGTAAAAGTAGGTGAGAGTCGTAGCTGACATGCCAAATTTCCTTAATCTTCTGAGAAAGTAAAGGCGTTGATGGGCTTTCTTAACTACAGTGTCGGCATGGGGGGACCAGGACAGGTTGTTGGTGATCTGTACACCTAAAACTTGAAGCTCTCGACCTTTCTACTTCGTCCCCGTTGATGTAGACAGGGGTATGTTCTCCTTTACGCTTCCTGAAGTCAATGACAATCTCCTTCGTTTTGTTGACATTGAGGGAGAGATTATTGTTGCCGCACCGGTTCACCAGATTCTCTTTCTCGTTCCTGTACTTTGTCTCATCATTGTTTGAGATCCGATCCACTACGGTGGTGTCGTCTGCAAACTTGAAAGTTGAATGGGAGGGGAATTTGGCCACCATTATAGGTGTATAAGGAGTATAGTGGGGGGCTGAGAATACAGCCTTGTGCGGAACCGGTGTTGAGGATGATCGTGGAGGAGGTGTTGTTGCCTATCCTTACTGATTGTGGTCTGTGAGTTAGGAAGTTCAGGATCCAATCGCAGAGGGAGGTGCCAAGGCCCAGGCCACGGAATTTGAAGATGAGTTTCATGGGAATAACAGTGTTGAAGGCTGAGCTGTAGTCAATCAATAGGAGTTAGTGTTGTCACTTAGCTCCTACCTTCAGTTTGGAGGCAAAGAACAATATTAAATACAATTTAATGAAGCATTTGCACACAAAGGGCTGGAAAAGTTTGGGAGCCTTTTACAGTAGGTTTGAGGAGGTGGCATAGGTGCAAAAGACCTGCCACTGGGTCCATGGCAGTTGTAGCAGTAGATTTTGTTGGTGAAAGTGGCAGCATTTGTATGATTTTTGACTTCATTTTCTAAACATTTTTGAGCCTGCCACAAGAAAGAAATACTGAAATAACAGGGTTTTGAAGCTGTCAACAACTTCCTGGTCACGGCATAACCCCTCTACCACATCACATCCCAGCCTGACTTCTCAATTGGCGCATTGCTGACAGGCCATTAGTGCTCAATTCGCTGAGCTAAGACAGCAGGAACAGGAACGAGTTGACCACTCACTTACCTTCCTGTCTCAAGTCACTCCACCTAAAAACATAAAATCCAACCCATGAAGGTAGAAATTAGTTTGAGGCGTTTTCCAAGTCCACACTCACCTCTACGTAAGCATCAAATGCCTGAGCAGAGAAGTCTGAGGATGAAAGCAAATTACTGCGGATGCTGGAACCTGAAACCAAGAGAGAAAATGCTGGAAAACCTCAGCAGGGCTGGCAGCATCTGTAAGGAAAGAAAAGAGCTGAGGTTTCAAGTCCAGATGACCCTCTATCAAAGCTTTATCAAAGTTTGAGTAAGTCCTATAATTGAATATTGATCTTCATCTATATCTTCAGGACTTCTGTTGGCCTCATGTTGTGGAGTGAGGTGAGGTGGATGGAGTGGAGAAACAATCATCAGAACTGTGGAGTTGAGGACTGTACTTCTGTTTCTTCAGGTATCACCAACAGAATTTATTTTAAAGTATTTTTTAAAATTTGTGTGCAGTAGGCAGCCATGATAGAGGCTGAAGAATTTCAGCAGCCGTTTTGCTCAATGAACTAAGGCAGATGAACTTAGAGCCTTGATTCTTGCATGGAAGTTGGATGTGGTTGCGATAACGGAAACTTGGTTAAAAGAGGGACAGGACTGGCAGCTAAATATTCCGGGTGAGACAGAGGGGAAGGTAAAAGAGGTAAGGGAGTTGCATTACTGGTTAGGAACATATTACAGCTGTACAGAGGGAGGACGCCTTGGAAGAATCATGTAAGGATCTCACCCACTTCCTTTGGTTCTACACATAAATTCCCTCTTTTGTCTTTAAGTGGACGCTGTGGGTAGAACTCAGAAACAGGAAGGGGGCACTATGGCCTCCCAACAGCCCACGGGAAGTTGAGGAACGGATATGTAAGCAGATTCTGGATAGATGTAGAAATAATAGGGTTGTTGTAGTGGAAGACTTTAATTTTCCTCATATTGATTGGAAATCCCTGAGGGCTATGGGTCTGGATGGTGAGGAATTTGTTAAGTGTGTCCAGGGAGGCTTTTTGGAACAATATGTGGATAGTGACTAGAGACGGGGCTGCTATACTGGACCTAGTACGAGGGAATGAGCCTGGCCAGGTCATCAAAGTTGCAGTGGGGGAACATGTGGCGAACAATTCCTTAAGCTTTCGGATACTGGTGGAAAAGGACGAGTGTTGTCCTAGGGTTAAGGTGCTAAATTGGGGGAAGGCTAACTACAATCAGATAAGGCAGGATTTGGAGGCTGTCGTTTGGGAGAGGCTGATTGAGAATAAATCCACATTTAGGAGTCTTTTAAGGAGCAGTTGATCGGAGTGCAGGACAGGCATGTGCCTATGAAATGGAAGGACAGGAAAGGCAGGATTAAGGAATTGTGGATGGCCAGGGAAATTGTGAGTCTAGTCAAAAAGAAGAAGGATGCATACATGAGGTCTAGGCAACTAAAAACATATGAACAATTTGAAGGATACAGGGAAAGTAGAAAAGAGCTCAAACAGGGAGTTATGAGGACAAAAAGAGGTCCACGAAATGTCAGTTGTATAAAACATTGATTCGGCCACATTTGGAATATTGGAGAATAGTGTCCAGTTCTGGTCACCACACTACCGGAAGGACGTTGAAGCTTTGGAGAGAGTACAGAAAAGGTTTACCAGGATGTTGCCTGGTATGGAGGGTATTAGCTATGAAGAGAGATTGAATAAACTGGGATTGTTCTCTCCAGAAAGACAGAGGCTGAGAGGCGACCTGATAGAAGTTAATAAAATTATGAGAGGTATAGAGATGAACAGTTGGAAGCTTTTTCCATGGGCAGAAATGACAATTACAAGGGGGCACAAGTTCATGATAAGGGGGAAAAGGTTCAATGGAGATGTGCGGGAAAGTTCTTTTTACACAGAGGGTGGTGGGAGCCTGGAATGCACTGCCAAGTGAAGTGGTTGAGGCAGTTATGTTAGCCACATTTAAGACTTATCTTGATAGACATATAAACAAACAGGGAATAGAGGGATATAAAGGGTTGGTCTAGATAGGTAAACTTGATTGGTGCAGGCTCGAAGGGCCGAAAGGCCTGTTCCTGTGCTGTACTATTCTTTGTTCTTTGAAGTGCTTTGGAGCATTTTATTATGTTAAAGGTGCGACACAAATGTAATTTGTTGTTATTGGGGGCAAATTTCGCACAGAGATACATCAACAGCTCAGGATTATTTAACATAAGTCACCTCATGTGTGATATTAGGCCATGTTTTGATTTGCAGAACCGATTGCAAATACAATCAATGAAGTCAATATTGGAGGTATGGATTAAATAAATTGAATTTGTGTCATGCTCACTTGTCCGGAGTTTAAAGTTTATTTATTAGTGCTTATAGTGCTTATATTAGTGCAAGTAGGCTTACATTAACACTGCAATGAGATTACTGTGAAAATCCCCGGTCCAAGAATTTAGCATGGCCAATACACCTAACCAGCACATCTTTAGAACTGTGGGAGGAAACCGGAGCCCCTAGAAGGGATCCACACAGACACAGGGAGAACGTGCAGACTCTGTCCGCACAGACAGTGGCCCAAGCCGGGAATCGAACCTGGGTCCCTAGCTTTGTCAGACAGCAGTGCTAACCAGTATACCACCATGCCGCCCTTTATTTGACTCTGTTCTCTTCAAATGTCAAAATTATTTGATAACAATGATGGCTCTATTTGGGTCGGTCCAAGGTTGTTTTTTCCCACATATTGGGAGTCAGCTAGCAAACCTCTGAGATTGGCTTTCAGCTGTCATTATATCTAAATTCAGGACATTCTGTGGTCAGTTCCCATGCTCAGCTGGCTATAGAGTGTTAACTTGGGTACGCAGAATCCTCCATGCAATCCAACCCTGCAAAACGGAGTCCTAATGCGCATGCTCACAATGCTGTGCTGGAGATTTTGCTCTGCCACCTGATATTACAAATAGATCTCAGACAGTGAAGATGGAATGCTTCTCGTAGTGTGATGTGGTAGGTTGGCCAAGTCTAACATCCATAAATACGTGATTTCATGATGTAAAATCATTTTGATCTCTTTCAAAGTCTGAGAATGACCTTGCCAAGTGCTGAACTTGCTTTTGCCAGGCAATGGTTGATTTCGCCATCCAAGTACAACAAGATATATGCATACACAGCACACAATTAAGAAAGAAAATGGTATGTTAGCCTTTATTACAAAGAGATTGGCGTATAAAGGTTTTATTGCAATTGTCTGGACCTTGGTGAGAGCAGACTTGGAGTACTATGTACAGTTTTGGTCTTCTTAAGAAAGAATATAAGTGCATTAGAGGAAATTCATTACTCTTGGGATGAGGAAACAATCCAATGAGGAGATTCAGTAGGAAGTCTCACAACACCAGGTTAAAGTCCAACAGGTTTATTTGGTAGGAAATACCATAAGCTTTCGGAGCACTCCGAAGGAGCAGTGCTCCGAAAGCTTATGGTATTTGCTACCAAATAAACCTGTTGGACTTTAACCTGGTGTTGTGAGACTTCTTACTGTGTTCACCCCAGTCCAACGCCGGCATCTCCACATCATGAGATTCAGTAGAACAGGCCTATATTCCCTTAATTTAGAAGATTGAAAAGTGATCACATTGAAACTTCAATAAGGCCTTTGACAAGGCCCCTCATGGCAGACTGGTACAGAAGGTGAAGTCGAATGGGATCAGAGGTGAGCTGGCAAGATGGGTACAGAACTGGCTTGGTCACAGAAGACAGAGGGTAGCAATGGAAGGGTGCATTTCTGAATGGAGGGCTGTGACAAGTGGCATTCCTCAGGGATCAGCACTGGGACCTTTGCTGTTTGTAATATATATAAATGATTTGGAGGAAAATGTAACTAGTTTGATTAGTAAGTTTGTGGACGACACAAAGGTTGGTGGAATTGCAAATAGCAATGAGGACCGTCAGAGGATACAGCAGGATATAGATCAGTTGGAGACTTGGGCGGAGAGATGGCAGATGGAGTTTAATCCAGAAAAATGTGAGGTAATGCATTTTGGAAGGTCTAATACAGATGGGAAATAGACAGTAAATGGCAGAACCCTTACAAGTACTGATAGGCAGGGGGATCTGGGAGTACAGGTACACAGGCCACTGAAAGTGGCAACGCAGGTGGAGAAGATAGTCAAGAAGGCATACAGCATGCTTGCCTTCATCAGCCAGGGCATTGAGTTTAAAAATTGGCAAGTTATGTAGCAGCTTTATAGAACCTTAATTAGGCCGCACTTGGAATATAGGGCCTGAATTTACCATTTTCATTCTAAGTGCTGAATCTGGGCGCAATTCAGAACCGACTTGGAAATCTACCTTCAGGCGCCGCCATACCACTTAGCCTGAAAAAAAAATCACGAGTTTGAATCGTACTGTGGGTGAGGCTTAGCGCGCCTGAAACGATCGGAGCTTTGAACTGCGCATGCGCACTTAGAAAAAAATTTGAAAAAGCGCGCCCGTGTCTGATCTCTCCCGAGCCGCAGAAAGCGGAGAAAGTGGCCCGGGAGCGAAAAGCGGGAGCAATAGCCCCCACAGACATCACCCCACCCCCACAACATAACCGTCCCCCTTATCCACTCACCACCCCCCGCCGTTACCCAGACTGATCGCGGCCCCCTGCCCTGAACCCCCCACCAGAAATCGCCCACAGAGTGGCAGCGGACCCCCCCCCACCAGAGATACATCTTACCCTCCACCCTCCAGAGAACGATCTGGCTTCACACCCCTTCCCCCCAGAGGATGATCCGCCTCATTCCCCCTCCCACCCAGAGAATGATCTGGCCTCCCCCCCTCCCCAAGAAAATGATCTGGCCTCACTCTTGCCACCCCACCGCCCCCCCCCCCCCCCCCCAAGAGAATGATCTGGCCTCACCCCCCCACCCAGAGGTACATCTGACCAGCTTCCTCCTCCCTCCCCCTCCCCTCACCAGAGAATGATCTGGTCCGCCTCCCTCCCCCCACCCCCCCAACCAGACAACCATCTGCCCTTCTTCCCCCCCCCAACCAGGCAACGATTGGGCCTCTCTCCTCCCTCCCTCCCCCCGCCACCAGAGAATGATCTGACCCGCCTCCTTCCCCCCCCCCCCCCCCCCGCCCAACCAGACAACCATCTGCCCCCCCCCTCCAACCAGACAGCGATCGGGCCTCCCTCCTCCTTCCCTCCCCCCCCACCAGCGAATGATCTGGCCCGCCACCTTCCCTCCCACCACCGATCTGAGTCAGAGAGCCGTTGGAAGCTCTGAACTCGCCTCTTCAGCAACTGGAGCGCCCGAAACAGACTTTTATTCAGCATGTTCATTTCAGCGCGATTCCGGATTGGCGAACACAGTGGTAAAGGGGGGAATGCTGATAAAGTTGGGCGGGTAGTTCATTAATTCAACTGAAATGCATGCAAATGCATTTAAATCACCGTTGCGCCCATTTTGGGCACGAATCGGATCACAGCCATTCCCGGGCCTCGGGAAAGTGGCCATCTGCTCAGACGGATCGTGTTAATGGCCTCACACCTGACTTTACCACGTTTTCGTGCCCGTTTCGGACCCATCGTGCTAAATTCTGGTCGCCACACTACCTGAAAGATGTGGAGGCTTTGAAGAGGGTACAGAAAAGATTTACCAGGATGTTGCCAGGTATGGAGAACATTAGCTATCAGGAGAGGTTGGAGAAACTTGGTTTGTTCTCACTGGAACGACGGAGGTTGAGGTGGCGACCTAATAGAAGTCTACAAGATTATGAGGGGCATGGATAGAGTGGATAATCAAATTAGCTGGTCAGGTAAAAGTAAATGTTCATAGAGAATGAGAGCTCATTTACAAAATGGTCTGAAAAGACATATAGAGTCAAAACCAATATCGCAACACTACGAACTTCTATTTAATATCTTCCACGCAGTAAGGGTTAAAGGACAAAAAGGGAGAAAAGAACAGATCAATGAGCACTAGATTGGAATAGTGCCGATTTAGAAGGATGTGCAATGAGCTTACTAAGGTGAAATGGAAAGAGTAATTTCCATACACAGTTTAACCACAGATGTTGTGCACAAGAAGTTTAAATAACCTTGAAGTATTTAAAGGGCACAATTGGAAAAATCATCAAGTATGAAATGAAGAGGGTTGACAGGTAGTATAATGGGATTAAAAACCAGTTAGAAGGGATGAAACAGAGATCAGGAATTAAGGACAGTTTCTCAGAATGGTTGAAACATGCATACAAAAAGCACTACAATTATTTATCTTTCTGTGATTAAAAACAAGCTTCTAAATTAATGTTTTCCTTTTGCTGATAGTAACAACTAATTTGGAGAGATTGTCGATAGCCTTTGTCATCAGTTGCTCCACTTAATACTGTCATCTTGAAAAGCTTGATAAAATAAAATCATGTAAGAGAGGCCATTTAATTGGAAGATTTTATTGAACTGGATTTTATTTGCAACATCAATGAAAAGTTATTTGTGTGTTGACAACATTCTAAGTAACTTAAAAGAAATACACAAGAAGATTTCAATATAATGTCATTCAGCAACAAAGAGTGAAATAGTGAGAGTCAGTGTAAAAGGATTGCTATTAATTGCCAGAAGCAATTTATTACCATACACCTCAAATGGAACTCATGCCACAAACTAATGATTTTTTTCAGTATTGAGAAGAAATTGTTCATGCTCGAGTTGCCCTTTAACAGCCATCAATAAAAAACATTTGCTGCGGTCTAGGCGGAATTCAAATTCAGATCCCAGGTATAAAAGGAGTGACTCAAACTCATCAGGCCACTCAATAACTACCAGCATCCAAACCGTTAACGTAGAAAAACAATGCTTCATAGAAGCATAATCAAACAGCAACTGATACCGAGGCAAAGGAAAAAATCTTAGGACAGGTGACTAAATGCTTGGTCAAAGATAGATTTCAAGGAGGATGATAAAGGAAGAGAGGGCCCTAAGTTGGGTAGGCAAGATAATGGTGTGTCCAAGGCCAGAGATTTTTATCTTGACATGTAAATATTATAAATTGTATATTGTAAATATTAACCTGCATCTGAATCATTTTAAAGACAAGAATACCCCTCAAAGAAAAATCACCACCCTCCCCTTCAAATTATCTTGCCTGCATCACAAGTAAAGCTTTTTTTTAAGATATAAACACAGCATCTTTATCTGTATATTTCTTGGTCGCCGAAAATATTTCCTAGTCAAATTACTCAAAAATCTTTTCTCAATGGAGTATTACTCAGGAATACTTTATGAACAACTTGAAATCTGAAGAGAAGTCGGTAAGATTCTGGGAAATATTTGTATCTGACCATGTTCCCACAAGAGTAACAGGGTGGATGGACTGTTCTAAATACTGGTAGCAACCTTTTAATGACTACTGCAGTTGCTAGTGATTTAATTATTGGTTTGTTTACCTATTAACTATAATAAACTGGTATCTTTGGACCAACAAACCTTTGAACATCACTGAAAGTAACATCTGACACACCAGGAATTGAAAAAGTACCGTATTTCTAATAAATGCACATCTCTGCTCTTAGTTCATTTTTTTGGAACATAAATCCAAGATTTTTCTCTTGTATAGTTTTGAAGAGCTAAAGTCAGGTACATGAAGACCACCAAGGTTGAAAGAGGAGGGACAAGAAGATATGGTCGGTCAGGAAGCAGCTTGTATCAACTGCAAACTTGAATATAAAACTCTCCATTTTTTCAATCTAGTAATTCATATGTAGTCATCATCCGAAATGAAACCTCCAAGTTTTTGGTAAGATCCAGTTAGGGGCCAATAAGCTTTTATTTAAAGTAGTTTAAAGTTTGAAATTCACGACACTTGCTTATAAGAATATAACCACAAGATCCCATAGGTTTTGAACAGCCAAAAACAAATTTTACTACACAAGATTGAAAGGATAAACACTTTACAATATATATCTATATACTAATACTCAGGGCTAATATAAAGTACATGTGAATGAACGGGCAAACCATGGTTGAATACAACAGACTGTATAATAAATAGCAAATGTGACCAAGACAGATTCCATGGATTTCTCAGCAGCCCACCCAAATGTCAATAAACACTAAACACTAATCTAATGTAAACACTCTCACTCATGAAGGACGCAATCTTTTCACTTTCAAAGATCAAACCTCTGAATTCCATCAAAGCCACTCAAACTTGGGCTGCCTCAACAACTGCAGACCTCTAGGCGTTTCACTCTTGTCTCCCAAGACTCTATTCCTCTGGTTTTCTGAGTCAACACTCCAGCTTCTACTCATGTGCGCAACTTCAGTTCTTTAGTAGCTGGTTAGTTTAATTGGCCTGGCATGCTCCTGGATTTCACCAAGCTTTTTTTATTCATTCATGGGATGTGGGCACCACTGGGTTGGGCCAGTATTTATTGCCCATCCCTGAGAGCATTTAAGAGTCAACCACATTGCTGTGGATCTGGAGTCACCAGGTGAGGACAACAGATTTCTTTCCCTTAAGGACACTAATGAACCAGATGGGTTTTTACAAGAATCAACAATGATTTCTTGGTCATCATTAGACTTTTAATTCCAGGTTTCTTTTATTGAATTCAAATTTCACCATCTGCCATTGTGGGATATGAACCCAGGTCCGCAAACCATTACCCTGGGTCTCTGGATTACTAGTGCAATAACAATATCACTATGTCACCACTTCCCCACCTCAACTGTGCCAAGCTATAAATGCTCCCAGAACTTCTCTTGTGACCTATCTCTTTCCAGCACAAAGCCAACCTGCTCAGTATTTTACTTCACTCTACACAAAGCTATCAAAAAGCTACTGGGAGTTCCCGAGCCCCAGTTACACAGCCGGTTATTAGCTACACATTTGCTGCCTGGAGCCTGCAAACAGCAGCACCTTTTCAGTATTTTTTGCAAGCAGTGTAAAAACTTCATCTCCAGTTCTCCAGCTCAGTAAGCCCGCCTGTTTTTATAACCTTAGCTGTCTAGCTATTACCCACTTAAGTCAACCTGGTACCAACCTTTTAAGTGTAATAATCTTCAAGCTGCTTTAGTTGCAATTATCCGATTTTCTACAGTTAAACTTTAATCCTCCCAAAACTAAAATTAGCTTTAAAGTATATCTAGGTATTTTCAACTATGTATGAGAGAAAGAGAGCAAGAGAGAGAGAGAGCAAGAGCGAGAGAGAAAGAAAATGAAGTCCCAGTACATATCCCTTGGGAACATCATTGGTCACATCCTGCTCATTAGAGAAGGTCCCATTTATCCTTACTTTGTCTCCTATCTCCCAACCAATTTCCTACCTATGCCACAAGATTACCTCCAATCTTACATGTTTTCACGTTGCTGATGATCTCTGGAAGTTGATGATATCTATGGAGACTCCCCTATCCACAAGGTTAGCAACCACACAAAATAATTCAACGTCAGACATGACCTCCTCTCCACAAATCCATACTTTCATCCCCAAAAGCTCAGTAATTTTGTCTCTCGTGATAAATTAAGCTGCAAGCACAGAAAGTATGCTACAGCTCCAAAATTTACTATTTAAGAATTGTAACAGTGGAAGTACTTAATTTCGTAGACAAGCAAATGGTAGGGAAGCAGCAGAGAAACAAATCACATGCTACGAAGGCCAGCCCCTCAAATGGAATCCATAGCACAACAGGCAAGCTATTTTGTAGATATACTTCAGCCACAAATACTTCAGTAGAATTATGGTAACTACATTTGTTAACTGCCCTGTAATCATAAAACAGGAAATCTGGAAATTCAGCCAAATGATATCAGGAGCAGGGTGCTGAAGTTGAAGGCCATAGAAAGTTATTATATGAGATTTTTTCCTCTTTGGAACAACTGTTTTATGATCTCTAGCTTTTAAAAAACATGTATGTAATAAAAATGTTCCTTCAGATCAGAAAAAACAGGTATTGCTAATGGTCTGAAAAAGGAATTCAACCTCATGTACTACTGAAATGCAATAAAATTAACAATCCCACACTACTGTAATTCAAAACAGTACAATGTTACAGATTTACGAGACTCTATATTGTTTTATAGTTATTTTACAAGAATTTTACAACAAGCATTAAACTGCTCAGTAATGTTATTTGTTTAAATAATCTATAAAAATACAAGAAGTGTCACTTACTTTCAGACTGCTATATGTAAGCATATTTCACACTAAATGGTAGTCAAAATTTTCCAATATATCTGAATAAAACTAGTTAATTCACAATATAACCAAATAACAGAAATATATCTCAACTGCATATTTCCAGTCAGCTGACTCATAGTAACAAAACAGGATTACCCCTTCCAGGAAATAAGTTACATTTTAAAATATGGATTTAAAAATTTGGGACAGATTTATATTGACCACAGCATGAGGCTACAACAGGTCTTTGAGATCTGCCACAGCATATCTTAACCCTAACTCATGATGGACTCTTTGGAAGAGGTCAGCAAACCTGCTAAAACAATTCCAATCGACTTCAGGCTGCAATATCAGCGAGAGTCAATGGCGTTACTTTGTGGACCACCTGTCAAACCAGGCAAACATCCAAAGTTTAATTACTTTAAAGACATTGGATGAACACAAGTTGTGATTAAAATTCACAAAAGCAATAGATCTGAACCATGAAGTTCCAGCCTCCTTTAAAACAACAGCTAACATTTCATATCTTTAAAGTCATAAAAGTATTTACCAATAACTGCCTTCCTGGACAGAGCTACTATGTTCAAATTCTACTGTGGATGCCTGAATGCAACAAAGCACCACTTGGCCTGGCAACGCCAAATCTGCCACCACTGTTTTTCATGCATATCATCTTTGACTCACTGAAATAACAGGATAGCATTCACATAAGAACATAAGAAATAGGAGCAGGCGTAGGCCATCTAGCCCCTCAAGCCTGCTCCGCCATTCAATAAGATCATGGCTGATCTGATAGTGGGTTCAGTTCCCATAACCCTTAATTCCCTTAATGGTTAAAAATCTATCTGTGACTTAAACACGTTTAACGAGGTAGCCTCTACTCCTTCATTGGGCAGAGAATTCCAAAGATTCACTACCCTCTGGGAGAAAAAGTTCCTCCTCGACTCTGTTCTAAATTGACTCCCCCGTATTTTGAGGCTATGCCCCCTAGTTCTTGTTTCCATTGTAAGTGGAAATAACCTCGCTACTTCTACCCTGTCCAGCCCCTTCATTATCTTAAATGTCTCTCTAAGATCTCCCCTCAACCTTCTAAACTCCAATGAGTACAGGCCCAGTCTACTCAATCTCTCCTCATAAGCTAACCCCTTCATCTCCGGAATCAACCTGGTGAACCTTCTCTGTACCCCCTCCAAAGCTGATATATCCTTTCTTAAATAAGGGGATCAAAATTGTACACAGTACTCTAGGTGCAGCCTCACAGTACAGTTGCAGCATGACCTCCCTGCTTTTATACAGTACGAAACTTCATTTGACGGAAAAATGCGAAGACCTTGCTTTTTTAAGCAGAGAGGAACCAGTAGTGGTGTTAGTTTTCCTTAACTGTTCACTAGTCACCAGAGCCAAAGCACTGTGAGATAACTGCTGCCTCAGTGGCTCAGATGTTGACAGTGGGAGATTCAGTGATGGTAACACCATTGAATGTCAAGGGGCGGTGGTTAGAGTGTCTCTTATTGGTGATGGTCATTGCCTGGTATTCGTGTGGCACGAATGTTACTTGCCACTTGTCAACCCAAGCTTGATATTCCAGTACCATACTGAGGGAATGCTGCACCATTGGAGGGGCTGTCCTATGGATGAGATGTAATGCCAAAGTCTTATCTACCTTTATATAGTGAATATGAATAAAAGCGGAATCAATAAGTAATACATTTCATATGGTTTCAATACGAAGTATATTTCATACTATAAGAAAAACATTGCATGAAAGAATAAAGGAATATGTGCTGGAAATCTGAAACAAAGGTAGAAAACACTGGAAATACTCAACAGATCTGGCAGTATTTGTGAAGAGAAGAACAGAGTTAACTTTTGATTCAAAGACTCATCAGAACTGGGAAAAGTTAGATCAGAATGATCACATTTACTAAATTTCCAAATTTCCCCAGTTCTAATGAGAGGTCACTGACATGAAACATGAACTCTATTTCTCACTCCATCCAGATACCACCTGCTGACTAATTCCAGCATTTTCTACTTTTATTTCAGATTTGTAACATAGAACATAGAACATTACAGCACAGTACAGGCCCTTCGGCCCTCAATGTTGCGCCGACCAGTGAAACCAATCTAAAGCCCCTCTAATCTACACTATTCCAATATCATCCATATGTTTATCCAATAACCATTTGAATGCTCTTAATGTTGACGAGTCCACCACCGCTGCAGGCAGGGCATTCCACGCCCTTACTATTCTCTGAGTAAAGAACCTACCTCTGACATCTGTCCTATATATATCACCCCTCAATTTAAAGCTATGTCCCCTCGTGTTAGCCATCACCATCCGAGGAAAAAGGCTCTCACTATCCACCCTATCTAATCCTCTGATCATCTTGTGCGCCTCTATTGAGTCACCTCTTAACCTTCTTCTCTCTAATGAAAACAACCTCAAGTCCCTCAGCCTTTCCTCATACGATCTTCCCACCATACCAGGCAACATCCTGGTAAATCTCCTCTGCACCCTTTCCAACGCTTCCACATCTTTCCTATAATGCGGCGACCAGAACTTTACGCCATACTCCAAGTGCGGCCGCACCAGAGTTTTGTACAGTTGCAGCATGATCTCATGGCTCCGAAACTCAATCCTTCTACCAATAAAAGCTAACACACCATATGCCTTCTTAACAACTCTATCAACCTGGGTGCCAACTTTCAGGGATCTATGCACATGGACACCCAGATCCCTCTGTTCATCCACACTACCAAGTATCTTACCATTAGCCCAGTACTCTGTATTCCTGTTACTCCTTCCAAAGTGAATCACCTCACACTTTTCCGCATTAAACTCCATTTGGCACCTCTCAGCCCAGCTCTGCAGCTTATCTATGTCCCTCTGTAACCTGCCACTTCCCTCTGCACCGTCCACAACTCCACCGACTTTAGTGTCATCCACAAATTTACTAATCCATCCTTCCACGCCCTCATCCAGGTCATTTATAAAAATGACAAACAGCAATGGCCCCAAAACAGATCCTTGCGGTACACCACTCGTAACTGAACTCCAGGATGAACATTTCCCATCAACCACCACCCTCTGTTTTCTTACAGCTAGCCAATTTCTGATCCAAACCACTAAATCACCCTCAATCCCATGTGTCCGTATTTTCTGCAATATCTTACCAATGGGAACCTTATCAAACACTTTGCTGAAATCCATATACACCACATCAACCGCTTTCCCTCATCCAACTCTTTGGTCACCTTCTCAAAGAACTCAATAAGGTTTGTGAGGCACGACCTACCCTTCACAAAACCGTGCTGACTATCCCTAATCAAATTATTCCTTTCTAGATTATTATAAATCCTATCTCTTATAATCCTTTCCAAATCTTTGCCCACAACAGAAGTAAGGCTCACCGGTCCATAATTACCAGGGTTGTCCCTACTCCCCTTCTTGAACAAGAGGACAACATTTGCTATCCTCCAGTCTTCTGGCACATCCATAGTATTCTGGTAACATCCATAGTATTCTGCTTTCTAATTTATGTCAACCTCATGTCTGTCCAAAATAGCACTGCTCGCAATGATCACTGCACAACCTTTGCAAAGACAAAGTCTAGTCTTCACTATGACGACAATCTACACTGCGTAATGTGGAACTTTCCATGTGCTAAGTAGGGCAGATTAAGGAAAGATGTAGCAACCCAAAACTGAGGTACAGAAATGTATATCTCAATGCGTAACTTCATGGACCAAGACATTTCTCACTCCTCCATTTACATTACATGGAGATGCCGGCGTTGGACTGAGGTGGGCAGAGTAAGAAGTCTCACAGCATCAAGTTAAAGTCCAACAAGTTTATTTGGAATCATGAGTTTTCGGAGCGCAGCTTCTGATGAGCATTTCCATTATGCCAGCAGATTAACTTTGAATTGATGTGGCATGTAGAAGGACATGCCAGCAGGAGTATCAAGTATACCTCAGAATGATGCATCAACCTAGTGAAGTTCCCTGCAAGCTAAGCACCAGAAGAAACAAGTTACAGACAGAGCTCCATTAGCCATGATACTTCGGCAGGTATCAATCTGCTCAATGTTACCCTTCTCTCCTGTATAACCCTTACTCATTTCAAAGCTGGCCATTTCCCCATCTCCACTCCCTTAAATCCAAATAACATGGACTTAAATGTTTAGTGCACAGAACTGCTTTAGCTATTCATTGTCAGCTCTAGCTGGACCACATACAGCATCATCAGGCCCTGCACTCCTCTGCTAAAAATGCTCACTACTCCAAGATCAGCCTGGAATACAAAAATAATCCATGGTTTTCTTTTCTCTACTATCAATTGTCTTTTAAATCCCTCCTCCACTGCCTTCTCTAGCAACCCTCACCTCCAACGAAAACAAGGAGCACTTAGTTAGGAAGATTAACTGTGCATTACGTCCAATGCCTGTTCAGAGGCATTCCACTTTCCCCATAAAGCCCAGCCTGATTTGGGAAAAGCACAGCTCCACATTCAGGTAAGTTAGTTACATTGTGATGGCCAATCAATTAGTAATGCTGAAGGCAAATACAAATATCAATAGTATCCAGTTTTCTGACAAAGGTCCATAAGCTGGAGCAGCTCAAATGTAGTAATGTATTGCTGAGTACATAAAATAATAACATTATTACAAAGTATTTTAAAAACAGTTTCCAGATTTCTATGATGTATTATAGATTGATCTATGATACACATACTTTAATGGTTATATACTGAATGTTACAATGCTGCTGAATTGTTTTCTTTTTGCATCTAGGATCATGTTAATTTTCAAGTTTTAAAATGGGGTCGTATCGGAAAATAGTTTAGGAAGCAGTGATTTAGAATGAAAAATAAATGTTCAATTCAATTTCATAGACAGTCCCAGCAGTGATCTTTTTACTTCCCTCACCATTACATAAATTACTTTACAAGATTAGCACTTAAACTGGAAGCTAACACTGCTTGGAAACATTGATTGCTAATTATATGGTAAGTGTTAAACCACTAGCAAAGAAATAAATCATACATTTGTTATTTAATCATGGCTCAGAATAGACTGCCAAAGGTCTCCGTAGAAAAATTAGTGTGGAAGCATGCTGTTCAACATTTCAGCAAAAAAATATTTGCACCCATCAAGGCTCTTAATTACATGCCATTGAATGGTGAAAACAGATTTGTCATTTCAGTCAAGTACAGCTGGGTTCATTTGCTGATGATGGCATCATGGTAACAGGGTGACTTACTGAAATGAACCAGTTGAAGGAAAGACTGAAAACAGTACTATATTTATTTAAAATAAGAAATTAATGGAAATACAGGAGACACACCCCACTTCTAAAATCATAGTTATTAGCGTAGTTCAATTAAATTATAAATATCTTGTCAGAAGCAGTACTACCAAAATGAAAATATAAACAACAAAAAAAATTGTCAGTCACATCATTCAGTTGCCTATAATTAGGCAAAGAATGCTTCCACCCACCATTATTGTTTATCAATTTCCCAAATAGTCTGCAGGCAAAGGCTTCCACACTGATTTTTCTACAGTTACTGCTACAACACTGAAGCATACAGACAGAAGGTTCTAGGTTGGAAATTCATCTGGGCTCAGCTATGGCTGACGTAGAGATGTAGACAACTGGA
The DNA here is from genome assembly GCF_964213995.1 of Mustelus asterias. Taxonomy (NCBI): domain Eukaryota; kingdom Metazoa; phylum Chordata; class Chondrichthyes; order Carcharhiniformes; family Triakidae; genus Mustelus; species Mustelus asterias. The sequence continues at coordinate 8,829,080 of NC_135807.1, forward strand.
CATGGTAAGAGATAAAATCAGTTATTGTTGCTACTCTAATTGACTATTGAGGTACTTGGGTTGGGAAGAATGTTGTGTGGAAGTCTGATGTGAACGAACAGGTGTAAAAAAATGTAGTCTGTCAAAACAAAATACTTTTTGTTGTTTTTCTTCCTTGTTAAGGTCACCTCAGAATGAAACTGAAGTTCAGTTAAAGGAATGGCCTCTGCGCAAATGATACATTCTAACAATTCTGTGATTTCTATTCTAGTGTGGGAGGGGCCGCCATTTGGCCCATCATGTCTGCAACAATACTCAAATGAGCAATTCACCTGGTGCCATTCCCACACCTTCTCCCAAGCATCATTTCTTCAAATGAAGTCTGATTCCCTTTTTGAATGCTCAATTTAACCTGCATCCACTACCTTCTCAAGCAGTGCATTCCAGACCTTAATCAGTTGTTCAGTGAAAAAGCTACTTCTCACTTTGTTTTGCTTCTTTTGCCAATTATTCCAAATCTGCACCAACTCTCCAAAAGAAAAAATTAGATACAGCTCTTGGGGCTAAAGGGATATGATAGTGGGTCAGATTTCGAACAATGACGAGACGGAGTACAGGAAAGAGGTGGAGAATCTGGTGAAATGGTGCAATGACGATAATCTTTCCCTCAATGTCAGTAAAACGATGGAGATAATCATCGACCTCAAGAAGCATAGTGGAGGACAGGCCCCCATCTACATCAAAGGTGATGAAGTAGAAATGGTCGAGAGCTTCATGTTTCTAGATATCCAGATCACCAACAACATGTTCTGGACCCTCCATACTGACGCTATAAATCAAGAAAGCCCACCAATACTTCTACTTGCTCAGAAGGCAAAGGAAATTGGCATGTCTGCCAAGACTCTCACCAGTTTCTACAGATACATCATAGAAAGCATCCTTTTCGGATGTATCACAACTTCGTATGACTCCTGCTCTGACCAAGACCGCAAGAAACTACAAAGGGTTGTGCACGTAGCCCAGTCAATCAGGCAAACTAGCTCCCATCCATTAACTCTGTCTATACTTCCCGCTGCCTTGGAAAAATAGCCAGCATAATCAAGGACCCCACACATCATGAACATAGTCTCTTCCGCCTTCTTCCATCCGGAAAAAGATACAAAAGTCTGAAAACACGTACTAACTGACTCAAGAACAGCTTCTTCCCTGCTGCCATCAGACTTTTGAATGGTCCTACCATATATTAAGCTGATCTTTCTCAACACCCTTTCTGTGACTGTAATACTGTATTCTGCACCCTCTCCTTTCCTTCTCCCCTATGTACTCTACGAATGCTATTATTTGTCCGTATAGTGCACAAGAAACAATATTTTTCACTGCATCCCAATACATGTGACAATCATAAATCAAATCAAAGTGGTTGACTCTTAACTGCCCTTGAAATGACCCCAGCAGTTCAAGGGCAATTAGGGATGGGCAATAAATGCTGGCCCAGTCTGTGACACCCACATCCCAAAATTGAATAAAAAAAGACAGATGCAAAGTATTCATAAATGAGGTTGCTACCATGGAACAAAAAGTGATTTTATATGTTTATTGCAACAACATTATTCAATCTAGTTGTCTTACAGCTACAGTCCTGATCTGAATCCAAAAAACATTGTTTATTTGATACTCTATGGATTGTTTTGAAGTATGTGTTGCTTGGCAGTTACCCGAGTTTGAGGTACAGAAGTTTCCATGTCATTTGTTCCCGATCGTCTGTAAAGAAATTTGGCAGTATCTTGGACTGATATACACAAAGTCAGAAGGCAATCTGAAGTTACCTTGGATAAAGGCAAGTCATATCTGTGGAACTCTTTGCCACAGAAGGCTGTGGAGGCCAGGTCATTTAAGACAGAGATAGATAGATTCTTGATTAATAAGGGGATCAGGGGTTATGGGGAAAAGGCAGGAGAATGGGGATGAGAAAAATATCAGCCATGATTGAATGGTGAAGCAGACTCATTGGGCCGAGTGGCCTAATTCTGCTCCTATGTCTTATGGTCTTACGGTTTACAAAAAGCCACAGACTTTAAGTTATGTTTTTAATTTCAATCAGTGCAGATGAAGCACATTTGCTGTTTCATTTATTCTCAGAATGTGTGAAATCTTCAATTACTATAGATTTAATTTGCATTTAGTACTGTTTACTTATTTTAATGTCCAATAAATCTGAGTTGTGGTTTATAATCATGTTTGATGGTATGCTTTTATTCAACCCACTGAAGTCAAGTAAACTATGCATTGACGTGCATTACATGCTAAACAACAGTGATGAGGGTTCTTTTCAAATCTCGGGTTTCTAGAATTGTTATTATATTGGGCAAGTAAAGATGCACTTACATTATTGACCAGGTATCTCTAGTGTCCCACGAAACAGCTATTTGGGTACCAGATTCAAGGAAAAAGCATACAAATTGGCAAGAAAAAGCAAGAGGCCTGAGGATTGGGAGCAATTTCAAATTCAACAAAGGAAGACTAAGGGATTGATTAAGAAGAGAAAAATGGAGTATGAAAGTAAGCTAGCAGGGAACGTAAAAACTAACTGTAAAGGTTTCTATAGATATGTAAAGAGAAAAAGATTAACAAAAATGAATGGAGGCCCCTTACAGTCAGAAACAGGAGAATTCATAATTGGGAATAAAGAAATGGCTAAAGAATTAAATTTGTACTTTGCTTCAGTCTTCACAAAGGGAGACATGAATAATGTGCCAGAAGTGCTGAGAGAAAGATGTTTTAGTGAGGAGCTGAAGGAAATCAGCATTAGTAGGGAAATAGTTTTGGGGAAATTGATGGGATAGAAGGTGGATAAATCGCCAGGTGATGATAATCTTCATCCCAGAGTACTTAAGGAAGTGGTCCTGGATCCATTGGTGGTTATTTTCCAAAATTCTTTGGACTCTAGAATAGTTCCTACAGATTGGAGGGTAGCTAATGTAAGCCCACTATTCAAAAAGGTAGAGAGAAAACAAGGAACTATGACCCAGTGAGCCTAACGTCGCTACTTTGGAAGTTGCGAGGGTCCAATATCAAGAATTTCATAATTTGGCACGCTTGACAAATCTATTGGAATTTTTTTGAGGATGTAAGTAGTAGAGTTGACTGAGGAGAACCAGTAGATGTGGTTTATTTAGACTTTCAGAAGGCTTTCGACAAGCTCTCACATAACAGACTACTATGTAAGGTTAAAGCACATGGGATTGCAGGTAATGTCTTGAGATGGATAGAAAGCTGGTTAGCGGATAGGAAGCAAAGAGTTGGCATAAATGGGTCTTTTTCTGATTGGCAGTCAGTGACTAGTGGGGTTCTGCAGGGATCTGTGCTAGGACCCCAACTGTTCACATTATATATTAATGATTTGGAAGAGGGAACTGAATGTATTATCTCCAAATTTGCAGACGATACAAAGTTGGGTGGGAGGGTGAGCTGTGAGAAGGATGCAGAGATGCTTCAGCATGATTTGTGCAGACTGAGTGTGTGGGCATCTGCAAGGCAGATGCAGTATAATATGGATAAATATGAGGTTATCCACTTTGATAATAGTAATAGGAAGAAAGATTATTACTTGAATGGGTGTAAATTGAGAGAGGTGGATACTCAATGAGACCTTGGAGTTCTCGTGCATCAGTCGCTGAAAGTAAGCGCTCAGTTACAGCAAGCAGTAAAGAAGGCAAATGATATGTTGGCCTTCATAGTGAGAGGATTTGAGTATCGGGATAGGGATGTTTTGCTGCAATTGTCTCGGGTGTTGGTGAGGCCACACCTGGAATATTGTGTGCATTTTTGGTGTCCTTACCTGAGGAAGGATGTCCTTGCTATAGAGGGAGTACAGCGAAGGTTTACCAGGCTGATTCCTGGGATGGCAGGTCTGTCATATGAGGAGAGACTAAGTCAATTAGGATTATATTCACTGGAGTTTAGAAGAGTGATAGAGGACCTCATAGAAACAGGGTTAGACAGGGTAGATTCAGAAAGAATGTTCCCAATGGTGGGGGAGTTCAGAATTAGGGGTCATAGTTTGAGGATAAGGGGTTAACCTTTTAGAACTGAGGTGAGGAGAAATTTCTTCATCCAGAGGGTGGTGAATGTGTGGAATTCACTACTACCGAATGTAGTTGAGGCTAAAAGGTTGTCTGATTTCAAGAAGTAATTAGATATTTCTCTTGGGGCTAAAGAGATCAAGGGATATGGGAGGAAGGGGGGGATCAGGATATTGAATTCGATGATCAGCCATAATCCAGATGAATGGCGGAGCAGACTCAAAGGGCCAAATGGCCTACTCCTGCTTCAAATTTCTATGTTTCTATTTCTAATGGTTGTATACCTGCAGCAACGTGCTGTGCTCCGAACTTCATAGGTACAGAGTAAACGCATTGAACTGCTGATCCTATGCAGGAAATTTACACATCAGAAATCTCCAAATAGATCAAACTACTGGCCCTAGTTAAAAGTTGATCTTTCTCTACACCCTAGCTATGACTGTAACACTACATTCTGCACTCTCTCCTTTCCTTCTCTATGAAGGTATGCTTTGTCTGTACAGTGCACAAAAAACAATATTTTTCACATGTGACAATAATAAATCAAATCAAAATTTGTAACACAAACCATAACAAGCCACCAGCTCCTTGAGCCAAGGCCAAAAGGAAGTAAAGTACCCCTACCCCCAGTTGGCTGTGTCTATAATAGTCACACAATATTTAAAAAGGGAAGATCTGTGTAACTTTGCAAATCCTACCAGCTCCCCGACTTCACTGTTGTATCATAGATTATGTAATATAACTTCTACTTGCTTTGTTCAGGATAATGTAACTGCTGAATGCAGGAATGTGTCACCCAAGGTATCTTTCTTGCTACAAATTCTTACTGGCCAAAGTTTTTCAGGACAGGTGCAGCATTTGTACCAATGAATATTACTCATTATTTATGCTGAGTACTTATCATGACATCAGGACCATCAACAAGACCTGCTACCAAAAACTTCAACCAATTGTAACACTGTCAGCAAAATAATTCTAGGTAATAAAAACAGAAAATGCTGGAAAAACTCAGCAGGTCTGGCAGCATCTGTGGACGTTAATGTTTAAGATTTAAGTTCCTTCAACATATTTTTGCAAAAAAACTATTAGCCACAAGTGATCTTTAAATTTATCGACCAGCTTGAGTTGAAGAATTAAATGCTTCAAACTTGGCTCAGTAATTTCCTGTAACCCACAGAAAAATCTGTAGAATAAAGCATTGCATTAATTATACAATTACAAAATAAAATCTAAGAGGAAAATGTATTTAAAGCAATTTGTTAAAGCTATATAAGCAAGTTCACATTGTTCATTTTGCTTTATAATTGAAGTTGGAGCTGAAGTTCCCTGCATTGCTCCATACGCTTTGATCAGAGATTCCCTCTTTTTGGCAAACTTCAATCAACATGGGCTATTCAAAGTCAACAAAATAGCCTCTAAAGTGACATTAGAAAATGTCTGATGCACATAAATGGTGAGGAGAATCAAACTTGCGGCAACCTTCTTCCAGCAAACAAAGCCTATAAGTTCCTGAAGCAACTAAGTTTACAAACCAAAAGCAGAATCAGATTCTTTGATATAAAAAGCAAACAAAAGAACAGTTACAGGGGGACACAAAATTCATTAGAACATAGTTCATGGTGATGTTCATGAGAGATGGCAAGAAATCTCTAAAGAACGAAATAAGAGGAAGTACAAATTATGCACTGAGACCATTTTCCTACATCTTCAGTTTCAGTTTATCAAACAGAACAATCTGTCCAACCCTCTCTCTTTCCTGTATAAGACCAGAGCTATGCAGGGTTCTATTTGTATTACAATTTAGCTAATTCAATGCAGGACACTCAGTTTGTTCTCAATAACATAGACCAGATGACAGTAGTTGACTAAACATATACATATTATTAATACAAGTTCTGTCTACTATCTAGCAGGTCATAATGACCCACAGAAAACCAACTAACTTGTCTCAACTAGAACACATTGTACTATCTATCCATTGTTAAGAATTTGCTATCTTTGACCTTTACCAATCTCACCATCCATCAGCTTTTTTTACTCTATAAAGTGGTGGTATAATTTAAACAATCTTAAAAGGTTGACCTATATTAATTTAACCATAGGAAAAAATAGGTGGAAAGACAAGTTGCGAGAGGGATACAAACAGTTTACAAAGAGATACAGATAGATAGATAGATAGATAGATACATAGATAGATAGATAGATAGATACATAGATAGATAGATAGATAGATAGATACATACATACATACATACATACATACATACATACATACATACATAACAGTGCAGAAAGAGGCCCTTCGGCCCATCGAGTCTGCACCGACCACAATCCCACCCAGGCCCTATCCCCATATCCCACCCACTAATCCCTCTAACCTAGACATATCAGGACTCGAAGGGGCAATTTTAACCTGGCCAATCAACCTAACCTGCACATCTTTGGACGGTGGGAGGAAACCGGAGCACCCGGAGGAAACCCACGCAGACACGAGGAGAATGTGCAAACTCCACACAGACAGTGACCCAAGCCAGGAATCGAACCCAGGTCCCTGGAGCTGTGAAGCAGCAGTGCTAACCACTGTGCTACCGTGCCGCCCTAGGTTAAGTAAGTGGGCAAAAAGTTGACAAATGGACTATAAGGTGGGAAAATGTGAGTTTTTTTAATTCATTCGTGGGACATGGGCGTCGCTGGCTGGCCAGCATTTATTGCCCATCCCTAGTTGCCCTTGAGAAGGTGGTGGTGAGCTGCCTTCTTGAATCACTGCAGTCCATGTTCTGTGGGTTGACCCACAATGCCATTTTGGAAGGGAGAGCAAAAGAAGAGTAAAAGTTTATTTATTAGTCACATGTAAGGCTTAGATTAACATTGCAATGAAGTTAGTGTGAAATTCCCCCAGTCGTCACAGTCCGGCGCCTGTTCGGGTCAATGCACCTAACCAGCATGTCTTTCAGAATGTAGGAGGAAACCGGAGCACCCGGGGGAAACCCACGCAGACAGTATTACTTAAATGGAGAAAACCTGCAGAAAGCTGCAACACAAAGGGACTTGGGGGTACCTGTGCACAAAACACAGAAAGCTAGCACTCAGGTGTAGCAGGTAATCAGGAGGGCTAATAGAATGTTGGCCCTTATTTCAAGGGGCCTGGAGTGCATGAGTAGGGAAGTCTTGCTGCAACTGTACAAGGTACTGGTGAGACGACATCTGGGGTACTGAGAGCAGTTTTGGTCCCCTTATTTAAGGAAAGATACTATTTATATGAGAATGATGGAATAGGCTCAAGGGGCCGAACAGCCTACACTTATTCCTATTTCTTATGGGTCATAGAATCCCTACAGTGCAGAAGGAGGCCATTCGGCCCATCGAGTCTGCACCGACCACAATCCCACCCAGGCCCTACTCCCACATATTTTACCCGCTAATCCCTCTAACCTACGCATCTCAGGACTCTAAGGGGCAATTTTTAACCTGGCCAATCAACCTAACCCGCACATCTTTGGACTGTGGGAGGAAACCGGAGCACCCGGAGGAAACCCACGCAGACACGAGGAGAATGTGCAAACTCCACACAGACAGTGACCCGAGCCGGGAATCGAACCCGGGACCCTGGAGCTGTGAAGCAGCAGTGCTAACCACTGTGCTACCGTGCCGCCCTCTGTGCTACATGGTTTATTCATAATTCATTCAATTTAAAAGATTTAATGCCTCTACATGTTCCAAATTTGTTGAGCATCAACATTGTCTATTCTGCCAAAGTATTTTTCACATTTTTATACAGGACAACAAATTCAAGGAAAGCTCATCAGTATACTGTTAATATGTTTTCATTCTTAACTCATTAATTTGGGTTTGTTACAGTTTTTTACATTGTATAACACCACGATCGCACATAGGCACACACACACACCAACTACAATAAACAGTTGGAGAAACAGGTGGAACACTACCTTGAGTTGTACTCTAAGGAGAACACTGTCACCTAAGGTAGCTGTAGACACCATAGAAAGCTTGCCTGTCATGGGAGGGCTAGATATCAAACCCTCAGCAAAGCTAGTGACTCACATGCCATGGGCAAAGCTCCAAGTGCTGATGCTATGCTACCTAAACTCAAAGCATGAGAAAACTAGCATTACTGCAGTATCTGCTCGAGCTTCTCCGTTTCTGCCCCAGGATATGCCTGGTGCAAAGATTGTGACCCTGTATAAGAACAAGGGTGGCCAAGTGGTTGCAACAATTATCGAGGCATCACCCTGCTGAGCATAGAGAAAAAAGTATTTGCTTGTGTTGTCCTCGACAGTCTGCAGATCTTGGCCAAACGTATCGACTCAAAATCTCAGTGTGGCTTCGGAACTGGAAGATTTACATTTGATACTCTCAGTCTGGCAGCTGCAAGAGAAATGTTGGGAACAAAGGAGACCACCAAATATTGCCTTCATCCACACATGAGCAGAGGTGGTCAATTAAGCTTTTGGAGAGAATTACTTCTCTCTGTGATCTCCTTTTTCCAGGACATGATAGGGAACTATAATGGGGCAACAACAATATCCTTTGTTTGACTGCACTGCTGATCTTAGTGCTGCATTCTAGCACTGACACTCTTGGGCATATTCTTCTCTTTGCTGTCATAAATCTTCAGATCATCTACAAATGGTGCCTACTTATATACCAGATTGGAAGGAAAGCTGTTCAGCTTGCTCGCCTGAGATCCAAAACAAAAGTGGACTAAATTCTCATCAGAAAGTTGCTTTACGCTGATAATGCTGCACAGGCATTTCAGACCAAGGACCATCTTCAGTGGTGAATGGACAGACTCCCTCATGCCTATAAAGAGTATGGTTTGAACATCAGCATCAGGAAGACAAATTTCAAAAGAAAAGGTTGATGCTTAGGTCCATCAGGAAAGATATACTGGCCTTGGAAGAGGTACAGTAAAGATTCACCAAATTATATCATGCCTTAAAGGGTTGCATTAAGAGCAAAGATTTAAAAAACTATATTTGCGTCCCCTTGAGTTTAGAAGATTGAGCGTTTAGGAAAATCGCATGGCTTTTTATATATATACAAAGAGCAAGAGGGTAGTTAGGGAGAGGGTTGGCTCACTCAAGGGCAGGGGAGGGAATCTATGTGTGGAGACAGAGGAAATGGGCGAGGTATTAAATGAGTACTTTGCGTCAGTATTCACCAAAGAGAAGGACTTGGTGGATGATGAGTCTGGGAAAGAGTGTGTAGATAGTTTGAGTCATGTTGAGATCAAAAAGGAGGAGGTATTGGGGTTCTTGAGAAACATTAAGGTAGACAAGTCCCCAGGGCCCAATGGGATATATCCCAGAATACTGAGAGAGGCAAGGAAGGAAATTGATGGGGTTTTGAGAGAAATCTTTGCATCCTCACTGGCTACAGGGGAGGTATAGTAAGACGTCTCACAACACAGGTTAAAGTCCAACAGGTTTATTTGGTAACACAAGCCATAAGCTTTCAGAGCGCTGCTCCTTCGTCAGGTGAGTGGGAGTTCTGTTCACGAACAGGGCATATAAAGACACAAACTCGATTTACAAAATAATGGTTAGATTGGTTACAAGAAGATCGCGTATATCGACAGTTGCATTCTAACGATTATTTTAGTTGAAGTTGTACAAGACATTGGTAAGGCCACACTTGGAATACTGTGTGCAGTTCTGGTCACACTATTATAGAAAGGATATTATTAAACTAGAAAGAGTACAGAAAAGATTTACTAGGATGGTGCCGGGACTTGATGGTTTGAGTTATAAGGAGAAGCTGGATAGACTGGGACTTTTTTCTCTGGAGCATAGGAGCTGAGGAGTGACCTTGGAGAGGTCTATAAAATAATAAAGGGCATAGATAAGGTAAATAGTCAATATCTTTTCCTAAGGGTAAGGGAGTCTGAAACTAGAAGGCATAGGTTTAAGGTGAGAGGGGAGAGATACAAAAGTGTCCAGAGGGGCAATTTTTTCACACAGAGGGTGGTGAGTGACTGGAACAAGCTGCCAGAGGTAGTAGTAGAGGCGGGTACAATCTTGTCTTTTAAGAAGCATTTAGATAGTTACAAGGATAAGGTGGGTATAGAGGGATATGGGCCAAATGTGGGCATGGGCAAGTTGGGCCGAAGGGCCTGTTTCCATGCTGTAAACCTCTGTGACTCTATGACTCTAATAATGACCATGAAACCATTATCAATTATCATAAAAACCCATCTGGTTTACTGATGTCCTTTGGAGAAGGAAATCTGTCACCCTTACCTGGTCTGGCCTACATGTGACTCCACACCCACAGCAAGGTGGTTGACTTTTAAATACTCTCTGAAATGATCAAGCAAACTACTCAGTTCAAAGGCAATAAATGCTGGCCCAGTTGGCGATGCCCACATCCTCTGAACAAATAAAAAAAATCTTGAGCCAACAGTCGGTGATAGCAGTTTTTGTTCAAAAATCTCACCTCCAACATGTGCTTCCATCTTGAATAACCATTTTCCTTAATGGCATAATCAAAATCGCTATAGGTGGCCAGATATCAGGTTATCATCTCAACATCTTCAACATCTCTCTTAAAGTTCCTCTGTGTTGCCAGACTTGAGCCTAATATTGGACAAGTGGCTAATTTGTCCAGTTAAACTTTGGGAAGATCAAAGGCATCACCATAAATTCCACATCCGTACCACCAATTCCATCAAGCTCCATAGCCTGTATTTAAAGTTGCACCAGGCTTTACACTTGGGTCTTGTATTCAACATACGCTTAACTTAATTCTGACTCCAAGTGCTCTCCATCACAAAGACTGCCTATTTCCAGTTCCATAACACCAGCACAGTTGCTAATGTTCCACCACCTCCTCTGGCAGTGCATTCCAGGCACCCACCACTCTCTGCGTGAAGAACTTCCTCCGCACATCTCCCTTAAATTTTCCCCCTCTCACCTTGAACCTGTGCCCCCTTGTAATTGACACTTCCATCCTAGGACTATCTGACTATCCACCCTGTCAATACCTCTCATGATTTTGTTGACCTCTTTCCAGTGAAAACAATCCTAGTTTATTCAACCTCTCCTCATAGTCAACATAGTCATTCCTCACCTATGTAATCTCTCACAGTACTTCAGCCACCACCTCCCCCCACCAAACCCCTTAGTACTTTTCGTTCCTTCAACACTGGCCTCTTCTGTAACCTCGATATGTAAACAGGAGTCAACTACTGCATACCTAATGAAACTGTGTTGTAAAAACTGCATTAGCGTAGCAGTTTAACGAGTTGGTGCTATCAAGAAATCTTCATTACCATGAGTCAATGCCCAAAATATTACAGAAAAATATAAAAAATAATTTAATGTTGATTTAAACTTAGGCTGTTTGAATATGGAACTAACAGAGCAAAATGCAACAATGGAACTTTAGTACATGTCAACTCGAATCAGAGTTCAGTTTATATTTTTGAACAGGTATAGAATGCAATGCCTACAACATATAATAATTTAAAAAATCATTTGAATATATTTAAGTACAGTCGACCATTGTAATAGTGAAGCCAATTAAGTAAACGCTGTTTAAATCTACCATTAAAATTGACCATTCCTTCGTGGCATGAAAACAATTTACTGGAAAATCAGTAGCACATTAACTACACAGTTTTCCAAAGAAATTGCAGAATCTGTAATCAATAGCTTTATTTCCTGTCAGTATTCTTTACAGCATGATAGAAATACACAGGGCTATGCAGAGGACCATGCATCATTAACTACATTCTCTATGTATAACTTTACAATGTTTACCCGAAAAAGTATTCAAATGTTTTAGTTGGAACTATTAGTCTTATTTAACAATTCTTAACAAAATCTAAGGGTTATCTTTAGCCACATGGGGTAAAAAAATTCAGTTTGACATGAAACTTTGATTTGCAAATTCATGCAGCAATTATTTTGTTGATGTAATCATGAAATGTCAATGTGGAACCAGCAACCAAGAAATACTGGAAAGATGCTGAGGTGTTGAGGTGCAGACATTCCTCTGCCGTGATGGGGTTTAACATCAGAGTTCAGCAATTACAGATACAAATGATAAATCTGATCTCCACAAAGGGAAGACCAAACACAGACTAGATGACCGCTTTTTAAAACACCCTGTACTCAGTCTGCAAGCATCACCCAACATCCTGGTCACTTGCCATTTCCATTTACCACCTTGCCCTCATGCTCACATCTGTCCTCGAACTGCTACAATGTTCTAGTGAAGTCCAACGCAAGCTAGAGAAACAGTATCTCATCCTCCAAATAGCCACTTAGGGCACAATCTTAATGGATCGCTGCATCGGTCGATCAGCCCGGCGAGCCGGTAAGATGGTGTGCGAGGCCAAAACTCCGGTTCGTGCGGGGCACCCTGGCACTGGCCACCATAACTGTGCCGGGGCAGTGCTGAAGGGGTGCGGCCTGATGGAAGAAGGTAGAAGAGAGTATGTCCAGGGTGCGTGGGGTACTTAATTATGCACTGGGGTAGGGAGCAAAGGGGGAGCTCTGCAGGGGGTGGCTCTGCCGACAGGCGGATATTGGCAGGGGGACATGCAAGGGAGCGGTGATTGGTGGGGGGGTCTCCAAAGGGAGGTGATCAGCAGGGGGTATGCAAGGGGAAAGGGGAGAGACCAGCAGAGGGATGGGGTGGCACGGGTCTTCCAGTTCACTCGGTGATCGGGGCACCTGCGCAACAGTGCCCTGGGCAGTGTGCAGCCAGCTTCACCAGCGAGTTTAGGCTCTTGCCACTCCCCCCCCCCCAAAACTGGTGAGAGTCGCTCTTCTATCAAAGTGACAGAGTGACATAAGATTGCATTTTCGAACTCGCCAAAAAGCAGGTCTGAAACATAAGAACATAAGAAATAGGAGCAGGAGTAGGCCATCTAGCCCCTCGAGCCTGCCCCGCCATTCAATAAGATCATGGCTGATCTGAAGTGGATCAGTTCCACTTACCCGCCTGATCCCCATAACCCTTAATTCCCTTACCGATCAGGAATCCATCCATCCGCGCTTTAAACATATTCAGCGAGGTAGCCTCCACCACCTCAGTGGGCAGAGAATTCCAGAGATTCACCACCCTCTGGGAGAAGAAGTTCCTCCTCAACTCTGTCTTAAACCGACCCCCCTTTATTTTGAGGCTGTGTCCTCTAGTTTTAACTTCCTTACTAAGTGGAAAGAATCTCTCCGCCTCCACCCTATCCAGCCCCCGCATTATCTTATAAGTCTCCATAAGATCCCCCCTCATCCTTCTAAACTCCAACGAGTACAAACCCAATCTCCTCAGCCTCTCCTCATAATCCAAACCCCTCATCTCCGGTATCAACCTGGTGAACCTTCTCTGCACTCCCTCCAATGCCAATATATCCTTCCTCATATAAGGGGACCAATACTGCACACAGTATTCCAGCTGCGGCCTCACCAATGCCCTGTACAGGTGCATCAAGACATCCCTGCTTTTATATTCTATCCCCCTCGCGATATAGGCCAACATCCCATTTGCCTTCTTGATCACCTTTTGTACCTGCAGACTGGGCTTTTGCGTCTCATGCACAAGGACCCCCAGGTCCCTTTGCACGGTAGCATGTTTTAATTTGTTTCCATTGAGATAGTAATCCCATTTGTTATTATTTCCTCCAAAGTGTATAACCTCGCATTTATCAACGTTATACTCCATTTGCCATATCCTCGCCCACTCACTCAGCCTGTCCAAATCTCTCTGCAGATCTTCTCCGTCCTCCACACGATTCACTTTTCCACTTATCTTTGTGTCGTCTGCAAACTTCGTTACCCTACACTCCGTCCCCTCCTCCAGATCATCTATATAAATGGTAAACAGTTGCGGCCCGAGTACCGATCCCTGCGGCACGCCACTAGTTACCTTCCTCCAACCGGAAAAACACCCATTTATTCCGACTCTTTGCTTCCTGTCGGATAGCCAGTCCCCAATCCATTTTAACACACTACCCCCAACTCCGTGTGCCCTAATCTTCTTCAGCAGCCTTTTATGGGGCACCTTATCAAACGCCTTTTGGAAATCCAAAAACACCGCATCCACCGGTTCTCCTCCATCAACCGCCCTAGTCACATCTTCATAAAAATCCAACATGTTCGTCAAGCACGACTTTCCCCTCATGAATCCATGCTGCGTCTGATTGATCAAACCATTTCTATCCAGATGCCCTGCTATCTCCTCTTTAATAATGGATTCCAGCATTTTCCCTACTACAGACGTTAAGCTGACCGGCCTATAGTTACCCGCCTTTTGTCTCCTTCCTTTTTTAAACAGCGGCGTAACATTAGCCGTTTTCCAATCAACCGGCACTACCCCAGAATGCAACGAGTTTTGATAAATAATCACTAACGCATCCACTATTACCTCTGACATTTTTTTCAATACCCTGGGATGCATTCCATCCGGACCCAGGGACTTGTCCACCTTCAGTCCCATTAGTCTACCCAGCACTGCCTCTCTGGTAACATTAATTGTATTAAGTATTTCTCCTGCTGCCAACCCTCTATCGTTAATAAGAAACTCTCCTGTTTTCTCACTCATTTGGTGCTTAGAACATTTTTCGTAAGATCGCACCCTTGGTTTCCAGTTTTCTGGACTCAACTGTAAGTTCAATAACTTCAGACCATGAACTATGTCCTCAATTTTGAATTTTGTCCTCCCCCACCCACTCCCAAGTGCGAGTCTGTATCCTGTTCTCAAGGTTTAGCTCACAGGTGGCGCTGAACATTATTTCTAATTTGATTTATTATTGTCGCATGTATTAGTATACAGTGAAAAGTATTGTTTCTTGCGTGCTATACAGACTAAGCATACCGTTCATAGAGAAAGAAAGGAGAGAGAGTGCAGAATGTAGCGTTACAGTCATAGCTAGACTGTAGAGAAAGGTCAACTGAATGCGAGGTAGGTCCATTAAAAAGTCTGATGGCAGCAGGGAAAAAGCTGTTTTTGAATCGGTTGTACATGACCTCAGACTTTTGTATCTTTTTCCCGATGGAAGAAGGTAGAAGAGAGTATGTCCAGGGTGCGTGGGGTACTTAATTATGCTGCTGCTTTTCTTAGGCAGCAGGAAGTATAGACAGAATTAATGGATGGGAGGCTGGTTTGCATGATGGATTGGGCTACATTCATGACTTTTTTGTAGGTTCTTGCGGTCTTGGGCAGAGCAGGAGCCATAGCAAGCTGTAATACAACCAGAAAGAATGCTTTCTATGGTGCATCTGTAAAAGTTGGTGAGAGTCGGAGCTGACATGCCAAATTTCCTTAGTCTTCTGAGAAAGTAGTGGTGTTGGTGGGCTTTCTTAACTATATGTTGGCATGGGGGGACCAGGACAGGTTGTTGCTGATCTGGACAACCTAAAAGCTTGAAGCTTTCGACCATTTCTACTTCGTCCCCGTTGATGTAGACAGGGGCATGCTCTCCACTACGCTTCCTGAAGTCAATGGCAATCTCCCTTCATTTTGTTGACATTGAGGGAGAGATTATTGTCGTTGCACCAGTTCACCAGATTCTCTATCTCTTTCCTGTACTCTGTCTCGTCATTGTTTGAGATCCGACCCACTATGGTGCTGTCGTCAGCAAACTTGAAAATTGAGTTGGAGGGGAATTTGGCCCCATAGGTGTACAAGGAATATAGTAGGGGGCTGAGAACACAGCCTTGTGGGGCACCAGTGTTGAGGATGATCGTGGAGGAGGTGCTGTTGTCTATCCTCACTGGCTGTGGTAAGGAAGTTCAGGATCCAGTCACAGAGAGAGGAGCTGAGTCCCAGGACATGGAGTTTGGAGATTAGTTTCTTGGGAATAATGGTGTTGAAGGCTGAGCTGTAGTCAATAAATAGGAGTCTGACATAGGTGGCTTTGTTATCCAGGAGTTCCAGGGTTGAGTGTAGGGCCAGGGAGATGGCATCTGCTGTGGACCTGTTGCGGCGGTAGGCAAACTGTAGTGGATCCAGGCAATCTGGGACGCTGGAATTGATTCTTGCCACGACTAACCTTTCGAAGCACTTCATAATAATGGATGTCAGAGCTACCGGACGATAGTCATTAAGGCACGCTGCTTGGCTTTTCTCTGGTACTTCGTCTTCTTGAAGCAGACAGGGACCTCAGATTGTTGTAGAGAGGTTGAAGATGTCTGCGAATACCCCCGCCAGCTGATCTGCGCAGAATCTGAGTGCTCGTCCGAGCACCCCAGCTGGCCCAGTCGCTTTCTGCGGGTTGACCTTCGAGAAGGTCGCTCTGACATCCGCATTGGTGACCTAAGATACAGGTTCATCTGAGGCTTCCAGGGTGGAGGGCGTGCTCTCACTGATCTCTTGCTCAAAACAGGGTGTAGAATGTATTGAGCTCATCAGGGAGGGGTGCCTTGGGGCCGGCGATTTTACATTTCATCTTGTAGCCTGTCATGTCTTGCAGACCTTGTCATAGTCGGCGAGGGTCCGCATGGCTAGCCTGGGACTCTAGCTTGTTCCGGTCCTGTCTTTTGGCATCTCTGATGGATCTCCTTCGATCATATCTGGCCTTCTTGTATAGTAAGAAGTTTAACAACACCAGGTTAAAGTCCAACAGGTTTATTTGGTAGCAAAAGCCACACAAGCTTTCGGAGCTGCAAGCCCCTTCTTCAAGTGAGTGGGAATTCTGTTCACAAACAGAGCATATAAAGACACAACCTCAATTTATATGAATAATGGTTGGAATGCGAATACTTACAACTAATCAAGTCTTTAAGAAACAAAACAATGTGAGTGGAGAGAGCATCAAGACAGGCTAAAAAGATGTGTATTGTCTCCAGACAAGACAGCCAGTGAAACTCTGTGGGGGTTACAAATAGTGTGCCATGAACACAATATCCTGGTCTCAACCGGGACTGGCTATCCGACAGGAAGCTTCTTTGCCCACAGTCTTCTACACACTTACTAATGAAGTCAGTTACTTTCATTGTTCATCTGGAGCAAGAGAGAGAGGAGTGTTTGGTGGTTACAGTAAAAAGGGTAAGGGAGCGACTTTAATTATTTATTTTTTCGTGGGGTTGTAGTGATTTAAAAGTTTAAGTTTAAACCGGAAGTAGACCGGGCGCGGGGTCACGAGGGCGGACATTTTGTAGTTTTTTATTTAAAAGCTACTTACCTGGGCGGAGGGCTTTCATTGTTCATCTGGAGCAAGAGAGAGAGGATGTTTGGTGGTTACAGTAAAAAGGGTAAGGGAGCGACTTTAATTATTTATGAGGGAGATTGAGCAGACAATTGATACCAGTTACAGAAACATGGTTACACCGGGGCCACGGGAGTCAGACAAGTGGGTAACAGCCAGGAAGGGGAAAGCTCGGGTGACAGTGGATGTGCCCATACACAACAAGTACTCCTGCCTGAGTACTGCTGGGGGGGACAGCAGTGGTCGTGTCTCCAGAGTGGAGGCCAGCCCTGTAACTCAGAGGGCTAAGGAAAAGGGGAGGACGGCAGTGTTGATCGGGGACTCGACAGTAAGGGGGACGGACAGATGTTTTTGCGGAGGCAGGCGGGAGTCTCGGATGGTGGTCTGCCTCCCTGGGGCCGGGAACCTGGATGTCGCTGGGCGAGTCCCAGAAATCCTGAGGTGGTAGGGAGAAGAGCCAGAGGTAGCGGTACATATTGGTACCGCTGATGTGGGTAGGAAGGGGGAAGGGGTCATGAAAAGAGAGTATAGGGAATTAGGAAGACAGCTGAGAAGAAGGAAAGCAAGGGTAGTCATCTCACGATTGCTGCCTGTGCCACGGGAAGGTGAGGACAGAAATGGAGTGAGGTGGAGGATGAATGTGTGGCTGAGGGACTGGTGCAGGGGGCAGGGATTCAGGTTCCTGGACCATTGGGACCTCTTCAGGGGCAGGTGTGACCTGTACACAAAAAACAGGTGGCACTTGAATCCCAGGGGGACCAATGTCCTGGCGGGAAGGTTGGCTAAGGCTACTGGGGAGAATTTAAACTAGATAGGTTGGGGGGAGGGGATCGAGACGAGGTGACTGGGAGCGAGGAAGTTAGCTCGCAAACAGAGAAGGGTTATAGACAGTGTAAGAGGGAGGAGGTTAATAACATTTCAACAATTCGGGTCCAGATAAAAGCTGGAATAAGGACACTTTGCCTGAATGCACGAAGCATTCGGAACAAAGTAAATGAGTTGATGGCACAAATCAGCACAAATGGGTATGATCTAGTGGCCATTACAGAAACATGGTTACAGGGTGACCAGGACTGGGAAATGAATATCCAGGGGTATCAGGCATTTAGGAAGGATAGACAGGATGGAAAAGGTGGTGGGGTAGCTCTGTTAATAAAGGATAACATCAGGGTAGTAGTGAGGGATGACATAGGCTCTAAGGAGCAAAACGTGGAATCATTATGGGTGGAGATAAGGAACAGTATGGGGAGAAAGACACTAGTAGGCGTGGTCTATAGGCTCCCAAATAATAATGTTGAGGTGGGGAGGGCTATAAACAAACAAATAATGGATGCGTGCAAAAACGGAACGGCAATAATCATGGGGGATTTTAACCTGCATATTGATTGGCTGACTCAAGTTGGACGTGGTGGGATGGAGGAAGAGTTCTTAGAATGCTGTCGGGATAGTTTCCTTGAACAGTATGTTACAGAACCTATGTGGGAACGAGTTATCTTAGATCTGGTAATGTGTAACGAGACAGGTAGAATTAAGGATCTTCTTGTGAAGTACCCTCTTGGGTCGAGTGATCACAATACGGTCGAATTTCTGGTGCAGATGGAGGGGGAGAAAGTAGGGTCCCAAACCAATGTCCTCTGCTTGAACAGAGGGGAGTACGATAGGATGAGGGCTGAATTGGCTAGGGTGGACTGGGAGAGCAGACTGGTAGGTCGGACAGCTGAGGAACAATGGAGATCTTTTTCAGTACTCAGCAAAAATATATTCCGGTGATGAAGAAGGACTGTAAGAAAAGGGATAGCCAGCCGTGGATAACGAAGGAAATAAAGGAGAGTATTAAATTAAAAACCGATGCGTACAGAATGGCCAAAAATAGTGGAGACTTAGAAGATTGGGAAAGCTTTAAAAAACAACAAAGAATGACTAAGAAAGCGATAAAGAAAGGAAAGATAGATGATGAAACTAAACTAGCTCTAAACATAAAAAATAATAGTAAAAGTTTTTACAAATATATAAAAAGGAATAGAGTGGCTAGAGTGAATGTTGGACCCTTGGAAGACGAGAGGGGAGATTTAATAGTGGAAAACGAGGAAATGGCTGAGACTTTAAATAGGTTTTTTGTGTCGGTCTTCACGGTGGAAGACACAAATAGTTTACCGAATATTAACGATCAAGTGTTGGTAGGAGGAGAGGTACTCAATACAATTATTGTTACTAGAGAGGCAGTGCTTGGTAGACTAACGGGACTGAAGGTGGACAAGTCCCAGGGCCCGGATGGAATGCATCCCAGGGTACTGAAAGAAATGTCAGAGGTAATAGCGGATGCGTTAGTAGTTATTTATCAAAATTCACTGGACTCTGGAGTAGTGCCAGCTGATTGGAAAATGGCTACTGTTACACCGCTGTTTAAAAAAGGAAGAAGACAAAAGGCGGGTAACTACAGGCCGGTTATCTTAACGTCTGTAGTTGGGAAAATGCTGGAATCCATCATTAAAGAAGAAATAGCAGGCCATCTGGATAAGAATGGTTTGATCAAGCAGACGCAGCATGGATTCATGAGAGGAAAGTCGTGTTTGACGAACTTACTGGATTTTTATGAAGATGTGACTAGTGCGGGTGACGGAGGGGAACCGGTAGATGTGGTGTTTTTGGATTTCCAAAAGGCATTCGATAAGGTGCCTCACAAAAGGTTGCTGCAGAAGATTGGGGCACACGGAGTTGGGGGTAGGGTGTTAGCGTGGATTGGGGATTGGCTATCCAACAGGAAGCAGAGAGTTGGAAAAATGGGTGCTTTTCTGGTTGGCAGATGGTGACTAGTGGCGTGCTGCAGGGATCGGTACTGGGGCCTCAACTGTTTACTATTTACATAGATGATCTGGAGGAGGGGACTGAGTGTAGGGTAACAAAGTGTGCTGACGACACGAAGATAAGTGGGAAAGTGAATTGCGTGGAGGAAGCGGAAGGTCTGCAGAGAGATTTGAATAGGCTGAGTGAGTGGGCAAGGATCTGGCAGATGGAGTATAACGTTGGCAAATGCGAGGTTATTCATTTTGGAAGAAATAATAGCAAATTGGATTATTATTTAAATGGAAAAAAATTACAACATGCTACTGTGCAAAGGGACCTGGGGGTCCTTGTGCATGAGTCGCAAAAACTCAGTCTGCAAGTACAACAGGTGATCAAGAAGGCAAATGGGATGTTAGCATTTATCGCGAGGGGATAGAATATAAAAGTAGAGAAGTCTTGCTGCATCTGTACAAGGCAATGGTGAGGCCGCAGCTGGAATACTGTGTGCAGTTTTGGTCCCCTTACTTGCGAAAGGATATATTGGCCTTGGAGGGAGTGCAGAGAAGGTTCACCAGGTTGATACCGCAGATGAGGGGTGTAGATTATGAGGAGATTGAGCAGATTAGGTTTGTACTCGTTGGAGTTTAGAAGACTGAGGGGTGATCTTATAGAGGCATATAAGATAATGAAGGGGCTGGATAGGGTAGAAGTGGAGAGATTCTTTCCACTTAGAAAGGAAACCAGAACTAGAGGGCACAGCCTCAAAATAAAGGGGGGTCAGTTTAGGACAGAGTTGAGGAGGAACTTCTTCTCTCAGAGGGTGGTGAATCTCTGGAATTCTCTGCCCACTGAAGTGGTGGAGGCTACCTCGTTGAATATGTTTAAGTCACGGATAGATGGATTTCTGATTGGTAGGGGAATTAAGGGTTATGGGGAGCAGGCAGGTAGGTGGAACTGATTCACTTCAGATCAGCCATGATTTTATTGAATGGCGGGGCAGGCTTGAGTGGCCAGATGGCCTACTCCTGCTCCTATTTCTTATGTTCTTATGTTACTATAGTAGCATACCCGTTCAGGCTGGTCGCAGAGTTTTTAAATACTGACCAGTCCACTGACTAAGCAGTCCCATAGGAGATCATCCAATTCCTCAGACCAACATTGCACGACTTTCTTTGACGGATTGTCCTGCTTCAGCTTTTGCTTGTAAGTCGGGAGCAGTAGCACAGCCTTGTGGTCTGATTTGCCGAAGTGTGGGCGGGCGATAGAGCGGTAGGCATGTTTGATATTTGTGTATATCGCATTCTAATCAGTATTCTGTAACTTGATGTTGTGTCGCTGTGCACTGTTTGAGAGCACATTTCCATCTGACGAAGGAGCAGCGCTCCGAAAGCTTATGGTATTTGCTACCAAATAAACCTGTTGGACTTTAACCTGGTGTTGTGAGACTTCTTACTGTGTTCACCCCAGTCCAATGCCGGCATCTCCACATCATGATATTTGTGTAGCAGTGGTCTAAGATGTTTGGGCCTCTGGTGGAACAGGAGATGTGTTGGTGGTAACTTGGTAGTACTCTCTTGAGCTTGGCCCGATTGAAGTCCCCGGCCACAATGAACAAGGCCTCAGGATGTTCGTCTCAAGACTATTTGTAGTGGTGTATATTCCATCCAGCGCGATCTTCACATCTGCGTGGGGTGGGATGTAAACTGCCGAGGTGAACTCCCATGGAAGGTAGTAGGGGTGACATTTTAGCATCAGATATTCTAGCTCCGGGGAGCAGAAACTCACCAGTGTTGCTATGTCTAGGCACCACGAGGTGTTGATTAAAAGGCAGGCCCCACCTCCCTTACCCTTGCCTGAGGCCGCTGTATGGTCCATTTGATGGATTGAGAAGCCCTCTGGGGGTAAGGCACAGTCCGGTGAGGCAGGAGTGAGCCATGTCTCCATGAAACAGAGTACACAGCAGTCCCTCAGTTCTCTTTAGAAAGTGAATTTGGCTTTAAGTTCTTCTAGCTTGTTTTCCAGAGATTGGACATTTGCAAGGACAACTCGCACCCGCAGGCTTTCCACACTTCTACGAGTGACTGCTTCATCTCAAGCCTGGGAGACAGTGAGAGTAGTATGTGGTATTAAGGGTATAGTTGTGTCCAATCAGGTTCTTTGCTCTGGTCGATGTATGGATGGAGGACTTGTTGCCATGCTTGCGCTTTCTGCGTCGGTAAATAGGTCTGTGTGGTCGGACATTCCGGGTTGCTGTCAGGCTGCAGTTTGGCTTTGCAGGTCAGTGGAATGAGCAGACCACAATCCGGCGTGGATGTGTCGAAGGTCGGTAAATGGATGACGTGCCTGGGGTCGTGGATGAGCCAGTGGGTGGGTCCATGTGTTGTGGTCCACTGGGTCACCGCCAGGTCGGGGTCATTGTCCAATTAACACATTCTGCCATTTTACTTTCAGACAACACTGACATTTATTGTGCTATTCACACCTTCTCTGGACCAATGCTTTTGTACCTTTAATGCTATCATCACGACTTCCTTTGCTTTGTGTTCCATGAGATTCTGAACCTTCAATTTTTCTCTACTTGCCCCTCCCCACTTTTTCAACAGCATAAAACCTGTTAAATTCTGATCAGTTGCGAAGAAGATTTATATTGGACTCGAAACAACAACTCTCCATCATCTTCGCATGGCAATTCAGATGGGCATTAAACACTGGCCTAGCCAGCAGTCCACATCCCATGAAAGAATACATTTTTTAAAAAATAATTTACGATACTTGGGTTTCTTGCCAAGAATAAAATGCTCCCATCCCAAGCTCTGGCCATCACAAAATAATGCACAAGATTGCATCATTTCAGTTTCACAGTAATCATTTGCAGATTCCAACCCATTAACACCATAGAACATAGAACATTACAGTGCGGTACAGGCCCTTCGGCCCTCGATGTTGCGCCGACCTGTGAAACCAATCTAAAGCCCATCTAACCTACACTATTCCAATATCATCCATATGTTTATCCAATCACCATTTAAATGCCCTTAATGTTGGCGAGTCCACTACTGCTGCAGGCAGGGCATTCCACGTCCTTACTATTCTGAGTGAAGAACCTACCTCTGACATCTGTCCTATATCTATCACCCTCAATTTAAAGCTATCTCCCCTCGTGTTAGCCATCACCATCCGAGGAAAAAGGGTCTCACTGTCCACCCTATCCAATCCTCTGATCATCTTGTATGCCTCTATTAAGTCACCTCTTAACCTTCTTCTCTCTAACGAAAACAGCCTCAAGTCCCTCAGCCTTTCCTCATAAGACCTTCCCACCATACCAGGCAACATCCTGGTAAATTTCCTCTGCACCCTTTCCAATGCTTCCACATCCTTCCTATAATGAGGCGACCAGAACTGTACGCAATACTCCAAGTAGGCACCAGAGTTTTGTACAGCTGCAACATGACCTCATGGCTCCGAAACTCAATCCCTCTTCCAATGAAAGCTAACACACCGTATGCCTTCTTAACAACCCTATCAACCTGGGTGCCAACTTTCAGGGATCTATGCACATGGACACCCAGATCTCTCGGCTCATCCACACTACCAAGTATCTTACCATTAGCCCAGTACTCTGTATTCCCGTTACTCCTCCCAAAGTGAATCACCTCACACTTTTCCGCATTAAACTCCATTTGCCACCTCTCAGCCCAGCTCTGCAGCTTATCTATGTCCCTTTGTAACTTGCAACATCCTTCCGCACTGTCCACCACTCCACCGACTTTAGTGTCATCCACAAATTTACTAACCCATCCTTCTATGCCCTCATCCAGGTCATTTATAAAAATGACAAACAGCAGTGGCCCCAAAACAGATCCTTGCGGTACACCACTAGTAACTGATCTCCAGGATGAACATTTCCCATCAACCACCACCCTCTGTCTTCTTACAGCTAGCCAATTTCTGATCCAAACCACTAAATCACCCTCAATCTCATGCCTCCGTATATTCTGCAATAGTCTACCGTGGGGAACCTTATCAAATGCTTTACTGAAATCCATATACACCTCATCAACTGCTTTACCCTTATCCACCTCTTTGGTCACCTTCTCAAAGAACTCAATAAGGTTTGTGAGGCACGACCTACCCTTCACAAAACCGTATTGACTATCCCTAATCAAATTATTCCTTTCTAGGTGATTATAAATCCTACCTCTTATAATCCTTTCCAAATCTTTGCCCACAACAGAAGTAAGGCTCACTGGTCTATAATTACCAGGGTTGTCCCTACTCCCCTTCTTGAACAAGGGGACAACATTTGCTATCCTCCAGTCTTCTGGCACTATTTCTGTAGACAATGACAACATAAAGATCAAAGCCAAAGGCTCTGCAATCTCCTCCCTAGCCTCCCAGAGAATCCTAGGATAAATCCCATCCGGCCCAGGGGACTTATCTATTTTCACACTTTCCAGAATTGCTAACACCTCCTCCTTATGAACCTCAATCCCTTCTAGTCTAATAGCCTCTATCTCAGTATTCTCCTAAACAACATTATCTTTTTCCTGTGTGAATACTGACGAAAAATATTCATTTAGCGCCTCTCCTATCTCTTCGGACTCCACGCACAACTTCCCACTACTGCCCTTGACTGGCCCTAATCTTACCCTAAAGTCATTCTTTTATTCCTGACATACCTATAGAAAGCTTTAGGGTTTTCCTTGATCCTACCTGCCAAAGACTTCTCATGTCCCCTCCTGGCTCTTCTTAGCTCTCTCTTTAGGTCCTTCCTGGCTAATTTGTAACTCTCAAGCGCCCTAACTGAGCCTTCATGTCTCATCTTTACATAAGTCTCCTTCTTCCTCTTCACAAGAGATTCAACTTCTTTAGTAAACCATGGTTCCCTCGCTCGACCACTTCCTCCCTGCCTGATAGGTACATACTTATCAAGGACACACTGTAGCTGTTCCTTGAACAAGCTCCACATTTCAATTGTGCCCATCCCTGCAGTTTCCTTCCACATCCTATGCATCCTAAATCTCGCTAATCGCATCATAATTTCCTTTCCCCCAGCTATAACTCTTGCCCTGCGGTATATACCTATCCCTTTCTATTAGAACATAGAACATAGAACAGTACAGCACAGAACAGGCCCTTCGGCCCACGATGTTGTGCCGACCTTCATCTGAAACCAAGATCAAGCTATCCCACTCCCTATCATCCTGGTGTGCTCCATGTGCCTATCCAATAACCGCTTAAATGTTCCTAAAGTGTCTGACTCCACTATCACTGCAGGCAGTCCATTCCACACCCCAACCACTCTCTGCGTAAAGAACCTACCTCTGATATCCGTCCTGTATCTCCCACCACGAACCCTATAGTTATGCCCCCTTGTAATAGCTCCATCCACCCGAGGAAATAGTCTTTGAACGTTCACTCTATCTATCCCCTTCATCATTTTATACACCTCTATTAAGTCTCCCCTCAGCCTCCTCCGCTCCAGAGAGAACAGCCCTAGCTCCCTCAACCTTTCCTCATATGACCTACCCTCCAAACCAGGCAGCATCCTGGTAAATCTCCTCTGCACTCCTTCCAGCGCTTCCACATCCTTCCTATAGTGAGGTGACCAGAACTGCACACAATATTCCAAATGTGGTCTCACCAAGGTCCTGTACAGTTGCAGCATAACCCCACGGCTCTTAAACTCCAACCCCCTGTTAATAAAAGCTAACACACTATAGGCCTTCTTCACAGCTCAAGTAAACGTAACCGAATTGTGGTCACTATCACCAAAGTGCTCACCTACCTCCAAATCTAACACCTGGCCTGGTTCATTACACAGTACCAAATCCAACGTGGCCTCGCCTCTTGTTGGCCTATCTACATACTGTGTTAGGAAACCCTCCTGCACACATTGGACAAAAACTGACCCCTCTAAACTACTCGAACTATAGCATTTCCAGTCAATATCTGTAAAGTTAAAGTCCCCCATAACAACTACCCTGTTACTTTCGCTCCTATCCAGAATCATCTTTGCAATCCTTTCCTCTACATCTCTGGAACTTTTCGGAGGCCTATAGAAAACTCCCAACAGGGTGACCTCTTCTTTCCTGTTCTAACCTCAGCCCATACTACCTCAGTAGACGAGTCCTTATCAAACATCCTTTCTGCCACCGTAATACTGTCCTTGACTAACAATGCCACACCTCCCCCTCTTTTACCACCTTCCCTGATCTTACTGAAATATCTAAACCCCGGAACCTGCAACAACCATTCCTGTTCCTGCTCTATCCATGTCTCCGAAATGGCCAGAACATCGAAGTCCTAGGTACCAACCCATACTGCAAGTTCACCCACCTTATTCCAGATGCTCCTGGCGTTGAAGTAGACACACTTCAAACCACCTTCCTGCCTGCCGGTACACTTCTGCGACCTTGAAACCTTATTCATGACCTCACTACTCTCAACCTCCTGTACACTGGAGCTACAATTCAGGTTCCCATACCCCTGCTGAATTAGTTTAAACCCTCCCGAAGAGCATTAGCAAATTTCACCCCCCCCCCCCCCTCCCCAGGAGATTGGTACCCCTCTGGTTCAGGTGTAGACCATCCCTTTTGTAGAGGTCCCACCGACCCCAGAATGAGCCCCAATTGTCCAGGTATCTGAATCCCTCCCTCCTGCACCATCCCTGTAGTTCAACTGCTCTCTCTCCCTATTCCTCTCCTCGCTAGCAAGTGGCATGGGTAACAAACCAGAGATAACAACTCTGTTTGTTCTAGCTCTAAGCTTCCACCCTAACTCCCTGAATTTCTGCCTTACATCCCCATCCCTTTTCCTACCTATGTCTGTGGTGCCTATGTGGACCACGACTTGGGGCTGGTCCCCCTCCCCCTTAAGGATCCCGAAAACACGATCCGATACCAGTGCAAACAAAGATGACAGAATCTCCTTTCAGTTCATTCTTCACCATGTTCTTCCTCACCACAAAGGTCAAGTAATCGATAGAACAAGTGAGCCAGTCACAAATTAGTAACTAGATATACAAGTGATATTTACTCATCACAATCATACAGCAGTGTAGTGAAGACTAACAGCAGCAGCAATATCAAAGTTTTCTGTTCCACTGCTATGGGGCACACTGTGCTCCTAAGTATTGTTTACAATTTATTTATTAATATCACAAGTAGGCTTACATTAACACTGCAATGAAGTTGCTGTGAAAATCCCCCAATCACCACACTCATACGCCTGTTCATGTATACTGAGGGAGAATTTAGCATGGCCAATGCACCTAACCAACACGTCTTTCAGACCAGTATAGATGTGGTATGGATGTAATATTATTCTCATTTTTATTTTTCCCTGGGGACATTAATGCAATGTAAAGCTCAAGCAACCGATTGATTTGACCTCTAAAGTTATGGAGTGGTGTTTCAAGCGCTTCAGAGAAAATCAATAAATCACTAATGTAGTCAAAGTCATATGTTGCCTCGAACTCCAAAACGCATCTGACAAAGCTGCACATAATACTGGTTAACCTCAAAGTTGTGGGATTCAGGATACTTTGGAAATTGGCTGATGGATAATAAAAAAACACTTGTTAGGAAAATTTTGTTGGTTGGGAAACAAATGGCTAAATGATCCAGATTTGGGCTGGAACCACAATTGTCTTTAATTTAAATATATGCTATGAATTCAGAAACTCATTGCAAAAGGGACAACTTTGCAGATGATACCAAACTACAAAGGACAATGAAATCAAAGAAGTCAGTCTTCTTCGCACAAAGTGACCAAAATTTGAAATGGATTTCCAGATCTAGTTGTGTATTTTCTGATGAATGGCCAGCATTTATTGCCCATCGTAGTTGCTCTTCAGAAGGTGGTGCTTAGC
This sequence comes from Mustelus asterias, assembly GCF_964213995.1. Classification (NCBI taxonomy): domain Eukaryota; kingdom Metazoa; phylum Chordata; class Chondrichthyes; order Carcharhiniformes; family Triakidae; genus Mustelus; species Mustelus asterias. Next base: position 8,856,969 of record NC_135807.1, read on the forward strand.
TGCCTTCTTGAACTGCCACTGTCCCTAACATGTAGGTACATACTGAGTGTTGTTAGGGAGAGAATTCCAGGATTTTGACCCAGCGACAGCAAAGGAACGGCGATATATTTCCAAGTCAGGATGTTGAGTGACTTGGAGGGGAACCTCCAGATGGTGGTGTTCCCAGGTATCTGCTGCTCTTGCCCTCTTATCCAAAAACCCGAACATTATTTGAGAAACATTTAGTTGTCTTATGGAGTGATTTAAATACCTTTCAGGATTAATTCATTAAGATGTACAAAATCGTTTCCATTGCCCGCAATTATCTGGTGATCTGGTTGAAAGAGCATAATCCTTCATGCCTCATATTTAAACTGGTTGAGTTTCCCCCTGACTTCCTTGCCCCTTGACTGGAGCCAGCCAATAGCCTTGTGGCCTATGTGGCCTTTTTCTTCAGAGTCCTCGCCTCCACTATGCAAGTTGATAAAAAGATTGGATATATGAGACCCATTGCAGATCCACAAAATGAACTGCATGAAGAAGCCAGGCAAAGTCTTCAGCACCTCCGTTGACATGGCTTTCATTCCTGGAGCAACTGCAGTTGACCAATGAGAATGCATGGCCCTCGTATGGGTCACTCCCTAATCTCCTGTGAGGAGAAAGTTTCTTGGCAGCACCTCATCTCCAGAAAGGTAGCAATATTTTAGCAGCCATAAACAATGGACTCTAACACTGTGACCATATAGCTGAACCCTATCCACCTCCAGCCTCACTCTGTTAACCTCAAGCATCCTCCCATCTCCCATATATTTCCCTGCGTTAACCTGTTCCTTCCCTCAATCATCCCTCAAGGAGTCAACAATCACCCTTCACCTGCCTTCATTTTTCCTTGACCCTCCCACAGAGAACATTGATTTCCTCCCCGTAAAGGCCCTGCTTTAAACTCAAGATCCCTTCCCTGACTGCTGACCTGCCATGTTTGTGGTGTAACTGCCTCCCTTGGGCACACAGTATGAGACCACAACAACATACTGCACCCTATAAGCTACAGTCTGGCTTCCTTCAAACATCCCCCCACCCACCCTTCCCATGCCCCTATAACTTACCAGTGCTGCATTGTGAGGATCTAAGCACAAGCCCTAACCTTCTGCCAGCACAGACACAACCAGACAAATGGCCTCCTTCTGTGCTGTAACTATCCTATGATATGCTAGGAATATGACAGTCACTAACTCTGGCCTAAATTCCATGTCTTAGTCACTGACTTGAACACCTTGCCTAGCAAACATTGTCAGGCTAAACCAATCTGTGCACAACCTTAATATTCTGGTTGAACCTGACCTGAGCTTCCAACCCTATATTCTCTCTGCCTCTGTAAAAACACCTAATCCTGCCAACTGCTCTAAAAACTCACTTTCAATGCAATTTCTATCTCTACCATTTAACTTGCTTTTAAATTGTTTTTATACTTTTTCAAATCAATGAAAGCTAAACGTAACAGGAGCTTTTTTCAGGCTTCACACTATCTCTGGAACCTCACTATATAACAGGGTGGCACGGTGGCACAGTGGTTAGCACTGCTGCCTCACAGCGCCAGGGACCCGGATTCGATTCCTGGCTTGGGTCACTGTCCGTGTGGAATTTGCTCCCACAGTCCAAAGATGTGTGGATTAGGTGGATTGGCCATACTAAATTGCCCCTTAGTGTCAGGGGAACTAGCTAGGGTAAATGCATGGGGTTACGAGAATAGGACCTGGGTGGGATTGTGGTTGGTGCAGATTTGATGGGCCGAATGGCCTCTTTCTGCACTGTAGGGATTCTATGACTTTATGGTCGGAGCCAACTTACTTTTAACTATAGTTCTGCACTGGCTTAGTGCAAATTGCAGAACCAAAAGTTATAACATATTTTAAACATATAGTAAGGACTGCTGAACTATTGCACTTAAAATAGTTTTCTTCATTTCTCCATGAAACTTCAATGCTGGAATAGAAATTTCAAGATGAAAGCCAAAGATTGCACATAAAATATTAATTTGATATTTTTCTATTTTGAAATGGAAGTCTAAGTTGACCTCTTAGTTCTATTGAAAGAACTAAATTTGACTCTAACAATGACAAAGCATACTCCTAGTTTTTCCATTATAAAAATCTTTTTAAGTAGCTATGACATAGAAAAGTAAAACATCATTACCCAACACAATTCACTTTCAAAAAAAGCATAGCTTCAGTTAAAAATGTTCTATAAATGCATCTAGAGTAATCTTTCAATTACTGTATAAATCCTTGCTTACTTTATAGCATGATTAATCAAAATATAGGAAATCCATTCATCAACTCAAATACATGGTTCAAATTTCCTTTGTAATTGCATCTTGACCAGAAAAGATGAGCTCATACATTTAATTGAAACCTTATTCTGGTGGAAAAAAGGGAAATCACTATATACTATGTTATCCCAATTAGCATTTCATTAAGGTCATCAAATTGCAAATACTTATGCCCTTGGCAGTGTGCTACTTTATTACACAAAAAGATGCAAGATGGCAGCTTAATTCTGCAGAAACCAATCAGTCCAAATGATATTTAGCTGTCATATACATCAACTGCATTGTCATATTAAAGGCAAATAGGGGTATAATAGATGTTTGTTTTGCAAAAAATTAATTTTTTTCAAACGCTTTCCTCCTTCTTCATCCAGTTTTTCTTTCCCTCTCTTTCTCTTTCTGCACGCGTAAAGTTACCTACTTCCTTCTCCATCTTTCCTGTTTCTTTTCAATCTTCGAATCGTATTGGTTAAGGAGATGCATCTTGGATTGCATCATTTATTAATGTCCCAGATGTTAGCAGTTTGCATTTTCAGTAATGTGCACAACAAAAATATTTGAGCTGAAGAATGAGGGAAAAATTTCCAACTTAAATGGGGCATGGTGCAAGATTCTTCAACAAAATCTGGGCCTATACTTTTCCCTGTTTTGTTGCACCACTCCACCAGTTTCACCATTGTTTTGCTGATATCCAAAAGAATGAATAAAGATGCTAAAATTTCATGTACAATAAAAAATTGAAGAATCCACAGTAGTGGTTCTTCAATAGGGGACTTCAATTATGCCCATGTAGACTGGAGCAAAAAATAGTGTAGACGACGGAGTGAATAATTCCTGAAATGTACTGTTACAGACAGCAGGGGGCTTAATTTAAACAGCAGTGATTTCTCCTCTCACCACTCACCCATAAATAGGAAGGTGTCTTTAATTTCTGATTATATGTGATGGAGTGTTTGCCCAACCACTCCGTTTTAGAGTGGTCCCCTATTGATAATCCCACAGCAAACTTGAGATAGGGTAAAATCAGAGGATTATGTTACACACACAAAATGCAAGGAGTGGGTGTCACTATGTACATTCATACAATAAAAGAGGAATAAGGGGGAAAAAAGAGGTACAGAAAAAAGAGCACAGACAAATTAAGAATTATTGTTTCATGTGAATCCAGAGTCCAGAATCAAAAATCCAATGGTATACTCCTTCACAGAGATTGTACGGCTGAAGTTGATGCTGGGAAATCCACTTTTCCTGTAACAATGACTTCTACAATGGGAGAGGCACGTAGAGATGAATTAGTCTTAGAGGCACTGGTACAGAAATTCTGATATTCTAATAGAAAACGGGTATTAAATCTTTTCTGCTGGTGCCTGTGAGATGGAAAATAGCAATTTTCTTCAATTAGCCTCAGACGGTATTATCATAGGTTCCATGGTGGTGGTGGCGGTGGAGAGGAAGGGGGGGGGATGGTTGCATACAGCATAACTCCCAGGTTTTTGTACAACTCCTTGGGTTTTGATCTTTGCAGTAAAAAGAGGAATTCGCACATCCTCAGAGATTACAAGGTCACTGATGTTTCTGACAGCCAGAAAATCCTTTTGTGTGAGCCACAGCTAGTCAGCATTTTACACTCTTTGTCCAGTTTTTAAAAAAATAATTTTACAGATTAGCCAGGATGATGTATATAGAGGGAGGTGTTACAGTACACAGAACCTTTTTTGATAATCAGTATGTTTCCAGCCTAATACAGAAGAAAGCACTGCAGGATCTAGACGGCACGGTGGCACAGGGGTTAGGACTGCTGCCTCACAGTGCTGGGTTTGATTCCCGGCTTGGGTCACCATCTGTGCGGAGTTTGCACATTCTCCCCGTGTCTGCATGGGTTTCCTCCAGGTGCTCTGGTTTCCTCCCACAGTCCAAAAGATGTGCTGGTTAGGTGGATTGACCATGCTAAATTCTGCCTCCGTGTACCCGAACAGGCGTCCGAGTGTGGTGACTAGCGGATTTTCACAGTAACTTCATTGCGGTGTTAATGTAAACCTACTTGTGACACTAATAAATAAACTTAAACTTAGTTCAGAATGAAATAGGGAAAGTGCATCATGTTTCAATGAAATAGCTTCTGCGAAACAGTGATCGTAATGTCATTAATTTTAGAGGAGCTATGGCAAAGGACAAGAACAAAGGAACAATCAACATGCAAAAACAAAGAGGACTAATTCAGTGATTTAGAGAGATCTGCCCTAGGTGGTTTAGAAACAAAGACTAGCAAATAAAATAGTGAATGAGAAACGGGAGGCAAGAAAATAGGATGGGCCAGAAATGTTGAACATTGATGCCCACATCGTATGAAGGAATGAAAAAAATTCAGACACGCATCAACAAATCGTTCAAGGTGGTAGACCAGTTGAAAAGCTGCTTTAAAAAGTTAGTGGATGCTTGGCTTCATATACAGAAGAACACAGCAAAAAAGGAAGTTACAACTCATCCAAACCTCTGCACTTGTTGACCAGCACTGGCTTTCTACGTGGCAAAAATCACAATTTTAAAATTCTCACCGTCATTCAAAATCCCTCCATGACCTCACTCATCTGTAACCTACTTCAGCTCTGCTGCTCAAGACTTCCACACCTCTCCCATTCTGGCCCCTTGTGCACCCCCAACTTTAAATTGCTCCATCATTGGCAGCTGCGGCATCAGCTGTCTAGGCCCAAAGCTCTAGAATTCTCTCCCTAAAACGCTCTAAAACTGTACTCCTTTAAATCTGAGGACTGCAACGAAAACAGGAAGAGATTATTCAACTTTCAGAATAAGCATATCATTAACAAATTAGATTTATAAAAGCTAAATCTAGATTTATACAAGCTAAAGTTTTAAAAATTTAAGAAGTATGAGGTAGTACAGTTAGGAATAAAGTATAAGGAGGCCACATACCTTGGAAAATGTGTTCCTTAACCCCACTTACCTAGAGAGGTCAGGGGATGCAGATACACAAATTACTAAGGTAATGTTGCAGGTTCTTAAGACCTTTAAAAAAATTCTGGAAGTCATTTTTAGAGGAACAGAGTTGAAAAGCAGAGAAGTGCAGAATTTAGGTTAGACCACACCTGTAGTACCATGAACAGGCTGTAAAACAGTGTGTAAAAGGTGCAAAACATTATTTACATGGGAACTGGAAAGTCATAGCTATCAGGAAAGAAGAAAGAAAACAGACAGGTGATCTGGTGGACATTTTTAAAATTATGAAATGATTTGATAGTATAGAAAAAGACAACAGGTTTCTGGTTGCAAGGAAGACCAGACCTGGGATCATAAATGTATTTTGTTCTTAATAAACCCATTATAGAATTCAGGAGAAGAGCTTTCACCAAGAGTTTTATAGAAAAGCCAGGCAGCATGCCTTAATGACTATTGTCCGGTGGCTCTGACATCCATCATTATGAAATGCTTTGAAAGGTTAGTCATGGCACGAATCAATTCTGGCCTCCCAGATTGCCGGGATCCACTATAGTTCACCTATCACCGCAACAGATCCACAGCAGACGCCATGTCCTTGTCCCTACAGTCAAATCTGGAATACCTAAATAACAAAGACACCTATGTCAGACTCAAAGAACAAGAACAAAGAACAATACAGCACAGGAACAGGCCCTTCGGCCCTCCAAGCCCACGCCGCTCCCTGGTCCAAACTAGACCATTCTTTTGTATCCCTCCATTCCCACTCCGTTCATATGGCTGTCTAGATAAGTCTTAAACGTTCCCAGTGTGTCCGCCTCCACCACCTTGCCTGGCAGCGCATTCCAGGCCCCCACCACCCTCTGTGTAAAATATGTCCTTCTGATATCTGTGTTAAACCTCCCCCCCTTCACATTGAACCTATGACCCCTCGTGAACGTCACCACTGACCTGGGGAAAAGCTTCCCACCGTTCACCCTATCTATGCCTTTCATAATTTTATACACCTCTATTAAGTCTCCCCTCATCCTCCGTCTTTCCAGGGAGAACAACCCCAGTTTACCCAATCTCTCCTCATAACTAAGCCCCTCCATACCAGGCAACATCCTGGTAAACCTCCTCTGTACTCTCTCCAAAACCTCCACGTCCTTCTGGTAGTGTGGCGACCAGAACTGGACGCAGTATTCCAAATGCGGCCGAACCAACGTTCTATACATCTGCAACATCAGACCCCAACTTTTATACTCTATGCCCCGTCCTATAAAGGCAAGCATGCCATATGCCTTCTTCACCACCTTCTCCACCTGTGACGTCACCTTCAAGGATCTGTGGACTTGCACACCCAGGTCCCTCCTAGTGATTTATTACAGTTCAGCCCGCAACGCCATTATTCCTACAGAATTCATCTCCAAACTCCATGGCCTGATGCTCAGTTCCTCTCTCTGCAACTAGATCCTAGACTTCCTAACCCAAAGACCACAATCAGTAAGGATAGGTAACAGCACCTCCTCCACTATCATCCTCAACACCGGTGCCCCCCGAGGCTGTTTCCTCAGCCCCTTACTATAGTGGGTTGGATCTCAAACAACGATGAAACAGAGTACAGGAAAGAGACAGAGAATCTGTTGAACAGGTGCAATGAAAATAATCTCTCCCTCAATGTCAACAAAACAAAGGAGATAGTCATCGACTTTAGGAAGCGCAGTAGAGGACATGCCCCGTCTATATCAACGGGGATGAAATGGAAATGGTCAACAGCTTCAAATTTCTAGGTGTCCAAATCACCAACAACCTGTCCTGGTCCCTCCACACCGGCGCTATAGTTAAGAAAGCCCACCAACACCTCTAGTTTCTCAGGAGGCTAAGGAAATTTGGATTGTCTGTTACAACTCTTACCAACGTTTACACATGCACCATAGAAAGGATTCTTTCTGGTTGTATCCCAGCTTGGTATGGCTCTTGCTCTGTCCAAGACCACAAGAAACAACAAAGGGTCGTGAAAGAAGCCTAGTCCATCATGCAAACCAGCCTCCCATCCATTGACTCTGTCTACACTTCCCGCTGCCTCAGGAAAGCAGCCAGCATAATCAACGACCCCACACACCCCGGACATACTCTCGTCCACCTGGGGGTGCACAAGGGGCCAGAATGGGAGAGGTGTGGAAGTCTTGAGCAGCAGAGCTGAAGTAGGTTACAGATGAGTGAGGTCATGGAGGGATTTTGAATGACGGTGAGAATTTTAAAATTGTGATTTTTGCCACGTAGAAAGCCAGTGCTGGTCAACAAGTACAGAGGTTTGGATCATAGAATCATAGAAACCCTACAGTGCAGAAGGAGGCCATTCGGCCCATCGAGTCTGCACCGACCACAATCCCACCCAGGCCCTACCCCCACATATTTACCCGCTAATCCCTCTAACTTCCTTTTTTGCTGTGTTCTTCTGTATATGAAGCCAAGCATCCACTAACTTTTTAAAGCAGCTTTTCAACTGGTCTACCACCTTGAACGATTTGTTGATGCGTGTCTGAATTTTTTTCATTCCTTCATACGATGTGGGCATCAATGTTCAACATTTCTGGCCCATCCTATTTTCTTGCCTCCCGTTTCTCATTCACTATTTTATTTGCTAGTCTTTGTTTCTAAACCACCTAGGGCAGATCTCTCTAAATCACTGAATTAGCCCTGCTTCCGTCGGGGAAAGGACACAAGGGTCTGAGATCACGTACCAACCAACTCAAGAACAGCTTCTTCCTTGCTGTCAGACTAATGAATGGACCTACTTTACATTAAGTTGATCTTTCTCAACACCCTAGTTATGACTGTTACACTACATTCTGCACCCTCTCCCTTTCTTTCCTATGTGCAGTATGCTTTGTCTGAGATAATACTTCTTACTGTATACTAATATATGTGACAATAATAAATCAAATCAAAGAATGTGGAACTCCTACCAGAAGCAGTAGTTGAGGCAAAAAGCATCAATACATTTATGGGGACGCTGGATAAACACAACAGAGGGTAAGGCATAGAAGTATATGATGATGGAATCAGATCAAAAAGGATGGGAGAAGGCTCAGGTTGATGTTTATGCTGCTGGGTTAAATCGACTATTTCTGTGCTGTAAGTATTGTGTAAGCAATAACAAACATCCACAATATTCAGTGAACAAGGAAGTAAAGTACACTTATAGAATTCTGGATTTCATCTCGTCATTTTACCAGATAATGCATAAAAGTTTCAACTACACATTCATACACTGAGTGAACGATCATGGAGATCACTTTCCCAATGATAACTCATGTTTTATTTACAAATCGTAAATGCAGTTAACCACAATTGGATTTCTAATTAGCTGCATGTGTTTAATAGCTAATTTATTGAACAGCTCTGCAAATCAGAGTTTAAAGAGTAGACAAGGGTAATGCAATAGATGGAATATATTTGGACTTTTAAAAGCCCTTTGATAAAATATCACAAGGCAGACTCACTAAGGTCAGAACACTTGGGGACCTGTAACAGAATGGATAGTAAGCAGGCTATAAAACAGAAACCTGAGGGTAAAGATTAAAGGTAGTTAGTCAATCTGACAAAAGATTGGAAACAGTCTGCCACAAGAATCGGTGCTCAGACAACTGTTCACCATTTACATAGACAATCTGGATGTATATAGTGCATTTAACGTAATAAAATTTCTCAAGGCACTACACAAGGACGTCATCAAACAGATGTTTTGGACACCAAACCACAAAGGGTTATTAGAACAAATGATCAAAAACCAAACCTTTCTGGCCAAGTTTAAGCACAATTAAGTACAATTGTGTGTGGCATGGAGGCACAGTGGTTAATACTGCTGCCTCATGACGCCAGGGACCCTGACTCAATTCCAGCCTTGGGTGATTGTCTGTGTGGAGTTTGCACGTTCTCCTCATGTCTGCGTGGATTTCCCCCGGGTGCTCTGGTTTCCTCTCACACTCCAAAGGTGCGCGGGTTAGATCGGTTGGCCATGCTAAATTGCCCCTTCAGTGTCCAAAGATGTGTACGTTAGGGGGATTAGTGATGTAAATGCACAAGGTTATGGAGATAGGGTGGGAGGTGGGCCTGGGTAAGATGTTCTTTCGGAGAGTCGGTTCAGACTTAGAGGGCATTTGGTCCATCTTCTGCACTGTAGGGATTCTACTGTACAGCATTTTCACCTTTTCTTTCCAATGTATCATTAAAATATGCCATTTAAAGCACTGAAGTTGCAAGTTAGTTGGTATTCATTGATGTAGAAACATGACAAATCCCAACATGCCTACTTTAAAAGTTCAATAAGAGGAAATCACACATCAAGTACGTCAAAAGTTCAAAGAAGTATAGAACGGTCATAATTTTATGTTATGAATACAAAGATCCGGTTTCTAGTCAGCACATTTCTCAAGAAAACAAGGAAGTTTGGTTAGAATTCCTCTAGTATCTGGGATAGCCTTCACAACATTACCACAGCTGGGAAGGTTTGACTGAAATGCCAACATCTAACTTGGAAACATCTTGCACCAATATTGTGTAAGCTTTCCGTTTACTCATCATACTTCAGTAATTTAAGTGGCAAAAGAAATACCAGGTTTGCAAGTCAAATTTCAAGGGAGAATAAACTGCAAATATACTTCACTTGCATTCATTTCATGTTGAGATTTAAGCCTTCTATTAGTTATTCAGCCTTTTTATGTCTTGAACTTTTGCTGTCTTTAAGGTTTGAACTGGTTCTTAAAATATGCCATATCTGTAGCAGTGTCTGACAGTGATGAGAAGTTCTGCTTGTTTTTATTGTATTTGCTATTTCCTGCCTTGTGAACCTCATGTAGATAATGGTTCCACACAAGGATAAATGTAGCTAACTGGGAAAACAGCATACTGACAGTTCAGTTCCTTTGTGGATATGCCAACAGGCCTAGAGCAAAGTAGGACACAAGACTACTTCAGTGTCTGTTCTACTGTTACACAGTTTAGCATTAAAGAGCACAAACTTTCAACTAGCTTCAGGAAAAGCATGAGAAATTAGCCTGGGCTTTCAGGCTTGCCTTTCATAATTAAATATCCTAATTATGACAAAATACAAAAACATTAACATTTCCAAGCTTTATGAAGTCAGGTCAAATAACACTGAAAAAACGCTAATTGGAAAAAACTGCAACTTAATGTTTTAAATTTATTTTTTAACAGCATTAGGTCAACAGATATTGGAAGATGATATGTAGCAATGATCACTTTTCAAATACTGATGCCGAAATTTTCCAGTCCTTTCTGTTGGCGGGATCTTCTGGTCCAGCTGATTGTGACCACATACCCCCCCACCCCGTGGCACATTGCCTGGCAGCAGAGTGTGCAGGTATAGCTCCCCACTTGCGGGAAGCTGGTGACCCGACCCCACTCGAGTAAAGGGTGGGGCCATCGAGTCCCCCAGAGTGAACGGGACCGGGAAGGGGGAGGAGGGGTGCCCCCAGCACTGCCTAAAAGGCAAAGTGCCAATGCCCAAGGGGGCACCTTGGCACCGCCACCAGGCATTGGGCAATGTCAATGGGGTGAGGCCTAATGGGGGCGAAATCAATGGGAGTTGGAGGTCCTGCTGCCACTCTGCATTTGGCTGAGTAACAGAGGGAGAGTGGGCAGTGATCAGGGCTGGCCATGGCGGGGGGGAGGAGGGGAGGTATGTTCAGGGGGCCAGCGATCGGGCCACAACGGGATCGGAGGGACAGCAGGGTTGCAAGCAATCAAGCTGGCCAGTGATTGGGAGGACGGCTGTGTGGGGCCACTGCACATGCGCCAATCTTGGCACTGACAGATCGACGCATGCGCAGTGGCCTGCTCAACGCTATGCTGCCCGGCCTCTCCAACGAGGATAGGCCCCTCCCACTGAATTTCAGCATGATTCACGCTGAGGCACTTTGCAGTGCACAGAGTGTGGGAGATTAATTTTGAAACTCCCGCTGAAAAAACCAGCGGGATTTACTCCAGTTTGTGTGTGAATTCAACACCTGGGCCCTGATTTTACTGGTATGGCCGCCCCAAAATTGAGGCAGACGAGGTTCGCAGAACAGCATTCCCCATTGGCCTCGGGCGCAATCTTACGGGCCTTGGGTGGCCGTGCCGGTAAAATCAAGGCCTTAGAATTTTTTGGGGAGAATCACCCCTCATATTTTAACTCTGATTTTGTTTGTGAATTCTGTACACAGCTTTCCAATTTAATCAAGAATAATGACTAAGGATTTACTACAATTTCTAATCTCAACAGTTTCCAAGTATTGACATTACATGAGTTAAACACAGCCATTTTGCTGATCAGTTCTACTAAACATTCTGTAATTTCTTTGATTTAGGCCAAATTTCTTCACAAAAAAATTTGCTTCTACAGAATAAGCATTTTTCACCTTGCCACATAAATGGGTTCTAACTAAGAGTGCAGGCTCAACATAGCAAATTAGTGCGTGTGTCACATTCACGTGTGTTAATCTTTTAACATGATCTCCATGTTTGGCAGTCCGATCACTTGACAATCTGCCCTTTAAAAAAATTCCTCGACTCATTTACTTTCATTTATGATGAAAGTAAGGAGGTGTGGGATAGAGGGAAAGTTGGCCGATTGGATAGGTAACTGGCTATCTGATCGAAGACAGAGGGTGGTGGTGGATGGAAAATTTTCGGACTGGAGGCAGGTTGCTAGCGGAGTGCCACAGGGATCGGTGCTTGGTCCTCTGCTCTTTGTGATTTTTATTAATGACTTAGAGGAGGGGGCTGAAGGGTGGATCAGTAAATTTGCTGATGACACCAAGATTGGTGGAGTAGTGGATGAGGTGGAGGGGTGTTGTAGGCTGCAAAGAGACATAGATAGGATGCAAAGCTGGGCTGAAAAATGGCAAATGGAGTTTAACCCTGATAAATGTGAGGTGATTCATTTTGGTAGGACAAATTTAAATGTGGATTACAGGGTCAAAGGTAGAGTTCTGAAGACTGTGGAGGAACAGAGAGATCTTGGGGTCCATATCCACAGATCTCTGAAGGTTGCCACTCAAGTGGATAGAGCTGTGAAGAAGGCACATAGTGTGTTAGCTTTTATTAACAGGGGGTTGGAGTTTAAGAGCCGTGGGGTTATGCTGCAACTGTACAGGACCTTGGTGAGACCGCATTTGGAATATTGCGTGCAGTTCTGGTCACCTCACTATAAGAAGGATGTGGAAGCGCTGGAAAGAGTGCAGAGGAGATTTACCAGGATGCTGCCTGGTTTGGAGTGTCGGTCTTATGAGGAAAGGTTGAGGGAGCTGGGGCTGTTCTCTCTGGAGCGGAGGAGATTGAGGGGAGACTTAATAGAGGTTTATAAAATGATGAAGGGGATAGATCGAGTGAACGTTCAAAGACTATTTCCTCGGGTGGATGGAGCTATTACAAGGGGGCATAACTATAGGGTTCATGGTGGGAGATATAGGAAGGATATCAGAGGTAGGTTCTTCACGCAGAGAGTGGTTGGGGTGTGGAATGGACTGCCTGCAGTGATAGTGGAGTCAGACACTTTAGGAACATTTAAGCGGTTATTGGATAGGCACATGGAGCACACCAGGATGGTAGGGAGTGGGATAGCTTGATCTTGGTTTCAGATGAAGGTCGGCACAACATCGTGGGCCGAAGGGCCTGTTCTGTGCTGTACTGTTCTATGTTCTATGTTCTATGTTCATTCTTCCTCCACACCTGTCTCCAAATCTGGGTATTGGTTGTTCAGTGTTACAAGGTGACTTCACTCTATTTACAAGTCAACTTCATCCCACTACAGGACAGTGACTTTAAAGCAAAAGCAAAATACTGTAGATACTGAAAACCTGTAATAAAGTCAGCAAATGCTGGAAGTGCTGGCATCATCTATGCCGAGAAAACCAAAGTCATCATTTCAGACCCGTGACCTTTTATCAGACTGGCCATCATCAAAACAACCTGCTGAGTATTTCCAGCATTTTCTGTTTTTACTCTAACTTCAACTTTGAACTCTTTCTCTTAGTGTCGCCTCATTACCTTCTGTTTACAACCAGGACATAACTATCCTAATCTTTACCATGGCTTCGCAACTTGAACTTCCTCTGTGTCTATTCATTTGTGCTGCACTGGAGCAAAACCCTTTACTTCTTTTTCTTTTTTGCAACTGTGCATTTGCTTCATTACTCCTCTAGCTCAAGTGATGATGCCTTCATCCCTCTCTTACGCTTACCCACCAAGCCAATGTTCCCACCTCTCACAACCTTGTCGTCATATCAATCTCTAGTTTCTCTTTGACTTTTCATGTTCTCTCCAAGTTCATCTTGTCCATGAGACCTTCCTCTTATTCGCTTGACTCAATTCCCACTAAACTGTTGGCATCATAACATCAGTTCCTGGCCCTATTTTAACTGACATTTTAAACAGTCCTCCCTCTCAGGTACCCTCGCCCTCTCTTTAAAATCTGCTATCATCACTCAGACTTCAAAAGAACCTACACATGACCCCACTGCCCTTGCAGCCTACTGCTCTGACTTCAACTTCCTTTTCATTTCGAATGTTCTTCACTGGGTTGTCAGGTGCCTACCCACCATACAATTCCATGTTTGAACCTCTGCTTCTACCCTGCTTCAACACTTAAATGGCCCTATTCAAAGTCTCAAATGATACCCTTATGTGCCTGTAACTGCTGCGGACATCCCTCCTCAATCTTCTTGGCCTCTCTTCCATTGTCCAGCTGAGTAGTACTGCCTTCACCTAGTTCCACTATTAGCTATCCAGTCAAAGCCAGATGATGTCTCATTGCTGGCTTCTCTTCCAATCCAATCCATCATTCCTCCAAAGATCTATCTTAGGATCTCTTCAATCTCTCATCTCCATGCCCCCGCTCAACAGCATCACCTTTAGGCATGACATCAGGTTTCACCTTACACTGATGTCATCCCAAACTCTGCCTCACCAGCTTTTTGTCAACTTCTTCACTGCCTGAATTGTCAACTTGTTTGTCGGACATTCAGCCCTGGATGAGCTGCAATTTCCTCCAAACTAAATACTTGGAAGAATCAAGTCGCTCAGGCGAAACCAGAAATTTCCACCCGAAGTCAACGGAGATTTACATTTTTGGGCCCTCATCCGTGCCGATTCTGTGGCGGGGAGGTGGTAGACTTTCGACCAATATGTCATCCTGCCATTCTAGGAATCAATCTGGTGAACCTTCACTGGACTCCCTCAATAGCAAGAATGTCCTTCCTCAAACTATGAGACCAAAACGACACACAATACTCAAGGTGTGGCCTCACCAAGGCGCTGTATAACTGCAGCAAGACTTCCCTATTCCTATACTCAAATCCTCTTGCTATGAAGGCCAGCATGCCATTAGCTTTCCTCATCGCCTACTGTACCTGCATGTCAACTTTCAGTGACTGTTCCACGACACCCCAGGTCACGTTGCACTTCCCCTTTTCCTAAACTGCCACCATTCTTGATTACTTTCTGCAGCTGTTCATGGCATTTCAAAGATCGATTCAACTGAACCTCCAAGTCTCTTTGGACAGTGTTCTAGGTTTTACACCAACTCCTTTAGGATTTCTTTATCTGGACTCCTTTTACACATTTGAGATTCAGCCACTGATTCTCACAGATATTTCAATTCATGTTTTGCAGGTTGTAGAAAAATCTTAAGAACCTGAAATCACTTTAGATGTCTATCCAGCTGCCTCTGACCTCTAAATGTCTTTACTGAGTAGTCCTCTGTTCTCGTACCTTTCCTCAGACCACCTGGAAGCTTTCCTCATTTCCCTAGTTTCCTCAACTTGCTGCTCTTTAGATAACCTACTACATGTTTTTCTAACAGCAAAGCTGAGAGAGCTGGTCCCACTCTAGCTTTTTGCAGAGCTGTGGGAGATGTTCCCTCTCCTGTGTCCTGTCTGCAACTGCCCCTGGGTACCAGCTAAAACTACAGAACAAAGAAAACTTTTTGATTTCCCTTACTAGGGCCCGAGTTGAGAAGCAACTGTACTTATTCTTCAAGCTATATTTCTTTAAGCACTACAGATTCCCAGCTGGAATTGAAACTAACTCCCACATATACAAATATCTTTGCCTAGCATGAAATCTAACTATCAGTTTCTTTCAGGCACAGAAACCTTAAATTAAACCCACCTAAAACCAAACCTTATTTCTAATGTCTACCAACACAAACATAAATCCCTGAAAGCTACCTTTAGGAACATAAGAACTAGGAACAAGAGTAGGCATTTCACCACCTTGAGCCTGGCCACGTAGGATAATGGCTGATCTTGTCTCGGCCTCAACTCCACTTTCCTGCCCGTTCTTCATAACCCTTCCATCCATTATTAATTAAAAATCTGGCTATCTCCTCCTTAAAATTACTCAATGTCACAGCATCTACCACACTCTGGGGTAGTGAATTCCACAGATTATTTTGGCTTCCTAACAGCACCACAAACTCCATTCCATTGCAAACGATTCCATTCCCCTCAACGGCTACAATCTGAAGCTGAATGGTGCTTTTTTATATCAGGAAGTGGACATTGCTGGATAGGTCAGCATTAACAGTCTGCCTTTAACTGCCCTTGAGAAGGCTTCTGATCCATGCATGCACCAGCATAAGAGCTCTCTACTCCTACTTCCACTTCCAGAACATAGTTTCTAGCCACCTCGCCTTGTCCCATCTGCTACAGAATCCTGATTCATGCTTTTGCTACAGCTAGACTCAACTCTCCAAATGGTCACCAGGTCAGCCTCCCAACTTTCACACTCCATCAACTTGAGATCAATTAAAATTCTACTGCCCGTCCCCTAACCCACACCATGACCTACTCACCCGTTACCTCTACGCTCACTAGTCTATTTTGTATTCAGGTCCACTAAACTCAAATTTAATATTCTCATCCTCACATTCAAATCCTGCCATCACCATAACCTCCTTCAGCCCTGCAATACTTCAAGAACTCTGCAATCCTCTTAGTCTAACCTCTCATGCATCCCCACTCCTTCTCCCTACAATTGGCAGTCATGCCCTCAGCTAGGTACTAATCACTTTAATTCCTTTCTTAAATCTCTCCACTGTGCTTCTGTCTTTCCTAATTAAAACCTACCCTTTTACCAAGCTTTAAGATAATTGTCTTAATTTTGCCTTCTTTGGTTCAGCTCCAATTTTCATCTGTTTAACTTCCTATTAAACAGTTTGAGGTTTTTTTCTGTTAAAAGGCACTGCATAAATGTGAGTTCTGGTCGGACAACGTACTTGTTTCAAACATGACTTCAATGCATTGTAAAAATTGTCATATAATTAACAAATGGAACAGCATGTCAGAAGATGGTACTCACAACCTAAATGAAAATCGAGTCATCTTGTTTTATATGTCTTTTCAAAATCTAGTGAAATTGGAAAGCATCATAGGCAAGAATATTTCTTTTCCAATTCCAGAGTCAATGGGAGGGATTTTCCACCCCCATTTTGGGCAAGCAGGATTGGAAGAGGCAGCAGAGAATCGAGCAGGAGTCCCAAAACGGCATTTACGCAAGCAGGATTCCCCCACTCAATTGTCCCCACCCCCATCAGTGACATAACTGGGTTCTCTCTACACAATGACAAGAACCACATTATAATACATTTACTTATGATTAGCAGGCCTCCCCTGCTATTCTCTTTACTATGCTATTACTATTACTATATAATTATATACTGTTGTATAGACTATAGAATTATATTACTACGCTATTACTATTTACTATTCTCTTTGCTATAATCTTTCTGCTATTCTTTTCCTTCTCATGTACTGATCGGTAAATTTCATATTTAATGCACAATATGTAAATTTCCATCACAAAATGGTGTTATATTAACTGTTCTACGATTGTATAGGATTATATATCTAGTTTCCATAGTGTGTTCCATTCGTAAAACCACTACATCAGGTGTATGTTAGAAAACTGATATTATTTATAATTGCCACAATGACCATTAATAAGCTGTTACCTACCCTCATTGGATGAATGTCTGCATAGGGTGGTTTGCCTTCTGCCATTTCAATTGCTGTGATTCCCAAAGACCAGATATCTGCAACACAATTGTAGCCAATTTCTTGGATTACTTCCGGAGCCATCCAAAAAGGCGTTCCTATCACAGTGTTGCGTTTTGCCATGGTGTCCTGTAAGTCACAACACATTTTCAGCATTATTATTAATTAAAAAAGTACTTAAAATTCTCATTGTATTTTTAAGCATTTTCTGCAAAAGTAAAGTAATTAAAGATAAAAGATAGAGGTCACAGCAAATGAAATTTGGTTTCCCCTTTTAAATGTTCAACAAACTATCTTATTTTATGGTGTTACATAAAAAAAACTACAAATAATTTAATCTATGAATGAAATTCCATCAGGGTTCCATCGATCTTCAAGCAACTATGGTGAGATGAAATCAGAATCCCTTGTGAGACAATAGCAATGACTTTTCCACTGCTGCCAGTATCCCGCTAGAATAATGGGGAGGAGAATGCTGGAATTAGAGCCTCATGTTTCTTCTTCAGATGAGCAATTACACATTATAGCTGATAGAAATCCAATTTCTTGATAACTATAGGAAAAATAAGTTTTTTTTTAAAGTATAATTTCGAACACCCATCACTTTGTCCATTGTGAACTTGATCTACATAGAAACCTACATCAAAAATAGAAGCAAGAATAGGCCATTTGGCCTTCGAGTTTGCTCCGCCATTCATTATGATCATGGCTGAACATCAAATTCAGTATCCTGATCCCACCTTCCCTCCATATCCCTTGATCCTTTTAGCCCCAAGAGCTATATCTAATTTCTTTTTGAATTCACACAAAGTTTTGGCCTCTGCTACTTTCTGTGATAGTGAATTCCACACATTCACCACTCTTGGTTGAAGAAATTTTTCCTCACCTCAGTCCTAAAATATTTATTCCTTATCCTCAAACAATGACCCCTAGTTCTGGACTCAGCAATCATCGGGGACATTTGTTTTGAATCTACCCTGTATAATCCTGTGAGAGTTTTATAAGTTTCTATGAGATCCCATCACTCTTCTAAACTCCAACGAATAATCCTAACCAGCTTAGTGTCTCCTCATTTGAGAGTCCTGCCATCCCAGGAATCATCCTGGTAAACCTTCGCCACACTCACTCTGTAACAACAGCATCCTTCTTCAGATTAGGACACCAAAACTGCACACAATACTCCAGGTGTGCCCTCACCAACGCTCAAACTCAAATCCTCTCACTATGAAGGCCAACATACCATTTGTTTTCTTTACTGCCTGCTGTACCTGTGCGCTTACTTTCAGCGACTGATGCACAAGGACATCAAACTCTCACCGAGTATCCAATTCTCTCAATTTACACCCATTCAAATAATAATTTGCCTTCCTATTTTTGCTACCGAAGTGCATAATCTCACGTTTATCCACATTATACTGCGTTTAGAGTCATAGGAGGTTTACTGCATGGAAACAGGCCCTTCGGCCCAACTTGTCTATGCCGCCCAGTTTTTAACCACTAAGCTAATCCCAACTGCCCACATTTGGCCCATATCCCTCTATACCCATCTTATCCATGCAACTGTCTAAATGCTTTTTAAAAGACAAAATTGTACCTGCCTCTACTACTACCTCTGGCAGCTCGTTGCAGACACTCACCACCCTCTGAGTGAAAAAATTGCCCCTCCGCACCCTTTTGTATTTCTCCCCTCTCACCTTAAACCTATGCTCTCTAGTTTTAGACTCCCCTACCTTTGGGAAAAGATATTGACTATCTACCTTATTTATGCCCCTCATTATTTTATAGACCTCTATAAGATAACCTCTAAGCCTCCTACGCTTCAGGGAAAAAAGTCCCAGTCTACCCAGCCTCTCCTTATAATTCAAATCATCACGTTCCGGTAGCATCCTAGTAAATCTTTTCTGCACTCTTTCTAGTTTAATAATAGCCTTTCTATAATAAGGTGACCAGAACTGTATACAGTATTCCAAGTGTGGCCTTACAAATGTTTTGCACAATTTCAACAAGACATCCCAACACCTATATTCAATTTGCCATTTATATGCCGCCCACTCAGTCCGCCCAAGTCATGCTGAAGCACCTCAGCATCAGTGTTCCTCTGGGAGCGGACCTGCGGGGTGGAGACTGTGAGCGGTGAGAGAGAGAGCGCGGACTGTGAGTAAATTCTGGGTTTTTTTTGTCTAATTTTCGGGAGGTTTTTTGTAATTAACGGAAACCGGAAGGCCGCATCGCGAAGCCTGCCGGTAGCTGTAGTTTTTTTTTTTCTCTCACTTACCTTATAAGTACTCGCCTCGGGGTATCGGCCTCAGTGTTCCTCTGGGAGCGGACCTGCGGGGTGGAGACTGTGAGCGGTGAGAGAGAGAGCGCGGACTGTGAGTAAATTCTGGGGTTTTTTTTGTCTAATTTTCGGGAGGTTTTTTGTAATTAACGGAAACCGGAAGGCCGTATCGCGAAGCCTGCCGGTAGCTGTAGTTTTTTTTTTCTCTCACTTACCTTATAAGTACTCGCCTCGGGGTATCGGCCTCAGTGTTCCTCTGGGAGCGGACCTGCGGGGTGGAGACTGTGAGCGGTGAGAGAGAGAGCGCGGACTGTGAGTAAATTCTGGGTTTTTTTTGTCTAATTTTCGGGAGGTTTTTTGTAATTAACGGAAACCGGAAGGCCGCATCGCGAAGCCTGCCGGTAGCTGTAGTTTTTTTTTTCTCTCGGGCCCCTAGCCCTATAAATTGGTGCAGAGGAGATACCCGATCCTCAACACTGGTAGAGGATCCCACCCTTCCATCCTCCTCTAACCTAATTATAAGTGTGGGGAAGTTTTTTGTTTTCTTTTTTTCTTGCTGGTAATGGCTTCAGGGATGGCAGTTCAGGCAGTATGCTGCATCTCCTGTGGGATGTATGTGGTGAGGAAATCCAGTAGTGTTTCAGGAGATTTTAGTTGTAAGAAGTGCATTAGATTGCAGCTTCTGGAGGAGCGTGTAAAGGAGATGGAGGGGGAGTTAGAGGAACTCCGCATAATTCGGGAGGCGGAGGTGGAAGTTGATAGGAGTTATAGAGAAATAGTAACTCCTAGAAATGAGGCTTGGGTCAATGCCAGGAGGAGGGGTAAGAAGCAATCGGGAAGACAATCCCCTGGGGCGGTTCCCCTCCATAATAGGTTTTCGGTGCTGGAGGCTACAGTTGAGGAGGAATCAACTGAGCATAGAGAGCAGATCTCTGGGGGTGAGCCGAGTGAGAAAGCTCAGGTGGTTAGGGGCTGTAAAAGACTGGGCCTTGTGATTGGGGACTCCACAATTAAGGGGACAGATAGGAGGGTCGGAACTAAAGGTAGGGACTCAGGGTTGGTGTGTTGCCTACCAGGGGCTGGGGTCCGGGATGTGTCTGACAGGGTATTCAGGACTCTTAGGGGGGAGGGAGATAAACCACAAGTTATTGTACATGTGGGGACACACGACATAGGGAGGATAGGGGAAGGGGATATTAGGCTGGGATTTATGGAGTTGGGGTGGAAACTAAAGGCCAAGACTGACAGAGTGGTTATCTCTGGACTCTTGCCTGTACCACGGGATAGTTTAGAGAGGAATAGGGAGAGGGAAGGTTTGAATTCATGGCTGAGGGGATGGTGCAGGAGGGAGGGGTTCAGGTACTTAAGCAATTGGGGCTCGTACTGGGGAAGGTGTGACCTCTATGAGAAGGATGGTCTACACCTTAATCAGAAGGGGACCAATATCCTGGGGGGTAAATTTGCTAAGGCCATGCAGGGAGGTTTAAACTGATTCGGGGGGGGGGGAGGGATCCTGAGTAGTGGGGCTGAAAGTGAGGGATGCATGGATGGGGACTGCAATGCACGGCATTGCAGAGGTGGGGTGGAGCAGGGTTTGAAATGTGTATACTTCAATGCCAGGAGTATTCGCAATAAAGTGGGTGAACTTGCAGCGTGGATCAGTACCTGGGACTTCGATGTTGTGGCTATTTCAGAGACATGGATAGAGCAGGGGCAGGAATGGATGCTGCAGGTCCCGGGGTTCAAATGTTTTAGTCGAAGTAGGGAAGGAGGTAGAAGAGGGGGAGGGGTAGCATTATTGGTCAGAGATTGTATCACAGTGTCAGAGAGGAGGTTTGATGAGGACTTATCTGTTGAGGTAGTATGGGCGGAGATTAGAAATAGGAGAGGAGAGGTCACCCTGTTGGGAGTCTTTTATAGACCTCCTAAAAGTTCTAGAGAGGTTGAGGAAAGGATTGCGGAGTCAATCCTGCTTAGGAGTGAAAGTAATAGGGCAATTGTTATGGGGGATTTTAACTTGACTAATATTGACTGGAATTGTTATAGCTCTAGCTCGTTAGAGGGGTCAGTTTTTGTTCAAAGCGTGCAGGAAGGTTTTTTGACTCAGTATGTAGACAGGCCAACTAGAGGTGAGGCTATATTGGATCTGGTGCTGGGAAATGAGCCAGACCAGGTGCTAGACTTGGAAGTTGGTGTGCATTTTGGTGATAGTGACCACAATTCGGTTACGTTCACCTTAGTGATGGAAAGGGATAGGCATGAACCTCGGGCCAGTGGTTTTAGCTGGGGGAAGGGTAATTATGAGGCTATTAGGAGAGAATTAGGAAACATAGGTTGGACTAGGAGATTACAGGGACTGGGAACGTCCGACATGTGGAGTTTTTTCAAGGAGCAGCTACTGCGAGTCTGTGATAGGTATGTCCCTGTCAGGCAAGGAGGAATTGGTAGGGCTAGGGAACCGTGGTGCACCAAAAAAGTTTCTTTGTTGGTTAAAAAGAAAAAGGAGGCTTATGTTCGGATGAGACGTGAGCACTCGGGTAGTGCACTAGAAAGCTTTAGATTGGCTAAGAGGGAGTTGAAGAGCGAGCTTAGAAGGGCTAAAAGGGGACATGAGAAGACTTTGGCGGATAGGGTTAAAGAGAATCCTAAGGCGTTCTATAGGTATGTCAAGAACAGAAGGTTGGTTAGGGCAAGTTTAGGGCCAGTTATAGATGGCAGAGGGAAGTTATGTGTGGAACCGGAGGAGATTGGTGAAGCATTGAACCAATATTTCTCTTCGGTGTTCACGCAAGGGGACATGAATATAGCTGAGGAGGACACTGGGTTGCAGGGGAGTAGAATAGACAGTATTACAGTTGATAAGGAGGATGTGCAGGATATTCTGGAGGGTCTGAAAATAGATAAATCCCCTGGTCCGGATGGGATTTATCCAAGGATTCTCTGGGAGGCAAGAGAAGTGATTGCAGAGCCTCTGGCTCTGATCTTCAGGTCGTCGTTGGCCTCTGGTATAGTACCAGAAGATTGGAGGTTAGCGAATGTTGTCCCATTGTTTAAGAAGGGGAACAGAGACTTCCCCGGGAATTATAGACCGGTGAGTCTCACTTCTGTTGTCGGCAAGATGTTGGAAAAAATTATAAGGGATAGGATTTATAGTTATTTGGAGAGTAATGAATTGATAGGTGATAGTCAGCATGGTTTTGTGGCAGGTAGGTCGTGCCTTACTAACCTTATTGAGTTTTTTGAGAAAGTGACCAAGGAGGTGGATGGGGGCAAGGCAGTGGACGTGGTATATATGGATTTTAGTAAGGCGTTTGATAAGGTTCACCATGGTAGGCTTCTGCAGAAAATGCAGATGTATGGGATTGGGGGTGATCTAGGAAATTGGATCAGGAATTGGCTAGCGGATAGGAAACAGAGGGTGGTGGTTGATAGTAAATATTCATCATGGAGTGCGGTTACAAGTGGTGTACCTCAGGGATCTGTTTTGGGGCCACTGCTGTTTGTAATATTTATTAATGATCTGGATGAGGGTATAGTTGGGTGGATTAGCAAATTTGCTGATGACACCAAAGTCGGTGGTGTGGTAGACAGTGAGGAAGGGTGTCGTAGTTTGCAGGAAGACTTAGACAGGTTGCAAAGTTGGGCCGAGAGGTGGCGGATGGAGTTTAATGCGGAGAAGTGTGAGGTAATTCACTTTGGTAGGAATAACAGATGTGTTGAGTATAGGGCTAACGGGAGGACTTTGAATAGTGTGGAGGAGCAGAGGGATCTAGGTGTATGTGTGCATAGATCCCTGAAAGTTGGGAATCAAGTAGATAAGGTTGTTAAGAAGGCATATGGTGTCTTGGCGTTTATTGGTAGGGGGATTGAATTTAGGAGTCGTAGCGTTATGTTGCAACTGTACACAACTCTGGTGCGGCCGCACTTGGAGTACTGTGTGCAGTTCTGGTCCCCACATTACAGGAAGGATGTGGAGGCTTTGGAGAGGGTGCAGAGGAGGTTTACCAGGATGTTGCCTGGTATGGAGGGGAGATCCTATGAGGAGAGGCTGAGGGATTTGGGATTGTTTTCGCTGGAAAGGCGGCGGCTAAGAGGGGATCTTATTGAAACATATAAGATGATTAGAGGTTTAGATAGGGTGGATAGTGATAGCCTTTTTCCTCTGATGGAGAAATCCAGCACGAGGGGGCATGGCTTTAAATTGAGGGGGGGTAGTTATAGAACCGATGTCAGGGGTAGGTTCTTTACCCAGAGGGTGGTGAGGGATTGGAATGCCCTGCCAGCATCAGTTGTAAATGCGCCTAGTTTGGGGGCGTTTAAGAGATCCGTAGATAGGTTCATGGACGAAAAGAAATTGGTTTAGGTTGGAGGGTCACAGTTTTTTTTTTTAACTGGTCGGTGCAACATCGTGGGCCGAAGGGCCTGTTCTGCGCTGTAATGTTCTATGTTCTATGTTCTATGTTCCTCGTCACAGCTCACCCTCCCACCCAAATTTATATTATCTGAAAATTTGGAGATAATACATATAGATCCCTCGTCTAATTCATTAACATGCAATGTGAACAGTTGGGTCCTAGCACAGATCCCTGCAGTACCCCACCAGTCACTGCCTACCAATCGGAAAAAGACCCATTTATTCCAACTCTTTGCTTCCTGTCTGCCAACCAGCTTTCTATCCAGCTGAAGACACAGCCCGCAATCCCACGGGCTTTAACTTTACATAGTCGTCTGCTATCTGCTTGTTGAAAGCCTTCTGAAAATCTAAATCAACCACATCCACCAGTTCTCACTGGTCAAGTCTACACAAAGAATTCCAGTAGATTTGTCAAGCATGCTTTCCCCTTTGTAAATCTATGTTGACTGTCTGATTATAGCTCTACTTTCCAAATGCTGAACTATGAAATCCTTGATAATGGACTCTCACAACTTTCCTACTACCGACGTTGGGCTCACTAGTCTGTAGTTCCCTGGTTTCTCTCTATTTTGATTTGATTTATTATTGTCACGTGTATTAACATACAGTGAAAAGTATTGTTTCCTGCGCGCTATACAGACAAAGCATACCGTTCATAGAGAAGGAAACGAGAGAGTGCAGAATGTAGTGTTACAGTTATAGCTGGGTGTAGAGAAAGATCAACTTAATGCAAGGTAAGTCCATTCAAAAGTCTGACAGCAGCAGGGAAGAAGCTGTTCTTGAGTCAGTTGGTACGTGACCTCAGACTTTTGTATCTTTTTCCCAAAGGAAGAAGGTGGAAGAGAGAATGTCTGGGGTGCGTGGGGTCCTTAATTATGCTGGCTGCTTTGCCGAGGTAGCGGGAAGTGTAGACAGAGATAATGGATGGGAGGCTGGTTTGTGTGATGGATTGGGCTACATTCACGACCTTTTGTAGTTCCTTGCGGTCTTGGGCAGAGCAGGAGCCATACCAAGCTGTGATACAATCAGAAAGAATGCTTTGTATGGTGCATCTGTCAAAGTTGGTGAGAGTCGTAGCTGACATGCCAAATTTCCTTAGTCTTCTGAGAAAGTAGAGGCGTTAATGAGCTTTCTTAACTATAGTGTCGGCATGGGGGGGTGCCAGGACAGGTTGTTGGTGATCTGGATACCTAAAAACCTGAAGCTCTCGACCCTTTCTAGTTCGTCCCCATTGATGTAGACAGGGGCATGTTCTCCTTTACGCTTCCTGAAGTCGATGACAATCTCCTTCGTTTTGCTGACATTGAGGGAGAGATTATTGTTGCCGCACCAGTTCACCAGATTTTCTATCTCATTCCTGTACTCTGTCTCATCATTGTTTCAGATCCGATCCACTATGGTGGTGTCTTCAGCAAACTTGAAAATCGAATTGGAGGGGAATTTGGCCACACAGTCATAGTCATATCTCCTTTTTTGAATGGCGGGAGGTGCTATCTGGTGCTATTTGATAACAATAATGACATTAATACCATGAATAAAGGAGAACATCTTGTTTGCTGATTTAAGTGACCGAATAGATTAAAATCAGTTTATATTAAATGTTGTTCCAGGATTTGTAGTAGTGTATTGAAGATTACTCAGTGAAAGCTTTTAGTTTATTTTCATTCTTTCAAGGGATGAGGACATCGGTGGTTAGACCAGCATTGCCCAACCCTTGAGAATGTGGTGGTGACTGACTACAGTCCATTGTGCTGCTGAGATAGGATTTCCAGGATTTTCATACCGTGACAGCGAAGGAATGGTGATATAGTTCCAAGTCACAATGGAGCGTGGCTAAGAGGGGAACTTGCAGGTATGCACATTAGTCTGCTGCCCTTATCCTTCTGGGTGGTAGAAGTTGCAGCTTTGGAACGTGCTGTCGAAGGAGCCTTGGTGAACAAAGAACAATACAGCACAGGAACAGGCCCTTCGGCCCTCCAAGCCCGCGCCACTCCCTGGTCCAAACGAGACCATTCTTTTGTATCCCTCCATTCCCACTCCGTTCATATGGCTATCTAGATAAGTCTTAAACGTTCCCAGTGTGTCCGCCTCCACCACCTTGCCTGGCAGCGCATTCCAGGCCCCCACCACCCTCTGTGTAAAATATGTCCTTCTGATATCTGTGTTAAACCTCCCCCCCTTCACCTTGAACCTATGACCCCTCGTGAACGTCACCACCGACCTGGGGAAAAGCTTCCCACCGTTCACCCTATCTATGCCTTTCATAATTTTATACACCTCTATTAAGTCTCCCCTCATCCTCCGTCTTTCCAGGGAGAACAACCCCAGTTTACCCAATCTCTCCTCATAACTAAGCCCCTCCATACCAGGCAACATCCTGGTAAACCTCCTCTGTACTCTCTCCAAAGCCTCCACGTCCTTCTGGTAGTGTGGCGACCAGAACTGGACGCAGTATTCCAAATGCGGCCGAACCAACGTTCTATACATCTGCAACATCAGACCCCAACTTTTATACTCTATGCCCCATCCTATAAAGGCAAGCATGCCATATGCCTTCTTCACCACCTTCTCCACCTGTGACGTCACCTTCAAGGATCTGTGGACTTGCACACCCAGGTCCCTCTGCGTATCTACACCCTTTATGGTTCTGCCATTTATCGTATAGCTCCTCCCTACATTATTTCTACCAAAATGCATCACTTCGCATTGATCAGGATTGAACTCCATCTGCCATTTCTTTGCCCAAATTTCCAGCCTATCTATATCCTTCTGTAGCTTCTGACAATGCTCCTCACTATCTGCAAGTCCTCCCAATTTTGTGTCGTCCGCAAACTTACTGATCACCCCAGTTACACCTTCTTCCAGATCGTTTATATAAATCACAAACAGCAGAGGTCCCAATACAGAGCCCTGCGGAACACCACTAGTCACAGGCCTCCAGCCAGAAAAAGACCCTTCCACTACCACCCTCTGTCTTCTGTGACCAAGCCAGTTCTCCACCCATCTAGCCACCTCCCCCTTTATCCCATGATATCCAACCGTTTGCACCAGCCGACCATGAGGGACTTTGTCAAACGCTTTACTAAAGTCCATATAGACGACATCCA
Source organism: Mustelus asterias (assembly GCF_964213995.1). Taxonomy (NCBI): domain Eukaryota; kingdom Metazoa; phylum Chordata; class Chondrichthyes; order Carcharhiniformes; family Triakidae; genus Mustelus; species Mustelus asterias. The sequence goes on from NC_135807.1 coordinate 8,884,069, forward strand.
CGGCCCTTCCCTCGTCAACCAGTCTAGTCACTTCTTCAAAAAACTCCACCAGGTTAGTGAGGCATGACCTCCCTCTCACAAAACCATGCTGACTATCGTTAATGAGTTTATTCCTTTCTAAATGCGCATACATCCTATCTCTAAGAATCTTCTCCAACAACTTCCCCACCACGGACGTCAAGCTCACCGGCCTATAATTACCCGGGTTATCCTTCCTACCCTTCTTAAATAACGGGAGTTGCTGCACCGCATCTTATATGCAAAATACACTGCTGTAAGTGTGTGTCAATGATGGAGGGCATGATTGGAGTGCTGATCAAGTGGAGTGCTTTATCATGAACGTTGTTGAGCTTCTTTGAGGTGTTGTTGGAACAGCACCCATCCAGACAAGTGATTTGTGCCCTGTAGATGGTGGAGAGCTTTGAGAAGTCAGGTGGTGAGTTACTTGCCTCAGAATTCCCAGCCTCTGACCTTCTTAGGCAGCCACAACATATATGGCTGATCCAGTTCAGTTTCAGGCCAACGGTAACCCCCAGGATGTTGATGGTGGGAGGTTTAGTGACGGTAATGCTACTGAATGTCAGGGGAGATGGTTAAATTCACTCATGTTGGAGGTGCTCATTACCTTACACAAATGTTACTTTCCACTTATAAGCCCAAGCCTGAATGTTGTCCAGGACTTGCTGCATATTGGTAGTGACAAATTGAAGATTTGAGAAGTTGTGAATGATACTAGTAACTAGTGGTGTTCCGTAGGGATCAGTGCTGGGACCTCGGTTGTTTGTAATATATATAAATGATTTGGAAGAAAACGTAATTGGTCTGATTAGCAAGTTTGCGGATGACACTAAGATTGTTGGAGTTGCAGAAAGTGATGAAGGTTGTCAGAGAATACAGCAGGATATAGATAGGCTGGAAAATTGGACAGAGAAATGGCAGATGGAATTTAATCTGGAGAAAGTGAGAGGGCATGGGATCCAAGGGGCTGTTGCCTTGTGGATCCAGAACTGGCTTGCCTGCAGAAGGCAGAGAGTGGCTGTGGAGGGGTCTTTCTCTGCATGGCGGTCAGTGACCAGTGGAGTGCCCCAGGGATCTGTTCTGGGACCCTTGCTGTTTGTCATTTTCATAAATGACCTGGATGAGGAAGTGGAGGGATGGGTTGGTAAGTTTGCTGACGACACCAAGGTAGGTGGTGTTGTGGATAGTTTGGAGGGATGTCAGAAGTTGCAGCGAGACATAGATAGAATGCAAGACTGGGCGGAGAAGTGGCAGATGGACTTCAACCCGGATAAGTGTGTGGTGATCCATTTTGGCAGATCCAATGGGATGAAGCAGCAATATAATATGAAGGGTACCATTCTTAGCAGTGTAGAGGATCAGAAGGACCTTGGGGTCCGGGTCCATAGGACTCTTAAATCGGCCTCGCAGGTGGAGGATGCGGTCAAGAAGGCGTACGGCGTACTGGCCTTCATTAATCGAGGGATTGAGTTTAGGAGTCGGGAGATAATGCTGCAGCTTTATAGGACCCTGGTTAGACCCCACTTGGAGTACTGCGCGCAGTTCTGGTCACCTCATTACAGGAAAGATGTTGAAGCCATTGAAAGGGTGCAGAGGAGATTTACAAGGATGTTGCCTGGATTGGGGGGCATGCCTTATGAGGATAGGTTGAGGGAGCTTGGTCTCTTCTCCCTGGAGAGACGAAGGATGAGAGGTGACCTGATAGAGGTTTACAAGATGTTGAGAGGTCTGGATAGGGTAGACTCTCAGAGGCTATTTCCAAGGGCTGAAATGGTTGCTACGAGAGGACACAGGTTTAAGGTGCTGGGGGGTAGGTACAGAAGAGATGTCAGGGGTAAGTTTTTCACTCAGAGGGTGGTGGGTGAGTGGAATCGGCTGACGTCGGTGGTGGTGGAGGCAAACTCGTTGGGGTCTTTTAAGAGACTTCTGGATGAGTACATGGGATTTAATGGGATTGAGGGCTATAGATAGGCCTAGAGGTGGGGATGTGATCGGCGCAACCTGTGGGCCGAAGGGCCTGTTTGTGCTGTGGCTTTCTATGTTCTATGTTAAATGCAAGGTGATGCATTTTGGTAGATCCAATTCAGGTGGGAGCTAGAAAATAAATGGTAGAACCATCAGGAGCATAGACACACAGAGAGATCTGGGAGTACAGGTCCACAGATCCTGAAAAGTGGCAGCACAGGTGGAAAAGGTGGTGAAGAAAGCATATGGCATGCTTGCCTTTATCAGCCAGGGCAACGAGTAAAGAAGTTGACAAATCATGTTACAGTTATACAAAACATTGGTTAGGCCACATTTGGAATACTGTGCGGCACGGTAGCACAGTGGTTAGCACTGCTGCTTAACAGTGCCAGAGACCCGGGTTCAATTCGTGGCTTGAGTTACTGTCTGTGTGGAGTTTGCACGTTCTCCCTGTGTCTGCGTGGGTTTCCTCCGGGTGCTCCGGTTTCCTCCCACATCCTGAAAGACGTGCTGGTTAGGTGCATTGACCTGAACAGGCGCCAGACTGTGGCGACTAGGGGAATTTCACAGTAACTTCATTGCAGTGTTAATGTAAGTCTTACTTGTGACTAATAAATAAATAAACTTTATAAACCAATTCTGGTCATCACACTACCAAAAGGACGTGGTGGCTTTGGAGGGAGTACAGAAAAGGTTTACCAGGAGGTTGCCTGGTATGGAGGGTATTAGCTATGAGGAAAGATTGAATAAACTGGGATTGTTCTCCCTGGAAAGACGAAGGCTGAGGGGCGACCTGATAGAAGTTTTTAAAATTATGAGGGGCATAGATAAAGTGAACAGTTAGAAGCTTTTTCCCAGGGCAGAAATGACAATTGCAAGGGGCACAAGTTCAAGGTAAGGGGGGGAAGGTTCAGTGGAGATGTGCGGGGGAAGGGGTTTCTTTTACACAAAGGGTGGTGGGGGCCTGGAATGCACTGCCAAGTAGGGTGGTTGAGGCAGATACGTTAAAGACATTTAAGAATTAACTGGATAGGCACATGAACAAACGGGGTATGGAGGGATATGGGGGAATATGCGTGATCGGCGCAGGCTTGGTGGGCTGTTCCTGTGCTGTACTGTTCTTTGTTCTGAACATTGTACTACTTCTGACTTTATGATGGAGGGAGGTCATTGATGAAGCAGCTGAAGATGGTTGGACCTAGGACACCAACCTGAGGAGCTCCTTCAGCCATGTCCTGGGACTGAGATCACTGACCAACAACTACAGTCATCTTCCTTTGTGCTAGGTGTGACTCCAACCAGTGGAGAATTTCCCACTAAATTCAACTTTGCCAGGATTCCTTGATGCCACATTCTGTCAAATGCTGCCTTGATGTCAAAGGCAGTCACTCTCACCTCACCTCTGGTGTTCTGCCTTGTGGACAAAGGTTTTAATGAGAATGTGCTTGACTCTCAACCCCACCCTGGCCAGGAATCTGCTCTTTGAAATGGCCGAGCAAGCCTCTCAGTTCAAGGGCAACTAGGGATGGGCAACAAATGCTGGCCAGCCAGTGATGCCCATGTCCCACAAATGAATAAAAAAAGCCGATTGGCCCTGTTAGAACTCAAAACAAACATCATTGGGCAGGTTATTGATGCAAGTGCAACTTGATAGCATTGTGAACATCTTCCATCACTTTGATCGAATTGGATTTGGCCTGCTTTTTGGGGACAGAAAATACCTGGACAATTTCCCACATTATCGGCTAAGATGTCAGCGATGTGACTATACTGAAACAGCTTGGGTCAGGACCCGACTGGTGCCGGCATGTTGTCAGGGCCTGTCACATTTGCAGTGTTCAGTGTCTTTAGCAGTTTCTCTACATTGCATGGAGTGAATCAAATTGGCTGAAGATTGGCACCTGTGATAACTTTTATCTCTTACCTGTTTCAAAGGTGAGAATATTCTACAAGATTGTATGCAAAATATATCAGCCAAGTTCGACATCTCATTTGTGAGGAATGGACCAGGAGAGCTGGTGTAGCAGCACAGATATGATGCCTTGCTTTAGCTCTGGGTTTGGCAGAACCTGGGTGAGGGGTTTTTGAGTTTGTCAGCACTGCAGTACCTTCTGTTTTAAAAAAAATTTTTTTTTCAAAGATTCTTGCTTAATAACATGCAGAATTAAATGTTCCAATTATACACCAGGGCAATCTGCTCAGAGCTCGAGTGCCTAACCTTGATCACATTAGCATTTTTCAATTTCCCTTTGATTTCTCTCTGATTGAGCTATATAACTGCTTATTCTGCTAGCTTCCTGAAACAGCTTTCAAAGTCCCAATTCAATTACCTCATCACAACTATCACACAATTCATAATGCATCTATCAAAAATAAACATAAAATAGATATAACAGAAGAGATGGAAAGTATTTTCCGTTGGAATGTTAACAATCATCACCAAATCTAGCACTTTGGGTTAATAGAACCCACTGTGGAAATGACATGTGGATTCAGGAGACACATCAGGGATAATTATACTGATTGCACCCTTTCCTTATGCATTTTTCATTATCCAATATTTTTTCCCCATTTGTTGTAGAATAAAGTAAATATGAGGACAAGGTGTGTCGCCTTCTGGTAAATATCAACCTACTATTCTGGGAAAATTATTCAGCATGTCATTTCATAATTGAAATAAACAAATTTAGAAAATTTGTCTGTCAGACAATGTAATTTTGACTATTCCCATAGGGCACAAAACTTACAGTTGAATGCCATTCTGCAATCAGGCAACTTCTGATCCTTTATTACGGGTATGTACACTGCCCCAGTGTAGTCCTGTCATCACTTGCCTGTCCCCACTGCAATAACCATCTGCTTCTAATTGGAATTCATGCAAGGAATTTGCTTCATCTAGATACATTCACGAAGGTGCACAAAGACAATTTGGATGCAGAGCAATTCTAGACTCTGCAAAGTATTTATATTTGGTTTTGTTGAAATCTGAATTTGTGGTGAAAGGTTTTTTTTTTATCCCTGCACTGTTAGCTACTAAAAAGATTAAAGAATTCTAAAAATATATTATTAAAAGCATAACTCCAACATGTTTGTCAGGAAAACAGTGGTAGTTTTAAGGGATTTAGATTTGTAGCGTTGAACAGCAGAAGTAAGGTTTAGTTTTAAGTGGGTGTAATGTAGAGTTTCAGTGTACGGGTAAATCTATAGTTAGATTCACGCTAGATAAAGATTTGCATATTTGAGGGTTTGCTCAGTTCAAACTGTGCTTTTATTGTGGTTAGAGAGATTTGTGGCATGAAAAATAAACAAGCTGGCAGAAGCATCAAGTCATTGTTTAGCAACCAGGACACCTTGATGGTCGGAAGGTTTTTTTTTGAGTAGTTTTAGCTGAATATATAGCAGTGGAAGATAGGTACTGCAAGAGAAGGCAGCTCTCACAGCTCTGCTAGTAGGAGTTGGTTTTAGAAGGCTAAAGAGGAGCATCTCTCTCAGCTTTGCGAGAAGAAAAGCCATACCATGGAGTAATGTTTAAGGAAATAAATGTAGAGATCTAAAAAGCAGCTAGATAGAAAACTAAAGAAATGAACAAAGAACAAAGAACAGTACAGCACAGGAAACAGGCCCTTCGGCCCTCCAAGCCTGTGCCGCTCCTTGGTCCAACTAGACCAATCGTTTGTATCCCTCCATTCCCAGGCTGCTCATGTGACTATCCAGGTAAGTCTTAAACGATGTCAGCGTGCCTGCCTCCACCACCCTACTTGGCAGCGCATTCCAGGCCCCCACCACCCTCTGTGTAAAAAACGTCCCTCTGATGTCTGAGTTATACTTCGCCCCTCTCAGCTTGAGCCCGTGACCCCTCGTGATCGTCACCTCCGACCTGGGAAAAAGCTTCCCACTGTTCACCCTATCTATACCCTTCATAATCTTGTATACCTCTATTAGATGAAGGTATAATCTTGTATACCTCTATTAGATGAAGAGAAGTTACCAGAAATATGAGGTGATAGGTACTGGGACAGAGAATTGTTCAGTAAAACAGACAGAGCTGAGAAGACTGAGAAGCCAAAATGACATCTGAAGTGATTTTCAGGTTTATATGATTTTACTACAGCCTGTGGAACATGAGTTGAAGTAACTGTGAAAATCAATGACTACATCTCAGAGTCTGTGTAAAAGCATTTAAGACAAAGGAAGCCTGAACAGCCAGGTGGAAAGTCTGGAGTGGATTCCTTGATAAAAGTGAAATGGTCCCCTGATGTTGGTCATGCATCTTCACAGCTTCGGTGGTCATCAAAGAGGGTTGGAGGAGGCCAGGACATGAGCTGGGGTCTCTATCGAGGCTTCTCGGTGATGACACAATGGAGGTGCAGAGGCTTCAGTGAAGTTTGAAAACACCTGAAAGCTACTGAAATGTAGTACGCTCTGTTGTATCCTTCTACTCCATGGGTTACTTTGGATGGATCCTTGATGTCACTCAACAATCTTGTCAAGGCAGATATTCAGTGTGAGTATATCAAACAAATGTTAGGAGCCATCCTCTCATGGGGCAATACTTATCCCCCAGCAGCTACCCACAAATCAGGATGTTGGTATGAAGAGTTAAGCCACCTAGAACTCTTGCAGGGTGAAGGAATCATGACAGTTGCCCAGGATCCAAGTGCAGACTAGCAAGATTCTCTCCCTTGTGGGCACAGACAAGTAGTAGCACATTCAATAAATGGAATATTTTTCTGTTGAGGAATCTAGCCAGCTGGTACATTGGTGCCCTGATGGCTTTGTGGGTACAATCAATGACCCACTGGACCTGGGAAAATCCATTGATGGCAGGCAGCAAAGGCCAATGGCCTCCCCACGTCAAAATGAATGTATTACCCTGCCCTCGGTGGGAAGGCACAGTGGCAAGCACTGGTGCCTCACAGCGCCAGGGGCCCATCTAAATTCTAATCTTGTGTGGAGTTTGCACATCCTCCCAATGTCTGCGTCGGTTTCCTCCAGTTTCCTCCCACAGTCCAAGGTGGACTGGCCATGCTAAAATGTCCCTTAGTGTCCCATGATGTGTAGGTTAGATAGATTAGCTGGGTAAATATATGGGGTTATTGGGCTAGGCGCGGGAGTGGGCCTCAGTAAGATGCTCTGTCGGAGAGTCGGTGCAAACTCGATGAGCCGAATGGCCTCCTTCGGCACTGTATGGATTCCGTGATTGCTCTGAAATAGGGCCCTGTGACCTGCTTGATCTGCTGCCAACTGTGAAATGACACACAGGTTCTACAGATCCCTGGAACAATCTGGGTGCATAAAAATTCAGGACAATAATGACCTTGATGGCTGTAGGTAAAAGTCCGCCAAAGACCATGAGACATCAGGTCACTGCACACCATAATGCAAATCTTCAAGACCTTTAGCCTGGATAGGCACATTCTTCTTCGGCACCTGCACCCTGTCATCTGCAAGAAGTTGACTCTTAGTAGGTACACCAAGATGGGTTTTGCACCTTTTCCCTTGCAACCCACTCTCCATGTTCTTCCAGTCTCCTCTTGATCAGAAGGATGCCTCTGCTCTGGCTCGTCATCACTGCTTTGCTCAATGTCAAATAACCTGTTCCCATCTCCGATCTCTGAGCTGGCAGTGGATTGTGTAATAGGAATCCCTCTGCCAGCAGAAGCCAGCAGCTCAATGTTCCTCTCAGGACCTCTCACTAATGAAAAACACACTCCTCTCAGCACCAGCGATGGCAATTCTGTGCCACTCACTGAGCAGCTGCACGTGATTTTGTCTGACCTGTGCCTCCATTGTCAGGAACAGTGTATAATTTTTAAGTTGAATATATATTTGCATGCTAAGAGAGGTAAAATGGTTTTAGTTTCATTTTTAGTTGTTCATGAGCCTAGGTGTCTAGCAGTCGGGGTGGACCCTGTGAATGAAAGGTCAATCTTCTGGGTTTGTTCATGTGTGTACACCTTTTTTCTGTGAGGCTTTACAACCCCTGAAGTTAAAGAGAAGGGTTAAAAGGGGTGAGAAATGTAGTGATTTTGGAAAAACAAAGTAGAAAAGACAACTGTTGCTTAGTGACAGTGGTTAAGTAAGACAGAGGCACATAGAAAGACAGAGGAGAGTTCAGTGTGGGTCGGAGAGTGAAAACAGGGATTTTCAGCTTTCTGAGAAAAGAAAGGTACAAGACTAGTGGGACAATAGTTAAATGAAAAGTCAGTTATAGGACTCAATAACATGATCAGTTTAGCAGTGTTGCTACTGAAATAGTGAGCTTGAAGTGCAGTTATTTTTGGATGTCTGAAGGAGCAATAGAAGTTGGATGAGAAGCATCAGGTGAATGGAAGAAAACAGTCTGCACGTTTACCAGTCCCAAGAAAGGAGGCTTTGTGTCAAGCTCGTGGCAACTCTTCACTGGTTTATGCACCTGTAAAGATATTGCTGCATAAAGGAATATGAAGAAATTGAATCATCTATCCAAACTTTTTGTCTGGTGTAACATTTTTCTTATAAGTATTTTATTTTCTGTGTTAAAAGTTCATCAACAGATGCCTATGAATTTGTTCAGTAACTTTCCTCTCCAGTTTCTAAAGAAAGGTTAGGCTCTATCAAGCCATTTCTCATTATGGGATCTGACTTGTGCATCTGGTGCATCCCAGACATTGCATATTCCCTGTTCCTGATTAATTAAAACTGGCTCAGTAAAGGCATTTCATTTGCCTGCACAGTAACTTAACAAGCAGTTAATTGATGGCATGGTGAGTTCCAATCTTCCTTTCCTGCCCTCCCACTGAAAATTGCATTGTGTTGTGGAGGTGGTGCGATCCAGTGTCGTTCTCCAAGAACACAATTTTCAAGTTACACACACATCTGTTCCCACCCCCAACGAAAATTCAAAATCTAGCCTCAAGTCTCCATAAACAGACAATTGGAAAAATTTAATCCAGTTTCTCTCCTCTGCTTTTTACAGCTCTCTCTGGTGGACAGAAAAGGTCACATGACACTATTTTGAAGAACAGCGTGCGTACTATCCCTAGTGTCCTAGCAAATAGCTATCCTGGCAAATATCAGTAAAACAGATCATCTGGGCTTTAATACATTGCAGTTTAAAAAAGTGTGTTGCATACAAATTGGCTGCCATGTTTTCGACATTACAGTGGCAACTACACTGCGTTGGTTATAAAGTACTTGAGGACATCTTGAGATCATGAAAGGTGCTATAGAAATACATGACCCTTCTTTCTTTCAGGTCATTAACCGTTGTAAGACGAGATTATGATATTCCAAATGTGCTCTTCATTAGGTCTAAAGTCCTAACAAAGGGCACATGCTTGAAATGTTGTTATTGCATCTCACAGAATCACGACAGTGCAGGGGAAGCCATGTGGCCCATCGAGCCTGCACCGACAACGATCCCACCCAGGCCCTATCCCCGTAAACCCACGTATTTACCCTGTTGGTCCCCCTGACACTAAGGGGCAATTTAGCATGGCTAATCCACCTAACCCACACACCTTTGGACTGTGGGAGGAAACCGGACCACCTAGAGCAAACCCACACAGACATGGGGAGAACTCCACACAGACAGCGACCCGAGGCCGGAATTGAACCCAGGTCTCTGGCACTGAGGCAGCAGCGCTAACTATTATGCCACTGTGCCACCCCATCTATAAAGAGAGAAGTCAAGTTTCTCCAACTTTTCGAATATTTCCAGTATTTTCTGTTTATACTTCAGGATTTTCTTTTTTCCTTTATATTATATTGACAAAGGGGACTTCCACTGTGGGTGAATCCAGACAAAAACAGGCGATGAAAGTATATGGTCTGTGAAAGACATCTAGAAATTCGCAGCCGAGCTTCCGCCAGGGAGTGGTCACCACGTCATATTCAAGAAAGTCAGTTGGTGTCAGAGGAATTGGTGCCAATTTACTCAGTCTAATATGTATTTAGAGAGTGAAACATTGCAAGCATTCATCTCTGAACTTAAAACACGAGGATCAGTCAGCATCCTTTAAGTCTGTTCAAGTGCAATTACAATTTATGCACTGCACTTACATTTAATTAAATGCAATTTGCTGAGAAAAACTACTAACTAATGTCACAGTGGCCAAGAAGGAGTCTTGCTTAAGGCAGGAAGTGAATTACATTGTTCGCATGAAGGAAATTTTATTCTGCATCAGCTATTAAAGTTTAATCTTTTTGGCTACTTACTGTCAACTGGCCTGCAACACCAAAGTCTGCAAGCTTTGCATGCCCTTCCGTATTCAGGAGGATGTTTCCAGCTTTGATGTCTCGGTGAATTTTCCTCATGAAGTGTAGGTATTCCAGTCCTTTCAAAGTGGATTTAAGAATTGTTGCTATCTCATCTTCTATTAGCTATAATCAGAACATTACTAAATGTTAGCTCACAGTATGAAACTACTATAAATAAACATTTTAACCTATTTAACCTCATACTATAAGTATTTAAACCCCCAGACCACCAGCTTTTAGTTGCTTCTAATGAAATACACATTGCCAATTTATATGCCCGCACCTTGTACTGTTTTCCATATTATCTTGCAAGGAACTTTAAAATATATTTTATCAACTACCATCCTGCAGAAAAACATGCAGATTTGAGTGCCATTCCACTTCGTTCTGACCAGAGGCTCATCAATTGAACAAGTTGCGAGCAGAAACAGAGGTGGGAGAGATGGAGGGGAACAAAAAAGAAATCAGTTACTGCTGTCATTCTTTGGGTGCTTCACCTCCTAGAAGCTGGTTGAAGGTGTTACTGTTAAGAGCATAAAAACAGGCTTTGAATGCCCCAAAGCAATCAGATCAGACAGAACAAAAGAAATACATCTCCAAAAACACTCCCATGAAATAAAAAGCTAAAAATTGTATCTTCCATTTACAAGATTTCAAATATAATTCTGAAATACTTCTCATAATGACTTGCAGTAACATTCAACAGCCATCAAACCTTCATGAACAATAAAAAAGAAAATCTCTAGGATGTAGTTCTGAGAAATAAAATGGAGAAAGTTAGAACATAGAACAGTACAGCACAGAACAGGCCCATCGGCCCATGATGTTGTGCCGAGCTTTATCTGAAACCAAGATCAAGTTTTCCCACTCCCTATCATCCTGGTGTGCTCCATGTGCCTATCCAATAACCGCTTAAATGTTCCTAAAGTGTCTGACTCCACTATCGCTGCAGGCAGTCCATTCCACACCCCAACCACTCTCTGCGTAAAGAACCTACCTCTGATATCCTTCCTATATCTCCCACCATGAACCCTATAGTTATGCCCCCTTGTAATAGCTCCATGCACCCGAGGAAATAGTCTTTGAACGTTCACTCTATCTATCCCCTTCATCATTTTATAAACCTCTATTAAGTCTCCCCTCAGCCTCCTCCGCTCCAGAGAGAACAGCCCCAGCTCCCTCAACCTTTCCTCATAAGACCGACACTCCAAACCAGGCAGCATCCTGGTAAATCTCCTCTGCACTCTTTCCAGCGCTTCCACATCCTTCTTATAGTGAGGTGACCAGAACTACACACAATATTCCAAATGTGGTCTCACCAAGGTCCTGTACAGTTGCAGCATAACCCCACGGCTCTTAAACTCCAACCCCCTGTTAATAAAAGCAAGTTAATAGAATCAAGTAGATAAGGTTGTTAAGAAGGCATATGGTGTCTTGGCGTTTATTGGTAGGGGGATTGAATTTAGGAGTCGTAGCGTTATGTTGCAACTGTACACAACTCTGGTGCGGCCGCACTTGGAGTACTGTGTGCAGTTCTGGTCCCCACATTACAGGAAGGATGTGGAGGCTTTGGAGAGGGTGCAGAGGAGGTTTACCAGGATGTTGCCTGGTATGGAGGGGAGATCCTATGAGGAGAGGCTGAGGGATTTGGGATTGTTTTCGCTGGAAAGGCGGCGGCTAAGAGGGGATCTTATTGAAACATATAAGATGATTAGAGGTTTAGATAGGGTGGATAGTGATAGCCTTTTTCCTCTGATGGAGAAATCCAGCACGAGGGGGCATGGCTTTAAATTGAGGGGGGGTAGTTATAGAACCGATGTCAGGGGTAGGTTCTTTACCCAGAGGGTGGTGAGGGATTGGAATGCCCTGCCAGCATCAGTTGTAAATGCGCCTAGTTTGGGGGCGTTTAAGAGATCCGTAGATAGGTTCATGGACGAAAAGAAATTGGTTTAGGTTGGAGGGTCACAGTTTTTTTTTTAACTGGTCGGTGCAACATCGTGGGCCGAAGGGCCTGTTCTGCGCTGTAATGTTCTATGTTCTAACACACGATAGGCCTTCTTCACAGCTCTATCCACTTGAGTGGCAACCTTCAGAGATCTGTGGATATGGACCCCAAGATCTCTCTGTTCCTCCACAGTCTTCAGAACCCTACCTTTGACCCTGTAATCCACATTTAAATTAGTCCTACCAAAATGAATCACCTCACATTTATCAGGGTTAAACTCCATTTGCCATTTTTCAGCCCAGCTTTGCATCCTATCTATGTCTCTTTGCAGCCTACAACAGCCCTCCACCTCATCCACTACTCCACCAATCTTGGTGTCATCAGCAAATTTACTGATCCACCCTTCAGCCCCCTCCTCTAATAAAAATCACAAAGAGCAGAGGACCAAGCACTGATCCCTGTGGCACTCCGCTAGCAACCTGCCTCCAGTCCGAAAATTTTAGTGAAAAAGATTTAGTGAAAAAGTATTTTGGGAACAGGTTAGAATACTGGTAGTTATGATAATGGATAATATATAATCAAGTGGTAAAAATGTTTAACTTAAAGAGGGTTAACTTCAATGAGTAGAGAAGGGATTGGGCACAGGTGGGCAGGCATCAAAAAGTGGGAGCCAAAACAGCAACTGAGCTATGAGAAGTCTTCGAAGAGGATACCATTCATATATGAAGTAGATACATTCCTATGAAAAAGAATGTAAGGGCCTCCAAATTTAAGAGCTCCCCAGTAGATTAAAGACGGAGAAGTTAAAATTATGCAATTACCAAAGCGAGTAGAAAGTTCTCACTTATCGTGAGAGAACTGAAAACAAAAGTTGAGAGATTATATTTCAGTTATATAGGGTATAGGTGAGACCACACCTGAAGTACTGTGTACAGTGCCACTTGATAGTACTGTTGATGACCCCAAGAACAAAGAACAAAGAAAATTACAGCACAGGAACAGGCCCTTCAGCCCTCCAAGCCTGCACCAACCATGCTGCCCAACTTAACTAAAACCTATGCTTCCGGGGACCATATCCCTCTATTCCCATCTCATTCATGTACTTGTCAAGATGCCCCTTAAAAGTCACTACCGTATCTGCTTCCACTACCTCTCCTGGCAACGAATTCCAGGCACCCACCACTCTCTGTGTAAAAAATCTGCCTCGTACATCTCTTTTAAAACTTGCCCCTCGCACCTTAAACCTATGCCCCCTAGTAATTGACTCTTCCACCCTGGGAAAAAGCTTCTGACTATCTGAAGCACAGATGGTTAGGAGGGAACAAGATTCTAAAAGGAGAATATTTATTCAGGGAGAATGAGCACTAGCAAGAAGTTGCATTAACAAGAAAAATGAGCAAGTGCTGTTTTCCTAGCAAAAACAGGTCCAATGTCTTACACCATATAGACAGATGAAGGGAGGGTTTGGCAATGTCATTCTCACCAGATACTGGCCTCATGAAGTGAAATCACTGAAGCTTCACAAGAAGTACATACATCAGAAATGCTAGGTAGTAATACCTCTGAACAGAGAATAATTTCAGGTCAATATGTAACAGGACTGTAACGTGCTACCATCCACTGTTGGTGATGGATATTGAGGTGTCCCACCAGTGTACGTTCTGCACCTTTGTTATCCTCAGTGCTTCCTCCAAGTGGTGTCACACATGGAAGGAGTACAGATTCATCAGCAAAGGGTGCTAATCAGTAAGAGGTATCCTGATGCCAAGAGACTCCAGCATTGATGTTGAAGACTCACAGGGCAATCTCTCTTTCAACTGTATACCACTGCACCACCACCTTTGCTAAGTCTGTCCTCCTGGTGGATCAGGAAATACCCAGAGATGGTGATGATGGTGTCTGGAACATTACCTGTTAGGTATAATTCTATGAGTATGTCTATGTCAGGGTGTTGCTTGACTAGTCTGTGAGACAGCTTTCCCAAAATTGGCACAAGCCCCAGATGTGACTCAGGTGGACTTTGCAGGGTTGAGAGGGCTGAGTTTGCCATTTCCACTGCTGAGGTTGATGCCAGGTGCCCCATCAGGTTTCATTTCTTATTGATCAATCCTTAACCTGTGCCAGTATATTACCTCCTATCCCATGCGCTTTAATTTAGCTAACCAACCTCCTATTGGATATTGATCAAGATCCAAGTACACTATGTCCACCCCATTATCAATTCTGTTAGTAATATAGAACATAGAACAGTGCAGCAACAAAAACGGAGCAACTGGGAGATTGGAATGGACTCCTTGCAGGAAGCAGGGTGTGAGGTGGTGCAGCTGAGTTGGCTGTGGGAATTGGTGATCTCGTAATAAATCTTGGTACATCACCAGAAATGGAAACCAACATATTAAGGAAGGGAAGGTAAGTGTCAGAGTTGGACCATGGGGAGATGGTTGCATAGTAATAATGTCAATGGTCTGCTAATCCCTAGGCCTACGCTAATGATCTGGATATGCAGGTTTAAATTCCACCATGGCAGCGGCTGGAAGTTAAGCTGCACTGAGAGCTATTGAATCAAATGAGTGAGGGAGCTTCATGTGTTAATTTCTGTCTGAGGTCCAGTTTTTTCATTAATTTTAGCCAACTAAAATTTACTCAAGTTAAGTTTATTCCAGCCTGAAACAGGAATATACAAGCTGTTAAAAATCATGCAGGCATTGATAAAGTTAAAAATGAGTAATTTTCATTCAATGATTCTCATGGTGTATGTCTCATGCCACAATTAGATGGAGATTTAATTTTTATAAACTGGAACTGAGCTGCAACAAGGCGATCAAGTACAATACTTCAATTTTTAGGCTGGATGTATGTTTGAATGTGCCAATGGCCAAGGCAACCTTATTTAACAGTGTTATTAAGCCATGTTTTATCAAAAATGGCATTATTTACTGAGTGGATTGAAACCACGGGATAAGTTTTAAAAAGCCAAACAAAAGTGATTTTTAAGTGGTCTAAACAGCAGTTCTTAAAATGGCCAAACATTTAATGACTTAACCTTGCAAATTACAAAGCTATCAGAAAGTATGTATATGCTGTCTGGAAGTGGACTACCAGAAATATCAATTTAAATGAGCGTGAACGGCCCATCCGTTAGGTGCGGCAGGGTGGCACAGTGGTTAGCACTGCTGCCTCACAGCGCCAGGGACCAGGGTTCAATTCCGGCCTCGGGTCACTGTCTGTGTGGAGTTTGCACATTCTCCCCATGTCTACATGGGTTTCCGCCGGGTGCTCTGGTTTCCTCCCACAGTCCAAAGATGTGCAGGTTAGGTTGATTGGCCATGTTAAATTGTCCCTAGTGTCAGGGGGATTAGCAGGGCAAGTGTGTGGAGTTTCGAGAATAGGGCCTGGGCGGGATTGTGGTCGGTGCAGACTCGATGGGCCGAAAGGCCTCTTTCTGCACTGTAGTGACTCTATGATTCTATAATCCACCAAACTACTCACAGACAGCCAAACATAAACCCTTTATTCAGATGGCGGCAGACCAACAGTTAAACTCCTCACTTTGGGCTTCACCAACCATTTAGTCTGACCACTTTAGACAACGGACCCTGTATTAGCAGGGGGTCATCAACCAGGTTCATTCAGACAACTCACTGCAGGAAGCAATTAACACAAACAATAGAATTGGAATGAGGTTTCAAAACTGTGACCAGGTAGCAAGCTAAATGCTTGTTTTAAAAATAAACTCCTTTTCCAGGGGTGAGACAGTCACAAGCAGAGTGGCACAGCAGCTAGTACTGCTGCCTTACTGTGCCAGGGACCTGGGTTCAATTCCAGCCTTGGATGACTGTATGGAGTTTACACTCTCTCCCCATGTCTGCGTAGGTTTCCTCCGGATGCTCCGGTTTCTCCCCACAGTCCAAAAATGTGCAGGTAAGGTGGATTAGCCTTGCTAAATTGCTCCTTAGTTTCCAAATGTGTGTAGATTAGGTAGATTAGCAATGGTAAATGTGCTGGGATGCAGAATTGCGGAGGGGGGGGGGGGGGTGCTTGGTCCTGGGTAAGATGCTCTTTCAGAGAATGGGTGCAGACTCAATGGGTCGAATGGCCTCCTTCAGCACTGTACAAATTCTTTGGTTTCTTCCCTGCAAAATGCATGTATCAAGAATCAAAATGAATTTGCCAAGTGAACAGAGGTTTTTCTAGATTCCTCCTGTGACCTAGTGGTATACATCACTGATCTGGTAAACCACAAATCCAAACCAATGCTCCAATGGCAACTCCTCACATACTGCGTGGTTCGGTTGGAGCAGCAGTTAAGAGCATGCAGGTGGTGGAAAGCATTGTAGACAGGACTTACAGAGACATGGTCAAACCCAAAGTGCAGGTAGATAGATGGGTGATTGCTAGAAAGGGCAGGCAGTCAGTGCAGGAATACCTTTGGCTGTTCCCTTCTCTAGGTAGATACTGTTGGGGGGGGGGGGGTGGTTTTGCCTATCAGGGGAAAACAGGCTGGCTCTGTTGTTCCGCAGGAAGGGTCAAAGCGCAGAAGAGCAATGGTCATAGTGGACTCCATAGACAGGGGCACAGATAGGCACTTTTGTGGCCATGAAAGAGACTCCAGATGGTGTGGTGCCTCCCTGGTGCCAGGGTCTGGGATGTCACTGAACGGCTGCAGGGCATCCTGAAGGGGGAGGGTGATAAGGCAGAGGTCATGGTACTAGTTAGTACCAATGGCATAGGTAAAAAGAGGGATGAGGTCTTGCATCAAGAATTCAGGGAGTTAGGCAATTGACTAAGGAGCAGGACCTCTTGGATTGTAATCTCTTGATTACTCCCAGTGCCATGAGCTAATGAGTACAGAAATGGGAGAATAGCACAGATGAATGCGTGGCTTAAGTTTTGGTGACACGGTGGCACAGTGGTTAGCACTGCTGCCTCACAGCTCGAGGGACCAGGGTTCGATTCCTGGCTTAGGTCACTGTCTGTGCGGAGTTTGCACATTCTCCCTGTGTCTACATGGGTTTCCTCCGGGTGCTCCGGTTTCCTCCCACAGTCCAAAGACGTGCTTGTTAGGTGCATTGGCCATGCTAAATTCTCCCTCAGTGTACCCGAACAGGCGACGAGCGGATTTTCACAGTAATTTTATTGCAGTGTTGATGTAAGCCTACTTTTGATTAATAAATAAACTTTACTTTGGTGCAGCAGGGAGGGTTTAGATTCCTGGACCACTGGGACCATTTTTGGGGAAGGTGGAACCTGTACAAGCGGGACGGTCTACATCTGAACCAGAGCAGGACTAACGTCCTTGCTGGCAGGTTTGCTTTTGCTGATGGTTAGAGTTTAAACTAGTTTGGCAAGGGGAGGGGACCCAGACTGTTAGCAGAATAGCAACACACTATAGCATAGAAAAGCAATCAGGTCAGAAGAAATACAGCGGTAGTAAGTTTCAAGGGACTAAGACAAGGCTGGAGGGCCTCTACTTTAATGCCAGGAGTATTAAAGGTAAAACAGATAAGTTAAGGGCGAGCATTGACACGTATAATTATGATACAATAGCCATCACAGAGACGTGGTTGAGTGAGGGGCAGGATTGGCAGCTCAACATCCCAGGATATAGAATCTTCAGGCAAGACAGAGGAGGGGTAAAAGAAGAGAAGGCATTGCATTATTAGTTCAGGAGGCAGTTACTGCAGTAAGGAGAGATGATATTTGGAGGAGGCATCAAATGAAGCTTTGTCGGTAGAGCTTAGGAATAAAAAAGGGACAGCTACGTTGTTAGGTTATTATAGACCCCCAGATAGTCAGTGGGAAATTGAAGAGCAAATATGTGTGCAATTCGCGAAGGGATGTAAAAATAATAAGAGGGTAAGTATATTAGACAATATCAATTTTCCTAACATTAATTGGGATAGCCATCTTCTTAAGAGCTTAGATGGAATGGAGTTCTTAAAATATATACAAGAAAACTTCATAGGTCAATATGTAGAGGATCCAACAAGGGATGGTGTAGTTCTGGAACTAATTCTGGGGAATGAAGCTGGACAGGTGGTTGATGTGTTGGTGTGGGAGCATTTTGGTTCAAATTTGTTATGGACAAAGAAATAGACAAGTTGCAGAAAAAGGTTTTGGATTGGGGGGAGAGTAAATTTTAACAAAATAAGGCAGGATCTGGCCAAGGTAGACTGGAACAAGTTACCTGTGGAGAAATCTACAGAAGAGCAGTGGGAGGTATTCAAAGATGAAATGGGAAGGATATAGGCCCAACATGTTCCCTCTAGGGTAATAGGAAGATGTAACAAACCCAGAGAGCCACTGATGACCAGAGGCATTCAGGATAAAATGAGAAGGAAAACAGAGGCTTTTAACACATATGAAGGGAGTAAGTCTGCGGAGGCATTAGTGGAGTACAGAAAGTGCGCCTTGGAGCTTAAGAACTCAATTAGGAGAGCAAAGAGGGTCTATGAGAAAGCTCTGGCTGGTAAAAGTAGGGAAAATTCTAAGATATTCTATAAATATATCAATGGGAAGAGGATAACCAGGGAAAGAGTAAGGCCCATTAAGGACCAAGGGGGAAATCTGTGGGTGAAGGCAGAGGACATTGGTAGGGTGTTAAACAAACATTTCACATCTGTCTTCACCCACGAGAGTGAGGAGGTAGTTATGGAACTTGGGGAGAGAGAGACTGTGAGGCTCCAGAAAAAATCATAGGGAGTGATAAGGTATTGGAGGTATTGGTGGGCTTAAAAGTGGACAAATCTCCAGGTCCGGATGAATTGTGCTGTTGTGGGAGGCAAGGGAGGAAATTGCAGGGGCTCTAACCCAAATCTTTAATTCCTCTCTGGCCACTGGGGAGGTGCCAGAGAACTGGAGAACAGCTAATGTGGTCCCACTATTGAAGAAAGTTTGTAGAGACAAGCCAGGGAACTACAGACAAGTGAGTCTCACGTCTGTGTTTGGGAAACTACTAGAGAAGATTCTGAAGGAGAGAATCTATCTCCATTTGGAGAGGCTAGGTTTGATCAGGGATAGTCAGCATGGTTTTGTCAGAGGGAGGTCATGCCTAACAAATTTGATTGAATTTTTTGAGCATGTAACCAAGTGTGTGGATGAGGGTAGTACGGTTGATGTAGTTTACATGGATTTCTGAAAAGCCTTTGACAAAGTCCCAAATGGGAGACTTATTAAGAGGGCAAATGCACAGGGGATAGAGGGTGATATGATATGGTGGATTCATAATTGGCTTAGCGGTAAGAGACAGAGGGGGGTGACAGATGGCTGCTTTAGTGACTGGACGCCAGTGACCAGTGGCGTATCACAGGGATCCGTGCTGGGCACCCTATTGTTCGTCATTTACATAAATGACATACATGACTATGTGGGGGTAGGATCAGTGAGTTTGCCGATGACACAAAGATTGGCCGGGTGGTTAACAGTGAGGTTGAGTGTCTTGGGTTACAGGAAGATATAGACGAATTGGTCAAATGGGCGGATAAGTGGCAGATGGAATTTAACCCTGAAAAGCGTGAGGTGATACACTTTGGAAGGAGTAATTTGACAAGGAAGTATCCTGTGAAAGGTCTGACACTAGGAAGTTCCAAAGAACAAAGGGACCTTGGTGTGTTTGTCCATAAGTCTCTGAAGGCAGAAAGGCAGGTTAATAGGGTGGTGAAAAAGGCATATGGCACACTCGCCTTTATCAATCGGGGTATAGATTACAAAAGCAGAAAGGTCATGATGGAGTTATATAGAACTTTGGTGAGGCCACAGCTGGAGTACTGTGTGCAGTTCCGATCGCCACATTATAGGAATTACGTGATCGCACTGGAAGGGGTGCAGAGGAGATTCACCAGGCTGGGATGGAAGATTTAAGTTATAAAGAGAGGTTGGATAGGCCTGGGTTGTTTTCTCTGGAGCAGAGAAGACCAAGGGGGTGACCTGATTGAGGTGTTCAAGATTATGAGGGACATGGACAGAGAGGATAGGGAGCAGCTGTTCCCCTTTGTTGAAGGGTCAGTTACGAGTGGACACAAGTTAAAAGTGAGGGGTGGGAGGATTAAGGGGGATTTGAGGAAAAACCTTTTTACTCAGAGGGTGGTGACAGTCTGGAATGCGCTGCGTGGGAGGGTGGTGGAGGCGGGATGCCTCACATTCTTTATAAAGTACCTGGATGAGTACTTGGCATACCATAACATTCAGGGCTATGGGCCAAGTGCTGGCAAGTGGGATTAGGTGGGCAGGTCAGGGCATTTCATGCGTCGGTGCAGACTCAATGGGCTGAACGGCTTCTTCTGTATTGTAGTATTCTGTGATTCTGGGTTCCAGATTCAAATGTTACAATGGTAAATTGTTAAATTTGAATTTCAATTCTGAAGTAAACCTCCTCTCAAAAGTTACCAAGCTGCACTTGAAATAATTTTTTTTTAAAAAGACTCCACTCAACAAATATCCACACCCACACATAAAATGCAATTTGGGTACTGCATCAGCTTCACTCATTCTCCATGTACAAGTGAAAAAAAGCACTGCCCACTCTCAAGTTCAACAAGAAGGCAACTAAACACAAGGGACCACAGCTACCATTTGTTGTTTGATGTGGTAATCACACAATACCAAGTTGCAATAACTGGAATGTACAACACTACTGGAAGCCAAAGTTATAGGAAACAAAAAGAAGGATCTTTCAGATTCATTGTAAGATACAACAACAAGTTCCACATGTAACCAGATCACTGGAATCAAAAAATGCACATCCTAGCCTAATAATTTGCAAACCTCAAAGAATTACAAAACAATATAGTCTCCTGTTAAATGACATTTTATTTCAATTGTTCAATGCATTTATGGTTAAGTCTACAGATCACAATTTGAAAGGCCATCCTGAAATTCCGTGCCTGCAACTTAATAACTATTCGAATGTATAGCTCATGATTTTCTAACACTGTGATATTCATTTGAAATAATTTCGTTGAATGAAGTGCAACAGATATTAGCATTGGGCCTCTTTACATAAACTGACCACAGACTACATTGTGCTTTTGAGAAATAAGTATGCAAAAATGTCAAAAATGCTTAAATTAATGAAAATAATTTGCAATAAACAGGATTGATGACAGTTATTTACATGTATATATTTCATATTATTTTTTCTATTGACTCCAAGTAACAGATGCACCATAGAAAGCATCCTTTCTGGATGTATCCCAGCTTTGTACGGCTCCTGCTCTGTCCAAGACTGCAAGAAACTACAAAGGTTATGAACATAGCTCAGTCCATCACACAAACCAGCATCCCATCCATTGACTCCATCTACACTTCCCGCTGCCTTGGAAACGCAGCCAGCATAATCAAGGACCCCACGCACCCCTGACATATTATCTTCCATCTTCTTCCATCAGGAAAAAGACACAAAAGTCGGAGGTCATGTACCAACCAACTCAAGAACAACTTCTTCCCTGCTGCTGTCAGACTTTTGAAAGGGCCTACCTTATATTAAGCTGATCTTTCTCTACACCCTAGCTATGACTGTAACATTACATTCTGCATTCTCTCCTTTCCTTCTCTATGAATGATATGCTTTGTCTGTATAGCGCACAAGAAACAATATTTTTCACTATACACCAATTAATGTGACAATAATAAATCAAACTTAATTTAAAAATGTAAATCGCAGAACAATTCCATAATCAACCAATTTAGCATGGAAATTGAGCATTTCCTTCAGTACTTGAAATTGAAAGGATATGCAAAGATCTTAAAAATAATAATTTTTTAAAATTAAACCGAAATTATTTTTAAATGTATTCATCAACTAAGAAGATGCAGTGTAAGACCAGTGTTTGTGCCTAAGTAGGTTAGGGGCAGACTAAATTAGACTATTCTGTATGAAGCAGAACACATCACAAACAGTAAAATCAGATTACCAAATTATCATAGCAACAAGCATTAATAACCATGCCACACAGCACTAATGTGGAATTGGCAAAGCAACTGACTAAACAAAATAAAGGAAACTTCCTCTAATCAAGAATAAATCAATTTCTGCAATACAGCATAAAATTCAAAGGCTGATAAGATTATTATTAACATCTGTACAGCATTCCTGCTTTAGCATGTTAAATCACGCATAGCAAAAATGAAAGCAGAGGAAACTACTGACAAGGAATATTCACTTCAGATTCTTTCACTAAAATGCAAATTTCATCTACCCAAAACATAGCTTCATTTTTAATCAGTCAGATTATTTACAACAGGTGAAAGATTTCAAACTTATCCAATTACAAAAAGAAATTATAACAGAAAAATTGCTGAGCGAGAATTACAACTGGTTTTAAACTGCTGCACATTTGGGAGGCGATCCTCCCAAAAAGATTCTACGTGCCAAATTTGCGTGAAAACTGTAGTAAATCATGCTGATTTTTTCAGTGGGAGTTTCAAAATGAATCTCCTACACTCCATGCACTGCAGTGTGCCTCAGCGTAAATCATATTGAAAATCAGGGGTGAGGCTTATTCCCACTGGAGAGGCCAGCAGCATAGCGCTGAGCAGGCCACTCCGCATACTCTGGTCAGTGCAGAGATTGGCACGTGCGCAGTGACCCCCATCTGCCGGCCAGCTCGATCGCTGGCCAGCCCCACGACCCCCACATTGCCGTACCCACCCCCTGCAGTCCCAACTTCCGAAAGCCGTGCTGGTTAGGTGCATTGGCCATGCTAAATTCTCCCTCAGTTGGAATAAATGGGTGCTTTTCTGGTTGGCAGATGGTGACTAGTGGCGTGCCGCAGGGATTGGTACTGGGGCCTCAACTGTTTACTATTTACATAGATGATCTGGAGGAGGGGACTGAGTGTAGGGTAACAAAGTGTGCTGACAACACGAAGATAAGTGGGAAAGTGAATTGCGTGGAGGAAGCAGAAGGTCTGCAGAGAGATTTGAATAGGCTGAGTGAGTGGGTGAGGATCTGACAGATGGAGTATAACGTTGGCAAATGCGAGGTTATTCATTTTGGAAGAAATAATAGCAAATTGGATTATTATTTAAATGGAAAAAAATTACAACATGCTACTGTGCAAAGGGACCTGGGGGTCCTTGTGCATGAGTTGCAAAAACTCAGTCTGCAAGTACAACAGGTGATCAAGAAGGCAAATGGGATGTTGGCATTTATCGCGAGGGGGATAGAATATAAAAGTAGAGAAGTCTTGCTGCATCTGTACAAGGCAATGGTGAGGCCGCAGCTGGAATACTGTGTGCAGTTTTGGTCCCCTTACTTGCGAAAGGATATATTGGCCTTGGAGGGAGTGCAGAGAAGGTTCACCAGGTTGATACCGCAGATGAGGGGTGTAGATTATGAGGAGATTGAGCAGATTAGGTTTGTACTCATTGGAGTTTAGAAGACTGAGGGGTGATCTTATAGAGGCATATAAGATAATGAAGGGGCTGGATAGGGTAGAAGTGGAGAGATTCTTTCCACTTAGAAAGGAAACTAAAACTAGAGGGCACAGCCTCAAAATAAAGTGGGGTCAGTTTAGGACAGAGTTGAGGAGGAACTTCTTCTCTCAGAGGGTGGTGAATCTCTGGAATTCTCTGCCCACTGAAGTGGTGGAGGCTACCTCGTTGAATATGTTTAAGTCACGGATAGATGGATTTCTGATTGGTAGGGGAATTAAGGGTTATGGGGAGCAGGCAGGTAGGTGAAACTGATTCACTTCAGATCAGCCATGATCTTATTGAATGGCGGGACAGGCCCGAGGGGCTGGATGGCCTACTCCTGCTCCTATTTCTCATGTTCTTATGTTCTCATGTACCTGAACAGGCGCTGGAGTGTGGCAACTAGGGGATTTTCACAGTAACTTCATTGAATGTAAGCCTACTTGTGACAAATAAGTAAACATATATAACATACTCCCGAAAAGGAGAACCACCCCTTTGTTATTTTACCGGTAGTAAGAAATAGGAACAGGAGCGGGCCCTACAGCATCTTTAGCTGACTTCACCATTCAATAAGATTATGGTGCATCAATTCCATTTCCTCACCCAATTCCCAAGAAAGTGAGGTAAGGTAAGTTACACAAAGTTCAGTCCAATGGAGTACTTCAAGACAGAATACTTACTTAACTTGGGGAATTTGGTGAATGATGGAATTTTAAGGGTTGATCTCTTTCTAAAATCTAGACATTTTATTCTAACATCAAATTTTAGTTTCCTTCAGTCCTAAACAGTGGTAAACAAACTTCCTGCTCGTGGCAGCTGTTCAGTTAGTTAATGGGTGACTAAATAGAATTGGTTCCCCAGCCAGTGGGACCTGACTCAGGTCTCTGGAATTTCAGCTAATATTAAATACAGGAGGCTGCACAAAATCCAGCTCGACTGAGTCCTGCTAGGCAGTGTATTTACTTAACTCAGGAAATTTGGTGAGGGAGGGAATCTTATGCAGTGAGGGAAAAGGTGCTGTTCTAGTCTTTTACAAAATAAAGAATGGAAATGACAGAGGGAACAAGAGGCCGGAATACCAGAGAGCTGAATTCTAAATGCAGAAGTAGAGGAGTGTGTCAGTAGCTAGAGCAGGCCAGGGCCTGTGCAAATTTGAAAAGGTGAGGTCCAGAGTAGGAAATAGTAAGGTATTAGATGTCCAAATTAGGATAATCATGCAAGGATGTGAAATTGCGAAGTGTGGCAAATAAGATTGATGAGTTGCAGGCGTAGATAGCCACCTGGAAACATGACTTGGTGGTGATGACAGAGACCTAGCCTAAACAGGACTGGTATTAAATTCTCCTGGATACAAGCTGTTCAGGAAAGTTAGGAAAAGAGGAGGGATGGTAGTAATGATCATGGGGAACACTGCAGTGCATGAGAGGGAGGATATCTGAGAAGAGTCAAGGATAGAATCTATTTGGCCAGCGCTAAGAAACAAAAAGGGTGTTATTATACTGTGTGGTACAGCGTATTCGCCACCAATAAGTGGGAAAGATATAGAGGAACAAATTTGCAAGGAAGTCAGAGAGAAATGCAGGAATTACAGAGCTGTTACAATGAGGGGAATTAATTATCCAAATATAGGAGTAGCATAAAGGGTAGATAGCAGCAAGCGTTCCTGGAGTATATTCAGATGAATGTTCTACAGGGTAAGTTTCCAGTTCAATGAGAAAGTAGACATTGTGAAAAATGGGTCTTGAGAATGAGGTGGGCCAAGTGTATCAAGTAGTAGTCGAAGAACATTATGGGCTGTGATCATTGTATCATAGGCTTTACGTTGGCTATGGAAAAGGATAAGGCAACATCCCAGAGTAAGAATACATAGTGTCAAACATTAAATGTGATTCCGTGATTGGGCAATATTTGCTAAAGAATCCTGACTGTGCCAAGAATTACACAAACAACCAATTTAAAATTACCAATCGGGATCACCATGTGGCTCACTTACATGTGCAAGAAGCTACATATAGTCACATAAGAACTAAGAGCAGGAATAGGCCTTTTGGCCCCTCGAGCCTGCTCCGCCATTCAATAAGATCATGGCTGATCTTTACATGCACTCAGCTCCACTTACCCGCCCGCTCACCATAATCCTTAATTCTTTTGCTGTTCAAAAATCTATATATCTTTGCCTTAAAAGCATGCAAGCAGTTAGCCTCAACTGCTTCACTGGGCAGGGAATTCCACAGATTCACAACCCTTTGGGTGAAGAAGTTCCTCCTCAACCCAGTCCTAAATCTGCTCCCCCTTATTTTGAGGGTATGCCCCTGAGTTCTGATTTCACCCGCCAGTGGAAACGACCTCCCTGCTTCTGTCTTATCTATTCCCCTCATAATTTTATATGTTTCTATAAGATCCCCCACTCATTCTTCTAAATTCTAATGCATATAGTCCCAGTCTACTCAGTCTCTCCTCATAAGCCAACCCTCTCAACTCCAGAATCAACTCAATGAATCTCCTCTGCACCTCCTCCAGTGCCAGTATGTCCTTTATCAATTAAGGAGACCAAAACTGTACACAGAACTCCAGGTGTGGCCTCACCAGCACCTTATACAGCTGCAACATAACCTCCCTGTTTTTAAACTCCATCCCTCTAGCAATGAAGGACAAAATTCTATTTGCCTTCTTAATTACCTGCTGCACCTGCAAACCACGTTTTGTGATTCATGCAAAAGGATACTCAGGTCCCTCTGTACAGCAGCATGCTGCAATTTTTTACCATTTAAATAATAATCCATTTTGCGGTTATTCCTACCAAGATGGATGACCTCACATTTATCAACATTATACTCTATCTCCCAGACCCTTGCACACTTAAACTATCTATAACCCTTTGCAGACGTTCGGTGTCCTCTGTACACTTTGCTCTACCACTCACCTTAGTGTCATTTGTGAACTTTGACACATTACACTTGGTCTCCAACTCCAAATCATCGATGTAAATTGTGAACAATTGCAGTCCCAACACTGATCCCTGAAGCACACCACTAGTCACTGATCACCAACCAGAAAAACACCCATTTATCCCCACTCTTTGCTTTCTGTTAGTTAACCAATCCTCTATCCATGCTAATATATTACCCAGAACACTGTGCACCTTTATCTTATGCCGCAGCCTTTTGTGCAGCACTTTGTCGAATGCCTTCTGGAAATCCAGATACACCACATCCACCAGTTCACCATTGTCCACCGCGCTCGTAATGTCCTCAAAGAATTCCACTAAATTAGTTAAACGTGAATTGCATTTCATGAACCTAAGCTGTGTCTTCCCAATGGGACAATTTCTATCCCGATATTTCATTATTTCTTCCTTGATGATAGATTCAAGCATTTTCCCCACTACAGAAGTTAAGCTAACTGGCCAATAGATACCTGCCTTTTGTCTACCTTCTTTTCTAAATGGTGGCATCACATTTGCTGTTTTCCAATCTGCCGGAACCGCCCCGGAGTCCAGCAAAGTTTGGTAAATTACCACCAGTGCATTGGCTATTTCCCCCGCCATCTTTTTCAGTATCCTGGTATGCATTCCATCAGGGCCAGGAGACTTGTCTACCTTGAGCCCAATTAGCTTCCCTAACACTACCTCTTTAGTGATACTGATCGTTTCTAGATCCTCACTTCCATTGCCTTCTTGTCATCAATTTCTGGCATGTTATTTGTGTCTTCCACTGTGAAGACCGACACAAAATACCTGTTCAATGCCTCGGCCATTTCCTCATTTCCCATTATTAAATCCTCCTTCTCGTCCTCTAAAGGACCAATGTTTACCTCAGCCACTCCTTTTTGTTTTATATATTTGTAGAAACTTTTGCTATCTGTTTTTATATTCTGAGCTAATTTACCCTCATAATCCATCTTACTTTTCTTTATAGCTTTTTTCATGGCTTTCTATTGATCTTTAAAGATTTCCCAATCCTCTAGTTTCCCACTAATCTTTGTCACTTTGTATGCATTTTCTTTCAGTTTGATATCCTTCTTTAGTTCCTTAGATATCCATGGCTGATTATCCTTTTTCCACAATCCTTCCTTATCACTCATATGTACTTTTACTGAGCACTGTGAAAAATCACTTCGGAAATCCTCTACCGTTCCTCAATTGTCCCACCATAAAGTTTTTGCTCCCAGTCTACCTTAGCGAACTCCTCCCTCATCTCATTATAGTCTCCATTGTTTAAGCACCAGACACCGATATTGGATTTTACCTTCTCGTGCTCCATCTGTATTTTAAATTCAACCATACTGTGATCGTTCCTTCTGAGAGGATCCCTAACTGTGAGATCATTGATTATTACTGTCTCATTATACAGGACAGATCTAGAAGGTGTCACACAACAGACTTGAGAGCAAAGATAGAGCCCATGGAATAAAAAGGACAGCAGCAACATAAATACAAAATTGTGTGAATGACAGAAAACAGAGTAGTGGTTGTTTTTCAGACTGAAGGAATGTTTATAGTGGTTTAAAAACAGAAAGTGCTGGAAAAACTCAGCAGATCTAGCAGCTTCTGTGGAAAGAGAAACAGAATTAATGTTTCAAGTTTAAGACACTGAAGTTGGCAGGACAGGTTGAGTGCACAGTTAATAAAGCATACAGTATGCTGGGCTTTATCAGTACAAAAGCAAAAAGTTGTGTTAAATCTGTATAAAACATTAGCTTGACCTCTGTCTCATTCCAGGCACTACTCTTAAGGATGTGAAAGCATTCAAAAGTGTCATAGAGTCAAGATGGCACAGAAAGAGGCACACCAAGTCTATGCTGACTATCAAATATCAATCTATACTAATACCATTTAGTGCTCATCCAGATTAAATGTTGCGAGAGTTCCTGCCTCCACCACACTCTTGGCAGCGCGTTCCATATTTCCACCACGCTCTGGGTAAAAAATCTTTTCCTCAGATCTAAACCACTTACTCCTCAACTTAAACCTATGCCCTCTAGTCTTAGACACGTCTGCCATGGGGAAAAGATTCTTGTGATCTATTCTATCTCCTCTGCCTCTTAAAATTTTGTACACCTCTATCAGATCCCACCTCAGCCTCCTCTGCTCCAGGGAAAACAAACACAGCCTATCCAGTTTCTCCTCACAATTGAAACCTTCCATCCCAGCGAACATCCTGGTGAATCTCCTCTGCCCCTTCTCTAGAGTAGTGACGTCCTTCCGATCGTATGGCAGCCAGGACCGTACACAATATCCTATCTGTGACCTAACAAATGTTTTATAAAGTTGTACCAAGACTTCCCTGCTCCTATATTCTATGATGTGGAGATGCCGGCGTTGGACTGGGGTAAACCGGGATATTGGGTTTATGTCACACTATTTGTAACTCCCACAGTTGCGTGGACCTGCAGAGTTTCACTGGCTGTCTTGTCTGGAGACAATACACATCTTTTTAGCCTGTCTTGATGCTCTCTCCACTCCCATTGTTTTGTTTCTTAAAGACTGGATTAGTTGTAAGTATTCGCATTCCAACCATTATTCATGTAAATTGAGTCTGTGTCTTTATAAGTTCTGTTTGTGAACAGAATTCCCACTCACCTGAAGAAGGGGCTCAGAGCCTCGAAAGCTTGTGTGGCTTTTGCTACCAAATAAACCTGTTGGACTTTAACCTGGTGTTGTTAAACTTCTTCCTATATTCTATGCCCCCGCTAATAAAGGCAAGCATTTGATATGTCTTCTTCATCACCCTATCTATCTATGCTGCCACCTCCAGTGATCTATGGAAGCATACTACAAGGTCCCTTTGTTCCTCAATGCTCCCTATCCTACCCTTATTAAACTTCCTAAAATGCATTACCTTACACTTAGCAGAATTAAATTCCATCTGCAATCGCTCTGCCCAATTTACCAGCAGGTGCAGAAAAGATAAATGTGAATGGCTCCAGAAATAAGGAACTTTAGTGAAGCAGATAGATTAGAGAAGTTGGGACTGTTCTACTTGGTGAAGAGAAGATTGAGAGGAGATTTTATAGAGCTATTTTGTATAAATGTCTCAATTTCATGATTCATATATTGTAGGCATATAACTTTTAGCTTTAGGAAAATTAAATTTGCAAATGTAAGGTAACTGAAACTCTGAAATTCAGAAGTTGTCAGATCACCCAAAGCACTTACACAACAAAGATCCTTCCACATGTTCTTGATATCCACCTGCCCGGATTCATTTTGTTAGGGCTCTGTGATGCCACACCCTCAAATGCTGCCTTCATCTGAAGAGCAGTCGCTCTCACCTTAAGTTCAGTTCTTTTGTCCATATTTGGACTACGGCTGTAATGAGGTCAAGACCCGAGTTACTTAGGGGGAAACCCAAACTGAGCATCTGTGAATAGGCTATTGCAGTGTAAGGTAGCGCTGTCAACCACAAATTCCATCATTCTTCTGATCATGGAAAGTCGACTGATAGCACAGTAATTGGTTGGATTGGAGTTGTCATGCTTCTTGCGGACAAGACACACTGGGGAAATTTTCTACATTGTCAGATAGATGTACTGAAACAGCTTGGCTAGGGAGACAGCTAGTTCTGGAGAGCAATTATTCATTTGTAGTACCAGAATACTGTTAGGGCCCATAGCCTTTATAGTATGCAGCGGTTTCAACTGTTTCTTGATATCAGGTGGAGTGAATTGAATTATCTGTGATACTGGTGACCACAGAAGGAGGCCAAGATGGATCATCCATTTGTGACTTTTGGCTGAAGGTGATTGCAAATGCTTCGGCCTCGTCTTTTACACTTTTTTGTGGCATTTCCTCCTCCAGTTAGTTGCTTAATTGTCCATCAACATTCATGAACAGGTGCGGCAGGACTGCAGAACTCAGATCTGATCTGGTGGTTGTGGAATTGCTTAGCTATATCAGATTCTGCTTCTGCTGTTTGACATGCAAGTAGTCCTGTGCTGTTGCTTCACCAAGTTGATACTTCATTTTTCAGCAGGTCTGATGCTGCTCCTGGCATGCTCTGTTGCACTCTTCACTGAACAGGGTTGATCCCTGAGCCTGATGATAATGGTTGAGTGAGGGATATGCTGAGCCATGAGGCTCATGGCCCACAGTGCATCATGGATGCCCATGGTGAATCAAAGGGGACTGGAGCTGGATGAAGAGGAGGACTTAATATGCCACTCTTCCTTGGAAGAGGACAGGAAGAGACAAAAGGATGAAGGTGGCACTGTAGAAGAGCCCAGTGCCCATGCAATTGCAGGAAGTTCATTAAGGCCAACGTGGCCACAAGGGCCATACTGTTCAAGTAATGCTTCATAAGAGTGCCTCTCAGCCCAATGACAGATGACTCTGCAACTCGCCTTCCATCGGACAGAGAAGTTATCTCACACACATATGCATCTGAATAATTCCGCTGCCACCTAAAGACATTGAGAATGAGGGCTGCGATTCTCCCATCCCGCTGCACTAATTCCCGCGAGCATTCACAACGCGCTTGCGTCTCCCAGCGCTGGATTTTCAGCGCAGTCTGCTCCACGCCTGAAATCAGCAGGAAGATGTGGAAATGATTTAAATAATCATTTCCCGACAATTTAAGTGAGATTAGCGCACCCGGGAATGAATTCTCCAAACCCACTAGCTTCTTCCAACCTGCCAGAGTGTTTCACTCCAGCAGGGAGTACACTAGCTCCCCACTTTCAGGGAACTAGCAGCCTGACCCCGCTGGAGTGAAGGGGAGCCAATCGGGGTCCCTCAGGGGGTTGGGCAGTGGTGCCCCTGGGCATGGGCACCCTGGCAGTGCCAGTCTGGGCCCAAGGTGGAGTCGGGCTGTGGTGCCCCCTGGGCATGGGCATGCTGGCAGTGCCAGCGTGGCCCCCTGGCACTACCCAATGGGCAAAGTGCCAATGTCCAGGGGGCGCCACAGTCCTACCCCTCCCGGGCCCAGAATGGCACTGCCCACAGGGCATAGGGCAGTGTCAAGGAGGCAGGGTGGCCCGCTGCCACTGGGATTGATGGGGGCAAGATGGAGCGAGCGATCAAGGAGGGCTGGGGGTAGGGGTCTGCAGATCGGGGCAGTCTAGGATGGTGGGGGGGGGCGGGGGTCGAGGCTGGCCTGGGAATGGTCGGGAGGGGGCCGCAATCGGGCCATGGGAGACATTCTGGAGATTGCGCGGCTGGCCGGCGATCAAGTTGGCCAGCAAACAGGAGGCTGACAGTTCGGGGCCACTGAGCATGCGTAGAGACCCGCTGGTTTCAGCCTCTCCAGTGGGAATAGGCCCCACCCTCTGAAATCTAATGATATTCACACTGGTGGTTTCTGCAGTGCACAGAGTGTGGGAGATTCCAGTGTGAACTCCCACTAAAAAAAACAGCATGACTTGCTCGTTTTCCTGCTAATTCAACACTTAGAATTTTTTTGGGAGAATTCCAACCGGGATCTCCAGTGCCACCATTGTCCCACATCATGTTTGTAATATATATAAATAATTTGGAGGAAAATGTAACTGGTTTAATTAGTAAGTTTGCGGACAACACAAAGGTTGGTGGATTTGCGGATAGCAATGAGGACCATCAGAAGATATAGATCAGTTGGAGACTTGGGTGGAGAGATGGCAGATGGAGTTTAATCCGGACAAATGTGAGGTAATGCATTTTGGAAGGTCTAATACAGAAAGGAAATATACAGTAAATGGCAGAACCCTTAAGAGTATTGATAGGCAAAGGGATCTGGGTGTACAGGTACACAGGTCACTCAAAGTGGCAATGCAGGTGGAGAAGGTAGTCAAGAAGGCATACGGCATGTTTGCCTTCATCGGCCGGGGCATTGAGTTTAAAAATTGGAAAGTCATGTTGCAGCTTTATAGAACCTTAGTTAGGCCGTACTTGGAATATAGTGTTCAATTCTGGTCACCACACTACCAGAAGGATGTGGAGGCTTTGGAGAGGGTACAGAAAAGATTTACCAGGATGTTGCCTGGTATGGAGGGTATTAGCTATGAGGAGTGGTTGGAGAAACTTGGTTTGTTCTCACTGGAACGACGGAGGTTGAGGGGTGACTTGATGGAAGTCTACAAGATTATGAGAGGCATGGACAGAGTGGATAGTCAGAAGCTTTTTACCAGGGTGGAAGAGTCAATTACTAGGGGGCACAGGTTTAAGGTGCGAGGGGCAAGGTTTAAAGGAGATATATGAGGCAGATTTTTTACACAGAGTAGTGGGTGCCTGGAACCCGTTGCCGGGGGAGGTAGTGGAAGCGGATATGGTGGTGATTTTTAAGGGGCATCTTGACAAATACGTGAATAGGATGGGAATAGAGGGCTATGGTCCCCGGAAGGGTAGGGGATTTTAGTTCAGTCAGGCAGCATGGTCGGTGCAGGCTTGGAGGGCTGAAGGGCCTGTTCCTGTGCTGTAATTTTCTTTGTTCTTTGTTCTTTTTATCACAGATCATGCAACTGGACCAAGCCCAAACACTGCCCTATAATATTCCTTTCAGTTTTCTTGACAAACTTTAAAAACACACAAGTCTGATCAATTTCATAATAAATTATCCTGATGACAAGATAAATCAATGACAAAAACGAAGAGCGAAAACTTCGTTCAGATGATCCATCAAGCACTCACACTCATGGCCATGGTTCGTCATGTGGAGGTACCCATGGCAGATCCCCCTCAATGAAGGGCAACCACTGTCACAAGATCTTGCGGCATGGATGGGTGCTGCATCGATGGGCTTAGCAGATGAAAAATTACACCAGTGCCCTCTGAGAAGTGGCCACCTCATCAGCCTCTTCTATTGTGTCAGCTGTTTCA
The DNA here is from genome assembly GCF_964213995.1 of Mustelus asterias. Classification (NCBI taxonomy): domain Eukaryota; kingdom Metazoa; phylum Chordata; class Chondrichthyes; order Carcharhiniformes; family Triakidae; genus Mustelus; species Mustelus asterias. Next base: position 8,917,446 of record NC_135807.1, read on the forward strand.
TAGCGCCCTTGATCATTGAATGAGGCCATCAACTGGGACACAACTAGCATCCACTTCATGCATCTCTGCTCCATCAGCAACATGAGTGATCCATAGCACTCTTCCACATGTGCATGTCAGCCACTGCTCCTGCAGTCAGAGTAGTTGCACATGGTTCTCCAACAGTGTTGCTGCCACTCTCTGAATGAAGGAGCTCCAGTGTTCAAATCTCAGAGCAGGTGTGCCACTGACTGTCCATAGCTCTACAATGGCTCAGGGATCTCTGTCATTCAGGAACTCATCCTCCTCTGATGCACCAGAAAGATCCTCCCAAAGCTTGATATCCAAAGCCTAGTACCTCTTCCCAATGGAACATCTATCCATAGTTGTCTCTGCATCACCTTCTTACTCCTGCTCACTTGAGGTGTGGATCTCCTAGTGCTCCTCATCCTATTCTTGATTCAGGCCCAACTAAGGTGAGTGCATCTTCACTGGTGGATAGTGTGAAGATATGATGTGATATTGCAGGCTCCATGGAGTCTCCATCCAATGATGAGGCCAGCAATATCTGCGCAGGATCACTCTGCTCTACTTCTGTCGCAGAACCTGCAGGAAACAAGAGGTGGCAATGAGAACTCGGGCTACTCAGCCGGTGCTTCAACAAAACCAACCCATTAGATCACAGTGGTTGAAAAGTCTCAACTCTTCACCCGAGGATTGAGCCATCAAATGATCTTGCTCCTCAAGGACTTCCATCTTGCTGTTGTCCATGGTTTTCTGCAACGGCACCCAAATAATGGCTTTCTACACTGTGGGAAAGGGTGAATTATCTAATTTTGTTGGGACTGCCTGATCTTTCTAGAATGCCTTTTGTCCTTAGATGACTATATACAGTCAACTCCGACCATTCGCAGGCATTCCATTTCCGCAAATGTGAAATCACAGATGGCAAATTTGAGCATGCACAGAGTTGGCACATGTGCTTTCTACATGGGACTGCTGCAGGAAAGGTGAAAGTTTAACATTCTAAACCGTGGATGAATGACTTTTCGGGCCATGAACCACTATTATGTGTACAACTACATTTGTGCAGGTAAGCGATGAAGGGGTTTGCAAATGATGGGAGTTGTCTGTACTTTGCTGTTTGATGAAAGCTTCCCAAGTAGTTCTTTCTTGTGCATTTTCTTCCAGTTCATGGTGGACCTGCCACACTTCCTGAGGTTCACCTTCAAGGAGGCCCTGAACTTTAGTCTCAACCTACCTCGTAGCCGATGTCCACATTTAAGTTATAAATATTTTATTGCCTTAGAAATGTTATCAGTCTTACATTCTACATCTTCACTCCATTGGAGCTGAGCTCTGATGATGAGTGCTTCAGTTCCAAACATTTCTGAAGTACCTCATTGATGGGCACTTTCTCCTCCCATATGATGCTCATGATGTTCCAGTGCATTTAATGGGGAACCTGTTCAGCTGTAGGACTGGATAGTCCATGTCTCACTGCCATATAGAAAAGTAGTATTACCACAGCTTTGTACATGCCAAATTTTGTTATAAGTTAGATACCTTGTTTCATCCACATTTTTCTTGTGTGAATGAGCAAATACTGAGCTTGCTCTGGCAATTCTGTTTGCCAACTCACTGTCGATACAGACATTTATGAAAATTGTATTTCAAAGATAGGTGAAGTTATCTACAGCCTTGAAGATTGTGTTATTGATAGTTATAGCAGGTGGGGTATAGTCAGAATTTGGTGGTGGTTGGAGTGATCCCGTCTTCCTGAAGCTGATGGTTAAGCCCGTCAGCGCTTTTGAAAAACAGTGCGTGATAATATTGCAAACGGCAATACCCATACCATCATTTCTGATACCTTAAAAATGTTGCATTCTAGTCAATATCAGTTGTTGAAATACATGCCATACAGTTGTAATGCCAGTTTCTCCCATATACAAAGGATCTACTCTGTGGTTATGCACAGTTTCCACTAAAATAATTAGTGCAAATCAGTGCAAAGCCAGCATTTAGTATTAATCCTCAGTTGACTGTCAACATTAGCTACTGTACTAGATGTACAAGGCAGATTTTTTTACACAGAGGGTGGTAGCTGCCTGGAACTCGTTGCCAGGTGAGGTAGTGGAAGCGGATACAGTAGTGACTTTTAAGGGGCGTCTTGACAAATACATGAATAGATGGGAATAGAGGGATATGGTCCCTGGAAGGGTAGGGGGTTTTAGTTAAGTCGGGCAGCATGGGCGGTGCAAGCTTGGAGGGTCGAAGAGCCTGTTCCTGTGCTGTAATTTTCTTTGTTCTTTGTACTGAGGCTATTTTAAAGAGCAGCTCAAGTTAACCATATTAATGTGGGACTGGAATCATATAGGCTTCATTGAATAAGGATGGCAGATTCCTTCCATAAAGGGCATTATTGCCAGAAAAAAAATTAAAGGATCTTCGACATCTGCTGCCATTCTGGGTAAGGAATCAAAGGTTTTTCTCCCTCAGCCAGCTGTCCAGCATCTCACCAGTAGGATCATCGATAGTACAGTGCTGGTTTCATTAAATTCTAACCTGCAAAATGCCAGAACTCATAACATATTTCAGGAAATATAGTCCAGAAGTCAACAAGGGCACTACAAGGTTAATACCGAGTTTAAAAGTCACTGATGGAGCAGTTTGCATGAGAGACTCAGAAAAGTGGGACTTCACTACTCTAGAACAATGTAGATTTAAAAGTAAGATTAAGAAATCAAAATAATTAATAGATTTGACGCATGGACAGATTACTGAAGCTGAATAGATTAGGGAAGACCAGCAAATGCAAGGGTATGTTCACATGTATAGAATGAAATCATAGAAGTCATAGAAACCCTACAGTGCAGAAGGAGGCCATTCGGCCCATCGAGTCTGCACCAACCACAATCCCACCCAGGCCCTACCCCCACATATTTACCCGCTAATCCCTCTAACCTACGCATCTCAGGACTCTAAGGGGCAATTTTTTTTTTTTAACCTGGCCAATCAACCTAACCCGCTCATCTTTGGACTGTGGGAGGAAACCGGAGCACCCGGAGGAAACCCACGCAGACATGAGGAGAATGCGCAAACTCCACACAGACAGTGACCCAAGCCGGGAATCGAACCCGGGACCCTGGAGCTGTGAAGCAGCAGTGCTAACCACTGTGTTACCGTGCCGCCCACTTAGATACTTAGTTAGATACTTATTTTCATAGACCTCTAAAACAAGCTGCCAGCACATGGAGTAAGTGCAGGTTCACTACCACAATTGAAATGGGAGCTGGCATGTTTCTGGGTGTAGCCAATGTAATCTCAAATCTCAGTCACTGCAGTGCGTAACCTACCTGATCATCTTTGGGAGGGGGCAGCAGGGTCAACGGAGGATTTCCCCAGTATTTCCTTTCCTAAAAATTGCCCTACTTTATTTTGCCTCCCATAAGAGATTCCAAAGCTGGTGAAACTGGTGGATAAATAGGGCTGGTCATGTATCAAAGTCATACCATGACAGCACAGACAAGTGCAATGGACCTGATGGCTTATTTTTCCCTATCCTTCATTTTCATATATTCATAACCTTGACTAAGAAAGTTTTGGCTCTAGTCCAGCTCCAGGAATGAAATTAATCTAAGCTGATGGAACACAGCATTGAGGGAGTGCTGCATTTTCAAAAGGCCCTGAAACCATATCTGAAATAAAAACAAAGTGCTGGAAAATCTCATCAGGTCTGGCAGCATATGGGGAGTAAGAAAAACAGAGTTAATGTTTAGGGTCTAATATGACTCTATTGAAACATAGGCCATATCTCCCTGATTCAGGCAGCCATTAAAGATCTCATGACATATTTAATAGCAAAGATTCTTCAGTCAACACTAGAAGAACATATTAATTGATCATTCCTCTCATTTTTCTGAAAGATTTTGCTGTATGTAAAATGGATACTGCATTTATATAAAATCACTGCTTCAAACTAATTCAGTGTGTGAAGTGCTTTATATGAAGGCATATCTTTCTTATTGACACATTTTGAAACAGTTTCTTTTCAGGAGGCACTGTAGGTTGGTTAAGGCACTGGCTGAACAAACATTAGAAACTAATTTGCTCCAATATTTGGCAACAGATTCAGATCAAGTCAGACAATGCACAAATTATTTTATTCTGAACATTTATGGTGCCGGTTAATGCACCTCCAACTCTGATTTCTGTCTCTTAAGAGTAATAGTATCCCGTCATTTCCAAAAATGCAACTTTCCATAATGAGAATGATTGACCTTTAAATAGCACTGCTGAGGATCCATCTTGCCGCTTCACATTTTCTTTTTCATGAGTGGACAATACAGGCACTGAGAGGACCTACATTGTCCAAATTTGTGATTCTGTAATCACATGAGCCAGTTGTACTGTGAACCATCAGCATAACGCCAAATCCAATATACCTGGCACAAGCAGGGGACACTGCATGCACCCATTCATCGGTGGTACTCCACAAATTAATTTTGCTTCTGAGAGGTCATGAGTTCAATTCCTACCACAGCAGTGCAAGTTTGATATAAGTAAATGAAATCTGTTCATTATCATAAAAACTATATTCTCATATAGTATAGTTCATTATCATAAAAACCCATCAGATTCACTATATTGTTCATGCGACTACAGGTCCAGTTGATTCCTAATGTTGTCTCCAAAATCTCACCATGAAGCTCCAAGATTCAGTACAAATTAAATAGAAGAACCTAAATTGCAGTCAGTTTTTCAATTGCTTACATGCAGAGACTGGATTTAAAATCAAAAATTTGTACATGATCTGAACGTCAAGGCAGACAGTAAATAGAAAACAGATTTTTGTGTAATTCCACTGAATAGCCCTAGCTGTACTTACTGTGTGTTCAAAATGAAAACTTTTATTTTTTGAAAGTACCAATTCCTAATTGCATAGAATTCTGCATGTCGTTGCACTCTGTACTGGGTCACTCCAGAATGGAGCATTTCTTCATTTACACCATGGCATTAAAGTAACCCAAACGTCACTCCAGAGCTAGCTCTACCTTAGAAACTGCTAGATTTATTTAAGCAGCTTTCACCTTGATGAAGGGCTCAGTATTTCAGGCAATGGGGTAAAATTAGTCTTTGCCTGTTTCCATGAAATCTGGTGAAGATTCTGATAGGGCTGCATTGTGAATTCTTCTGTGTTTTATCTGATAAGTGATCCTCAGACACAGTATATGATTTATTTTAAATCTACTTTGGTGTCACATATAAGCCCACAATATCACCTTAAGTGAACGTGACTCCTAGCTCGTGCAATTTTAATATCAGTACTTCTTTCATTATGAATTAAATTTGACATTTTTCAACTTTGTGCAAAAAAAGGAACCATTTCATCTATAAACCCACTTGTGACATAAAAATCCTGTTTGCCTTAACAAAACAATTAAATTGATGAGTTACATCAATAAAATCCACTTCAAAAGATAACTTGGCATTTAAACGTACAACATGTGTGCTCTGAGGCTATTTAGGTGCTTCTGACATTTAAAAGATAGCCTTGAATGTACTTGGATTGAGCCAGTGTTTGTGTATACACCATCAGTGTAGTCTATAGAACATAATGATCACATAGAGCAGTAGAAACATGGAGAAATAAACAATACTATGCAGTGGGCTTCATGTGAACTGGTATCCATTCTTTGACAATTTATTGTCATATCCCTCTAAAAACAAACACGGTGCAAAGACCATTTCATTTATTAATGGCAGTATGCTTACATACCAGAAGGTCAGTGTTATAGTTGTTTACTGAAAATCTGCTACAACAGCCGAAATCAAATCCCATAGGATATCTCAAAAATGTTATTCATTCACACATTCTAATTATCAAGACAGATGTCATTTGCAAATATCGCTGGATTACATAAGACTCGCGAATCAAATTTTTAAAAAGCCTTTGAAAATGTATAGACAGAACAGTTAATATACATTTTCCATATGAAATTAGATTTTGGGAATGCAGAGTGCCCCAGTTAAATTTACTCCAGCAATGATTATGGTGCCAGGAGGTTTAATGAAAGTTTCAAATACATTAAATACATTTATACAAAAGAAATACATCCCTTTGGATTGCTTGCAGATAATAAAAGAGCAGAGGGCTTAGTATTTGGGTTTGAAGCATTTTATGTACTTTCATAAATCACCCAAATCACACTAAATCTGTGCCATATTCATACAAGAACTGGAAATACCAATAAAGTAATTTACAAGCTATCACACAATCCCTGTGTTGCCTACAAGAGGTACAGTGAGGAAAATACTTCAATTGATGTGAAAGCAAGTCTGAAACCAGTGTTGAATGGAGTTTGTATAGGGACGTTAGGGTGAGGTTGCCAAGATAATTCTGGAATAGAATCCATGCCACGTTGACTATATGGTATGAAATTGATTTTTAAATTCATTTATGGCATGTGGGTGACATTGGCTGACCAGCATTTATTGCCCATCCCTAGTTGCCCTTGAGAAGGCTGCCTTCTTGAACTACTGCAGTCCACGAAGTGTTGGAACACCACCCACAGTGTAGTTGGGGATGGAGTTCCAGGATTTTGACAAAACCACAGTGAAGGAACGGCAATATACTTCCAAGTCACATGGTGGTGCTCCAGGTATCTGCTGCCGTTGTCCGTTCAGATAGTAGTGGTCATGGGTTTGGTGCCATGGTGAGTTCCTGTAGTACATCTTGTAGATGGGAAAGCGAGGGATATGACAGACCACAAGGTTACAAATTGTGGTTGAGCACAATTCTGCTGCCACCCAAAGCGCCTCATGGATGCCCAATTTTGAGTTGCTAGATCTGTTCAAAGTCTATCCTACTTAGCACGGTGGTATTGCCACACAACAAGATGGAGTGTATCCTCAATGTGAAGATGGGACTTCTTTTCTACAAGGACAGTGCGGTGGTCACTCATACTATTATAGACTGATGGATCTGTGGCAGGCAGGTTGGGGAGGATGAGGTCAAAATGTTTTTCCCTCTTGTTGGTTCCCTCGCCACCTATCCCAGTCCCAGTCTAGCAGCTATGGCTAGCAGCTTTAGGATCCAGCCAACTTGATCTGTGGTGGTACTACCGAGTCACTCTCGGTGGTGGATATTAAAGTCCCCAACCCAGAGTACATTCTCCTTTGCGACACTCAGGGCTTCCAAATGGTGTTCCAACATGTTGGAATACTGATTTATCAGCTGAGGGATGTTCAAACTGTCCCAGCCAGCAATGCTCACATCCCATAATGATTTTTTAAAAATTAACCTCCCTACTTTTGTATTCAATTCCCTCTCACGATAAATGATTACATTCCAGTACCTTTCCTAATTACTTGCTGTACCTGTATACTAGCCTTTTGTGAATCATACAGTAGCACATCCAGATCCCTCTGCACCTCAGAACTCTGCAATCTCTCACCATTTAGATACGATGTTTCTTTTTTATTCTTCCTGCCAAAATGGACAATTTCACATTTTCCCACATTATACTCCATTGCCAGATATTTGCCCGCTCACTAAATCTATTGATATCATTTTTTGGTAGCCTCCTCATGTCCTTTTCGAAATTTAGTTTTCTACCTGTCTTTGTGTCATCAGCAAATTTGGCACCATCCCTTCAATCCTTTATTTAAATTAGTTCAGATTGTCCAACAGCAATAGTTCCCCAGGATTTAAACAACATCCAAGTCCTGGTAACAATTGTAATGAGGCTCCCCCACCACCACCAACTACCTCCCACACACCCCCTCCTACTGTTCCCCCTGATCCCCCGCTCCTCTTGATTGTCCTCTCCGACTATCCTCCTCATCCCCCTAACTACCTCTGCAACCCCAACTATCCTTGTCACCACCCCACTGAATACCCCCAGTGACCATACTCCATGACCACCTAAACCCCCAACACAACCCTGACCCCCCCAATTACTTTTAAACTTACCAGCCTTATGGCAGCTAGTACTGTAAAAAGGGGGTGCAACTTCCTTACCTTCGACGCAGCTGCCTCTGAACTGCAACTTTCTTGCCTGACCAGAATTAGAATGTCAGGTGAGAAAGGTGTAATTGTATTTTAGGGTAAATAACTGTGATTGTCACTCCATGGAAGTTATAGCTGAGTTCTAACTTTCAGAAGCAGCTTAATTGGTTCCAAATTTAGACAATTTACAATAGATAATATATTTTTAAAAATTAAAAACAGCTTAAAAATCAAGGAATGAAAAGTTTCTCATTTACACGAGTTGTGAAACAAAATCACAACGTAATAGAAATGTACGTCTTTGCTACTTGAGATGGGATGTAAAGTCATCAAAGTGTTAACAGAGTACTAATTTACTGAGTTTAACAAAAATTATCTACATCGCAAATTAAGCTCCACAATCTTTTCCTTCCGCCCTTACCCGGTCTGGCCTACATGTGACTCCAGAGCCACAGCAATGTGATTGAATCTCAACTGCCCTCGGGTAACACGGGATGGGTAATAAATGCTGGCCAGTCAGTGAAGCCCATGTCCCATGAATGAATAAATTAAAAACAGGATGATTTTAATCTTAAAATCTGAGTTGTCAGTAAGATCACTAGTTCAAATCCCAGGACAGGGTGACATTTAAACACCACATCTCCTAGGTGCTATTCTACAAACCTAGGTTGCCATTCATATTTACTGCTGGTTTCTCCTCTTCACCCAAAATTTCATCCCAGTAGAGTTCCACCATTGCCAGGTCAAAGATATCTTACACACTTTCTTATAACTGAACAGAAATCTTAGTTTGTGGACAATAAAAAAAAAATTGTTGAGAAAAAATGACCAAAGTAGCTAAATAAGCTTTGCCAACTCAATGTCTAATAATTGAAACAATTCCAGTACAACATCCAGATATTTCTCTAATCTAAAACCAGTACGGATTCATCATTTATTTTTCTCTATTAGTATCCAACATTTCCATTTCCGCTGCCTCCCCATCCCTCCTCCTGACTGATTCTGTGATTTTTTGTTCATTGAGCAGCAGCACTAACTCAACACAGCTGCTTTCAAACAGCTTCATGTCAGAGTTTATTTGTTTTTAGGCCTTTGTAAAACATGAGGGTATTTCTTTTCCTTCCATTTTTGTCTTTATGGGACACTGGGCCAGAACTAATTTCAACAGCCAGAGAGCTTATACCTACACTTTGTCTATCTCTTCTCGCTTTGAATGAAGTCCATATATCGAAATTCATTCAAGTGTTCTGTAAACATAATGCTGCAAACTGTACTGATCCATGAATTTTCAAATAAATACATTAGCTATAAAAAGGAGGGTAATGCAAGGTTTTACTTTTAAAGTTGTAAATATCATCAATGTGTTGTAAGGAATATCAACAGCCATTGTGTTAATAGAAAAACTTGCAACATGCAAAATAAAGAATCCAATGCACATTAGAGATCCAAGATCCACAGGCAAGAATTTAGAACATAGAACATAGAAAGCCACAGCACAAACAGGCCCTTCGGCCCACAAGTTGCGCCGATCACATCCCCACCTCTAGGCCTACCTATAGCCCTCAATCCCATTAAATCCCATGTACTCATCCAGAAGTCTCTTAAAAGACCCCAACGAGTTTGCCTCCACCACCACCGACGTCAGCCGATTCCACTCACCCACCACCCTCTGAGTGAAAAACTTACCCCTGACATCTCCTCTGTACCTACCCCCCAGCACCTTAAACCTGTGTCCTCTCGTAGCAACCATTTCAGCCCTTGGAAATAGCCTCTGGGAGTCTACCCTATCCAGACCTCTCAACATCTTGTAAACCTCTATCAGGTCACCTCTCATCCTTCGTCTCTCCAGGGAGAAGAGACCAAGCTCCCTCAACCTATCCTCATAAGGCATGCCCCCCAATCCAGGCAACATCCTTGTAAATCTCCTCTGCACCCTTTCAATGGCTTCAACATCTTTCCTGTAATGAGGTGACCAGAACTGCGCGCAGTACTCCAAGTGGGGTCTAACCAGGGTCCTATAAAGCTGCAGCATTATCTCCCGACTCCTAAACTCAATCCCTCGATTAATGAAGGCCAGTACGCCGTACGCCTTCTTGACCGCATCCTCCACTTGCGAGGCCGATTTAAGAGTCCTATGGACCCGGACCCCAAGGTCCTTCTGATCCTCTACACTGCTAAGAATGGTACCCTTCATATTATACTGCTGCTTCATCCCATTGGATCTGCCAAAATGGATCACCACACACTTATCCGGGTTGAAGTCCATCTGCCACTTCTCCGCCCAGTCTTGCATTCTATCTATGTCTCGCTGCAACTTCTGACATCCCTCCAAACTATCCACAACACCACCTACCTTGGTGTCGTCAGCAAACTTACCAACCCATCCCTCCACTTCCTCATCCAGGTCATTTATGAAAATGACAAACAGCAAGGGTCCCAGAACAGATCCCTGGGGCACTCCACTGGTCACTGACCTCCATGCAGAGAAAGACCCCTCCACAGTTACTCTCTGCCTTCTGCAGGCAAGCCAGTTCTGGATCCACAAGGCAACAGCCCCTTGGATCCCATGCCCTCTCACTTTCTCAAGAAGTCTTGCATGGGGGACCTTATCGAACGCCTTGCTGAAGTCCATATAAACCACATCCACCGCTCTTCCTTCGTCAATGTGTTTGGTCACATTTTCAAAGAACTCAACCAGGCTCGTAAGGCACGACCTGCCCTTGACAAAGCCGTGCTGACTACTTTTGATCATACTAAACTTCTCTAGATGATCATAAATCCTGTCTCTCAGGATCCTCTCCATCAACTTACCAACCACTGAGGTTAGACTCACCGGTCGGTAATTTCCCGGGCTGTCCCTGTTCCCTTTCTTGAATATAGGGACCACATCTGCAATCCTCCAATCCTCCGGAACCTCTCCCGTCTCCATCGACGATGCAAAGATCATCGCCAAAGGCTCCGCAATCTCCTCCCTCGCCTCCCACAGTAACCTGGGGTACATCCCATCCGGTCCCGGCGACTTACCAACCTTGATGCCATTCAATAGTTCCAACACATCCTCTTTCTTTATGTCCACATGCTCGATCCTTTCTGTCCACCGCAAACCAGCAGTACAACCACCCAGATTCCCAATTTATGGGAATTAAGTTATTTCTACTAAATTTATTAATGGCATACCAAAAATAAAGTGAACCGTGTCAACCTCTCATGTTTCCAGGCAAAATTAAGCATTAAATCTACCAAAACCACATACAAAGTCATTTGTGAACATACAATAGCACTAGGATTATGTATAATGTTAGTCAGCTATTCAAGGAATAGATGTTAAGTAAACAAGAACAAGTAAGAAATCTATTTTGTATTAAGCCTCAAAGTTAAAACTGTATTGACAGTGGCAATCTTCGTGGAGTTCACAAAAGCCCTTCTTGAGATTAACACAACTGATTACATTCAATTAGAAATCATCATAGAAACCCTACAGTGCAGAAGGAGGCCATTCGGCCCATCGAGTCTGCACCGACCACAATCCCACCCAGGCCCTACCCCCACATATTTACCCGCTAATCCCGCTAACCTACGCATCTCAGAACTCTAAGGGGCAATTTTTAACCTGGCCAATCAACCTAACCCGCACATCTTTGGACTGTGGGAGGAAACCGGAGCACCCGGAGGAAACCCATTCTGAATTTACTCCCCAGTTCATGCTTTGAGATTAATCTATCTATAGCATAGCCAGAATAGGGTACATTCTATGCTTTACTTACTCCAAACACCAGCCTGTTAGCCTCTGGGATCACGACTAGATCTTCTTGATGAAAGATTGGTACAAGTTGATGCAGGGTATATAAAGGTAATGAAACATTTGTGAAGCACTATAGTTGCATTATACAGAAGATATAAAACATGCAAGGACTGTAAAGCAAATGGAAGTTAAAAACAGAAGAAAGAGATCCAGAAAGATGTGCTCTATGACTGTAACGTGTGATCTTGTAACAGCAAAGCAAAGCTGATGGCTGATGTCTGTGGGCATGGATTCATTTAACCCTTAAACTAATAAAGTTGTGACCTCCCCCATGTCTTGAAGCCAGACAAAGTCATAGTCAACTCTTGGCACCTCAGATGGAACATGAATTTTAAGCATTACAAATTAATGGAGTTAGGGGCTTTATTGGTACAGCACAGTTGGCACAGCAGCAGTTCAAGAAGGCAGCTCACCACCTTCTCAAGGCCAATTAATTAAAGTTAATTTATTAGTCACAAGTAAGGCTTACATTAACACTGCAATGAAGTTACTGTGAAATTCCCCTGTGAAATTAGGTGTGAACAACAAAAATGGTAGCCTAGCCAATGATGCCCACATCCTGTCAAAAAAATAAGAAGCATGAAATGGCCAAATGAAATACGGCAATGATAGATTTTTTTCCTCTTTGTCACGAGCCTTTGAGGAAAGCAGAATATGTCGAGAGATTGATTAACTTTTCCGACCATAGTAGGAACCCACTAACCATATCCTCAGTGTAACCATACTAATACAACTGCTGAGCATCACAGTAAGAAGTCTCACAACGCCAGGTTAAAGTCCAACAGGTTTATTTGGTAGCAAAAGCCACTAGCTTTCAGAGAGCTTGCTGCCCCTTCGTCAGGTGAGTGGGAGTTCTGTTCACAAACAGAGCATATAAAGACACAAACTCAATTTACAAAATAATGATTGGAAATCGAGTCTTTACAGGTAATCAAGTCTTAAAGGTACAGACAATGTGAGTGGAGAGAGCGTTAAGCACAGGTTGAAGAGATGTGTATTGTCTCCAAACAGAACAGTTAGTGAGATTTTGCAAGTCCAGGCAAGTCGTGGGGGTTACAGATAGTGTGACATGAACCCAAGATCCCGGTTGAGGCCGTCCTCATGTGTGCGGAACTTGGCTATCAGTCTCTGCTCAGCGACTCTGCACTGTTGTGTGTTGTGAAGGCCGCCTTGGAGAACGCTTACCCGAAGATCAGAGGCCGAATGCCCGTGACCGCTGAATGCCCGTGACCCCAACAGGAAGAGAACACTCTTGCTTGGTGATTGTCGAACGGTGTTCATTCATCCGTTGTCGTAGCGTCTGCATGGTCTCCCCAATGTACCATGCCTCGGGACATCCTTTCCTGCAGCGTATCAGGTAGACAATGTTGGCCGAGTTGCAAGAGTATGTACCGTGTACCTGGTGGATGGTGTTCTCACGTGAGATGAAGGCTTCTGTGTCAATGATCCGGCACGTATTGCAGAGGTTGCTGTGACAAGGTTGTGTGGTGTCGTGGTCACTGTTCTCCTGAAGGCTGGGTAGTTTGCTGCGGACAATGGTATGTTTGAGGTTGTGCGGTTGTTTGAAGGCAAGAAGTGGGGGTATGGGGATGGCCTTGGCGAGACGTTCGTCTTCATCAATGACATGTTGAAGGCTCCGGAGGAGACGTCGTAGCTTCTCCGCTCCGGGGAAGTACTGGACGACGAAGGGTACTCTGTCCACCGTGTCCCATGTTTGTCTTCTGAGGAAGTCGGTGTGGTTTTTCGCTGTGGCGCGCCGGAACTGTCGATCGATGAGTCGGGTGCCATATCCTGTTCTTATGAGGGCATCTTTCAGCGTCTGGAGGTGTCTGTTGCGACCCTCCTCATCTGAGCAGATCCTGTGTTTACGGAGGGCTTGTCCATAGGGGATGGCTTCTTTAACGTGTTTAGGGTGGAAGCTGGAGAAGTGGAGCATCGTGAGGTTATCCGTGGGTTTGCGGTACAGTGAAGGGCTGAGGTGACCATACTTAATGGAGATGCGTGTGTCCAAGAATGCAACCGATTCCGGAGAGTAGTCCACGATGAGTCTGATGGTGGGATGGAACTTGTTGGTGTCATCATAGAGTTGTTTCAGTGATTGTTTACCATGAGTCCAAAGGAAGAAAATGTCATCGATGTATCTAGTGTATAGCATCGGTTGAAGGTCCTGTGCGGTGAAGAGGTCTTGTTCAAACCTGTGCATGACGATGTTGGCATATTGAGGTGCGAATTTGGTCCCCATGGCTGTTCCGTGTGTCTGGATGAAGAACTGGTTGTTGAAGGTGAAGACATTGTGGTCCAGGATGAAGCGGATGAGTTGTAAAATTGCATCTGGAAACTGGCAGTTGTCGGCGTTGAGTACGGAGGCAGTTGCAGTAATGCCATCGTCGTGGGGGATGCTGGTGTAGAGTGCCGAGACATCCATTGTGACGAGGAGTGCTCCTGGTTCAACTGCTCCATGTGTGCTGAGTTTCTGTAGGAAGTCTGTAGTGTCACGACAAAAGCTGGGGTTCTTTGTACAATGGGTTTCAGGATGCCCTCGATGTAGCCGGAGAGGTTCTCGCACAGGATCCTATTGCCCGATACGATGGGACCACCAGGTGTATTTGCCTTGTGTATCTTCGGGAGGCAGTAGAGATCTCCAACGCGGGGAGTACGTGGGATGAGAGCACGGAGGGTGCTCTGAAGGTCCGGATCAAAGGTCTTGATCAGAGTGTTGAGTTGACGGGTGTGTTCTTTGGTCGGATCTGCGGGTAACTCCCTGTGTGGGAACCTCTCCGGCTACGTGGAGGGCATCCTGAAACCCATTGTACAAAGAACCCCCAGTTTTTGTCGCGACACTACGGACTTCCTAGAAAAACTCAACACACATGGAGCAGTTGAACCAGGAGCGTTCCTCGTCACAATGGATGTCTCGGCACTCTACACCAGCATCCCCCACGACGACGGCATTGCTGCAACTGCCCCCGTACTCAATGCTGACAACTGCCAGTTTCCAGATGCAATTTTACAACTCATCCGCTTCATCCTGGACCACAATGTCTTCACCTTCAACAACCAGTTCTTCATCCAGACACACGGAACAGCCATGGGGACCAAATTTGCACCTCAATATGCCAGCATCTTCATGCACAGGTTCAAACAAGATCTCTTCACCGCACAGGACCTTCAACCAATGCTATACACGAGATACGTCGATGACATTTTCTTCCTTTGGACTCATGGTAAACAATCACTGAAACAACTATATGATGACATCAACAAGTTCCATCCCACCATCAGACTCACCATGGACTACTCTCTGGAATCAGTTGCATTCTTGGACACACGCATCTCCATTAAGGACAGTCACCTCAGCACTTCACTGTACCGCAAACCCACGGATAACCTCACGATGCTCCACATCTCCGGCTTCCACCCTAAACACGTTAAAGAAGCCATCCCCTATGGACAAGCCTTCCGTATACACAGGATCTGCTCAGATGAGGATTGCAACAGACACCTCCAGACGCTGAAAGATGCCCTCATAAGAACAGGATATGGCACTCGACTCATTGATCGACAGTTTCGACGCGCCACAGCGAAAAACTGCACCGACCTCCTCAGAAGACAAACACGGGACACGGTGGACATAGTACCCTTCGTCGTCCAGTTCTTCCCCGGAGCGGAGAAGCTACGACATCTTCTCCGGAGCCTTCAACATGTCATTAATGAAGACGAACATCTCGCCAAGGCCATCCCCACACCCCCACTTCTTGCCTTCAAACAATCGCACAACCTCAAACAGATCATTGTCCGCAGCAAACTACCCAGCCTTCAGGAGAACAGTGACCACAACACCACACAACCCTGCCACAGCAACCTCTGCAAGATGTGCCGGATCATCGACACGGATGCCATCATCTCACGTGAGAACACCATCCACCAGGTACACGGTACATACTCTTGCAACTCAGCCAACGTTGTCTACCTGATACGCTGCAGGAAAGGATGTCCCGTGGCATGGTACATTGGGGAGACCATGCAGACGCTACGACAACGGATGAATGAACACCACTCGACAATCACCAAGCAAGAGTGTTCTCTTCCTGTTGGGGAACACTTCAGCGGTCACGGGCATTCGGCCTCTGATCTTCGGGTAAGCATTCTCCAAGGCCTTCATGACACACGACAGCGCAGAGTCGCTGAGCAGAGACTGATAGCCAAGTTCCGCACACATGAGGACGGCCTCAACCGGGATCTTGGGTTCATGTCACACTATCTGTAACCGCCACGGCTTGCCTGGACCTGCAAAATATCACTAACTGTCTGTCTGGAGACAATACACATCTCTTTAACCTGTGCTTAACGCTCTCTCCACTCACATTGTCTGTATCTTTAAGAGTTGATTACCTGTAAAGACTTGCATTCCAATCATTATTTTGTAAATTGAGTTTGTGTCTTTATATGCTCTGTTTGTGAATAGAACTCCCACTCACCTGACGAAGGGGCAGCGCTCCGAAAGCTAGTGGCTTTTGCTACCAAATAAACCTGTTGGACTTTAACCTGGTGTTGTGAGACTTCTTCCTGTGTTTACCCCAGTCCAATGCCGGCATCTCCACATCATGAGCATCACAGTGCCAATGTCCAGCAGTCTCACAACATGGACTACTTCATTACATGAATCTATACAAAGCAAATCGGAGTATAAAGTTAGTTACTTGTCAAAAGACTCCTGACGCATATACAAGCTCCATAGATGAAAGCATGCTTTATTCACACACAAAGATTTAGACAAAAAGAAAGGTCATTTTGACAACATGAATGCATTGAATCTGTGGTTAACCACACATATTTAGAAGTACTTGATTAATGAATACCAAATTTTTAAATGAATACCAATGAAAAACCTAGAAAATATATTGTGGAATAATGAGATGCACAACCATCAGCTAACTCTTCCAAACAAATTGCTGACAAGTTTCCTAATAGCTCTCTTCACCATCTATGTGAATGGCAACTGCAGCTTTTAAATTATGGCTTATGTGTACCATTCTGTAAAACATAGCCTCAGGTAAACCTGTACTGAATAATTCAAGAGGGGTTTCAGTGAACATATGGAAGGGCATGGAACATAACATTCCACACATTTCTCAGTTTCCACTGAGTGTGGAACATTCAATTGCTTTACTGATTATAAATTACCCTGTCTTGAACATACTGAAATGATTTTACAGAAAAATACCTTCAAAACCCTATCTATTAAATTATCTATTCACTCAAACAATCAGCAGGATTCAGCAAAAAAAATTACAAATTGATTCTCCAAGAATTCACTGTTCATGAATGATTTACCGTGTGTGTTGAGGCTTGGTGCCAATTTCCATGATCAAGAACTCTTTAAATAAACTTTACACAACTTTTTACAGAAAAACACCTTTGAAATTCTTGCAGTTGAAAGCAATTATATATCTCAATGTTGCACAACTGATTTTCTTTCCCATTGACCACCACTGCACAAACCAGGAAAGTTAGGAAAGCTACCACCAATGGGTCAGTATATGACAGCTTGATTTTACATACTCAGAATCACAAAATTGCTATGGCACAGGAGACAATGTGGCCCATCATATCTGCACCAGCTCTCCAAACAAGCATCATGGCATACTACCATTCCCTTGCCTTTTTTTCCCCCCCCATACCTCTGCACATTGTTTCTACTTAAATAATGACCAATTAACATCCAGAAGAGCACTAACCTTTATATTCATTAATGACTATTTTACCTACAGCTTGCATTTCTTATTGCATATGTTTTATCACAGGGATTCTCAAGAAGATTCAATAGGTCCACTGATGTGTAGCAATGTGTCCTAATGAAATATGTCACCACCCTTTCACAAATCAGCATATCCATTCACCTTCTAGTTAGTAGAAGGTGAATGGAAGCTACCAGCAGAAGTGCAGTGTGCACTTGAAGACAGACATCAACAGATTGGAATAATCCTACCAAAACTCCTGGAGACAATAAGATTGCAATTTGTCGGCAAACCACAATTTCCATGTTTGGCAAAGTGAAGACCGGGGGGTGATATTTATGGTTAAGCTGATGAAATGTACTCTGCACAGACCCTTCCTGTCGATTCAGTCTCTACTGTCCCTTGTGCAGACTCTGGCTGTGCTAGAATTGCTATTTAGTCATCTGGAGGCAGCTACACCAATAACCCATGAGGCAGGAGGTCAGGCTTGGCAATTCATCTGTGCAGAGCCTCCTTAGAACTGGGAATTAAAGAGCTGCATACTCTCTATAGAACTTATCAAAGCATTCCCTTGACAAGGGAAGTAAAGATCAAATTACTGTAACAGTAACATAGTGGTCGGTCAACATCTACGGGAACAGCAACTGATGAAGCAGTTCTAGTAACTTAATCCTTTGTTCACTCACCTGGGATATCTGATGCTTTGCTCTTCCTTATGAGGTATTTGATTGTATGTTTGCACATTTGAGGATGGGACATCATGCTTTACTCACCATCCAGGTGAGGATAGGGATATAATGTATATTTTGATTCTTAGGATGTGGGCAGGGCTGGATTTATGCTAAATGCTAGTTGGTGCATGCTGATTACATGCTGAAAGTGCAGATATTAACACGTTCTCATGTTGCATAATATGTTCTCGTTACATGAAGTGTAACAGAGCTATTTCAGTGGGAGCAAAATAAATTGCAAAGAACAGAAAACAATTTGTAAACAGACACAATAAATGCCAGATATGAATATTTCTCTTAACTTGACCATCAAGTTAAAACAACAAAACACAGGTCATGACATAAAACTCCATCAAGTTCAACCTTAAGGATTGAAGAATACAGAGATGGTGAAGAAAGTATGAGTAAAATGCATTAAGCCACCATTAAACCTGCAAATTACGGTTGCAAAAACAGCTGCTTGAGCCGCAATTTTATTTTTATTTGATATACCTGAACTGTAGCGCGTAATATGTGCATAACTACCGTCCAATGAATCTGTGAAACCCAGAAACATTTAATTACCAAGTATAAATTATATAAGGACAGCAACATCTTTTCTGCACAGAAAAATTACTTGCATGGGCTACAAGAGGAATAAAATTTTATAACAAAATGATGGGGGCCTCAGAAGCAAAAAGGTTCAGGAACCACACTATCTATAGAAAGCAATACAATGCATTACAGTAAACCTTTTAAAACATAAAACAATCATGGACATCACGTTGAAATTACTGTCTCTGTAATTCCCATAAAAATGCGCCAGATTCTCAAACTCACTTTCAACTGCCTCTACAACCTTCCCCAGCCTTGCAGCCCTCTGAGATGGCTGTGCTCCTCCAATTCTGGCCTCTTCTGCAATCTCACATTTTAGTATTCCACCACTGGTGTCCATGCTTTCAAATTCCGAGGCCCCAAGCTCCAGAATTCACTCTCTAAACATGTCCATCTCTCTCTACCTTTCTATCCTAAGATTAACCTTTCTATCCTAACATTAGTGGCAGAAGACATGCACACCGCATGTTGTGGGGCCAAACCTCCTCAGAGTTTCTCTAAAGCTTTTGCGTGAGACTGAGACACCCAATTTGTGTGAGTCATCACAAGGAGGCACAGCTGAGGATTTGTCAATAGAGAGACTGTGTACTGACAGGGGGAGACATGTGGTTCTCTTTCTCATGCTGTTGCTCATCAGAGGTGTAGGATGAAAATAAAAATCAAACTAGCACACAAAGACTCTTTTTCACGCGCACACTAGGCGTACAACATTACTTGTCCTTTCCAAGGACAGAATTTATGGAAACCCTGGCTACCCAAATATCAGGACCACTCTCTCGACCTCCCCAATTGAGTTCAAAGGAATGCAAAGCACTACATCTGGCATCAGCTTGGCTGCTGGAGTTGCTGGAAAGCTGACATATTTAGGAATCAGTCTACGTTTGGGTTCCTGTCCAGAGTTTTTGTCAAGGTTTACTCCCTTAGCCTTCAACTCTCCCAAGATATCCATAAGACAAGACAGTGGAGTTATTCACCCATACTTGGGAGTTTCGCCAGGATGTCAGGGATAATTCCACTGTTCTTCTTTGAAATATATCCAACCAAGAGGGCAGATGGTGTCTCAGTTTAATGTCTCATCTGAAAGACACCATCTGCGACAGTGCGGTACTCCCTCAATAATGCAATGATCAAATTTTGGAGTGGGATTTGAACCAAAAACCTCCTGAATTAGAGACAAGAGAACTATTCACTGAACCACAGTTGACAGGTACATGTCTTTGAGTCAAACTGTATTGCATAATGTTCCAATGAAGCACCCAGAACAATTTGCTCTGTTGAATGTCCTATGCAGATGCAAATTGCTTTTGTGTAAGAAAATATTTTTTGAGATGCAATGACAGACATCTCAAGATTCTATGGAAATGTAAGGTCTCTTTTGTACAAAAGAACCTTTGCCCACTGAGCAAACTGGTGCTTTGGCTGTTGAAGGAAGGGGTAACTCATATAAGCAGTTTTCCAGAAATAAGTTCAAGAGGTATGATAAACTCAGTCTGGAAACTCAGAGTGGGGAAACATGCGAACAAACTTGTGCAGTAACATTCCTGGAACTGCATGTTTATATGCCAAAGTCATCCACCAGTAGGAGTTAAATTGGAGTTTTATTATATCCTTCACTTAAAGATTTTTAACATAGCATCCTTTAAGACACTAGCTTGGAAGAGCTGCTGAGTACAAGAAGGCACAAGAGAGGGGAGTCAAAGAGGGTGACAGAATGTCTCAAAGAGCATAAGGGAAGGGGTCAGAGCGCGTGAGGCTGGACAAGACAATGGGACGTGGGTGGGCAAGAGAGACTCATTTATAGAACATAGAAAAACTACAGCACAAACAGGCTCTTCGGCCCACAAGTTGTGACGAACACATCCCTACCTTCTAGACCTACCTATAACCCTCCATCCTATTAAGCTCCATGTACTCATCCAGGAGTCTCTTAAAAGACCCTATTGAGTTCGCCTCCACCACCCCTGACGGCAGCCGATTCCACTCGCCCACCACCCTCTGTGTGAAAAACTTACCCCTAACATCTCCCCTGTACCTACCCCCCAGCACCTTAAACCTGTGTCCTCTCGTAGCAGACATTTCCACCTTGGGAAAAAGCCTCTGAGAGTCCACCCGATCTATGCCTCTCAACATCTTATACACCTCTATTAGGTCTTCTCTCATCTCTCGTCTCTCCAAGGAGAAAAGACCGAGCTCTCTCAGCCTATCCTCATAAGGCATGCCACTCAATCCAAGCAACATCCTTGTAAATCTCCTCTGCACCCTTTCAATCTTTTCCACATCCTTCCTATAGTGAGGCGACCAGAACTGAGCACAGTACTCCAAGTGGGGTCTGACAAGGGTCTTATATAGCTTATATATAGTCTTATATATATTTATGTAGCATCTTTCATAATCCCAAGAAATCCCAAAGTGCTTTATTACCAACAAACTACTTTCTGAAGTGTAGTCTTTGTTGTAATTGAAACAGAGTGCCAATCAGCACATAGCAAGCTTCCACAAACAGCAATTTGAAGGTGACCATGTAATCTGCCTCAGTGATATTATTTGAATGATAAATATTGGCCAGGACACCCACTTCAATATAGTGCAGTGAAATCTTTTACATCCACCCCAGTTTAAATTTTCATCCAAAATACAGCTTCTCTGATAATGCAGCACTTCCTCAGTTCTGCCAAAGTTTGGTGTTAAGTCTCTGGAGTTGGACTTGAACCCACAAACTTGCAAATCAGAGGCAAATGTGCTACTAACTGAGCTGCAGGCAGCACTGAATAACATGCATAACTGAAGCTAAGGTACGGAATGTTATTAATTCAGCTTCCTGGGGCTGTCAAGCTGACCCTCTAAGTCAATAATCCCTGTGCAGCTTTCAACACTCTCACGTTTTTAAAAAGTTCTTCTCCCAAAGTCAGAAACAAGACACCATTAAGGCTAAACAAAATCCTCTGTGATAGTTTTTAAAAGAGGTAGAAGCGACAAGAATAAATTGCAGATTGGCATAAATTAATTTTTGATTTATGAAGAAAACTTACACAAAATGTTTTCAGTATTTAACTAATTTGCAATGGCAAATATAAATCAGAAGAGGGCACTATAATATTGAATATTTCTTTGGCTTTCAACAAAGCTGTATGAAAAAAATCTTGACTTTTTAAAAAAACCATCTTGATCTCAAAACAGCTGTAAATTCTGACTGACTGAAATAAAACAGCAATCATCCAACACACATAACCAGTGTATGCAAGCAAGTTATTTCAACAGTGATAGAAAAAATGTGATTTAATATGCATCAGTCTGAAATTGTCATTTTGCAAAACATACATTGGCTGGAATTCTACCGTCCTGGCCGCCACGGGAATCAGAGCGTGTGAGGGGCAGACCATGGAAAGGCCCGTTGACCTCGGGCGGGATTTCACGGTTTCGGGACAAGCGAAGCCGTAAAATCCCATCCATGAAAACAAAGTTTATCACTAAGGTCACAACTTATTTCATGTTTTGCAAAGGAAAAATACCTCAATTTCAGTTACATTAATAAATTTAGTACACTTACCGTTTTGTTTCGTAGTCGGATAATATCAGACACAGATCCAGCTCCACAATATTCCATAACTATCCAGAGGTCTGTATTTTTAAAATAGCTGCCATAGTAATTCACTACATAAGCACTGGTGGGAGGGGGGTGGAAAAAAAAACCACAAAACAAGAATTCAAAATCATAACTTTCCCATCATTCACATAAATGTTCCTGAACTCTCTTCAAGCTGAGCCGCACAACCAGTCATAGTGCTAACCCCCCTTGCCCCTTATCAGTTTTGTCCACAGTACCAACTGACCCCACCATCCCCACCCCCAAATTAAAGAATAAATAAGAAAGAATTTCACACAATGCTATTCAAGGGATGGCACAGTGGTTAGCACTGCTGCCTCACAGCGCCAGGGACCCGGGTTCGACTCCCAACTTGGGTCACTGTCTGTGTGGAGTTTGCACGTTCTCCCCGTGTCTGCATGGGTTTGCTCTGGGTGCTCTGGTTTCCTCCCACAATCTGAGAGACGTGCGGGTTAGGTTGACTGGCTATGCTAAATTCCCCCTCAGTGTACCGAACAGGTGCCGGAGTGTGGCGACTAGGGGATTTTCACAGAAACTTCATTGCTGTGTTAATATAAGCCTACTTGTGACACTAATAAATAAACTTTCAAAACTATATTGTCCAGATAACCTCTATATAAAAGCAAGACCATGCAGATGATGGAAACCTGAAATAAAAACAGAAAATTGTGAAAATACCAAGCAAGACACGCAGCATCTGTTGAGAGACAGAAATGTTTTAATGTTGCAATGACCTATTGCCAGGACTGAGAAAAGTTAGAGATGTAACTGGTTTAAGGTAAGTACAAACTTTGAGAAAAGAGAAGGGGAAGAAAAGAACAAAGGGGAAGTTCTGTGAAAGAATGGGAGACTGGAGAGATTAAATGACAAAATAAATGATGATGATGCAAGATAAAATGGAGGCTGATAATGGGGGAATGAATGCCTCCAGAATGGTGGTTTTCAACCAATGTACCGTGACCTACTGTGTGCTGTAAGAATTGTTGGAAGTGTGCCATGAAATTTTGTACAAAGGTTTTGAGACTGACACAGTTCTTATTGGAAACTGGAACTAAGATAGCATTTAATATTAGAACTCCAAATAGAATTAAACCTGACCTCTCAGCCTTTAACAAATATGACAGGAGTCAGTGAAGCCATTTTATCAGAAATTTGTTTCTTTTGGACACAGTTATGTGATGATGTTTTGATGATTGAAGAAGGATTTTGAGATTTGGTTGCTTCTAATTCTGTGGAATTTGTGCGTGGATCTTACATGCTTTTATACATATATACACATATATGTTACTTGTTCCTCCCTTAACCATGACAGCTCCTCAAACCAGCTCACCCAGTCCAACTAACTCTGTAGTAAAAACATTATTTTTTAGGATTTGGTAATTGTTTCAATAAAAGAGATTACTTTCACTTATATTTCAATCTAATGATTGGGGTGTGATTTCTAAAACATTTCCGCCATCTTTAAACTGACTAATTGTGATTTTCACTTCTCTATCAATAACCCAAATCACCAAATCAGTTTCATTCAAACATTTTATTCTTTCCCACCTCTTGTTTCCCATGAAATTTAATTCATTTCAAAAATATGTATTTAACCGTGTAGCGGTTAAAATTACTGCTTTAGGTTGTAAGAAATGCCATCTAATCAGTTGGTGAGTTGGTCTGATTTTGTTTCCTGATTTCCACCCATCTGCTCAACTCAAAAAGCGTTGACCTGGATTTCCTGTGTAGGCAGGGAGGAGGGGTTTTATTTTTGGGGGGGGGGGGGGGTGATGTGTTCTGGACATTCCACATGGCCTGAAAAAGTTGAACAACAAGTCCAAGAGGAAGAAGTAGACTCTGAAATGAGAATGGAATTACAAGATACTGCTCATTTTTCTGCAGCTAAAGCGAGGGAAGAAACCCGGTTTAGATCAATTAGCTGGACAACTGGTTAGTGATGCAGAGCGATGCCAACCGCACGGGATCAATTCCTATGCTGGCTGAGGTTATTCATGAAGGTCCCGCCTTCCCAACCTTGCCCCTCATTTGTGGTGTGGTGCACCTCAGGATAAGTCACTGCCTACAGTGATCTGGGACAATGGTGATTTTAACCTTACCTTTAATTTATGTATTTTTTTTACTTTTGTGGCTTGCATTGTGGATTTGAATTTAAATTCATCAATTACAGACTTATTTTCATCAGTTACAAAGCAGAGCAGTGATTTGTGTACTTGTACCTTTTTGTGTCCATGTGGCTTGCATATGGATTTGAATTAATCAATTACAGGCTTGTTTTAATAAGTTAAAAAGCACTGAAGTGATTTGTGTTCTTTGCTGTATTTTGTGGATTACATTGTTTGAGTGCAGGATGGGCGTGGTCAGGAGCGCAATTATGTCATTTGGGGCAGAGCTTGACAACACTGGTAGGCAGGGGCCCTGGCACGGAGGCAGAGAGTGGGGCCCCCAAATGTCTAAGTCCACCACTGGCTCAGGATCCTTCCCACACAAGAAATTACTTCAGCAGCAAAATGAGATAGAGATGCTCTAATAGGGGCCAATTGTAATCCTTCAAATATCCAAAGCTCTGAACAATATTTATGCCACACTTGCTAGCAATGTTCCTGCTACATTATCAACAATATGAAATTGTGATATTAGGTCTAATCTTGTAACTAAATATTCCTCCAACATTATTTATCTCCTAATAGTAGCATGGAGGTCACCACATAAAAATGCTTTTCAACAGTATAGCGCAAGAACCTGGCTGGATTTTGATTGCTTATGTTAAAGGGAATCTAATCTAGATCTATGTTCTCCAGTTCTTCACCTGTCCAACAAACAAATTTAATGTTAAACAACATTCTCATTTGTGATGGTTGTGTTTTACTTGAAACACGTAACGCCTTCTCAAGGACAGTTAGAGATGGGCAGTAAGTGTTGGCTTTGAAACTCACATCCCATGAACGTTTGGTCAGTGTATATGGGCTACATGTTTTGGAGCCTTCTTTCATGTATCAGTATATTTATCCTTTGGTGAATTTGTTTTAAGGCTGATGACCTATTTTTATGTCAGTTTAACAATATCATTGGCAATTGATCTCAAAAAGCAATTGCAAATGTGATGTCTTTCATCTTTGTTTCACAGAGCACGCTAATATCATATCTAGAGAAAATATTTAGATATTGAAGTTAGATTGAGGGGGCATTCTTCTCATGATGCGGTCTCCATTGCAATGCTCTGCCATCACAGATTCAAATGGTAACATGTGATATATTTTGGCAATACAGGAATACAATCATCAGGGCACCTTGTTCTGAAGAAAACTTGTAAGGAACATGTGTCGATGAAAGCATCTTCTAACTTTCCACAATGTGTTTAATTTGCTTCGAGTTGCATGTGTGCTGGATCTCCAGAGACACGCCATTCCAAAGGGTAATATGCTTTCTTTCCAGGCAGCAGTCACTTGAAGTCAGAATCAATACAACATAGGAGGCCATTCACCCCATGGAGGGTGTGTCAGTTCTTATGAAGAACAATCCAGTTAGTTCCATTCCCCAGCTCGTTCCCTATCCCCTTGCAATGTTATATCTTATTCAACTGTTTATACAATTTCCTTTTGAAAGTCATCCACCATCCTATCAGACAGCTCACGCCAAATCCTAACCACTCAAGTGTGAAAATGTTTTTTCCTCCCCTCACGTCACCACTGGATTTTGTTTTGGCCAGTAACCTTAAATCTGTCTCTGGTCCACCCATCAGCTGTTTGAAAGGATTCCTTATTGTTTATTCTGGATGAGTGACATCAATACATTGAAAAGATGAAGCTATGAGGGTTACAGGTTACTATGAGCAGATTGAGGGTTACAAGTTAGCAAGGAACGAGCTGAAAAAGGGGCTTAGGAGAGCTAGGAGGGGACATGAGAAGTCCTTGGCGGGTCGGATCAAGGAAAACCCCAAGGCTTTTTACTCTTATGTGAGGAATAAAAAAATGACCAGGGTGAGGTTAGGGCCGGTCAAGGACAGTAGTGGGAACTTGTGTGTCAGTAGAGATAGGCGAGGTGATGAATGAATACTTTTCTTCAGTGTTCACCAAGGAGAGGGGCCATGTTTTTGAGGAAGAGAAGGTGTTACAGGCTAATAGGCTGGAGGAAATAGATGTTCGGAGGGAGGATGTCCTGGCAGTTTTGAATAAACTAAAGGTCGATAAGTCGCCTGGGCCTGATGAAATGTATCCTAGGATTCTTTGGGAGGCAAGGGATGAGATTGCAGAGCCTTTGGCTTTGATCTTTGGGTCCTCATTGTCCACGGGGATGGTGCCAGAGGACTGGAGAGTAGCGAATGTTGTTCCTCTGTTTAAGAAAGGGAATAGAAATGACCCTGGTAATTATAGACCGGTTAGTCTTACTTCGGTGGTTGGTAAATTGATGGAAAAGGTCCTTAGAGATGGGATTTACGATCATTTAGAAAGATGCGGATTAATCCGGGATAGTCAGCACGGATTCGTGAAGGGCAAGTCGTGCCTCACAAACTTGATTGAATTTTTTGAGGAGGTAACTAAGTGTGTTGATGAAGGTAGGGCAGTTGATGTCATATACATGGATTTTAGTAAGGCGTTTGACAAGGTCCCCCATGGTCGGCTTATGATGAAAGTAAGGAGGTGTGGGATAGAGGGAAAGTTGGCCGATTAGATAGGTAACTGGCTGTCTGATGGAAGACAGAGGGTGGTGGTGGATGGAAAATTTTTGGATTGGAGGCAGGTTGATAGCGGAGTGCCATCGGGATCAGTGCTTGGTCCTCTGCTCTTTGTGATTTTTATTAATGACTTAGAGGAGGGGGCTGAAGGGTGGATCAGTAAATTTGCTGATGACACCAAGATTGGTGGAGTAGTGGATGAGGTGGAGGGCTGTTGTAGGCTGCAAAGAGACATAGATAGGATGCAAAGCTGGGCTGAAAAATGGCAAATGGAGTTTAACCCTGATAAATGTGAGGTGATTCATTTTGGTAGGACTAATTTAAATGTGGATTACAGGATCAAAGGTAGGGTTCTGAAGACTGTGGAGGAACAGAGAGATCTTGGGGTCCATATCCACAGATCTCTGAAGGTTGCCACTCAAGTGGATAGAGCTGTGAAGGAGGCCTATAGTGTGTTAGCTTTTATTAACAGGGGGTTGGAGTTTAAGAGCCGTGGGGTTATACTGCAACTGTACAGGACCTTGGTGAGACCACATTTGGAATATTGTGTGCGCATCTGGTCACCTCACTATAAGAAGGATGTGGAAACGCTGGAAAGAGTGCAGAGGAGATTTACCAGGATGCTGCCTGGTTTGGAGGGTAGGTCTTATGAGGAAAGGTTGAGGGAGCTAGGGCTGTTCTCTCTGGAGCGGAGGAGGCTGAGGGGAGACTTAATAGAGGTTTATAAAATGATGAAGGGGATAGATAGAGTGAACGTTCAAAGACTATTTCCTCGGGTGCATGGAGCTATTACAAGGGGGCATAACTATAGCGTTCGTGGTGGGAGATATAGGAAGGATATCAGAGGTAGGTTCTTTACGCAGAGAGTGGTTGGGGTGTGGAATGGACTGCCTGCAGTGATAGTGGAGTCAGACACTTTAGGAACATTTAAGCGGTTATTGGATAGGCACATGGAGCACACCAGGGTGATAGGGAGTGGGATAGCTTGATCTTGGTTTCAGATAAAGCTCGGCACAACATCGTGGGCCGAAGGGCCTGTTCTGTGCTGTACTGTTCTATGTTCTATGGCTGTTCAGATTTACCACAAGTAATGTCCGCAACAAGCAGCGTTTTACTTGGTATAATCCAACATAAACAGCACCTTTCCTCTGATTAGAGAACTGGGGATGAATGAGAGTCCAATTTCCACTTTCCAAGCTGGTCAATATCGGAAATTCGCAGGGCGAAGATTGGAAATATTTGTTTGACAGCCGGGCTCTAAAGAGGTTGACAGCACAGAAAGCAGGATTGAATGAGACGTCATCAAGCAGAGTGGGACCATACGGGTCGAGGTCTCAGGAAGCGTAAAGGAGAACATGTCCCTGTCTACATCAAAGGGGACTAAGTAGAAAGGGTCGAGAGCTTCAGGTTTTCAGATGTCCAGATCACCAACAACCTGTCCTGGTCCCCCCATGCCGACATTATAGTTAAGAAAGCCCACCACCGCCTCTACTTTCTCAAAAGACTAAGGAAATTTGGCATTTCAGCTACAACTCTCACCAACTTTTACAGATGCACTGTAGAAAGCATTCTTTCTGGTTGTATCACAGCTTGGTATGGTTCCTGCTCTGCCCAAGACTGCAAGAAACGACAAAAGGTCACGAATGTAGCCTAATCCATCACACAAACCAGGCTCCTATCCATTGGCTGCTTTTCCGAGACAGTGGGAAGTGTAGACAGAGTCAATGGATGGGAGGCTAGTTTGTGTGATTGACTGGGCTTCGTTTATGACCGTTTGTAGTTTCTTGCGGTCTTAGACAAAGCAGGAGCCATACCAAGCTGTGATACAACCAGAAAGGATGCTTTCTATGGTGCATCTGTAAAAGTTGGAGAGAGTTGTAGTGGGCATGCCAAATTTCCTTCGTCTCCTGAGAACTTAGAGGCGATGGTGGGCTTTCTTAATTATAGTGTCAGCGTGGAGGGACCAGGACAGCTTTCTATGGCGCATCTGTAAAAGGTGAGAGTTGTAACGGAAATGCCAAATTTCCTTAGCCTCCTGAGAAAGTAGAGGCATTGGTGGGCTTTCTTAACTGTAGTTTCAGCATGGGGGGGACCAGGACAGGTTGTTGGTGTTTTGGATATCTAGAAACTTAAAAGCTCTTGACCATTTCCATTTCATCCACGTTGATGTAGACAGGGGTACATTCTCCACTACACTTCCTGAAGTCGATGACAATCTCCTTCGTTTCACTGACATTGAGGGAGAGATTGTCATCACCAAATGCTCTCTCTCTTGTACTCTGTCTCATCATTGTTTGAGATCCCACCCACTACGGTGGTGTCATCAGCAAACTTGAAAATCGCGCGGCGGCGGCGGGGGGTGAATTTGGCCACATAGTCATAGGTGTATAAGGAATATAGTAAAGGGCTGAGGACACAGCCTTGTAGTGCACCAGTGTTGAGGAGAATCGTGGAGGAGGTATTGTTGCCCATCCTTACTGATTGTGGTCTGTGGGTTAGGAAGTCTAGGATCCAGTCACAGAGGGAGGAGTCGAGCCCTAGGCCACAGAGTTTGGAGAGGAGTTTTGTAGGAATAATGCTGTTGAAGGCTGAGCTGTAGTCAACAAAAAGGAGTATGACATAAGTGCCTTTGTTATCCAGGTGTTTCAGAATTGACTGTGGGGCCAGGAAGATGGCATCTGCTGTGGACCTGGAAGGCTTTTATGTGCCTAATTGAAAGATGAGGTGTGGTTGCTCATCTTACTTAGAGCTTAATTGGAATAGTGCAGGAGGCTGACGTCAGAGTGGTAGTGAAATGAAGAATTAAAATGAGAGGTTAAAGTTAAAGTTTGTTTATTAGTTAAAAGTAAGAGGCTTACATTAACACTGCAATGAAGTTGCTGTGAAATTCCCCTAGTCACCACAGTCCTGCGCCTGTTCAGGTCAATGCACCTAACCAGCACGTCTTTCAGAATGTGGGAGGAAACCAGAGCACCCGGAGGAAACCCACACGGACATGGGGAGAACGTGCAAATTCCACACAGACAGTGACCCAAGCCAGGAATCGAACCTGGGTCCCTGGCGCTGTGAAGTGGCAGTGCTAACCACTGTGCTACTGTGCCAATAGGTGATTGGAAGCTCAGGGTCATTCTTGTGAATTAAAGAGGAGTTCTGAAAAGTGGTCTCCCAATCTGCATTTGGCCTCCTGAATGTAGAGGAGACCACAGTATGTACAGCCAATACGGTACACTAAACTCAAAGAATTACAAATAAATTGGAAGGAGTGCTTGGGACCTTGGGCAGTGAGGAGGAGGTAGAAAGGCAACTATAGCACTTTTTCAATTTTCTGCACTTGTATGGGAAAGTCCTGTGGAAATGGAAGCAGATGTTCAGGGTGACTGAGGAGTGAATCTTAGAATCCTACCGTGTAGAAGGAGGACATTCAGCCTATCGAGTCTGCACCGACCATAATCCCACCCGGTCCTATCCCCATAACCCCATGCATTTGCCCTGGCTAGTCCCCCTGACACTAAGGGGCAATTTAGCATGGTCAGTCCACCTCAGTTGAGGAAAAAGGAAGACGCATCAAAAATGTAGATATGGAGATTGTGTTATCAGAACAAATACAATAACAACCACCCTTGGGTATTGTTTAATTTCACAACAGCAGTTCGGGTATTGGTTCAATCAGAGGAAATAATGTAAGAGAGAACAAAGTCCAGTTTACTACAGTCATTTAGTTATTCACGTACAAGTTTATGTGCACACAGTTTGTGGTTCATCTCACATTGATTAAAAGCAAACAAAACAAGGGTCATTTATTTTAAATGTATTAGGATGGGCATGTTTCAAAATTAGAGTAGTTTGAAAACACATTGTAAGGCAATCAGCACATGCAATTTGACATAAATTGACCCATCCATTGTGTAAGTATAATTGTGAGTGCCATAAAAACACAGAATGTAGATCTGATGTTAGTGCTAATGTTGTGCTACCAAAACAAGCTACTGGTCTGTAACCACTGAGGAATAAAGGTTAGCTTTTTAAAAACTACATTTTGGTCCCAAAAGACATAGTCATTTGGAACATCCATTTGAGTGGGCAGAAATGCACTGCATTGCATATTTTTAAAGAATGGGACCCACATGTTATGTTAAAAATAGTAAGGATGAGCCACAGTGCAGACAGAACCATTTCAATGGGGTCAGTCCCAAAGATCCTTTACCATGTTATCCCAGTGGGACTACTGGCCAACTTCCAGAAGAGGCGGATGCACCTGCATCCATTACATCATCAACATTTTAAGAAAATACCTTCAGGTGGATTAAGTTGTACAATTTTGGATAATCCTGGTAGACAGATGACTGAATAATAGTCCATACTATTGATTATGTGAAATATTACATCCCAGAATGAGGCAATTTGAAGACAGGAGCAGAGCACATGGAACTAAGTGCCCGACTTCTCATATGCTCAATAACATATGTTAAAAATAGTGGAGTTGAGATTATAGAAACCAAGAGAGAGCATACAAAAGCAATACAGCATTTTCAATTGGTTTTGCTTTCCTCCTTAAACAAAGGTGCACATCTCTCTGCCTATTGATCTGTTGGGAAATTTACCTCTTGTAAATACTCAAAGCTTGGAAAGCCTCTTCTTTTAGTATTATTTTAATTAGGTTGCACATAGCAGGAATTAATTTTCAAGTCTCTGGAGTCTTGCAACTGGGGAAGTATCTCAAATTTGGCACTTAAAATTTTATTTGCAATTATCAAGGAGCAGGATATTAATGTTGGGCAATAGAATGTTTTTCCATTTCAAACAACTATAAACTCCCCACATCTGCATGGGTTTGCTCCTGTTTCCTCCCCATAGTTCAAAGCTGTGCAGGTTAGGTTGGTTGGCCACCCTAGTGTCAGGGGAAATAGCGGGGTAAGTATATGGGGTTACGTAAATAGGGCCTGGGTGGAATTGTGGTCGGTGCAGACCCGATGGGCTGAATGGCCTCCTTCTGCACTGTAGGGATTCTAAGATTCTATTCTACGATAAACTTAACTTCAAGGAATCATGGAGTTGTTAGAGCACTGAAGGCCTTTCAACCCATTGCGTCTTGCTGGCTCTCTGCCGGAACTCAGCGACTGCCTTTTCAACATTGCCCAACATTATTTTTCTACGGGTAATTATCCAATTCCCTTTGGAAGCCACAACTAAATGTTTCTCCATCACAATCTCAACTGTGCATTCCAGATCCTGGCACTCACTGTTTCAAAAATCTTTTCCTCCTGTCACCACTGGTTCTTTAACATATCTCCTTCAATCAGTGACTTCTGGTTCTCAACTCTTCTGCCACTGTCTCCCCATCTACTCTGCCCAGACCCTCATGATTTTGAGCATCTCAAATCTCTTCTCAGCCTTTTCTTCTCCAAGCAGAATGAACCACCTTAGTCAATCAAGCCACGTAACTGAAGTTTTTTTATCCCCAGAAACTCCCTCACCAATGCCTTCACATCGTTCCGAAAGTATAGTGCCCAAAATTGGACAAAATGCTCCAGTTATGGATGAACCTGTATTTTAAAAATGTTCACCATAACTTCCCAGTTGTATACTATGGCTCTGTTTATAAGGCCCACAATCCCAAGTGCCTTATTAACTGCTTTCTCAGCCTGCCCTTGAATGATTTGTGCACATAAAGCCCAAATATTCCAGGAGCCCAGAGCGGAGACAGTAGGGAATGGGAGGCCAGAGCGGAGATGGCAGGGAAAGGGAGGCACAGTGGTTAGCATTGCTGCCTCACAGCATCAGGGACCCAGGTTTGATTCCGGCCTCGGGTGACTGTGTGGAGTTTGCACATTCTCTCCGTGTCTGCATGGGTTTCCTCCGGTGCTCTGGTTTCCTCCCACAGTCCAAAGATTAGGTTGGGTGGATTGGCCATGCTAAATTGCCCCTTAGTGTCAGGGGGACTAGCAGGATAAATACATGGGTTACGGGGATAGTGCCTGGGTGAGATTGTTGTCGGTGCAGGCTAAATGGCCAACTGGCCATCTTCTGTACTGAATGGATTCTATGATTCTACGAATAGGAGCTCAGAGCGGAGGCGACAGGGAATGGGGTGTAGACTGCAGACGATAGGGAATGGGAACACAGAGTGGAGGCAACAGAGTGAAGGGGAGGCAGTGGCATCGTCACTGGACTGGTAATCAAGAGAGCCAGAGTAATTCTCTGGGACCCAGATTCAAATCCCACTACAACAGCTGATCCATAG
This sequence comes from Mustelus asterias, assembly GCF_964213995.1. Classification (NCBI taxonomy): domain Eukaryota; kingdom Metazoa; phylum Chordata; class Chondrichthyes; order Carcharhiniformes; family Triakidae; genus Mustelus; species Mustelus asterias. Next base: position 8,950,821 of record NC_135807.1, read on the forward strand.
CAATGCAGTTGACTCTTAAATGCGCTCTGAAAGTTGAAGGGCAATTCAGGATGGGAAATAATTGCTGGCAATGCCCACATTCCATGAATAAATGAAAAAAAACATATGCTTGGAGTGCAGTGAGGGACGAGTGCTAACTTGGAAATTTGGTGCAGGTGGAATGTCTCTGGTAAACTTTTGAAGCTGTAATTTAATTAACAGTAAGATTAACAGACTTAGAACTTTATAACAGCAAGCTAGTTAAAAACAAACAAAATACTTGGATGCTGCAAATTTGAAATAGGCACCATAAAAGCTCTATAAAATAAACACGTCAGACATCATCTTTGGACAGAAACAGAGTTAATGTTTAATCAGAACTGAAGATAGAAACAAATTAAAGAGTTTTTAAGACAGTAGCGGGCAGCAAGAACAAAGGAGAAAGTCTGTTATAGAGTGGATGCCAGAGGAGATTAAACAACAAAAGATTTCCTGATGCAACAGCCAAAGAAAGTGGTAATCGATACAGAAAAGTACCAAAGGTTGTGTCCAAATGAGGCAAAAAGCATCTGAACGCAATATGAAGGGACAAAGAAAGAAACAAGATGAAGTCCAATCAAGCAAAACAAAGGGGAAAATAAACATATAAACAAGATGGAGACAGAGGTTATGATCTAAAGTTGTTGGACATAATGTTGAGTGGCTGCATTGTTCATGCAGTTATACTGTTTTAGGCAGAGACATCATTATGAGCCACAGAGTAGGCAGTGGCCAGGTGCAGAGATGCTTAGAAGTTTTAAAGTTTATTTATTAGTGTCACAAGTAGGCTTGCATTAGCACTGCAGTGAAGTTACTGTGTAAATCCCCTAGTCGCCACACTCCGGCACCTATTTGGGTACACTGAGGGAGAATTTAACATGGCCAATGCACCTAACCAGCACATCACTGGACTGTGGAAGGAAACCGGAGCACCCAGAGGAAAATAAGGGGAAGTCAGTTTAGGACAGAGTTGAGGAGGAACTTCTCTCAGAGGGTAGTGAATCTCTGGAATTCTCTGCCCATTGAAGCAGTGGAGGCTGCCTCGTTAAATATGTTTAAGTCACAGGTAGATAGATTTCTGATCAATAAGGGAATTAAGGGTTATGGTGAGCGGGCGGGTAAGTGGAACTAAACCACTATCAGATCAGCCATGATCTTATTGAATGGCGGGGCAGGCTCGAGGGGCTAGATGGCCTACTCCTGCTCCTATTTCTTATGTTCTTATGTAACCCACACAGACACGGAGAGAACCTGCAAACTCCGCACAGACAGTGACCCAAGCCCGGGATCAAACCTGGGTCTCTGGCACTGTGAGGCTGCAGTGCTAACCACTGTGCCACTGTGCAATATCAAACACTTAATTAAAAATGGTGGAGCAATGATTGGGATGGGAGGCTTCTGAACCACAATTGATTGCTGCAATTCCAGATTGCAACTTCCATATTCCATGTTTGCAGCTCCGGGGTTTTTTCCGGTTGGAAATTATTTGAATCCTGAAGCCATTCATCTGGTTTCTGAGCAGGCAATTGTGGCTCTGCCTCCCAGCATTTCTGAATTTTCCACCCTGAAGCCTCTTCCCTTTAACCCAGGCCTGTCAGCAGGAAAAAGCCCCAGGGTTGAAAACGCTGGATATTATGGCTGAGATTGGGATGGATTAAAATCCTTCCCTCCCGGTCCTGGAAACTGCAGGAAGACCATGCCCAGACTGCCCATCTGCCGCAGGGCTCAGAAACTGGTTGAACAGTTTCAGGAGCTGAATAAGATCCAACAGGCCTGTGTCCCCTGCAAATGATATCATTAGTTTTCTGCACATGGATGGACAAGTGCACATACACAAGCATGCATCAGTGGTCCTCTTGCACAGCCATCTTGTAGGAGACACAGGGATGTTGAACTCAGAAGGCTGTAGAGGGTTGAATAGAAAAATAAGGTGCTGTGCCTCAAGATTTATTTTATTCATTTATGGGACATGTGCCTCGCTGGTTGGCCAGCATTTATTGCCCATCCCTAGTTGCCCTTGGAGGGCAGTTGAGAGTCAACCACATTGCCGAGGCTCTGGAGTCACATGTAGGCCAGACCAGGTAAGGACTGCAGATTTCCTTCCCTAAAGGACATTAGTGAACCCATGGGTTTTTCCGACAATCGACAATGCTTTCAGGTCACCAGTAGATTCTTAATTCGATATTTTTTATTGAATTCAAATTCCACCACATGCCGGGCCCCCAGAATATTAGCCAAGTTTCTGGATTAATAGTCTAGTAATAATATCACTAGGCCATCGCCTCCCCATAAGCTTGCGTTGAGCTTCACTGGAACACAGTAGCAGGCCATGGACATAAGTCAGCATGGGAGCGAGGTGAAGAATTAAAATGACAAGTAACCAGGGGTCATGCTTGCAGACTGAATGGAGGTGTTCGGCAAAGTGGTCACCCAGTCTGCATTTGTTCTCCAGAATGTAGAGGAGACCATATTGAGCAGCAAATATAGTATATTAACTTAAAGATACAAATCAATCACTGTTTCACTTGGAAGGACTGTTTTGCGGCCTTGAATAGCGAGAGGAGAAGTGGTGAAAGGGCAGATATTGCATCTCCTATGCTTACACGGAAAGGTTAGAAAAGACTGAGGAGTAAACTAGTGTTATATCTTTAAAAGGGTTCAGGGTTGCTTTAAGAATGGATCACATGATTTGATGGTGATGTCATTAGGGTATTGCCACAGGCTGCTGTTTTTCAGTTTGTACTCACTGCAGTACAGAGAACATCTCTTTCAATAAACCTGTTGTATGTTGGTTTGAATTTACATGTGTAAACACATCCTTTTCTTTTTGTTAAAACCCACAACACCTAACATAGTTAGGGCATTACAACTAGTGTGTCACAAAGGGAACGGTCCCTATGCTGAAAGGATAGGACAGGTGAGGATGTGTTTAGTGGTTGCATCAGTCTGAAGTTGGCAGAAGTGGTAGCTAATGGTCGGTTGTTTATGGAAGCTATTGGGGTGGAAGGAGGACCCTACCTGAAGGAGTAGAAATAGGAGCTCTCTATCCCGGTCTTCAAACAAATCCATTGTATAAAAATCTGGATATAAAACCACACGAGAACAATTCTAGCATCAAACCAAATGTCCTGAGCACCTCTAAGCTTACAAAAAAAAATTTCAAATGCTTTGAGACTCTAAACCATTTAAAATCTAACAAATGGTGGATCTCAGTGCTTACAAGCAGTCAAATGCAGAGCCCTAAGAATTCAACAGGCAGCATAAACAGTTTGATATTTGGCTATCGATAGAACAGCTTTTAATCGTAGTCCCAAAGAAGTGCACAAAAACAAAGGTTGTTCAGAATACCAGTCTCAAAAAGTATCCTCAAAAGAGAAACACCAAGGAACAACAGCAAGCAATTAAAGACAGATGTTATGAACCCATGTTGCAACCCTTCTACTTCTATTTGGTGGACTTGATCTAAAAATAATATGACAGCAGTTTTCACTCTTCGAAACATTTACATGGTCACTAAATTATAACACTTGAGGTTAAACATCTGTAAAATGCACTATGCTGTTAAATGAAATTACCACATTCCACTGCTCATACCTATCACATTGTTGCATTATTGAAATTTCCTTAATAATTTCCTGTAGGTCGGACTCCACTGGAACTTGCTTTATGGCAACAACTTGGCCAGATTCTTTATGGATTGCTTTAAAAACACTGCCATAAGATCTGGAAAAAAAGAAAAGATTTTTTCAAATACATGCAGAACAAATTAATACCTTAAAACAAACTTCATTAACTATGCGCATTTCTGAATTATAATGGATAAAGTTAGTTACATTCACTACAAAAGATGCTGTGGATTTGCACCAGACCTTTTCTATCATAAACAATTTTCTATTTGTTGAAGTGATCTATTTAAATATTAGATTACTATATAGAGCAATTGCAAAACTCTGGGATAGAAGGATCAGAGTATTTTTGTACATGATTCACAAAAAGTTAGTATGCAGATACAGCAAGTAATTAGGAAGGCAAATGGAATGTTGCCATTTACTGTATGGAGAATAGAATATAAAAATAGGGATTTTTTGCTGTAGTTGTACAGGGCTTTGGTGAGACCACATCTGGAGTACTGTGTACAGTTTTTGTCTCCTTATTTAAGGAAGGAGATAATTCCCTGAAAAACATTTGAGAGAAGGCCTCAACTGATTCCAGGGATAAAGGGATTATCTTGTGAGGAAAGGTTGGACATGTTGGGCCTGTATCCATTGGAGTTTAGAACAATGAGAGATGATCTTACCCTGATGATAGTTGACAGGGTGGATGCTGAAAGGATGTTGCCCCTTGTGGGAAGACTAGAATGAGAGGACATAGTTTAAAAATATGGAGTTTCCTATTTAAGTAAAGACCATTTTTTCTCTCAAAGGGTGGTAAGCCTGTGGAATTCTTCCCTCAACAGCATTGGAGGCAGGGTCATTGAAGGTTTTTAAGGCAGGGTTAGATTCTTGGCTAACAAGAGAATCAAGGTGTATACAGGGTAAACTGGAAAGAGGAACTGTGGCAACAATAGGATCAATTTATTCTGATCAGTGAGGTTCAAATGACCCATTGGCCTACTCCTGCTCCTAATTCATGTGTTCATTTGGTTGAATTAAAACAAAACAAAAAATAATTCATTTTCAATCACATTTATTAAGCCACTGTATGAAGCGGTTTATTTAAAATGTTATAAAGTCAATTTGAATTATTCCAGCTGATTTATATTAACTTACAAATAATAAATTTAAAGTACACCTTCACCATAATGAAATGGCTCTAGGCACTTTACAGAAGTATCATAAAACAGAATAGGACACTGAACCACATAAGGAAATATCAGGTCACAAAACCAAAAGCTTGGTCTAAGAGATATGATTTAATGAATACATTAAAGGAGGGAAGTGAGGCAGAAAGACAGAGGTATAGGAGAGGAATTCCAGAACCTGGGACTAAGTAAAAGAAGGCATGGCCTCCAATAATGGAGTGATAACTGGGAATACACAAGAGGCTAGAATTAGAGGAGTGCAGATATCTCAGAGTTGTGGGGTTGGAGAAAATTAGAGAGAGGCAAGGTCACAGAGGGATTTGAAAACAATGAGAATTTTTAAATGAAGCTATTGCATGACTGAGAGTTAACATAGATCAGAAAGTACAGGGGTGACAGGATTCGCTGCAAGCTAAGATGCCTTAATCAACCCAAAGCATGCCACATTGCCATAGGGATTGTGATCCCAGCTGGAGCCTTCGTTAGAGCTTCTTCTGTTTAATTTTTCCCAGTTTGCTGACAGAAGCCGGCAGTTCAGTCTGGTTTTGTGAGGGAAAAACAGTTGGAAGATTTTCTTTAGCTTGCAACTAGTGGAGGAAACCTATGGTTGACCTCACGGAGCCTTGTTGCAGAAAGTTGTCAGCTTGAATAGTTAGTTCAAAATAAAAATACTAAACCCCGCTGGAGTGAACCATTCCTGACCGGAGGTGGGGGAGAAGCAGAGGCCAGCGGGCCAGGAGATTTCAGTCCCTGGCCCGTGAACGCTATTTAAAATATATTTAAATTAGAATTTGCATTAATTATGCAGTTCCGCGCCGCTTTCTGGCACAGAACTGACGGCAGCCGGATTTAGACTTGCGGAGGTCGTGGTGTCAGTGGGGAGCCCGCGAAACAATGCCGCTCGAGTCTCCCAGCCCGCTACATTACAAAAGCAGTAAGAGTTTTACTCCATCTGACGAAGGAGCAGCGCTCCGAAAGCTAATGGCATGTGCTACCAAATAAACCTATTGGACTTTAACCTGTTGTTAAAACTGTTACTGTGTTTACCCCAGTCCAACGCCAGCATCTCCTCATCATAACAAAAGCAGCAGTGGGCTGGGAGAATCACCCTCATCATCATTGACACTGGAAAAAGTAACTACTCCAGTGAAAAAATAATTGTAATCCTTCAAATGCTGAGTAGGTTTGGAAAAACACATCAAAGCATATTCTGTTATTACATCACACCCTTTTAAAAGTTTCAATAGGTCTTGGATCACTGGACCACCTCTGAGCTGAAGCCATCATCGGCTTTGAAAACAAAAGTTCCCAGCCGTAAGATGTGCAGGTTAGGTGCATTGGACATGCTAAATTGTCCCTTAGTGTCCCCAAGATGTGTGGATTAGGGGGATTAGCGAGGCAAATGCAAATGGTTACGGGGATAGTTGGGCGGGGATAGTAGGGCGGGGGGGGGGGGGGGTGAGTCTTGGTAAAATGCTCTGTCAGAGAGTCAGTCCAGACTTGATGGGCCGAATGGCCTCCTTCTGAACTGTAAGGACTCTATATATTATTCTATGATGATACAATGCCTGAAACTGACAGACTGTAGTCCTCTTCCCATTTCAAAACAAGGTGGCTGTCAATCAAATGAAGGGAGTAGATAGAGATTTTTTTCAATTTTCCAAAGCAGTTTCTTTTTAAAAACAAAACATCCGGAGCTGTCAGCCAATTTAAATCACAACACAAAACATGACAGCAGTGGGTATCAAATCTTTCTTTTCACATTTTAAAGGCATGATGGCTCTTTTGTCAATTAGAAATGATGTGCAGATGCCGGCGTTAGGCTGGAGTAGGAACAGCAAGAAGTCTCACAACACCAGGTTAAAGTCCAAATAAACCTGTTGGACTTCAACCTGGTGTTGTGAGACTTCTTACTGTGTCAATTAGAAAGGCGTTGTATTGAATAATAATAATTAGACAATGCTGGTCAACGTAAGATTCAGCTTACTTTTGCAGGACAGATCCCTATGATGAATCACTGAATTAAAACAATAAAATATCTAATCGTGGCATTTGAAGGTGTCAAAATATTTTACACTTACCTTGCAGAATGTTCCCTACTCAACAGCATTCCCCTGTGGTCACTAACTGCCCAAGGTTTATTTAGGGCTTACAAAACCTAAATTAGCACACGAAAACATTGTTCTGGAAGAAATACAATGTTTCGATGGTCCTTACAATGGGGACCCTGACCTCAAAAGAGGTGTGTGTGCGTTTTACGCATAACCCACCAAAATTGTGTGGGGTTGGGAAGGCAGAGGAAAATCATGTTTTTCTTCTGGGAAAAACAACATTCCGGATTTCACAACCCAACTCACACCTCCACTCGAAGACGAAAATCCAGCCGATACAGAGGTCGCACTTGTTTCATGCATTCCAGTGTATGCAAATGAGCTCCACAAAAAATGTAGATGCAAGTTTCCATCAGTAATATCATGGAAATTTAAAAAACAAAATCACTTCAAAGTTGTGCAACCATTCCAATTTCTAGTTTCAGTACTATAGCAAGGGAAGGATCCAGTTAATTCTACAAGAAGCTACCTCAAAAGCTTTGCCACTTACCCTTCACCAAGTTTTTCTAATACATCGAAAACCTCTTCAGGCTGCTTCGTGAGGCTGTCCTCACTCAGTTTTTTCAACTTGCTAAATGAAAGAGAAAAAAAAGGAAAGTTATGAAGCATGGAATCTGAAAATGCATTCATTCTGCTGAGTCTGCTTTCATTGCCATGTATAATTAATTCTATCCAAATCAGTGAATTGGTCAGAAAAGGATACAAAACATTTCCACATCTTCCAAGAGACATTTTATAACACCACATCCAGAAATAGTTATATGATATTTGAATGGTATCCGCCCATCCGTGAGACGATGGGAATGCGGCCTCAGAGATTTGGTGAGGGCAGATGAGATCACCTGCTACACTTCTTGATACACATATACACAGCACAGAAAAAGGTCATTCGGCCCAACAAGTCAATCTGTGTTTGCTGTTCACACGAGCCTCCTCCAAACCCTTCAAGCTATCCTTCTTTCCCTTGATCCAAAAAAACAAAGAAAAATTCAGCAGAAGAACAGGCCATTCGACCATCCAAGCCTGTGTTGAACATGATGCCCTAACTTAAAAAAAAACCCTCCTGTGTTTATCTAGCTCTCTGTTAAATGTATCACCTGATGATCGTGACTTACATAAATTAACCATTTTCCAGGTAAAGAAGTGACCAACTTATATTTATGGACTCGAGCAATCTTCAGAGCAAACAGACTTCAATTTGCAAATTGCAAAATTAAAAGCTTTGTGTTTCTGTAGTGAATAACATCACAAAGGATCATTCTCAATTGCTAGGTATCTGGCACAAGGACACAAAGTACACATGATAATCCTTGCAATGTCCCTCCTTCAATGCAATTTTGTTTCCAGTATCATTACTATCTGCTGTCAAGCCAACTTTCTATGATGCCAGCTAATTTACCTTTAGCTCCATGAACCTCCACGCTCAAAATAAATCTCAGCAGTGGAAATTGATCAAATATCTTACAAAATTCCAAGTCAGTTATATTAACAAATTACTTCTCATCCACGCACTTATTGACCTCCACAGACAATTCCAGCAGATTAAGAAGGAATTTATAAACCAAGGGTGCTTGTTTGAGGTCTTAATAATATATGAACTCATAATAAAACAGAGTATTGAGTTATTTACATGCATTAATTTCTCTTATGCTTTCAATTTTATTTAATTAATTAAAAATCCTTCCTCTCAAAAAAGTGTTTATAAAAATGATTTGATCACAGCCTTTTTATATAGGTACATAGTCAAAGTTTACTATTTTAATCGAAGCTATACTAATCTTGTACAGTTCAATTGTTCAATTACAGAATCTTAGAAATTTACATCACAAGAGACAGCAATTTGACCCATTACATCTGGCTAACTGAAAGCCATCCATCAAGTGCCCTAAACACCCTGTCCAACTCCCATAGCTATTTCTGAAAGAAAATTGAAAATAGGTTATCTACTTGCACCACTGCTTCAAAGAAGGCATTGCTTCTCTGAATCATCCTCTGTAGAAGGCAATCTCCAAATCTCTCTTCTTCTGATTACAATGCTAATTTACACCCTAGTTACTCACCAATGGAAAAACCTTTTCCTGATCTATCTCATCAAAACTTCTCAATGTGAGCAATTCCATTTGAAACAGTCCGATTATTCTGCCCAGCCTATGCTATTGTGATACATCTTTCGTTACAATATGTACATGCATTATCCCACCTGGGGCCAATAGAGTTGGGGATGCAAGTGGAAACAGATTATTCAGGCCAATTGGGATGAAAAAAAAAAGAAAATGGTGACTCTGGTGACTGGAAATGCAAGACAGTGCGCAGGTGAGGCTCCGTAATTGACATGAATTATCCTCAATTAGCAACCACCACTTGCCGAGGTAAAATACAAGACTTCATCGTTTTTGAACACTCTCCAAAGAAAAACAGAAATGACATCTTCTCACAGGTGACTTGATACCAAAGGGATAATACAATAAAATAAGACATTCTAATGTTTAAAATTACTTTCTTGTTTCAGTTCCAGTGTCATACATTTGGATCACTTTATCAAAAACACACAAATTGCCCCACCATAAAACAATGACAATGATGTATTTTACTATATTCATACCATATCATTAATTGTATAAGTGTCACTTCTGAATCAGAATGGTGTGGGTTCAAGTCTCACTCCAGATACTCAAACATGCAATCTCATCTGGCACTTCAATGTAGTACTGAGAAAGTGTTGCATTCTTGGACAACTTATGCAACCTCAACCTGGCCTCTCCAAAATGGTCTGGGCTCAGGATTGCAGTGCCACACTGGCACAACGGCTGACAGTGCAAAATTGTGGGCCCATCCATCTCCATTCTTGACCTGCTTCAAATATCTAGCCTTACGCTGCTATATTCTCATGGAAATTGTGCACCATGCAAAAAAGTTGTCATAATCACTAGTGTGGGCCTTCAAAAAAAATACACATACAAAAATAGAACAAAGAACAAAGAACAATACAGCACAGGAACAGGCCCTTCGGCCCTCCAAGCCCGCGCCGCTCCCCAGTCCAGGATTGAATCCTGAATCCAGGATCCCCGCCCAATTTTCCAGCCTATCTACATCCTAATATCCTATCCACCGAGCTGTCCCTCACAGCTACGATGCTTTGTTCATCACAACCTATTAACTCATCCCCACCCCCCCCATTCCAGACCATGTGATCTCCAGGGAGGGGCGAAAACCCAGAGTGAAAACCCCAGGGCCAATATGGGGAAAAGAAAATCTGGGAAATTCCTCTCCGACCCCCTGTGGCGATCGAAACGAGTCCAGGAGATCACACTGGCCCTGATCAGAAAATGCTTCCCAACCCTATTCATTTCCACTTCTGCTTTACGAACACCATCTGAATTCCCTGCCCCCGAGACAGGTTCCCAACTATCCGCAGTCTCGCTCTGTACTGGCGCCAGCAAGATGATCATAGAATGAAGCCTTGAAACGAGAAACAAAGAACAATTAGCCCGCGCCGCTCCCTGGTCCAAACTAGACCACTCTTTTGTATCCCTCCATTCCCACTCCATTCATATAGCTGTCTAGATAAGTCTTAAAGGTTCCCAGTGTGTCCGCCTCCACCACCTTGCCCGGCAACACATTCCAGGCCCCCACGACCCTCTGTGTAAAGAAGTTTCAAGTCTTTACTAAACAGTCAAACTGTCAGAACTTAAATTGTAGAAAAGCATCAGATCTGCATCGAACCACTGCTTACATGATGAGTATCCCTTCTGCCTTTCTTTCAGAATTGCAGAATAGCTAAGAAAACAGAACAGTTAAAATGTTCTCACTGATTCTACTGGAAAAACTTACTGAAATCCCTTTATCAATTAAAGAAAACTCAACAGATGGCTTGTCCCATGACATCTTGCAGGACTTCATTTTTGAACACTCTCCAGAGGAAAATAGTAATGACATCTTCTCACATGGAACTTGATACCAAAGGGATAATAAAATAACATAAGATGTTTGAATGTTAAAAATTACTTTCCCTTTCCAAACCCAATGTCACACATTTGGATTCATTTACCAAAAACACTCTGAATTTGGCTCAGTGTAAAACAATGAAAATGCTGAATTATTTTGCTATATTTCATACTCAGTTGCTTCTGAATCAGAAGGTTGTGGGTTCAGGTCCCATTCCAAAGATATGAACATATAATCCAGGTTGGCACTTCAATTTAGTACTGAGGAAGTGGTACATTCTTGGGAGGCGCATCTTTAGTTGAGAAATTCGAACTTACCACGAGGACAGAAATCATCATATTGCGCTATTTTGAAGAAGAGACAGGGAGTACTCGCTGATGTTCCAAGTCAACTTATACCTCAACCAATATCCCTTAAAAGATCATCTTCTCATCATCACACTGCTGTTGTGGGACCTTGCACTACACAAATTGATTGCACACTTCCTACCTATTACAACAGTGACTACACTTCAAAAGTAATTAATTGACCGTAAAACACTTTGGGATGGCGAGAGGTTATGAAAAGGTGCTAAATAAATGCAAGTTCTTTCTTTCAAACTCATGAAGGAATGTGATGCAGGAAGACACTGCTGGAGAAAACAATGTAAGAAGTCTCACAACACCAGGTTATAGCAAATACCATAAGCTTTCGGAGCACTGCTCCTTCGTCAGATGGAGTGGAAATGTGCTCTCAAACAGTGCAAACAGACAAAATCAAGTTCCAGAATACTGATTAGAATGCAAATCCTACAGCCAGCCAGGTCTTAAAGGTACAGACAATGTGGGTGGAGGGAACATTAAACACAGGTTAAAGAAATGTGTATTGTCTCCAGACAGAACAGCTAGTGAGATTCTACAAGCCCAGGAGGCAAGCTGTGGGGGTTACTGATAATGTGACATAAATCCAACATCCCGGTTTAGGCCGTCCTCATGTGTGCGGAACTTGGCCATCAGTTTCTGCTCAGCAACTCTGCGCTGTCGTGTGTCGTGAAGGCCGCCTTGGAGAACGCTTACCGGAAGATCCAAGGCTGAATGCCCATGACTGCTGAAGTGCTCCCCCACAGGAAGAGGTCTTGCCTGGTGATTGTCGAGCGGTGTTCATTCATCCGTTGTCGTAGTGTCTGCATGGTCTCCCCAATGTACCATGCCTCGGGACATCCTTTCTTGCAGCGTATCAGGTAGACAATGTTGGCCGAGTTGCAAGAGTAGGTACCGTGTACCTGGTAGATGGTATTCTCACATGAGATGATGGCATCCGTGTCGATGATCCGGCGCGTCTTGCAGAGGTTGCTGTGGCAGGGTTGTGTGGTGTCGTGGCCACTGTTCTCCTGAAGGCTGGGTAGTTTGCTGCGGACAATGGTCTGTTTGAGGTTGCGTGGTTGTTTGAAGGCAAGAAGTGGGGGTGTGGGGATGGCCTTGGCGTGATGTTCGTCTTCATCAATGACATGTTGAAGGCTCCGGAGGAGATGCCGTAGCTTCTCCGCTCCGGGAAGTACTGGACGACGAAGGGTACTCTGTCCACCGTGTCCCGTGTTTGTCTTCAGAGGTCGGTGCGGTTCTTCGTTGTGGCGCGTCGGAACTGTTGATCGATGAGTCGAGCGCCATATCCTGTTCTTATGAGGGCATCTTTCAGCGTCTGGAGGTGTCTGTTGCGATCCTCCTCATCTGTGCAGATCCTGTGTATTCGGAGGGCTTGTCCGTAGGGGATGGCTTCTTTAACGTGTTTAGGGTGGAAGCTGGAGAAGTGGAGCATCATGAAGTTATCTGTGGACTTGCGGTACAGTGAGGTGCTGAGGTGACCGTCCTTGATGGAGATGCGTGCGTCCAAGAATGCAACTGATTCCGGAGTATAGTCCATGGTGAGTCTGATGGTGAGATGGAACTTGTTGATGTCATCATAGAGTTGTTTCAGTGATTGTTCGCCATGAATCCAAAGGAAGTAAATGTCATCAATGTATCTAGTGTATAGCGTCGGTTGAAGGTCCTGTGCGGTGAAGAGGTCTTGTTCGAACCTGTGCATGAAGATGTTGGCATATTGAGGTGCGAATCTGGTCCCCATGGCTGTTCCGTGTGTCTGGATGAAGAACTGGTTGTTGAAGGTGAAGACATTGTGGTCCAGGATGAAGCGGATGAGTTGTAAAATTGCATCTGGAAACTGGCAGTTGACGGCATTGAGTACTGAGACCGTTGCAGCAATGCCATCATCGTGGGGGATGCTGGTGTAGAGTGCCAAGACATCCATTGTGACGAGGAGTGCTCCTGGTTCAACTGCTCCATGTGTGCCGAGTTTCTGTAGGAAGTCCGTCGTGTCGCAACAAAAGCTGGGTGTTCTTTGTACAATGGGTTTCAGGATGCCCTCGACATAGCCGGAGAGGTTCTCGCACAGGGTTCCATTGCCTGAAACGATGGGACGGCCGGGTGTGTTTGCCTTGTGTATCTTTGGGAGGCGGTAGAGATCTCCAACGCGGGGAGTCCGTGGGATGAGAGCACGGAGGGTGTTTTGAAGGTCCGGATCAAAGGTTTTGATCAGAGTGTTGAGTTGACGGGTATGTTCTTTGGTCGGATCTGTGCTGTAGTGTTCCTCGTTGTTCAGTTGTCGGTACACTTCTTTGCAGAAAACAATGACATTGAATTCAGTGCAGCAGAGCACAATGGCAAAGGACATATGAACATACAAACAGGATCAGAAGTAGGTCATTCAGCCCCTTGAGCCTGCTTCACCATTCATTATCATGACTGATCTGTTTATATTTCTAATTCCACATTCCCATCTACACCCGATAACCTTTGATTCCTTTGCCAAACAAGAATGTCTATCTCAGCATTAAAAATATTCAATGACCGCCACCTCCGACTCCTTCCAAGGCAGAGAGTTCCAAAGTCAGAGGGCACAATAGAGCAAGAGTAAAGGAACAGATAAATTTATAGAAATACAAAATTAAATAAAAATAGGCTTTTTAAAACTTGAAAGAGAAACAGATGGAAATACAAATAATTGATTATGAATGAACAAGAGATAAATGGGAAGGACAGGAACAGAAAATTGGCTAGAAAACAGCAGTTTCAGATCCAGTGGGATCAGTTATACAAATTATATTTTCATGGGATAAGAATGAATAATGTCCTCAAGAGTTCCAAGAATATTCTTGTGGATCAAACAGTTGGAGGAAATTGAACTACTACATATTTATCAAAATAATTTTATAAGCAAATAAAAAAATCCCATTTTGCATTTCATTGAAGTTTTATGATATAGTTATAGCTAATTTGATTTGATTTATTGTCACATGTATACAATATAGTTTAGTATGCAGTGAAAAGTATTGTTCTTGTGCGCAAAGTATACCGTACATAGAGAAAGAAAGCAGAGAGTGGAGAATGTAGTGTTACAATCATAGCTAGGGCATAGAGAACGACCAGCTTAATATGAGGAAGGTCCATTCAAAAGTCTGATGGCAGCAAGGAAGAAGTTGTTCTTGAGTCGGTTGGTACACGTCCTCGGGCTTTTGTATCCTTTTCCCAATCGAAGGAGGAGGAAGAGAGTATGTCAGGATATGTGTAGAGTCCTTAATTATGCTGGCTGCATTTCCGAGGCAGAGGGAAGTGTAAACAGAGTCAATGGATGGGAGACTGGTTTGCGTGATGGACTGGGCTTCGTTCACGACCCTTTGCAGTTTTTTGCGGTCTTGGACAGAGCAGGAGCCATACCAAACTGTGATACAACCAGAAAGAGTGCTTTCTATGGTGCATCTGTAAAAGTTGGAGAGAGTCGTAGCTGACATGCCAAATTTCCTTAGCTTCCTGAGAAAGTAGAGGTGTTGCTGGGCTTTAACTATAGCGTCAGCACCTGGAAACTTGAAGCTCTCGACCATTTCCACTTTGTCTCCATTGATGTATACAGAGGCATGTCCTCCAGTACACTTCCTGAAGTCGATGACTATCTCCTTCGTTTTGTTGACATTGAGTGAGAGATCATTGTCATCACACCAGTTCACCAGATTCTCTATCTCTTTCCTGTACTTCATCTCTCCATTGTTTGCGATCCGACCCACTGCGGGGTTGTCAACAGCAAACTTGAAAATCAAGTTGATGGGAAATTTGGCCACACAATCATAGGTACACAAGGAGTATAGTCAGGGGCTGAGGAATCAGCCTTGTGGGGCACCGGTGTTGAGGATGATCGTGGAGGAGGTGTTGCCTATCCTTACTGATTGCAGTCTGTGGGTTAGAAAGTCTAGGATCCAGTCGCAGAAGGGGGAAACCAAGCCCCAAGCCACGGAGTTTGGAGATGTGTTTTGTGGGAATAATGGTGTTGATGGCTGAGCTGTAGTCAATAAATAGGAGTACGACAGATGTCTTTGTTATCCAGGTGTTCCAGGGTTGAGTGTAGGACCAGGGAGATGGCTTCTGCTGTGGACCTGTTGCAGCGGTAGATGAACTGTAGTGGGTCCAGGCAATCTGGGAGGCCGGAATTGATTCATGCGATGATTAATCTTTTGAAGCATTTCATAATGATAGATGTCAGAGCCACTAGACAATAGTCTTTAAGGCATGCTGTTCGGTTTTTCTTTGGTATCGGGATGATGGTCGTCTTCTTGAAGCAGATAGGGAACTCAGATTGGTGCAAAGGAAGGTTAAAGATGTCCGCGATAACCCACACAAAGAACAAACAAAGAACAAAGAACAATACAGCACAGGAACAGGCCCTTCGGCCCTCCAAGCCCGCGCCGCTCCCTGGTCCAAACTAGACCATTCTTTTGTATCCCTCCATTCCCACTCCGTTCATGTGGCTATCTAGATAAGTCTTAAACGTTCCCAGTGTGTCCGCCTCCACCACCTTGCCCGGCAGCGCATTCCAGGCCCCCACCACCCTCTGTGTAAAATACGTCCTTCTGATATCAGTGTTAAACCTCTCCCCCCTCACCTTGAACCTATGACCCCTCGTGAACGTCACCACCGATCTGGGAAAAAGCTTCCCACCGTTCACCCTATCTATGCCTTTCATAATTTTATACACCTCTATTAGGTCACCCCTCATCCTCCGTCTTTCCAGTGAGAACAACCCCAGTTTACCCAATCTCTCCACATAACTAAGCCCCTCCATACCAGGCAACAGGTAAACCTCCTCTGCACTCTCTCTAAAGCCTCCACGTCCTTCTGGTAGTGTGGCGACCAGAACTGGGCGCAGTATTCCAAATGCGGCCGAACCAACGTTCTATACAACTGCAACATCAGACCCCAACTTTTATACTCTATGCCCTGATCTATAAAGGCAAGTATGCCATATGCCTTATTCACTACCTTCTCCACCTGTGACGTCACCTTCAAGGATCTGTGGACTTGCACACCCAGGTCCCTCTGCGTATCTACACCCTTTATGGTTCTGCCATTTATCATATAGCTCCCCCCTACGTTAGTTCTACCAAAATGCATCACTTCGCATTTATCCGGATTGAACTCCATCTGCCATTTCTTTGCCCAAATTTCCAGCCTATCTATATCCTTCTGTAGCCTCTGACAATGTTCCTCACTATCTGCAAGTCCAGCCATTTTCTTGTCGTCCGCAAACTTACTGATCACCCCAGTTACACCTTCTTCCAGATCGTTTATATAAATCACGAACAGCAGAGGTCCCAATACAAAGCCCTGCGGAACACCACTAGTCACAGGCATCCAGCCGGAAAAAGACCCTTCCACTACCACACACCAGCTGGTCTGCACAGCATCTGAGTGCTCGTCCAGGCCAGTCGCTTTCAGTGGGTTGACTTTCGACAAGACTGCTGCAAGGCTGTGATGGTGACCTCAGGTATGGGTTTGGCTGAGGCTTCCAGGATGGAGGGCGTGCTCTCGCTGACTTCTTGCTCAAAATGGGCATAGAATGCGTTGAGCTCATCGGGG
The DNA here is from genome assembly GCF_964213995.1 of Mustelus asterias. Lineage (NCBI taxonomy): Eukaryota > Metazoa > Chordata > Chondrichthyes > Carcharhiniformes > Triakidae > Mustelus > Mustelus asterias. The sequence goes on from NC_135807.1 coordinate 8,967,635, forward strand.
AGGGGTGCATTGGTTTTAGTGATTTTACATGCCTTCATCTTGTAATCTGTTATGTCTTGCAGACCTTGCCATAGTCGGTGGGAGTCCGTGTGGCAAGCCTTGAATGGTACTGTCTCTTGGCATCTTTGATGGATCTCTGTAGATCATATCTGATTTTCTTGTATATGTCAGGATCGCCTGACTTGAACGCCTCAGACGTGGACTTCAGCAAGCAGTGGATATCCCTGTTCATCTATGGTTTCCGGTTAGGAAACACAGATTTGCTTCTTTGGCACACAATCTTCTACACATTTACTAATGAAGGCAGTTACTGTAGTGGCATACTCGTTCAGATTGGTTGCTGAGTTTTTAAATATTGACCAGTCCACTGACTCGAAGCAGTCTTGTAGATCATCCAATTCTTCAGACCAACATTTCACAACTTTCTTTAATGGATTCTCCCGTTTCAGTCTTTGCTTGTAAGCCGGAAGCAGGAGTGCAGCCTTGTGGTCTGATTTACCAAAGTTTGTGTGGGTGATAGAGTGGTAGGCATTCTTGATATTTGTGTAGCAGTGGTGTAGGATGTTTGGGCCTCTGGTGGAACAGGAGATGTGTTGGTGGTAACAAGGTTGAACTCCCACAGAAGGTAGTAGGGATGGCATTTTAGCATCAGGTAACCTAGGTCCGAGGAGCAGAAACTAACCAGTGTTCCTAGGTCTAGGCATCAAGACATGTTAATTAGAAGGCAGACCCACCTCCCCTAGCCTTGCCTGAGGCTGCTGTAAGGTCCATTCCTTGGATTGAGAACCCTCGGGTCCAGAGAAGCAGGAGTGAGCCATATCTCCGTGAAACAGAGTATATAAGCTGAATTTAAGGAGTTAGTAGTTAAACTAAAAAGTAAGACCTCAAAGGTAGTAATCTCAGGATTGCTACGAGTGCCACGTGCTAGTCAAGAGTAGGAATGTCAGGATAGCCAAGATGAATACGTGGCTTGAGAGATGGTGCAAGAGAGAGGGATTCAAATTCCTGGGAAATTTGAACCAGTTCTGGGGGAGGTGGGGGCCAGTACAGATCGGATGGTCTGCACGTGGGCAGGACTGAAACCAATGTCCTAAGGGGAGTGTTTGCTCATGCTGTTCAGGATCGTTGGGGGGGGGACTGATACAGGATGAGGAGGAAGAGGGTCGCTAAGGAAAGGATAGGTCCACTCAAGGACAGTGGAGGGAATTTGTGTGTGGGGCCAGATGAGGTTCTTAACGAATACTCTGCATCAGTATTCACAAGGAAAGGATATGGTGGGTGAGCGTAGAAAGGAGGATGTTGACATTCGAGGACAAGTTGAGATAAAAAGGGGGGAGTTACTAGAGGTTTTGTAAAACGTTAAGGTGGACAAGTCCCCAGGGCCAGATAGGGTCTATCCCAGAATCGAGAGAGGAGAGGGAAAACAAATTGCTCAGGCCTTGGCCAAAATCTTTGTATCCTCTTTAGTCACAAGCAAGGTACCAGAGAATTGGAGAGTGGCTAACATTGTTCCTCTGTTTAAGAAGGGCAGAAGAGACAATCCAGGAAATTACAGGCCTGTGAGCCTTCCAGAGGTGGGGAAATTATTGGAGAAGATTCTTAGGGACAGATGCACTCACATCTGGAAGAAAATAGGCTTATTAACGATAGGCAGCATGGATTTGTGAACAGGAGGTCGTGACTCAAATTTGATCGAGTTCTTTGAGGAAGTGACAAGAAAATTTGACCAGGGTAGGACAGTGGATGTTGTATTCTTGGATTTGAAAAGGCAGGCTGATACAGAAGTCATCGATTTCAGGAAGCGTAGTGGAGGGTATGCCCCTGTCTACATCAATGGGGCCGACGTAGAAATGATCGAGAGCTTCTAGTTTTAGGTGTCCAGATCACCAACAACCTGTCCTGGTTCCTCCATGTGGACATTTGAGTTAAGAAAGCCCACCAACACCTCTACTTTCTCAGGAGGCTAATTTAGCATGTCTGGTACAACTCTCACAAACTTCTACAAATGCAACATAGAAAGCATTCTTTCTGGTTGTATCACAGCTTGGTATGGCTCCTGCTCTGTCCAAGGCCGCAAGAAACTACAAAGGGTTGTGAATGGAGCCCAGTCCATCACACAAACCAGCCCCCATCCATTGACACTGTCTACACTTCCCGCTGCCTTGGAAAAGCAGCCAGCATAGTCAAGGACACCACGCGCCTCGGACATACTCTCTTCCACCTTCTTCCATCGGGGAAAAGATACAAAACATAGAACAGTACAGCACAGAACAGGCCCTTCGGCCCACGATGTTGTGCCGAGCTTTATCTGAAACCAAGATCAAGCTATCCCACTCCCTATCAACCTGGTGTGCTCCATGTGCCTATCCAATAACCGCCTCAATGTTCCTAAAGTGTCTGACTCCACTATCACTGCAGGCAGTCCATTCCACACCCCAACCACTCTCTGCGTAAAGAACCTACCTCTGATATTCTTCCTATATCTCCCACCACGAACCCTATAGTTATGCCCCCTTGTAATAGCTCCATCCACCCGAGGAAATAGTCTTTGAACGTTCACTCTATCTATCCCCTTCATCATTGTATAAACCTCTATTAAGTCTCCCCTCAGCCTCCTCCGCTCCAGAGAGAACAGCCCTAGCTCCCTCAACCTTTCCTCATAAGACCTACCCTCCAAACCAGGCAGCATCCTGGTAAATCTCCTCTGCACTCTTTCCAGCGCTTCCACATCCTTCTTATAGTGAGGTGACCAGAACTGCACACAATATTCCAAATATGTGGTCTCACCAAGGTCCTGTATAGTTGCAGCATAACCCCACGGCTCTTAAACTCCAACCCCCTGTTAATAAAAGCTAACACACTATAGGCCTTCTTCACAGCTCTATCCACTTGAGTGGCAACCTTCAGAGATCTGTGGATATGGACCCCAAGATCTCTCTGTTCCTCCACAGTCTTCAGAACCCTACCTTTGACCCTGTAATCCACATTTAAATTAGTCCTACCAAAATGAATCACCTCACATTTATCAGGGTTAAACTCCATTTGCCATTTTTCAGCCCAGCTTTGCATCCTATCTATGTCTCTTTGCAGCCTACAACAGCCCTCCACCTCATCCACTACTCCACCAATCTTGGTGTCATCAGCAAATTTACTGATCCACCCTTCAGCCCCCTCCTCCAAGTCATTAATAAAAATCACAAAGAGCAGAGGACCAAGCACTGATCCCTGTGGCACTCCGCTAGCAACCTGCCTCCAATCCAAAAAATTTCCATCCACCACCACCCTCTGTCTTCCATCAGACAGCCAGTTACCTATCCAATCGGCCAACTTTCCCTCTATCCCACACCTCCTTACTTTCATCATAAGCCGACCATGGGGGACCTTATCAAACGCCTTACTAAAATCCATGTATATGACATCAACTGCCCTACCTTCATCAACACACTTAGTTACCTCCTCAAAAAACTCAATCAAATTTGTGAGGCACGACTTGCCCTTCACGAATCCGTGCTGACTATCCCAGATTAATCCGCATCTTTCTAAATGGTCGTAAATCCCATCCCTAAGGACCTTTTCCATCAATTTACCAACCACCGAAGTAAGACTAACCGGTCCATAATTACCAGGGTCATTTCTATTCCCTTTCTTAAACAGAGGAACAACATTCGCTACTCTCCAGTCCTCTGGCACCATCCCCGTGGACAGTGAGGACCCAAAGATCAAAGCCAAAGGCTCTGCAATCTCATCCCTTGCCTCCCAAAGAATCCTAGGATATATTTCATCAGCCCAGGGGACTTATCGACCTTTAGTTTATTCAAAACTGCCAGGACATCCTCCCTCCGAACATCTATTTCCTCCAGCCTATTAGCCTGTAACACCTTCTCTTCCTCAAAAACATGGCCCCTCTCCTTGGTGAACACTGAAGAAAAGTATTCATTCATCACCTCGCCCATCTCTACTGACTCCATACACAAGTTCCCACTACTGTCCTTGACCGGCCCTAACCTCACCCTGGTCATTCTTTTATTCCTCACATAAGAGTAAAAAGCCTTGGGGTTTTCCTTGATCCAACCCGCCAAGGACTTCTTATGTCCCCTCCTAGCTCTCCTAAGCCCCTTTTTCAGCTCGTTCCTTGCTAACTTGTAACCTTCAATCGAGCCATCTGAACCTTGTTTCCTCATCCCTACATAAGCTTCCCTCTTCCTTTTCACAAGACATTCCACCTCTTTCATGAACCATGGTTCCCTCACTCGGCCATTTCCTCCCTGCCTGACAGGGACATACCTATCAAGGACACCCAGGATTTGTTCCTTGAAAAAGTTCCACTTTTCATCAGTGCCTTTCCCTGACAGTTTCTGTTCCCATCTTATGCCCCCTAATTCTTGCCTAATCGCATCATAATTACCTCTCCCCCAATTGTAAACCTTGCCCTGCCGTACGGCCCTATCCCTCTCCATTGCAATAACAAAAGACACCGAATTGTGGTCATTATCTCCAAAGTGCTCTCCCACAACCAAATCTAACACTTGGCCCGGTTCATTTCCCAGTACCAAATCCAATGTGGCCTCACCTCTTGTCGGTCTATCCACATATTGTGTCAGGATACCCTCCTGCACACACTGCACAAAAACTGCCCTATCCGAACTATTTGACCTACAAAGGTTCCAATCAATATTTGGAAAGTTAAAGTCTGAGATCACGTACCAACGAACTGAAAAACAGCTTCTTCCCTGCTGCCAGACTTTTGAATGGACCTACCTCGCATTAAGTTAATCTTTCTTTATCTGGCCTTTATCGCGAGAGGGATGGAGTATAAAAGCAGGGAGGTCATGCTGCAACTGTACAGGGTACTGGTGAGGTTGCACCTAGAGTACTGTGTACAATTTTGGTCCCCTTATTTAAGGATATATTAGCTTTGGAGGGGGTACGGAGACGGTTCACCAGGTTGATTCCGGACATGAGGGGGTTAGCTTATGAGGAGAGATTGAGTAGACTGGGCCTGTACTCATTGGAGTTTAGAAGGTTGAGGGGAGATCTTATAGAGACATATAAGATAATGAAGGGGCTAGACAGGGTAGAAGCAGCGAGGTTATTTCCACTTACAATGGAAACAAGAACTAGGGGGCATAGCCTCAAAATACGGGGGAGTCAATTTAGAACAGAGTCGAGGAGGAACTTCTTCTCCCAGAGGGTAGTGAATCTTTGGAATTCTCTGCCCAATGAAGCAGTAGAGGCTACCTCATTAAATGTGTTTAAGTCACAGATAGATAGATTTTTAACCATTAAGGGAATTAAGGGTTATGGGGAGCGGGCGGGTAAGTGGAACCGAACCCACTATCAGATCAGCCTGGATCTTATTGAATGGCGGAACAGGCTCGAGGGGCTAGATGGCCTACTCCTGCTCCTATTTCTTATGGGGTTTTTTCTCTACACCTTAGCTATGACTGTCACACTACATTCTCCACTCCTTTCCTTCTCTACATACAGTATGCTTTGTCTGTATCGTGTGCAAGAAACAATATTTTTCACTGTATACTAATACATGTGACAGTAATATATCAAATCAAAGGTAAAGTCATGTGGGATCCGAGGTGAACTGATAAGATGAATACAAAACTGATTTGGGCATAGAAAGCAGAGAGTAGCAGTGGAAGGGTACTTTTCTAACTGAAGGTCTGTGACAAGTGGTGTTCCACAAGGATCAGTGCTGGGGCCTCTATTATAGTTTGTAATATATAAGTGATTTGGAGGAAAATGTAGGTAGTCCGATTAGTAAATTTGCAGATGATACAAAAATTGGGGTAGCGGCGGATAGTGTGGAGGATTGTCAGAGGATACAGCATGATATAAATCAGCTGGAGACCTGGGCCGAAAGATGGCAGATGGAATTTAACCTGGACAAATATAAGGTGATGCAATTTGGAAGGTCTACTGCAGAAGGAAAGTATACAGTAAATGGTAGAGCTCTTAGAAATATTAGCATACAGAGGGTTCTAGGCATGCAGATCCATAGCTCCCTGAAGGTGGCAACTCAGCTGGACAAGGCGTCATATGGTATGCCAGCCTTCATCGTTCAGGGTGTCGAGGATAGAAATTGGAAAACCATGTTGCAGCCGCATAAGACATTTGGAGTATTGTGTACAATTCTGGTCACCAAACTACCGGAAGGATGTTGATGCTCTGGAAAGGGTACAAAAGAGATTTACCAGGATGTTGCCTGGTTTGGAGGATATGGACCATGAAGAAAGGTTGAACAAACTTGGATTGTTTTCATTCCAGGGTCAGAGGATGAGGGGGTACCTGATAGAGGTTTACGAGATTATGACAGGCTTGGATAGGGTGCACAGTCAAAGTCTTTTTCCAAGGGTCAATTACTGGGGGGGCATAGGATGAAAGTAAGAGGGGGAAAAGTTTAAAAGAGCTGTAAGGAGCAAGTTTTACACACACAGTGGTGAATTCCTGGAAGGTGCTGCCGGAGGAGATGGTGGATTCTATAACAACATTCAAGAGGCATCTTGATAGATACACGAATAGGCAGGGAATAGAGGGATATGGACCATAGAGTCATAAAAGTTTACAGCATGGAAACAGGCCCTTCAGCCCAACTTGTCCATGCCACCCTTTTTTTAAAAAAAAACCTCTAAGCTAGACCCAAGTAGCCTCTGGTCAATGCATTGTCATGGAGAATGCATCAGGGAGCTGTTGTCCCCCAAACGTTTGCTTATTTTAAGATGCAATGCCTGGATATGTTCCTTTTTCCTGCACAGGATAGGTCCCTGCATTTTAATTAAGTAGCTCATCTAGCAGGCACACTGTGTGTGTAAAACTTGCTCCTTACATCTCTTTTAAACTTTTCCCCCTCTTACTTTCATCCTATGCCCCCTAGTAATTGATCCAAGTGCTGTGGACTTGTAAAAAAAAAAGAGTACGGATCACAATGTGAAGTTTAATTTGGGTCTGTTGAATAGGCATTGTATTTACAGAATGTTGTACAAATGCACTCAAGTGGTAAAACACATGCTTTTTTAAAATTTGTGGGAAATGGACATCAATGGGAAGCCAGCATTTATTGTCCTGGAGAAGATGGTGGTGAGCCACCATTTTGAACTGCCACATTCCATGTGCTGAAAGTGCTCCCATAGTGATGTTAAGTCAGTTGTTCCAGGATTTTGACCAAGCAGCAATGAAGAAACAGTGATATGTTTCCAAGTCATAATGGTGCATGACTTTGAGAGGAGCTGTCAGGTGTTGTTCCAACACAACTACTGCCTTTATTCTTCTTGGTGGCAAAGGTTGCTCAATAAAATAAATGAATGTCAAAATAGATCAATGTTCAGACACCTTGGCATATGGCCAGTTATATTAAATTTCAGCCCCAATACCATGCCACCACTTAGAATAAATATAAAATTAGACATAGCCTCATACAGTAGGACCTCAGCTAAACCAATAAAAGTGAGTAAAAGGAAATAACATTCATATCTCAACTTCTAATCGCACTGTTAAGTCAGGCAATATAAAATCCAATTACAGTCTCGCAACAGCCCACAAATTAGAGTATTTATTTAAATCAACTGAATTCTTCTCATATTATGGTAACAAAAAGATACATGTCGCAGCTTTTCATCTTGCACTGCCAGGGCAAACACAAGAATGCCAAATTTCAAAAGAAGCAACAATTTTTCTGCATGAGGAAAGGGTGCTGATTGGTTGTCAAGTAGCCTCTGATTGGTCAATGTATTGTCATGGAGAATGCATCAGGGAGCTGTTGTCCCCCAAACGTTTGCTTATTTTAAGATGCAATGCCTGGATATGTTCCTTTTTCCTGCACAGGATAGGCCCCTGCATTTTAATCTAAGTAGCTCATCTAGCAAGCACAAGTAAGCCGCATTGCAAGCTCAACAGATCATTTTGTTGTTAGTGTAGTTTTTAGCATACGCGCAAAACCCAACTGTGGAATCCAATGTTAGACATTATGTTCTGAGTTTTGCAAGCATGGACTGGTTTAGTACAGTCAGTACCCGATCTATTGCGAACAGCCAAAAGGACATGCTGTTAGATACAGTTGGATAGACACTATTTGTCTCTATATAGGCTAACAGATGGCCAACAATGATCAATAAAGCCATAATTCAACTGAAATGGTTTATAACTTCAACACAGCCAGAACAAGGAAAATCAAAATTCATCATTAGCTTTTCGTATAATAAATTTACAGATGCACATGAACATCACTGCTTGTTTTCCTAGTGGATTTCATTGAAACAGCAGATATTATATCACTGAGCCCAAATTTCTCTTTAGTAGAGGTCACTGGGCCAGATAGTCTTTACAAGATTGATCTGTAGTATTGGTGTGGGGAAACAGCACTGCCTACATTACAATGTAATCAGTCCGAGTCAGGACTGTATGCTATATGTTCAGCCATACCAGCCTTTAGACCTCTTCATGAGGCAACAGACAACCTTATAACCGATTCTGAATTATTAACAGCAGCTCATTGAATAAGGACTCCAAGAATTCTGAATTCCGAGGAATCTACTATAAACATTTACATGCTCCCCACCCTAACAATGAAAAGAATGGAGCTATTACTACAAATGAAATTGTTAGTGCTCTGCAACAAAAGCTACAATGAGTAAGTCAACGGTACAAAGTTCACAAACATTTGAAAATGGAACAGAAATCGGATGACTTCAGAAACTATTTAAGATCCTCTCACAGCTCCTCAAAAGGTCAAGTGGCTGCAGTTCGGAAAATGAAACGCTAAACAATGGTTTTCTATTATTCTTTTTGAGTCTTCTACTGTGAAAATGGGTGCAAAATGCTTTTTCAAAGTCTCTGCTTCCCAAAATTAATTCCCGTCTCATCTTCTAAGGGACCAATGCTCAGTTTAGAAATTCTTTTGCTTTTCATAAACTTGTAGGAAGCTTTTACTGTCTGCTTTTAATATTTCTCTCATAATTCAATTTCACTGTCCATTTTTTTTTGTCATCCATTATTAGTTTCGAGAAGTTTCCCAATTCTCTGGGCTACCATTAATCTTTGCAGCATTGTAAGGCTTTTTCTTTCAATTTGGCACAATCCTCAAACTTCCTTAGTTAGCCAGTGATAGTACAGCCTTCTCGTAGAGTCTTTCTTTTTCTTAATGGAATATTGGTTGCTGAGAGTTATGAAATATATCTTTAAATAAGGGACAAAATGGTAGCACTGTGGTTAGCACTGCTGCCTCACAGTGCCAGGGTCCCGAGTTCGATTCCCGGCTTGGGTCACTGTCTGTGTGGAGTTTGCACATTCTCCCCGTGTCTGCACGGGTTTCTGCCGGGTGCTCCAGTTTACTCCCACAGTCCAAAGATGTGCGGGTTAGGTTGATTGGCCATGCTAAATTGACTCTAGTTTAGGTGGGATTAGCAGGGTAAATACGTGGGGTTACAGGGATAGGGTAGGATTGTTGTCGGTGCAGGCTCGATGGGCTGAATGGCCTCCTTCTGTATTGTAGGAATTCTACGATTCTAAATTCTGCCACTGCCTCTCTCCCATCTTACCTTTAAACCCATTTCCCATACCACTAAGAGCCAACTCTGGCTTCACACTATTGTAACTGCCTGTATTTAAGCAGAAGACTAGCTTCAGACCTATATTTCTCACGTTCAAACGGAATACGAAATTCTAACATGTTATGATCACTCCAACCTAGATGATCGTTACTAGAGGAAATTAATTAATCCTGACTCATTGCACATTACCAGGTCTAAAATAACCTGTTTCCTGGTTAATTCCAGACACATCAAGTTTTTAGGTGTCCAGTTCACCAATCTGTCCTAGTCCTGCCATGCCAATGCTATAGTTAAGAAAGCCTATACTTTCTCAGGAGACTAAGGAAATTTGGCATGTCTACTACAACTCTCACCAACTTCTACAGATGCACAATAGAAAGCATTATTTCCGGTTGTATCACAGTTTGGTATGGCTCCTGCTCTGTCCAAAACAGCAAGAAACTACAAAGGGTCATGAACAAAGCCCAGTCCATCACTCAAACCAGCCTTCCATCCGTTGACACTGTCTTTTGACACTTCCCGCTGCCTCAGAAAAGCAGCCAGCATAATCAAGCACCCTGCGTAACCTGGACATACTCTCTTCCATCTTCTTCCATTGAGAAAAAGATATAAAAGTGTGAGGACATGTACTAACCGACTCAAGAACAGCTTCTTCCCTGCTGCCATCAGACTTCCAAATGGACCTACCTCGATCTTTCTCTACACCCTAGCTAGTACTGTAATACTACATTCTGCATTCTCTCCTTTCCTTCCCTATGTACGATATGCTTTGTATAGCGTGCAAGAAACGATACTTTTCACTGTATACTAATACATGTGACAAAAAGGAATCAAATCAAATTTATCAAATCTCTACAGTGCAGGAGACTATTCGGCCCATCAAGTCTGACAGAGCATCTTACTCAGGCCCTATCCCCATACCTCTCATATTTACCCCGTTAGTCCCCCTAACCTATACATCTTGGGGCACAAAGGGGTAATTTAGCACAGCCAATCCACTTAACCTGCTCATCTTTGGACTGTGGGAGGAAACTGGAGCATCCAGCGGAAACCCATGCAGACACGGGGAGAATGTGCAAACTCCACGCAGTCACCCAAGGTTGGAATCAAACCCGGCTCCCTGGTGCTGTGAGGCAGCAGTGCTAACCACTGTACAATGTGTCGGCCATTTCATGGTCATGCCTTTAACATTACTTTTACCCTCTGTCTTCTATGACTGAGCCAGTTTGTATCCATCTTGCCAGCTCACCTCTGATCCCGTGACTTCACCTTCCATACCAGTCTGCCATGAGGGACCTTGTCAAAGGCCTTACTGAAGTCCATGTAGACAACATCCACTGCCCTACCCTCAAACATCTTTATCACTTCCTCGAAAAACTCAATCAAGTTATTGAGACATGACCGCCCCTTCACAAAACCATGTTGCCTCTCACTAATACGTCCACTTATTTCCAAGTGGGAGTAAATCCTGTCTCGAAGAATCCTCTCCAATAATTTCCCTACCACTGATGTAAGGCTCACCGGCCTGTAGTTACCTGGATTATCCTTGCTACCCTTCTTAAACAAAGGAACAACATTGGCTACTCTCCAATCCTCTGAGACCTCCCCTGTAGTCAGTGAGGATACAAAGATTTCTCTCAGGGCCCCAGCAATTTCCTCCCTTGCCTCTCTCAGTATTCTGGGGTATATCCCATCAGGCCCTGGGGACTTTTCTACCTTAATGTTATAGCCACGGTGCCATGAACCTGTCTGCTGCCACCTTCCCCTGGCGAGCTATCTCCCCCAACATTATCCAAAACCATATATCCTTTTTATAGGGAGGTGACCGCAGGGGACCCCGGCACTGCCTTCCTACTCTTCCTCTGTTTGGTGGTCACCCATTCCCTATCTCCCTCAGTAATTTTTATCTGCAGTGTTGCCAACTCACTGAATGTAGTATCCACGACTTCCTCAGCATCATGGATGCTCCAAAGGTGAATCCATGCACAGCTCCAGAGCCGTCAATCAGTGTAACAGGAACTGCAGTTGGACACACTTCTTGCACATGAAGGAGCCAGGGACACCGGAAGAACTCCTGAATTCTTATATCACACAAGAGGAGCATGACACGGGTCTGGGATCTCCTGCCAAGACTTAACCATTGTTAACTTACAGGAACTACGATGCCAAGACCAAAAAAAAAGGAAAAAAGGAAAAATCAATCACTTACCTGCTGGCTGTGACAACACAGTTCAATTTCTTTCTACCTCTAACTTGCCCTCGAGTCAGGTCCGCCTCTCTGTTCCTCCTCTTTCCCCCAGCACCAAATTCCCACTCAGCTCCAAATTCCCAATACCCTCACTCCGGCTGAATCTCACTCCAGCTGTAGTCTCTCTCCCACTGACTTGCACAAGCTCACTGGTCATGCACTTGCTGAAACCACTGCCTATATACAGCTGAGATGACTCACACACTAATTTAAAATTTTTAAGTGTTCACACCTATTGAGGCCCTAATCAGGCTTCAGTTGCTTGACAAATAATTGCCACTTAGCTAACTGGGTCAGTTGCTTATTGACCTTTAAACTAGACTACTGAATTTAAAGAGAAAAAAAAGAGGAATAGTCAGGATTTGAGTATAGGGATAGGGATGTTTTGCCTCAACTGTATCGGGTGTTGGTGAGGCCAAATCTGGAGTATTGTGTGCAGTTTTGGTGTCCTTATCTGAGGAAGGATGTCCTTGCTATAAACGGAGTACAGTGACGGTTTACCAGACTGATTCCTGGGATGGCAGGTCTGTCATATGAGGAGAGACTAAAATCGGTTGGGATAATATTCCGTGGAGTTTAGAAGAGTGAGGGGGGATCTCATAGAAACTTATAAAATTCTAATGGGGTTAGAGAGGGTAGATTCAGAAAGAATGTTCCAATGGTGGAGGAGTCCAGAACCAACTTCATAGTTGGATGATAAGGGATAAACCTTTTAGAACTGAGGTGAGGAGAAATGAGGAGAGGGTGGTGAATGTGTGGAATTCACTATCACAGAAAGTAGTTGAGGCCAAAACGTGGTCTGATTTCAAGAAGAAATTTGTCTGCATGGGTTTCCTCCAAGTGCTCCGGTTTCCTCCCACAGTCCAAAGATGTGTGGGTTAGGTGGATTATCCAAGCTAAATTGCCCCTTAGTGTCAGGGGAACTAGCTAGGGTAAATACATGGGATTATGGGGATAGGGCATGGGTGAGATTGTGGTCGGTGCAGATTCAATGGGCCAAATGGCCTCCTTATTCACTGTAGGGATTCTATGTGGTCTCACCAATGCCCTGTACAACTGCAGCAAAATAAATCCCTATTTTTATATTCCATTCCACTTGCAATCAACAACAGCATTCCATAATTTGGGTTCAACTACTTAACACAGAATGCATATGTAAAATGTACTGCCCACGTTAGTTACAAAATACAAAAGGAAATATATGAGAGATGGGCAACTGAGAAACATTAATTTATGGGAGTAGCCATATAAACCACAAAGCCTTTTCCAGTTTTAATAGAGATCAGGCCAAAATTAAAAATGTCGCTCCCTGTTAAAAGACCCACCTGGCATAAAAGTTAAGCTTATCTTGTGAACATGCAGTCTTTTCATTTGGAAAAATCTTTTGTCCTGTTTCAAAATTAGAGGTGACCAGCTCAAGCAGAGCCATGGAATGGGATCTTAATAGCTTTGAACCTGTCTGCTGTCATGAAAGACGGCCCTGACTTTGCTGGTTTCAATTGGCCACACATTGTCAGGATCTTACAGGGGGTGGTTGATTAAGACGACTCCTCAGCATTCTCAACCAATTAAGGATAACGAGTGGATTTCCAAGATTGGAGGCTCAGAGGGTGGCAGCCACACCAGGAGTGGTGGACACTGCTGAGGTACATGCCGCCGCCACAAAATTAAGGTGTTCTCTGAAGCCTTCTGAAAATTTTAAAGTAAAGAATGATCACAGCTTCCAGGCCATCGCCACTCACCTGATGAAGGAGCAACGCTCTGAAAGCTCGTGCTACCAAATAAACCTGTTGGACTTTAACTTGGTGTTGAGAGACTACTTACTGTCCAAGTGATCTTGTCAGAGGCAAGTTAACGACAGCCGTCTACTTGACAGTGGCAGGTAGCTAAGGTGCATGGCCTGAATTATGACTTGCAGCTCCCGTTTGTTGTCCTGAGGGGTCTTCGTAACTCATGCAGGTGTTGCCCGTATTTGACCAGGGCCTACTCAAAGTCTGGGACACGGTTGCCTCTCATTGTAGCTCTCCTCCATCTGGAGCAGCAGCTGTGATACATCTGGAAAGGATGCTTTCTATTGTGCATCTGTAGAAATTGGAGAGAGTCGTAGTGGACATGCCAAATTTCCTTAGTCTCCTGAGAAAGTAGAGGCATTTTTGGCCTTTATTAACTTTAGAACAGTACAGTACAGCACAGGAAACAGGCCCTTCGGCCCTCCAAGCCTGTGCCGTTCACTGGTCCAACGAGACCATTCGTTTGTATCCCTCCATTCCCAGACTGCTCATGTGACTATCCAGTTAAGTCTTAAACAATGCCAGCGTGTCTGCCTCCACCACTCTACTTGGCAGCGCATTCCAGGCCCCCACCACTCTGTGTAAAATATCTGAGTTATACCTCGCCCCTCTCACCTTGAGCCCGTGACCCCTCGTGATCGTCACCTCCGACCTGGGAAAAAGCTTCCCACTGTTCACCCTATCTATACCCTTCATAATTTTGTACACCTCTATTAGGTCTCCCCTCATTCTCCGTCTTTCCAGGGAGAACAAGCCCAGTTTACCCAATCTCTCCTCATAGCTAAGACCCTCCATAGCAGGCAACAACCTGGTAAACCTTCTCTGCACTCTCTCTAAAGCCTCCACGTCCTTCTGGTAGTGCGGCGACCAGAACTGGACGCAGTATTCCAAATGTGGCCTAACCAGCATTCTATGCAACCGCAACATCAGACTCCAGCTTTTATACTCCATACCCCGTCCTATAAAGGCAAGCATACCATATGCCTTCTTCACCACCTTCTCCACCTGTGCTGCCACCTTCAAGGATTTGTGGACTTGCACACCTTGGTCCCTCTGTGTTTCTATACTCTTGATGGCTCTGCCATTTATTGTATAACTCCCCCCTACATTAGTTCTTCCAAAATGCATCACTTCGCATTTATCTGGATTAAATTCCATCTGCCATTTCTCCGCCCAATTTTCCAGCCTATCTATATATATATATCCTGCTGTATTGTCCGACAATGTTCATCGCTATCCGCAAGTCCAGCCATCTTCGTGTCATCCGCAAACTTGCTGATAACACCAGTTACAGCTTCTTCCAAATCATTTATATATATCACAAATAGCAGAGGTCCCAGTACAGAGCCCTGCGGAACATCACTGGTCACAGACCTCCAGCCGGAAAAAGACCCTTCAACTGTTACCCTCTGTCTCCTGTGGCCAAGCCAGTTTTCTACCCATCTAGCCACCTCTCCTTGTATCCCATGAGCCTTAACCTTCTTAACCAACCTGCCATGAGGGACTTTGTCAAATGCCTTACTGAAATCCATATAGACGACATCCACGGCCCTTCCTTCGTCAACCGTTTTTGTCACTTCCTCAAAAAACTCAGCATGTGTCAGCATGAAGGGTCAGCATGAAGGGTCAGCATGAAGGGTCAGCATGAAGGGTCAGCATGAAGGGTCAGCATGAAGGGTCAGCATGGTCAGGGACAGGTAGTTGGACACCTAGAAACTTGAAAGCTCTCGACCATTTCCACTTCATCCCCATTGATCTAGACAGAGGCATGTCTTCCACTACGCTTCCAGAAGTCGATGATCATTTCCTTTATTTTACTGACATTGAGGGAGTGATTATTGTTGTCACACCAATTAACCATATTCTCTTTCTGTCTGCCTCCTGTGTTCTGTATCATAATTGTTTGAGATTGGATCCTCATGCATAAATCACAAAAACCTAGCATGCAAGTTCAGCAGGTAACAGAGAAGGCTAATGGAATGTTGCACTTTATTTCAAAGGGAATGGAGTTTAAAATTGGGAAGTCTTGCTAAGCCTATACGAGGCACTAGTTAGGCCACACCTGGAATACTGCGAACAGTTTTGGTCCGCTTATCTAAGGAAAGATACATTGGCATTGGAGGCAGT
Source organism: Mustelus asterias (assembly GCF_964213995.1). Lineage (NCBI taxonomy): Eukaryota > Metazoa > Chordata > Chondrichthyes > Carcharhiniformes > Triakidae > Mustelus > Mustelus asterias. The sequence goes on from NC_135807.1 coordinate 8,983,357, forward strand.
CCAGAGAAGGTTCACTTGTTTGATCCTGGGTATGGAGGAATTTTCTAATGAGGAGAGGCTGAGCAGGTTAGGCCTGCATTCATTGGAGTAAAGAAAAGTGAAAGGCGACCTTACTGAGCCATATAGGATTCTCAGGGGGCTTGACAGGGTAGATGTGGAGAGGTTGTTTCCCCTTGTGGGAGAGTCTCGGACCAGAGAACATAATCTCAGAATAAGGGGTTGTCCATTTGAAACAGAGATGAGGAGGAATTTCTTCTCTCAGAGGATAATGAATTTGTGGAATTCTTTACTGCAGAGGGCTGTCGAGGGCAGATTGTTAAGTATGTTCAAAGCTGAGATAGACAGATTTTTAATCAGTAAGGGAATCAAGGGTAATGGGGATAAGGCAGGAAAGTGGAGTTGAGGATTATCAGTCATGATCTCATTGAATGGCAGAGCAGACTCGATGGGCTAAATGGCCTACTTCTGCTCCTACATCTTATGAAAGAGAGACTTCCAAGAGAGTCAAGGGAAGTTTGCAAAATTGCATGAGGTTTGATGATGTTCACCCAGTTTATATTCATTAAGGGTACAAAATTAAGCAGTTTTGTTTTAAACTCGGAATAGAGAAAGGAATTCAAGTAGTACTTTCACACCAAACATAATAAACATATGGAATACATTAGCAATGAATGCTGTTGAAGCAACCATAAATGGCTTCAAGGGACCACTAGATAAATTTCTAAAGAAAGAATGGATTGTGGGATTTGGTAAGAAGCCAAGAAAGCAGGTCAACTGAAAAGGAACAGCTTTGTTGGACCAATCAATGCTTATAAAATGTCCTAGGTTCCTTTAAGTATGGTGTTAAAAATGTTTTCACTTAACACAAATAAAAGTTGATGCAACACTGAAAATGAATATGGGGCTGGTGTATTACCACATACCACTACATGTAACTAATATACTATGAAAGCAAAGCAGGTGAAATTTGCAAGCACAAGTTTAGTCTAACTAGTAAATCTCTAAAATGAAAACCAAATAGAAGCCAAATCTAACAGATCCTGCCGTATCTGATTTCTCGGTTTTAGATTTACACAATTGCTGGGTAAAATAATCCAACCTGACCTCAGCATACAGTAAAAGCTCCATGGAGAGACTGAGATCTTAGGGATTCCTTAGACAATACCTATACACAACACAGAAACAGGAGACAGGTTCCCGATTGTGGCATTTAATAGAATTTTACCACAAATTCCATAAAATTATAATAACTAGTTCACAGAAAGCAAATTACATCTGCCAGCTATCTGGATTGGCAGCAATCCATGGCATCAGCCAGAGGTTGTTTCATCCTTTTGAGCCGCAGGCAATGGTACTCAATATGAAATGCACTAAAATTCTATCCTGCAGGTGGTTTATTCTTCGATTCTTTCAACTGACCAGTATTATCTGGAAAAACAAACACTTTTTTCTCATAACTAATGATTGCTGCATCAATGAAACTAGCCTGAAGTTACTATTAAAGTACGGTCACCAAGTGGTCAGGGCAATATGATACTCAGCAGAGCCATTATCTTGATTGCAACCTCACATGACTTTTTACTTAGTACAAGAGGAATTACCGAAACCACACAATTCAAATCAAACATCTGACTCCTTTGTTTTTTCTTCTGAACTGTACTCTTTTAATTGTAGCCAACTAATAACCACAACCTACTGGCAATATCTAGGCTTTTCTCTTCATTGCAATTGAAAAGGAGGTCATGAAAGACTGAATTAGCCATCACCTGAAAAATTAAGATGACAAATTCTATCCATCTGGAACTTGTGAATTTCCATATAACTTCAACCTTGTGCCCATCTGTTCTGCAGCCTTCATCTACTATATTAATCTAATAAATAATTATCTGGGCTTGTATCCAAAGATATATCCTGTGCTTTCTTTATGAAAAACACCCATGTCTCATTCTATTCTCTTATGTTGTTGCTTTATAGATTTTTTTTAAACTTCACTCTGTTCTGTATGAAAAGTGAAGACAATAGTGACAAGACCTTTTTCCAATATGTATGAAAATTAACAACTGAACAATTTCACTACTTGTCACATAATTTGACCTCTTCCTCCATGTCAAGAAGCATCAATAGCAATTTGAACAGTGACAGCAGGGAAATTATTTATGTCATTTGCTGTTATCTTGCTGCACAAATGTCCTTAGTTGCAAGGTTTCTTTGATCCATAAAAAGGTTTCACTTTTATTTAGCAGCTACCACCATTTTGATTTCCAGGGAAGAAAACAATTGTTTCTTTGGGCCTGATATATTTCACATTCTTTACAATTTCCTAAACACAGTACTATATTTTATAAAACTGCAAAAAAGTAAGTGAATGTGTAACTATCTTAAATATTGATAATGGGTCTAAATAACTGAGCAACAACACACTTGATGAAATGAAAAAATTAAATAGCAAATTACTGTCCCTCCATTTTCTGGAGCTTCAGTGAAAAGGAACAAGTCACTTCAAATAAAAGAAATCCCATTGATAATCCATATTCAACAATGAAGCAGATGATATTTTTCCACCAAAAAAGGGGAAGGGAGTTTTAAAATAATTATAAACTAAGATTTGTCATGGCAACACTGAAAAGGAAATGTTAAGTTACCCACCCAATGAATGAAATCCTCAACCTCTCTTTGACACATACTTTTACACATTATTTCAGTTTTTGAGCATATTGTAATGATACATGTTATATTATGAGCAGAGGAATACAAGTATGTATTCTAGTAAAGGGCTACTGTACAATTGAGTAATAACCGAAATGAACGTTCAACAGGTCCTCATAGACCTCGGGATTCAGGCATAAGTAAAACAGCATGTAAAACCATCTGCAATCTAAATGGCTGCCATTGTGGAATGATGAGGCCTAAATCAGAGCTTTAAAACATAGCATCCTGGTCTGGAAATGGTTATTGCATAAGTACTTGTTCGTACAGATGCCAACTCTTCTCTGTAAAAATACTTGAGGCTATGCCTGCTACATGAATGAATGAATGAGTCAATTAGAATAGCAATTCCCTTGATCGTTTAGTAGACCAATCAGCTCCTCAAGTCCCTTCCGCCATTCAATTAAATTCTGGCTGCTCTGTGCCTCAATACCAGTTACCTTCCTTTGCGACACATTCCTTAATTTTCTTACCAAAAAAATCTTTTTAATTTTTGAAATTCAGTAACTTTTAAAAAAGACAACTGTCCTGATTTCCACCATTATTTATGTGAAGAAGTGCTTTTTGACATCACCCGGAGGAAGCCAGCTTAAATGTTAAGGTTATTTTCCCCCCACCAGCAGAACTAGTTACTTTCTATCTCTATCAATCCTATCAGAAACTTTAATCATCTTAAAAGACTTCAGTTAGACCAATCTTTTAAAGGCAAATGAACACATGCTAGTCTATGTCCTCATAACTTATCCCTTTTAGCTCCAATATCATTCCTGTGAATCTGCACTGCAAACCCTTCAAGGCAAATACAGCCTTCCCGAGATGCAATGTCCAGATGTGAACAAAGTACTCCAGATGAAGTCGAACCAGAGACTATACAACTGTAGCTTGTCTCCACCTGTTTGTATTTCAGCCCAGTAAGAAGTCTCACAACACCAGGTTAAAGTCCAACAGGTTTATTTGGTAGCACAAGCTTTCAGAGTGTCACTCCTTCTTCAGGTGAGTGAGGAGTTGTATTCACAAACAGGGCATATATAGACACAAACTGAATTTACAAGACAATGGTTGGAATGTGAGTCTTTACAGGTAATCAAGTCTTAAAAGTACAGACAATGTGAGTGGAGAGGGGTTAAGCACAGGTTAGAAGAGGTGTGTATTGACTCCAGCCAGGACAGTTAGAGAGATTTTGCAAGCCCAGGCAAGTCGTGGGGGTTACAGATAGTGTGACATGAACCCAAGATCCCGGTTGACGCTGTCCTCATGTGTTCAGAACTTGGCTATCGGTTTCTGCACAGCGATTCTGCGTTGTCGGGTGTCATGAAGGCCATCTTGGAGAACGCTTACCCGAAGATCAGAGGCTGAATGCCCATGACTGCTGAACTGTTCCCGATAGGAAGAGGACACTCCTGCCTGGTGATTGTCGAGCGGTGTTCATTCATCCGTTGTCGTAGTATCTGCATGGTCTCCCCAATGTACCATGCCTCGGGACATCCTTTCCTGCAGCGTATCAGGTAGACAACATTGGCCGAGTCACAATATGTACTGTGTACCTGGTGGATGGTGTTCTCACAGGAGATGATGGCATCCGTGTCGATGATCCGGCATGTTTTGCAGAGGTTGCTGTGGCAGGGTTGTGTGGTGTCGTGGTCACTGTTCTCCTGAAGGCTGGGTAGTTTGCTGCGGACAATGGTCTGTTTGAGGTTGTGCGGTTGTTTGAAGGCAAGAAGTTGGGGTGTGGAGATGGCCTTGGCGAGATGTTCATCTTCATCGATGATATATTGAAGGCTCCGGAGAGGATGTTGTAGCTTCTCCGCTCCGGGGAAGTACTGGACGATGAAGGATACTCTGTCCACCGTGTCCCGTGTTTGTCTTCTGAGGAGGTTGGTGCGGTTTCTCACTGTGGCCCATCGGAACTGTCGATCGATGAGTCGAGCGCCATATCCTGTTCTTATGAGGGCGTCTTTCAGGGTCTGGAGGTGTCTGTTGCGATCCTCCTCATCTGAGCAGATCCTGTGTATATGGAGGGCTTGTTCGTAGGGGATAGCTTCTTTAACGTGTTTAGGGTGGAAGCTGGAGAACTGGAGCATCGGGAGGTTATCCGTGGGCTTGCGATACAGTGAAGTGCTGAGGCAACCATCCTTGATGGAGATGCGTGCGTCCAAGAATGCAACTGATTCCGGAGTATAGTCCATGGTGAGTCTGATGGTGAGATGGAACTTGTTGATGTCATCATATAGTTGTTTCAGTGATTGTTCGCCATGAATCCAAAGGAAGTAAAAGTCATCAATGTATCTAGTGTATAGCGTCGGTTGAAGGTCCTGTGCAGTGAAGAGGTCTTGTTCGAACCTGTATATGAAGATGTTGGCATGTTGAGGTGCGAATCTGGTCCCCATGGCTGTTCCGTGTGTCTGGATGAAGAACTGGTTGTTGAAGGTGAAGACGTTTGGTCCAGGATGAAGCGGATGAGTTGTAGAATTGCATCTGGAGATTGGCGGTTGTCGGCGTCGAGTACTGAGGCAGTTGCAGCAATGCCGTCGTCGTGGGGGATGCTGGTATAGAGTGCCGAGACATCCATTGTGACGACGTGTGCTCCTGGTTCAACTGCTCCATGTGTGCTGAGTTTCTGTAGGAAGTCTGTAGTGTCACGACAGAAGCTGAGGGTTCTTTGTACAATGGGTTTCAGGATGCCCTCGACATAGCCGGAGAGGTTCTCACACAGGATCCCATTGCCTGATACGATGGGACAGTCGGGTGTGTTGGCCTTGTGTATCTTCGGGAGGCAGTAGAGATCTCCAACGCGGGGAGTATGTGGGATAGAGTCATAGAGGTTTACAGCATGGAAACAGGCCCTTTGGCCCAACTTGTTAATGCTGCCTTCTTTTTAAAACCCCTAAACCAATCCCAATTGCCCGCATTTGGCCCATATCCCTCTATACCCATCATACCCATGTAACCATCTAAATGCTTTTTAAAAGACAAAATTGAACCCGCCTCTACTACTACCTCTGGCAGCTTGTTCCAGACACTCACCACCCTGTGTGTGAAAAAACTGCCCCTCTGGACACTTTTGTATCTCTCCCCACTCACCTTAAACCTATGCCCTCTAGTTTTAGACTTCCCTACATTTGGAAAAAGATATTGATTATCTAGCTGATCTGTGCCCCTCATTATTTTATAGACCTCTATAAGATCACCCGTCAGCCTTCTACGCTCCAGAGAAAAAAGTCCCAGTCTACCCAGCCTCTCCTTATAACTCAATCCATCAAGTCCTGGTAGCATCCTAGTAAATCTTTTCTGCACTCTTTCTAGTTTAATAATATCCTTTCCATAATAGGGTGACCAGAATTGCACACACCATTCCAAGTGTGGCCTTACCAATGTCTTGTACAACTTCAACAAGACGTCCCAACTCCTGTATTCAATGTTCTGACTGATGAAGCCAAGCATACCAAATGCCTTCTTCACCACTCTGTTCACCTGTGACGCCACTTTCAAGGAGCTATGAACATGTACCCCTTGATCTCTTTGTTCTGTAACTCTCCCCAACGCCCTACTATTCATAGAAATCATAGAAACTCTACAGTGCAGAAGGAGGCCATTCGGCCCATCGAGTCTGCACCGACCACAATCCCACCCAGGCCCTACCCCCACATATTTACCCGCTAATCCCGCTAACCTACGCATCTCAGAACTCTAAGGGGCAATTTTTAACCTGGCCAATCAACCTAACCCGCACATCTTTGGACTGTGGGAGGAAACCGGAGCACCAGGAGGAAACCCACGCAGACACGAGGAGAATGTGCAAACTCCACACAGACAGTGACCCGAGCCGGGAATCGAACCCGGGACCCTGGAGCTGTGAAGCAGCAGTGCTAACCACTGTGCTACCGTGCCGCCTATTAACTAAGTCCTGCCCTGGTTCAATCTACCAAAATGCATCACCTCGCATTTGTCTAAATTAAACTCCATCTGCCATTCGTCAGCCTGCTGACCCAATTGATCAAGATCCCGTTGCAATTGGAGATAACTTTCTTCACTGTCCACTATTCCACCAATCTTAGTGTCATCTGCAAACTTACTAACCATGCCTCCTATATTCTCATCCAAATCCTCCATAATAGGTTTTCGGTGCTGGAGGCTACAGTTGAGGAGGAATCAACTGAGCATAGAGAGCAGATCTCTGGGGGTGAGCCGAGTGAGAAAGCTCAGGTGGTTAGGGGCTGTAAAAGACTGGGCCTTGTGATTGGGGACTCCACAATTAAGGGGACAGATAGGAGGGTCGGAACTAAAGGTAGGGACTCAGGGTTGGTGTGTTGCCTACCAGGGGCTGGGGTCCGGGATGTGTCTGACAGGGTATTCAGGACTCTTAGGGGGGAGGGAGATAAACCACAAGTTATTGTACATGTGGGGACACACGACATAGGGAGGATAGGGGAAGGGGATATTAGGCTGGGATTTATGGAGTTGGGGTGGAAACTAAAGGCCAAGACTGACAGAGTGGTTATCTCTGGACTCTTGCCTGTACCACGGGATAGTTTAGAGAGGAATAGGGAGAGGGAAGGTTTGAATTCATGGCTGAGGGGATGGTGCAGGAGGGAGGGGTTCAGGTACTTAAGCAATTGGGGCTCGTACTGGGGAAGGTGTGACCTCTATGAGAAGGATGGTCTACACCTTAATCAGAAGGGGACCAATATCCTGGGGGGTAAATTTGCTAAGGCCATGCAGGGAGGTTTAAACTGATTCGGGGGGGGGGGAGGGATCCTGAGTAGTGGGGCTGAAAGTGAGGGATGCATGGATGGGGACTGCAATGCACGGCATTGCAGAGGTGGGGTGGAGCAGGGTTTGAAATGTGTATACTTCAATGCCAGGAGTATTCGCAATAAAGTGGGTGAACTTGCAGCGTGGATCAGTACCTGGGACTTCGATGTTGTGGCTATTTCAGAGACATGGATAGAGCAGGGGCAGGAATGGATGCTGCAGGTCCCGGGGTTCAAATGTTTTAGTCGAAGTAGGGAAGGAGGTAGAAGAGGGGGAGGGGTAGCATTATTGGTCAGAGATTGTATCACAGTGTCAGAGAGGAGGTTTGATGAGGACTTATCTGTTGAGGTAGTATGGGCGGAGATTAGAAATAGGAGAGGAGAGGTCACCCTGTTGGGAGTCTTTTATAGACCTCCTAAAAGTTCTAGAGAGGTTGAGGAAAGGATTGCGGAGTCAATCCTGCTTAGGAGTGAAAGTAATAGGGCAATTGTTATGGGGGATTTTAACTTGACTAATATTGACTGGAATTGTTATAGCTCTAGCTCGTTAGAGGGGTCAGTTTTTGTTCAAAGCGTGCAGGAAGGTTTTTTGACTCAGTATGTAGACAGGCCAACTAGAGGTGAGGCTATATTGGATCTGGTGCTGGGAAATGAGCCAGACCAGGTGCTAGACTTGGAAGTTGGTGTGCATTTTGGTGATAGTGACCACAATTCGGTTACGTTCACCTTAGTGATGGAAAGGGATAGGCATGAACCTCGGGCCAGTGGTTTTAGCTGGGGGAAGGGTAATTATGAGGCTATTAGGAGAGAATTAGGAAACATAGGTTGGACTAGGAGATTACAGGGACTGGGAACATCCGACATGTGGAGTTTTTTCAAGGAGCAGCTACTGCGAGTCTGTGATAGGTATGTCCCTGTCAGGCAAGAAGGAATTGGTAGGGCTAGGGAACCGTGGTGCACCAAAAAAGTTTCTTTGTTGGTTAAAAAGAAAAAGGAGGCTTATGTTCGGATGAGACGTGAGCACTCGGGTAGTGCACTAGAAAGCTTTAGATTGGCTAAGAGGGAGTTGAAGAGCGAGCTTAGAAGGGCTAAAAGGGGACATGAGAAGACTTTGGCGGATAGGGTTAAAGAGAATCCTAAGGCGTTCTATAGGTATGTCAAGAACAGAAGGTTGGTTAGGGCAAGTTTAGGGCCAGTTATAGATGGCAGAGGGAAGTTATGTGTGGAACCGGAGGAGATTGGTGAAGCATTGAACCAATATTTCTCTTCGGTGTTCACGCAAGGGGACATGAATATAGCTGAGGAGGACACTGGGTTGCAGGGGAGTAGAATAGACAGTATTACAGTTGATAAGGAGGATGTGCAGGATATTCTGGAGGGTCTGAAAATAGATAAATCCCCTGGTCCGGATGGGATTTATCCAAGGATTCTCTGGGAGGCAAGAGAAGTGATTGCAGAGCCTCTGGCTCTGATCTTCAGGTCGTCGTTGGCCTCTGGTATAGTACCAGAAGATTGGAGGTTAGCGAATGTTGTCCCATTGTTTAAGAAGGGGAACAGAGACTTCCCCGGGAATTATAGACCGGTGAGTCTCACTTCTGTTGTCGGCAAGATGTTGGAAAAAATTATAAGGGATAGGATTTATAGTTATTTGGAGAGTAATGAATTGATAGGTGATAGTCAGCATGGTTTTGTGGCAGGTAGGTCGTGCCTTACTAACCTTATTGAGTTTTTTGAGAAAGTGACCAAGGAGGTGGATGGGGGCAAGGCAGTGGACGTGGTATATATGGATTTTAGTAAGGCGTTTGATAAGGTTCACCATGGTAGGCTTCTGCAGAAAATGCAGATGTATGGGATTGGGGGTGATCTAGGAAATTGGATCAGGAATTGGCTAGCGGATAGGAAACAGAGGGTGGTGGTTGATAGTAAATATTCATCATGGAGTGCGGTTACAAGTGGTGTACCTCAGGGATCTGTTTTGGGGCCACTGCTGTTTGTAATATTTATTAATGATCTGGATGAGGGTATAGTTGGGTGGATTAGCAAATTTGCTGATGACACCAAAGTCGGTGGTGTGGTAGACAGTGAGGAAGGGTGTCGTAGTTTGCAGGAAGACTTAGACAGGTTGCAAAGTTGGGCCGAGAGGTGGCGGATGGAGTTTAATGCGGAGAAGTGTGAGGTAATTCACTTTGGTAGGAATAACAGATGTGTTGAGTATAGGGCTAACGGGAGGACTTTGAATAGTGTGGAGGAGCAGAGGGATCTAGGTGTATGTGTGCATAGATCCCTGAAAGTTGGGAATCAAGTAGATAAGGTTGTTAAGAAGGCATATGGTGTCTTGGCGTTTATTGGTAGGGGGATTGAATTTAGGAGTCGTAGCGTTATGTTGCAACTGTACACAACTCTGGTGCGGCCGCACTTGGAGTACTGTGTGCAGTTCTGGTCCCCACATTACAGGAAGGATGTGGAGGCTTTGGAGAGGGTGCAGAGGAGGTTTACCAGGATGTTGCCTGGTATGGAGGGGAGATCCTATGAGGAGAGGCTGAGGGATTTGGGATTGTTTTCGCTGGAAAGGCGGCGGCTAAGAGGGGATCTTATTGAAACATATAAGATGATTAGAGGTTTAGATAGGGTGGATAGTGATAGCCTTTTTCCTCTGATGGAGAAATCCAGCACGAGGGGGCATGGCTTTAAATTGAGGGGGGGTAGTTATAGAACCGATGTCAGGGGTAGGTTCTTTACCCAGAGGGTGGTGAGGGATTGGAATGCCCTGCCAGCATCAGTTGTAAATGCGCCTAGTTTGGGGGCGTTTAAGAGATCCGTAGATAGGTTCATGGACGAAAAGAAATTGGTTTAGGTTGGAGGGTCACAGTTTTTTTTTTTAACTGGTCGGTGCAACATCGTGGGCCGAAGGGCCTGTTCTGCGCTGTAATGTTCTATGTTCTATCTATGTTCTAAATCATTAATATAAATGACAAATAACAGTGGACCCAGCACTGATCCCTGAGGCACACCGCTGGTCACAGGCCTCCAGTTTGAAAAACAACTCTCTACAACCACCCTCTGGCTTCTGTCAGGAACAGATTAAAGTCCAACAGGTTTATTTGGTCGCAAAAGTCTACATGGACTTTAGCTGCTCCTTCATCAGGGGAGTGGGATTTCAGTTCACAAACAGGGCATATAAAGACACAAACTCAAATTTACAAAAGCTAGTGGCTTTTGCTACCAAATAAACCTGTTGGACTTTAACCTGGTGTTGTGAGACTTCTTACTGTGTTTACCCCAGTCCAACGTCGGCATCTCCACATTCTGTCAGGAAGCCAATTTTGTATCCATTTAGATACCTCACCCTGGATCCCATGAGATTTAACCTTATGCAACAACCTACCATGCGGTACCTTGTCAAAGGCCTTGCTAAAGTCCATGTAGACAACATCAACTGCACTGCCCTCATCTACCTTCTTGGTTACCTCTTCACAAAACTCAATCAAATTTGTGAGACATGATTTTCCACTCACAAAGCCATGCTGACTGTCCCTAATCAGTACTTGCGTCTCTAAATGCCTGTAAATCCTGTCTCTCAAAATACCTTCCAATAATTTCCCCACCACAGATGTAAGGCTCACTGGCCTATAGTTCCCAGGCTTTTCCCTGCAGCCTTTTTTAAACAAAGGCACAACATTTGCCACTTTCCAATCTTCAGGTACCTCACCCGTGACAATCGATGATTCAAATATCTCGGCTAGGGGACCCGCAATTTCCTCCCTAGCCTCCCACAAAGTCCTGGGATACACTTCATCAGATCCCGGGGATTTATCTACCTTGATGCGCTTTAAGACTTCCAGCACCTCCTTCTCTGTAATATTTACATTCCTCAAGACATCAATATTTATTTCCCCAAGTTCCCTAACATTCATGCTTTTCTCAACAGTAAATACGAATGAGAAATATTAATTTCGGATCTCATCCATCTCTTGTGGATCCGCATGTAGATGAGAGCATGGAAGGTGCTCTGAAGGTCCGGATCAAAGGTCTTGATCGCTCTGTTGAGTTGCCAGGTGTATTCTTTGGTTGGATCTGCGGGTAACTGTCTGCAGTGTTCCTGGTTGTTCAGTTGTCGGTACACTTCTTTGCAGTAATCCGTTCTGTTCAGTTAGACAGTGGCCCCTCCTTTGTCTGCTAGTTTGATGACAATGTTGCAGTTGGTCTTGAAAGTGCAGATGGTGTTGCTTTGTGCTTGGGCGACGTCTGGGGCTGTCTTGTGAGTATAGCTGATGAATCTGCATTGACGCACCTCGTGACGGCTTGGGCATACATGTCGAGTTGAGGGCAGTGGCCTTCCGGAGGAGTCCAAATCGACTCTTTCCTCTTCGTTTGCTGCACCGCGGATCTCTCTGTCGGCTGCTCCGGTTCATTGGCTGTCACATTGTGTTCGCTGTGAGTCTCTTGGGGTTTGTGGAAGAACTCCCACAGCCTCATTCACTTGATGAGTTCCTGTGTCCCCGCTGCAAGACTGTTGGGGTCCATTTTGATGGTGGGGCAGAAATTGAGCCCTCAGCTGAGAACTTCGATTTCATCTGGTTGAAGTGTGTAGTCCGACAAGTTGACAATGGACTTCCCTGCAGTGGTACTGTTTTCTACTGTGGTATCGGGGGAGGCTTGGTTGGTGCTGGTGGTGATGCCGAGTTTCTCAAGTTTCCTGTTGTTGGTGTGCATGCAGATAGCGTAGTTCCATTGTCTCGTCTGCTTGGCAGTGTTTCGCAGCTGGTCAGGGTCCTGAGCGCAAGTTGAGAATATGGACTTTATCTTGGTTTCCAGGTTGCGGTGTCTACTGTAGAGTTGGTGTATGAGGTGGTTGAGGAGTGTGAGAAAGGTGCGACAGCAAAGTCTCTCAGCATAGTCTGTGTTATAGGTTGACCTGGCTGAGTTCGTGATCTGTAATCCTTTCGTATCTTGTCTGCTTTCTTACATCTTTGCAGAAACTTGATGTCTGTGTCGATGTACGCAATTTTCTTGGAGATCCTCTCCACTTGGAGCCAGCAGTTTACGGTGTCGATGGTAGCCATGATGTGGAGATGCCGGCGTTGGACTGGGGTAAGCACAGTAAGAGGTCTCACAACACCAGGTTAAAGTCCAACAGGTTTATTTGGTAGCACAAGCTTTCGGAGTGTCGCTCCTTCTTCAGGTGAGTGAGCAGTTGTGCTCACAAACAGGGCATATATAGACACAAACTGAATTTTCAAGATAATGGTTGGAATGCGAGTCTTTACAGGTAATCAAGTCTTAATGGTACAGACAATGTGAGTGGAGAGGAGGTTAAGCAAGAGAGTCTTGCCACTTGGCAAACGTTGTCTACCTGATACGCTGCAGGAAAGGATGTCCAGAGGCATGGTACATTGGGGAGACCATGCAGACGCTACGACAAGAGATGAATGAACACTGCTCGACAATCGCCAGGCTGGAGTGTTCGCTTCCTGTCGGGGAACACTTCAGTAGTCACAGGCATTCAGCCTCTGATCTTCGGGTAAGCATTCTCCAAGATGGCCTTCACGACACACGACAACACAGAAATCACTGAGCAGAAACCGATAGCCAGGTTCCGCACACGAGGATGGCGTCAACCGGGATCTTGGGTTCATGTCACACTATCTGTAACCCCCACGACTTGACTGGGCTTGCAAAATCTCTCTAACTGTCCCGGCTGGAGACAATACACACCTCTTTAACCTGTGCTTAACCCCTCTCCACTCACATTGTCTGTACCTTTAAGACTTGATTACCTGTAAAGACTCACATTCCAACCATTATCTTGTAAATTCAGTTTGTGTCTATATATGCCCTGTTTGTGAACACAACTCCTCACTCACCTGAAGGAGTAACACTCCGAAAGCTTGTGCTACCAAATAAATCTGGTCTTTAACCTGGTGTTGTGAGACATCTTACTGGACTTACCCCAGTCCAACGCCGGCATCTCCACATCATGGTATTTCAGCCACCAGGAGATAAAAGCCTTTTTTTAATGATTTTCTTTGTACATATCCACTAACTAGTAGTGAATTCTGTACAAAGACCCCTAAATTTCTCAGTTCCTCACTTCTCACATGCTACAAAATATTCCGTCCAAAATGAATGATTTCACAATTCCCCACTTAGACCTCCATTTGCTGCAGTTTTACCCACCCATTTGAATCTATTAACTGTCCCTTTACAACTCTGCCCCCATACCAGTTAGTTTGGAAATAACTAATTATTTGGAAATAACCTGTCGACCAGTTAGTTTGGAAATATGGCTCTCAATTATTTTCGCCAAGCCATTGATAATTAGTGAACAGTGAAGCCCCAGGATAGCTCCCTGGAGGACATCACCAATCACATCTGCCAATAGAAATGCATACCCATTATTCGTACTCTCTTTCTCTTAACCAATTCTCTCCTCCTCCTTCAGGCACCACGCCTTATAAGGGATTTGCCAACCACTAAATTGGTCCATGATTATGTTTGGCAAAGTACTGCAGTGATTTACCGTTGTCTTCTGCAGCATGGCTATTAGGAAACTCTCCTGCTCTTACACGCACCATCAATCATATTGGAAGCAATTATAGACTGATGATCAACCTGTTTTGCCAGATTATGAACACAACTTCTATGGTCATCAAGTCCTGAAGTGGGACTTGAAGCTGGGGATTCAGACCCAGAGTTAGGGATGCACTACAAGACCCCCAAACCAATTCATTACTCATGTCAAAAGCTTGTCACAAGTGCTATATAATTGCATTTTTCCCTTACCACAATTATACAAGAAATTAGTGAAGTCACACTGGAATACTTTGTGAAGTTTTGGTCCCCTTATCTAAGAAAGGACATTCATCCTTTCAATGCAACAGGGGGAGTGCAAACCAAAGCTCATGAGACTGCTTCATAGGATGAGGGAATTGCCCTATGAAGGAAGATTACATCTATATTCCCTTAAATTTATAATAAATAGAGATGATCTAATTGAAACACTTAAAATTATTAAAGGCCCTCATCAGGCTTAAATGTTCAGAAAATGTTTCATCTAGCAAGGGAACCTAGAACTGGGGATCACTATTTCAGAATAAGGGGTCGGTCGTTTAACATTAGGATGAAGAGAAATTTGTTAACTGAAAGGTTGTGATTTTTGGAATCTGTTAGCTTTGAAATTCAGCCACTGAGTATATTCAACACAAGGTCAATAGACATTTGGGTACGGAGAGAACAAAGAAATATGGGGATAGTGTTGGTAGTTGGACTGAAGGATCAGCCATGAGCAGGCTCAAATGGTTAAGTACCTGATTCAGCTCCTATTTCTTGTGCTCTTATGAGGGACTTTATAAAATGCCTTCTGAAAACTAATACAAATAAAATCCTTTGACATTCCTTGAAAATAGGTTCAGAGATTAGACAATAAATAATGACAAGATACAAGACATAACACGTAGGAGCAGAAGTAGACCATCTGGCCCACAGAGTCTGCTCTGCTATTCAATGAAATCATGATTGATCTGATATGATAGTCCTCAGCTCCACTTTTCCGCCTTATCCCCATAACCCTTGATTCTCTTATGGATTAAAAATCTGTGTATCTCAGCCTTGAACATACTTAATGACCCAGCCTCTACAGCCCTCTGCAGTAAAGAATTCCACAGATTCACCACCCTCAGAGAAGAAATTCCTTCACATCTGTCTTAAATGGGCAACCCTCTGGTCGTTGAGTCTCCCCCAAGGGAAAACAACCTCTCAGATTCTACCTTGTTAAGCCACCTGAGAATCCTACATGTTTCAATAAGGTTGCCTCTCATTCTTCTAAACTTTTTTTTATTCATTTGTGCGACATTGCCCATCCCTAGTTGCCCTTGAGAAGGTGGTGGTGAACTGAATGGCTTGCCAGGCCATCTCTGAGGGCAGTGAAGAGTCAACCACATTGCTGTGGCTCTGGAGTCACATGTAGGCCAGACCAGGTAAGGACAGCAGATTTCCTTCCCTAAAGGACATAACTCAACTTCAATGAGTACAAGCCCAATCTAATCAACCTCTCCACATTAGAAAATTCCTTCATACCCAGAATCAACCTCGTGAACCTCTGTGGTCTGCCTCCAATACCAGTATATCTTTCCTTAGAAAAGGGGACCAAAACTGTTCACAGCATTCCAAGTATGGTCTAACTAGTGCCTTGTATAGTTTTAGCAAGACTTCACAATTTTAAAGTCCATTCCCTTTGAAATAAAGGCCAACATCCTGTTTCCTTTCCCTATTACTAGCTGAACATGCATGTCTGGCCAAACGGGCCACCTAAAATGGCGATTTATAAAGCACTCTGGGACAATTGGACAAGAACTTAAACAGCAGGCTGCAGCCTAAAAGACAGAGATAAACAGACTGCAGCTCAGACGACTGAATACACAGGATATGGGCCACCTCCAGGACAAAGGGGACTTTCTGGTCAAACTGGGTTGTTTACCAGACATAGGGGCGCCTTAACCCCTTATTTGGGAGGGAGATGTGTGTCCTACGTGCCCCCAGCACCTACAGACGTGACCGTTGGGGATACACCCAGAAATTGGTGTGGCAGCACCCAATTGGACTTTATCAATCAGGGTGATCAAGTCCTGATCGATTGATTGGCAATGGCCAAAGGGGGTGCAAAAACCAACAGGGTATAAAGGGTGTTGCACAACCAAGAATCTCTCTCTCTCTGACCCTACGAACGAGCTACAACAACGGTGACCATCGCCAGCAACGACCAGCACGAGGAGAGCGACCACACCCGAGAAGGAAGGAAGATCAGAGCCAGAGTGTCAGACCAGACTACGCAGAGAACTACAGAGACCAGCGCACAGATAAAGGCCGATATCTGCCTGGATACTTGCCAGTCACGCAAAGTCAAGTCAAGTTTTAGTATTGGACTTGAACATTAGTATTTCTGTAAGATAACTTGTTGGTTGGGTGGGTGATTATTGATTGTGTGTTTAAATAAATATTGTTGTACTAACAAGAAGTCTACTCGCAATTCTTTGTCCACCGTATAAGGGTTAAAACAGACTGTGCGGCAGCACAACACGTGCTAGCTATTTATGATTTATGCACGAGGACCCACAAATCCCTGTGTGCTGCAGTTTTCTGCAGTCTTTCTCTATATACATGATATTCAGCTCCTACCAACATGCATAACTTCACATTTTCCTACATTTAAGAAGTTCATAACTTGCAACAAAGTTGTATTCCATTGAAAAAGAACGGTTCTATGCAGTTAAGGATGGCAGCAAATTGAAACAAAAGGCATACAATGATGCAAAAAGATAGGCCTGAAGATTGGGAAAATTTTAGAAACCAGCAACGGATGACTAAAAATATAATAAAGAGGGAGAAATTAGAAGGGTAAACAAACAAGAAATATTAAAACAAACAGTAAAAGTTTCTACAAATATACAAGAAAAAGAGCAGTTAAAGTAAACACTGCTCCCTTAGAGGATGAGAATGGAGAATTGAGAATGGAGAATAATGGGGCAGAGATTCTCACAAGTACTTTGTATCTGCCTTTACAGTATCAGATACTAAAAACATCTCAAGAACTGTAGAAAATTAAGGGGCAACAGGGAAGAAGCAACTTATCACAATCACTGGAGAAAAACTGCACAAAAAAACTTATAGAACTAAAAATTGATAAGCCTCCTACATCCAAGAATCTTGAAAGAAATGGCTGCAAAGATAATGGTTGTAATCTTCCAAAATTCCCTGATTTCTAGAAAGATCCCAGTGGATTGAAAAGTCACAAACGCAACACTGCTATTCAAACAAGGAGGAAGACAGAAAACAGGAAACAATTGGCCAGTTAGCCTAATATCTGTCATTGGGAAAATGTTGGAATCAATGATTGTAGTAGTCAGGATATTTAGAAAATCATAATAATCAACAATATTATTATTTTATTTAATCTCTGGAAATATGTTTATGCTGGAGGCACAGTGGTTCGCACTGCTGCCTCACTGCGGCAGGGACCTGGATTCGATTTCCGGCTTTGGGTCACTGTCTGTGCGGAATCTGCACATTCTCCCCACATCTGTGGGGGTTTTCTCCAGATGCTCTGGTTTCCTCCCACAGTCAGAAAGATGTGCTGGTTAGATGCACTGGCCATGCTAAATGCTCCATCAGTGTTGAACAGCAGGCCATTTAAGACTGAGATGAGGAGGGATTTCTTCATTCAGAGGGTGGTGAATCTTTGGAATTCTCTATTTTAGGAGGGCTGTTAAAGCTAAATTATTAAGCATGTTCAAGACAGAAATCAAAACATTTCTGGACTCTAATTACATCAAGGGATATGGAGATAGTAAACAAATAGAGGTGGATGATCAGTCATGATCTGTTTGAATGGCAGTGCAAACTCAACAGGTCTAATCACCTACTCCTGACCTTATTTCCTGTGTTCCATCATAAGATGACCTGAAGGAATATGACTGCAGCAAAAAGAAGAATGTGCCAAAGTGTGTTAGTGCCAGAATACAACCCTGTTTGACCCCACTGAGGATCTCAAAGGATTCTGATGCTGTCATAGAAAGGGTAGATCACACTGAGAAACTTCAGTAAGTAGCCAACTTTCTCCAACAGCTTAAATAGACCACCTTTGCTCACATGGTCAATTTCCTTGGTAAGATAGATGAAGGCAATATATGGTGGTGACCTTTGTTCACAGTATGTCTCTTGCAGCTGCTGGATTAAGATCATGGCAATTGTAGTTAACATAGAATCATCCAGTATCTAACTGAGAATCAGAATAGACACAAATGGGAAAAATGGCTCTGATGTTCCTAAACGTGGAGAGCTACATGCTTTAAAAAAAATAATGTAATGATTATACATTACTGGAAATATTGTGCTGTGGAAGAGCAGAATATTTTCTGGTTCAGGTTCATAATACCTTAAGAGCAGCACCTCAAGCAGAGAAAGCCATTAAAAAAGCTAATGGTTTTACTGCAAAACTTATAGAAAATAGAAGATGAGATGCAGTAACAAATCTGGATAAAACATGACCATTATTGGAGTATCTTGTGCAGGGGCAAAGCATCCTATTTCATCCAAACCACCTTCCAACAGAACCTGGAAAATTATTAGGGGCTAGCAGTAGCCTACTCCTGCAATGAAGCCAACCAGGTTGATGTCTGTCATAGGGAAGGTGTTAGAATTTATCATTGAGGAGCTTATAACTTGGCACTTTGAAAAACTCAAGGTAATCCAGAAGGCATTTGATACATGCCACATCAAAGATTATTGCAGCAAATAAATGGAAGTAACAAAATAGCAGGGATGGAAGATTGGCTGGCTGGCAGAAAACAGAGACTCTGCAAAAATGACACTTTCCTGATTGATAGGATATGGCAAGTGGAGTCTTGCAGTGGTGCGTGCTGGGACCTCAATTTTTTACAATTTATATCAAAGGTGTGGATAAGGGGACCAAAGGCATGAGACACAAATTTGCATGTGGCACAAAGATAGGTAGGAAATTTGTTGTGAAGAGGACAGAGTGGTTGCAGACAGATATAGATAGGTTGAGTGAGTGGGCAAAAATCTGGTAGATAGAGTATATAGGAAATTGTGAAGCCGTTCATTTTAACAGGAAGAATAAAAATGCAGAATATTACTTAAACGGGAACAGCTGCAGAATTTTAGGTGCAGAGGGATCTAGGTGTTCCAGTGCTTGAGTGACAAAAAGTTAGTATGCAGGTACAGCAGGTAATTAAGGAGGCTAATGGAACGCCATCCTTTATTACTGAACTAATACCAAGAACGGGTGGGTTATCTTAGCAGGAAAGTTTGGAGAGGTTAGGTTTGTATCCACTACAGTTTAGAAGAGTAAGAGGTGACTTGATCAGAACCTTTAAAATCCTTAGGGTGGATGTGGAGAAGAAATTTCCTTTTGTCAGGAAATCTATAACTAGGTGTCACTGTTTAAAAATAAGGGGTCACTCATTTAAGACAGAGATGAGGAGAAATTTCTCAAGTCTCTGCAACTCTCTTCCTCAAAAAGCAGCGGAAGCAGAGCCTTTGAATATTTTTAAGGTTGAGCTGGATGGATTTTTAATTAACAAGGGGTTGAAAGGTTACTGGGGGTAGACAGGAATGTGAGGTTGAAGTTACATTCAGATCAGCTATGATATTATTGAATGGCTGAGTAGGCTCTAGGGGCCGAGTGCTCCTATATGTTTGTAGGAATTGAACATAAAAGGATGTTATGCTTCAGTTATACAGGGCTTAATGAAACGACATCTTGAATACTGTGTGTAGTTTTGGTCTTCTTATTTAATGAATGTAAATGCATCGGAGGTGGTTCAATAGAGGTTTACTGGATTGCTACCTGGAATGAGAGGATTGTCTTCTGAAAAAAGGTTGGACAGACTAGGCTTGTTTCCACTGTAGTTTAGAAGAGTGAGGGGTGACTTGATTGAAGTATACAAGATCCTGAACGGTATTGACAAAGTGGACACAAAAAGGATGTTTCCTCTTGTGGGGAAGTCCAGAACTAGGGAGCAGTTAGGGAGCACCCCTTTAGGACAGAGATGAGGATTTGTTTTTTCATTAAGAGGGTTGTGCAACCTCAGAACTCTGCCTCAGAGGCCGGGGGAGTGAGGTAATTGAATATTTTTAAGGCGGAAGTAGATTGACTCATTTGCCAAACAGGAATCTAAGGTTAGTGGTGGTAGGTGAGAATGTGGAATTAAAAACACGAACAGATCAACCATAATCTTATTAAATGACAGAGCAAGCTTGAAAAGCTGAATGGCCTATCACTGCTCCTATTTTGTATGTTCATATGAAAGGGAATTAAACAGATATGGGAATAGAGTGGTACCTGGCATTTGGACAGCTGTTTCTATGAACGATCAGCAATGCAAGGAACCAGAAAAGGCAACATACAGTTTGAAAAGATAAATATTTATATTATTTACATTTTATTGCATTATTTGAATCAAAATTGATAGCATATCAATTACTGCTCCTTTAACAGAATTGGGGAGGCAATGGCCTAGTGGTATTATCACGAGACTATAAATCCAGAAACTCAGCTAATGTTCTAGGGACTCAGGTTTGAATCCCACCATGGCAGATGGTGGAATTTGAATTCAATAAAAAAAATTTGGAATTAAGAATCTACCGATGACCATGAAAGCATTGTCGATTGTTGGAAAAACCCATCTGGTTCACTAATGTCCTTTAGGGAAGGAAATCTGCCGTCCTTACCCGATCTGGTCTAAATGTGACTCCAGAGCCACAGCAATGTGGTTCACTCTCAACTAGGGATGGGCGATAAATGCTGGCCAGCCAGCGACACCCATGTCCCACGAATGAATAATAAAAAAAAATGAAATCTGAAAATTCAGAAAAAATTTCTTGATTAAGATATTTCTCAGAAACTTGCATTGCAAAAGGCAAAAATCTCAGAAAAGTTCCCTCGCATATCAAACTGCAGACAGACACAGAAATAGGTAGGAATTACAACACGGACAGCAGCGGTTCACCACCTTCTGAAGGACAATTAGGGGTAGGCAATAAATGTTGGCCTCGCCAACAACACACACATCCTGTAAAATGAATAAAAACGGAAATGGTTCAACTTTTTCACCTTCCAATACAAGTAAACAGATTATTAATTTATTCACAGTGGCCTGTCAGCTCAGTTGGCTACTGCAGGGTTCAGAATAACGCCAACAGCAGTTTGATTCCTGTTCCAGCTAAGGTGGACTTGGAACCTGCCTCCTCACCCTTTCCAAGGGTGGGAGAATCAGCAGACAATTAACTAATGACCTGTTTTCAGGTGGAGCACAGATGAATGAAATGACATTCATTAATGATCAAACAAGCAGATCACATTTGACCTTGTCCCCATATTCCGTCACCCATTTTCCTTCACCAATTTATCCAACAACTATTTAAATCTAGAACATTGGTGCAGTTTCTACATCAACCACAAAATGAATTCCACAAGATCACAACACTGTATGAAGTAGTATCTCCTGCCTTCACTTCGGAATCTTTGACAAAAATTGCGCATCTTTAGCCACTCATTTTTCACACCTCAGCAGTTTGCTTCTGTTTATTTATTTGTGTCACAAATGGGCTTACATTAACACTGCAATGAAGATACTGTGAAAATCTGCTTCTGTCCACCCTATCCCATTATTTCAACTCATACTGCAATCTGCAATGAACGAAAAAAGAAACAGACAAATGTATTATTTCTTTATATTTATTTTCCATACCGAACAGCAACTTAATGAACACTGTATTCTAAAGTCTCAATTTCCTTCCTATGGTGTGGTGCCAAATACTGTACATGGCATTCTAAATGTTTTAAAGTTTTTGTGTAGGAGCAACGTTATTTTTTGGCTTTTATACTCTTCAGCCCTTATGATAAAATTTGGAATTTCAACTGCTTTTTTCTCTCCATCAACATGACTGCTATGCAGAACACCTCTGCTCGGTCCATAAGCATGACTCAGCTTGTGGTGGCTTGCCATTTTAATTTACTACCTTGCTCTCCCACTAGCATTTCTGTCCTTGGTCTGCTACAGTGTTCTTAACTCAAATGTGTGAAAGAGCACCTCATCTTCCGATTAGGCACTTTACAGCCTTCTGGATTCCAGATTGAGTTAAACAATTTCAAACCTCGAACTCAGACCCTCATTTTTTTTTGCCAGTTTGAACTTTATACTTTATGCTTTTGCTTTCAGGCAGAGCTATTTGTTATTCTGCCATTCACACACAAGCTCTGGGACAAATACTTTATTTCTTTACATCTTACCAGTCCCTTTTCCATGACATCTTTGTCATTTAACATTTCCTATCCTTTACCCTATTCCAGAAATGCCAGCGCAAGGGCAAGGTAATGAAATAAAATGTCAAGCAACCAGAAACTCGATGTCATCCTTGTAGACCAAGCAAAGGTGTTCCGCCAAGCAGTCACCCAATCTGGGTTTCTTCTCCCCAATGTAGAGGGGCCACATTGTGAGCTGCAAATACAGAATACTAAAAGATGTACAAGGAACAGCTTCTTTCCTGCTGCCATCAGACTTTTGAAATGGGCCTACCTCGCATTAAGTTGATCTTTCTCTACACCCTATGACTGTAACCTTGCATTCTGCACACTCTACTTTCTTTCTCTATGTACGGTATGCTTTGTCTGTATAGCCCGCAAGAAACAATACTTTTCACTATATAATAATACATGTGACAATAATAAATCAAATCAAGTAAATCACATGAAATCACTTGCTCTATGAGGAGAGAAGAGGTAAAAAGGCAGGTGTTACATGCGATTGCATTATGTGGGTAGTGGACAAGGCATTGAGGGTGGTTGAGGAGTGGACCAGGATTTTGCAGAAGAAACAATCCTTTCAGAATGCTGGGAGAGGAGAAGACGTGTTTGCTGGTGGTATCATGGTGTAGAAATGGCAGAGGATGATCTTTTGAATGTGGAAACTGCTGAGGCGACATGGTAGCACAGTGGTTAGCACCGCTGCTTCACAGCTCCAGGGTCCCGGGTTCGATTCCCGGCTCGGGTCACTGTCTGTGTGGAGTTTGCACATTCTCCTCGTGTCTGCGTGGGTTTCCTCCGGGTGCTCCGGTTTCCTCCCACAGTCCAAAGATGTGCGGGTTAGGTTGATTGGCTGTGCTAAAATTGCCCCTTAGTGTCCTGAGATGCGTAGGTTAGAGGGAATAGCGGGTAAATATGTAGGGTTATAGGGGTACGGCCTGGGTGGGCTTGTGGTCGGTGCAGACTCGATGGACCAAATGGCCTCTTTCTGCACTGTAGGGTTTCTATGAATACTGACAAGGTTTTAGGAGAGCTGAGTGTACAGGACAATGGATGAGAGATCAGCCAAAAAACAAAATGCCGTACTGAATTACGAAGATGACTGAGGGACATTTGAGAGTTTCAGAGGCAGGTAGGGACAAATCCACAATTTAACCACATCATATTCAAGTGATAGCAGTTACCTCCAGTTTTCAAGTAGTCATCAATAGTGGATTACAATCATAGAATCCCTACAGTGCAGGAGGTCATTCGGCCCATCGAGTCTGCACCGACCACAAACCCCCATCCCCACAACCCCATGCATTTATCCGAGCTAGTCCTTCTGACACTAAGGGGCAATTTATAGCATGGTCAATCCACCTAATCTGCACATCTTTGGACTGTGGGAGGAAACCGGAGCACCTGGAGGAAACCCAAGTAGACACAGGGCGAATGTGCAAACTCCACGCAGACAATCTGGTCAGGCTAACGGTCAACCCACATTAAAAAGGGTCTTTGTCTTACACCATAATCTTCTGAAAGTGGAAGACGATGACATGGATTGCCTCATGTACCACTAGGAGCAAGAGAAAGACGATACTACCAATTTGTCGTGCTCAGATCCACAAGTGGATTTGTGTATTTTAATTATACGTTAAAAACAATAATGCGTTTTTATAATATAGGAATCGTTTTGACTGTGCAAGATGCTTGATATCATTTGATTTGACACTACTCCTCTTCCTATACAAATTAAGATTCTATTTGTCTTGGCCATCTTTGCAATACATTGTGAAACTATGTTCAATATTTAGGCTGCTGATCCACCCACACTCCATTACTGCAGCATATGGTTCAATATTCTGGTCTCCATATTCTAAAAAAATAGAAGCACCAGAGAAAGTGCAAATTAAAATTTACACAGATGATACCAGATCTGAGAGATTATAACCATCAGGGAGCAAAGAACAAAGGCGACTAGGGGAAGAAAGAACAAATGGCGACTAGGGGAATTTCACAGTAACTTCATTGCAGTGTTAATGTAAGCCTTGCTTGTGACTAATAAATAAAATAAACAAAGAACAAAGAAAAGTACAGCACACGAACAGGCCCTTTGTCCCTCCAAGCCTGTGCCAATCATGATGCCCTAAAGAAAAAACTCTTCTGCCCATACTCTGTCTGTATTCCTCTATTCCCTCCCTATTCATGTACCCATCCAGTTGTCTCTTAAATGTTGCTAATGTGCCTGCTTCCACCACCTCCTCTGGCAGCGCCTTCCAGGCACCCACCACTCTCTGCGTGAAAAAGTTCCCCCGCACATCTCCCTTAAACATTCCCCCTTTCACCTTGAACCTGTGCCCCCTTGTAACTGACAACTCCACCCTTGGAAAAAGCTTTATGCCATCTACCCTGTCTATGCCTTTCATAACTTTGTAGACCTCTTATCTTTCTGGTGAAAATAATCCTAGTTTATTCAACCTCTCCTGGAGACCAGGCAACATCCTAGTAAACCTTCTTTGTACTCTCTCCAAATCTTCCATGTCCTTCTGGTAGTGTGGTGACCTGAATTGCACGCAATACTCCAAATGCAGCCTAACCAAGGTTTTGTATAGCTGCAACATGATTTCCCAACTCTCGTACTCAATGTTTGTTCTTTCTTCTAGAAAGGAGATGGCAAATCGAAAAGTGTAGCATTGCATCGATTCTCTGATACAAGCTGTTCTTGAGCAACTTCATAACTGGTCCATTGAGAATCAATGCACCTTAACCCCAATAAGTCCACTATCGTTGACAGCTGCATCTCTCGAAACAAACCAGCCCCTCAATCAGTCACTGAATGTCACAATCCAACATCATAACAGTGTCAAACTGTTTTATTTGTTAATCCAGGTAGTTCTAAAATGGGATGTATGGTACCCCTCAGTCCTATCGTTAATCAAGATAACACACCTCTGCAGCTGTTGTGTATCAAAGTGGTCAGCTCACTTTAACAGCAAAGATAAAAGAAAAGGTTGCTACACAGTTACTGGTTACTTAACCAGTTTGTGGAATTTTATTAGATAGGTATTGTTTGTTCACATTCAAGATTGAAGAGGGGGAAAATCTCCCAAATGTCTGATGATGTCACCACATAATCATGTGACACAAGACAGAGATGCTTTGGTTTACAATACCTAACATCCCTCCCCTTTTACACGAGTAGTAAGACAACTAACATTAACTTTAACTCTTCTTCACTATGAACAATAATTATTTTACCAAGTATCATTATATATAGTTTTATATATACAAATCAGTATGAGTGTCTTTTAGGTGGACACTTAGGCAGAAGCTGTTTCTCAGGAATCTTTGTTTTCATACTCTCAGAAGTCTGTTCACCACTTGGTTTAGACACATCTGATAAAGTTAGTTCTTCTTCAGCTTCTGCAGATACTGTTGGAGAATCTTCATTCGACTCAATCATGATCATAGGTTCAGGTATTTCCAAACCTTGAGTGTCAGATGTTGGCCTTTCAGATACCAACTCTGCACATTCTCTTTCGAAGGATTTGATCTGTGCGCCTCCTCCAAACTCTCTCATCAGTTTGCACCGTATAAGAAATAGGTCGGGTCTTAGCGAATATTGTGGCAGGTACCTACTTCTCACTTCAAGAATAGTTTCTCACTAGAACTTTTTTTCCTTGATCAAAACGTCTCGGTTTTGATGTCTGTTCACTGTGAGTAGCTAGGTTTTGTTGTTGTCGCTCTATGATAGAAGTGTCAGGTAGTGAGAGTAAATCAAATTTGGTTCTCAACTTCCAGCGAGTTTTGGATTGTTGCATGGGCTGTGTTTCCGTAGGATATGAGAAAGTTATTTACTCTTTTGGCTAACAGTCCTTCATCCTTTGATGCTTTCATGCCATTCTTGAATTACTGCATCAACTTCTCCACTAATCCTTGGTGGAAGAATGATACAACACAATTCTGATATGCTATATGCCATGGTTTCTGAGGTAGTCCACGAATTCTCTTGATGTAAAGTGTGTTCCATTATTGCTAACTAATTGCTCTGGTCTGCCAAACCATGCAAATACTTCATCTAAGTCATTCAATTATCTTTTCAGTAGTCGCTGACTTCAACATGATTTCGAGCCATTTGGAATGTGCATCCACTGGGATGAGAAACATATATCCCTCAATTGGTTCTGTGAAGTCAATATGAACACTTTGCCATGGTTTTTTCAGTCTATCCCATGAATAAAGTGGTTGAAGGAGTGAGGTATTTTGTATCCTAGCACAAGTCGAACACTGTTCTATTCTTTCTTCAATCTGAGAGTCTAGTCCTGGCCAAAAATAACTCTTTGCAAGTCCTTTCATACATATGCCTCCTGGATGTCCTTCATGAAGTTGGTCCTAGCATGGAGGAATGATCACCCTAATCCCCCATACCAACCAATTCGCACAGTTAATTCAAGTTCCCTTGTTCAGTACGGCTTGAATTCTGGATTCCTCCTGTTATCCAGTTGTATCCTTTTAAATACAATTGTCCATGTCCATCCCTATTAACGGATCTGACCTGGTGCATCTTTACACTTGAGGCTGTCATAGGTATATCATCAACCTGGGAGAAGATGTTCACATAGTTCTCCTGTGATTCGGCTTTGTTTCAAATTGGTAGACATGATAAGAGCATCAGCATTTACATGTTGCTCAGGTCTTATGTATTTAACCTCCATTAGGTGCTGATAAGTTCAGGCACCATTTCTGCAAATGACTCACAGCTGGAACCGGTATTCATTTGTATGCACCAAAGATCGTTGTTAAAAGCCTGTGGTCTGTTAACAAGATAAAACGTCTTCCATACAGATCATGATGAAATCACTTGATTCCAAAAAGTATGCTCAGGGCTTTCTTTTCCAATTTAGCATAATTTTGTTCAGCGCTTGTCAACATTCTCAAAGCGAAAGCTATTGGTCTTTCATCTCCATCTGGCATTATATGAGAAACAACTGCACACACACACACACCCCCCCCCCACACTGGGTGATGCGTCACATGCCAGTTCTGTTTCTAAATTAAGGCTGAAATGAACAATTTCATTAGCATATTTTTGACTTAATTATACGCCTTTTCAGTCTTTTGTCCAAGTCCATTGTTAGTTCGCACATAATAATATATGGAGTGGTTTTAATATGGTAGCGAGATTTGGAATAAATTTTCCAAAGGAATTGATGAGTCCTAAAAAAGATCTTAGTTGCAATACATTTTGCGGTCTAGGCGCATCTAAAATTGCAATCATTTTTTTAGGTTCCCTATGGAGTCTATCTTTATTAATTACATGGTCTAGATTGCTTATTGATGACATGAACATTTTGCATTTTTCTTTCTTCACAGGAAGATTGTGCTTCTCTAGATGCTCCAGTGTTTCTTCTAAGTTCTGTAAATGTTCATCTTCACTTCGCCTTTGATTAAAATGTCATCCAAAAAACACTGGGCACCGTTAAGGCTGGCATCTATTATTCTGAACGTTAGACATTTATATTGGCACAATCCTTTGGGAGTAACCATCGTTAACAATGATTGCAACTCAGTTGCCATCTTCATTTGGAGGTATGCCTGGGACAAGTCTATCTTACTGAACTGCTAACCAACCCCCCCAGACAATCCAGCAAATAGGTCCTCAATTAATGATAAAGATACTGGTTGACACACAGCACTGGATTTGTCATTTTGAAGTTGCTGTAAATTCTTATAGAACAATCTAGTTTAATGACATTAACAATTGGAGTTGCCATCGCTCGTGGCTACGGACTTGATCATAGAACATAGAACAGTACAGCACAGTACAGGCCCTTCGGCCCACGATGTTGTGCCGAACCTTTTCCATGTTGGATTAATTTTTCTCGTTCCATTTCAACTTATGGCTTGATAGTGCAAGGCATATTTCTTGAGCTTTTTGGGTTGCTGTCAGGTTATCTAAAGTCGTGGCTCAAATCTGGTAATTTCCCCTAAAGTATTTTCAAATGCATTCTTGTATTTTTCTAAGAGCTTCTATAATGTATTCTTTCCATCAACCAATTGATTAATTGCTTGCCAATTTAGTTTGATTTTGCTTAACCATGCTCTTCCGAAAAGTGCAGGAAAATTTCCTTTCACAACATGTAATGGCAAATTTTCAGATTGACCATTTGTTTCAACTTGCACCATGATACAATCCTTCACTGGATTCATCACTTCTGTGTTAAGTTCTCCAAATTATATTAGACAGCTTTAATAGTACTTCCTTGAGCTTTTGTTGATATAAATTCTCAGAGATAAGAGATACGGCAGCTCCTCTGTCTACTTCCATTTTAATTTCATTCCCATTTAGTTTCAGATAGACCCAAAATCTCGGTCTTGCATCGAAAATACACCAAGTTTGAGTTCTTCGATATCTGTAGACAGTGTGTCTTCCTGGGAATCTTCTTTGTCTTCAGTTATTTTAGACACTTTTGTAGATTTGAGTACATTCTTGCATTTACCCATCTTCAAGGTTTGAGGATTCTGTCTGGTCCAACATGCCTTGATTATGTGACCTTTCTTGCCACAATTACAACATTTGATTTCTCAACATGAACATTCCTGTGGAGAATGCCCCATCTGGGCATACCTATGGGATGCTTGGGTGTTGAGAGATTTTCGTTTCTCAGCATTCATTGTGTATTTTGCTGCCAGCTCCAATTTGGGAAGCTTCTTTAGCAACCAATTCGATGGACACTGCAATCTCAACAGCAGGTTTTAGTGTTAAAGAGCTTTCGGTGAGCAATCGTATTTAAATTGCTTTATTTCAAAGTCCACAAACAGTTCTGTCTCAGTGTCTTCGAGGCCAAACTCTCAACTAGTTTCCGTAATATGGCTACAAATTGTGGAATGTGTGTGTCCTCTTTTTGGATCCAATGAAATCTGATATGATTAAAGGTTGGGGCAAGAAGGGTCTTAATCAATTCCTCATTAGTTTTTGCAGCAAGTTTGGCATGATGGACAAGACTTTCTAATAGAGTGAAGGTTTTCCATCCTAATAAACCCAAGGAAGTTGCTACTTTAATTTAATCTGGTATCCTGGTTTCAGCAAGAGAATATTGAAATCTTTCTTCAGCGGTTCTCCATCATTCCACATTCTCAAACGGTTCCATAGTGCCACTTTTTCCCACCATTGCAGTTGCCAGTTCTTAGGTAACAATACTTTAACTTTTCCTCCTCTTTAATTTCCTTTCTCTTTCAATTTAATTTGTATTATTTCTTTGTTGTTTCTTTAAAAATGTTTTTTCTTGGTTGGACTATAGCTTTAAGATTTTTTTTTACAAACACCAATCTGTTTTAAAGGAGATTTCAGCTTTAATTCTGCTTAATCATGGTTACTAGCACATTATTAATTTTCCTTTTTGAGCAGTTGCTTCTCCAAAAGCAGGTTTCTCTTTCTCTCTCACTCAGTTCAAACACCGGATGATGCAACCCGCCATGCAGCTGGCAAAGACTCCCAGCTTTAGTAAGTCAACTTGTTTTTCCCTCAGCCTACTCCCTTATTTTCTTACTTTGCACATTTTCTAGGCGATTTTGAGCCCACTATTTATGTTAATCGGCTAGTATTACTGTTGACATGCTGGCTGAATTTTTTCTCCTTTTCCCACCTCCGACTCGGAGTGCTCCTGATGTCGCAGTCAAGTAAAAAAAATTAAGGAATGGTGTGGAATGCTTTTTATCAATTTTAAAGTTAATGTACACCCTTAGCAAAGGCTAAGCAACAGACAGATTTACTGCACTTCAATCAATGGCGGAGTATTCTCCTGAAAATCAATCCTTGACTCAAGGTCCAGGGCTGAATGGTTTCTTGTGACTATTTGTAATGGAAAAACATCTTCATCACCAGTTCTGTCTTTTAATGTTGTGCATCAAAGTCAGCTCACTTTAACAGTAAAGATAAAAGAATGAAATGTTGTCACACTTTGGGTACTTAACCAGTTTGTGGAGCTTTATTAGATAATGTTTGCTTATTTACAGTCAAGAATTGAAGAGAGGGAAAATCTCCCAAATGCCTCTGATGATGTCACCATGTAACCATGTGACACATTACACAGAGATGCATTGCTTTACAAAAAATGACAGAGGCCAAAACACCATTCCTCCTCAAGCAATGGTGTTGAAAGCATTTTCACATCTCTTGTTCACCCCATAATGGATTACAGAGCA
This sequence comes from Mustelus asterias, assembly GCF_964213995.1. Taxonomy (NCBI): domain Eukaryota; kingdom Metazoa; phylum Chordata; class Chondrichthyes; order Carcharhiniformes; family Triakidae; genus Mustelus; species Mustelus asterias. The sequence continues at coordinate 9,013,822 of NC_135807.1, forward strand.
CCAGTGTGGTCATGTGGAATGACAAAGCATCAATATAAAACCAGTCCGAAAAGGGCTTACAGAGTAATTCTTGAACCCGATTACCATAGTCACTCAGATGCTTTTTACATAATTGCGGTCTAGAGTCACTCAAGAACAGATTCAATCAACTTTATCATTCTTTCAGGAGAATACTGACAAGCTCAGAACATCACTGCTTGTTACCCACAGGCAGATCTCAAAGCATATGAGAGCTACAGAACTGAAAACAACAAACTAAATTAAGATGTAAACAACAAGATTTAAGATCTCTCATTTGCTCGATGCATAAACTCTAATGACTGTTCAACTTTAAACCTTGAACTAACAAAGAACCTAATGATCAAAAATGAATGACTGTAAAACTTACCTCAATTCAACCCTTGACCATGATGGAAGTTGATTTGAAATGAATAAAGTTAAAGTTGTATTTATTAGTCACAAGTAGTCTTCCATTAACACTACAATGCAGTTACTGTGAAAATCCTCTGGTCGCCACACTCCAGCGCCTGTTCGGGTACACTGAGGGAGAATTTGGCATAGCCAATTCACCTAACCTGCACATCTTCGGACTGTGGGAGGAAACCGAAGCAATATGCAAACTCCACACAGTGACCCAAGCTGGGAATCGAACCCGGGTCCCTGGTGCTGTGATGCAACAATGCTAACCACTGTGCCACAAATCTATAAGGAATGAATGAATGAAATACACCTTGGATGAAAGGTCTAGGGGGTGACCTAATAGATGTCTTTAAAACTAAGAAGAGATTCAATAGGACAGAAGAGAAGGTATTTCCACTTTTGGGGATTTTCAGTGTTGAAAGTATGGAACTCACTACCACGTGGAGTGGTTGAGACAAATAGTATTGATGCACTTAAAGGGAAGTGAATAAGTACCTGAGGGAGAAAGGGATAGAAGGATGAGAGGAGGCTCGTATGGAGGATAGTTACTGGTATACACCAGTTAGGTTGAATGACTGTTTTTTCCTTATAAATTCTATGCAATATAATGTATAACTTTAATTTTTAAAAATCTACATATATGGAAGAAAAACAAATTTCAATATGTGGTCATGCAATTTTTAAAATACTTCAGAAGCAACAATGCTCTATGATGCGCCATACCTCAATCAGTATTCTTCTGCAATGGTAGGAATAGATGACTAAAAAAAGTGATAAATCAGAAGGTTCTGGCTCAAGATCCACTACAGAATCTTAATGCATAATCTATGCATGCGCTCTTATAATTCTGAAGGACTATATTGCAAGAAGATTAGAAAATGGCAAATATGACAACTCAGTTCAAAAGTTGCAAGGACATTCCCAGTAACTACAGACTGGTCAGTTTAACATCAGTGATTGACATGGTTTTAGAAACAAAAATCAGCAAGAGGCTTATGTTAGTCAAGGATAGCCAGCATGGATTTGTAGAAGACAGATCATGTTTGATTAACCTAATCAAATTTTTGATGCATCATCAGAGAAGGTTGATAAAGACATAGGGTGGGATTTTTCTCCACTCCATGGCGTGTTTTGCAGCAACAGGGGGCGGCGGGGCTCACTGGCGGCAGGATCTTATGGTCCCATTGTTATCAACAGGTTTTCCCGTTGAACGCAGCTTTAGCTGCTAAGAAACCCACGGCAGGGCTGCATTGGCAGCAAGACCACAAGATCCCACCAGCGCAGACAAGAGCAAGGTTTCGGAAATATTGTCTTGGATAGTGTGTTGTCTAGATTTTAAGGAAGTGTTTGACAAAGTACCACATAAAAAGTCAGGTTAACAAAACGAATGTTCATGAAATAGATGGGCCAGTGTCAGCTTGGATTTTAAAAACCGTGAAGAATGGAAATAGTGGATGGGTCATTCTCAGGTTGGAAGGATGTAACCAGTGGAACTACAGGAATCCATGCCAGAGCCTCAAACAATCTACGTCAATGACTTAGATGAAGGGACCAAAAGTATAGTTGCTAAATTTGTTGATGATATAAAGATAGATAGGAAAGTAGGTTGGAAAGAGAAATAAGGATTCTGCAAAGGGACGAAGATAGGTTGAGTTAGTGGCAGATGGAATATTTTGTGGGGAAATGTGAACTCGTCCACTTTTGCAGAAAGAATGAAAAAAAAAAGCATATTATTTAAATGTGGAGAGATTTCAAAATACTGTGATACTGAGGGATTTGGGTGCCCTGAAAGTTAGCTTACAGGCATTGGGAAAGCAAATGGAATGTTGTCACTTATTGCAAAGAGAAGTGAAGTATAAAAGTAGAGATAAAAATAAAATACTCCAGATTCTGAAAATCTGAAATAAAAACAAAAATGCTGGAAAAATTCAGCAGGTTTGTCGGCATCTGTGGAGAGAGAAACAGAGTTAAAATTCCGAATCTGTATTTACAGATCAGAATATTAATTTTATTTCTCTCCACAGTTACCACCAGATCTGCTGAGATTATCAGCATTTTCTGTTTTCATAAAAGTAGGGATGTTCTGCTAAAGTTGTTTTGGATGTTGGTGAGACCACATCTAGGAGATATCATCATTCAAATGAGAGGTGAAACCAAGGTCCTATCTACCCTCAAGTGATGGACAATAGATCCCATACAACAAGTTAAAAAGTTGCAGGCTTCTCAGAGTCAGAGTTTCACAGCACAAAAAAAGGCCCTTCGGCCCATTGTGTCTGAGCTGGCCATCAAGCGCCTATCTATTCTAATCCCATTTCCAACATTTGGACCATAGCCTTGTATGTTATGGCATTTCAGATACTCATTTAAATATTTCTTAAATTTTGTGAGGGTTGCCACCTCTACACTTTCAGGCAGAGTTCCAGTTTCCCATCACCCTCTGTTTTTTCCTCAAATACTCTCTAAATCTCCTGCTCTTTATCTTAAATCTATGCCCCTTGGTTATTGACTCCTCTAGTAAGGGTAAAAATGTCTTCCTATCTACCTATGTCTTTCATAATTTGGAACACCTCAATCAGGTTCGCCCTCAGCCTTGATTTATAGACACATGTATTGGGATAAAGTGAAAAGTATTATTTCTTGCATGCTATACAGGCAAAACATACCACTCATGAAGTACATCGGGGAAAAGGAAAAGTATACGGTGAAGAAAATAGTGTTGCAGCTACAAGTAGGGTGAAGAGAAGGATCAGCTTCATATATGATATGACTGTTCAAAAGTCTGATGACAGCAGGGAAGAAGCTGTTCTTGAATCTGTTGGTACATATTTTCAGACTCTTGTATCTTTTTCCTGACGGAAGGTGGTGGAAGTGTGTATATCCAGGGTGCGTAGGGTCGTGATTATGCTGGCTGTTTTCCAAGACAGCAGGAAGTGTAGACGGAGTCAAGGATGTGAGCCTGGTTTACGTGATGGACTGACTTGATTTGTCACATGTATTAGTATAGTGAAAAGCATCGTTTCTTGCACTATAGAGACAAAGCATACCATACACAGAGAAGGAAACTAGAGAGTGCAGAATGTAATGTTACAGTCATAACTAGGGAGTCGAGAAAGATCAACTTAATGTGAGGTAGGTCCATTTAAAACTCTGATGGCAGTAGGGAAGAAGTTGTTCTTGAGTCGGTTGGTACATGACCTCAGTCTTTTGTATCTTTTCCCGACGGAAAAGGTGGAAATATGTCCAGGGTGCGTAGGATCCTTAATTATGCTGGCTGCTTTTCCGAGGCAGCGGGAAGTGTAAACAGAGTAATGGTTGGGAGGCTGGTTTGCGTGATGGTCTGGGCTTCATTCACGACTCTTTGCAGTGTCTTGCAGTCTTGGACAGAGCAGGAGGCATACCAAGTTGTGATACAACCAGAAAGAATGCCTTCTATGGTGCATCTGTAAAAGGTGGAGTTGTGGCTGACATGCCAAATTTCCTTAGTCTCTTGAGAAAGTAAAGGCAATGGTGGGCTTTCTTAACTATAGCGTCAGCATGGAGGGACCAGGACAGGTTGTTGGTGGTCTGGACACCTGGAAACATGAAGCTCTCAACCATTCCCACTTCGTCCCCATTGACGTAGACAGTAGCATGTCTTCCATTGCGCTTCCTGAAGTCGATGACTATCTACTTTGTTTTGTTGACATTGAGGGAGAGATTATTGTCGATGCACCAGTTCACCAGATTCTCTATCTCATTCCTGTATTCTGTCTCATCATCGTGCAAGATCCTACCCACGACAGTGGTGTCATCAGCAAACTTGAAAATCGAGTTGAAGGGGAATTTGGCCACACAATCATAGGTGTATAAGGAGTATGGTGAGGGGCTGAGAACACAGCCTTGTGGGGTACCAGTGTTGAGGATAATCGTGGAGAAGGTGTTGTTACTTATCCTTACTGATTGCAGTTTATGGGTTAGAAAGTCGAGTATTCAGTTGCAGAGGGAGGAGCAGAGCCCTAGGCCATGGAGTTTGGAGATGAGTTTATGGTGATGGAATTATGGTGAAGGTTGAGCTGTAGTCAATAAATAGCCTTCTCTGTTCCAAGAAAAATAACCCCAGCCGAACCAGCCTCTCTTCATAGCCGAAACACTGCAGCCCAGGCATCATCCTGGTGAATCTCCTCTGCATCCTTTCTAGTGCAATCACAAACTTCCTATAGTGTGGCAACCAGAACTACACATAGTACCTTAGCTGTGGCCTAACAAGCATTTTATACAGTTCAATCATAACATCTCTGCCTCAGCTAATAAAGGCAATTATCCCATATGCCTTCTTATCCACCTTCTCTACCTGTGCTGCTGCCTTCAGGGATCTTTGGACATGCACCCCAAGGCCCCTCTCATCCTCTGCACTTTCTAGCATCTTACTGTTCATTATGCACTCTTTGGCCTAGTTAGTCCTTCCAAAATGCCTCACCTCACACTTCTATCGATGTCCCAGTAAACGTTTATGAAAAGGGAAAAATGTTTATATTTCTACAGTAACTTTCACAATCTCAGGATGTCACAAGCACTTACAACCAATGAAGTACTTTTGATGTATTGGAATCATGGCAGCCATGAATGAGCAGGTTGTCTTATGTGGATAGATTGAAAAGGCTGGGCTTGTTTCCACGAGAGCTTAGAAGAGTCAGGAGTGACTTGGTTGAAGTATGTAAGATCCTGAACAGTACTGTCAAGGTCGACAGAGAAAGGATGTTTTCACTTGTGGGCGAGTCCAGAATTAGGAGGGCACTCTAGGGGCTTCCCTTATAGGACAGAGATGAGACTTTTTTCATCTCAAGAGCACTGTGAGACTCTGGAACACTCTGCCTCAAGATGGCGGTGGAACCAGAATCATTGAACATTTTTAAAAGTAGAGATTTTTGTTGGGCAAGGGAAACAACAGAGGTAGATAGGGAATGCAGAACAGAACACAAACAGGTCAATCATGATCCTGTCAAATGGTGGAGCATGCTTGAGGGGCTGAATGGCCTACTTCTGATCCTATTTTGTATGCTCGCATGTGGCAATTTACCACAAACCAATGTCATAATACCAAGGTAATCTGATTTTAGTGATGTTGTTTCTCCAGTGGCATGAGATCTTTACACCCTACCACAAGGAAAGGCAGGGATTCAGAACAACTTCTTTGCAGAAAGTAAGCACCTCTGACTATTCAGCATTCCTTCACTAGAGCGTCCGTTTAGATTTTTGTACTTATGTCTCTGGAGCCTAATTTGAACACTTACCTCAATGAACACACCCTAACACAACTTATAATCATTTGTCTCATTTTTAATTTGTGGAATCTCCCTGTGTAAAAATTATCTATGATGTGGAGATGCCGGCGTTGGACTGGGGTGAACACAGTAAGGAGTCTCACAACACCAGGTTAAAGTCCAACAGGTTTATTTGGTAGCAAATACCATAAGCTTTCGGAGCGCTGCTCCTTCGTCAGATGGAGTGGAAATGTGCTCTCAAACAGTGCGCAGAGACACAAAATCAAGTTACAGAATACTGATTAGAAAGCACATTTCACAGATTAGAGTTACAGAATACTGATTGAGAGCACATTTCCACTCCATCTGACGAAGGAGCAGCCCTCCAAAAGCTTATGGTATTTGCTACCAAATAAACCTGTTGGACTTTAACCTGGTGTTGTGAGACTTCTTACTGTAAAAATTATCTGCCACATTTAGTTCAATTATAACAGGGCCAACATTTCAAAAGTACATCATTGGCCAAGAATTCATGCACAACGTGAATACAACTTCTCTCCTTTTCCTTTGCCCAAATTGTTTGATGTCCTTTGACAAAGTGTTGCTTCCTTCTCAAGTTACCATCCATATAAAGTGAAGTCAAATAAATTGACGCAGGGCGGCACAGTGGTTAGCACTGCTGCCTCACAGCGTCAGGGACCCGGGTTTGATTCCCGGCTTGGGTCACTGTCTGCGCAGATTCTGCACGTTCTCCCCATGTCTGCGTGGGTTTCCTCCCGATGGTCCGGTTTCCTCCCAGTCCAAAAGACGTGCTGGTTGGATCCATTGGCTATGCTAAATTCTCCCTCATTGTACCCGAACAGGCATCAGAGTGTGGCAACTGGGGGATTTTCACAGTAACTTCATTGCTGTGTTAATGTAAGCCTACTTGCTACACTAATAAATAAACTTTAAAACCACCCTACCCAGGTGCCAAAAGTCAGGGACATAATCCACCCGAAGTAATCGACCTGGTACAAATTTATGCTTTTCAGCCCCCTTCCCCAATCAGCAGGTTTTTAAATAGCACAGATCAACAAAACCAGTTTTGAAAACAAGTTAAAATCAGTGGTGGCTTCTATTTGGGCGGCAACAGGCACTATTTAAAAGCACTGCAACTTTAGTGCCATGATGGACAGAAAAATCTGTGCAAAATTTCCACCTCCTTCCTGTAAACACCCACCACACTGCAATCTACTTCATGCAGTGGAGCTGCCGCCTTCCCCCAGCCCGCCTGCCTGCCTGCCCGCCCCCTTGCCGTCCCTCTCTCCGAAGGGTGGGGGGAGGGTTGTCAGTACCTCTTCGGCGCCGACGGCTCCATGGCTGCGATGGCGCCTTTTTAAACGGGTGACGGTTGAAAAGGCGGTTGCGACGGTTGAACTTTCAAACTGCCATGGTTCCGGCGGCAGTGCCAACCACTCGCCTGACGTCACGGCACGCGCCGCTGATGGAGGCTGCAGCTGGAGCTGCTGCGTCACCGCCATGCTCCGCCCCGCCGGCCTCAGCCCCCGCCCCCCATCAACATTCCCATTGGCCCCCCACGCCGGAAGTCACCCTGGCCGGTGCGCCGGTTGTGTGGCTTGCGAGGAACTGTTAATCATCTACGCACTTCCGGAGGATCCCGTGTCCCTCTCATCGCCCCGCCCCCACTCCGGACTGGCTGCAGGATACAATAGAGGATTCTGGGACAATGCTTTGGCCAAGTGGAGCCTTTTGATCTGACTTATTATTGTCACATGTACAGAGAAAAGTACTGTTTCTTGTGCTATACAGACAAGGCATACCTTTGATAAAATATGTAGGGGACAGGATGTACTCACATCTGGAGGTTAGCACTGCTGCCTCACAGCGATTCCCAGCTGTGTGGAGCTTGCACGTTCTCCCCGTGTCTGCGTGGGCTTCCTCCGCATGCTCCGGTTTCCTCCCACAGTCCAAAGATGCACATGTTAGGTTGATTGGCCATGCCAAATTGCCTATAAGTGTCCTGGGATATGTCGGATAGAGGGATTAGCGGGGTAAATGTGTGGGGTTGTGGGGATAGGGCCTGGGGTCAGATTGTTGTCAGTGCAGACTCGATGGGCTGAATGGCCTCATTCTGCACTATAGGGTTTCTATGATTTTAATGGGCTTATTAGCGATGCGAAGGGGAGATCATGTATCAGGAATGGTTGAGGACTCTGGGTCTGTATTTGTTGGAGTTTAGAAGGATGAGGGGGGGATCTTATTGAAACTTACAGGATACTGCGAGGCCTGGATAGAGTGGAGAGGATGTTTCCACTAGCAGGAAAAACTAGACCCAGAGGGCACAATCTCAGACTAAAGAGACGATCCATTTTAAAACAGAGATGAAGAGGAATTTCTTCAGCCAGAGCGTGGTGAATCTGTGGAACTCCGCAGAAGGCTTTGGAGGCCAGGTCATTGAGTGTCTTTAAGACAGAGCTAGATAGATTCTTGATTAATAAGGGGATCAGGGGTTATGGGGAAAAGACAGGAGAATGGGGATGAGAAAAATATGAGCCATGATTGAATGGCAGAGCAGACTCGATGGGCCGAGTGGCCTAATTCTGCTCCTTATGTTCTTATGTCTCACAAACTTGATTAAGTTCTTTAAGGAAGTGACGAGAAAATTTGACCAGGGCAGGGCAGTGGATGGTGTATAGGTGGACTTCGATAAGGTTCCTCGTGGCAGGCTGATATAGAAGGTGAAGTCATAAGGGATCCAAGGTGAGATAGTAAGATGGATACAAAACTGACTTGGGCATAGAAAGCAGAGAGTAGCAGTGGAAGTGTACTTTTCTGTGACAAGCCATGTTCCACCAGGATCAGTGCTGGGGCCTCTGTTGTTTGCAATATATATATATATGTATATATATATAAATGATTTGGAGGAAAATGTAGGTTAATAAATTTGCAGCTGATACAAAAATTTGGGGAGTAGCAGATAGTGAGGAGGATTGTCAAAGGATACAAAGATATAAATCGGCTGGAGACTTGGGCCAAAAGATGACAGATGGAATTTAACCCAGACAAATGTGAGGTGATGCGATTTGGAAGGTCTGCCGCAGAAGGAAAGTATACAATAAATGGTAGAGCCCTTAAAAATATTAGCATACAGAGGGATCTAGGTGTGCAGATCCACAGTTTCCTCAGGTATAAACTCAGGTATATGGCATGCTGGCCTTCATCAGTCAGGACGCTGAGTATAGGAATTAGAAAATCATGTAACTGTATAAGACTTTGGTTAGGCCGCATTTGGAGTATTGTGTACAATTCTGGTTGCCACACTACCGGAAGGATGTTGATGCATTGGAAAGGCTGCAGAAGAGATTTACCAGGATCTTGCCTGGTTTGGAGGATATAGACTATGAAGAAAGGTTGAACAAACTTGGATTGTTTTCATTGGAACATCAGAGGATGAGGAGGGACCTGATAGAGGTTTACAAGATTGTGACAGGCTTGGATACAGTGAATAGTCAAAGCCCAAAGAAGTAGGGGAGATCCTAAATGAATACTTTGCGTCGGTATTCACAAAGGAGAGGGATGTGTTGACTGGGAGTGTCTCTGAGGGGAGTGTTGAACCGTTGGAGAAAATCTCCATTACAAAGGAGGAAGTGTTAGGTTTGTTAGAGAATATAAAGACTGACAAATCCCCAGGGCCTGATGGAATCTATCCAAGGCTGCTCAGGGAGACGAGAGGTGAAATCGTTGGGCCTCTGACGCAAATCTTTGTCTCGTCACTGGACGCAGGTGAGGTCCCAGAGGATTGGAGGATAGCCAATGTGGTCCCGTTATTTAAGAAGGGTAGGAAGGATAACCCGGGTAATTATAGGCCGGTGAGCTTGACGTCCGTGGTGGGGAAGTTGTTGGAGAAGATTCTTAGAGATAGGATGTATGCGCATTTAGAAAGGAATAAACTCATTAACGATAGTCAGCATGGTTTTGTGAGAGGGAGGTCATGCCTCACTAACCTGGTGGTGTTTTTTGAAGAAGTGACCAAAATGGTTGACGAAGGAAGGGCCGTGGATGCTGTCTATATGGACTTTAGTAAAGCGTTTGACAAAGTCCCTCATGGTAGGCTAGTGAAAAAGGTTGGATCTCATGGGATAAAAGGGGAGGTGGCTAGATGGGTGGAGAACTGGCTTGGTCACAGAAAACAGAGGGTGGTAGTGGAAGGGTCTTTTTCCGGCTGGAGGCCTGTGACTAGTGGTGTACCGCAGGGCTCTGTATTGGGATCTCTGCTGTTTGTGATTTATATAAATGATCTGGAAGAAGGAGTAACTGGGGTGATCAGTAAGTTTGCGGACGACACAAAACTGGCAGGACTTGCAGATAGTGAGGAACATTGTCAGAGGCTACAGAAGGATATAGATAGGCTGGAAATTTGGGCAAGGAAATGGCAGATGGAGTTCAATCCTGATCAATGCGAAGTGATGCATTTTGGTGGGAATAATGTAGGGAGGAGCTACACGATAAATGGAAGAACCATAAAGGGTGTAGAGACGCAGAGGGACCTGGGTGTGCAAGTCCACAGATCTTTGAAGGTGACGTCACAGGTGGAGAAGGTGGTGAAGAAGGCATATGGCATGCTTGCCTTTATAGGACGGGGCATAGAGTATAAAAGTTGGGGTCTGATGTTGCAGATGTATAGAACGTTGGTTCGGCCGCATTTGGAATACTGCGTCCAGTTCTGGTCGCCACACTACCAGAAGGACGTGGAGGCTTTGGAGAGAGTACAGAGGAGGTTTACCAGGATGTTGCCTGGTATGGAGGGGCTTGGTTATGAGGAGAGATTGGGGAAACTGGGGTTGTTCTCCTTGGAAAGACGGAGGATGAGGGGAGACTTAATAGAGGTGTATAAAATTATGAAAGGCATAGATAGGGTGAACGGTGGGAAGCTTTTCCCCGGGTCGGTGGTGACGTTCACGAGGGGTCATAGGTTCAAGGTGAAGGGGGGGAGGTTTAACACAGATATCAGAAGGACATATTTTACACAGAGGGTCGTGGGGGCCTGGAATGTGTTGCCGGGCAAGGTGGTGGAGGCGGACACACTGGGAACGTTTAAGACTTATCTAGACAGCTATATGAACGGAGTGGGAATGGAGGGATACAAAAGAGTGGTCTAGTATGGAGCAGGGAGCGGCGCGGGCTAATTGTTCTTTGTTTCTCGTTTCAAGGCTTCATTCTATGATCATCTTGCTGGTGCCAGTACAGAGCGAGACTGCGGATAGTTGGGAACCTGTCTCGGGGGCAGGGAATTCATATGGTGTTCGTGGAAGTGGAAATGAATAGGGTTGGGAAGCATTTTCCGATCAGGGCCATTGTGATCTCCTGGACTCGTTTCGATCGCCTCAGGGGGTCGGAGAGGAATTTCACAGATTTGTTTTCCCCATATTGGCCCTGGGGTTTTCACTCTGGGTTTTCGCCTCTCCCTGGAGATCACATGGTCTGGAATGGGGGGGTGGGGGTGAGTTAATAGGTTGTGATGAACAAAGCATCGTAGCTGTGAGGGACAGTTCGGTGGATAGGATATTAGTATGTAGATAGGCTGGAAAATTGGGCGGGGATCCTGGATTCAGGATTCAATCCTGGACCGGGGAGCGGCGCGGGCTTGGAGGGCCGAAGGGCCTGTTCCTGTGCTATATTGTTCTTTGTTCTTTCTTCCAGGGTGAAAGGGTCAATTACTCGAGGGCATAGGTTGAAAGTGAGAGGGGGAAAATTTAAAAGAGATGTAAGGGTGTGTTTTTCACACACAGGGTGGTGAATGCCTGGTACGTGCTGTCGGAGGAGGTGGAAGCAGATTTTGTAACAATGTTCAAGAGACATCTGGATAGGTACATGAATAGGCAAGAAATTGAAGGATATGGACCACATAGAAGCAAGAAAATATTAGGTTCATAGATCATAGAAACCCTACAGTGCAGAAGGAGGCCATTCGGCCCATCGAGTCTGCACCGACCACAATCCCACACAGGCCCGACCCCCACATATTTACCCGCTAATCCCGCTAACCTACACATCTCAGGACTTTAAGGGGCAATTTTTAACCTGGCCAATCAACCTAACCTGCACATCTTTGGACTGTGGGAGGAAACCGGAGCACCCGGAGGAAACCCACGCAGACACGAGGAGAATGTGCAAACTCCACACAGACAGTGACCCGAGCCGGGAATCGAACCCGGGACCCTGGAGCTGTGAAGCAGCAGTGCTAACCACTGTGCTACCGTCATCTGTGTCAGCGCAGATTTGGTGGTCCAAGGGGCCTGTTCCTATGCTGTCCTATTCTTTGTTCTTGATAGAGTGCAAAATGTAGTGTTACAGTCACAGCTAGGGTGTGGAGAAAGATCAATTTAATATAAGGTCAGTCCATTCAAATGACTGATGGCAGCAGGGAAGAAGCTTTGACAAAGAGTCATCTGGACTCGAAACGTCAGCTCTTTTCTCTCGTTACAGACGCTGCCAGACCTGCTGAGATTTTCCAGCATTTTCTCTTTTGGGAAGAAGCTGTTCTTGAGTCAGTTGGTACGTGACCTCAGACTTTTGTATCTTTTTCCCGACGGATTAAGGTGGAAGAGAATATGTCCAGGGTGCATGTGGTGCTTGATTATGCTGGCTGCTTTTCCGAGGCAGTGGATCAAAATCAGAAAATACTGGAAAATTTCAGCAGGTCTGACAGCATCTGTAGAGAGAGAATAGAATCAACGTTCCGAGTCTGGATGACCCTTTGTCAGAGCTAAAGACAAAGAAAATAGGACAAAGTTTCTACTATGGGGCAGGCTGTAATTGGAAAAGAGAATGTAAATGGTGATGATAAAAGCTGAGAATGGTGCGAAGAGCGTCCATTAAGTGATTGGAATGTGTGAATGGCAGAACAAAGAGGACAAGCTGAGGAATGTGGCAGTTGGACCTGGGGTTGGGGTGTTGGAAGACAAGATGGAGAGCAAGATTTCAGAAGTGGAAAAATAAGAATATTGAATAATAAAATTGGACGAATAAGATGAAAAGAAGAAGTGAAATAAAATAAATGGAAATGAGGCGAAGGTGGAGGAGAGAGTTCACACTCTGAGGTTGTTGAGCTCAGTGATCAGTCTGAAGGCTGTAAATTGCCCAATCAGAAGATGAGGTTCTGCTCCTCCAATTTTCGTTGGGCTTCATTTGAACGTTGCAAAAGGCCAAGGATGGATGTGGACAGGAGAGCAGGGCGGTGTGTTGAAATGGCAAGTGACAGGAAGGTCTGGGTTCTGCTTGCAAATGGACCGAAGGTGTTTTGCAAAGCGGCCACCCTGGGACAATCCTTTGGACAAGTGTAGCTTTGATTACTTCAGTTTTAAAAAGAGGGAGGTGGAAATGAGGCGGACATGTCATCGAAACCAAAGTCTGCCATTTGTAGCTTTCACTATTGGCTGTCTGGAAAGGTTGCCCACTCTGGCTGGACATATTGCAGGAGTTGCCCTCCTAACTGTACAACTGCCCCGTCCACAGACTGCTATTGGTGGTGGAACATGTCCATCATCACAGAGCCCCGCCTTCCCAAGGCCAATCAGAAAGCAGATGGGACCCTCATTACCCCATTGGATGATTCATTTAAACAACGTTTTCTCCCCATTTCCATGTTCTTTATTCTTTGACGGGATGTGGGTGTCACTGACTATGCCAGCAATTATTACCCAATTCTAATTGCCCTTGGTATTGAGCTGCCTTCTTGAGCCACTGCACTCCATGTGGTATAGATATACCCATTGTGCCGAAAAGGATGGTATTCCTGGATTTTGCCCCGGCGGTAGTGAAGTGCCAGTGATATATTTCTAAGTCAGGCTGGTGAGTTGCTTGGAGGGGAATGTCCAGGGGTAGTAGTGCTATTAAGGAGCGGCTGTTTGTGGTTCCTCTCAGCCTTTTGACTAAGATCAAGCCCAAGATCAGGTATAATGCCTGCTCTTGTCAGCATGGATCTAGTATGTCTCTTTCTTGGGAACCATAAATTGGATTCAATTTGAATTGGTTTTCGAAGCAAGCAAGGAGATTGAATAAGGGCTTGCTTGCCCTGTCAACCCTTACATTAACACGCAATGAAGTTATTGTGAAAATCCCCTAGTCACCACACTGCAGCACCTGTTCGGGTACACTGAGGGAGAATTGAACACCTAACCAGCACATCTTTCAGACTGCGGAAAGAAAACAGAGCACCTGGAGAAAACTCATGCAGACATATGGAGAATGTGAAAACTCCACACAGAAAGTGACCTACTGTGCTCATTGGCTTTGTAAATCTGAGAAAGGACTTTTTTTTTGAAGGAGGAGAATGTCCAGGTGTTTCCATGTATCTGCTACCCTTGTTCTTCTCGGTGGTAGAGGTCATGGGTTTGGATGATATGTCTATTGGTGAATTGCTGCAAAGCACCTTTAAGATGGTACACACTGCTGCCATTGTGTGTCGATATTTAAAGTTTATTAGTGTCACAGGTAGGCTTACAGTAACACTGCAATGAAGTTACTGTGAAAATACCCTAGTCGCCACATTCCAGCGCCTGTTCGGGTATACTGAAGGAGAATTTAGCATGGCCAATGCACCTAACCAGCATGTCTTTTGCACAGTGGGAGGAAACTGGAGCACCCGGAGGAAACCCACACAGACACGGGGGAAACATACAGACTCTGCATAGATGGTGACCTAAGACGGGAATCGAACCCAGGTGAGACAGCAGTGCTAACCACTGTGTCACCCTGCCATCCTATGAGAGATTGGATTTTGAATGTTGAGGATGGGGAGACAATCAAGTGGACTGATTTGTCTTGGATGTTGTCAAGCTTTAGTGTAGATGGGGCTACAGTCATTAAGGCAAGTGGAGAGTATTCCATCACACTCCTGGCTTATGCCTTGTAAATGGTAGACAAGCTTTTAGAGTCAGGAAGTGAGTTACTTGCCACAGGATTCCCAGCCTCTGGCATGCTCTTGTAGCCATGATGTGAAGATGCCGGCGTTGGACTGGAATAAACACAGTAAGAGTTTTAACAACACCAGGTTAAAGTCCAACAGGTTTATTTGGTAGCAAATGCCATTAGCTTTTGGAGTGCTGCTCCTTCGTCAGACAGAGTGGATATCTGCTCTCAAACAGGGCATACAGAGACACAAAATCAAGTTACAGAATACTGATTAGAATGCGAATCTCTACAGCCAACCAGGTCTTAAAGATACAGACAATGTGAGTGGAGGGAGCATTAAGCACACATTAAAAAGATGCGTATTGTCTCCAGACAGGACAGCCAGTGAGATCCTGCAAGTCCAGGAGGCAAGTTGTGGGGGTTACTGATAGTGTGACATAAGTCCAAGATCCCAGTTTAGGCCGTCCTCATGTGTGCGGAACTTGGCTATCAGTTTCTGCTCAGCGACTCTGCGCTGTCGTGAAGGCTGCCTTGGAGAACGCTTACCCGAAGATCAGAGGCTGAATGCCCATGACCGCTGAAGTGGTCCCCCACAGGAAGAGAACAGTAGTGCCTGGCGATTGTCGAGCGGTGTTCATTCATCTGTTATCGTAGTGTCTGCATGGTTTCCGCAATGTACCATGCCTTGGGACATCCTTTCCTGCAGCGTATCAGGTAGACAACGTTGGCCGAGTTGCAAGAGTAGGTACCGTGTACCTGGTAGGCGGTGTTCTCACGTGAGATGATGGCATCTGTGTCGATGATCCGGCACGTCTTGCAGAGGTTGCTGTGGCAGGGTTGTGTGGTGTCATGGTCACTGTTCTCCTGAAGGCTGGGTAGTTTGCTGCGGACAATGGTCTGTTTGAGGTTGTGCGGTTGTTTGAAGGCAAGAAGTGGGGGTGTGGGGATGGCCTTGGCGAGATGTTCGTCTTCATCAATGACATGTTGAAGGCTCCGGAGGAGCTGCCGTAGCTTCTCCGCTCCGGGGAAGTACTGGACGACGAAGGGTACTCTGTCCACCATGTCCCGGGTTTGTCTTCTGAGGGGGTCGGTGCGGTTTCTCACTGTGGCGCGTCGGAACTGTCGATCGATGAGTCGAGCGCCATATCCTGTCCTTATGAGGGCATCTTTCAGCATCTGGAGGTGTCTGTTGCAATCCTCCTCATCTGAGCAGATCCTGTGTATACGGAGGGCTTGTCCATAGGGGATGGCTTCTTTAACATGTTTAGGGTGGAAGCTGGAGAAGTGGAGCATCGTGAGGTTATCCGTGGGCTTGCGGTACAGTGAGGTGCTGAGGTGACCGTCCTTAATGGAGATGCGTGTGTCCCAAGAATGCAACCGATTCCGGAGAGTAGTCCATGGTGAGTCTAATGGTGGGATAGAACTTGTTGATGTCATCATATAGTTGTTTCAGTGATTGCTCACCATGAGTCCAAAGGAAGAAAATGTCATCGATGTATCTAGTGTATAGCATCAGTTGAAGGTCCTGTGCGGTGAAGAATTCTTGTTCGAACCTGTGCTTGAAGATATTGGCATATTGAAGTGCGAATTTGGTCCCCATGGCTGTTCCGTGTGTCTGGACGAAGAACTGGTTGTTGAAGGTGAAGACATTGTGGTCCAGGATGAAGCGGATGAGTTGTAAAATTGCATCTGGAAACTGGCAGTTGTCGGCATTGAGTACTGAGGCCGTTGCAGCAATGCCATCATCGTGGGGGATGCTGGTGTAGAGTGCTGAGACATCCATTGTGACGTGGAGTGCTCCTGGTTCAACTGTTCCATGTGTGTTGAGTTTCTGTAGGAAGTCCGTCGTGTCGCGACAAAAGCTGGGTGTTCTTTGTACAATGGGTTTCAGGATGCCCTCGACATAGCCGGAGAGGTTCTCGCACAGGGTCCCATTGCCCGACACGATGGGACGGACTGGTGTGTTTGCATTGTGTATCTTTGGGAGGCAGTAGAGATCTCCAACACAGGGAGTACGTGGGATGAGAGCACGGAGGGTGCTCTGAAGGTCCGGATCAAAGGTCTTGATTAGAGTGTTGAGTTGATGGGTGTGTTCTTTGGTCGGATCTGTGGGTAACTGTCTGTAGTGTTCCTCGTTGTTCAGTTGCCGGGACACTTCTTTGCAGTAATCCATTCTGTTCAGTATGATGATGGCCCCTCCTTTGTCTGCTGGTTTGATGACAATGTTGCGGTTGGTCTTGAGAGCGTGGATGGCGTTGCGTTGTGCTTGGGTGATGTTCGGGGCTGTCTTGTGAGTGCGGCTGATGAATTTGGTGTTGACGCACCTCCTGATGGCTTGGGCATACATGTCAAGTCGAGGGCAACGGCCTTCTGGAGGAGTCCAATTCGACTCTTTCCTCTTCGGTTGCTGCACTGCGGATTTCTCTGTCGGCTGTTCCGGTTCATTGGCTGTCTCATTGTGTTCACTGTTGGCCGACAACTGCCAGTTTCCAGATGCAATTTTACAACTCATCCGCTTCATCCTGGACCACAATGTCTTCACCTTCAACAACCAGTTCCTCATCCAGGCACACGGAACAGCCATGGGGACCAAATTCGCACCTCAATATGCCAACATCTTCATGCACAGGTTCAAACAAGACTTCTTCACCGCACAGGACCTTCAACTGATGCTATACACTAGATACATCGATGACATTTTCTTCCTTTGGACTCATGGTGAGCAATCACTGAAACAACTATATGATGACATCAGCAAGTTCCATCCCACCATCAGACTCACCATGGACTACTCTCCGGAATCGGTTGCATTCTTGGACACGCATCTCCATTAAGGACGGTCACCTCAGCACCTCACTGTACCACAAGCCCACGGATAACCTCACGATGTTCCACTTCTCCAGCTTCCACCCTAAACATGTTAAAGAAGCCATCCCCAACGGACAGGCCCTCCATATACACAGGATCTGCTCGGATGAGGAGGATCGCAACAGACACCTCCAGACGATGAAAGATGCCTTCATAAGAACAGGATATGGCGCTCGACTCATCGATTGAAAGTTCTGACGCGCCACAGCGAAAAACCGCACCGATCTCCTCAGAAGACAAACACGGGACACGGTGGACAGAGTACCCTTCGTTGTCCAGTACTTCCCCAGAGCGGAGAAGCTACGGCATCTCCTCCGGAGCCTTCAACATGTCATTGATGAAGACGAACATCTCGCCAAGGCCATCCCCTCACCTCTTGCCTTCAAACAACCGCACAACCTCAAACAGACCATTGTCCGCAGCAAACTACCCAACCTTCAGAACAGTGACCATGACACCACACAACCCTGTCACAGCAACCTCTGCAAGACCTGCCGGATCATCAACACGGATGCCATCATCTCACGTGAGAACACCATCCACCAGGTACACGGTACCTACTCTTGCAACTCGGCCAATGTTGTCTACCTGATACGCTGCAAGAAAGGATGTCCCGATGCATGGTACATTGGGGAAACTATGCAGATGCTGCGACAACGGATGAATGAACACCGCTCGACAATCACCAGGCAAGACTGTTCTCTTCCTGTTGGGGAGCACTTCAGCGGTCACGGGCATTCGGCTCTGATATTCGGGTAAGCGTTCTCCAAGGCGGCCTTCGCGACACACGACAGCGCAGAGAAGCTGAGCAGAAACTGATAGCCAAGTTCCGCACAGATGAGGACGGCCTAAACCGGGATGTTGGATTTATGTCACACTGACAGTAACCCCCACAGCTTGCCTCCTGGACTTGCTGTCTGGAGACAATACACATATCTTTAACCTGTGCTTAATGCTCCCTCCACTCACATTGTCTGTATCTTTAAGAGCTGGTTGGCTGTAGAGATTCGCATTCTAATCAGTCTTCTGTAACTTGATTTTGTGTCTCTGTATGCCCTGTTTGAGAGCAGATATCCACTCCATCTGACGAAGGGGCAGCGCTCCGAAACTTTAACCTGGTGTTGTTAAAACTCTTACTATGCTCTTGTAGCCACTGTATTATATGGCTAGTCCAGTTCAGTTTCTGGTCAATGGTAATACCATAATTGTTGATAGGGATTCAGCAGTGGTAATGCCATTGAATGTCAAAAGGAAATGGTTGGATTTTCTCTTGTTGAATATGGTCATTGTCTGGCATTTGTGTGGCACAAATGTTACTTGCCACTTATTAGCCCAAGTCTGAACGTTGGCCAGATCCTGCTGCTTTCGGACATGGATTGCTTCAATATCTCAGGGCCACAAATTGTGATGAACAATTGTGCAATCATCAGTGAACTTCTGACCTCCTGAGCTAAGGAAGGTCATTGATAAAGCAGTTGAAGATGGTTGAGCCTGGAGCACTACGCTGAGGATCTCCTGCAGGTTATGTACTTACTGGGACTGAAATCATTGACCTTCAACAGCTACTACTGTTATTTTAATAATTAGCAAACAAAAATGTTCAAATAATTTTTAATGGCCCCTTTGAATTTTCACTGGGTCGCTTGCAGCAATGTTCTGTCAGGGACAAAAGTCTTAAATTCCTGGCACCCCAAGGAAATCCTGTTGGTTTGGCACCCAAAGTGTATATTAAGTAATATCATGCGTTTACAGACCTTGATGTGGAGATGCCGGCGTTGGACTGGGGTAAACACAGTAAGAAGTTTAACAACACCAGGTTAAAGTCCAACATGTTTATTTGGTAGCAAAAGCCACACAAGCTTTCGGAGCTCTAAGCCCCTTCTTCAGGTGAGTGGGAATTCTGTTCACAAACAGAGCATATAAAGACACAGACTCAATTTACATGAATAATGGTTGGAATGCGAATACTTACAACTAATCAAGTCTTTAAGAAACTTCTTACTGTGTTTACCCCAGTCCAACGCCGGCATCTCCACATCATGACTACCATCGACACCACAAACTGCCGGCTCCAAGTGGAGAGGATCGCCAAGAACATCGCGCATATCGACACAGACATCAAGTTTCTACAAAAATGCAAGAAAGCAGACAAGATACCGAAAGGACTACGGATCACGAACCCACTCAGGTCAACCTATAACACAGACTACGCTGAGAGACTTTGCCGTCGCACCTCTCTCACACTCCTCAACCACCTCATACACCAACTCTACAGCAAACGCCGCAGCCTGGAAACCAAGATAGAGTCCATATTCTCAACTTGCGCTCAGGATGCAGACCAGCTGCGAAACTCTGCCAAGCAGACGAGACAAAGGAGCTACACCATCTACATGCACACCAAGAACAGGAAACTTGAGAAACTCGGCATCTCCACCAGCAGCAACCAAGCCTCCCCCGGTACCACAGTAGAAAACAGTACCACTGCAGGGAAGTCCATTGTCAACTTGTCCGACTACACACTTCAACCAGATGAAATCGAAGTTCTCAGCCGAGGGCTTAATTTTTGCCCCACCACCAAAATAGACCCCATCAGTCTCGCAGCAGACACAGAGGAATTCATCAGGCGAATGAGGCTGAGGGAGTTCTTCCACAAACCCCAAGAGGCCAACAACGAACACAATGAGACAGCCAATGAACCGGAACAGCCGACAGAGAGATCCGCAGTGCATCCGAAGAGGAAAGAGTCGAATTGGACTCCTCCGGAAGGCCGCTGCCCTCGACTTGACATGTATGCCCAAGCCGTCAGGAGGTGCGTCAACACCAAATTCATCAGCCGCACTCACAAGACAGCCCCGAACATCACCCAAGCACAACGTAACGCCATCCACGCTCTCAAGACCAACCGCAACATTGTCATCAAACCAGCATACAAAGGAGGGGCCATCGTCATACTGAACAGAACGGATTACTGCAAAGAAGTGTACCGACAACTCAACAACAAGGAACACTACAGACAGTAACCTGCAGATCCGACCAAAGAACACACCCGTCAACTCAACACTCTGATCAAGACCTTTGATCCGGACCTTCAGAACACCCTCCGTGCTCTCATCCCACGTACTCCCCGCGTTGGAGATCTCTACTGCCTCCCGAAGACACACAAGGCAAACACACCCGGCCGTCCCATCGTATCGGGCAATGGGACCCTGTGCGAGAACCTCTCCGGCTATGTCGAGGGCATCCTGAAACCCATTGTACAAAGAACACCCAGCTTTTGTCGCGACACGACGGACTTCCTACAGAAACTCGGCACACAT
Source organism: Mustelus asterias (assembly GCF_964213995.1). Lineage (NCBI taxonomy): Eukaryota > Metazoa > Chordata > Chondrichthyes > Carcharhiniformes > Triakidae > Mustelus > Mustelus asterias. Next base: position 9,034,583 of record NC_135807.1, read on the forward strand.
GGAGCAGTTGAACCAGGAGCGCTCCTCGTCACAATGGATGTCTCAGCACTCTACACCAGCATCCCCCGTGACGATGGCATTGCTGCAACAGCCTCAGTGCTCAGCGCCAACAACTGCCAGTTTCCAGATGCAATTTTACATCTCATCCGCTTCATCCTGGACCACAATATCTTCACCTTCAACAACCAGTTCTTCATCCAGGCACACGGAACAGCCATGGGGACCAAATTCGCACCTCAATATGCCAACATCTTCATGCACAGGTTCGAACAAGACTTCTTCACCGCACGGGACCTTCAACCGATGCTATACACTAGATACATCGATGACATTTTCTTCCTTTGGACTCATGGTGAACAATCACTGAAACAACTCTATGATGACATCAACAAGTTCCATCCCACCATCAGGCTCACCATAGACTACTCTCCGGAATCGGTTGCATTCTTGGACACACGCATCTCCATTA